>NC_060001.1:1359385-2718771 GCF_912999745.1 Papilio machaon | reverse complement strand
ATCTTAATCAGAAGTATGCAACTTAGAAATTAAATAAAAGAGGTTCACAATAGTGTTATTAGGTTGCGTCGGTCGATTTATGAGGATTTTTTTATATGAATAATAAATTAACTAACATCAATATTTCTTTACTGATTAAATTATTAAATAATCTTCTCTTTTACAAAAGATCAAAACTTCTTTAAGTCACATATAAGTTTGTATATCAAATATTTTTTTTGAATAAATAATTCTGTTTACAACATTTTTTATCGAATGCTCTTTTAAAGCAATTTCCAATTGAACTGCGTAATTTACAAATGTTTTGCTACTGGGCGATGTTTACTCTCAAATATAATGCTTTGCTCTCTGAAATTGATTTGAACCACTATCCAAATACAAGCGCAGACTTTATTACTAGAATATTGTTATGTTCAAATAATGGCTTTAGTATTAGAAAAATAGCTACATAAATGTTTAGCTCCGAGAGTAATGGAATTAATCTAAAAAGCCTGTTGATTTGACACTGTGTAAAAATTTTATTACTGGAAATTCAAAAAGGATAATTAATTCTAGTACATGAAACAATTTACGGACCAAACATATAGTTAAGAATTAATAGTCTAAAATTGAAATATTTATTTTGTTAATATATGAGTCATATATCTTCAGGTTATATTTGAAGGCAGTGAAGTTGTGACTGTAGTGAATAGGGCATTGTGCGCTGTCGACGGCCGGCGGTCACACGCGTCAGCTTTGCAGGTAGCGAAGTTGCGTTACAAAAGGCTCGCACTATGTTAAAGCTACTTATATCTACTAGTATATGAATGCAGACACATTTCACATACGCACATATAGTAGCCGGAGAGATTCGACACATCTGGGAATAAAGAACGCTTGTTTCCAAAGTGCCAAATCGTGTGCTTGGTACCATAGTATTTCTATTTGTGCATAGTATATCTTACTAATATTATAAATGCGAAAGTTTATATTGGATGGATGAATGTTTGTTAGAGGAGTATCTCCAGAACGACTCAACGGATCTTGATGAAACTTGGCACAGATGTAGAACATTGTGCGGAAGAACACATAGGCTACTTATTTTTTTTAATTCCGCGCGGATGTCGTCGCGGGCAAAAGCTAGTAGTAATAATAGTTAGTTTTTTTTATTTATTCTAATTTGGATGAATATAAAATGTCATTTCTTCTTGTTAAAGACTGTACTGGTCTGTGGAATGTCTGTGTACTGGTTAATTTACAATTTAAGTTCGTTTTTGTATCCCGCATAACCGACATCAAACAAAAAAAAAATTACCTGAGGTGCTCGTTACGACTAACCTAGGAATTGGTACACTAAATTTCAAATAAAACTAGTCACAACTTTTCTCCTGTGATAATAAAGTGTTCACATGCAATCCTATCATATTATAAAAATAACTTTCTTCTAAATAACGGTTTTATAATCACAATAATAGCATTAAAAATAGAACAGCAAGTGAAAGAGAAAGTAGACGTCTTGACGTATCAAGAAGTCAAATGAATTTCACAGACATGGAAATTGGAAATTGCTCCACCGACAAAGTCAATTTATATTATGGTAATAAATGTTGTTTTTAACAAGACAATTTATTTTGAAAATCATAAAGAAACATTATCGAAGTATCCATTCAGGCAGGTGTATTCTTTGTTATATGCTACCATGTTATATTTTAACCAATGTATATAGTTAGAACGTATGCGGAGGGGAGGCGACGATGCGTGACGTTGATCACATTTGCCTGCGAAACGACAATCAATAGATTACATTATCAGCACATGCCAAAGTCTGTACGCTGCGCTGTGGTGTGACTTACTCATTTATTATGCCTGGATATTACTCAATGTTACGTTCCGTAAACGCATCTTCATTTACCGTTGGTTCCTGAGAAATCTCTGCTTTAAACATACTGTCATTCCTGTCAATATCTGTGACAAATCAGGGATAGCAATATATTTTAAACGGTAGTGAGTCAATGCAAGTTGAGATATAAACGGTCGATGAAAGCCACATTGAGAAGATTGTTTATACGTCGTGTTGTTTAATGTTTACAAAACATTTTATAGTGTGGTATTCTTTGATGTTGATCACTGGAAAATCTGTGTGCAACACTGTTTATTTTTTCCCCGATGTGTTTTCTCTTTACAAAAGCTAGTTGTAACTGATTTGCGAAAATGATTTACGTTTGAGAATATCAAACTTACAAATCTTATATCATTCTCTGTATAGTTCTTTTCAAATATTCTGGCGGCACAAGGTCATCTGCGCTCTGCGCAGTAATTAGAGTTAGTGATAGAAAGTCAAAAAGTAAACAATAATTCTTAGGAAGGTCTTTAAAATTGACTGTGTTCAACTGTTCGCGATATTTTTATAAATCACACAAAAACGAACAACAATGGTAATCAATTAAAAATAATAGTCTAGTAGTAAGTTACAATAGATGTTTAGGTTACGTAACACTATACAGAGATGCATCATGACGCATAGAGTCTGGAGATCACTTCTCGAGAGGCGCACTCCGCTGTGACGTCAATGACCTGAGTGCTAATACTCCACTGTCCATTAGAAAAGCTATACGATAAGAGCGGTTAAGATTTTTTATATAAATTGAATGAAGAAAAATTTCTACAATAACTTACTGCTTTATAATTTATATACATAGTTTATTTTCTTTGAAAATACGTGTTTAATATTATGGTTGGAAATGGACTTTGTTAAGTAGCCTTTGAAAACACCTTACTTTAATTATAAAGACGATATTTCTCAGACCGCGTTTAGAAAATTAGCGACAGCGGAACGGGCAATGCAAATAAAAGTACTACTCGCTCATGGTCTTCTCGTGCGAGTCACTATTCCGCTATAATTTTGATTATAATGCACCCGCTCCGAGCGTCATGTCGTTGCCGCTCCACACATCGCAAATTTCGTGACTTCGGCCTTAGTCTGCGAGAAAGAAATAATATTTCTCTTCATAGACATACTTGATTTGTTTACATTCTCAGATAATCTATAAACGTGAACTATGCGTAGTAGATAAAGATGCAAAATCATTAAGAAGCCGTGTTGTTCCTAAAATCGATAAGCGAAGCGTGCGGTTGTTTAAATTGTTTAGTAGCTGAGGTCTGAGATAACGGTCTCATCATCCTTGTTATCAGCAAGATAAAGATAAGAGGCCACCAAGCACTTAGCTATCAGCTTGTCTTAAAATAGTTGGGCAATTTGTGAGTCGTTCGCGTATTATGGCTTGAGGATGCATTAGTTACCACCTGCCAGAAATAGTTTCTAATGGCTTTGTTTGTTACACGTTTCGTACTTTGCTCTCTATTTTTAAATCTTAAATAAACTAATAAAAATTTAAGTTATAGAACACTTCGAGTAAAATATAACAGCTGTTTAATTCTTTGTAGGTTTTTAAAAAACAGTTTTTTTTAGAACAACTCTTGTTTTTCAGTTTTAGAATGTTTTCTTTGTTGTAACTTCTTAGTTATGTAGGTCTGTATTAATGGTTTTAGTTCGAATTCAGGATGTTAAAGTTACATTGAATGTTTGTATATAAAAATCTGAATTATTATTCGATATAAAGAATAGTAGGTATATGTGTATAACTATTATATTTTAACAAAGCCTTTTTCACAGTAAAATTTACTTGGAAATCCATTTTCAGCTGAAGTTAAAATTGTATTCCCGAAAACCGTTTATGAAATATGGAAATGAGTTAATATTAAATTTTGTTTTGACACCATTGACAGCGTGTTCACTGAATTGTTACAAAATAATATAACTGGTGCATATTGTTTGCTGAGAATATGAAAAGTTAATCTTAACAATAAATATGTTCTGGTGATATTTGGTAGGATGTTTTGATATGATGGAATTTGAGAATCTCTTATAAATTGAGACTATGTCTATTTACATTACACATTGTATTTTCTTCTTTGAAGATTACTATGATCCAATTAGTTGCGGTTTTCTTAATTAATAGATGAAGTTGTTTTTTTAAACGCTTACTAGAGGACACAACATCGAATTGTTGGCATTATTGATATGTAATTATTGATTCAATTCACGCAGTCACCGCTGTGCGTCGCAAACTATCACGTACTATTATTAAATTATAATGTTTGTCACTGTACGTTTCCTTATATGTATTCTATGGTGAGTGAACACTTTCTTTTTGCTGTATGTTCGTATCAACGACCACGGCTAGAGCAGAGCCTGCGAATAGTACCGGAAGATTGCACAGCAACGTTAAAATATGTAGAGCATACATGATATGTGGCAGGATGTCTAAAAGATTGGGGCGCACGCAACACACACACCTATGTAGATCGTGTAAATGCTCATGCTTGGTCAGGCATCTAAGAACATATATAGGGCGAAAAACATATCAAATAAACCTCTTCCGTTTACCAGTATTCGGTGATTTTATTTCCCCGTGCTCCGCATTTCGGGTGCACCGTTGATTATTGCCGGTGCACCTCCCGTGGGAGTCGTTCTGTATATCAGCAGTTAGTCCCCTACCCAGGTCCGATTTAGGATGTACACTATATTTAATACTGGCTGCCCGTGCTTTGGCTTTTACTAAGCACCAATTGCCAAATATCCCAAATATTATGTGTTTGTGACCAACGTTCATTCTCCGATAGATGCTAATGTGTTGCCAGATTTAGGTGCATATATAAGTATAATAAGTAGAAAATAATCAAAAGAAATACTGATGTATTCTTTTGATTCTTACCAGATAAAGTATATCTACCTCATGTAACAAACCATATTGACCAATGGTAAAATAATTATTACAGTCGAGTCTGTTATAAAAGTAATAATTGAATATAATATACATTCTATTATATTAGTATAGATATTTAAACATAGCGTCTCTAATTAAACTCTCAGTTACTATTCAATGTCTGTTACTGATAACAATGGTGATAAGATAATGTATAATGTTACCTGGCAACCCCGTCTATACCGACTGTCACACGGTTAGACGTCACATGTCAATAGTACGGACATTGTGTTCATTGTGTGGCTGTCATGTTGTGTTAAACACATTAATACAGACGACTTTGATAATAATATTTTATTATATTATACATAAAGACATAATAAATACAACAATGGAAATATGTTTTGTGTAAGAAAGGTTATTTATTATCTACAATGAATGTTTATTAACTTATTACTAACAAGCTGATGCTCTGACTTTATTCTGATGGACCCATCAGTCAGAAAAACTTAATTACACTTTAAACCAAAAAGTCAAAATAAAAACAATGCTTAATTCTTTTTTGTTTTTTCAAAAGATTGTTATATTGCTTCGGAAAATATAAGGAAATTGCAGACATTGTCATCTTAATTTTAAAAATAAACTAAGAGTTCTAAAACAGTTATCGGACGGTAAAGAAGTTTCGATTTTTGTTTTGATGGTTGTGGAATGAAAAAAGAAATATCTTATTTCAAAAGTTTTCTTAACCTGAAGGTCGTAGCCCTGGAATATGAAATAATAAAGAAGTAAGGAAATCTCAGTAATTCAATACTATGAAGCACACTCGAGTTGTGAATATTTCAATTTATCTTTGACCGCTTGTACATTTTAAGCTTATCTTAACAATTGGCATGGAAACGATGCACATAAAGAACCCCTTTGTTCTCAGTTGAATAAAGAAGCTATATTAAATTTGCTCAACGGCTTTATTTCAGGTTATATTAAAAGTTGAATGTAGCTTTTACAGGTGATTGTTTATTTTTGCTGGAACGTCGTAATGGATACCATCGTCTTTTTACCCGGTTCTATTCATATAAAAGATAAATTTTCCTATAACCACAGAAGAAGACAAATGAGGTACCCACACTAATCGGTACTGAGGTACCAATTAGAACCAAAGCGAACCCAATGGTGATATGAATCTGGCATATGTTCGGTTTGTTTTCCAGCGAAATAGCTAGCTAGTTTAAAACCATATCTTACGTGCAGTAAACTCTACGTTCCATTTTCTCTTCGTTTCATGTCTTTGGCGTTACGCTTTACTTCGGTTCCAGTTCGCTTTTGTGGCTGTGTGTTTTGTGAGTTAAGAAGAATAGTTAAATTTAATAGTTCAAAGAACACACAGCTGTTTGATATTAACATAATAGAGCTTCAAAATATATTTTTAAATAACGAGACTGGTTAAAATAATGTTTACAAAACGAATAGGATAGATGTGTACTGTGGACGTTGTACTATGTGATAAAATCAGTAGTTAATATATTAAGAGTTTCTTTTATTAACAATCTTACCTTAGACTACTTCTAGAAAGTAATATAATATAATATATTTCATGTATTGAAACTAAACTGGTTTTAGCTTAAACTGACGAGAAATCTAAGATAAAAAGTAATTACTGCTGTGGTTTTAACATTATGAATATACCAGTTGAAAATCAGATTGTATAATACCGTATCGTAGTCGTAACATGCTCTTGCGTCAGCACACCAGTGACGTGCGTGTTTATGATGCATTTATGGACCAAAACAGGGAATTGGTTTAGCGGATTGTGACGTATTATTTCCGACTACAAGTCGGTAATAATATTAACGCCAATCTAAGCGTAAGCTATTCGAAAGTTTTTTTTATGAGACTAAATAGATTTCATTCAAACTTAAAAGCACTTCGTTCAAGCTTTAGCTAACCTAAATATAAATTTTCAAATTTTCTTTGATCCAACAAAATCATACTTAAACCCCAATTTTTTATACTTGTTAAGTGATTCACATGACTTATAAATTGATATTTAACTATAGTTTTTTTATAAAAACAATAATATTATGGAATTAAAAGAGTCTCGAATTGTAGGGGTGATACCCTTACTATTTCTCGGTTTACCTCGTAACTTTATAAATCAACTGAATAAACGTCAATTAAATAGTCGACGAAAGAATAAATTAGAAGTCAGAAATAAAATATTTAATTACTTTTCAGAAATATTATTCACGTTCACAAATTGCAACGAATTGAAAGTTTACAGCCAACGTCTGCTTTTATCACCCAGTTCAATTCGACTTTAATTTTCTTCAGTAGTTTCACAACTAACATTTTCATTTTTTATTACTTTCAGCAGATGTTCTTTTTCAAATGATTTTTGACTATTTCAAGTTAATGGGTCGTTGTTGTTTGATTTCTCCCAGTCATTGTTTTAAAGTTATATCTTTTCTACGTTTATTTAATAGCTGACTTAATTTTATTTACACTTTTCGACAATTTGATGACACTAAAATGTGACACTTGTGAGTTAATTAGTTTTAACTGAACAAAACTGGTAACCATTATTTATTTTATTAATTTTTGTAAGTTAAGTTTATAAATTAGTTTATTTAATAGTCGATTTAATTTAATTTTCATTTAAAATATTTCACTGGATTTCATAAAGCATATTAGTCTTTAAATTCACTAAAATATGGCAAAGGTTATTTTAAGTACTTTTCAGAGGTTTTAACTAACCAAGGTCCACATAACGTAACATGGAATGAGCTAGAGCTATATATTTCAAATACTTATAAATTTCCTGTTTACGATGTTTTCCATGTTATGTTAAAAATTATATAGTATATAAAATTCACGACTGCGGACATACTAAATCATAACAGACAGTTTACAAGAGAGGACGCAACTTTCCGCTAACTCGAAACACAACGATTATTAAATATTAATAATGTAATGGAAATTGTTATTTTGAAATGATGTAGCTTAGCTTTTATTACTCAATATTTGACATTAAGTGAAAGATAGATGATGGAAAAAGGTATGTGCTTGTCTATCACTTACTAATATTATAAGTGTGAAAATTTATTTGAAGTTATCTCCGGAACGGCTCTACGTATATCGATGAAATTTGACACAGATGTAGAACATAGTCTGAAAGAACATATAGACTACTTATTACGTTTTTTTTATTCCGCGCGGACGCAGGCGCAGTGACATCTAGTATCATATAAGTAAGGAGTTATGTAGCCCATGGCCGTGTTCTTACCTAAATAGATTGTCCCCCGCCTTAAAATATAACATCCTGCTTATCATCAAGGCCTCCTCGACGACATCAGAATATACTTTATATGCGCGCTCTGCCCTTTTACCATTTCTTAAAGAGCTCGTAACTATTAGATATTATCACTATTTGTTTCACTGTCACGTGTCAAGGAATCTTGTATGGCTTAAGTTAGAGTTTACAGCGGGTAAAAATGTGTAACTATTTATTGTAATGTAAAATGTATTGTGATTTCTGTGTTTATTTTTAAATTAAATAAGAGGGATGACCTGATGTTCTAATTGGGTTTCGGCAGAAGAATTCTACGGTAATTTGATTTAGTTCTAAAAAAAAAGACAGGATAAAAGAGCAAGCGTTCTCGTGTTGTAGAAATAAGCATTATCTATCTGAATTCGTCGAGTAAAGCGTATTTAATTGCCGATGTTTAATAAGAACGCCAAAGTAGAAAAACAAAATCGCTGTCGGCTTATGAATTATCGCTTTTCCTTGAGGTCGTTGCTTCGGGCCGTTAGCTATTGTAGGATGCCTGTTTATGCAGACTATGTTCAAGATCGTATCTTACGCGTGTTGCGTTTGTTTTGCAGACAGAACTCGACCGCTAACAACTACCATACACGTTGTATGAAAACGTGATTTGATACAGCTTAGTATAGGCAAATTTTCGCAAAATTTTTCACCTTTCACAGCCGCGTTATGAAATGATATATTCTTTTCAGTATTTCCAAGAAGTTATCATTAAGAGTCCTCCAAGAAATGAGCACACTCCCTTCTTATAGGCCGGCAACGCACATGTTAGTTCTTCCGATCAGATGTTCTGAGCGATAACCTTTATCCAAACAATATTTTCACAACAAATTGGACGGAAAAAAATATTAGGACTAAAATATACTCTAAAGGTAGATTATGGGTGGTGATTAATATGAACATATATCTACATACGTTTGAGTTTCAAAATAACAAAGGAAAATTACCTACTTACTAAGCAATAACGTATCAAGGTTTTTGCATCAAAAGAATTGCTTTTAAATTTATTCGAGAACAGTCGTCGATGCGCCTTGTGACGCAAACTGAATACAAAATGCAACAGTTTTCAGGTGAAGGTATCGAATGACCAGTGTACGATCATGCCAAGTATAACAAATATGTTTTATCACGTAACCATTTTACTATCTTCAATTACCTTAAACTCGTTCGTGCTTCTTAGTGTTCGAAGGGAACTATGTGTATCATTGTTTATTGTGCGTGGAAAGAATATAAAAAAGTTGCCAGAATTTTTTAAGACCGAAAATGCATGTCATTATTTTTGTTAAGTAAAAAAAAGACAAATAACAGCTGTACAGTTGCTGAGCAAAATTGAGAGTTAGGTGATAAAAAATAACAAGGTTAAAGGACCAATTAGTATTTTGTAGACGAATTCACGTGAAAGATAAGACAGAATGGAATTAGAAAGGTTAGCATCAAAAATTTCTACTTTACAGGCATTTCTAAAAACAAAACTAGTCCAAAGTACACAGTTACAAATCTAAATTGACTGAATCTTTAATCGATTCAGTCGAATTGTTGCGTATACTTCAGTATTGGTACCACAACCAGATAAACTACGTTAGGTGGGCCGATAAGCTCTCGTCGCCATACAGTTTGAACTGTGGAGTTAGACAAGGCGGGATAACCTCGGCGAAACTTTTTAATCTCTATATAAATGACCTGATTGTTGAGCTCAGCAGCAAGAAAATTGGATGTCGCATTGATGACGTGAGTATCAATAACATCAGCTATGCTGATGACATGGTGCTGCTGAGTCCAACAATCAGGGCAATGAGAAACTTACTAGCTTGTTGTGAGTCATACGCTCTGACGCATGGCCTAGTATATAATGTGGCAAAAAGTGAATACTTGGTCTTTGGGGCAGGTGGTGGTAAATATCCAGAGGTCGTACCTGTAATTAAACTGAATGGTACTGAACTAAAACGCGTCTATCAATTTAAATATCTAGGTCATTATGTGACTGCCGACCTTAAGGATCAAGTGGATATAGAGAGGGAGCGTAGGGCGCTGGCAGTCCGATGTAATATGGTGGCGCGAAGGTTTGCTCGTTGTAGCAAGCAAGTAAAAGTAACGCTTTTCAAAGCTTACTGTCAAGTGTTCTATACGTGCAGCCTTTGGACCAACTATACGCAGCGGGCTGTCAGTGCTTTGCGCGTCCAATACAATAATGGATTCAGGATGCTGATGGGGCTGCCTCGTTTCTGCAGTGCATCTGGTATGCTTGCTGAGGCAGGAGTTGATGGATGCCATGCCATCATAAGAAAAAAGTCTGCTTCGCTGCTCTGCAGACTGAGAGCTAGCTCCAACTCCATCCTGGGCACCATAGCATGGAGATTTGACTCTCCGCTGTTACTAGGAATTGTTCGTAGATGCATTTCGAACAATAACCTAGTAACAAAATAATTTAAATATGAACTGTTTTATTTTACTAACATAGTCGTAGGATCTGTTGTTCTATTTTATTTTCTACTAACACTTTATGGATGTAACTTGTCCGAAATAAAAGTTATTTTATTTTATTTTATTTTTTATTTTATTTTATTTTATTTAAAAAAAATTATGACTAAAATCTATTTTACAATGTAGGTACTATAAATGTTTCAATAAACTACAATAAAAGCAATCAACTCGAAGATCATTCAATTTATTTAACAGCCATGCAAATTTAAGGGGCTGAGTTTATCATCGTATCGCGCGGTATTTACTTAAAAAAAACAAGGCATTATTTATGAAAATAATGAAGCGAATCCGTCTTAGCAAAATACTTAGTCACTTCACAGTGACAAATTGGTGCGGAGTTCGTATTCAGTGGCAAGGTGACAACAGGGTTGTCACTTTGGGTAATTTTATTAAATATTGGCAGTTGCTCGCGAATTAGTCCGTGCGGAATTTTAAAAAAAATCTTGTAATAAATAAAACCTATGTCACTCGGCGATAGTGTAGCTTCTAAACAGTAAAAGAATATTTCAAATCGGTTCAGTATTTTCAATGCAAACAAACAATCAAATAATTCCTCTTTACAATATTAGTATAGAAAAAAATAACACATTTATGTACTGGAAAAATAAACAAATAAAATTTCACTTCGTGAGCATCTAACTACGCTCGGTGATAGTCCTAGGTTCGATTAAAAAATTGGTAGGAATTGTACGAAACTTGAAAAAAAATTGCAGTTAACAAAGTGGGATAGCGTTTATTAACTTCATGGAGTCATCAGTTAAACGACAGTTCAATTTAATTTTTGATGCAGTGTTCCGTCTCCTAAACTAAATAAAACGATAAAATATCCTGGTCAAATTAGAAAATCTTGAATAACGATATGTCAGGGTCTTAAGATTTCACTTGAAGAGTTTTTTGTACCTTAGTCCCAAATTAAAAACTACGACGGCAATAAATATAAAAAATCAAGCAGTGACAACCATAACGAGGTGTCAGTTTTAAAGCTCGGAAGTTAAATCACGTCAACAGTCAATATTAAATGTACGTGTTTGACGACATGAACAATAAATATATATTACGTAAATGGTGGTCCAAATATTTATGTTCCAATGGTTTTATTTCAATTGAACTACAAAATATTTTTGAAGTTAAATATAATTTCTAACGTTTACCATGACAGAATTAGTTGAAAACATACAAAATATCGTTTAAGTTTTTGTCTAACTAAGACATACACATGAAGAGGGGTCTAGCCACACAAAGAGGGTCAAAGCCCCCCAAATCCTAGATAGGTATCAACATAGAATGGTTTACATGAAATCACATGATACCTATTTATCAATACCACCGATCAAGGTTGAGCCACGTAAGCATTGCGTGGTGTTCTGTTGACATTGATTTACACGTTCGTATCCAATAGAATCCAGTTATTTATGTAACGTTTTTTCATTTACGAGAAAATTAACTCAACTTATATACGTCACTATCAAGATTTTTTGAAAAAAATATTTATCAATATAAGTAGACATACAAAAGAATACACGATCGTGCTTCTAATAAAATGACTTTTTCAAATTATTTAAATAGTGTGAAAATGTTGCAAGAAAACATGTATGAGTCTTGTTTATCTGTACATACTCATATATGTAAATATATTTTTAATTATTCTCATTTTACGATATTGGTCAAGGCGCTGATACATATAAAAATAATGTATGTATTTCAGTGCTTGACGTCTCGCCAGATATTTTAAAGTTTTCATTTGACACAATTCTTCAAATTGCACACGATGTGCATGTAATTTTTACAAAATAAAGAAAGCAAACCAGCTCTTTTATGAAAGATGTGATCTATGGTAGATAAAGCCAAATTTTTGGAACTTTGAAACCTCGGTGAAATCCAAAGTAACTAAGAATAATAATACTCTACATGAAAATTGGATCATAAATGAAATTAGGATTTTCTTATTGTACTGTATTAAATAGGTTTGCATCAAAAAAACAAATCCGTTTCAAATTTTAGGACGAGTACATAACAAAGTGCTCGTTACAGCGGCCTCGTCTCTCTCTGGGTGACGTCAATCTCGGCACTGGCAAGGTGCCTCTGATTCGTACCGACTGAAAAATCTCCGTGAACCGAGGTAATAAAGTTATTGTTGATTTTATACGATACCGTCTCCCGCATTAGTGCGATATATTCTTAGCGTGGAGATAACGAACTGTGTCAGTGTTCTCTGCCAGTAATCAGTTAAACTACCTCGTTCAAATTACCACTTAGTGTGGTATTATGGAAAATCTACGGTAAGGATTTCTTTCCGTGACTTATTAATAACTGAAGACATCTAGTGTTACAATATAAATATAAAAAACATCAGCTTCAGAAGCTATAATGAATAAGATAGCGCCCTCTATTGGCTGCTTTTCAAACGAGGATTTCAAAAGTATTTTTTTTTAATTCTAAACTATATAAGCAATATAGTATTATACATGCGGCCTTCCGTAAAAATTTAACACAAAACATAAAGGTTTTCATATAAAATCTTGAGCGCCGACCCTACGTGAGTGGGATAAGGCCAGGGAGATGATTAAACTCTAATATTGCAACACTTTATTATCTTAGAATTTACTCGAAACAATCTAAAAATTGGTTTAGCGATGTATGTAGCGATGTTGTGTATAAATGTTATGACGAGTGAGATTTCGTTTTTCACTAACTTTGAATTTTACTCCCTAAGACACAGGGCACATGGGCTTTGTGCTGATATAATATTTTATATATCCTATAACATTTCAGGAAATAAAACTAATTGAATGACACATCACTAGTCCAAATCGGTTCAGTTGTTTAGGCTCTAAGCCGTCACAAAGTAACTAACACATGTACAAACCTATATACATAAAAACAAACTTATGTACGCGTGAAAAACATCATCCTCTTGTCAATCGAGTAAAAAATTATACATATTTTTAAATAAAAAGTTTGATACCGCGGAAACAAACTGCTAAGAAACTGACTCGCTTATAAAGTAATTAACAAAGTTTAATAAAAGCTTTTAGGTGAGGAACCTTCCAAGTTATAACTAGTTATTTGTTGCGAAAAGATGAAACCAATATTTCTAGGTTTCTCCTCTATTTTATTTGTTAAGAAATAACCATTTTATCGTAACTATTTTTTTGATTAATAAAGTAATCTATAATAAGTTACATATTGACCACTTCTTAAAGTTCATACAAAAAGCATCTTTAATTTTATTTATTTTTTCAAAATAAATGTAATGGCAACATTTTATGTACTTGTGTATCACCTGTGGAAAACCAGTCTTATTGGACCATCTACATAATATAGATACATATAATAAAGCCCTTCACCGTAGCCCTAAGCAACAATTCTCTATCACATAAAGTCTGCAGCCAGTATTAAGGTACCTACTGTTAGATATTTGATGCAAAAGTATTTTAAAAGAAATAAACTAACAGCGAAATAGTGAATTTAACTCTACTTCTAAATAATCCTCGCAATAGTATAAATTCAAACCGAACGTAAGTAAACAAAAATGTAACAAGAATGTCAGACGTTCCGCAATGACGGATGGAGAGAGACTGCCTCGAGCAGCAGCGCACGCTTCCTTATAAAACCTTTTGTGAGACTACCCTCAACAGTGTTAGATATTTGATATGTCTAGTGCTGCGCCGATACACCGGCACAGTGTTGATTTTTGTCTCTAACAGTTCGGCCATCCTGCATTTCCTTCGTCCTCGAAGGAGTATTGATCCTTGCTGCATCGTTTTACACGCTGTCCCAAGCGCCATGAAGAGCCAGAACACCTCCAAGAAAAAGGACCTAAAAGCAAATCAGCCCCGTAGGCAGAAAATATAGCCCCGTAGGCAAACATATAGCCCCGTAGGCAAACATACAGCCCCGTAGGCAAAACATATAGCCCTGTAGGCAAACATATAGCCCCGTAGGCACAACTTAGCCCCGTAGGCAAAACATATAGCCCCGTAGGCAAAACATATAGCCCCGTAGGCACAACTTAGCCCCGTAGGCAAAACATATAGCCCCGTAGGCAAAACACAGCCCGGAGGCAAACATATAGCCCCGTAGGCAAACATATAGCCCCGTAGGCACAACTTAGCCCCGTAGGCACAACTTAGCCCCGTAGGCACAACTTAGCCCCGTAGGCAAAACATATAGCACATTTTGTATCAACCATGTATCTGAAATAAAACTAATAATAATTGTTATTAAACATACGCCCGGAGGCTAAACATACGCCCCATAGGCAATCTTTGATTTTCTTTTATCAATCATGTGTCTGAAATAAAAGTTTTATTAATCATACGCCCCATAGGCAAAACATACACCCGGAGGCAACATATACGCCCTGAGGCTAAACATACGCCCCATAGGCAATCTTTGATTTTCTTTTATCAATCATGTGTCTGAAATAAAAGTTTTATTAACCATACGCCCCATAGGCAAAACATACGCCCGGAGGCAACATATACGCCCTGAGGCTAAACATACGCCCCATAGGCAATCTTTGATTTTCTTTTATCAATCATGTGTCTGAAATAAAAGTTTTATTATTATTACCAATCATACGCCCCATAGGCAATCTTTGATTTTCTTTTATCGATCATGTGTCTGGCATTCCGCGCACCCTTGATTCGCGAACACTGGTATGATTCTGATGTCGACTCAACTTACTGCGACTACAACGATTATCACGGTAACGTTCTGACATTTTTCTCTTAGCCTTTATTTTCACGAAAATACAAACACAACCACAGAGTGAGCAAAGTGGATAGAATCACGCGGATCCTATCCCACTTCTGATGTTAGATATTTGATGCAAAAGTATTTTAAAAGAAATAAACTAACAGCGAAATAGTGAATTTAACTCTACTTCTAAATAATCCTCGCAATAGTATAAATTCAAACCGAACGTAAGTAAACAAAAATGTAACAAGAATGTCAGACGTTCCGCAATGACGGATGGAGAGAGACTGCCTCGAGCAGCAGCGCACGCTTCCTTATAAAACCTTTTGTGAGACTACCCTCAACAGTGTTAGATATTTGATATGTCTAGTGCTGCGCCGATACACCGGCACAGTGTTGATTTTTGTCTCTAACACTACAGTAAAAACTACCTGCTCCGAATAAGGTTGCGAACATTTATTTTGTCGACATTTTCTTTACATGTAATACTGTTTTCTCATATGGATAATATGATATGTCTTTTTAAAGCTTTTCTTCAAAACAAAGTTTAAGTATACAAGTATTAATATAGTAAGTAACGAATCGAACCTTTTTTTATAGATGTAAAAAGTACTGCACAATAAATATAGGTGTTAGTACCGAAAGCGTTTTATTAAATAAGAACGTGATAACGTGATGCAAGTCACGTCGCTCCTCGCTATCACGTCGCAGTCACGTCGCAGTCTCGTCGTCCCTTTGCTGTCCTGTCGAGCGTCCAGCGTACGAGTAAGCTACATTTCACGCTCGACCAGTCAACTTAACCGTCTTCATATAGGATTAAAGGGTAAAGTTCAAACTTAATAAAACACATCACAATTCTTCGTTAGGAAAAACAAGTTGAGTAATTCGATTTACGTGTGATTTTTAAATTAATTTCAGTAATAAGTATTTTTTTATGAAAATCTAAATCCAAATTATTTAGATGACAAAACAATAAGAAGTGCGCAGATATAAAAAAAATTATGCTGGATTTTAAAAAACAATGTTCATTTAAATTTTTCACCTTTATATAGTACAACTGAATAAAAGGTTTTTGCTTTGTAAACTGAATATTGAGTTGGAATTATAAATGAGGCGGACTTTGGACAATGGAGGGTGGCGTGCAGAAAATCGCTTTACAAATCAATGCAATTGTTGCCTTATACATTGCTTTTCTGCGATCCAAAGCTGAATATTTTACTACAAGTTTAACGTAGTGATGTTCACAAATTAGATAATGCACTATATCATTTAATCATCAGCATGTTTAATATGTTAGGTAAGTTTTTATAAGGGGAATAAAACAGAAGGAATCTAAACAAATCAGCAGTGGAAAATCAATTTCAGGATTATTATTTATATTCACAATACAAAAACATAACCATACCACGAATTAAAATCAAACAACGCCATCTAGGCAAAGGAAGTGTAATCGTTGTACAATAATTAAAGTGATACAGTTTGTTAAGACGTGAACAACTTCATCATCATCATCAGCTCACTATATGTCCCCACTAAGGGGCTCGGAGCCTACCCCAAGTTAGGGGTGACTAGGCTGGCCCAGTGCGGGTTATTATTACTTACTGTGTGAGTATTATAAGAAAAATTTTACCGCTTAAAATATTGTATTGTACTTTAATAAAACTGAATATGCCTATTGTTGTCGTTAAAAGAAAACTTTTAAGACTGCGAGGCGTAAGTACGAATACAATACACATTTAGTAACTTTACTTTGCGTGGGAGATGTAGAGCTCCAAGTTTATGGACCGAACGATAGATAAAAATTTACATATATGACTTCTAATGTCATTAAACTTTACGTTTGTAAAATTACTTTTTACGCTTGTGTAAACTTTCTCGAATAAAATTTTAATACAAAAATCACTTATCATCAGAATTTGACTATAAATAGAGCACACACTACATGTATGTTCAATTCATAGTCCGCACCTGTTTTAACACACCTCTGTGTGTTCGCTGCCTCATAAATTGAACTAACTAGATTCGACGTATGTTTGAATCAAGAATCATTGGTTGATAGTTAAACTTGGACTCAAGCCAGGCAACAACAGGTGGTGCCTAATAACTTAGGTAAGTGAACTCTATACGTAAAAAATGTAAAGTCAATGTTAACGAATTATTTAACCTAATATTAGTCTTTGTATTCATTTTGTACTGTTTTGTGATCAAGTTTCATGCGTTTCAATATAAATTTAGACTTTATGTCTCCAGCATAAAGTAAAAATTGCATAAAATATGAGAGTTTCGTGAGAGTCGAAATATTGTATGTAAACACGAAGTTCCCAAAGCGTTGAATGTGGAACATTCGAGAATTGATATAATGTTTCGGAGTCGTTTCGTAACCGCATTTTAGGACGCTCTTTTTATACTTTTACGTAGGAAATTAGGCTAAAACAGCAGACTTGTAAATACAATGATTAATAAATAATGTGATGTCAGATTGGTTATCGTCCGCCCTTTGTGAACAGACTCTGCCCAATTAAAAAAAAAACTTTAAAATTATTTATCATTTTTTATTCAATTCTTTTTATTAATTAAGAGTTACTAACACGTTACTAAGATAAGGATAATTTAATTTATACAAGTACATAATACACTTGCATGAAGAAATAAAAACATGTTCAAAGAGAGCGTAGTGCTTCAATTTATTCAAAATATTAACATTTTATTAAGAGATGGCGCCAATACCGATATTCGACTCGAATTTATGCGATCGGCGCCAGTACTGTCGACAGAATAATCAAACATTAATTCTACCCGACGTACAACAAGATTCAAACATTATAGCAGCTAGAAGTTATTTGCCAGCTTGTTCGCACTACACCTGTGTCGGTAACGAGGGATTAGATCACTGCGATTGGATCACTAGCCTTATGTGATTGATCTAATGGCGAGCCACAAAAGAACCCAGGTTCTTTTGAACCCACAGCTTTTAGACCCGAGACCCGCGTGAACGGGTCCTATGATCCTGATCACCGTAGCCAAAATTCATCGTCGACCCGGATCACGAGAAATAATCGAACGTCATAGGTTTAGTTTGGACAGGTCAGTGCCAGGTGGGCCCACTGCGGGTGGAGGAAAGTTCACTCACAAGTGGGCCACGGCAAGGCGTCCTTACCTTACCTTTACGTCCCAAAGATACGAGCGAAATTGCGAGCTAGTATCAAGTTTGGAGAGAACTGTACAAGTAAATCCAAAAAAAGCGTGCAAATTGTGTCTTTTAATGACGAGCGGCAGGCGAGCGTCGAGTGGAGAGGGATTTGAATTAGATTGCGTTGATGCTCGTCCCAATTTAGCAACTTGTTTCGTTTATATCAGTATTTATTACGAATGTAACGATGTTGTTGCATTCTCTGAATTAAAAAATTCTATACACACCTTTTTTATGGTGTTTAAAAATGTTCCTTGATGGTTACAATCCTAACGTAGAAATAAAACAAAGCTTCTCTATCCTCTATCAAGTCAAATATCTATACTAATAAAATAAACGACAACCAATTCTTTATAATTTATTATTTTATTTATTTATTTATTTATTCTTTAGCACTTTTATAAGTACAAGGAGGACTTAATGCCTAAAGGCATTCTCTACCAGTCATCCGGTATATGAGAGGAAAGTATAATTATGTGCAAGGCAGATATGAGTTGAAGATACTATTTTACTAATACAATATTATGTAATACAGTAATATATTAGAAATAAATAGGTATAAATAAAATATTGTATATAATATTAATAAAACATTGTACATGTAGAAGAAAAAGAATAAGATAAATTAAAACTCTAGATTAATAAGTACAATAATAAGCGATAACAGCGAGAAGGCTACTTATGAATGGAGTCTCATAACATAATGATGCCGAATCAGACGCTTGAAAATAATTTTGGAGGGGGCTCTTTTAATGTTAGGTGAAAGATCGTTCCACAGTCTAACAGCTGTCACAGAGAAGGATTTATCCAAGAAGGACGCGTGATGAATAGGCGCGGATAGTGAGAGATTATCAGAGGACCGAAGAGAAAGCTCGTGATTTTCACACAGAAATTTGAAGAAGTCTTTTAAATAAGTGGGGTATTATCATAGCAATCACGGCATATTTTTGAATAATCCTTTTTGTAATAAAAGGCTCTACAATTACGACATCCTTTAGGCTATATATTTTTATGCCATCAAACCTAGGGGTGAGTAAAGTGAAAAAAATGTTATATTAAAATAACTATAGATGCATAAATGTGTTAACTTTTTAATCTGGCGTTGTTATCGGCGCGGTAGCGGCTTTCTGCCGACAATATTCCGTTCGTTAATTCAGCCAGAGGCGTGACCGAATGTAATTATACTAACCAGATTTACTGCAGATATTAAATATTTTCCTACAAAATTTGATGCAGTTTTCACCTTTGAAAAGCATTATTAGAACATACTTAATATTTAACTTTCTGAATGTGTAACATTTTAATCAGACATATTATACGAAACTCCAATCTATTACAAAAAAATATGAAATTAATTTTTTGTAATGGAAACAGTAATTTGATTATAACTTCGTTGTCGCGATATTAATGTTGTTTATTGTTTTAAAGTTTGAAAACTTGAATGACTGTGTAATTTTAAAGTTCATGTGTGTTTTAAAATAGATGAAATTTTATAAGACAATTTGTGTTTGTAATTAGTTGGTAATAAACAAATTGTCATTGTTTAATTTGTTTTTAAGAAACAAAATAGGAATGAACAATTAATTCCGTCTTAGATTTCAATCAAAGTTTCGGTAGAAAGATTTACGTTTACAGTCACGAATTCTTTGTAAGTGAAAAACAATCGTTTGATGTTTATAGAGGGCGCTGCGGGCGGCGGGCAAATCGTTCTGTTCTGGTTTCTTTCGTCGTAAAATCGTGACGGATTAATAAACATATCGACCATTACAACTTCATTTTGTGAAGTTAAATGTATACAAATTAACTTTGTTACGTTGTTTATTGAGTCGATATAATTAACACGGCGCCAGAAATGTGTAAAGCAAATTACGTAGACTATCATTTCCTCGAAGCGACACAAAAACGGTAATACGAATTGCGTTATTACCGTACTACCGTAACGTACTATTTCTATGCAGGATAACATCATAAGAGATTCTTATTTTAAGAGGCCACAGGTCGATATCGGCCGCATCTCACGCATCGCATCATACGGATTACTTTTTAATTCTATGTCATTTTTATCGAAGAGGAGGCTTACGTTTAATGATAATGATTGTGTCCATTGTGTCGGACTGCCATTGCAAGTAATCGGATAGTCGTAGTCAGTTTCATTCGAATTTTCCTAGTGATCGTACGTGTGTTTGTTAGAATGAAGGAAAACGAAGAACAATTTCGAACGCACCGCGGGGGAGACGCGTAACTACAGAGCGCACTTTAACCGCTCGGCATTCCGTGTGCCTCTCGGAGCATTGGTGTCGAATGCGGTTCATTGTAAACAGTTGCGTAACTTTCTAGACCCGTGGACGCTTCGCATTATAATCTCTTCTTTACGATATTAAGGACTCATAGTATTTGATTTGGCACGTCGATAACAAGACTACTGTTTTACCTAACGTTCCAATACTTATGGTATTTGATGAGAAATTATCCGAAAAAATTACTAGAATCTAGCAGTGAATTAAACGTAACCTTAGTACACAATTAAAAGGTTTATTTAATAATCCAGAAACCGATTTTAATTCGTATAAGTTCCCTTAAATATATCCTAAACAATATTATAGGTAATTTTTTGTTATCTTTAACTGCAATTTATTGGCTTTGAGTTTGCAACGTAAATACAGCTGAGTCCACGGACCGTGCGCAAGCATCGCATCGCATCGCATCGCATCCAATTATCGGATTGTATGATATGCGTTCGCTTCTCTAAATATTTTACGTTTGCGATTCACTAATTAATTGGATGTGGAGCTTTCTGGCATTATTAGCTGCAAAACTCAACGATAGGAGTTTTTGACATGATTATACTTATATTTGATACTCATAAGACTCATAACTATAGGTGATCTAAAACCATTATCAACGGATATCCCTGGGTGTGATTTTTTACCATGCGAATGGGGGGGGGGGGGGTTGGGAAGTTGCCAGGGATAACCCTGAGTGAGACCATAATTCTCAGAACAAGAGCGAAGTTTGAATCGTTTTAATAAGGAATTTGTCTTTATTATTTCTTTTAATTAATTAGAATAAAACCTTTTTTCTTTGAATATGTTAATTTAAATGTTATTATTATATAGATATCAATGTCTATCTTTGCCAAATGTTAGTGGCTATGTATTAGGCTTAGCATTTTCACAGTGGTTAGGCAAGTACAGTTCAATATAAGTTTAACTAGCCGGCTGTAATGCTGGCGGTCCGATAGTTCTATTGTTGCGTACAATTGAACTGCAAAATGGTCTCTGTATAGCTTCAGTGCAAGCCACAGCTTCAACTTCAGCTAAACTGGATCTAATGGCAGTATTGTCAGTAAGCACATGCAAGTACAAATGTGTACTTACTAAATTTGTACGTACGTTACTTATTTTTATCTCCTTACGTCAGTAATTTGCTTTACAAAATAAATCAGCATTTATTTTTTAACTCCTTATCTTACCTATTTTATTTTAGTTAAACGAAAAAATATTATAAAGTTATTATAGTACAAAAAACATACATATTACTAATATTATAAATGTGAAAGTTTAAATACTCGTGGATGAATGGATGTTTGATTGAAGGTATCTACGGAACGGCTAAACGGATCTTGATGAAATTTAACTCGGACGTAAAAATAGGTCTGGAACAACGCACGAGTTATTTATTAAGTTTTTTAATTCCACGCGGTCGGAGTCGCGGGCAAAGTGTAGTACAAAATAGATACACAAGGGAAAAAGATCCTGGTTCATATAAAACATAGGTCGGACAGGATAAAAAACATTTCATCAAGTTTTCTTCGATAAAGATATCGTATCTTTCAATGAACCTTACATTTTAATATTAACTTAGACGTCCTTGACATCTTTGCAACATAAACATGTCACCGTCGACATCGGATCCCGAAACATCGGTACCGAATTTAACCGCTGTCACATAAATTTCACTAAGGCCCCTGTGAAAATACGCAGTTCTTTCGCTATACATATTTGATGAACAAAGTGGTCTAAGTAAGATCTCCGTACTTGTAGAGAAATTAAATTCAACGCGGTATAAAATATTTTTAAACAAAGGAAAAAGCTCGTTTATTGAATTATGTTACATTGTTGTTTTTGTAAAATTATTAGCTTTTCCGAATTATTACTGCAGATAAGAGAAAATTTATTATTTCACAACCCACGAAAACAGTTAAGGTGTAACTCTTTTCTTTCTTTATTTAATTATAGAGGTTAGTTTCTATTAGAGTAACAAATCGTTTAGATCTAAGTGTCTCTATCTCTCGATATAATATAGTTCCCGCAGTGCACGCAGTACAGGTCTCGCAATTTCATCGAGGAACTAAAAAATCTCTAAGAGATATATATAAAATATATAAAGTCTAAAAATTCATGCGTTCTTTTATCATGTCAAAGTTGATGAACTTTCCCTTTTAATTAAATGTTTCGACTTAATAATAAGTACCTTTACTACCTATAGATTTTTGATCGCGAGAATAATTTTGATGCAAATATTTGAGTTTATTTGAACAGTGCTGACGTTTCAACGTTCATAATTAAGTTATTAACTTTAAGTTATTAAGAAAAGTATAAGTTTATTTTAGAAATTCTTTAAGTTGTTAAAGTTAGCTTAAAACTTAAAATTTATTATGATAGTGGAATGCACGTTGGCGGAATAGTTTTTAATTCAATTCACCGCCGCACTGTCTCGCAACTTGGCGTCATAATGCCAGCTGTATAGTAAACGACTTTAGCTTATCCCCTTAATATCCACGGATAAAGTTGCAACGTTAGATAATTTTATATTCAACTTAAAAAAGGTTAGTTTTAAGAAAATAAGTAAACATTAATAAGTAAGGGAATTGAACATAATCTTTGCACTTATCATGCCTCTTTGTATATTATAGTCAGTCCTAATTAATAAAGTCGAATACCACAATTGAAGACAGAGTCAAAAAATTACAAGAAAAAAAACAGCGACATTGCAATAACCTTAAATTACGTAGCCAAAATAATTAACTAAAAAAGCCAATAATTAAAATTAATAACATTTAAAACGGATGTCTAGGTCTTTTAACGGTTATCAAATATTACATAAAAAAAAATATTATTAAAACTATATCGTTCGTTTGTCAGTTGAAGGAACGTTATACTTAATAGGTTTTCCATTGTAAGCTCCGCTTAAGTGAGGACTGGTACATACTAACAATGAGAACCCACTATTGTTTTAGTTAACGCTTGCGGAGCCGGTTGTTCTGAAACGAACGTTTAATTTCCTTCACCTTGATACTTGCAGTGTGGTGCTGACTTATATGTTAATGTTTATGTAATATTCATTTACTAGAAGGTTATGTTATTATTATCTAAAAAACTTATTGGTTGAGATATTTTAAATAAACAAAAACTGATTAAATTTGTGATCGTCCGGTGACGGCACCGACTTGTTTCGGACGGACCCGTCGGGGGTCCATCTTCAGGGCCCGTGTTTATTTTGAGGACTTCGCAGTCGCGTCGCATCTCGCACTCACAGTGCGGGACCCCCGACGGGTCCGAAACTAGTCGGTGCCGTCACCGCCGTCACACGTGAGTTAATTTTTTATTTATTTATTTATTTATTTCGTGTAACAATGGGAAAACATATAGTATAAAACAAACATATTGGAAAGTTAAGCCGTTCTTAATTAATTAATTATTATGTCTCACGAAAGTTTAAACAATTTGATTAAATTTGGTAAATTAATTTAAAAAAAGAAATGCGAACTACTAAAATGTTCACTATTTGCTTTACTTTATCCTGTCAATATATGTTAAGGAAACGTCACAAAATAAACTCATTACTTGGATAAAAGTGAAAAAAAAAAACGAAACCAAAATACATTTTTAAGATTAAGAATTTATTATATTGAAAAGAACTAAAAGGAATTTTAAAAGATTTACTTTTTCGCTCCATTAACCAAGCTTAAAATATGTGACTGTTGAAATAACAAAACGTAGAAAAGCTTTTTATGAAATGTTTTAATGTACAGAATGAATACATTTTAATGTTTTAGTTACGAATTTTATTGGTAGATATGAATAGAAAGAATATTTTCCTTCTAAATCAAAACAAAACATTCACTTTATTTGATTCTTGTTAAGATCAGTTTTTTAGACTTTCCTTATCTCACAAGAATGACGTCTAGACAACTTTAACGTTTTATAAATCACAAATTCCCTGTGAATATTCTAATGAACGCTACATATTAAAATAATTTTCTTTAATTTGAAGATTACACTTGTCATATTGTCTGACTTGATATCTCAAAGTAATTTTTTATGCTTTCGTTGCGTTGAAAACATTCTTGCTGTGCAATTGAATTTCATCATTCATTAATAATATATAAAGCCCCGTAGTTTTCTTTGAAAAATAAATAATTTTGATGTTTACCTTATAAATAACTAGATTTTACCCGCGACTCCGTCCGCGCGGAATAAAAAAAATATAGAAAATGGGGTAAAGATTATCCTATGTCCTTTTCCTGGTCCTAAGCTACCTGCCCACCAATTTTCAGTCAAATCGATTCAGCCGTTCTTGAGTTATAAATGGCGTAACTAACACAACTTTCTTTTATAAATATAGATTATAGATTTACTTTCCCTTCGCACAAATTGACCATGCATGTGTGTACAGCTGCGTCTGTGAATGTAAAGTTATTAAGCTATTCTCATGTATTAAAGAAATTGAAATCATATTGTTTTTAACGCAACTGCGAAATAAGATACCCTCGCTTTTATTTTTTCATATTACACACTTAATTGATTAAAGCTTAAAAAATCTTTCACAGAAAATATTTAAGAGCGTTTAGGTAGATGTTATCGGTGCTCAAGGCTGGGTAAAAGGTCGGATATTTTAATTACTTGCCCTCAGGTCGCACAATGGCCTGCACGTCCAGCCTTTTCTCTCTTATTACGCTGAAATTTATATCTTACTTGACTTAATTAAGTTTAATTATGTTTTCTAAGACAGTTTAATATTTTTAAATTGTTAGGACGAACCAAAAATATTTTGAGATGATTTATTTCGCCTTCATCGTTTGTATTTTTTTAATATGGTTTTGGTGTGGCATCACAACATTCTACAAAATTATTATGTCATTTATAAATAACGTTTATTGTGACATTGTCACTTTTAACAAGATAAGGAGATGCGTAGATAATTTAATTTGTCAATTGTTTTATTTAATTACACAAATTATCTACAAAGATTATATAATATATACCTATCTATAAAATTATAAATTAAAATATTAGATTAAATATAATACATAAAAACTAAAATATATCATTAAAATATGTATTTAATTGCAATAATAGCAAATGTTAATTTTTGCATCGCACAACGAATCAACATGACGGTTGCTGCAGACAAAAGTATAATTTTCCTTCATACATTTCCAGGAGATTGCAACTTTAGGGTAAAATACGATGTCTAGACGTCATTGACCTGCGACATGTCTTAAAAGTAGATTGAATACATTTTGTGTACCAGCTCTCTTATTTAACTTTGAAATTCATAAATTGTAGAAAAATGATCAATTCAACAGTTCTATCTATGCTCTTAGTAGAAAGTAGAAATTATTTTGTGAATATTTTAAACTACACTTTATTGTTTTAATCATGTTTTTTTTCTCTAAAAATAATAAATGATACAAAACAAATACTAGAAGCTCTTTATACCAAAAAGGTGTAACCTTTTAATGTATTTTCCATCTTATATTGTCTATTTTATGTAAATACTACAAAGTAATGTAGCTAATTCAGCGTGGAAGTGACAGCGATGTAAAATTAACTGCAATACGAATGTTATTTGTAGTTGAATTGTGGGGGCGGAAGCAATTTAACAGTTGGAAATTAATCTTATATTAGCACTGCTCCAACACAACACTCCGCTACAAGTGGAAACTTGAAAGCAATAAAATGTGTTTGCTTCTTAAGAGCATTGTTTGTTACTTGACAGGAAGTTTAATAAGACTTTTATAGTGTTTTAAAATTTGATTTAAACTAAAATTGATATAAAAATATTCAAAGTATGAATGTTCGTCATCATCAGTACGTCAGCAACAAGCGATTCGAGTCTATATTACATTAGGCGTTATTAATCAGCAGTCAAAACACCAATTCGTGATTTTTTCCTCAGATACAGGTTTTCTTATTTTCCTTCGACGCAAAACCGTTTTATAATAACTTTTAAAACTTGCTAATATTATAAATGCGAATGTTTGGATAGATGGATGGATGTTTGTTTGAAGGTATCTCCGGAACGGGTCAGCGGATCTTGATGAAATTTGGCACAGATGAAGAACATAGTCTAGAATAACACATAGGCTACTTAAAAAGTTTTTTTTTCAATTCCTCTCGGACGGAGTCGTGTTCAACAGCTAGTCGTAAAATAAAAATAATTCGAGTAGCATTTTTATAGAACGAAAATCTATTTGACTGTTCATCGTATGATTTATCAAAGTTTATATTCTAACTCTCTTCATGGCTGTAGACTGCTGAGGGACCAACATTAAGTCCAAGTCTTTGAGTAAATACTGTCTGCTAAATTATATCTAAGTTTACAATCCAGTTATAATCTAATAAATTCACAGTAGGTACATTGCCCTATTCGATATTTGATGTATCCAATTTGAGGTAACTTGTAGCCACAAGTTTATAGTCCGTAGTTACAAAGCAGTTAACATTAATTCTATTGAGGTATTTAAAGGTTTGATTGCGGAGTAGTTAACGTCTAGACGGTATTGGTAATGACTGAAGGGTATCTCGATTGCCTTCCTAAAAAGATCATAAATGGTTCGGTGTTTTAACATGTTGAATTCCAAAAAACTATTATTTGTTAAGTTTTGCATACCTTTTCTGCGACTTTACCTAAACTTTTTCCAAAGTTAATTAGGGTCCTACAAGAAGCGAGCATATAACATTCTTAAAGGCCGGCAACGCATCTGCAGTTCCTCTAGTGTTGCGGATGTCCATGGGTGTCGATGATGAACTTTGGTGTTCCCGCCGCTTGTTTGCCCCCTTCTCTTATAAAAATGGATTAAATTTATAACTGCGTGATCCTTTTAATCCAGAACAAGATATCAATGGATAAACCATGCAACCATATAACTGTAAAAAATAGCGATGTTCATTATTAAATGAAAATAATTACTGACTTAACAAGATAATCTTTAAACATTTTTCATTTAAAAGGACAAAATGTAAATTAAATTGGTTGGTTTATAAATTAATTATTATATCTTAAATGTCGCCAAATAATTTGCCTCCTTCTGTAACATTAGTCTTATATACATAATAAGTTATATATACAAATTATAATTTGACAGAGAATGTTACCCGTAACCGTGTAACACAAGGGTCGACACAGAGCCCCGGGCGAGGAAACCGATACAAATGATGTCGGAACAAAGGCAACCTTGATGACGATATAGAAACATTTACATAATATACTTACAGAAAAGAAATACCATTTAAATATCTCTCGGTATCTCTGAATGATGCATGTTTTTTTTTTAATTTATATGGAAAATGTTTGAATCAGTAAGCAATGCTAAGTGTGGTATTCAGTATTGGGCCACGAAATCGGCGACAAGCTACAAGTATTACTTCGCTACTGCTAGTTTCGTGCGCATCGCTGTATTGTGCTATACTTTTGATTTCATCGCCCCGCTTTGCTGCCTTTTCGTCGCAAATTTCTTGACCGCGGCCTTAGTGTGTATTACTACATATTGTACGAGTACACTACTTTTCATATCATAGCACAACTAAATGCTTTAGTTAACTGTAAGGCTTACTATCTGTCAATGATAATAACTCAATTAGACGGATACGATTCAATGTAATTGGTTTTGTCCCCTAGAGCATTACGTTTCCAATCAATCTAGTTCACAAGAAATTAGCGTATGTCCAAGATACAATAATCGTAGACGGCGACATCGAAGATATCAACAAAGATTTTATCGTACTAATTCCACAAGAATTAATGAACCTTTGGTTTCTGAGAACAAAAATCTCTGTATAAAACATATCGTCATTCCTTATTTATCCTTGACACACCAGTTTTAAACAGGGATTTTGGTCTCAAAAACCCACGATAAGTGGTTCAAATAGTGACCAGTTATTGCTACTTAAAAACATCATGTTTAAACTGTTAACACTGTTAATGTTTACACATTTTATTATTCAATACTTAAGTATATATTCTTTTATACAGGAAATATTTAAATGCAAAGTTCGGAAAGAAAATATTTTGATTGAACTTACCAAAAATAAACTTTGATTTTAAAGGCAAAGTTTTCAATTCTCAAACTAAATCATAAAACAGTGTGGGTAGTTGCTTGCCGGAAATCATCAACGATACATCCCACTATAAACTAAAATGGAATATTCGAGATGAAGTCGTATATCTTGAGAGTTCCTTCCCATCCTCAAAGTTTTGCACAAACATGGAATATTAAGATGGGGTTGACTTGAAGTTTCCTTTGCCGAATAATATCAATACCCTTTTCCCGGACAAAGGTTCAAAAAGTACTTTAAAGAATTTAATACTTACATTGAATTTATAATATGTATTAAAATAATATTTTCCTTTATTATTTTTATTAAGATCTGTTCGGCCATTCCGGAGATACCTTGAAAAAAACACCCATCCATCCAAAAATTCGCTTTTATATTATTAGTAAGATAAACTGACAACGTTTTCTGATACGGTCGGAATAACGGCAAACTTAATTATGATAGCTCACTACCGTCACCCTGTCAATGTCAAAATTGTCACAAGATCTTTTTCGTACTGTATCATGTCATTTTTTTTCTGTCATTTCCTACGCACATGTAGGTTTTACGTATTTTCTGACAGAACTAACCGCGATAGCAGCGCCTCTCTCACCAGGCCATATATTGTTTGACTATATGTAACTTTCCATAACTGTCAAACTGTTACGAATTAGCACAACGAATGAATACTATTTATCCTCTGTTAACGTGTGAAAATGAGTACCATTCTAATTATAATTCGTCTCATGAAATTCACATTTAAATAAAGAATATTTTAACTGTGACAGATGATTGACATTTGGATATTTCCACATTGTCAAAATATTCAAAGCGACAGAATTGTGTCTCGAACGAAATCCTGTCAATCAAATGGCCGCAAAATTGTATTTACTTAACTTTACTATTTTATTTTTAAAATGAGACAGCGATGATGAATGTCCTTGTGTTATGTAAATATTTTTGTGCTATTTTAAAGTACAAATTTGTTATTTTCTATCGTGTATTTTAGTTTAACAACAGTAATAATTATAATTCTGGATTATCTACTCCTACTCTATTGACATTACAATAAAGCTTTATTTGTCAACAAACTCATTGTCACATTCAAAAAATTATCAAATTTGTATTTAATTTACTAATAAAGGGAATACCATCGATTAATTTAAATATTTTTAATGATAGAGTCTTGTCAGTCCCTTACTGCTTGTGGAAATAAGTTACTAAATTAACAAGCAGATTTAATTGTAATGTATTTTTAATTGGTAACCAATTCAAAATGAACATTTATAAAAAAACGAAAAGACAAACGAGCACTCGTTTTCATTGATGTTAAGTGGTTGATAGTTGAAATAGTAGTTTTTACATAAAAGAGTTTCAAAAGTTTTACTTCCATATGTTTACTCAAAATTCCGTTATTTAAAATACTGTAACATTATAAAATGCTTCTACTACTGCGAGTTCACTTCCCTGGTCTTCTGAAAAATCATGCAATTACACAGATTTCGATCACTATTAATAAAGTTTTTTTTTGTTACAGATCAATCCGAAGTGATGCGGTTAAACAGTGTTAGATTGGTGTAGTGCGTGCTAATGTAACAACATGGGTTGCACGCCGAGCATGCTCCTTGATCACAAGAGCAGGCGTCGTGACAGCACGGGGTCGCAGGAGGCTGCATTGGCTAAAGTTGCGCCAACACCCGTTTGCAACAAGGCGGTTCAAGCGGCCCGCGCGCCCAGGGCTTCTTTAGAGTCCGACGGGTTTAGCATACAACTGTCAAGCAAGAAGGATAGCTATGTATCGCAAATGGGCAACAATTTTGCGACCCAGCTACATATAAAAAGAATATCTGGTAAGTTTATTTTATTTTTTCAATGTTAGTAGACAGCACTAATTACCGCGTTTTTAGCGATTAATTAATTTCCCTCTTAGGTTACTCGGCAAATTTTATAGGTTCGTGGTTATTTTAAATTGCTTAAAACCTATTTGGTTTCATTAATTTTCTCCAAAAAATAATTATTAAATAATTTTTATTACTTTAATACATTGAAAAAGCCTTATAATGAGAATAAATATACAAATAATTATAATTATTGCCACCAGTAATACAGTTGTATATTTTCAAATAAATTTTATACTCGAGTTATTATAAAACTTATTAAACATGAATCTCTTTCATTATTCTTTAGATATTTTTTGTTATGTAATTTACTAGTTGCGCCAGATGTAAATAACAAAGTATTGGCTTAACTTTATTGATGTTTCTATAATTAAAATATTGCAAACAAAACGAAATTGTTTATATAAATTTCGTCGCAAGTAGTTTTCACAACTTGGAAGTTATAACTATTGTATTCATACAAACATTTTTAAAACACAAAAATTTCTTATAAGGAAATTAAATATTAAAAACGACAGTCAGTATTACAATTAGTATAATATTGATTATCTGTAGTATATAAAATGATTATTACACGTTTCTTATTTTTTATATGTAGTTAATTATTTGACTTCATCTTTTTTTTCTCTCTCAACTTTTTCTTCTCCTTTTTACTTAATGTTTGTGTTGTCTTTGTCACACAAGTGCCATTTCTTAAACTATCTGTACATTTAATTTCGTCCTTCAAGACTTCCTTTTCTGTTGTACTCTCAACTTGAATAGCATCTGATATAATCTTAGCGTAAACTTTATCCATATTAAGTTTTTCACAAAAATGAAATTGATCAGCACCGAAGGGACATTTTTCTAGTCTTTTAAATGAAGCAGCCACAGATAAAATATTTCTTAATTTTGATTCACTTATTTCTTCGGGCATTTTAAATTCCTTCCAATTTGCTACGTAATATTTTGCCTCAGGTTTCTTAATGATTCTGATGTTTTCCTTCATCGTCATGTTAAAGGGAAAACTTATACTCATATGGACACTTATAACTGTTGTCTGAAATTGATTAATCCATATTAATTACTTATCTTTCATTACTGGAGAATCAAGATGATTATGTAATCTTTTATTGTGGGAAACACTTTACTAAGCCAAATCTTTATTAAACTAGGAAAATACCAAATTTTAGAGAAACACATTGTTAACTAATTTATTGCCAAGGAAAATTCTTACAATCAGTATGATCTTCATTATGGAAACAATTTCACAACACTGCACTCATAGTAAAAATAAGTTAAGTTTATTTCGCTTTGAAGCCAATGGTTAATTCGTTGCTTGATTGCTCTGATATTCGACGCGCTAGTAGTAAACATTTTTAATTAACTTTTTACTGTCGTTTCGAAGACTGCTCACCTTGAACATTTTTAATTTACAATTACTAGAAATAATTTTGTTTTAGGAATAATTTTAACATGTTGCTCAAATAATGCAATAGTAACTGTCGTCAATTTTATTTATATTATCATGTGAAAATGAGATGAACTTAGTATGTAATTAGGTATACCAATTATCACAGCTACTTTAGTGCGTCGTAGTGTTAAAATAATTAAAGTCCAATTTTTGCTACGTCCAAGTTTTGGATCTATTATAAAGTGTGTATCAAAACTCATTATTGAAAGCGGTAAACGAAGACAAAAACATTCTATATTTTATCCAACTTTCCATCCTAAATTTGTCGGAGCGACCTTTTATCCAAACTCAAATTCGACCGAGGATACTTCTGTAGTAAAACTTTGTGCACACACGAAAGTAATGTCGCGCACAAAATTGTAGGGAACATGAAGGGTCGTGGTAAAGTGCTGCTCTAGTTTAAGGGTCAGGCAAGTCCTTCCATTAAGAAAAGGTGTCAGCAGACTTCGTAATCTTAATCGTTCGAGAGGTTTCGAGTCACGTACCGTACCTCTTTGTTTCAACGCCGTGTCATAATTTTAGTTGTTTTGAAAGGTTTTAGACTATCGTAGAAAGTAATTTAATTTCTACAAATTAAGAGTTATTAATACTATAACATCTACTGAAGAATATTATTTTTGTCTAATATAAAAAATATTCACCTTTTCTATATTTCTCACAGCTTAATACTGACATTTTTTGCGCGTTCTTTCATCAAGCGATGGTAAAGTGCCCCAGGTGACGACTGACAGTTTAAGAGGTCTCTAAAATCCGCTTAAATATTTTAGCTGACACGATTCTACAATTAGGATTTTAACGTCACTGAAAATGTAGGTGTCATTTTGGAAAAAAAAGTGATCACTTAAATTAGCTAGCAGTTTTTATTATAAGGGAGTCCGTGGCGCAGTTGTTAAATGCTTGATCGAACCGGATCGAAATCTAGTCTTTCATGGTATTTCGCCGCCATGTACCAATGTATTTTCCTTTTATTCTATGTTGTTTCTATGAAGGAAAAAGGAAATCATCGTGAGGCAACCTAAACATATCTGCGAAGAAATTTATATGCATTAATCAAACCAACCCGCACTGCGCCAGCATACGTGACTATGACCTGGTCACACCTAATTTGCGTAAGCTCCGAGTCCCTCGATGGGGTCATACATAAGATGACGACTTTTTTAAAATTAAAAATACCATAAAATTATGAATTAATGTAAAACTAAATGAAAGTGTCTCTAAAAACACCAAAGGGAGTCATAACATATTTATTAATGATAATCTTATAAACAGCGTACAATATGAGTGCATATGGAGGGAACGATGAGTTCTAAAAACTAGATTAACAAAAAAACAGTTATGGACAAAAAATAACAGATTGTGGAAACGTTTTGATATCGTCGGGTGAGATCTGTATGGAGTATTACTATGATTATATACAGTGAATGTTAAAGCTTAATACCAAATCCACACTCCAGTACCGCTACCAAATAACAATACAAGTAAAACTTCCTCGTTAGTTTATCTTCCTATAATTTTATAAGCCATCGCAAGTCACGCATATTAATTCACCGCGTGTCACTTAAATTTTCACGTAGCCCTTTAGTTCGAAAATAACTTGTTAGCATAGCTACAACATGCGTGACGCATCCACCCACCTCGTTATCTCGCTAACATTAACGAAGCAATGACGCACGCCCAACGGACACCTACAGAAACACACGTGTGAACCCTCCCTACGACTACGCCTCATTGATTATAAAATCCTAGAACATTGAAGCTCTTAATTTACAAGGTAAACTTAAATGATACTAATTGACTGACTTCTTTAGTTGCGTTCGAGAAAAAGATAGGCCAAATCAGTTTCACAGGATGAAAATAACTGTGTTATTAAAACTTTATAACTCATCTCCCAAGAGATCTCCAAACCGAAGCCTAAAACATACAACAGCCGCTGCTGTTTACCATTTTTTATTCCCTGAATGTGTAAAATTGCAGACTCGTAATAAGTTTGGACCAATGTTTGTTGAATGCGACCAACATTTAAACGTCGCATTCAATTCTAACGGGAAAATATAATACCATCGTTACCAACACACTACTATGATACTTCAGTCAGTAACAAGTGACGTATATGCAGATAGTTGTTATCTCGAAAAAGACAGGAGCCTACGGCCTACGGAAACGATTTATGACATTCGACTACCTTGACACGGTTGGCCAGCGCTCGCGTATCTCTATGATGTCATACTCTATCTTATCGGATTAACTACAACTCATAAACAACGCACGGAATAAATTCTAATAGGTTGAAATTGTACAAACCGTACCAGGTCGAGTGCACATGCTTAAAATTTCTCTCGACATTATAAAACTAGCTGTTGCCCTCGACTCAGTCCGCGCTGTAAAAAAAAAAACTTAATTTGTAGCATATGCGTTCTTCCAGATTATGTCCTACATATATGCAAAATTTTATTAAGATCCATTCCGCAGTTCTAGAGATACCTTATAACAAACAGAAAATTGCCATAACTCTTAATCTAGCCGCAAGTGGTATAGCTTAGTGGAAATGTATACTAAATCAATACTTTTGATCATAACTTAGAACATCCATCGAACCCGGGTATATTTGTGGTATGGAGCCTCAACATTACAACAGTGTAGACTGTTTTAATGCATGAAAATATGCGAAATAATAATAATAATAATTAATTTTTTATTTCAAGCTACAAATGTTATCATAAATTGTTAAAAATCATAAATTGTTTTCGTTTGTTTTAAACATTTCATTGTTTTTTATCTATCTTAACTTTCGGATGGAAAGGATGGATCCATCCAGGTTGTTTGTTTGAAAGTATCTCCGGAACGGCTTAACGGATCTTGATGGAATTTAGCACAAGTGTAGAACATAGTCTGGAAGAACACATAGGATATAATAAATTTTTAATTTCACATGGACGAAGTCGCGGGCAAATGCTAGTATTAGCACATATGTAAATGTTTTACATAAAGCCGTCGTATATATTTTATTTACTTGATAATAATTAAACAGCAATACCGCGTAGTGACGTCACTTTACGACTGATCGTAAAGATACTTATCGACGATAAAATTATGTTGATTTACTTAAAACTACGTAAAATACAGCGATTTTTATAGTAGTAAACTCCTGTTTGTAAGAAATATACAGCTAACATTTTTTTTTGGTTATTTTAGAAGTGAAAGTGGAGTTTAGAATGTTTTCTGATTTTACCACTAGACATACGTTATGAATTCTTCTATCTTTTATTTTCCTATTTAACTGCAAAACTATTTAGTTGATAAAAATACTCCTAATACAACGTTGTCAATAATAATCAAATTTAAAATACAAGCCAAAAACAATTCTGAATCGACATCGATGTTCACATAAAATATCAAATAAACCAACATAATGTTTAGCGCACGAGAGAGAATCCACGATGTGACAGAATGTGTGCATATATCATTAACAACACAGCAGCTTGTTCGCGGAGACATGCGTCGGCGCTTATCAGTCGACCTCCAGCCTCGGGCATGCCTGCTATGCCGACGAGCTGATAACGCGAACATCAATACAAGACAAACCAAAGAACAGCAGTTAAAACGTGTAAAAATCAAAAACCTGCCAGTGTAGATTAAACTCGAGTAAACGCTATTTATCTAAATGCGCGATATATCCTTATATTGACTTAATAATGTATTAACATTTTGAGGTTATGTAAAATATTAGAACAGTGATAATTAAAGATATGTTTGCTCTTATACGTACACGTATGTATTTTTAATATTGTCTAGTAACTAGAAGGTTAATTATTAAATTTAGCTGTTAATTAATAAAAATGTAGTACATGTTATTTTATAGCAATCGGAAAATATTCGGATTTTTTTCAACAATTTATACTTTGAATTGTTATAGTTATATGAAACGTGATTTGTGCACAAAATAACAAACTATTGTGTTGTACCATAGACTAAAAACAAATAAGGCAGTATATTTTATAAATAGCAGTGAATAATATTATTGTAGCGCTATCTTGTAATTAAATATACTTGCAAAACGAGGGCATTTCACATCGATTTATCGATAAAGCTGTATAACTTTCGCGTCACTAGTCCAGTCCAACTTCTGTTAAAGCGTTTAAAACATGTGAACGTGTAAAATAACTACTGTGTCGAAATTAAACGAATTTAAATACAAACTATTAAAACAGTTGAATAACGTAGTAATGTTTAAGTAAATATATAAAGTGTGAATTAGTTCTAGTGACATAAAGATGAGTGAAGAAAATGAATGCTAAACGAGATGGATATAGACAACGAAGATAGCTCAGGTAATTTTATATTTATTTTACGATAGTGATGTTTACCATTTTCGCTGGTGGTGACATCTGGTATTTGAAAAATTTACAAACTTAAAAGCTGACTTCTAACTACTGAAAATTACTGCAGTAACTTACTATAAATAAAGTAAAGTATTGATAAATAGTTAAATTAAACTATAGTAACTGTCTTTAGAAGTCTTTTGGAACGAAGTTCCTTATCGCGCGTTGTGAAAGGGGGCTAGACGGAAAAAATTCTTACGAAAAGTTGTCACGACACTTTTTGCTATAGTATGTTAACGACGAATGAGCGCTACTTCACCGTGGCAACGACGTGACAATATATAACGAAAATTCATAGAAATAAAATCTACTTCTTGTGAAGACTTAAGTTTTTTATTCATAGGATAAACATTGGTTCCTTCACTAATTAATTGAAAGGAACTTCGTTCCATCCGGGTGTCCCTTGACACCTCTCAAGTTTTTTTATTTACGTTAATTTAATTTAAGAATGATATAATGTAGGTTGACTATGGCCTAGTCACCCCCTAACTTGGGGTAGGCTCCGAGCCCCTCGGTGGGGACGTATGGTGAACTGATAATGATGATAATGTAGGTACATATTAATAACAACTAATTAATAGTCATGAGTACAGAATACACATGTATTCATATAATGAAGTTATTTGAGTGGCTTTTTCATATTGATTCAATTGTCTATTGAAAAAGCCACACTTCAATAACAAACGAGGAAGAATAACTTTCAAGTAGTAGTTACGTATAACAAAATATAGAACAGTATCACTTAACGTCAGTATCCACTGCCAATATATAAAAACAAGTTGTCATCTCTCTCAATCTGTCTGAATAAAAGAGAGATGACAATATATTAGTGTTACCATTTTTTTTTAAATTTAAATAAAATATTCATTAATTATTATGAATCCTTAATAATACGAACTAAAATAAGTGAAATGGTCACTTTATTTTTGATGGGAAATAAAAATTACACTTTAAAAATGAAGCAATACTCTTGTATAGACAATATAAAAAACGCCACAGACTTTATTGACGACAGTAATGCTGCTAAATTCTGCGGTGAAAACAAAACATTATATAATATTATTGAGTAATGTATTCAAGGTTATGACACGCGTGGGTCAAATAAAACTACCAAAAGTGATTCCCGGTAGCCTCTAGTCGGTGTAAACTGTTATCAGCTGTTTATCATTATCACATTGTAATAGCGTAATAAAACGATACGTTATTAGGAAGCGTTTATTATAGCCTATCTAACAGTTAATGAAAAAGTTGATAAATCGATTGTTCTATTGCTACTTTTATGAGAATAGTAAAAACTAACACGAATGTTAGACTAGAAATGGTTAATTCAGTTGAACAAATGGTTCTCTTTCTATTTTTTTTAGTCTATTGTCCGAAAGCCGAGAATTCACTGAGATTACTTTTCCCTATTTATATTATCTGGCAGAAAATTTCTGTCACTCGCTCAGGTATCCTTGTTTTTCTATACAGTATAAAAAGAATCTTTGACAGTTTTGGATAAATACAGGGTCGCGCTAGTGAGCTGTAATGATTTAGTTTGACTTATGTTCACAATGTCAAAAAAATTTTGTAGGTCTACAATGTAGGTCTAAATTGTATTGGAGGTGTTGTTTTTTTAAAACCATTGTTCTATCTTCACCAAAGATTTTCACTGATGCTGTACCTGGATAGCGGCATATTGTCATCACTCTTAACCTCTATGAAAATATATTTTATGCGCATGGCAATATAATTTATACAGTTTTGGCCGTGGCAACCCATGTCGCTCAGTATCCAACATTATAAAATTGAATTTAATAATAATTCTAAAAAAAACTACTTTATTGGTATCTTATTTAATTTAATGAAAGCTCAATTGTTCAAGCGTAAATTTATTTTATCATCAAGTTATTGCACTCGTGCCACAATTTACATTAATGGCTACTATTTACAAAGATCGCATGACGTACGATAATTGATGACTCGATTTAAAGTGCAACTCGCCCTTTAATATGAGAAACCTTCAATTAACAATTTACTGTTAACAAAGGGCCTTTCATAATACCGGCAGACCTATACAATTACACAAAAGAAGGTTTACGAATGTAATTAATGCCTTTATATGTATATTTTGTGATGTTAAATTACTTCAACATTACTTAATTTCGAAAAGTTTACTGAATACAGTAAAACAATTAAGAATCATTCATATTTTAAGAAATATGTGAACAAATATGTAACAACAAAATAATTAATATCTTGACATGCATTTAAATATTTACATCGGAAAATAACAGGCTATAAAAAAAGACAAAGATCAACGACACTATCGTCATGGTATCGATTGAAGGTTCTCACGCGGATCAATGTTTAGTCCATACATCATCCACTTGGCAATGCCCCGTCTTGCAGTCGCAGCGACTCTTACTCGCCACCGCTCGACGTCGCTGATGGAAGAAGTTGACGAGTCGGTGGTAAACCCCAAATAATAACAGCAGGCGAGATTTTGGTACCCATTTGCTGCGGTCCTGACACACCTCTTCTATTACATAAAATAGATCCTTTTTGTATTTTCAGTTTTATGAAAATTCATTCTCCATGTGGATGAAATCACAGACGTCAACTAGATTAGTAATATAATGTCATACTGTGAATATTTATAAATACGTAAACAGTAAGCCAGCAAATCATTAACTTGCTTAATAAACGTCTGGTTTGTGGACTAACGCTTTGATTACGTGCCAAAGTAACCGGGCGAAGTGCAACGAGATAAATAAAATTATACGAGTATATATCGAGCTGCAGAAAACAAAATTATTTATAAACATCTATTTGTCTACTTATCAGAACTCGTCATGAGGTCATCCAATTTACATGATACCTTATTTGTACAAGAATTTTAAAACAAAGTTTATTTGTTTCCAATAAAACGTAATCGATTCAAAAATTCTTCATCAAATAGACGTCTCAATTTGTTTGTTTTCTTCGCTCTATTCGAATGACGTTGGGAATACGTATTAGTTGGTATCGTAGTAGATATAGTACAGTTAAGAACTAAATAAGGCAATGTATTCACTGTATTGACAATATTCTTTAAAAGAAAGTCAATCTACATGTGTCAAATTTTGGCCACTCGTTCAAAAACATTTAATTACCTAAAAAGTAGGTGAAACGTACGATATTTCGTGTGAAATTCATCGCATATTCATTGTGTACTTATAAAAATATAACTTAATATATGAAACAGCATAATCTAGTATGACTGCATCCAATTTCACAGTAAATTCCCGACTAATACACTCCAATCTTCCGGCGATTACATCGAAATGACATGTAAAATGTTTCATTCGGAACGCGTAATACAATATCGATTCAGATATAAAATGTGCTGCGCCTAGAATGATTGTTTATTTCAGTTTAAAGGAAATGAATTCATGAGCCATTAACAAAACATAGGTAGACTCTTAAAAAGTATTTCAGGAATAATTTTCTGGAGTAAGAAATTTAAGTATAGATATTAGGGACAAGTCAAAGAATAGGTAACGAAAGTCATCAAAATATTTAAGTTGACTAGATGGTTTTTTTTTTACTTGGGGAACTATAGATTGCCAAATTATTTTCGTATATACGATACAATTAGGCAATCTATATAAAGTTCCTCAAATTTAATCCAGAAAAAATCAAAGAATCAATGATTCCTGTTTCATTATTACTAGTCCCTACATTAAAATATCCAATAAACATGGGCGAATGAAACGATTAAATTTTATGGGTAAATATAAATTAAAAGGAATCGAGTTTAAATTGTACAAAAAGAATTTGCACGTTTGTCTTACCGTTGATATAAACCACGTCAAACGGATTTAATACTGCAATTAAATATAAAACCAGACAAGTACCTCAGGAAGAGGAGAGATTTCGATCATTTTAATTACTGAGAGTCGCCATTTAAAAAAAATCAAACGGATATCTTGACACTAAGTCCACAGCGAGGTGTCTGATTATCTTTATATTATCGAAGATCGCTTTAATTAACAACTACGTAAGGTTTTAATTAAAACCGGTTCACAAAACGACCTATCCGGAAAACAGTTACACCTCTTAAATGAGGTCGCTTAAAAGATAACTCTTCCTTGTATGGGTTAAAAATTTGGCATCGTTTAAAAAATATGAACATATTAATACTACATTTAATGTAGGAGACAACGCTTTGACAAATTCCTATTTATGTTATCTTATTTTTTCTTTCTTTTATAACATATTTGTTTAGATTTCGAAAATATAGTCATTTTTTTATTGTAACGTGGCTAACAAGCTAGCGGCCATCAGAATTCACCGAAATAACGAAACCTTCGCTGCCCATAGACATCGGCAGTTGCAGATGCATCGTCTTCCTTTAATGGTCGGAGGAGGAGACGCAAACAAAGAGAAGATTCTTCCTATGCGGCCCTCTTCCAACAAATTCACTTCCCTTTCTATCCTTTCCTTATAAGAAAAGGGTGGGAAGGAAAAGAGGACTTAAATTAGGACTCCGGCACTCACACTCATCAGATGAAACGAAATTGCTTCCACTTCCCGCGTGTCTTCTGTGTGATCGTGGTATTTCACCGATCGAGACGGCCAATTTCAGCAACAGATGTTGTTGTTGCTTTCGTCTACGACTGTTAAAATTTATTTTTATTTTTTTGGAACGAAGTTCCTTATCGCGCGTTGTGAAAGGGGGCTAGACGGAAAAAATTCTTACGAAAAGTTGTCACGACACTTTTTGCTATAGACGAATGAGCGCTACTTCACCATGGCAACGACGTGACAATATGTAACGAAAATTTATAGAAATAAAATGTACTTCTTGTGAAGATTTGAGTTTTTTATTCATAGACTAAACATTGGTTCCTTCACTAATTCATTGAAAGGAACTTCGTTCCATCCGGGTGTCCCTTGACACCTCTCAAGTTTTTTTTTGTATTATAACCGGTTAACGCAGTATCTTTGAAATACATCAGAAATTGTTTATCTTTAAATGAGATTGTAACAAAAGGTGTAAAGTTTTTATATTCTGGTGTTTTATATATTATTTCGATAGCAATCGACATCTTTATTTTATCATAACCAGAGTGTACTACTTAAATGCCCATAGTTTTTGTAAGTTTTGTATAGGATACATTATTTTCAAGGTGTAATTTTGTGTATTGTATGCTGATTGGTAATTCTAGCTCTACATTTCACAACGATTTCGTGTGACGAAGAAAAGACTTATGAGGGCAAACTACTGATTAAGTAAAAAGCTGATAAAATCGACTGACTATATTGACAGAAGTCTTAGGAATTAAACCAATTGAATGAATGAATCACAGTTGAAAATCATACCAATATAGTTATTTATACTGCGGGAAATCAAAATGGAACTTAACAAGAGGAAAACTTTACCTTCCTGTAAGTAGAGCAATATAGTCGTCATGAGTGGTAAATCACATTACCCGAATACAAGACTCACTTCTAGAAACAGGGAGAAATTTAAAAGCCACTCGAGATGTCAAATTATATTTCATGTTGCAGGAAGCTGGAAAATTTTGTTTCCGCTGAAAAATTTATTCATGTAAACGCGAGTGCACATGAATGAAATAAAACTCTTTTACGTTTGTATTCTATACGAGATTTTATAAAGAGAACAGTTTTATATCCGAGCTTTTCACTTCGGGAAGTAATCTTAATGTATTTATGTTATTAAAAGAATTAATAAGAAGTCACAAAACTACGACTATCATTTTAATTTAGCGCATTAGTTGTTTTAAATGGTTCTTTTTTAACTACTTATTCTTTTTTACATGATTCTATTAACAGAATTAAATATTTCCTCGTAATGAATTCAACATTAAATGCTAGATTCATTTCAAATGTAGATCGTGTTCATTGGAAAATGCCTGCAGGTGGCATTTAGTTATTTTAAAATAGGAATCCCTTGGAAGAATGAATGTGCCGTTTCAAACGGTTGGCTGAATTCCCCGCGCTAATTAGTTTGTTAATGAACTCTCGCAATATTATTATAATATATCTGAGTCGCAAATAATAAAGTGTTATATGTGTACAAATTCTTTTAATGAGATTATTTTTACTTAAGAGAATAATATAATAAGAATATGCTATGTTATCCGTAGTTTTCACACTCTAATTATTCAACTCATGAATTTATTTTCCGCAATCAAAATTGTAGATAGAGAAGTGAATACAAAAATAAATCTTGAATGGAAGAAGAGGAAACTAACAAGAAAATCCCTAGACCATCACAGCTCTATCTTAGTTATTTCCTAATCTTATCTTCTATCTATCTATATATATAAAAGAAAGTCGTGATAGTTACACTATTTATAACTCAAGAACGGCTGAATCGATTTGACTGAAAATTAGTGGGCAGGTAGCTTAGAACTAGGAGACGGACATAGGAACTTTTTATCTTGTGTGCATTTTTTTTATTCCGCGCGGACGAAGTCGCGGGTAAAAGCTAGTTTAAGGATATAATGTCTAACAATATGTAGTGTCGAAGTTAACACAAACGAAAAACAAATAGAGCACGCTACGATTATCTAATTAGAATCTTGATATGAACTCCGGAATCATAGTTTGAAATGAAAATTCAATTAATTCAGTTACTGTTTATGTTGGTTTTAAATATGGACGTGTTACGAAAATATTTTGTACCTTGTAACCATTCGCTATTGGAATATAATTTCCATGCGTCAAATAACAAAAATTAATTTACTTAATTAAAAGTATATTCCCGTGCGTCAGAACAAACACGAAACAGGTACTTCACTTAATAACTTTATTAAGCTACTAATTATTTTAACTTAATGGTCGCGACGGGTAAAGTTACTTTAAGCCTTCATTAAGCTTTTGTATCATTAAACATTGAAATATTTGAAATTGACGATAGCTAAATTGAATTTATCAACATAATTTTTATAAAAAAAAAGTGTAAATTCCGAACTGAGTCGGCGTACGTATATACGTACTACGGCGTACGTATTACGTAAATACGTAATCTCGCTTAATTGAGGGTTTCCTCTTAAAAAGTCGCCACACGTATAAAGAAACAGTTTTTTTCATTGTTAATAAAAGAACTTATAAAAAATTACGTTAGTCTACGTTAAATATCCACCGATTCAAAAAAAAACAATTATCAAGACGATAAAATTATTATTATGTACATTATCTTCTTATCTCTTATTTCTTTATAAAAAAAATTGTAATAAAAATGTGTAGTATAATTATTTTTATTTTTTATTAAAACCTTGGAAGAGACATAAGAAACTATTTGCTATCTCGCTCCCATATGTCCTCAGGGAGCCTATGCAAAGTTTGCTTAGCATTTATAAAATATGACCCTCGTTTTATATTTATATTTCGGAATTACACTTTTTTAATTATCCAAGCTCTAAATAAAAATAAAATTCTAAGGTTACGAAACAACTCCTAAAGCCACAATCACATCGTTCTCAAGTTTCTTAAAAGTATTGAACCATATTAAAAGAAATTCTTTTAATATGGTTCAATACAATATTTTGAATAGCAATTATTTCCTTTACGCCTCTTACCGTTGGTTTTTGAAATCAAAATATCTGTATAAAACAGTCATATCACAGATACGGTCCGCGATCGCAATGTGTCACAGAAAGAAGAATCATGTTTTTAGAGGTTTTAGACATTCGATTCTAATTTAATAAATAAAATGTTATAATAATTCAGTTCATTTTTTCGATTTGGCCCACTTACAAATTCAATATGTAATATATGGCCCTCTGCGAAATTGAGTTTGACACCTCTGGTATAAAACATATCGTCAATATTCTCATTATCTTTAACAATACGGAAATAACAGGAATTTTGGTCTCAGAAATCAACGATTAATCCTTGTAAATAAACAAAATATATATTACAACGTTTGGTTTGTTACAGTCCGTCCGTGGGTAGTGCTTCTAAACTAACATCGCGTAGATAAATGATCGATGGGAAGCCAATGCGCATGATCCTTCAACTAGCTGTCAGCCACATCACTATCGGCACTCCCCTGACATTTGGCAAGACACCAGAGATCGTGCGGCCAGTTTATTTTTATATTACATTCCCATCGCGTAACATTAGTCTTCGACAGCCCATTGATGTCATCTCGCTATGATATAATGTGGTGTTTTAGATTCATCAGACAATTTTATTATAGTATCGTCCATAAGCACATCCACGTGTATTTTCCTAATAGATAAACCAACGTTAGACATACTTATAGCCACAACTATACTTATACATGTCTAAACCAACGAATATTGAGAAAAAACTGTCAGTTCAGATCTCAAATTTATTGAATAACTAGCTGTAGCACACGATTCCGTCCCCGCGGAATTAATAAACTCCATAAATAGCCTCTATGTTCTTCCTCTATACTATGTTTTATATCTATGCCAAATTACCGTACGGGACCGAATCTAACAAACATCCCTCCATCCATCTAAACTTTCGCATTTTTAATATTAGTAAGATTTAAAGGTTTATACATACTGATAATCTGTATTCTGTATTCTGTAGACCAGATACCTGGCATCCATTTCTTTTCGCCTAATATTCACTGTAAATGTAATGATTCGGTTGCACTTGTTATACAAGACTTAAGTAACTAGAATATAATACATACAGATCTTATACATCTCTTTCAATTAGCAAGTACTACAATTAGTTTAGCTTTTATCTATCACAATAAATCGAATTTCAAATTAACAATCATTTCTAGTACACATGATGTCATAACCGAGAACTGACACCGCACAAACAAATAAAACAATAATAACATTTATTTACCTGCACTGAGCGTTACTTGGCACTACGCCACACATCCATTGAACCTGCTCGAAATAACCTCTACAGATAATCAAACCGCCTCCTTTATTTACTGCTATATTGGAATCAAATGAATCATTATTTTCGCATGTTAATAATATTGCATTTACATAAGAACACGATGTAGACATGAAATACAGGGTGTGTGAAATTAATGTTTTTGTTTTACACCTGGACATTAAAATTAAGCTTCAAATTTTATTTGGATTTAAAGATTATGCAATATTTGTTATTTAATATGTTTTTATATCAAAACATATTACGGTAATTTTTTACTATTCTTATAAATGAAGTTTTTTAGACCATTGATTTGACGTTTTTCTGTTATTAAGGGGTAACTTTGTAAATAATACAATCAGATTGTATTTTCTTTTTCATTCTAAATAAAAAGGAATATAACAAATCCAAACCAACTGTAGAAATTAATGTATAGTTAAATTTCTACAGTTCGTATAGTTTTATCTTCCTTGTAGACCTGTCCAATATATTTCTCGCAAAACCTAATAGCAAACTATAAACATTTGAGTCAGTTAATATTTTCTGTATACGTGACTGGCAAATTTATGAATGTACAGATTTTGTATAGAAACATTTAAAACGACCAACGATAGTTATCGTCCCACTAATCGACTTCTTACGCGGACATTTTGCTAGATCTTAAGATGTCCTTGTAAAACCGTGTTAAAACTTTAATTCTTTTACCAAGCCTAGAGAAAATTATTACTAGCACTCTTATAACCATACACAAAATATATTATTAAAAAAAAAGAATTTAAGTGGCAAAAACAAATGTATACTAATGTACTAACAAAGAACAAACAACCATAGTCGGTTGCGATTGAAACTACGCCGCACGCGGGGAAATAAAATAGAAAAATTGTGTTGAATTTTGTAATCTTTCCATGAGAACTTTTAATTTAGAACGTCAACTATTTATTTACTTTGCTCTTTCGAAACGATATATGTGTAACATTTGTAATTTTTTTAGTATCTCATGGTTTCTCGGTCACATCAAGTTATTCACTTTATGTCAGTTAATAAAAGAAAAACTTTAAATTGCTTACTACTTAAAATACCAAGGAGTAATACAATGAATTTTTAATAACATTGACAGTGTTTTTTTACGAATTTTTAATTAAATTTAAGACTCAAAGGTGTTGGGATGTCGTGTGAAAGCGACGTAATCGAGTAAAAACTTAACGTAATTGGCGCCAAAAATTTACTTTTTTACCGCCACTTTATAAATAAACCTTAGGGTGCGTATACACTATAGCTTCCTCAAAAATATACAAATACGGTAGCCACGTAAAATTCTTATAAACTATACTGCGTAACTAGCACACACTGATTAAGTACGGTGATTATGGCTTAACCGTTTAAAACGATTTATGACTAGAACTGGACTTGTTAAGTCTCTAGAAATTATGAATCTATGTGCACTAAAAAAGAAAAAATATTACCTTGTTTGCAAAGCATCAACTCTTATCGTTTGATACCGTTGAAAAGGACCAAGACTGTTCTAAAATGAATATTTCAAAATTATTACTAAACACGGTTACGCTTCTTGAGTTTATATTACGAGTATACGTGACTGAATGAATTAACTAATTGTGTTCACGGATTAGTTCACAATAAGTGGTTAAGGAAGCGTTTTTTTATATACTAAACTACGTATGAACATAGATATTTAGTCTGGTCTGCTTTTACTTAGAATCTACTAAAGAATTTTTATTATAAAGTAAGTGGTATTTCTATTTTTTTATTGTCTTACCAACCATTTAAATAAAGATTTTTCGTAAATAAATCTTAATATAAATATATTTTTCCATTTTAAAGTTGTAATATGAAATATTATAAAACGTACAATATACCAAACAAGCGTGAAAAAAGCCTTCAACAAGCAACTTTATGGTGTATTATCAACGGTATACGTAATACTGATAAATTGTAATGTACGGTACTTGTAAAATAAAATACAACGTAAGCGGCAAGGACGTGCAACGTCTCCAATTTATTCACATTATCTCGTCGTAAATGTCAATGGAATTGACACGCGACACCTGAAAAGTCTCTTATCACTTGTTTGCGTCAGATGGTAGTTGATAAGTCGTTTAAGTCAAGAAGAGTCGTCTTTGGATTTTTTTTTTAGTCCTTACGCGCTTTGAAACACTCGAGTCGAGTTTTTTAGAGTGAAATGTGTGTGTGAAAATTATTTAACAATGTACAGGCCTAGTGAACTCTGGAAAGGTGAGTACCAATTTTATGAATCGTTCTACAATAAATATACAATGAATAGTCTTTTATTAAACCAAGACAGAAATAGTAAGCAAATGTGTTAATAATCAATTAATAATTAATAATTCAAAGTTATCGGGATTAGAAAAATATTTAGATTCAACACGGATGTGGATGGATGTGGATTTTTAACTGGCATCTCGGCAAAGTGAACGTAAGTTACTCAAAAAAAAAACACCATAGAACATTACTTTATTAAAATAAATTTTACTTGGGAGCTTATCTGATACAAACCTACCTATGGCAAACGATGTAATTGAATAATAATGGTTAGATTTCTTTGAAACGACGAGGATATTCGATTTATTACTTATTCTTTTTAATAATCCATGTCTGATACATTTAGCAAAAAAAGGTTTAATCAGGTAGCAAGAAATATAATAGGAAATATCATCATTGGCACATGGACAACGCACATGGAATAAATCCAGAACATATCTGACCAATAATGGTCATAATATTTGCTATTTTAGTGATTTATCTGCGCGAATGTACTCATTTACATCGTAAATCTGTCTACTTTGTTGTTGTGTACGTATAGGTAACGATAAAAATAAACGTAACCGCGGCTCCACGAGTTAACTGCGTGATACTTTTTATTTGTGTGTATATTTCTTGCATTTCTCTACCGTTTTTTGTTATACTCCGGGAGTCTTTAATTTAAAAAGTTAGAGTTTATTTTACATCTCACTAACATCATAAATGCGAATGTTTAGATGGATGGATGGATGTTTGTTTGAAGGTATCTCCGGAACTGCTCAACTGTTCTTGATGTAATTTGGCACTGATGTAAATTTTTAAAACTCCGCACGGATGGAGTCGCGGGCAACATCTAGTGTTATTATATGTGTTATTTAATTTCAATACACTCCTGTAAAGATCATTTAAAGACTCCGTCGCAGTTAAACAAGTTCACATTAACTTTATAAAAGTCAAATGAAGCAAGACCGATGTACTGGTGCAATTATCGCCCGTGTGGTCAATTAGGCGCCATGTGTGAAATAGGTAGGGTTGCGAACTGTTCAGCATTGGTGCATCCAGAGAGAGCATGAAACTAATATGTCGTTAGTACGCTGAGGATCAAGGGTGATAGTGTTTTTTTCTTCTGTTCTTCGTCCGCCAAGAAGTCAAGGTTTCATATGTAAAGAAGTTTTATTTGCTGCCAGTGTTCAGGTACCTGTTTCTTAAAAGTTGGCAACCCTAATGTAGTAATGAGAGGGGCCGGATGCTTTCAGACCATAAATGGACATTGTTGAATATACATTTTCATAGGACTAGTTTTTTTAACTCGTAAAGAATTTATTTTATATGGACACGAAAAATATCACTTCATATGTAGGCACGTTAACAAATAACAAAAAAAAATATTTTAACCATTACTTATGGTATGAAACATCATCAGTTGTGATTGAAATTATAAAGTAATTTAATATTAGCTGTAACAAGTTTAGTTTCGTTAACAGAAAAGAATTTATTATAAAATTATTAATAATAATTAATTTTATAATTAATAATTTATTAATCTAATATATAAAATTTTCGTGTCACAGTTTTCGTCACCGTAATCCTCCGAAACGGCTTGACCGATTCTCATGAAATTTTGTGAGCATATTCAGTAGGTCTGAGAATCGGCTAACATCTATTTTTCATAACCCCCCCCCCATTTTTTTTAACTGCGCGCGGACGGAGTCGCGGGCGACAGCTAGTTAATTATAAAATCACTCGTTTCTTATATGTATAATATTGAATATTTGCATTGCTGCTCTTTTTTGTCTCCTTTCTCTAAAGAACGAAGCAAAGAATACTTAAAAAAAAAGTAATTTAACTCTTATATTAATATCGTTTATGAACACAAGAAGACAGACAATTACGACCGCATAACAGAGAGAAGTAAAAGTTTTAAGTGCTGTATATATTTTTCTTGTCACGTGTATATTATCTAGACTGATCCAATATATCTTAAACCTTTAAGGGGACATATTGATTCTTATCATTGCTCCGAGGTCTTCGAACTGTCTAACAATTGATCCCAATCCAACTTTCCTATACATAATCATTTGTAATCGAGATCTCGTGACTACACAAGGGCTCGATATGCACGATTCAATGTTTCACAAGCCAAAAAGAATGAGTCTAATAAATTGTATGTTTCGTATTGTACCTATATGTCCATCTCATTTGATTGGACATTAATAAATGTTCTAAATATATTTTATTACGTTGCTAAATTGTTGGTTGCAGACAACCTACTCATTTTTAAACCGACTTCAAAAAAAGTTTACAAATTCCTGTGTCGAATTTTCTTTACTTTTTGTTCTTCGCTTTATAGAATAAAATCTGATAAGTATATAATAATCTTGTTTGTCTCGGGATTAAATTCTTGTATTTTATTTCTAAGTAATCGAATTTAAATGTTATCTTGCTAGTTAACTCATATTTTTAGCGACCATTTACGGTCAACGGAACTAACCTTTAAATATACTAACAGCCTTTTTCGTGCTAGCAACGGTCATTAGCAAATTATATTCGTATCCTAATAGTATTGAAATATTTTATGATAGTTTCACACGAGGGCACGATAGTCAGGCAGAATAGTAGTACAGTTTTGTATTGCTCTTGTTTCAATGCAGTTATCTTTTAGTTAACAATAGCAGTACTGCACTAACATACCACACTACCTAACTGTTCTGCCCTCGTGGTAAAGAAGCATTACATTAAAATCACCGTATGCGCAAGTCGTTTGAAAACACGATATCTTAATATGGAATTGACACGTTCATTAAACTGATAAACGATCAGTAATCTACGTGTTCTAAATATTTATAGTTGATATAATTCTGTGTTTAAGCTATCTTTATGTCAATCTATAAATAAAGCAATAAAATTAGTAAGAGTCCCTATATGCAAAGAAAACATATTTCGTACGCATAATGTACTTGTAATTCATTTTTAAAATTTTTGTTTACCTGACTGTCCACAAATCTCAGTTTAAAACATATTGTTAACTTAGCAAAGATAATGACATGGATGACGATATGTTTTATACAGAGATTTTGGTCTCAGAAACCAACGGTAACTTGACGACAATCGCTATCATGTTGCGACAACCTTCTGACGACACCGAAACTTGATAATTATTTAATTAAATAACAAACGTAAATATGTACAAAATTATGACGTATGGGAATACGTATTTAAATGTTTCCACTGCAACTATAAAACATCAATTTACAAAACAGGAAAGATTTATTTTTATATCTGTAGCGAAAAAAACTCAAAAACTTCTAACTACTAGTATGTATTAAACAATTATTTCTCCATTAGAATGCTACATAAATCTTGAGTATTTGATGTTCAATACTAGCGGTCGACCGCGACTTCGACAACGCAGATTAAAAAAAAGCCTATAATGTCCCCGCGTACATCAGCTACCTTTCCTTCAAAGTCCCGTTTAAATTCGTCCAGCTGTTCCGGAGTTTTTTTTATTTGAAAAATACACATTTATAACCATACAAAGCTGGGCAGTTTTAAATTCTCTCATAGATCACTTAATTATATATCGATCTAGCGATGGAAAACTTGGTGTACCAACATTATAAAGTAGAATTCGGACAAGAAGATGATAATTATTGTAATTTTCTTTGAAGAAATAGAGAAGAAAAGGATGAAGGATTGTCAATCTTTTCATTTATCAAATAAACACATAAACAGCTTTGATTCGTGAAGTAATAACAATTCAATAAACAATACCGAAACAATTTTCGTTTACTCTGATATACATACTAGTTGTGTCAGTAGCTGGGCGTACGTAATATATTCAAGCACGTGTTACATTTAACTTGAATAAGTTATCTGTATAATTGACAACTTTACTCTGATGTCCACAGATGCAAACGATCGATCAACCTTATACGTTTAATGAGCCATATATTTCATTTATTTACATTACTGCTAAGTCGTAAATCATACTAGTCTAGTAGTACTAATATTATAAATGTTAAAGTTTGTACATTTTGTTTGTTAAAACGTAACTAGAGAACGGCTGAAAGGATCTTGATAACACTTAGAACAGAGATAGGTTATAGTCGGGAATAGCGCTTAGTCTACAAGTTATTTTTTAAAGTTCACACGGGCGAAGCTGCGGGCGACAGCTAGTAGTATAATATAAAATAAGTATGTATGTATAAAACATTTCTTATACAGGTACACTAACTGTCGCTCGCGACTCCGTCCACGCGGAATTAAAAAAATACTTCATAAGTAGCCTATGTGTTCTTCCAGACTGTATTCTTTTATAATCTACTATATGTTCTACATTTGTGCCAAATTCCATCAAGCTTCTTTGAACCGTTCCGGAGATACCTCCTAACAAACAACTATCTATCTATCCATCCAACCATCCATCCATCTAAACTTTCGCATTTATAACATTACTAAGATTAGAATTAAAATTCAAAATTGTCTCCAGTGTACTTAGAAAGCAAAATTAATGTAATTAGATCAAATAGCAAGTCAAAACAGTAGGACAGTAGCGCTGGCCTGGTATGAATTGTTTTGGCTCACTGTTTACATTATAACACTTGCATGCCACCGCTGACTTTGAGCGCTACTGTCCTACTGTACTGGTATAATATAAACCAGGCATTACTCCGCGGCCTCAAAATTAGTGCGTCGTATCGGCCCAACCTGCATTCGGCGCGGCGGTCGCGTTAAAACGACAACAGATTAACTTGTTTATTACGTCAACTCCAATTTGTTTTAAAGCACTTTGCCACAGATTAAGAAAGATAAACGAGTCATGTTTTAAAGCGGGTGCAATTAGTTTTTATTTCCAGCAAGAAATGGGATAACATTCGTTACAAGTTAGCTTTGTTAAATTCTTATTATGTATTGAGCTTCAATATAAAAGTACGTTGTAACCGTAGAGTTTTACTGTCGAAATACCTGTACTTCATGTTACTTCAGTTTTTTAAAGAAGGTAAGGAAGGGCATTGTTTGTACAACGATAAAACGTTTTTCTATACGTGTTTCGCCACTTGCCTGTGATACCTATGATTAGATACGAAATTTCAATTAACATCGCGTTAACTGTTAACTATTTTGTAGCCACACATGTATATATATTTTTTGTAAATATATATTTACATAAAAATATAATTTATAAATGTCGCATATTGCCTTACGTAACTTAAGACTGTCCGACATAACTGATCGGGTAAACATTTAAGGCACTCGGTCGAGGATTTATTAGAGTAATCACTTCAACCTTTAGTTAGATCTTATCCGATAATAAGTAGCGGACAAGCTCGGTCAGATCTCGGCACGTATTAAATTTTCATTAACTTTATAAAGCCAGACTAATAGAACCTGTTGCCAATTGCAGCGACCTCGTGCAGACGTGACGGCTCCACAAAAAATCAATACATTTCTAACATTCGACTAGTTGCTGTTTTAATAGCTTTTTTATACCAACTAAATCTCCTTCGATTTAAATAAAATTTAATGAATACAAACTGAGAATAGACCATAACATCATAATTATTTATAACCATGCTAATTAATTTAAAAAAAAAAGAGTTCTGCTGACTATTGTGTGACACTTCGGCGAAGAATACATCTTACTAATATTATATAGGTAAATACGAAAGTATACTGTCCATGGATGGATAGATGTTTGTTAGAAGATATTTCTAGAGCGGATCTAGATGAAATTTGATTTTGTTGTAGAACATAGTCTGAAAAACCATAGGCTACTAAGTTTCGTTGAATTCCTCGCCGGAGTCGCAGGCGACAGTTACACATAAACATCAAAGTCGATCAAGCCGTTAAAGCTATCAGTAGTCACTATGACGGACATACGCACACAGTTTTAAACATCCATATTTATGTACAAGCGAAAAACATTACCCTTCTAATCGAGCAATAAATTTCAAAAGATCCGCTGACAAGGTTATACAAGTTTGAAATTAAATGTAATTGATACTTCTCGTTATAAATTACCAAATGTTATACCTGTATCAATTGAAGGCAATTCAATATAAAATTCAAAGTAAAACTAATCAACATGTTTGATACTTTATCTTATATAATGTTTGAATTAGTTTAAAGTTATACTTTAAAAGTGAGCAATCAACACTGACCTTTAAATGAAAAAAAAATTAAAGTCAATTTAAAATATTTCACATAAATACTCTTAATTGAAGAAACGTGAATTTTTATACGTTCAAAATATTTAAAGCGAAATACCACTATTAAAAAAATAATTATTATTATAGCAAGTTTGTACATCAAAATAAAAGTATGTTTAATATAAAATATGTGTTAATCCTCAGAAAATCTAGTTCCAAAACTAACTTCAAATTTATATTTCGTTGCAGATTCAGCCTTTGGTAGTTAGTTCAACGCCCCGCAGTAACTTTCCATAAAGTTAATAACGACTTCGCCATCCGAATAGTTTATAAAGTATTTCATGAATTTAACTTGAAACGCTTACCATTCTTATTAACATAGTTGAGAATCCACGCAAAGAATTTTGAAGCAAATTTTTCTTGTCAATTTTAGTATGATTATAAAAGAATTACCTTTACAAGAGAAACGCAATAAATTTTCCCCCATAAATCACCATCACACTATCATTCACACAATCCATCCAGACTTTCTTTTTCCATCCTTTGTAACATAAACAAATCCTTTTGTAAAAAAATAAATTAGCAAATGGATGGATGGATCTTTGTCAGGAGGTATCTCCAAGAACGGCTGCATCTCGCTAAAATTCGTACACAATCTGGGAGAACACATAAACTAAGAATTAAGGTTTTTCTTTTTTTCACGCGACGGAGTCGCTGGCGACAGCTAGTATATTTAGAATATAATATGTTTAGAATCCAATTTAAAATGTGTTTTAATAGCAGTCGCGTCTATCTTAATTAACTACGTTCAACAACTTTGTGTAGTTAAAAAAATTCAGTCGAATTGATAACCTCCTTCTTTTTGAAGTCGGCTAAAAAAGGGCAGTACAACATTTGTGCATTATTATAACAAAAATGCATGTCTCGTACAATCTAATTTAATATAACGAGTTGAACGAACAAGCGAAATGAAAAAATACAACATGGCTAATTTAATTCTACACAAATACTTTTGTATAAGATCTTACTTAGTCCGTCTCTGCACTGTCTAGTGACGTTTGTCGCCGAAGGAAACGTTTCTATTTTCCAGTGAAATAATCCGCCGACGCGATGGCTAGACGTCTCGATGTTGTGACGTGAGCAATGCTACCTTTATAAATGCGTAGAAATCGCCCCAAACACGTCATGACTTAAGGGATAATAATTGTTCTGAGATCACAATAAACTTGATAGAAAATATATATTAATTATGTACTTAGGTACTAAACTAGTGCGTACTATCTTTTAACCACATCACCATTTTACATAAGGTGGAGTCATGGATAAGCGCTAGTTTATTCATTATGAAAAAAAGGAATTGCACAAAAAATCCTTATACATAAAAACATACATACTCACGAACCACATTGTCTTACTCAGTCTAAGTCAGTCAAGAAAACCATACAGGCAACCACTTGGGGTATATGCAATAAGATTCATGTATTGAAAATTTTTATAGCACATTTTGAAATCTCACCTGGAATTTAAATTAGCCGCGATATTTTTGAATTTTTTTTTTGTTCTTAATAATTTGTTGTACTCAAAAGTACAGATTTAACAAAAATAAATTCAAAAGAAAAACTATAATTTCAACAAGTTTACGAAATTAAAAAAGCCAGTACTGGAAAAATATATATACTTCATTATTAACTTTCCTGACTTGTCAGACAAACTGACAAACTTTTCACCGTCTGTATTTAACTTAAAATAAAAAAGAAAGTGAAAGCATTGCTTTGAAAAGCCATGAAAAGTTTGAAAAGAAAAATGGGAACCTCTTTGCATATTTCACTTCTTAGTCTTCTCTAGAACCAGTCCTTTTACAATTTTATAAGATTTAGAGATTATATAAGTCAATACATTTAAAATTATAGTTTCATATTAAATGATAAATTTTAGTTTCAAAAAACATGACTAAAGAAATTATAAATTATTAAATTAATGAACTTGTTTCATTTAACTAAGTTTAAACGAGAATATTTTAAACACGCTACGCTACGCCAAATTCTAATTTATGCAAATATACATATAAAAACTAATTTATATTCTTTAAGATATTGCACTAACTTTCAAATTACCTTAGAAACATTATAAATTTTCTATTTAAGCATTTGTACGATATAATACAGGTTATATTTGCGACTTACTATATTAAAAGTTTCGACGTAGAATAAACAGATTTGAATTCAAAGAACCCATTAAAATAAAGTTCTAAAACTTTTGGTATTGGATTTTAGTTTAAAATTTGTATTAAGATGATTTAAATTTTAATATCTGAAAATATAACAAGACATGTTTTTGATTTCAAGTCCATGAAGGTACACAGAAAAAATATTATAATAAAAAAATAAATTAAATTTTTTAAACTCATAGCTGCTAACTTGTAAAAATATAACCATTTTATACATATTACGAAGAAAATATCGCTTTGAAATAATTACAATAGTACTTTTGACACGAATAAAATGATTTTAAATAAAAAAAAATGTAACAAATGTTTGATGCATTACATACAAGAGTCTATTTACGTCACTAGACATCTGTCGACAGTTGTCACCAGTTGCACAGAGATGTGACAAATGACAGCCTTGTGCTAATTTATGCATTATTACACCGTGCAGGTTACCAAGTATCTTCATATACCTTTTAGGGACATAAATAACTGCTAATACACAACTGGACTACAATAAGAACGTTAACGAGTGTCTAAAAATTATAAAGCAAATTTAAATTAAATTAACAAAATAAATACTTCCTTAATTTGCAACTGGAAACATAAATATCTTCTAAATTACAATTTTATTATTACAATAGCAGAAACCACCAAATGGAAAGGTACATCAGGCGCGAGAAAAGTAGACAGACCAAAACAACGTTGGGAAGACGATATAGTACAAGAGGTGGGAAGAGATTGGATCAAACAGGGAAGAGGTAGGGACAGGTGGAGGCCTATACTTAGAAAAGGGTACAAATATTGGAATAAAAAGGCTAAATAAAAAAATAAAAGAAATAATTAAAAAATTATTACAATAAGTCCAAATTGAAACATATGCTACAACATATTAAAAACCCAGAAAAGGAGTTCCATAGATTAAAATCGAAAATAAATTTAGTTGAAAGAACACGTTACATAAAGTAATATATGTCTGTTCAAAATATTATAAATATTTTTATGAGTAACAAATTTCATATTCAACAGATTTCAAATGATTTTGCGTTTCCAATTTGCACTTATGTTGAAATTCCATTTCGTAACATTTATGAATTAATTCGCAACACACTGGCAAATCACAAAAAAAAATTACCTGTCGGAGCCATAAATGAGTCGGTACCTTTTTATATTCATGTCAATAAACTCATGAACCAATTTCACTTTACGATATACAAATGCGGTTCCTTGCTGGTATTTACATTCGCAATTGATATTTTACAATGTTATCCTTTCATATTTCGTGAACGTTTACGTTAAAAGGGTTTTTCATATATGTTAAATTTTCTGATGTCCCTTTGGCGGGAATTCTGGAACGAATTTTTAACAATAATATTCGAAATAAATATTTACACAAAGCATTATTGTGATCTTAAGAAACATGAAATTAATAAACTTTTCCACTGTTCTTCAACTGAGTTCAGGTCATTACTTTGAGTACAAATTGATTTAATTAGTGGCACAATTGATACCGAATTTTTTATAAATCAGCTCATTATAAATACATTCTTTTGCATCATTTTATTTAATTTAATATTAACTAAGAAACAAAAAGCAATCGTTAAACATAATATGTATTATCCGTTAATTAATGAACACGTACGGCGCGAAATGTGCCCGGTGAAGGGACGCGGCACTTTGAATGTTTTTGCATGACAAATATTTATAAATCACTAAGTCTCCGATACAATTTGAATTTTTAACGATTAAAGTGTTGAGTTCTGAGAAGATCTCGCAAGCACACGCAAGACGATGCACAAAAATATAAAACAAAATAAGCTTGTTATCAATTTTAAATATAACTACTAAACTAATCTACTCAAATAAAAAAAAAATGTGTAATAACACGTGTATCCGTCGTAAATAGTTATGTCAAAAGACATACAGGACGGGACACAAACACATATGATTTTTTCATATTTGACATGATATACTCTTCGATATTATTGTATCGCAACTCATCGCTTTATGCCCTTGTACACAAGGCAACATAAATCTTAAAAACCCTTACAAAGCGACTTACAAAATGCAATGTTATAGAACGACGTACTTACACAGCGCGCGTCGCCGACATTTCTATCTGTCATTGACAAATACCGTCGTTCTCAACCTGTTTGTCAAGATAAGCGTGAGAAAAGTCTCTGCAATTTTTAAGATGGCGGAGCAAATCTATACAGTTGTCATGTAGTCGTTATGCCTGTACTGAACGAATAGGCGACTTGCGTCGACGATTCAACGTTATGTATACAGAGCGCGCGCGACGCGATACTCGCGTGGTAACCATAAAATATTAGTTTGAACGAGTTTTGAGAGAGTTTACTTTGCTTTGTGTATCAAGGCTTCGTGGTACGACCAAACAACTCATTCTATGAAAAGAGTTGCATCTCTTATGTGAGATATATACCATAATAAACTACACAATTTGATCTGCTCGTTAGTAATAAATCAGTTGAGTTAAGTGATCTGCCTTACCAATCTCTACCACAACTCTCGGTCTCCTAATTCAATTAGGCATCGCTATCTAGGTGCTGTTGTTGCATCTAACTTACTATGCTGAGGCATGCACTACTCTAGAACATGACTAATTAAGTTAGATTCCTATCTCTAACTTTACTATCCTATGATTTATGGAAATGGATTAGTTTGATAGTTAGGTATGGAGAAATCAAAACAAAGTTGCAAATGACTGGATGAAACTGCTTTAATTTATTTCAACATAAGCTTATTTAATCAAATGAAGTTGTTGTATTTCTAAACTTTGACATTAAAGTAATTTCTCTACTTATGTACTTCTATATTATGATCCAACTTTATGTCGGTGACTCAAATCAACAGTTTATGACATATACCTACTCATGTTTTATATACTTTTAGATGTCTTTATACATAATAACTAACAATCCGGAAAAACTGTGAAAGCTATCGTTAACTACGGTCCATAAAAGTCGCAGCAACAAAATGCCTTTAGTTGCCTATCAATTACGCAGACCAGTTTCGCAAGTTTACATGTAACAAGATTGCGTGTGTTTCTATCAACATATGTGGCCATTGATTTATGTTCACCTTTCTCGAGTGTTAAAGGACAATGTAACGCGCAGTGTAACCACTAAATACAAACTGGTTGGTGCACAAAAGGCGACTAGACTAGTTGCGACAAACACCTCTATAAGGCGTAACACAAATAGAAAACTGTAAATTGCAGGAAGTGGCATTCTGAACATTTTATATTTATCATAAACTAGCTTTTACCCGCGACTCCGTCCGCGCGGAATAAAAAAAAAATAGAAAACGGGGTAAAAATGATCCTATGTCCGTTTCCTGGTTTTAAGCTACCTGCCCACCAATTTTCAGTCAAATCGATTCAGCCGTTCTTGAGTTATAAATGGTGTAACTAACACAACTTTCTTTTATATATATAGATAAAGACGTACTCCGTAAGTTATTACAGTTTCCCACACACACACAGCCTTTGGATTTCACTATAATTTTGTCACTTTAGTTTTTTAATATAACCTCATTTCTTACATTAATTATTTAACATGTCGATTATTTTAATCAAAATAATTTGCGAAATAAAAAATATATACATGTTTGTATATATACAATAGGAAAGCGTTGCTAAACTCTGTAGACATGTTTCATAACGAACGTTTACTTACGGCATATGAATTAGACTACAAACTGCAATTAACATCGGTCCGCAAACCCCACAGGGCATTAACTTTATTAATAGCGGCCAAAGTCCGGTGTGTTGCTCCATTGGGTGTGTTCATTTCTCATAGACGATACGAAATAATGTTATTTACATATCTGCTCCAAGAGCTATGGTAATTACAATTTTTTACTGACGATAAACAGACATACAAAGAAATAAATATTTGAACCTTATCATTAATTATTGAATTAATGTAATAGAAAAAGGATGTCGTCTTTTTTAATACTTTTTTTTATTAAAACAATGAAGCATACTTTTATTTAGGCATGAATCAGTGGAATACAATATTGTAGATGTAATTTTATTTTGGACAATATTCATGACACTGTTGTACATTTGCGTCACGTACACTAATGTCTTATGATTAGACGTAAAATTATATAAAACTATTCATAAACAGGTATATAAAGATATTTATGATTTTATATTTAACACCGGCGAGTTATATAGTACAAGCAAAAAATTCAAGGAAGATTTAATTTTAAATTAAATTAGCATATTTACTGTAATAGTAATTAATAAACATTTCAAAACTATACTACCTAAAATAAAATAATATTTTTCATTTAATACTAGCTTTTTCCCGCGACTCCGTCCGCGCGGAATAAAAAAAAATAGAAAACGGGGTAAAAATGATCCTATGTCCGTTTCCTGGTTTTAAGCTACCTGCCCACCAATTTTCAGTCAAATCGATTCAGCCGTTCTTGAGTTATAAATGGTGTAACTAACACAACTTTCTTTTATATATATAGATAAAGACGTACTCCGTAAGTTATTACAGTTTCCCACACACACAACATAGCCTTTGGATTTCACTATAATTTTGTCACTTTAGTTTTTTAATATAACCTCATTTCTTACATTAATTATTTAACATGTCGATTATTTTAATCAAAATAATTTGCGAAATAAAAATATATTCATGTTTGTATACAATAGAAAAGCGTTGCTAAACTCTGTAGACATGTTTCATAACGAACGTTTACTTACGGCATATGAATTAGACTACAAACTGCAATTAATATCGGTCCGCAAACCCCACAGGGCATTAACTTTATTAATAGCGGCCAAAGTCCGGTGTGTTGCTCTATTGGGTGTGTTCATTTCTCATAGACGATACGAAATAATGTTATTTACATATCTGCTCCAAGAGCTATGGTAATTACAATTTTTTTACTGACGATAAACAGATATACAAAGAAATAAATATTTGAACCTTATCATTAATTATTGAATTGATGTAATAGAAAAAGGATGTCGTCTTTTTTAATATTTTCATTATTAAAACAATGAAGCATACTTTTATTTAGGCATGAATCAGTGGAATACAATATTGTAGATGTAATTTTATTTTGGAAAATATTCATGACACTGTTGTACATTTGCGTCACGTACACTAATGTCTTATGATTTGACGTAAAATTATATGAAACTATTCATAAACAGGTATATAAAGATATTTATGATTTTATATTTAACACCGGCGAGTTATATATTACAAGTAAAAAATTCAAGGAAGATTTAATTTTAAATTAAATTAGCATATTTACTGTAATAGTAATTAATAAACATGTCAAAACTATATTACCTAAAATAATATAATATTTTTTGAAGGTCATTTAATATTAATTTTATAATTTTGCAGAAAATATCTAATTTGAAATCGGAGTCTCTCTTCTAGTAAATAATACTTAAACGGTATAACATTCGTCCCACATTTTACCCCCCTTCTTCGATCAACTGACGTGACGGCCATTACCTAACTGGCCGCCTTACGAACTCCTCGCTACGACCAAACTAATTTATAATCAGTAAAAGTGAAATACAATCGTGATGTAATTGTAATAAAGACTATAATTTAAAAGCAAAAACGTTTTGAAATTGTAATATAAAAGATTGTCTTTGCCTACTCGCTGTTTACACTCCACTGTCGACGATCATCATTTAATTAATACACGATTTTAACGCGGCAAAGACCTGTCATGTTATTTGTGCGGTTGGATATTTTTTTAATTGTTGGTCAGTCTGTGAGTGTTCCGGGTGCGTACTAAACGAGTGAAGTGATTTAAATATTTTTGTTTGCAAATTATTGTTGTTTATTTTGAGGTTATGTTTGAGTGATGTGAAATGAAATGTACTGTTTTGTATTAATGCTTAAAAATAGTGTTAAAAATCAGTGATGTAGGTTTTTGTTAGTTAGTTTCATATGTGTAAATTAAAAAAGTCATCTGCAATAATTGATAAGTATGGGTGTTTAAAATGTTGGCTGGTGAAGAGGCCAGTATAGAACTAGTACAACGGTGGCTTCAAAGACGAAATAGCGATGAAGCTGACACAGGTTAGAAATCCCATAAGTAAATATAGAATATAAAACGCAGTACAATAAATAAATAATTTACCTTTACTAAATGAATGTAAATTTATAAATTCTATTTGTCATAATTAGTTTAAATTAACTATTATTCTATATACCTATAAAAATTACTTGTCTATTTTTGAATTTCTTGTGAATGTATTTAAAAAAAAAGTTTAATACCAATTAATTTAATTGATATTATATTTTAAAACAGCAATCTTATTTAGGAAAATAATTTTTAAATTTTTATAATTCTTTCAATTCTAACAAAAGTTTAATTAATGATGAATAATTATCATACATATATGATTATATTAATAACAATTAATATGTAGATTCTGGTGACGTATTTATAATTACTGGTAGTTACTACAATATACAAACGTTATACGGACTTTAAAAAATGAATCCCGTAAATTGTGACAAAATATGACATTAATTTATTGAAATGATGATACGTAGCTTAATATTATTTAATGTAGATTTGCATTTAACATCGATAAAATATACTTAGAAGGAAAAACCAATTTTTAAATTTTTTGTCCGTCTATCCGCAAATCCTCGTTTGTTTCGAGTAATCTCCAAAATGGCGTACCAATTTTGAAGGGGCTTTTACTGAAATGTAGCTTGCGCATGCAGGAGTAACTAATGCTTTTATTTATTCCGCACTGACGAAGCTGCGAGCGACAGCCAGTTATAAAATAAATGTACACAAAGAAATATAAAACGGCTACAAAAAAGTGAAACGCAGTATATTAATAAACATTATACATACGTAAACTGAAGTCGACTGAGATATCGAATAACACTACCGGTATTGTTTTGTACATGTTTTTAAATAAAAAAATAATAATACTAGTCGATAAAGCAATGTTACATTGTAAACATTCTCTTTATCATGTTTCTTACTTACTGCTATTTATAAACAACTAGCTGTCGCCCGCGACTCCGTCCGCGTGGAATAAAAAAAACTTAATTAGTAATCTAGTAGTTCTTTTAGGCTATGTTCCAAATCTGTGCCAATTTTCAAGACCCATTCAACCGTTTAGGAGATACCTTCAAACAAACAAACAAACATTCATCCATCCAAACATTCGCATTTATAATATTAGTAAGATATATAAGATATATTAAAAATGATAAAATAAAATAGACAAAGTATTCTAAGTATTTTTTAATACAAAATCGTTTGAAGTCCTTGTATTGAAGTTGAAAAACATTTATAAGTCTTGAAATGATAATTTTAATAACTAACAAGGTTAATTTGAGATGTTTACAAGATAGGTATACTGTAAATTGATAACAACAGCGTAATTTTGCTACATTAACTACGTAAGATACAATCCATTCTTAGCAGTCAAAGAATAGATTTGTCAACGTAATAATTAAAATTGTGAAAAAATTTCCTCTACTCTGTCTTGAACTCAAGTAACCATAGGTTTCCACTGTCAATACACCTGTCCGGAAACACCTTTCCCACTCATTTTTCAAAATAAAGATATAAAATAGAGATGATGTATATACTTGTCTATCTACCTATCTATATATATAAAAGAAAGTCGTGTTAGTTACACTATTTATAACTCAAGAACGGCTGAATCGATTTGACTGAAAATTGGTGGGCAGGTAGCTTAGAACCAGGAAACGGACATAGGATAATTTTTACCCCGTTTTCTTTTTTTTATTCCGCGCGGACGGAGTCGCGGGTAAAAGCTAGAGTAATATTATAAATGCGAATGTTTAGATGGATGGATGGATGTTTGTTTAAAGGTATCCCCGGAACGGTTCAATAATCTTAATTAAATTTGGCACAGATGTATAACATAGTCTGGAATAAGCAATAGGCTACTTTTTTTAATACCGCGCGGACGGAGCGGCGGATAAAAGCTAGTGATTAAATAAAGAGTAGAGACTCTGTAACTATTCCAACGTAAATAAAGGTCTTTTTATTAAATATAATTAATGCAATTCACTACAATTACTTGTATGTTTTAAATGTAAAAAAAACGAGCTAGAACAACGAGGTCGTTCAATGGCCCCGAACAACCGGTGACAGCTGTTTGTACTTAGGGCTGCCACTTCTTCGGATTTGACCAGAATTCTCAGGGGTTTGCGTATATTTGTCCTACAGGTTTCATATCGGTGTCTTCGGGATTGTCAGATTGAATGGTATATAACAATTCATGACTTATTTTTTTCGTCATCTGCTAAGGATTAAGGGGTACAAGTAATTGGACGTCATTTTTTTTTTCGGATTTTCGCTAAGTAATTTTTTGACAGCTTAAACGTTTATTGAAAAGTGTCAAATCTATGTAGTTGTACTGCTCTTCCTAGTACTAGGTTACTAATGAAACCGCATGCAAATATTAATTAAATAATTCTTCAATATTTAATACAATATCTCAATTTTTTATGTTATACTACAAAATGCAAGTGTTTAAACGGTTTATAAATTAGTAGGTACCTAAGTCAACTTCGCATAATTAAATTTTATTATAATTTGGTACCAGGAAGTTCGAGTGGGTCGCCGGGAGCTCGCGCGGGCCGCCGCTCCTCCCTCGCACTGACGCCGGAAGATGAGCCCCTAGTCGACGTCGCTGTAAGTACACCATTTATGGTCACACAATATAACCCTAACCTAGGTCACAGCTGCAAAAGTGAACAGTAACCAGAATATTAAAGCGAAACTATGAATTAGGTTTTGTTAACAAAGGGGAATTTTGTGAAAGGGTTCTCTGGACGATTGTGTTCAACTTACCATTACTTTTTACTGTCTAAACACGTTTAAAAATAGAATGTGAGAAATACATAAAAATGTATTTATCAGGGAATTATTATTTAAAACTAGCTGTCCCCGCGATTCCGTCCGCGCGCAGTTAAAAAAAATTAAAAATAGATGTTGGCCGATTCTCAGACCTACTGAATATGCTCACAAAATTTCATGAGAATCGGTCAAGCCGTTTCGTAGGAGTACGGGAACGAAAACTGTGACACGAGCATTTTATATATTAGATATCTACTGTCTATCGCAAAGTTTTTACGAAACTGAAACATGTTCAGTACAAAATAATTTACATGTATTTAATTTAAAATTACGCATAACAGCAGTAAATAATTAAAGAACAGGAACGTAAATTCATGGATCAGATCGACGTAAAAAGATAAACCGATAAGTGATGTACGTCGCTGGCGTATCGATCCGATAACCCGTTTCTATTCGTCGTATTTTATGACGTCGACACGCCATCCGAATAAATTACTCGTTGAATTTAAATAAAAGCCTACAGAAGCTTCATATGGAATCGATTTTTAATCGAATAAATTTTATTTCATTAATTTAACTAGGATACTTTTACTCTTAAAAGTTCATAATATCTAAATAGATTTTTGATTTGTTTGTTTCATAGTTAAAGTATATAAGGTATAAAATATATTAATACTAGCTGTCGCCCGCGACTACGTTCACGCAGATATAAAATTCTCATGTCACAATGTTAGATACCATACACCTCCGAAACGGGTTGACCGATTTTTATGAAATTTTATATGCATATTCAGTAGGTCTGAGAATCGGCTAATATGTATTTTTCATACCCCTAAGTGTTAAAGGTTGTAAAAATGGCACCCTCTAACAAACATTCATACATTTTTACTTTCGCATTTATAATATTAGTAAAATAATAAATTGCTATTCTTTATGCATTATTTCACTTAGAACACTTTACATCAAATTAATAAGGTACTACTCGTTTCATTTTCTTTATTAAACAACGTCCTGTTACTCTCTTGCTAATGAAAAAGATGAATAGTACGTAATAGCCGCCAATTCATCATGACATTGATCATGATTCATGTATGTTTGATCGATTGACATACAAGATAATGTTTAGTTCCTAAAACTAAATTAGTAAATTTATAATCTGTTGTTCAGTAATCACTAGTGAACATTATCAGATTATAAATGTTAATTTCCACTACTGGAACACGTGTATAAAAACAGATCACCCTTTCTTTCTATATTATAAAAACAAAATGTTTTTAAACAGGTATAACATTGGTAGAGCCCATAACAACAATATTTGTTGGATTAGTGAATGGACAGGCTCGCCTGGAGTACCACGACCACACAGAAGATAGACCTGAAGTAGAAGCAAATCCACGTTTCGTCTGATGAGTGTGCGTGAAGGAGGCCTAATTTTAGTTCACGTCCCCTTCCCACCCTTCTGTTATATAGTAATGATGAGAAGGGGAAGTGTATTTGGCGGAGGAGGAAACGCTCAGGAAGGGAAAATATGCTGTTTTTGTACGTCTTCTCCTTTGTCGATTGAAAGTAGGCAACGCATCTACAATGACAGATGTGCAGTGCTACATAGGCAGCGGTCGTTTCGTTATTTCGGCGAATTATGAAGGCCGCTTTCTCGTTTGCTACGTTAAACATTAAAAGATGTTACGACAAATGGACCAAATATTTAACAAAACACGTGACACTGCAGTAAAAGATGACAATCAAGATAAATTTAGTTCATTACGTCCATACAATCTTTTAATACGTAATCATTATGATCTAAATCTGATAAAATTTCAACATCAAGTATAAAATATTAATATTATAGATCGTATCATAGATATTACCTGTAAATTACAATATATAGAAATACTAGCTAACGTCTGCGACTTCGTTTACAATAACTAGTTCTTAATCTATTTTCCTTAATCTCAGCTTAGTTGATACTACTATGATAAATAATGTTTGAAGACTGTCCTCGATATCTTATCCTTGGAAATGAAATGAGTAAGTCCACCGTCTTTCTTTTTACCTCTTTCGTCCTTTATAGGTTTTATTATTGAAGTGATGTTAATATTATTATGTCGTTTTGTTTTTTTTTCCAAAAAGTAATTTAGTTCAAAGATGAAAACATGATATATACAAACTGACAAAATGCTTTATTTTTTAGATTAGAGAATTTATTTTAGGTTTAACTTTTTATATCAATTCTTTTCCTGTTTATTTCACCAGCAGGAAATTTGATCCAAACATCGCACCATTTTTGTGAAAAATACATTTTAAATGATACATTAATGTTTTAGAACGAATGTATTTAATACTAATATTGAAAAGTTTGTGCTGACATTGATCCAGGTAACATGACTAGTTATCCGCAAATATCTACCTAATTATAATATTATCTGATATCTTTAATCCGCAGGAAACTAATTAATTAAATCAATCAACCCTATCTTGGAAGGCTTGAGGTCCTCTATGGGATCGTATATGTATATATACATATATGACTTGATGACATCTATAATTATAAATTCCTCCTGTCAGTCTGTACATTTTAATGACATTGAATGCCTATAAAGGTAGAGGAAGACTGAAAAAAGTATGGATTATGTGAAAGAGGATAAGCATAAGTAAGGAGTGAATAAAGATATGACGGCTGATAGAGATATAAAAGTAGTACATATTATACCGACCTACGTAAGGTTCCCTAGGAAGAGCTCTAGTGCCGGATCGGAGAAAGATTATATTTCAACTTTCCAGACTACCATTCCAATTTTAGTAAACAAAAATTTATTGCTGATTGAAACATTCCAAGATATAGCAAGTAGTGTTGTCCACATGCGTATGTATGATTAAATAAATTAATTATTATCAGTACGCGTCACATCACTAGTTGATATCATTTGAAAATATCAATGTTATCAATATTGCTCGATGTCACAGTAAAAGCTAATTGTAGAGATGTCTCAGTATTATAATAAACGACTTGCGAATCGACCGCGAAATTGCCATTTTATACGTGTTTCTTTTAAAAGTTTCCTTAATCGATTGTTCCATGTGAAATAATTATTTTAACAAAACAAAATTTAACTACTGATCTCTTTTAAATACTCCATTAATGTAGAATGTTAAGTAAACGTTGTAAACAGTGATATGTAATTAAATCTGAAAGTGTACGTTTTTGTTTGATTTTATTATAATTTTTATATCAAATAAACAAATTAGTGATGATTAAAAACATGTTTGTGATTGTACCAAAGTTGCATAAATTAGTGTACCGATATTAAAGTGTAAAATAGTGTTCCAAAAGTGTGTAAAAATACAAAGTGTAATAAAGTTTAATTTTTTGGCTTGATGACAGAACATTTGTTATAACAACAATCGGTTTGATCAGCAATAACCAACGTTAGATAGATATGACTCCTAATCGATGCTGTCAATGAATATTAACCAATATAAATTGTTTCATATTAGAGTCAATAAGAACGATTTAGTAGCCTTTGCGCATATCGTCGAATGATTATCGTTCATATCAAGCGATTGCGATACGATAACTAACAGTTCCTTTTAATTATCTACATTAGATCTAATCATTGAAACCATTTTAAATCGAAACAATTTAGAAGCAACCATGAAAAACAGTAAGCCGAGTTCGACTGTCGGGAACGAAAGTGTTTCAGTAAAAGAACTTAGCTGTTGGGCGAAATTTAAAAGTTTCTTTGACGATAGAGGTTTTGATTTAGAATGTGAATATAAAGATGTGAATTCAGTTCATGATGTTGTTGCAACATCGAATAATTTAAATGGTTATAGACAATTTGAAGAGATAAACAATAAAAAAGTTGAATTTCAACCTAAAAAACGTGTATCACGGACCGTAAACAAAACAAAAGATACGTCAGATGTTGTCAATTTTTACGATCAACTTGCAAGTTTGAATGATGATACGAAGGAAAATGAATTATGGAAAAAGTCAGCGGTGAATAGACCAAGAGTTTCCGTGAGACCAAGCATATCACTTACGAAAATCGCTGAAGAAATTATTAGTGATTTAGAAATGGACGACATAGAAGTGGTAAGTCTTTAATGAATTTGATGATGTTATCTACAATACAAATTAATTACTTACACAAAAAGTAAACTTAATAATTTCGATTAGCAATTTAGTAAATTCTATGTTTTAAGTACGGTCTACATTTAATGAATAGTGAAGTGGCAAGTAACATTAAACAATCTTAAAATATATATTGTTTTTTGAACGTCCTAATTCAAATCGCTTGGTTTTAAATCTTGTTTTTGTGATCGTTTTGTTCTCTGTAATATCGCATAATAACCAAGGATGTGTTCGAACAGTTGTCACAAGTTCTCGTTAATGAACATCAATCATAACCGTATCAATTATAGCCTAATTAATTCTTTAAACTGATTATAATCAGTAAATCTTGCACTTTTTGTAGTCATTCACTTGGTGACTTATAAATAATAATATCCAATGATTTAAAAACTGTTGTCTTATTATTTATTTCTAAATGATTGATGATTGAATGATGATTGAAATGATATATATATGTAATTTTATATAATTTAATAATTTATAATTATAATTATATAATTTTAAATATTGAAATAGTACGTTATTTTGTTATCGATATTTCCCATGTAAGAAATGTTTTCTTTTGAAATATTTTATATTCATTTCATAATAACGTTAAAGTGGAGTATTAAATAATAAATTAATTAATAGATAATTATTAATTAATTACGTGGTAGCGGTACTTTTATTGTTCAAGTAATAATATATCTTACAATCGTGTAGATAAGCGCGGAATTAGTAAGGAAAAATAAACGATTTTTTTATTTTTTATTTTAAAAAAATGAAAACGTAACAATCAACGTTATTTTTGGGAAACATTGTGGTTTAAATAAAAGTTAATTATTGCCTAGAAGAAATGTATAAAGACTGAAAAGGATGTTTGCGGATAAACCGAATCAGTGACGCAATTGAAATAGGTACCGATCGTAAACGTAAACTCAGGTATTTTAGGTGTATACACTTTAGAAACACGTGTATAAAAACATTTAATTATGTATATTTTTTGGAAGTATATTTCGGCAGGAATGACCCACGGTGAGCGAGGGAAATAATTATGTCGTAAGATGTAAATATTACGTTTTGAACATTACTTGTAAATCGAGTGAAAATGTCCACAATAAATATGGCGGGGAACGTGATCGTTCGACTATCATTGTTGCCGACAATAGTCTGAAAATGAAGCTTCGGTAAATTATGAAATTTTTTATTTTCTTATGTCATAACCTATGTAGCAGCGCCACCATAGTTTATGTATTTAAAAACAAGCTAACCAATTTATCTTTAATATGCAGATTTGTTTAGTAACTCGTTTTTATTAAAATTTATTAGATTCGTAAATTATATTTACAATATAATTTCTTGCTGCTCATTATTCTAAAATTATGTAATTAATAAAACATGATTATACTTTCAAATATATTATTATGCAGATTTTATGTGAATGTGACATGTAGTTGTTAGTAATTCATGCATTAATTATATGTTATTTAGTATAGTATAGTCGCAGCCACAATCTACCAGACTTAATAAAAAAAAACATAAGTCCTACTACCTTGTATAAAACTTATAGAAGCAAAAAATATTATGTGATCAAAAGAAATTCATATTCTGTTTCCGGATAATTGTTATTATAATTTGATATGTTAGTTAATTTCTTATTAAATTTTAATTTTAGATTATTGCGGCAACACCGGCCCGGGGTTGCGTGGCTAGTGTGCGCTGTGCGCCAAAATTCGAACTGTTTTTTGTTTTTTAATTTTTAGTTCTTTCTTGTTACTTAAATACATGTCTATCATGAAAATACAAATCTTTTTCTTGAAAAATATTCAGAACATACTAATAAGCTATCGAAGCATTCGTCGCACAATGATCCGACTCGAAGGACCATTTAGTTATTCGAATCAATGATCGCACAACGAGAGAGATAGAGAGAGATTATAGAAAAGAAAAACTGACATTTCATTTTAAACGTTTAAATAAATATTAATCGTAATTTAAATCAATTTACTTATCAGAAACCGATATTGACACACTTCACCCGCTAGCTTCAGTTTTTAATTTAATTTGTCAAATGTTTGTAAATTTCGTTGTTTTGAGTTAAAACCATTAAGCCATCGACGTAAGTCGAATTAATCTGATACGGGCGCCGCGTACGTGTTACGAATACACCAGTCTAAACAAATCCGACGGCCGTGTGTACTAAATTGTAATTTATAGGTGTGCAAATGTTTGCCGCCGTGTGTACACCGGCCGATTTATTTTGCCGTAAATTAAACGAATAATATCACGAAGCTCTTAAATCTTGTGGCTTAATTAGAAAAAGGAAGGTTCCTGTTTTTCTTTAAAATTTAACGTCGGATTTCCATAGCAAGTAGATAAATCTAACGAACGCAGACAAAGATTCATAATTTCGTATAAATAACTAGTTAATTATAAAAAATACCTGAATAACCACGATTTTACAGTATTTATGCATAAAATAAAATTAATGAATAATATAATTAAGAAATTTTGATAAAAAAGTTTACCGTAACAAGCTATATTATTCAAGTAACAGAAGCTTTTCATCACGGAAGTGAAGTAAATAATTTTAAATTTTTTAAAGTTAGTTTCAGTCGAACAACGTTGAAATCTTACTGATATTATAAATGCGAATGTTTAAAAGGATGGATGGATGGAGGTTTTTAGGAGGTATCTCCAGCACGGCTGCATGGATCTCATGGATGGAATTTGGTATATATTTAGGACACAGTCTGGAAGAACACGTAGACTACTTATAGTTCAGGAAATGTGTACGGTTCCCGTGGGAAACGTTCGAAACTGTTCAACATGTCTTATCGAAATTTGGCACAGATATAAAACACAGTCTCCAGTAACATATGAGATACTTTTTATAATTCTGCTCAGACGAAGTTGCGCCAAAAAACTATTATAAATTAATTATATTTTTTTAAATATTTGAACTCACTATGATTTAAAAAGCTCTTAAAAGATGAAAAAAAAAATTAAAACGCTGACGTTGATAATTTTAGCGCTACTTTCCGCTGCTCCGAGACACCGAAGTTTTTTATTTCAACCTGCAGTAATTTATAATTATTTTCAAAAGTTAATTTCCCGGACGCACCGAATTTGATGGACTCGAAAAACACGAATAAAAAGTTTTCTTTCTATTTTCTATCTATTTAAATTTTGGTGTAATGGGACGTGTGCGTTTGTTATAGATAGTCTTGACTGTACATCAATACTCGATGCCTCAGGCGAGTCAATGAGATCACGTAATCGATCATTAGATAACTGGTGACTATAAATGAAGAAAAAAAAAGTCATGCATAATTCATGCGACCCACCTATGTACAAATAAACGATCGGAATCTACTCTAGGCGTCATTTCAAATCGTACACATTCGCCGTTCAATAATATTCCAGACCATAAATTAAACAAACGCTTTAAGGTTTAACTGAGCACAATTTATTCGTTGCAATATTTAATAAATGTAACCATAATTAGAGTCATTTAAAGTCCGACATGTTTTGATTTACGAGTTTAATTTAAAGCAGTTGCATATTGATTTAAACAAATTAGACTAAAAGATTATTATATCTAAACTATCTGTTGCCCGTGACTCCGTCAACAATTGGTACGTCTATATCGTCTACCTATAACAGATTATGTACGTCCATTCTAGAAAAGTCTATGTACATCTATTTATAAATGATGTGAAGTTTGTTGTCAACTCATTAGTGACATAAAGTGACTTTTAAGTTTATGCTATACTCAAACAAGTATATCTGGCAAGGTAAGAGAGGCGCTGCTATCGCGGTGACATCTGACATATCCACAGCAAAACCAACATGGGCATAGAAAATGGCATAAAAAGTAAAACCATGCTATATCAGCATACGAAAAGGATCCTATGACACTTTTTGACGTAGACTGGAGGGCGCTAGTGAGCTATTATATTTTAGCATAACTTATGACCACCGAGTCAGACGTCCTTGTCGGTCTATAACTTTGCTATTCAAAAATCTTTACGATATCGAAAAAAATCTTCCCTTTCATACAATTAATGCTCTGTAAATTAATTCATAAGTCATAATGATATACATCAATATAAATACAGAGACAGAAATATACATTGTATACATATACCTCAATTATCTTTTAGTTTCAATGAATAATTCAAAATCAGGGCTACCACATTCATATTCATTCATACCTCATACAGTATGTTCAACTTTTTATTATGACAGTGAAACCGTTAATAAAACGTGACAAGAGATTCAGCAACTCACTAATCAGAAAAAAGGTTCGTATGTCGACTATCACTTTATATGAGTCACAAAAAGTACTTGTGAGTTGAGTTACAAGAAAAACACTATTTTACGGAATACAAATATTTAATCGAAAGAAAACTGTGATTTTACTACATAAAAAAAAACATCCAGAACGAAAGCCATTTTTGAAGTTGTCAAAAAATCAAAGATTAAGTCCTGTCAAATATCAGACATAGATTATAACTCTTGTACCGAGCATACGGCCGCGAGAGCTACGAATGGGTCGGTTTGCTATAAATTTTATTTGTTTCTCTATTTACCAGATTGTAGTTATAAAATGATTGATGAAATATAACAAAGTTTTTATATAATCCCGGTATTCACTTTCGCTGTTTGATAAAATATTTTGCGTATATTTCCAAGTATTAGTGGCAACCCTACTTCAAACTATAATATTTGGTGAAAGCATTTATGAATACTTAGAAACTCAAACACTCGGCCCAACCCTTTCACGAGAATGGGTATATCAATCCATCAAACAGGATACATTTATGTATATGGATACATTGATATAAGAAATTCACATTATGTAATGATACATAAATAAAATCCACCCTCAAAGACGTTAATAACTCTCACTAGGACACCCTTAGTGTGACAGTATATGTTTATGATCCGGTTTTTCCTAATAATACTCCAAGAGCTTTGGACTGTACAAAGGCCATTCGTATACAAGGAAAGATGAAAATAATACTGTATCCGTACACACAACGTTGAATTGTCGACGCCAGTTGTCTATTCAGTCAAATCAGGTATAGCGACTACATGGCAATTGTAAAATTTGCTGTACCGTCTTGAAAATAACAGCAACTTTTCTCACGACGACCTTGGCAAACAGTTTCCGAAGGACAGACTTTGACGATGACAGATAGAAATGTCGGCGACGCGCTCTGTGTGCGAACTTCTATTTATCATCGTACTGCGTAAGTCGCTTAGCATCTAAACTTGCCAGGTTTCGAATATACATTGCCATGTGTACGAAGAGCCTTAGAAGGGAAGTTGTAAATAAAATTATACAAGTTAGCGCAATATCGTAAATAACGACTTAGAAAGTTAGATGAAATCGAAATTGCTTTCCAAGTTTGAAAAAAACGAGAGACTAATCTTATTAGAATTTTTAACACATAATAAAAATATAGGCAAATATTAACAGTTAACTATCTCAATTAAATAGTTGATAAATAGGTTCATAGTTTCGTATTTTTTTATAGTTAAACATGCAAATTGTCATCAATATCGAATTGTTATTTTTATATGAAGTTATGCAAACTTTAGATTGAGTATCTATTTCTATTATTTCCTTTTTCCTATAAATGTATACACGAACACCATACTTCTAGCTGCTGTATTTATTATTTTATATCATCTCTAGTATACGAGGTAAATTAAATCTAAATCGGAAGGGTTAAGGATATGATAGAAACATAAAACTGGATTATCCAAATCTGTCCCTTTAACTTTATTTTAATGCCCTAAAGAAATCCGATCACGATAGCCAACGTTACAAGGGTCGAATTTTATATTTTACATGTACTAATTCAAAGTTCAAATATAACATAATACGAAGAGCTAATTACATTAATGGTACTTTAATGAAGTGACTAAAAGAGACATCTTGAAAATAATTATAAATTTTTCAATACTTCAAAACATTTACATTTTCCTATGACTAATATTTCAAAAAGAATAAACGCGACGAAAAGATGTTCTTGTATACTCAAACAAACATATCTGAGCCGTGAGAGAGGCGCTGTTGTCGCGATTAGTTCTGTCTAAAACAGATAAAACCTACGTGTTCATAGAAAATGGCATAAAAAAAACATGACATGACTGCTACAGTACGACCAGGGGCGCTAGTGAACTATCATAATTTATTTCGACATATACCCACCGGGTCAGACATCCTTGTCGATCTATACTTGCATTTTGAAATTAGAACTCCGCTATACAACAAAGAGCGTCGGTGGCTCAGGGGTTAAGCACTTGACTTGCAATCTGCAGGTCTAGGGTTCGAATCCCGCCATATACCAATGTGTTTTTCGATTTTCTTTTTTCATATGTACATTTATCCGACGTTCTTACGGTGAAGGAAAACATCGTGATGCAACCTGCATATATCTGAGAAGAAATTCAATGATATGTGTGAAGTCAACCAACCCGCTCTGGGCCAGCGTGGTTGACTATGGCCTAGTCACCCCAAACATGGGGTAGGCTCCGAGCCCCTCGGTGGGGACGTATAGTGAGCTGATGATGATACAACAAAGGCAGACTGATGATACGGGTTAATTTAATCAGGAATATATATGAGATTGTTTTTTTTCAATAAAAACAATAAAAAACTAGTGGAGAACCCTTCAAAATTGAACGAGGTGTAAAACAAGGAGACCCGCTTTCACCGAAAATTTTTATAGCGGTTCTTCAAGATATATTTAAAAACATAAACTGGACAGGAAAAGGCGTAATGATAAATGGTAAATACCTAAGCCATCTGAGATTTGCAGACGATATTGCAATTATTGCTGAAACACCTAAAGATCTAGAAGAAATGATAACAACACTCGATCAGGAAAGCAAAAAGGTTGGACTCGACATGAATCCGAATAAGACAAAAATAATGACTAACAGCGACAAAAGACTAATACAGACAAACGGACACACAATAGAATATGTCGATAGCTACATTTATTTAGGAAAACAAGTCTCATTCGACGTAAATAGCAACTTAGAAGAAGTAACGAGAAGAATATCTTTAACATGGAAAAAGTTTTGGTCGTTAAAAGAAATATTAAAAGGAAATTATAACTTAAACATGAAAAAAACAGTGATGGACACGTGTATCATGCCATGCCTATTATATGGATGCCAAACCTGGATATACACAAAGAAGATAAAACAAAAGATAGAAAACACACAGAAAGCAATGGAAAGAAGCATAATGCGGATCAGAAAAATTTTCAAAGTACGAAGCGAGAAGATAAGGCAAAAAACAAAGATTAGAAATGCTCTGAGGGACGCACTATCAATAAAGTGGAAGTGGGCGGGTCACATAGCACGTTGCAAAGACAGAAGGTGGACAGTAGAAACCACCAAATGGAAAGGTCCATCAGGCGCAAGAAAAGTCGGCAGACCAAAACAACGTTGGGAAGATGATATAGTACAAGAGGTGGGAAGAGATTGGATCAAACAGGGAAGAGATAGGGACAGGTGGAAAAGGTTGGAGGAGGCCTATACTCAGAAAGGGGTCCAAATATTGGAATAAAAAGGCTAAATAAATAAATAAATAAATATATGAGATTGTTGGTAAAAGCTGAGAAAACGTAGCAACTCAGAAATGATAGGTATATAAATTTTATCACACTGTATCACACAATGTACCTGGCGTACAATTTGTGTTATAAATTCAGAATAGAGACTGCCGTGTGGTCTGACATAACATTTACATTGTATTCAATGACGATCCATTATTTAAATTAAAGTGATATTACTGTATCTCATCCATCAAGTTTTACGGCTAGAAAGTTACATAATTTTATTTTATATTTCATTAAAATATACATCTTATAACTGCAAATGAATCACATGGATTTAAAAAAATTAAAACTATAATCAGTAGTTAACAAGTTACCGTTTCCTGGGCTGTAAACATTTGATTAAAAAAATTGTAATCGTAAGAATTTAATAAAATTTCAATTATTGATTAAAGAAAAGACTTGAGGTCAGAGGAGAAGGTGTCCAAATTATGTGTGAATTATAAACTTGCAAATAGCAAGAGCTTGTTAAGAGAAAACCGACTCGCGTGACTTTAAATTATCCATTAGGCCTTTAGTAATTCGTGACGAGTCTTGTAAAACTAATACCAATTCGTAATACGGCCCAACACGTGTCCTAGTTATTAATTAACCAACTCCCAAAAGTTAAGTTACACTGTAAATAATTAACGGAACTACCCTGTAACTATAAAAGCGGCTAATGGATGCTTTTATGAAACCCGATGTTATAATTGTCCAATTCATGTCAACAACGAACCCCTTTAATTTAACTTGTTGTAATTATGTTTGATGGTGTTCTGATCTACTTTAAAAACCTTAATTATTATCTTTCTATGATATCAGAAAAGGCATTCAAACGAGCAAAATAATTCGGTACTGAAGTCCAAAATGGTGGACTTGGGTGACATTTTGGACTTCTATTATAAACTAGCTGTCGCCCGCGACTCCGTCCGCGCGGAATTTAAAAAGAACTTAATAAGAATCCTATATGTTCTTCCAGATTATGTTCTACACCTGTGCCAAATTTTATCAAGATCTGTTGAGCAGTTCCGGAGATACCTTCAAACAAACATCCATCCATCCTTCTAAACATTAGCATTTATAATATTAGTAAGATTAGTTTTCATAATTATATCTGAGAAATGGGTTATTTAAATTTAGCCATTAAATTATTTAGCTTGTGTTAGCTTCGAGAATTAACTTTTAAATTCAGCAAAAAAGACTGAAATTCAATGATGATTTTCAGTCAATTTTTCTACCTGAACATAAAAGAAATAACTTCATCCCCGCGTCAAAAGAGATCCGCATTATAACGCTTCGTTGCCTTACTACTTCGACTGTGCTATTTCTTTCATCATTTTAGACATCATTTGAGTAACGAGTGGGAATATTTGGGAATTTAATAATTTTCTACCATTTTACGAGACTGATATACCTAAGGTGAATTCTTTTTACATTTATGAATTACCCTCTTATTGAATCTATTATTATCTAAACGAGACTGAGGAAGTAAGAAAATGGCGGGAAGAGAAAAGGACTAGAATTGGGCCTACATTACTTCGTGGTATTGCACTCGTCGGCCATTCATGTGGGCACTACCACGCTTGTTGCATGTGTTTGTTTATCCGTGTGTATAACACGTGTGTTTCTATCTTTGCAGAACAGATCCCCTCCGCCGTCGTACATTCCGGCAGCCCTCTTTTACGCGCCGCCGGAGCCGCTTGAGGTAAACTTATTGATTTATATGTCAAGTCACTGACCAATCGTAAATACTAGGTACCCCTTTAATTTTCCGATGCAAATTGTAAAAAGTCGGCAGAAATATCTTATCAAAGGAATGCTGAAAGTGACGTATTAAATTTAAAACTGCATCGTTGGTATCTAGAGTAAATATGGAGTCAATAACTGGATGTAAAAATTATTACTTTGGCCTAAAATATATATAGGTAAACCTATTTTTTTGTACGTTTTATATTTCGATTTATATTATCATTTCACTTTAAAATACTAAGTGAGACCTTTTCCACTAATATACTATATGTGTGTTTCAAAGTACCGTCGGTTGTGTCCAGTTGGTATGCGTGTTCCCGGAGCGCGGGTCTCGCGTGTGCGCTGCGGCGTGCGCGGCGGCGGCGCGCGCGGGCGGCGAGGCACGTGCGGTTCGTGGAGCGCGGGAGGCGCTCGACACGTTCCGACGGGACGCGGACGCGCGTCTGCCGCACGTTGTGGTGGTAGACGCGCGTCAACCGCAGACACTCGATGCTACTTTGTTAGCTAGGTACGTAAGTATTTTAATATCTAACGTCTTAATTTTACTTAAATATCTAGTTTAAAACATGTTGGACGACTTCGTACCATTGTAGCCGTAGTGTTTTGGGATGGAAGCAACATGAATAGAGCTATTTGGTCTTTAATTTATAAGAAGCATTCTATCCGATATTCAGTTCAACACAAATTAACTAATGCCAATCAATCAGTTAAACATATTACTCTCTCGACTTAGATAATTTAATTTTCACTGAAACTTAATGTCGGCAAATCAATACGGCGATGTGCGGCGAGCGAAGTGGTTTGTGTCGACTTTGATAGAGGTCTGTGACCTACATACATGAATCTTTACTTAGTCACAGACGTTACAGGCTCTCAATAAACTTTACTATTTCAATTCGCAAACTTAACATTTACTTTATCATCAATTTATTTTGTGAAGTTCTAAATAAACGCAAATATAATTCCATTAAAATTATAAGATACGATCTAAATTCTATTTGCATAATATCTAAATTAATTAATCTAAAATTTAGCACAAAGTAATCAAAGAAAGGATTTCCATATAATTATTATTACAATATTTAAATATCATCATCATCATCATCTCACTATACGTCCTCACTGATAGGATCGGAGCCTACACTAAGGTAGGGGTGACTAGCCCAAATACGGAATGTTTATTCAGTTTACAATAAAATATCTCAGTGCAATGATTTACATAGAGATATATGAAGGTAACTAAATACAATAAGTTTAACCGTGTCACAAGATTTCTCCATTTCAATATGATCCTACGCTTACTTACTAAGCTTCCCGCATAATACGTACAGGGAAATGTGGTCACATGTGACAGATCTAATATAAAAAATGCGAATGTTTAGTTAGATGGATGTTTATTTGAAGGTATCTCCGGAAAGGCTCACTGGATCTTGATGAAATTTGGCACGGTTATAGAACATAGTCTGGAAGAACACATAGGCTACTTCTAACGTTTGTTTTTAATTCCGCGCGAACGGAGTCGCGGGCGACAACTACATTTTATATATTTTGTATTACATACAACTACATAATATTTAAATTTCATTTTACTTTAATATAGCCTGCAAAATATTTCTGATTTTGATATTGTAGTGATATAAATTAATTTTACGTATCTACATATTATTATGTCTTCAAAAGTAATTAACTTCGTAATTTATACTTCAAAATCAATTAACTTGTACACTTCTAATTATGTTTCTTAAAAGTATTCAAAATGTAATAAAATATGTTCCACAGGATCGTAAATACGTATGAATTATCCGACCTTGTCTCTTTTATCTTATTATATGAAGACCATAAGCTACATAATATTAAGCCACATTTATCATGAACCAAAGTTATTTGACGTAGGTTTGACAGTTGTGTAAGGTCCCTTCGTCCCTTTTTAGGTGTTTTATATACTTTGAATTAATATGTCCACTATCTATCAATGTATAACGTGCTTTTTTAAATACTTTATATACGGTTTTATTTTATATAAAATAATTGTTTGTTAGTGTTATTTAATATTTCAAAGATATTTACATATTTACAAATACATAGAGGTAAAGTTTGTTTAAATTTAATTTTGATTTGTATTTTTTGATAAATATTATTATGTGTCCCCTTTATCTTAAATCGATGCTCTTTTTTAATTTCTGCAGAGAACGCTACAGATTCCAATAATATATTTAATATTAATAATGTTTGAAAAGAAATATTTTCTACATTTAAATTCGCATTTCGCATCAATTGATACTCGACGCCAATTACGAGGACTCACGAACGTGTAATGCGAGTTATACGAGATCTTAGAAAACTCTTCGAGATTTCTTTGTAGAAAAGTAGAGGAGAATATGCAGATGTTTATGTAAACAACTTTCAATGTACAATAAGTAGTGAAGTATTTTTAATTCTGATATATAAATGTGATAATATATGACAGTATGGTAAATATGTATAGTTTTATGTTTAAAAATTATAAAATGAATCAAATATTACTTTACCTTTAAATTTAACTTAATTTACATTCCTTTTACACTACTATAAATTTATAATTCTGTTTTGATCCTGCAGTTTTCATTTTATATTGTTTTGTGGGACTTTGTTCTAATCCCAAAACTAACAACGTGCATAATAAATAAATAATCGTAATATTTTTGAATTTGTTACAGAGCTATCAGAGGAATAAAGAACACTCAACATATAGTACTTGTAGCTGTTGTGAAGAAAAGGTAAAACAAATTACATATTAGAAATAGACCTTACATTTAATTCTATTACCTTTCATTTCAAATTGAAGGGTGAAGTTACTTGTACTCTATCTAATGAATATTTCTATAGGCTATTTTATTATGGCTATTCCTAAAAAGTAAACAAAAGACGCAATTGTTTTTCAAGATGATTAAGACAACAATTTTTATTTTATTCCTATCCATGTTACGATAAACAATGTCTTTTTAAAATGTTTCAACTCTCAATTCCGAGATAAACTCAAAAACAACTCGTATAAAATAAAATCTCAAGAACAAAGGTTCCATTGTAAATAACAAACAAAGAGGAAACTGTATTTTTCTTTCCTTTTTTAAAACTGATCTCATATTACTCGGAATAACCGATTTATTTAATCTTGTCGACTTACAAAAGAATTTTCTCCACCCAGGGAATTTTCTCCGTGGATTGAAACGTAGGGAATTTATAATAACTAAGCTTAAAGCATGCTTATCAACTTGAGGCACGTCTTTTAAGGTTTAGAAAGTTTAATACTTCTTTATACTTTTTTTAAAGTAGGATTTAAAAATGTATCGTTTATTTATAAGTTAGAAACAATAAAGCTAAGTGGTTCAGAAGGCTTATTCTATGTTTATTCGGTAGGCGAATGGAAGAAAAAACCAGAGGAGCTGATGTTAAATATTGCCGATTTAAGGAACAATGCTCTCCTGTTGAAGGATCATAAATTGAACGATCTACTTGCAATCTAGTTGAAAGATTTTTTTTCTAATATCCACTCTAAATTGAATAGCTCGATATTTCATAAAATTCCCACGAGATGTCGCTGTTCATCACACGGAGACAATTGCCGTTTGTTAGCGCCAGACAAAATTAAACATAATTTAGTTTACGTCGCAGCGCTTTGTAACTTAGTTTACTTGAAGAAAAGGATTTTTATAAATTGTTTACAGAGACAATATGATTTTCAGGAAAAAACAAGAGTTTTATATAAATTTTAGTGAAAAACACGTTATACATCGAAAAGGTTTTTTATGAATTATGTAGACATGCATATCAATTTTAAAATACACATAAAAGGGCTCTCGCATAATCGCGGACAAATATATAAATACTCATTGAATATGCATCCAGTAAAAAGAAGTATTTAGTTGCTACTAGTATTGTATTATCTGTGGTTGTATATAACATTGCGACCATAAAATAAGTCGTAACATTCTTTAGATGCGGTTAAACGGGATCGATAAACGATTTGAAAGCTTCCATGACATCACTTTAAAGCTGATAGCAACCATTTTGTATTACATACAGTTTTAGAACCATACTCTTAATTGTTTTACTAATATAATTTTCTTCGATATAAGTTATATTTTATATATAAAATTCTCGTATCACGGGGTTCGAACTTGAACTCCTGCGAAACGGCTTGAAACCGATTCTCATGAAATTTTGTGAGCATATTCAGTAGGTCTGAGAATCGGCCAACATCTATTTTTCATACCCCCGCCCCATTTAGATTTTTTTTTTAACTGCGCGCGGACGGAGTCGCGGGCGACAGCTAGTTTCGATATATTTTATAAAAGTTTGCTATCAATTAATTTGTTAGATTAAATGTGAATTAACTAATATTCATCCTGTAAAAGACGTCAAAATAACAAAAGTTGTAATAAAAGCGATGACAGCGGATGAAATGGTAGCCGTTTTGGCAGCAGGCTGTATTGTTTTATTGTCTCTGACGATAACTTTGCAAAGTTTGTTGGTATTTTGTTGTGTGCTCGAAGGACCAAGTTTTCCATCAGAGGTAGATAACTTTCTTTTACTCTGATGGTTGATCATTTACTTTCTATTCCTATTTATGTATTTTTTTAATTAAATTATACTAAAATATTTTATATAACAACCAACTATTAATATTTTCAAGTTCAGTTTTGGCCTTTCTATTAAAACTAGTATTTCTTCCACTTCACGGCTGTCTTCTAGTGGTCATGTTGTTGCAAATATTTTGTTGTCTCAACCACTGTTAAAACCTGTCAATAATTGTACTAAAGGATGTTCACTTCGTTTATAAGTCGTCCCTTACCACTGTATTACGCATAAATACTTTACTTATGTGTATGAAAGTGAGTGTACATATTTATACAATAGTAGGGGTTAGAAGTGCAATGAAAATAACTCAGATATTTATGCGATTGAGGAAATGTAATAAATTCGAATAACATTATCAGTATGTTTACACTCGATTGAAGTCGAATTGCTCAAGTAGATGGAGTGGGCTATTAAGATAGTGACGTAGATAAGGCTGTGACGTACAACATTCTTGGATTACGTTGACTTTTTAATAATTCACAAATATATCTAACTATGATATGTAAAGATATCTATCTATGCTATGGCCAATTGACGTCATATAAAACTAAAAACGTACGCAATGCTAAGTAATGAACATTCATTGTGAAGAAACCCTGAACAAAATGAATAAACGTTAATAGTCTTAAAAATTTTATTAAGATAAGAATAAAGTTAATACTTCGTATTCTTACAGCACCATCCTCTTTCGAAAGTCGGCGATCATGAGAGCAACCTTTAATTTCTAAACCTTGACTCTGACTAAGCTATTTTCGAACTAGCGTAAATTATTTAGCCAGGATATCTGCAATTATGTTAATTATAATAATAATAATAATAAGGAACGGGTGCAGGCCCAGATCAGACCGCTACAGTGGCCTTTTGGCGAAACATCTGGTCTGTGCCCGTTGACCACAGTGAGGGATCCTGGATGCAAGTTGTGGAGGATACATGCTCTAAGATCACACCCATGGACCCTGTAGCCATTACGGCTGCGGATGTAGCACATGCGTTACGGCGGACCCCTAACTGGAAAAGCCCAGGGCTCGACGGATTGCATTGCTACTGGCTCAAAGGATTCGTGAGTTGTCATGCTGTGCTCGCCCAACAGTTCCAGGAAGCCCTCGATAGCAAGTCACTGCCGGACCTCTTCACTATGGGGGTCACTCACTTGGTTCCTAAAGACCAGATCACGGCTGATCCGGCCAAATACCGCCCTATAACGTGTCTATCTACTGTTTATAAGACACTGACTTCCATTTTATGCGAAAAAATCACTCGGCATCTAAATGCGAATCAGGTGATTTCGGATGCCCAAAATGGATGTAGGGGCGGTAGCCGAGGGGCCAAGGAACCACTCCTCATCGATGCGGTTATTGGTAAACTGGTGAAGCGCAACCGTCGCAACCTTGACGCTGCTTGGGTTGACTATAAAAAGGCTTTCGACTCGGTGCCCCACTCATGGCTAAAGAGGGTCCTCGAGCTGTACAAGGTCGACTGTACGGTAAGAGACTTCCTCGGACATTGTATGGGCCAATGGAGTACGACCCTTTGTCTCCTGGGTGAGCGCATGACGGCTGCCGAAGACCGGATAAGGATACGGAGGGGTATCTTCCAAGGTGATTGCCTGAGTCCAATCTGGTTTTGTCTCGCCCTGAATCCCCTCAGTACTTTGCTGGAGGATTCTGGCCGGGGCTTTCAACTTCGGAGAGGAGGAGCAAAAGTGACCCACCTTTTCTACATGGATGACCTCAAATTATTTGCTCCTAATTATACCCAACTGCTGGAGTTGCTACAAATCACTAGTGATTTTAGTAATGCCATCAGGATGGAGTTTGGGACGGATAAGTGTGCGGCCGTTCATGTGGAGAAAGGTAGAATTACAAGTTCACAGGGCACTGATAATCCTCTGAACTTTAGAACCCTTTCTGAGGCTGAAACATACCGATACCTGGGCATGTCACAAAATGTCGGTGTTGATGAGGGCAGCGTAAAACAATCGGTTCGTGATGTGTTTTTTGATCGCCTGACAAAAGTTCTTAACAGTCTTTTGTCAGGCGCGAATAAAGCACGCGCATATAACTGTTGGGTCATGCCCGTCCTCATGTATACCTTTGGCATACTCAGGTGGACTCAAACCGAGCTCGACGCCTTGGACAGAAAAGTCCGCACAGTTATGACGTCCCACAGGATGCATCACCCGAGATCGTCAATTATGAGACTGTACTTACCGCGAAAGCATGGTGGGCGAGGCCTTTTAAGTGCCCTCACCATGCATAATCGCGAAGTGTGCAGCCTCCGTAGCTACTATTTGGCGAAATCGGGTGATGGAATCCACACGGATGTCATATCTTGTGATAAAGGACTAACCCCCCTATCCTTGGCCAACGAACAATGGCAGGACCCGGCAGTGCAGAGCGTCTCTGACCGGGAGGCAATATGGAAAGAGAAAGAGCTCCACGGGAGGTTCTACAAGGCTCTTCATGAGCCCTTTGTAGATACTGTATCATCCCACCACTGGCTACGCTTCGGGGACCTTTTCGGGGAAACCGAGGGTTTTGTCTGTGCGATACAGGATCAGGTTATTAAGACCAACAACTATCGGAGATACATCCTAAAGGACGGCACCGTCGACATTTGTCGAGCATGTCGCCGTCCCGGTGAGTCACTTAGGCATGTTATCTCCGGTTGTTCGGCGCTTTCTAACACTGAGTATCTGCACAGACACAACTTAGTAGCCCGGATTGTCCATCAGGAGCTCGCTCTGAAGTATGGTCTTCTGGATGTTAGACTGCCTTATTATAAGTACGTCCCGGAAGCCGTGCTCGAAAATAACCGCGCCAGGCTCTACTGGGACCGGTCCATCATCACAGACAGGACTATTCCAGCGAATAAGCCTGACATTGTGCTGATGGACCGGGCACAGTCAGGGATATTTTTGGTAGACATAGCGATCCCCCATGACGAGAATCTCGAGAATGCCGCAACAGAGAAGAAAAGAAAATATCTAGACTTGGCACACGAGGTTTCTGACATGTGGGGTAGCTTGTCGACTGAAATTATACCGATAGTGGTTTCTGCAAATGGTTTAATTCCAGTCAGCCTCTCTGGATACTTGAGGAGGCTGGGGCTCCGGGACGGTGTGCTCCGAGCTCAAATGCAGAAAGCGGTGCTTCTCGATACCGCCCGAATTGTCCGCCGGTTTCTTTCCCTTTCTCCCTGACCCTTGGCCGTCTGGTCTCCCCTGCCGAGGGATTCCCGCCTGGCTAGGATTATTTATGTATGTATGTATGTAATTTAGGATTTATATATATGTATTTATCGTAAATACGTAGTATATTTATTAGTTTTTATTTAACCATTATTTATTTACTTTATCTATCATATAAAAACCAGCCAGGCGGAGACAGAATTAGTATGAAGAAAAATAATAATATCTTTACTTGTATATAATGCAGGTGCAAAGTATGGTCTTAGTATAAGATATATTCAATCTCAATACATTCTGCCTGTTGATATATTAAGTTGAAGGAGATACTTACAGCTAATTTTAAACTAGTAATGATCACTTCTGCTTGTATATATTGACGCGTAATAAAGAAGTCTGCGTTGGCGCCATGTCGCTTGCTCATCGATTATCACTTATCAATATATAATATAGATAATAAATAACGCATCGTCCACGTTATAATATTAAAATTCTAACCACTTACAATTAGGGATTGCAATCCGGCGTCATTTTCAGTCCGGCCGGATACGACCGGATTCCCATCAATCCGGCCGGATCCGACCGGATCCGACCGGATTGATTAAATGAAGATGATTTTCGCTTTTTAGGTCAAAATAAGTAAGTTAATCAAGTGTCACTGCACTTATATGTAGGTAGTTTATTAAAAATAAATCACAAATATATCAAATCGACTTTATTTCTTAACCAATGTTAAGTCAAATAGACAACAAGAAAACAATTAAAATTTAGTAGTGTAGGTAACTAGTAATAATTTTACGACGTAACGAGTAGCTTAGTCTTTCTAGATTTCACTTTCACAGATAGATCAATTTATAAGTAACAATATTAATAATCAAGTAACTATAATATCTAATAGATACAATTAACCTTACGTAATTAACTGAAATTAGATCAAAATCATTATTAAAGTATTTGAGAATGCTAACAAACAAGTCTTATAGGTATTTATGATTATAACAGATACCATCATGATTTGATGAATCTGTCGAACGAATGAATGGCAAAAATTATCACAATAATGAGTTTAGAACTCTTTAGTTTAATCAACTTACGATAAATAATTATTTTAAGTAATAAATGTAAAAAAGTATTAAAAGAAAATCAATATTGATTTTGAAAATAAGATCGTAGAAAACAAATATTGTTAATTGTGTCATCAGCTAAACGACTTCTAATAGAGCTGCAAATATATACGCACAACGCATTTAAAGTACCTACTCATGCAACAGCTATATTATTTTCTCACAAACTGCTAGCACCGGATCCGGTTTTCGGATCCGGTATATTGGTACCGGATCCGGTAACCATTAAATGATGCCGGATCCGCCGGATTACCGGATCCGTTTTTCCGGATTGCAATCCCTACTTACAATTCAAGAGGTTTATTTACATTTACTTATATCGAACAAATTTTAAAACAAAAAAACTTCTTGTCGTATTATATTTCCCGATAGAAAAATAAAATCTACAGAGATATTAATCCTTATCGTGGATAACGCGTTCTTTTGTTATGTCGAACAAAGGTTCGCAATCTAGTGCTCGAGGGTCGAGTTATGGCCGTTCGTAATTAAAACAACATATCCAAGAGGGATCGAACCAATTGAAATATGATCAGCTGAATATATCAGCCTCTATTATTCCATAGAGTAGAACAGAATCGATTGGACATCTGCACAATACGATTTAAATTACTTAACGTACTTTTATAGTACAATAATAAAATTAATAATCAAAACGAAATACTGTTAGCCGCGCGCAGAAGGTTTGCCGATGACTCCCTCCCACTAACACCAACAGCGACCCGCGAATCTAGGTATGCTTAACAGCAATACAACTAACATGACAGACACTGCTAATTCATATGTTTTACAATAAATATGTGTTATTATATTATATAATTAAGGACTATGTAAGTGCGATTTAAAAATCATAAATATTTTATTGCCAAAAAAAACTAAATTATTATATTATAAATGTAATATAAGCTCTTTTAAAGTACTTACTACTTGTTATCAGAAAACTAGGCATGCTTTTGAACGTTGTTCCGAAATACTAGAGTGAATCATGCTCTATAAACATCGTAGCAGCAGGAAATGCACGCTCGCCGGAAGGTAAATGTTCTGGAATATATTACAGGGCAAAGAACGAGGCGAGTAAGAAAGAAAGATACGAGTCGTATGGTACAAAACTTCTTGCTGTAAATAATGTAACATAGAAGCGTATTGCAATCAAGTTTTAAAATAAACAATAGTTATATACTGTTCGTAAGAAACGGGATTCTAACCACGATTAGGCTGTTTGAGCTCCCGATATTTGTCGACAACAAAAAATAACATCGAGTGCGGACTTAATGTGCAGTGAGAACGCGGACAGTAGTAGTGGTCGCCGAATCAGAAAGAAGGTAGACCGATACGGCTATCTTTAACATTTTTCACACTACCGCACAACACCAGTCAACCCGTGATCATGGCGCATGCAACTGTGCCGAAATAACCGGAGCTCAAACAACCTAATCGTGGTAAAAATCCCGTTTCTTACGAACAGTATATTAGTAAAAACCACGAAAGTTTGAAGTTATATGTAAACAATAGTTAATTTAAAAAGCTACAATCTGTAATTACTGATTCTAATGATTTTGCAAAAGAATATGAATCGAATCACACCTCACGCTTCAAAACACTATGGTCTACTAGTTTAGCAAAGGTCGCTAGCATAAATTACACACAATCTAACTAAGGAAAAAGACTAATTGAATCATTCAGATTCGGTAATTGGTTACTAAGGGAGACATTAGTGCTGATTTCTCAAATTTAATTTACACTTAGATAGACTTACAATTCGGAGTGTGGCTATTGGAAGTGCTGCAATTTTTTTTCCATACAGATTAAAATATTACGAATCTGAGTTTCAAAGGCACTGCGATTTCTGGCGTCCCACAATCCATTTAATGAAGCAATCCCTTTTACGGCCCATAAAGAACCCACAAAGTGATCCCTTGCCATCAGGACACTAAAAAGCTTTAGGGCTTTACAGTTGTGTTAACGTATCAAGGTTACATACCAAATATTTTTTAGGCATAATTTCCGTTACGTTGCCTTTTGCATTCCGCAATCAATAATGGATCATAAAATAAAAAAAAAATAAGGAAGACCTTTGTCTTTGTCCTGAATGTGTATAACTACAAGTACTTCTCATTTAGATATGGTTATTTGTTAAATAATTTATTCGTAATCGTACCCGTTACGTATGGCTGTCTTTATTTATGAATTTAGCGTGATATCGATAACATTTTGGAAGTAGACCTTCAGTATAACAAAGTCAAAAGCAGAAAAAAAAAGTTACTCTAAACGCACTGAACCCTGGACATGATTTTAAATGGCAGGAGAATAAAACTTGAAAAGGGCACAAAAGCTGTTGTGACTCTTTTTAATTTTCACTAACTGCTGCCAGTTTTATTTTTATTTATAGTATAGTTTAGTAACTGTATGTAGTAACGATATGATTTTCATCAAATTTCCGAAAAGTTTATAAAACTTTTATAAAAACCTTTGTTAAAAATATTCTTCGAAAGCTGCACTTGTTGAAAAATATTATAGCGTAAAAATAATATTGTATTAAAGAAATTTAATATATGAAGGGAAGTAAAAAATAACCTTCATAAAATCTAGTTTTCATTTGTTTTAGTGCTTACCTCAAAGACGACTTTGCAGTTCTCCAATACCTGGAAGCAGGCTTCAACCGGGTAAGTTTTGCAATAAATTACTCGCCATTTTAAACGATACAAGTTGTTATTAAAAATATTACATTTCTTTAATTTTTTCAAACATTAAAACTACTAATATTTTTTAAAGCAAAATCACTCAGTGCCCGAAAATATGCTAAAGATTTTTTTACTATAGCGTTGCGTCTGTAAACATTTGTTGAACATTAAACTAATAAATAATAAAATGTAAGATCTTATATCCTCGTGGGAAGTTCAAATTATTCTTAGAACGTTAGCGTTAAGTTCTTGATTATTTTTGCCTTGCGGAATTCGCAATATCTTCGTAATAGAATACCTGAGAAGCTTAGATGATCCTCGTCATAGCATACAATCCTACAGATAATAGATATATTGTATTTTGTCATAATATATATATGTTTCTATTACTTTATTATATCACTTTACTTAGGTCATCAACATCAAAGTAAGCTGAAGTAAAAGTCCGAGTTGTATAAGTTGTGTAAGTGACTCAAATTAAAGTATAGATACTTTATACCAATTTTTCATCATCAATTTTCGAATTTCACATTTAAATACACAACTCAACCTACTTAAAAAATATAAGAGATAATTAAGAAAAAACAGTGCTAATATTTGAATTTAAGCGCAAAAATTGATCAGATTATAAAATTACATAACATAAAATTAAATAACAATAACAAAGATCACGCAACAGTACCCAGCTGTTAATACTCGTGTCTGCTTCGATACACATGTGAATACTGCAACTGATAGAAACCGATCATATTAGATCAAAACACAGCTTGCAGTATCTATTTATAGCAACTTTAATGCGATCCGTGCAACACCTGCGTTTGAGGTTTTACAGCTCCAGACTACATTCATTAATACATCATATTGAATTGCAAATAGTTTTGTCACGGTTTAAATAATAAATTAGTTTATAATTTTACGACAGTATGAAAACCGCTTACATACATATATACTTCATACATCTCCGCATATATTATTGTCGATTATGAAACAGACAAAAAATGGATGGAATGTGTAAAATTTTCAGATATAGTAGTTGTAAGAGATACATACATGTATGGAAAAGTTGTACATTCTGTATATTTATAAAACCGCTGTTACTCTACAACTGTTTATGTCAGACATCTGTAAGTGACCACATTTTCAGGTGATGGTGGAGACAGTTGGTGCCACAGCGTGGTGCGGCGAAATCTTGCAGGCGCGCGCTGCAGCCGCTACGGCCCGCGCGCAGGTCGCCGCGGTCGCCGCGCTCTCTGCCGCTGCAGATCGCTGCCGGGACCTGGTTGCCGTTACTGACGACCAACAAAGGATCCTCGTGAGTGTTATACTATATACACATGAAGATATACAGAAATGAAGAAATAAAGAAGTTGCATCTTTTGTTGCTTTTTTCACTATCGATATCAACTAGTATTCACTAAGATCGTTGTTTCCATCAGTTGACAAACAAGGCGTGGGGCCGCATGCTAGGTTGGCGCGGCGACGAGGGCCCGCGCCCCCTGGCGGAGACTGTGGGTGGCGAGGCGCTGCGGCTGGCTGCGAGCGGCGCACGCGACTGGGAGGCGCCCGTCATGCTGCGCCGCCGCGCCGCGCCTGACCCCATACTGCTGCCCTGCCGCGGCGCCTCCGTCGCACTGGCCAGGTAACACCCTACACATACCCACAACATCAAGAAACCAGTAAAAAACCAGACTATAGTAACTAAGTGCGAACTAAATACCTACAAATCACTCTATGGTCAATTGTGCAACAAGTTCCTTCAATTGAATTACCATTAAAAAATTATCTGTGTGTTACGTAGGAGCACATCTCACGTAGTGTTCGTTTGCGAACCGGGCGGAGGCGACGGAGAGCGCGCGCGTGGCTCGCTGCACTCCATCAGACGGGGCTCGCTCGACGTACGGTCTGTGGCCTCCGACGGCTTGCGTAGAACGTCTCTAGCCAAGCTGCAGGGACTGCCGCTAGAAGCTCCTATCACTAAGGTAATGGATGGATGAAAGACGTAACAATAAATTGAGATATTGACAACAATAGACAGCTAAACATTTTTACACATCACAGAAGCTTGTAGATTATAACAGAAAACCTTTAATGCTTGTAAAAAGACTTTAGAAAGCATAGAAAATAAAAAAATCGACGAAGTTTCTCAGATCTAGTAGCCTGCGTATCATTCATATTTAACCAATATTATAATGAAGGCAGAAATTAAATAAGGTTGTTTTTCAGGTGATATCATTACTATCTGCGGCGACGGAGGGCGCCCCGCCCGCCACTGTCGCCTGCATCGAGCGCGCGGTCGACATGCTGCGGACCTCGGAGCTGTACTCGCCTCAGATGAAGGAGGACCCCAAACTCAGAGCAGAAGATCCCATAGCTACCGACCTCATTGGAGCTCTACTGTCGGTAAGTACACACTTATATCATGAAAAATTTGTCCAAACATATTTTGTCTCTTTTCGGAAACTGACACTCCCGAAATTTCATGACGAGAATACCTTAAAAAATTCAATCTCATCGATTGGCCCTTTAAGATTGTTAAGAGAAAAGTTGAAAGGTTAATATTTGACTAGTGTGTACTGCTATGAGATTACATCGAAACATTGCAATATACTCGTATTACTTGTTTTATTAAAAAAAACTTATATGTTATTTTACAGAGTAATTTGCGTTGACTTTTTAGTGAAAATACTGTTTCACTGGTTGTTAATAAGAAATATTGCGAAATTCTGGTGTATTTTTTTGGGTCTGTGAAATCCAATTTAAAAATCGTTGTCACAAAATATAAAACACGAGACGAATATTTCAGATGTAGTTTAAAAATTTTCGCAGATGTTTCTCTACTTTCATATATTGAATGTTTTATTTCGCGGACTATTTTATTCTAGTTACTATTTTTTTTCCGATCACTGAACTTTATACTTTACTAGCTGTCGCCCGTGATTCCGTCCGTGCGGAATCAAAAAAAAACGGAAAAAAACGGAATCAAATAGCCTATGTGTCCTTCCAGACTATGTTCTACATTTGTACCAAATTTCATCAAGATCCGTTGAGCCGTTCCGCAGATATTTTCAATTAAACATCCATCCATCTAAACATTCGCATTTATAATATTAGTAAGATAAATTAACTCTACCAACTTACACATGCCATAAAATTATAAAAAACCTTAAAATTCCCTAACAATATTGTTATAATATACTTTTAATATATTTATTATGTCGACTAATTGTTATTTATTTGCGTACAATCCTGAATAACTTCGGACAGCGGGAGCAAGTGAACACAAATTTGTTCTATATGGTAGGAAGTTATGTTTACCGTAACCTGCAATTGACCTTCACATCTTGCCTGAAATACCTCAATAGACTAGTTTCCATGGTATTCTTACGTTTAAGCAGAGTTCATTTTTTAAAATGTTCTTTATACCACAAACACTCAAAGAAAATAATCTGTCAAAACCTGACACTGAACTTTAGTAGATTTTTTTAAACACAAAGCGAATGTCCAATTGCTTTGTTCACTCGTCAATCTTCATTCATCATTAGAAATTATGGGAATAATAATTCATTAAAATGTTATTGTGTGAAAAACAAAAACGACAGTAAATTTTGTATCGATTGCTCGTGTTTTTCAATGTTTGTAATTACTTTCTACGCAAACACCTGTCAAAACGTCCATTTGATATTGGATAACAAATTAAACAATGAATATTGTTTTTTAATAACGTATTGTAAACTTTGAAAAAATAATTTTAAAACAAACATAAGTTAATAATTAAATAGTTAATAATTTAATAGTTAATTAATAAAATGTAAGAAATATAATTGTTTTTATTATTTTAAGACTTAAATTAATATTATGTTCTCTGCTTAAACTATCTACCTTCTTTCAATAGACCAATTTACCTTATCTATATTCTATTTCTTCCGTATTCTTGTTATATTATTTTCCTATAATATTTTTATACATTTAATATACCAACTACTATTAATACTACCAACTTCAGCATGTAAATTCAAACTATACTGGTAACACAAACGTTTACTTTTTAATCTTGGATTTAGATGTAGATAGATTGATTTTTTTAATATATTGAAGAAATATAATGCGGTATTTACCTTTGTTTAGCAAGGGCCGACTAACGTGTTGTCATCGCGGCGGAGCAGCAATGATTCCACAGTTGTCAGATCTCAGACGAACAGGACTAATATCAAACACAAGGTAAGTAAACTTTTACTTTTCTCATCTTTTATACAGTTTTATCCAATCTGTTTTTTTTTTTTTGGGAAGCAAATTAACGGTCAGGTTAAACTAAAATGTACCTATTTTGAATAGATATTTGGAATGGATATTTTAAAGGCCGGCAACGCATCTGCGATTCCTCTGGTATTGCAGATGTCCATGGGCGTCGATGAACACCTTGGTGTTCCCGCTGCTCGTTTGTCCCCTTATCTTTTAAAAAAAAATATATAGAGTCGTATTTAACATGTATTGTTGTAAAGTAGCTTTAATCCCATTTTTAACTGATCATTTGACGTAGAAGAAGCAAGGCTCTTAAGCCAACAAAACATTAAAATTGATTTAAAAAACTTATTTCAAGTTCATAACACTATTGCTTATTTATCAACAACGTTAACCCTTCCAATTAGACATCGGGTCAGCTCCGCGAGCTCTTGGATACCGCACTGAGCTGGGAGTTTGAGATCTTCCGTCTGGAGGAGTTAACACGCGGAAGGCCGCTGGCGCACCTCGGGCTGGCGCTGCTGGGCGGCCGCTTCGACGTGTGCGCCACTCTCGAGTGTGACGAGCGCACACTGCTGCACTGGCTCACCGTCATAGAGACCAACTATCACGCGGTTAACACCTATCATAACTCTACACATGCCGCCGATGTGCTTCAGGTAAACCTATGACTTTGATTTTCTCCTCACTAATAAAGGCAACCTTATATCTCGTGATGGTTTACAGGGCGGACTTAATACGTTACGCCTGAAATTTTGCTTATCTCGTATCTTTAATGAAAATTCATTTAGTTCATTTCTAATCGATCTTAAGATTGGAATAGCAGTCGAGAAATATAATGTTAAAGGGCGCTCCAATAATTTGTACTCATTTCATACATTAATTTAAAGAATTTTTGGATCGATGTCTAATATCGAATATTAATTTTATTTATTCAGAAAGCAATACTCATCAAACGTCGTTTCGTAACTAGAATACTTTTACATTTAATCCGCTAAAGCATTCTTTACTCTTATGTTAGTTTCCCGGATTACAAGGAAACTGAAGGTGCTTGAGTTAAACAAGATGGTCCACTCAACTGAATAAACCGGTAGAGGTCCCAAGAGGGCTTATACAGTATTAGGATTCGCAAACGTATAAAATGGCGGAACCACTCTCGTATCTAGCTTACGGTAGATTAAATTGTATTCACCTACTTATTTCTGCAACAATTTTGTTATTATTTAAAATTATTCTCATAATATATCTCCGTTTGTTTGGCATGAAATTTGGCGGAATTATATAAAAAATGAATTGAATTTTTTCAACAATTGTTGAACAACAATTGTTCGTTTCGTCCAATATTTATAAATGAAATACTGCTATGTAATAACGTAGATGAAAAACGTTGTTTTTTATCTGCAAAAAGTATAAAATGTTTGTTAGGACTCGCTGTTTGCCTTCTGCTATAAAGAATAATGTAACGCAGGCCGTAGCATACTTCCTGGAGAAGGATCGTCTGAAGACACTCCTGGAGCCGCTGGAGGCCGCGGCGGCGTTGATCGCTGCGGCGGCGCACGACATCGACCACCCCGGAACCTCGTCCGCCTTCCTCTGCAACGCGCGACATCCACTCGCTATACTCTACAACGATATCTGCGTCCTCGAATCCCACCACGCTGCGCTCACGTTCAAACTCACACTCAGTAAGTTAACACACAGTTAGTACACGCTTTCCTATAGTAAAGGTTCTTGAAAGAGGAATCCTTAATTGAAAGCCGTACAAATTGCTTGCACAAGGAAAAGTAGACATAACTTGGAAAGGCCTTACTCAAGACAAATTAATGATGAGTAAAAAACGAAATGAACTAAAAAGACAAGTTAATAATAGTCACTGATTTCGTTCTAAATGTTTGTTTTCTTTTAATGAATATAAGATGAGAAAAGTAGATAAGAAAAGGATCAGGGAATACTCTATAACTTGTTGTTTTTTTCGTAGATGATGATCGTGTGAACATCTTCAAGAATCTCGACCGAGACACGTACAAGACGGTCCGTCACAACGTCATCGACATGGTGCTGGCCACCGAGATGACGAAACACTTCGAGCACCTCGCCAAGTTCGTGAACGTCTTCTACGCTAAGTCCAGCGGCAGCAAGGAGGATGGCATGAACACTGACGTGAGTAAACTATACTTCAACCTGCCAGTAACAAAACAATTTTTTTTTCTTTTTTATTGATGTCTAACCTCTTTTTTCACTCCAAACTTTTTGTGTTATTGTTAACATTAATAATTTTACTTATTAACTTATAAACATCGAGGTGAAAAATCGTATGTAAAATTGAACTTTATTTTAATTTTTTTTATACTAGGAACCTTTGTCACTGGACACTACAGCACTATCTCTTCCTGAAAACGTGATACTTGTAAAGCGAATGATGATCAAGTGCGCTGACGTATCCAATGCATCACGACCCCAGAAGTTCGCATTTGAATGGGCGAGGAGGTGATTTTTTTTTATTGCTACAATATTAAAAACTTACACAACTTTTATTAATATTACCAATAAAAAATGTTGCCAATGTAATAAAAGAAGCAAAAGAAGAAAACAGTGGCAACTCCTGCTGCTTTAGTGTCTTTTGTCTTTGCCTGTTGAAGGGGTTATTGTTGGGTTCCATTTACGTCAGTTTCCCATCTCTTCGTGGTGTAGGATCGCGGAGGAGTACTTCCTGCAGACGGAGGAGGAGAAGGCGCGCGCGCTGCCGGTCGTGATGCCGATGTTCGACCGCGCCACCTGCTCCGTGCCGCGCTCACAGATCGGCTTCATTGACTACATCATTATCGACATGATGGAGGCCTGGGCCGGTTAGTAATGCCATTTTAAAATATGTGCTTACTTAAACATAAGAAAACAATAGGTCGCAAAACATTAGTAGGTTTAATACCTTGATTTTTTCCTTAGATCCGCAATTTGCCGATCTTTAAATATTTATTGTCCCATTTTTCTTCGACAATTAAAAAAAAATTTAGATGGATCGATTCCCAATAAACTTTGGGAGTCACTGATTATTATTGAAAAGCATCATAACCCAAATTGACACTAACTGATGAACTTTCTATAGCATTCATTGATATGCCGGAGTTGGTGAACCACGCGCGGAACAACCACACGCGCTGGCGGGAACTGGATGAAGCCGGCGTTAGCTCGATGGCGGACGTAAAGCGAGCAATGCGCCAGCAAGCCATACAAGCCCCGCCTACATCAACTACAGAGCCCACCGCCGAGGAGTGAGCGCGCAATGGATGTCTCACAAGCGAACCTCACGCAAGGGAGCGATGACTCCTATATCAATGTAGTACAGTCTCCCAGATAATACACAAAGTACAGTCGAGTACGTAAAGTATATAATAAAAATTTGAAGTCAAAATTGTCACAAATTATGGAGTAAAGTACAATTGGAAATATTTTTACGGGAGCAACATATTCGTGCATAATAATATTCCAATGTTATGACTATGTTATGTTATAACATTTTACAGCATGCAAAAGGTTAACTACACTTTCTTATGTAGCATTCTCGTTGATCTATGTTGTGTCAAGTAAATTGACACCTATTTTGGAATATGCTTTAACTGTGTGCTGTGTCTTTGACAAACCTACATTACATTGTGCTGGGAATAAATGTTATGTAAGTTAGCACTTTGGAAATTGTTTTTCGATGCGACACTTTTCTACATGTTTCGTATTTGAAACTATTTCTATAATTTATTATTATCTCTTTTTTCTTCAAAGATAATGAGCGGGTTGACAATATGTTTTTGTAAAGATGTTTCGCCAATGAAAGCACGAAAAACGATGCGTAAAAAGGCTGGATTGAGATTTATGATGGATAAAGAGCACGGTACGCATTTGGGTGTCAACGTAAAAAGTCTGAATTGGATCATAGGCACGCTAGTTGCCTGACGGATGTGTCCGAAAATACGCTTATTTTATACTACTTGTAACCGTATTAGTATATAAGTAATATTAAATTCTATTGTTATCTATATATTCATATAATATTAGGATAATATTTGATTCTATATATTTCATTGTAGCTGTCTCATATTGTGTGAGTATTTGGTTCATTGATAATGTAGGTTTTTCTCGTAGTTTGGAATGAAGGTAAGTATGCCTTGAGACGGGTAATTTATCTTGTGTAGGTAAAGTCTTTTTGTTTCGATTCGTGTCCGTGATTAGAGTGCCATAGACATGTAACGTCAGCCAATCGGAAAGCGGCAGAGTTTGTCTCTGGTCGCGCGCCATGACAGTACTAATTATTAAACCGTTCTTTTCAATCGCCGTACGTGATACAGTAAAATCCTTTTCCCATTGAATGTATTGGTCCACTTTTAACACTTGAGCTTTCAGAGAATTCCTATTTTTATAATAACTTTTATATATAACCTATTTACCGACTATTTCGGCAACTTCATATCAAAATTTCCAATTTTCGAACGATTTAAAAATTCCTCCGACGTAGCATTTGTTATCTACAATTTCATTTCTACGTTCCTTTCTGAGTGTTTAAATTTGATATCTTTAATATATTGTATGTTACAACTGGTAATATTTAAGCAACCTATTTACTAATCGCTTCATTACTTAATGTACGTATTTAATAATTTATTATATTCGAATAAGAATAAATTATATGTCTATAAGATTTATTAAGGTTTTTTTTTTAATTCGTCTTTATGACGCTGGTAATATATAAGTAATATGTATTGATGTAGAACGTTATAAAAAACATTATTGATTTTTTTTAAGAATACGCTTTCTTGTGCTCAATGTCATTGTCAATAAAAACGGTCTAAAATTAAAAAAAAATACTTCAACGTTTGTATACTTTACTCTTACCTACATTTACCAATGTTTTATATTATATATTTATTATTAAGTATATATCTTACTGTAGATCAGTGTGTTCAATCTCATATTTATATAATATATAATAAAACGCACGTACTATTTGTGCAGCTGACTGTACATGTATTTATTTAATAATACTGCTGAATAGCTCAATTTTCATATAATTAAAATTGAATTTTAATTAATTTAACCTTATGTATTACATGCACAAAGTAAATATATAAATATTCGCTTCCAAATGATTGGAAAAATCCTAAGCTATTCATGTTTATATTCAATGTTTATATATTACATAATATACTATGTTAAGATGAGAGTGCGTGAGATGACGGGGGGCTGGTCCCTATATTTATTTACGGAATTAATGATATATTGTTATGAATTTTTAACGCGATAATTATATGCGTGAAATGATTACCAACTAATAAATGTTGTATTAAAACTAAATATTTTCTATTTGTGTAACATACTCTTCCACTACAATAATCGCTTTAAGTCTTAAATATATAAAGGCACTAATAAATTCATCCGAATATTTTTATATCATTAGAAACAAAAAAATTAAACAAAATGAAATACGATTTTTATTTTCATAAGCTAACTTTAAAGTTACGTTAACTAAAAAGTGTTATTTATTTTTTACAGCAAACAAGTTTAAGCAGAATTTTAATTTTATAAAATTCTATTGTTTTTTTTTTGTTGACTTTACAAAAGCACACATGAGACTTAAAGCGATGGAAAAAATATTTTAACTGTAGTTTTACATTGAAATAAGTGTAAGAGTTGTTTATTGCTTCAACTGTAAGACAATCAACTAAAAGATTAAAAATGCAATACAAACATAACAGAAAACATATATTGTAATCATACGAATTGATTTACATATACTTCTATATTACTATTACGGTTTTTCGATGTATTGAAACTTGTAGACAAAATCTATTATTTGCAAATGAATCAATAAACAAGTGGAAAGAATTTGTAATGAATGTCTATGTTTGAAATAATAAAATTGACATTGTTAAGTGTTGTAAATAAAGAAATACATAAAACGTGTGTTAGTTTTATTTAAAAAAAAAAACAGCGATTTACATGTTAACTTATGAATACAGTCATCAGTTTTGAAGCATAATCTATATATATAAAAGAAAGTCGTGTTAGTTACACTATTTATAACTCAAGAACGGCTGAATCGATTTGACTGAAAATTGGTGGGCAAGTAGCTTAGAACCAGGAAAAGGACATAGGATGATTTTTACCCAGTTTTCTTTTTTTTTTTTTATTCCGCGCGGACGAAGTCGCGGGTAAAAGCTTGTATAGTATAAACAAACAACCTATGGCGTGTAGCACTGCAATCAAATCCAAAAAAACGGAAGCAAAACCATTGATAAACTTCAAGTAGTAGTAATCAAAAAATATTGAGTAGAGTAATTATAAATACACATATAATATGTCGTATTTATATACCTACATATATACAAGCTATATGTCACGTATTCGTACGAATAGTTTCGGCAAACACAGTTTAACCGAACATAACAAATATTTGCTAACCTCAAATACTTTCGTCAAATCTCATATCGATAAAGAACTTTTAGAAAAGTGTTTACAAAACAAACAATTTCTTACAGCTGATATTATACACTACTTTAACAAGGAATTAAAACAAAATGTATTCTCTATTTTTTTTTTATTTGAGACGACAGACGTTGTTGTTGTCGTCTACGGCTCTGCCTACGCCTACATTTCCTAAGTCCGCTTGTTCTACGAGTACGTCTACGTCTACATCGACGATTACATTAACTTGCCGTTACGTAACGTCACGTTTTCATAAAGTTTTATGTAACAGCTGTTATCTGTCGGTTTTATTTAATTCTATATTAAGTATTGCATGTTGTGATAAATCATGTAAAGTTTAAATTTCCCTACCAAAAAAATAACTGTTTAAATGCAATTGTCTAGTAAAATGTTTGTAGGTTAGGTTTATATCAAACATATCACCACTCGATCAATGTCCGCCGGCACTTAGTGGCTCGCTGTCGGACCATATTGACACACTAACTCACTAGATTGGATTGGAAATTGAATTGTACAGAAATTGTATTAACATGGAAGTAGCGCTTTCGATTGTCACTTTAAAAAAAAACTTAAAAAACTTTAGATCTTGAAGTCTCATTTATTCTAATTTATAGAATTCGCCGAATATTATATACCGTGAGATTCCACTGCAAAAGTTGGTGTCTGAATTGTCGACTTATTCAGAGACTCAAAAATGATAACTTAATTATCTTTTAAATAGATTTAACAAAGATGGTGATTTAATTTTATTCTGAACCAATCAATTATAATTATGTTTAATTTGTAACTAAAGGTTGTCTAAGTGCCTACGAAATACAATATAATGTGATACATGTAATGTGACCTTACCCTAAAAACATTTTATTAAGAAAATAGCTACTCTTTTATTGAGATTCTATTGAAAAGGTACAAGATGTATTTTGAATCGGCGACCGGAAGAAGTATAGACGATTTTCACATTTCCGGTTAAGTAACAACCATTTCCTGCTCTTTTTTTGCCCGCGACATTTTTCGAAGTAATCTTACTTTAATGAAATTCTTTTATTTGTTCTCGATTGTTCAAGCAGCGATGAGCTAAAGTCACATTAAAATATCAAGTTTTAAAAGTTTACATTTAGCTAAGAATAAATTTTTAACGAAAATTTAATTTCTAATTAATCTACAATTGTTTAAATATGAACCAAAATATAAAACCAGTAATGACACATAATATAAACAATACATATATAAACCAAGTGAAGTTCCAGGTGTAAATATATTTTGAAGTATTTGGATATTTATACCTAGAAATACACCTGGATTTCGATTCGAGGAAACTTCTGTAACGTTAAGAATTACACTGCATTTATTAACTCCGTCTTCGTATACAGAATTGAATAGATTCCGAGAGTTTCTCTAAGATTAGAAATAGATCCGATCATGTATCAGAGAGGTTTCTAACGTATAACAAGATCATTCCATATACTGGAAAATTGCTGTTTATTTATGTAGATTTACTATGAAAAGGTAGAAAAATATGAACAAAAACTTTTGCAAATATAGAACGGCAAAATCAGACCTTAAAACATTCACGTAATTTTTAATAACTAATTTAATACGCACAGATAATTGTTATACGATTTAATCAATTATGTCATAACTTTTTTTTTGTGCTCAAAACAAACATTCACCCTCATTCTTTACGTTTAGAATATTAATCCTTCTAATATTATAAATTCAAATGTTTAGATGTATAGATGGACGGATGGATGTGTATTGGAAGGTATCTTCAAAACGGCTCAACGGATATCAATGAAATTTGGCATAGATGTAGAACATATTCTAGACCGAGAAGAACAGATAGGCTACTAATTAAGTTTTTAAAGAACGAAAGCGCGGACGACAACTAGCATAATATTTATTATACATTTATTAAATTGTAACCATAATAAGTTGGCGTTAAGAATAAAATTAATGTATTTTTATCGTAACAACATTAGACAGTGGAATAAAGTAACTTTATTGTAGCAGTAATGCCCAGGGGAAGAAGCTACGGACCGCAAGATATTGTTATTTATTTTCCAGCGCTAACGGGAAGTAAATGTGATATATTTCATTATAAATATAAATGAGGTTAACTCACGAAGCGTGAATCAGTTGAGAAGAATAATACAAGTTCCAAATCCTTTTATTACCACTCATATGCATGTAAGAGATTTTTAATATTGGTCCAAGTGAAACCAAGTTTATGCAAGTGACAAAATAAAATCAATAAGTGATAATTAAAAAAAAAATCTCGGCTTTTCTTTAGAAATATAAAAAACAAATCTATGTTTGTCTTTGATTCTAAATAACTTTTATGTGTATTTTCGTCCGCTAAGTATAAAAGGGTTAATATCTGAGATACTTATATCAAAGGGGGGGTGTCAAAATTATTAACACATTACCATACAATGCCAGAACATGTATATTCAATTAAATAGAATTACAAAGTATAAAAATAATGTAATTTTTTGAAATATACAAATTCCCAAATGACTGGTATTTTCTGGACTAAAAGTTTGTTCCCCAGTTTTATTTACAACTTACAAAGCAAACTCTCCCTAAAGTAATCTTAAACCTTTTATAAGCGAACGAAATTTTGAATGATGGATAAAAGTTTGAATGAATAATGAATGTTAGGTTATAGAAAATTCTACAAAGTATTTTATTAAAATAAACCAATAAATTGTTTCTTTATTTATATAAGACTAGCTGTCGCCCCCGACTCCATCCGCGTGGAATTAAAAAAAACATAATAAGTATGTGTTTTTCCTGAAAATGTTCTACAACTGTACCAAATTTCATCAAAATCTGTTGAGTCGTTCAAGAGATACCTTCAAACAAACATTCATCTATCCATCTAAACATTCGCAATTATAATATTAGTAAGATTACATCATAAGATAAATGATTTTGTTAAATCACTCATCAATAAATCGAGGAAAACGTTTGGTGTAAGATTTATTTAAGCTGCAATTATTTTACTATCATATTCCATATTAATAAATATACGTACCTATCATAGCTATTGTTAAATTAGAGAGGGAAAAGGAATATTCTTGAAAGCGAAAAGCTGTAAAAATTCTGGAATTTTCTTTTTTGTATATTTTTCCCCTTATTCAGTTTTAACTTACATCTATGTACTATCAGATTTTTTGACGACGATATGCCTAATACGAGGGATGCCTTTTAAGTTTTGTCGTTTGAAGAAAAAAACACAACTAGAATCTTATAGTACTTTTTATTGTTTTTAAAGGTATTCACCACGTAGCTTAATACACTTTTCCATTCGCTGAATCCAGTTATTATAACATTTATTCCACTCTAAAGTGGGGGTGTTGAAAATGGCTCACTTGAAAGCGTCGACTCCTTCTTCACCGGGCTGGAACCTTTGACCACGAAGACTTTTCTTAATTTTAAGAAATGTAAAGAAATCGTTAGGGTTTAGGTCAGGATTGTATGGAGGATGGTCAAGAATTTCTACTTTTTCCTGCTACAAATACTCAATCGTTTGACGAGCGCTGTGTGAGCTTGCGTTGTCGTGGTGCAGGATGATGCGTCGCTTTGAGTTAGATTTTCGCATTTCGGCGATGACTTGTGGTAAACAAACTATGGTATACCACTCTGCATTCAAAGTTCTACGATCTTCAAGTGCAATAGTCGCAACATGGCCTTTTTTTCCAACGAAGGTGGCCCACCATCTTCTTTGAAGTGCTTCGCGAACGCACAACTTTAGTCGGCTTTGGCTCGTTTTGAAAGACCCAGATTGTAGATTGTTGTTTGGAATCAGGATCGTAGGCATAGATCCAAGATTCGTCACCACTGATGATGTCGTAGACGTGGTTTGACTCTCCTCGGTCCAACCTTTGCAGAGTTTTCTTACACCATCTGACGCGGGCCGCCTTGTGATCGTCTGAAAGCAGATGCGGTATCCAACGGCAAACTAGCTTTCTCACACCAAGCGCTTGATGCAAGATCTTCTGAATGGTTGTCCCTGAGATGCCTAATAGAACCTCTATCTCTCGATACGTCACATGACGATATTCGAGAATTAGTTGTCTCACAGCAATGATGTTATCTTCGGTGAAGGCGGATTTTGGACGTCCTTCGCGAGATTTTTCACTAAGACTAGTATGTCCACGCTGGAATTCTAAGTACCAGCGTTCGACAGTCCGCAGACATGGGGCTTCATCACTGAACACAGATGTTAGCTCTTCAAAACACTGATGCCGTGTCAGGCGTCTTTTAAAGTTGTAGAAAATTATTGCACGAACAGTTTCCTTAGAAAGATTCATTTTCGTACGTTACCTGGCAGATTCAAATCGACGCTGTGACTAAACAATAGCATTAATCTTAATACTTTCAACTGTTTTAAGATTCAAAATGTAAACACACTCGAATATAAAACAGTTCAAAATCCAAAACTGCCGGGAAATATTGAAACGACAGAACTTAAAAGGCAGACCTTGTAAGTCATTTTAAAAAAATGTTTCTTAAGCCGCTTGTTCTGTTTATTCACTGTAACATGGGATTAATGTTGACATAAGAGGTTTCTGCTTTCATCGATTAAGACATATGATAATGTCTGTTTATCGGGCGCTTACCAAGATTTGCATATTTAAAAATGCAAAACAGAATGTTAGCTACGGTCGATTTACATTGAAATGGGCGACATTATGTGTGAACGGTAATACTTGTAGTCATTAGGGCGCCATTGTCGGTATACATAATCGAAGATAATAAGGTATGATGACATAATCATGAATTTCAATTGTTGAAAGACGAACATATTGTTTCTTTTTCTGCAAGAAAATGTGAAGGATGAACATGACATAGTTAAGAAGGTAAGGAGTTGTGCTTGACAATTATTTTATAGGTTGGTAAATATTTTACTAAAATGTTAAAGGTTTTATTACGTTTAATCGGTAATTTTAATCATACCAAGACTACAAATATTGGATTCCTTGACATTTTTCGGTAATTTTAATGTTTTTTTCTGGCATCTCAAATTTCTTCATAATTCTATCGTTAGAAACAAAGCTAATGAATATTAGACAAAAAAAAACCTTATGGTCGAAATTCTATTTACGATCGGTCCCATGAATTTATTATATTCAGAATTCCACAAGCGCATTCCGCTTAGCTCCCTCTCGAGGAATTTCCAATGTGAATTATTACTTGAATTAATATGTACATTTTAAGTCTGAAATTCATTTCACCGCCTTATTAAAGTGGATACTTTGAACAACTCTTTATGTTTTGAAATTTATGTTTTGAAAATTTCCGTTAGTGTTCTATTAATCAAAATAAATGTATCGTGCAAATGAATATGAGTAAGTATGAGTGTTTATTTTATTTGAGAGCGTCGGTGGCTCAGGGGTTAAGCACTTGACTTGCAATCTGCAGGTCCTGGGTTCAAATCCCGTCATGTACCAATGTGTTTTTCGATTTTCTATTTACATATGTACATTTATCCAACGTACTTACGGTGAAGGAAAACATCGGGATGCAACTTGCACATATCTGAGAAGAAATTCTAAGATATGTGTAAAGTCAACCAACCCGCACATGGCCAGTGTGGTTGACTATGGCCTAGTCACCCCTAACTTGGGATAGGCTCCGAGCCCCTCGTTGGGGACGTATAGTGAGCTGATGATGATTAACCAGGGGAAACTAAACTGATTAATATTAAATGTAAGGTGTTTATGTAACCAAGGTGTTGGTGTGTGTGTATTTCATCAAGTCTTTTCCAAATTGTGATTAAAATCAGACAGGTTTCATGTTAATTAAATTATCTGTAAATATATTTAAATTTCGATAAATTCATAATTAATAACACAATCGTTAGCTGAGTATACAAAGGCTTCCACAAAGCTTGTACTCAACAACTTAGCACCGCATTATTACGTCGTATACTCATTTTAATAAAATGGTTTACAAATTTTATTACAAAATAAGTAAAAGTAATTTATTTTTAAGCTTGTCGTTTTATGGAAATGTTACAAGCTCTTTTTTAGTCGACTTCAAAAAGAAGGATGTTATCAATTCAACTGTATTTTTTGTGTGTTATACCACGTACTTTTAAATTACAGTTAAATAAAAAATAATACACTAAACACGATTATTTAAATAACTAAATTAATTGAATCGAAAATACACCATGTAATTCAGAAGTCAAGTTAATTTAAAAAGGGTAGAAAAGACAAAAGGGCTGTATAAAGGATACAAATACAATTTTATTCAACAAAAGCAATTTTTTATAAAGCCTTGTCAATCAATACGGGCTAGACCGAAGTCGTATGATGAATTTCAGTGGCTTGTTGTCTAAGTAAACTTTAGATTCAATTGAAAAATTCAATCGCAGCAAATTGAAGTACAGATTCAATTTCTTTTCCAATCGACTAAAATTGATTTACAGAAAATAGTAACGATTTTGAGTATTGATATTAGTTACGTTGGCCAGAAATGATTGATGGTTTCTTATGAGATATAAGTGGCAAATGTAACAGAAAATTCCATATGTCTAATCTATTATCAGATACTAGCTGACGCCCGCGACTCCATCCGCGCGCAGTTAAAAAAAACTAAATGGGGGGTTATGAAAAATAGATGTTGGCCGATTCTCAGACTTACTGAATATGCTCACAAAATTTCATGAGAATCGGTCAAGCCGTTTCGGAGGAGTTTAACCACAAACACCGCGACACGAGAATTTTATATATTAGATATCGTATCTTATGTCTCAGTACTCCATCGGTTATGATTAATTGAATCTTATAATATAACTATCAACGTTCATCGTGAGTACATTTATCATCAAAAATATTTTTTTACGTTACGTATCGAGTCTATTTTTGTACAGAAATTTATTGTTATAATTTTCCATTGAAAAAATGTTCTAAAGCGTTTATACATATCACGTAATTGTTACCTATAATACTATAATATCTTATTTCAAGTCTAAGAAATCCTTTGTACGCGAACACAATAGATTTTCCTATCAAAGGTCGACGAGATAAAAAGTAAAACGGCATTAGTTCCGTAGCACACAATCTCGAAAGCGAACCTGTACAGAAACGGCAACATAGATTTTGTTCAAAGGTGAATTTTATTTTGTGTTCAATCTAAATACTAAATGGTACACTGGAACAAATCAAATTCAAGCCTGGTTCATATCAAAGTTACGTGCAGTTCAGCCTCTATTCGCTTCCACAGCAGTGTGCTACAGCTGTATGTGATGTTATTTAAGACTGTGTTTTTCAACCTGTTACGTCCCAGAGGCGGCTCGCAGAGCCTTCTTAGTGCTAAGCTTTGATAAATTTCCGCAACAATTGTGTTCACCATACATTAAACAGTAATGAAGAAATAACTAAGTAAAGCTTTTTTACGTACGCCATGGTAGTGAGCGGTTTGTGAAAAACATGTTCGTAGGTCGCCTCATGAAAAAGGTTGAGAAACACCGATCCACATGTATTTTAGTCGTATTGAAAGCCTGAATGCTGTATTTATCACTGTGGCGACACGTCTCTATTCACAAAGAACTATCATTTGTTGTGTTACTGTAAGTTGTCATTTATATTAGTTGTTTATATTATTTTTAGTAGTACAAAACGACGTTTTAAAAATGTTAGAATAGCACTGTTACATGACATGTAACGTGAGAGTTAATTGCAACATCTTTGATACTTTTACGTAAACTTGTTTGTGCTCTTTCCCTTAAAAAGAGTAACAAAAATGACTGATAAGTTATCGTTGTGTAAAGAAATTCGAAAAAAACAATTTAATTCCATGGGTGGATTTCCACTGTAGACTCATTAACAAACATACTGTCATCCCATACACTCATTTTGGAAAAGTGGAGACAACAATTGCTTTAATACAGATGTCACGGCAGTCGAATTTCAAGTTAACACCAGAAAGATTGTTGTTTGCAAATCTAAGATCCCCGAGTAGCACTCAGGAGCACTTAATAAAGGTCGAGGTCGTATTATCAGCTGGACCCTTCCTTGTGAATCCCTGTCTTACTTCTGAAGAGACTGCTAATGGCAAGGCTTAAATGCGTATTTTTCAATCAAAGGGCGGGCTCAAATTAATCGTTGTTTATTTTTAAAAACGTTACCTTTTCATTATCCTGTAATTTGTTTTATAAAAATAACTATTTTCAATGTCCGACAAACTTGAGATTTAATTTTGAACATCTGTTTATAAATCTTCAGCAACTATTGTTTATAAACATCAATACAATATTATTGTTTAGTGTTTTGCAAAACAAAAACTTTGTGCCAATATTATTCCGTTTACGTTGTAAATACGTTTTTATTTATATTAAACAAAAACTAATGAATCTTGTAGAAAGTAACATTTCCAGTTAAATTTATCAAGATTTATCTATATACATAAAAGAAAGTCGTGTTAGTTACACTATTTATAACTCAAGAACGGCTGAATCGATTTGACTGAAAATTGGTGGGCAGGTAGCTTAGAACCAGGAAACGGACATAGGATAATTTTTACCCCGTTTTCTAATTTTTATTCCGCGCGGACGGAGTCGCGGGTAAAAGCTAGTACTGTAATAAAATAAAATGTTAGGTGAAGTTTTGTTGGTTATTTTAATTCTATTTTACTTCCATCGTTCGTTCGAGAAATAGACATTCCAAGAGAACAATTTTAAACATAATTCTAATATTGTTTCCCCTTTCATCCAATACTGAAGTAATTTATTTAATTAATCAAAAATGACGTCTGTCCTAACTCGCTCGGAACACATTAACTCACAATTCCATTACGATCGAGTGACGTTCTATCCAATAATTGACTTCGTGTTGTGTCAAAACAATTTATATAAATTTAAATGGACTAAAATGACCATTATATCTGGATGGACGGACGGACGGACAGACGGACGGACGGACGGACGGACAGACGGACGGACGGACAGACGGACGGACGGACGATCGGACGGACAGACGGACAGACGGACGGACGGACGGACGGACGGACGGACGGATAGACGGACGGACGGACGGACGGACGGATGGACGGACGGACGGACGGACGGACGGACGGATGGATGGATGGACGAACGGACGGACGGACAGACGGACGGACGGACGGACGATCGGACGGACAGACGGACGGACGGGCGGACGGACGGATGGACGGATGGACGGACGGACGGACGGACGGATGGATGGATGGACGAACGGACGGACGGATAGACGGATGGACGGACGGACGGACGGACGGATGGATGGATGGATGGACGAACGGACGGACGGATAGACGGACGGACGGACGGACGAACAGATGGATGTATGGATGGATGACGACTGACTTTCTTCTTCTTCTTCAATACACAACTTCATTTATTTCTTGTTTCTATATTATTTTTTATTAATTTGTTCTTAACGATGTCGGACGATAGTTAACAAAACTAAATTATTTATCGCCGCGAAACTATAATTTTCTCACAAATTCAATGTTTTAGAAAATATTTGATGATATTAATATATGATTTCTTGTGTATAATAAAAACAACAAAAGAATTAACGTGAAATATCAAATACGCGCCATCCTCAGAATCCATTCTATTAAGGACTTTACCCGAAACGAAATCCGAAGAAAATATTTGCAGTTAGCAAATACGTTCTCTATTATGATCGGAGCAGAGGCATTCGTTTGCGTATTTGCCGAAACTATTTCGCAAGTACGTGACATATTTCTTTCGCAATGATGACTTTCAATTGAATATACTAGCAAAGATTTCTCGGTATGTTGTGTAAACACAGATACATCTATTTGTTTATTATCTTTATTTATTGACATGAAATTGTAAAAAAATAATACTACTTCTTAATCTTACTAATATTATAAATGCGAATGTTTAGATGGATCGATAGATGTTTGTTTAAAGGATCTCGATGAAATTTGACACAGATGTAGGACATAGTCTGGAAGAACACACAGGCTAATTATGATTTTTTTTGTTATCCCGCGCGGACGGAGTCGCGGGCGACAGCTATTAATATCTTACGATAACAAAAATCTCAATATAAACAAAAGAAATTGTTAATACCTTACCCACGATTGATATATCACTTATGATTTCTTTATTTATTTATATAATAAATATAAATTAACGTACCCTCAATCACAAAAATACTCTCCCACATTTAATAATAAAATCTTTTTTTAAATGAAATCTGCAAAAAATTGTTGTTGTACCCATAAGTGATGTCGGTAGTTAGACCCACAAAATATATTGGGTTGCCATTTATTAAAAATAAATTGCTTAATCATGATTGGTTATTTAAAGTTGAAGTAGTTTGTAGATAATTAATATTAGCGTATGTCATCATTATCAAAATTGTCGAAATTTACAAAATATATTTTATTAAATCATAAAACGCTAAAAATCAATAGCGTTAATTTTAATTGAAAGAATAAATAAATACAATTTATCTCATACCTTGTGACCTGATTATTAATATTAAGGAGAATACTTTAGTCTCCGAGGTCAAGGACAAATTCTCATATTCAGTAATAATGCCTTTGTTAGATTCTTTACATTATTTCATGAATACCTGACATAGTTTCCTCTGTGAAATGTAACATCAACGAAAATATTTGCTAAATTATGTGAAAATCCTCGAACACTTCAAACTTAGTTAGGTACGGATTTGTGGTCGCTTTTATTAGCTTCATGCGACACATTATAAGGTGGCTGTTATATATTTTTTATTTAATAGCTTGAGTAATTAAAGCTTCAGATGGATGTAGGCCTAAGAGAGTTACCGACCCAGATTAACCTTGGCTACGAACTTTAAGAGTTTCCACTGTCTGAAGTTCAATTTTCAAGTCCGTCTCTTACTATTTTTTTATTTTAATATATTTATTTTTAGTTAGGTCCTATGACCTAGTCTGATTGTAAATTGGCAATTTCCATAGTTAGCCGGTAACTACACTTTTATTTTATTAATATCTGTGAAACTCGTCCCGATTCCAGTAACTCCGAGCAACCTTTTGTACTATTTTCCTCATATCTATATTTTAATTCACCTAACAATAGAACTCTCCGCAATATGCGTATCATCTCAATCCATTATAATATTTTATAAGTAATAAGAAATATTACAGGCTTCAAGCAATAGCAGGTTTATTATTCATAAAAATATAAATGTACTAGGCAATTATTATTAATGTTTAAGATGCATTTTTTATATTTAGCGACACGGTTCGTATTCGAACAAAAGTTAGGTTAGGTTAGTTAGGCTATCCAAAACCATGATAAATGCCTTGTCAATGTTGGGACCCATCTGCAATCACTTCCTTTCGATTAAAATAATTTTTATCAAAATCATACCATCAAGGGCGGAGCATAGCGGTAACACATAGAAAAAAAATACAGTCGAATTGATAACCTCCTTCTTTTTGAAGTCGGCTAAAAAAGTTAATTTCAAATTATTACATCAATACGTAGAAAGATAATATTTCTTGTATATAATTTAATTCCATAGACAAATGAGTCATTTAGCACGTATTATAATCGCCATTAAATCTTTATTATGGTATAATGAAAAAAATGAGTAACTGGATCCAATATAATTTTTATGTGTCGAATAATAACTTTTTACGTCAGCCTTCTGGAAATTGTATGTTAATGGCCACTTCTGATCTTGTTATATCGGTAAATGTGGGTAACTTTATTATCGCACATAATCTCTTTAATATTATAAACTAGCTTTTACCCGCGACTCCGTCCGCGCGGAATAAAAAATAGAAAACGGGGTAAAAATTATCCTATGTCTGTTTCCAGGTTCTAAGCTACCTGCCCACCAATTTTCAGTCAAATCGATTCAGCCGTTCTTGAGTCATAAATAGTGTAACTAACACGACTTTCTTTTATATATATAGATAGATGCAAATGTTTGGTTGGATGGATGGATGGATAGTTTTAGAAGTTATCTCCAGAACGGTTGCATGGATCTTGCTGAAATCTGGCATAGAACATAGTCTGGAAGAACACAGACTACTATTTTTTTTAATTCCGCAAGGACAGAGTCGCAGGCGATAGCTAGTTGATAATAAAAGAAAGGTTACTATCTTTTATATGTCTTTATGAGTAGTCATTTACAACTCCAATCAGTAATTCCCAAAGTGTTCCTGTTGAACTCTCAGTGAACTGCGAAAGATACGGTAAAAGATATGGTAGGAAATAAAGTTAAAGGAAGGAAGGTTAGAAAAAATGCCAAATTACCAAGATTTGAAATATACCTTAATTGAAAAATCACGACCACACAGAAGACAGGTGTGAAGCGGAAGCAATTCCGCGTACAGTCTGGAAAATGTGGTGCAGGAGGCCTAATTTTAGTCCTCTTTCCCTTCCCACCCTCTTCTTATTAGGAAAGGATGGGAAGGGGAAGTGGATTTGTCGGAAGAGGGTACACATCGGAAGGAGAAATATCCACCTTCTGTGTGTCCCCTCTGCATCTGCATTTGCAGATGTCTATGGGAAACAATCGTCTCGCTATTTCAACGAATTCAGATGACTTTACTCGTTTGCCACCATTTTATATAAAGAAAACCCCAATTTTTCATATTAAAACACCTAATAATTATGATAAAACATTTTATTATAAACAATAATTAAAAAACATATTTTTTTTTATAATATTATATACAGATAATCCAATAACAGTCTTCTATGGCGAATAATGTAAACGTCGAAGAGGTGATCACAATAGTTTCAGGCGACCGCTCATTGCTTCCACCTGACAGCCTCACCGCGGCGTACACGCGTTAAGAACGAGTGAACACCGCGGTTACGCAGCGACATCGTGTGATGGCAGTGTTGCCAGGTAGATGTAATAAGTGATAACCTTCTCAGTTTCGACTGCAATGATACTTGTATTGATACATATTATCATCGCTTCAATTTTCTTCAAAAATATGTATTAAAACAAGTTTCACGACAGTGGAAACCCATTGTTAGGCGACCGCGTCTTACAAAGTTACGGTACACGCATACCCAACTGTTCCCAGACCTCATCTATATATTATTTTCCATTATAATTTTTAAAATTGCCTTATTATAAATGCAACCAGAATAAATCAACTTTCAGACGTTACAAGATATAAATTATTATGACGTAATACGTAGACAACTTCAAAAAAAAATTAAGAAAAAAAACAATCTTTATGATATATCTACATTCATTTTTATAAAAGACTGGAATGAAGTTAAGCTCTGCGAAAATGATATTTTGTTCTAAAAGAAGACATCTCGTTCTAGGGTCTATACCTGGGATTATGTCCTATATATAATATTTCTGAATGCAAATTGAGATTTAACATTTATTTATGACACCAATACAAATTTAGACAATAACGAAAAAGTCTATTGACTAATTAATCAAATCACACTTTGAGTTTGTTAGTGAATTTAAAAAAAATATTCAAAAATATAAAACATTATAGAACTTTTATCTAAAAAAAAGTATTAAAATCCTGGAAAATTAGCAGATCGTTTGATTTAAGCCTCACATTTAAAAAAAAAATGATATTTTTCATACGACAGACTGGTATAAGACCCTAGACGAATAATTTCTTTGTATACTTTCATTTTCGACTAACTTAATGTAATGACGTAAAATAACTGAATTAAATATTCACCCCCTGTGCAAAACCCTTAATAACCATATAAATTACAGGTACGTATAGTTAAATATACCTCTTTATTACATAATAACAAATATAAAACAAAATATATGAACCCAAGTTTTCACCCGCTTTTACATTGAAATATTTAATTTACATTAGACAAATAATACAGATGAAAATAATCTATATTATACACTGTTAAATTCTTGGTGGGTGGTTACACTGATCTCTATTTAATGGCTATAAATAGGCTATAAGCTGTTTAATTTTGTGCCTATTTGATTGTCGCCATTTTGGCGCTGATTGTTGCGGTGGTGAGGATTCGAATTAATAATAGAAATAGAATTAACAGACAGGAATGTTAACAGATAATAAATCGGAACAAACCAAAATATGTTACTTCTATCCATCTTTAGTGATCAGTGGTACGGGAATAATGACAAGATTCACTTGTCTATGGTCTCCATGGACATCATAAAACATAGCTTTTATTATAAATATTTATATTTGTTGCCAGTTACACAGAAACATGTTAGACGACTATGAATTATATTGTGGCAATATCGATTATGACATTAAAAATAAAATTTTCTCAAAGTAAGACAGAAGTCATGCTTTGCTCTTTAATTTATTAAAAATTTTAGTTAAGTAATTAAATGAATTTGTGGAAAAAAAACTATATTAAAAACAACGCCATCTATTACCAATAAACTACAACACAGGTATACGATAACGGCATTTAAAAAGATTTTCATATCTGGAGACAGATCTTTGCGCAACCGTATTACGTTGCAATAAGGTTCATAATCGAATACAATGTTATTAAATAATTGCACTTACAATAGTATCTCAAGGTGTTAAGGTGTATAATCGCATATCACATTCGATGTGAACATACACTAGATGGCGAGTGGCTTTCCCCGGCATTGGTCGACAACGTAGCTGGTGAATCGCTTCAGGAACTTGGGGTATTCACGTTTGTAGACAGCACGGAGTACACCAGCGGGTGCCCAACCGCCGGGGTTCACTGGAAAGTACATTAATAATATATATTAATATGCATATGCATGCAGTAAGCCATGTTATGTGGGAACAGTCACATGTGACAAGGAAAACTTATAACTGCATATGCATGCAGATAGCCATAGTATGTGGGAACAGTTACATGTGACAAGGAAAACTTTAAATATATATGTAGTTGTTTAGGAAGAGATGGATGGAATACTTAATGCACATGATTTAGAATGTGGGATAAAAACAGAAAAATGATGAAAATTCAGTTAACCACATGTCCATTACTGTATAGTTTACCCTAATTTTTGAGCCATAAAAATCTTTACCCTCAAATTTTAATTTTTTGTATTCCCATAACCTTGAAACATCAACCTTCGACAATTCCAAAACTTTTAGATTAGTTAAAATGTGAGATGAGAGAGACATGTATGTATGTATGTATGTATGTATGTATGTACCAGTGCTGCAGTATGCTATACTGGTGGTGATGTTGTCTCGTGTGGGCGCAGCGCCCGCCGGCCACGAGCTGCGACACGCCAGGCACACCGTCACGAACAGACGGATACACGCACCACTGTTGGGCTGCAATACAATATCGACCTTATCACCTTACTTTAAGGTTCAATTTTACATAACATCATAAACCATATTAAAAGATTTAAAATTTACGAACGCATTTATGAAAAAATAAAAAATCCATCGTCTATTTTCTAACCACATTAGGAATCAATATCATATGGGTTTGTGGAAAAGGGATTATTTAGTCATAAAAATAGACCCTTTTTCAACTAGCTCATCCTGTCTTCTAGTTTTATGATACCATTTTCATCAGGCGGGGTTCATGATTTCCATACAATCAAATACAAAATAGCAATCGCTTGTCGCACTAGTGGAAAAGGAGCCTAAGAGTTAATCAACTATTCTATCTTCACTTACAGGGTAATCAGTGTTGGAGGTGGAGTGGTTGGTGACGGCGTAGGTGTTGTCTTCTGCGGCGCGGACGTGAGACCAGAAGAGGGCGTCCCGCTGTGATGCAGGCCAGATACGTTTGAACGTCTGGTGGAACACCAGCGCGTCAGAAGATATCTCTTCCACTATCGTCATCGTCTCCAATGTTGCTGGAATGCAATTTCTATGTAAAAATCGAGACACGAAAAAACAAAAATCTCCATTTTATACTGGGTTTTCACTGCTGAAACATCTGTATAACAACACATTGACATCTCGTCTCGTTGTCTTTTAAAAATAAAAATGTGTTTTTGTACACGCAATCAACTACAAACTTCAAGCCATTTGTCTATTCAGTTATCTATTCAAATCCCATAAGAGATGTAACTCTTTTATCGAATACTAGCTTTTACCCGCGACTCCGTCCGCACGGCATAAAAAAATGCACACAAGATAAAAAAGTTCCTATGTCCGTCTCATAGTTCTAAGTTATCTCCCCATCAATTTTCAGTTAAATCAGTTCGACCAATCTTGAGTTATAAATAGTGTAACTAACACGACTTTCTTTTATATATATAGATGTAGATTTCTCGTATTATTTATATTAACTCACTCTCCCACTCGTAACGGTATCGTGGGTTGAAGAAGTAGTGGCACATCTCTCGCGCCGACACTCCGCGAACTTTGTGCATCGCCTTCAACGGATCCATCACCATTCCGTCTACTTCCATCTCCCTACACAAAGCAAACAACATATCACATTATTACAACATACAAAAATAATGTGTAAAAGTTACACTGATGTTAATCCTCATATATTCAAGAAAAATATGAAAATAAAATGCCTAGTCCATTCTTAACAAGATCAATGCACTTGAAAGTTGATTGAAAACAAGTTAAAGATCACAAATCAAGTAATTATCCTTATGAATAACACCATCACCATAAAATGTACAGGCTTAAAAATAACACATACTTGATCCCATATTATAATTAAAAACTTACTTGTGAAGCTTATTACTACGAGGCCTGCAACATTTGTATTTAGTAGAAGTCTTAAAAGAAGAGAAGTAGAATTCAGAAGAAGAATTTCTTTAATCTGTCTCGTAAATAATAAACATTACTTATATTAAAAAAATTCAAGATAAAGCGCAAAATCTAAAATAAGGCTCCTTATCTAAACTTACCTAATATCTGCAATTACTAGACATTACAGTTGCAACAAGGTTTAAATAGATCTAAATAAAATTCTCACCTCCTATACATTCTCATATCGCCCTCCTCCGCGAACAGCTGCCAGCCGATACCTCCTCCGACCTCTTCGAAGGCTGCCTGTATTTGTTCAGTTGATATTCTGTTTATCTGCAAATTGTATGAGTAGATAACATATTAAAATCCTGCAAGTATGATGAAATTAGAACTAACATTAGCATTTTACAACATAATATAGGAATAGATAAAGAGTTAAAGTTAATATAGTTATAAGTTTAAAATGGGAAGTGGAGATAGCAGACATTACTGATATGATATGCGTTTGTATTCTAGCGCTCGGCAAAGGGGCGTCACTCGACGATATTGGTTATTTAACATTAATTGTTTCACAAACTGAACAATAGACAAACTGTATATTTTTCGGCAAGGATCTAAAATTGTGAAATATTTATGTTATAACACTTTATCCCATAAAACTATAAAATAACACCCTTACTTTTTATGTCATACGATGGCAAACGAGCAAGCGGTCACCTGAAAACGCCTAAATAGCAAAGCGACCGCTGCCCATAGACATCCGCATTTGCAGATGCGTCGCCTACCTTTAATCGTATTTCACAATATTAATTGTATTTATCTCACTATTTTCATGAAATAAATGTACAAGTAAAATATGGTAATGGCTGTTCTGTTTACATATTGCGTGTGGGATTGAAATTTGATATGAGCCTCACCTCTGGCCATAGTGAGTGCACTGTGAGGCGGTTGTCGAGCGCGGGAGGCGGCAGCTCAACCTGGTCGCGAGTCCGCTCCGCGGGTGGCGCCACGCGAGCGCACCTCTCCTCCTCCATTTTGTCGAAGCCGGTCTCCACCGCATCGTAGAACTCGTCGTCGGGCAACGTTGAGTGCGGCCCCTCCTGGAAAACATACAATATTTAAAAAAACAGCAGTAACCAACATAACAATAAAACTAACTCCGGATGAGAAACTCTACGTTAGTGGACTGAACTAGAAATCATTGTTTGAAGACAACTTAACCATAATAAACGCTAACCTTAGGAAGAAGACTAAATACAGTATCATCAAAAGATATTTTTGGTCAGTAATGCACATTATCAGTTTGGTACAAGTTCGGTCTAAGTATTTGAAATGTACTAAAACAAGCATTATAAATATTTATTTTCGCAGACATTGTAGAGACGAAGATTGCAACGTGAACGCGTGCGACCTTGCTAGGTTCCTGATCCGGCGTCATACATCGCTGATAAGCGCTTTCCTTTAACAACCTCATATAACATTACTAATTAACAAGTGCATTCCTAACATTAATTTTCATGATGAGGTAATTAAATACAACCTTTCAAACTCATCAGGCTTTTCCAAAAATGACATTAATCTAGGAACATTCATCGCATAAAAAATGATAGAATGGTTCATTAAAATGTCGCTTTCAAACACCTGAGTTAGGGTTAAGAAACGAATTTCACCGATTGCGTGAACATAAGCGTGCAAGGCATCCGTAATATACTGAACAAAACGACAGCATAACAATGAAGTACGTCATACTTTGTAGGTCAGGTCTATAAACTATTTAGGACACCTGACCTCGTATGCTAAAAATTAATCAGATTTCCTAAATGGAGACATTATATTAACACGAGAATCGCACAACTCAACGTCACCGTGTGTTTTCACTTGCAGAACATCTGCACAAAAACATTTTTGTACCCTACTCAGACTCATTGAAAAAACAAAGTTAATAATAAGATTTTGTATGACAACGAAAACCAATGGTGAGCAAATCTCATTCATCATTTATCTACAAATCTACATTTTCAAAGTTTAGTGCCTATTTCTTAACCGAGATTGATGATGGCGAATGGAAAAATAGTTACAGATACTTAGTATTTATTCATAAAGAGTCGATTTTAGAATTTCAAACAACACGTCGTCTAGCAATCTGTTTTAAAAAACGACAGATAGTTTTAATATGGAACAGTAGGAACTCGAATCAATAGTACATTATACGAGGAAAAAGGAACGAAGAGAGCGGTTCTTTAGGGTTGCTTGAAAGACTAGAAATATTACAACCTATGCAGAAGTCGCTTTAAGATTAATATTTAAAAAAAAAACTAATGTCAAATCGAACAATGTATAGTTAGTTAATAGTCTTATAAGAAATTGGAATTCTTTTAGCTTTATTGTTTGTCTTAAAAGATTTTTTTTTAATGTATAACCTACTTAAATCAGTGTCCTAATAGAGAATCTAGATTACCCGATTACCTTTAACGATATATAGGTTAACTAGACAAAGCGCCCAAAAGAACAAAGGGTCAGGCTAGTCTCGTTAACAGCTGTGATTTGGCACGACTCAATTAAGGGTACATCATAAACAATGACATCATAAAGGGTGAGGGATATGAATTGATTAATGACAAAGATAAATTGACAGACGCTACCGCGATATAGGTAATGTCCTCAATGCTCATACTTCAATTTTTCCACTAAAAATTGCCAAGAGTATATCCAGCTGATGCAGTTGAAATCGTCAGTGTTGAATTAAAAAAAAACTTGTGTTTTATGTCCGAGGTTATTAGTTATTAAAAATTATGTAAAAACAAAAATCTATACTCTGGGAATCGTACATTTTTTCCTAATAAAAAGTATTGTTTACACACTTTCCAATGAGTTTCTATTTCTATGCTAAATTTCATCCGATTCCGTTAAGATATCTGATAAAATCGTTCATATTTTCGCATTTATATTAAAAGAACGAAGTAAATTCAATTGTAAAGTGTGTCAGTGCGCAGCCCTAACACTACTTGGAAATACTTTCTCCGTAATACTCCCCTGACGTGTAAGACCTTTATTATTATTCTCTTATTTCTATACACAGAGAGGTTTCAATCTAGGACAAGTGGACGTGCCATGGAAACTACCATTATATATAATAAAAAAACAATTGAAATGCCATCAGTTTTTTTTTTTGTTAACTTTTACATTTTCGTATAAAATACGTCACTCGAGTCTTAAATTACTTGAATGTAGAAAATGTCGTAAGTTTAAAATGAAAAAATTACATATAATATTAAATTTATTTCCAACCACACATTCAGAAAGAGATTCAGTCCAATTATTAAAGTCTTCTTAGAGTAGTGTTCTTTACAAATTACTTTATTGAAACTAATACGTTATCACCATTAGTTTCGACTACGTGTATATGCAATTTAATTTCGACAGGAATTGAAAAGGATACAGGAAACGCATTCATCCATTCGGATGTATTATTACTTAATATATCCTATAAATTCTTATAAAAAGTTAGTTTCCTAGTTTCCGAATTATGCAATATGTTATAGCTAAAGATTTTCCGATTGGAAAACTATCCTATAAAGGAAAAATTGTGCAATTTATCATCTTCAAGCAATAAACCTGTTTACGCACCCATCTAAAATTTTCCCGATAACAAATAATCAAATAAAAATAATTAAAAACGGCTTAATGAGATCTCAAAATAAACACTAGTAAATTTATTATAATGTTTCACGAAAATTTAAACAATTTTATTAATTATTAACATACTAGATCAGTCAATTAACTAGCCTCATAAAACAGAGTACGATTAAGCAGTGTTTTTAAAATTTCAAGCAATAATGTTTAAACATACTGTATACGATCGAATGTAATGAACGTGTAACCATCCTGTACATATATTCTAATCCGTTACATGATGTTATATAAGATTATATTATTATCGGTGACACGTCACATGTAGCAAATATTTATTACATCAACATAAGCTCGTAAGCCTTCATTAGTTACGATAAGAAATTTATGAAACATTATAGAGTTTAAAAGAACAACCACGGCATTAAATAAACTAGTGATCGTCTAATGTTCGAAATTCGAACATAATTCATAAAATGTTTTTTTTTTAAATTAAGTGTTAATTTCAAGTTCAACCGTTCGACCAATTTTTAAATAATTATTTTGTTTTAAACTTTCGTTATATTCCTGTTAGTTATAAAAAAATACTACAAACCACCCGTCAAGACAATTTATTCGAACCCAAACTCGATGAGGTTGTGTCATTTCAATGCGTAATTCCTATGGCTACGTCATCAGATCAGCACCATGGTATCATAATATTGCATTATCACGCGATTTACATATGTAGGCAAAATTTCAGCCCAATTAGTAACGGAGAAATGGATGAATTTGTAAGATTTGATGACAAACATCGGGACCGGTGAAAATAAAAAGGAGTACAAAGTTTTCGCTTCACATATAAATATACAGGTATCTTAGAAAGCACTTCAAAAATACATTACTATCGTAGAGTTAACTTAGAATATCGATCGTCTCGGATCGGAATTTAAAACATATCAATAACTTTATTGAAATTGCATTTCAAATCGACATTTAGAAATATAATTGTTAAAACTCTCGGCATTGTATTACGAATTCTTGAACCTTTAATTATTTGATGAAAACTAAAATGGTATTTAAAAAAACTTTTACTTATAACACAGCATTTCGTTGTATGTTTATAATACATCTAAATAAAAAATTAAATAATAAAAAAAAAGTAATATACATTCTTTTAAGACCAAAGAAAGCCTTTATATCATACTCAGTTTTTCAGAGAGAGCAGTTAACTTAATAAATAGGAATTAACTCTCTGTGTCTGGGAAAAACCATATTCTGAAAAAGTAATACCTCATTAAATTATAAAACACTAAAGTAAATTTAAATTAGATAAAATTAAATCCATTTCAACAACGACACTCATTTATCATTCATCCTTTTAAATTAAACGAACTGGTGTAAAAACCAAATTGAAAAAAGGAACGAAATCCTTTTTTAAATTTTAATATCTTGTCATGTTGAGTAGAATAGTTAAAAATTCAGCATTTCAACACCATTACAGTGATACAAAAACAATGGCATTGATAAATTAATTTAAGCTATATATTTAAAATTTTAAATTATTTAATTGCCACTTACATTAATTAGCATGTAATATTGACTATTCGCCTTCACATCTCAACACATGTCCATATATTTCATTTTTATCGTTCGATTTCTTCACATCCACATAAACTGTTTTATATCTATCCCAAAATACTCCTATAACACAAAACTACAAACGAAAAAACAAAAATAACCTCTGAAAAAAATATCAACAATGACGTCTGTACAAATCACAAACAACAAAAAATGTTCACCAAATATGCTGGATAATAATCATAAAAAAGCACCAACCGCACCCCCGTAGCAACAAAACCTCTGGGTAAATAAAACACTGACGTCACTCCAGGCTTATCCCCCGAGCTATGAGGGTGCCGTCCAATGTTATGTCTTCACTAATATACAATGACGCAACACGCAGCCTTTCCGACATCGCCGCGCCCCATAGATTTCAAACTGTGCCTAGCAACCGACGGGATCTTTATTATCCCTTATACAAGTCATAGCCTTCTTCGCTTAGTATCTGTTTATAATATTGTGACATAAGACAAAGTGGATTGTGTGCATGATCATGAGAGATTGGTTGACGGATGAAGATAAATGGTACAATTTCCCTGTTTTGAATTTCTTTAATAAGTTCAAAATTAGCGTTTTAATAAGGATATCGTTAATAGCACTAATGTTGATATAAACTAGAAATGAAGACATTTAAAATTGTATCACTACTAAGTACTGTAGGTCCAACACAAATATTTGACAATCGCCTGCGTGTCGTCAATTATGTCAAAATTGGTTTGAGATTTTGGGAGAACTTTACGCCCGCTGCACAAATTTTAATATGACGATAGGATGGCGATTGTCACAAATATTCGTGCTAGGCCCTCTGAAAACAATATACAAACAGATAATACAATTAAAATCAAAATTAACATAATAAGAAATAACAGCTGTCGTAACCAGTGGCCAATTGTGAGGTTACGTCATGACGAAATAAAATTATATGTGTTAGATTTTTTGTTAAAGCTGCTCTAGAAACGTGTGCGTGAGACACGTTTCTAGAGCATGAAAGAAAGTGAAAGAATGAAGAGTGACTGCGGGAAGTGAGTTGTGCCACAGGCGATGTTAAAGTTGGAAAGGCGCATGAACTAGACAATCATTTTGTAACAAAAACTGTCAATTAAACTAGGGTTGTAATGAAACCTTGGCTCCGAATAAATGCGTCCTCATTTATTTTTGTAGAGTTGTAACGGAGGTTTACTTATGATAAGTTACATGCGAAACGTTAACCAACGAAACCGCAGAGCCGAAGCTCTTCACCTCCGCAGGCGCCTCCACTTCCGCTAAGGACTCCGTTACAACACTGGTTTAAATTACTTATGAACATATTTCTTACGAAGTTAGTGAAGACCCTTAGACTTGTTTTAGTAAGATTATACTAAGGGGAGACCACTTAACGGATAAAACTATTGATTTAGACTATAAATATATTATGTACTAGAACTGTAAGAGCTTACAAAAATTGATATCTTACCATCATGTTATATCCACCATATAATTTCTTTCCAATACATATATTAATATGATATTTACATGACAATAGATATGCATGTGCGCGATTTAATTGCATGCAATTAAGTCAACGTGTACTGCAAATCGATACACCCTTTGCCTTGGCCCGGTCATCGTGTGACACACCTCCAACTTTATGGTAACAGATGGTACTTCATTTACCTCACAAACCAATTCAAGTCCATACATAAATTATGAGTAATTTTATTTGTCATAAAGCCGTACGACAACTACAGTCTGTATCGACAGCTTAAAGCAACCGGCATTAAAAATTGATCGCATAATTTCTATGGTAAATGAAGTTTAAAGTAGTGTTGCTTGATTGTCGATGGTATTACCAAAACTAGACTTTTCATAACTCATGCACTGTATTGAAAAGTGAACCATAAACTCATCTTCTCTCTCATCTGAACTATAGATAGTGCATCACTATCACTATGAGAATACATATATATTTAGTGGCCCGCTAAAAACATCAAAACAAGAAGTTACGTATGATGATTTAATACTTCTGTACTTCTGTATAACCTCGCGATACAGTCAAACACAAAATCGTAACCATTAGCAACAAGATACGATAATGAACGTAAACCTATTGATTAATAAACAAACACATAACTTTGTTCTATTATTACGTCGGGGAACGTCGGTTTAGAGGTTTAATGGCATCGGAATACAATGATAGATATTCAAACATGAATAGCCGATGAGTAAGCTTCTCTTCAATGGAATATTTTATAGTCGAATTTTCGTTACTAACGCACGTATGGTGTTGTTATGAACTTGAATCTTGAATCAATTGATAAGAATCTGCATCAAATTTATAAATACATTTTATAATGTTTTGTCTTAATTAAATTACACTTATTTTTAGGTTCACTAATGTGCATTGCCTCTTCAAGGACAATCATCGGTTAAACAGTACAGAACAAATCAGTAATTACACGCTTTTTATTTAGTTTCACCTGTCCCGATATTTGTCACCAAATTTTGCAAATTAAATTAGATCCACTTCCCGGTTACCGATTTAGCTGAAATTTTGCAAATGAGTGTAAATTATGTGAAAATGAAATATGGTACTTGATTTGATGATGGAACTCGAAAGCGGTCATAGTAACTTCACAATGAAATGACACAATCTCGTCAAGTTTTGGGTACGTTTGAATCGTCTTGACAATTAGTTTGTCTCTTTTATCTCTTAGTTGACAAGAATATAATAACTTATTTTTATAAAAAAATTTCTTTGTTTTAATCCAATTACCTAATCAATTTTGATTCGAATATTCTGTAATATAAATATCTAAGCAGTCTTGTCTTACAATCAAAGTAGTTAGTTACAATAACAGTATTAGAAATAAGAGTATAACAAGATTGAAGCAAAAAAAAGGAGTAATGTTTACGTTGGCGCATGTTCAATGATAAGCGAGTGCAACGAACGGACAAGGCGTCCGGGCCACGCACCGACCTAGCGAACCTGGCAGGGCTGTCACGAGCTTGTCATACGGTAGAATCCTAATTCTTTATAATAACTTTAGGATATTAACACGTTCTACGATTTTTTCGTAGACAGTGAGTCTGAACGTGTCTGTTTAGACAAACCAGTGCGAAGAGCAGAGATTTTTAATCGCAAATATAATATGGCTTTATACAACAAACAACGTTTAACATTACTTACGGACGTATTTTATTATCAAGGGCAAGCGTAAAAAAGATGTGAAAAGTAAAATTTTCTTCGCCGCGACCTGTGTGAACGGACCCTTAAATTGGTAATTGTGGGCAATTGTATTAAAGTTTATTTATATCAACGTCAATCGCAAGAGATGAATACACATAAAGTATACTGAAAGCAGTATAAAAAGTTTTGTGAAATGTAATATTAGTTTCACAAAAATATGTCAATTTCAAGTCGACAAGTAACAAGCCACAGTAGCAACCGACTTGTTGGGTAAAGGAATAAATTGAACTAGAATTGATTGGAAGAAGCCAGACAGGACTTTGCGAGTAAACGATGTCTAAATTAATTTTTATTTATAGTTCACTAATATACTACTGATCATTTTTTGTAGTCTGCGTCCGCATTCTAAATACATATGGATTTTCTAAAAAGGCCAAACAGTTTACTAAACCTAAATAACGACTTTAAGTGTAGTAAACTTAAATATTGAACCGTCGTCGACTTAAGTTACCTTGAAACTAAAATTAAATGGAATATAAAGGCGGCAACACTGCAGTAACCGGCTGCCATCAGAATTCCACTACCAGATGCCATGTATGTGAACAACCTTTATGTAACCTGAAGACCCAAGGGCAGAGGCATTGACATAATTAAAACATACTTGTATTCGCCCATTGGTCGAATTAATAAAGTTTTTCAATTTTTGATTAAAAATAAACTTACGCACATTTCCTCCACATTATATTTAATTGTGTTAAATTTCACGTTCATCCGTTAGCGCAATTATGTTTAGCCTATGTCACCCGAGGATAGCGTAGCTTCTCAACAAGAAATAATTTTTCAAATCGATCCAATAGTTTCGTATCGTATTCAATACAAACAAACAATCAAATCTTTCCTCTTCATAATATTAGTAAATTTAGTGTTACTCACAAGTTCTCTTATAAACAATATTAGTAATACACAAAATCGACTGATTTCGTGGAATATGACCACATTAATCATGTATGCACCAAAAGTAAACATGACTCAAACATACACCAGTTTAACTTGAAACTAATTTATTTCAGACGATATTTCCAGTTATTTCTGAACTCATTACTGATTAAAATTCACTAGAATACAATTTGTTTCTACAAAGAAAGCATGTAATACTATATGATTAGGTTGTCTAAATTCACAATCAAGCATATTCAGTGTATTTCCGTTTTCATAAACAAACGCGTTCCGCAATGCTAGACGGGTAATGGTTGCGAACGTGGCCGACCGAGCTTACGTAACGGGCTAATTTCAAACCAAATTAAACTAAACAATGTAAAAGTGATCACATGACCTCGAATAAATCAACCGCTTTCAAAGGGAAAAATTATAATTTTATGATATTTATCATAGACACGCAGGGGGTCAAACGAAACCTTCAGTCATAGTAAACAATAGCCAGAAACAAATATTAAGAAATAATGGAATAAAGATAAAGTAATCAGTAGCTCCAGTTACATTCTTCAAATTTGGTACTAGAGATGTATCTTTATTTATCCTTACGAGGCGAACTTCGACATATTCTGCTCTAATTTGGCTCACGTAAACCTAGCACATTCACAAAAAACACATAAAAACGTATGAGGCGTTTAAAGGCGGCAGCGTGAAATATTTCCAATTAATAAATTGCACGGTTAAAATTAATTTACGTTGAAAATGAAAATTTTTCGAAGAAAACTTTTTTTTTTTATAATTTTTGCTAATTCGGTTACATAGAAATGTAGTTTTGACAATTACACCTTTCATTAACGTTGTCATCGCGGCCATTGTAATGAACCAAGCTATGGTTACCTTTTAGGCGTCTGATTTACGATAACTAACACAAACAAGGTTTAAGAGCCAAATGCTATCCCTTTAAGTGCCAATGGCATAACGCACTTTTGTAAAGCGTTATATTAGGTCGGTGGTTCGAATACGTCATTCAAATATTATGTTGACAGAACAACACGGTATATAAACATAAAACAATACATAGGCTATAAATAAACATGGATGATATCATTCGATCGATCTCAATATCAAATGATGTAGGATTGATATAAATTTTTTATAATTATATGTGAAACTTAGCCGAAGGAATAGCGTTGCTGCATACAAAGTTTGGATCCCCATTTTGAACCTTTAAGGGATCAATTTCGTAAAATCCTTTCTTAGAGGACGCCTACTAAGTAACAGAAACCTCTATATAAAAATTAAAGTCTCTAGACCCAGACGTCTTCGCTATTATGTATTATTTAAGCGTTATTTTTATCAAGTAAACATAGAGTTTATTACGAAATGTAAATGTTTGGTTTCCTTTATCAAAAATGTTAAAAATTGTTTACAAATTTTACGAACCATATCTAAAATAACGTTTGAACTATATGGTGACAGTAAAGATTTGGGGAAATAAAATTACGGTAGTCAACACTGATGCTTTCTAATAAAATAAAAAACTTTAAAGAAGTTTCAAAGTTGACCCATTAATTAAATTTACATGAAGTTTGCATGTAAAAGTGGGAATAATTACACAAAATTTTAATTAGTCTATAAATTAGCTCAGTAAGAGTTCAAACCCTGGTTAGCATAGCAAAATTCAGTCAAATATGTACACATTAAGAAAGGATGCACAAAACAAACATACCTTTATGATATGAAATGTCGTACAACAAACATAACTTCTACAAATATAATAAAATATATTAAAAAAAACACAACAACCAATAATAAACAAATAAACACAACTAACCTCACGCAAAATTTTCTTAAACAGTTTAAATTTCATTCTCGAATTTCAGGTGGAAACAAAAATAACTATAAACAAAATATTACACACGACTAAGGAACATTACTAAGGCAACATACACAGATAAAGGTACGAAAATAACAAATCGAATAAACCAGAGATAATTGAACAGGAAACAACTGAAGAGTATTGATAATGAAACATAAACAGAAAGAACGAAGTTATAACGCGCAACACGTCCGTGCTCCGACACGGCCGCCTTTACTCTGCCGAGGTGAAACTACCCCGGTCTGTATGTTGTACACAGTACGCTATACTTTTGTTTATATTAACCAATTTATGGGTTGCCATAACCGTAACTTAGCCGTCACAATTGTAATATCGAATTCTACGGTTACATTGTATTTTCACTGGTGAAACATCTGGACAAAACTTTCATCCAGTGCCTACATATGAAGAAAAAAATGAGATATCAATGTCTTTGTTCGTGTGTTTAAAGAATTGTTCTGAAATGTGAGTAGTTTAGGTAAATAACAAAAAAAAACTGGACAACATAATCTCTAGAAGATTGTTTTATTTTTATCCGTGACATAACTATAAAGATACACTTGTGATATTATTTCAGTATTAAGTGAAAGATAAAGTATTGAAACTGTATGTTGTGGCAGATTCCGTATAACTACGTATCTGCTGACAGATAAATGAATTTACCAATTCTGATAACTTCGAGGTATTACGGTATTGTGAGAGCGTTGGTGGCTCAGGGGTTAAGCATATGGCTTGAAATCTGCAGGTCCTGGGTTCGAATCCCGCCATGTACCAATGTGTTTTTCGATTTACATATGTACATTTATCCGACGTTCTTACGGTGAAGGAAAACATCGTGATGCTGCACATATCTGAGAAGAAATTCAATATGTGTGAAGTCAATCAACCCGCACTTGGCCAGCGTGGCTATGGCCTAGTCAACCCTAACTTGGGATAGGCTCCGAGCCCCTCAGTGGGGACGTATAGTTAGCTGATGATGATGATGATACGTATTACATGTATTTTTGGTACATAAATCTGTCTTATGACAAAATTATGTCCATGTCTATTCTTATATCTAAAATTGGTGGAATAATGCATATAGGGATTGCAATCCGGTGTCATTTTCAGTCCGGCCGGATACGACCGGATTCCCATCAATCCGGCCGGATCCGACCGGATCCGACCGGATTGATTAAATCAAAATGATTTTCGCTTTTTAGTACAAAATAAATAAGTTAATCAAGTGTCACTGCACTTATATGTAGGTAGTTTATTAAAAATAAATCACAAATATATAAAATCGACTTTATTTCTTAACCAATGTTAAGACAAATAGACAACAAGAAAACAATTAAAATTTAGTAGTGTAGGTAACTAGTAATAATTTTACGACGTAACGAGTAGCTTAGTCTTTCTAGATTTCACTTTCACAGATAGATCAATTTATAAGTAACAATATTAATTATCAAGTAACTATAATATCTAATAGATACAATTAACCTTACGTAATTAACTGAAATGAGATCAAAATCATTATTAAAGTATTTGAGAATGCTAACAAACAAGTCTTATAGGTATTTATGATTATAACAGATACCATCATGATTCGATGAATTTGTCGAACTGTTATAACCCTTCACAGTATGGACGTATTGATTAATCAGCATTATATTGAAGACGAAGTTTTCCATTGTTGTAATTATTGTGCAATATCTGCCATCAGCAGATATAGCTTTCTTTATAAGTAATTTATTCAAATAATTTAGTCGATTGCTAGAGCTCGAGGTGACAACCCGGATTCGGAGACCATATAAGTTTCAATTAAAAAGTGTGTGGAAAAGTTTTGGGTTTTCTTTTTAAAAAGAACCCCAGCGCCGCCCGCAAAACAATTGGTGTCAGAAGTGGGATGTCGGTAAGTCTTAACATTTAAGGCTCTGACATCTGAATCCCGGCTCCGGCACTGCAAGATCGACAGTAAGCCTTGACTCGTTCAAGCCTGCGTCTTGATCTCTACCAACACACTACTAGGACGACGGTCAGCCTCCGCTTAAAGCGTGAGCCCGCTCCACGCAACTCCGATCCGCTGCACGACGGTCAGCCTCCACTATACAACGTGAGCCCGCTGCAGGCGAGTTAGCAACTCGACTCACCAACTGATCACTCCTCATGAAGCTACATCTTCTAATCATCATACAGTGAGTGATTCTAAATTATTTATTGTGTTCAGTGAAGTTTTCCAGAAGTTCCAGAGTTTTACAAGTTTTAAAAATTTTATACTATATTCTATGTTTTACCATTTTTGATGTTATACTATTTCAAATGTTTTAATATTTCTACATTCTACTATTTTCAACATTTTACCAATTTTGATTTTAATTATTTACTATTTTTATTGTTTGCTATTTTACCATTTTTGATGTGTTTATTTTTATGATTTACCATTTCTTGTGAATTTTGTGTGTATAAACATATATTTTTCTATTCTATCCGCAAATTGCATAAATGCTAATGGCACCTACTAGATCAGAAAGTTCCAAAGCAATCATGACGGAAAAAGTTACTCTCTCAGTTCTTACTAAATTCATTAAACCTTATAATGGGGACAGAGATCTGCTCCCCGCATTTTTAACTGACTGTGACAACGCAATGTCTTTAGCAACAGCAGAACAACAAAGTATTTTATGTAAATTCATTATTTCACAATTAGACGGAAAAGCTAAAATAGCATGTAGTCTAAAATCATTTAATACATGGTCAGAAATAAAATTATTCCTTAGAAATACATTTGGAGAAAAAAAACATTCTACGCATTTATTGTTAGACTTACAAAACTGTAAACAACTTAGCACAGAAGACGTTACTAAATTTTCTCTGAGGTTAGAATCAATCTTAACCCGACTACAGTCAGATATACATTATAGTTGCAAAGTTGATGGCGAACTTGCGGGTCGAATAGCGGCCATGGAAGATCTAGCACTCAATACCTTCCTTCTGGGATTAAATTCAACAATATCAACCATTGTTAGATGTAGGAATCCGACTGACCTCAACGAGGCAATACAACATGCTATAGAGGAAGAAAAGTTATACAATCTATCAAAAACACACTTAATTAAACATCAAAAACATTGTCACATATGTAACAAAACAGGTCACAATTCTTCGGAATGTTTCAAAAATAAAAAAAATAATAATATAAATAAACAGCAACCGCAAAGCTTCTTTCATGTGAATTCAAATTACAACGCCAAGTATTATAAGAAGCGTGACTCATGTTCCAATATAAACTCTAACATTAAGTCATGCAATTATTGCAAAACTTTGGGTCACACGATCGCGGAATGTCGCAAGCGCAAATTCAATGAACAGCGTCGCGAGAGTGCATCGCTTACAAAACCGGAACAATGTACATCGCGTGACTCAAACGTTAAGGCAAAAGTACACTTGTGCGATTTTAATGAAAATTTAAACTAAAGGCGATTTCCGACGCGTGTCTTAAGAAATCGTATATATGCAAAGACACGACACATTCTACTAATCTTATTAATTTTTCTAAATCAAACACACCTCAACCACAGCAGTTGAGTTCTACTAAATCTACTATTTCTACTAAATCAAATACACCTCAACCACAGCAGTTGAGTTCTACTAAATCTACTATTTTTACTAAATCAAATACATCTCAACCAAAGCAGTTGAGTTCTACTAAATCAAATACATCTCAACCAAAGCAGTTGAGTTCTACTAAATCAAATACATCTCAATCAAAGCAATTGAGTTCTACTAAATCTACTATTTCTACTAAATCAAATTCATCTCAACCAAAGCAGTTGAGTTCTACTAAATCAAATACATCTCAATCAAAGCAATTGAGTTCTACTATATCTACTATTTCTAATTTACCAAATCTTAACTCTGAAATTATTTGCGAAATAAATGCTAACAATAAAAAGATATCGTTACCTCATGTTTTTATTAAAACTAAACATGCCACAGAGCAGCTATGCTTCTTAATTGACACAGGAGCTAGTATCAGTATAATAAAAAAATCTAGTTTACAACGATTTCCAAATCTCTCTTCCGAAAAAGTAAAATTAAAAGGAATTAATAACTCAGAGCAGTTGGTCGAAACCTTAGGTACATTCCAATTAAAATTTATTTTATGTCATGAAACATTACATTACAAATTTCACGTTACTACCGATGACGTCAACTTAGATCACTACGACGGCATTATTGGTAGCGACTTTTGTAGTTACTTTAAAGCAAACATTAATTACGCCTCAAAGTCTTTATTAATAAAAAAATATTCTATACCTATTATTTATACACAACCAACTTATATAATTCCCGCGCGCTCTGAAACGGTTATTGAATGCGGCATATCAAATTACATTTATGAACATTGTCCCGACAATGAAGCTCTGGTATTGCATCACGTCATATGTAAAGGTGTTTACGTTGCCAATTCCATTGTTAAAATTAAACCCAATGGTAAAATAAATATATCAGTTTTAAATACAACTGATTCTGATATTGAAGTCAAAGATTATTACGTAGAGTTGACTTTTCTAGATCGCAATAATTTTAACTCAGATCAATGTCGCGATATTAATACTATATCTACTACTAAATCAAATCGTCTCAATCAAGTACTAAATTTAATTCGCTGTTCTCATTTAAATGAAGAAGAGAAAAAGTCTCTTCTCGAATGTTGCTCTCAGTACTCTGATGTTTTCCATATTGAAGGTGAACCGTTATCCTTCACAAACGCAATCGAGCATAATATCAATACAGGGGATACGCCCCCAATTCATGTAAAATCTTATCGATTTCCTGAATGTCACAAAAACGAAGTTGACACTCAAATTCAGAAAATGTTAGAACAAAACATTATTCGCCCTTCTAATTCGCCCTGGAGCGCCCCGGTGTGGGTTGTCCCGAAAAAAATGGATGCCTCTGGTAAAAAGAAATGGAGAATTGTTATTGATTATCGAAAACTTAATGATGCCACTGTTTCCGAAAGTTATCCACTGCCTCTTATCACTGATATTCTAGACCAATTAGGTCATTCCAAATATTTCAGCACACTGGATTTAGCAAGTGGTTTTCATCAATTGAAGATGAGCGCCAAAGATGCGCCAAAGACAGGATTCACTGTTAGTACTAATTCTAGCATGTCTGGGCACTACGAATTTACTAGGATGCCCTTCGGATTAAAGAATGCTCCAGCCACTTTCCAGCGTCTCATGAATACGGTTTTATCCGGTCTTCAAGGTCTTCACGCATATGTTTATTTAGATGATTGCATCATATACTCACATGATCTCGAATCTCACATGTCTAAGCTTAAATTAGTGTTTGATAGATTCAGACAATTCAATTTAAAACTTCAGCCTGATAAATGCGAATTTCTACGTCGCGAAGTTGCATATTTAGGTCATATTATCACCGACAAAGGTGTCACTCCAAATCCTGATAAAGTAAAAGCTGTCTCTGAATTCCCAACTCCAGTCAATGTAAAACAAATTCGAGCATTTCTAGGTCTTGTTGGATATTATCGACGTTTTATTGAAAATTTTTCTAAGTTAACCAAGCCTCTTACGGCCTTATTAAAGAAGGATGTTCCTTTTAACTGGACCTCTGAGCAGGACAGTTCATTTCAAATTCTCAAAGATAAGCTTACCACGGCACCACTGCTTCAATATCCAGATTTTTCTGCTCCGTTTGTATTAACTACGGATGCCTCTAACTACGCCATAGGTGCAGTACTCTCACAAGGTGACATAGGTAAAGATAAACCTATCGCCTATGCGTCCAGAACGCTTAACAAGCCTGAAGGTAATTATTCTACTACGGAAAAAGAACTTTTAGCTATTATTTTTGCAGTTAAAACTTTCCGTCCTTATTTATATGGTCAAAAATTTAAAATAGTAACTGATCATCGCCCTTTAGTTTGGCTATTTAATGTCAAAGATCCAGGCAGTAGACTCATTCGTTGGCGCCTAAAGCTCGAAGAATACGATTACGAAATCGTTTATAAACAAGGTCGTCTTAATTCTAACGCTGACGCATTATCTCGATATCCAATAAATACAATTGAGATTAATAATTTAAATAATTCAAGTTATGAAAAATACTTCAAAGATCAATTTACAAAAAATATTTCAAGTCTTAACACCGTTATCGAAGAATGTTCACAAGGTTTACACTTATCCAAGTTTAAAACAATTGCATGTCCAGTCTCTTTAGACTTTGATTATTCTTTGCCACATTGTGAAGAAATATTATCGCAACTCGATAATTCTGCTGAGTTACTAAATTCCGAACGCGAGCCGTTCACAGTTAAACGTGTTAATGATAAAGACAAAACATACTATTTCTTATTTACTAAAATCCATCATTACGAAGAAACTAAATTCAAAGATATTTATAATTTACTAATAAAATTAAGAAACCAAATATTAAGCGAAGATGCAGATATTACTGATCTCGCTCTATCAGATTTCTCAGATCCTTTTTCTAAAATATCATATGTTAAAATTTATAATATGATTGCTTATATTTTTCATAATACTAATATTACAATTCATATTTACAAAAATCAATTAATTTATCCTACTCCAGTCGAAGTTCCAAAGATATTAAAAGAAAATCATGACTCTCCTATCGCAGGTCACCCAGGATCAAATCGCATGTATAAGCGAATTAAAGCAGCCTATTATTGGAAAGGCATGCGCTCTGACATTGAACAATATGTAAAGAAATGTAAATTGTGCCAAATTAATAAACCTTTACGTAAATCAAACAAAGCTCCAATGGAGATAACTTCTACTTCCACACGACCATTTGAGCGGTTAGCTCTTGATGTTGTAGGTCCTTTACCAGAATCAGGGCCCCAACAATTCAAATTCATTCTAACTCTTCAAGATGATCTTACTAAATTTTCTAGCGCTTATCCCATGGTCACATCTACAAGTGACGAGATAGCTCGTAACATTGTACATTTTATGTCTCTATTCGGTTTTCCAAAAATGATTTTAACGGATTTAGGTACTTGTTTTACCTCAGATTTATTTAAACAATTAACTGAAATCTTAAAAATTAAAGCTCTATTTACGTCTCCTTATCATCCTCAAACTAATGGAGCATTAGAAAGGTCTCATGCTACCTTAAAAGAATATCTCAAGTCATTTACAAATGAAAATCAAAATGATTGGCACTGTTATCTATTCACTGCTATTTTAACCTACAATACTACTCCTCACTGTACCACTGATTTTACCCCATACGAATTATTATATGGTTATAAACCACACATTCCTAATTCATTATATGAAAATAATAATAATAACACTTATAACGATTACATTCGTGCTTTACAATATCGTATGCGGTTTAGCCGAGAAAAGGCAATACAAAATATAATTAATAGCAAAGAAAAGTCTAAACAATATTATGATTCTAATTCTCGCGAAATTACTTATAAAACCGGCGACATGGTGTATTTGAAACATCACCACAGGCTCCGGAAGGCCTTATCTCCCGTATGGAAAGGTCCATTTAAAATAATAAAAGTTCACAATAAACATAATGTTACGTTACAAGTAGGTCGAAAACACGTGAAATATCATACTAACGAGATTAAACCTTCTACATCCTAATTTATCTTATGAATACTATATCTCTAATAATTACTATATCTCTATTTCCAGAGCCATATGCTATGGATCTCGCGCTGAATTCAAGATTACTCCTATATCGCATAGTCCCGGAATTTATTTTGAACCTACTACTAATATTATTTTTTATAATGATTATTGGAAGGTAATAACGCACATCGATCTAATTTCTTTAGAACCTTATCTTGAAAATGTTGAAAAACAATTACACAAAACTCAAGATTTATGTATTAAAATTCAGTCGCAAGACGAAATTCAATGTAAAGATATCTGTAGTCCTATAGAAGTTTTAATACAATCAAATTACATTAAATTGCAATCTTTGTCTCACGTCATTATTAATAAATCTTCCACAAAGACCAGAAGGTCTCTAGAATTTGGTGGAGAAATTTTAAAATTTATTTTCGGTACCTTAGACGCCGATGACGCAAGGAAATATGACGCTGCAATTAACGCCTGTCAAGAGAGTGAGACAGAATTATTTCGTCTTATGAAAGATAACATACATATTGTTAAATCAACTATAAATAATTTTAACTCTACTATTTCCAAACTTAATCAAAACGAATTAAAGTTAAATACGCAAATTAATAACATGAATGAAATACTATCTCAAATCACTAAAATCGATAATTCGTTACTCTATACTTCTAAGATAAATACATTTTTAAATATTATTGAAGGCTCTTTATTAACGATTTCTAATTTGTTAGATACTACATTAAATGCTATTTTATTTTCTAAGGTAAATGTACTACATCCTAGCGTAATTAGTCCCTTAGGTTTATACACCGAATTATCAAAACATAGTAACCAAATAAATAAAAGACTCGATTTTCCAGTTCAATTAAACTTAGCTAACATTCATTCTATAATTGATGTCTCTGAATTAATGTCTTATTATTATAATAATAAGGTTATTTTTGTCTTACAAATTCCACTAATTACACAAGACAAATACATTGTTTATAAAAACATTCCTCTGCCTACAGCTCATGAAGATTCACATTACAAAACATTTGCACTTATCCAACCTTCTAACTCTTATATTGCCATTAGTACCGATAGGATGCATTATGCAATGTTGGATAGTCTAGAAACTTGTAAATCTTTAAATGACGAATATTCTATATGTCAATTAACTACTATACTTTCAACACTTGTAAATCCAAGTTGTGAATCAAAGTTATTAACAGAGGTAGTCCTTACACTACCACCCGAATGTAATTCTAAACTATTATATGGTGAAATTGATATTTGGCATAAGTTGAATAATAATAAATGGATTTATGTTCAGTCAAATATAAATAAACTTACAATAAAATGCGATGACTCAATTAGTGATCACTCGTTAATCGGAACGGGAATAGTCAAAATCACCGATAACTGTATTGGTTTTTCTAAGACTATTCAGTTGATGCCAGATAGCTCAATTTCTGTTAAAATATCGTCTCCTTTAGACATAAATTTTGATATAACTATTGATGATTGTTGTAAGAAAGACATATTCAATAAATCATTACCATATCTTACTCCTATATCTTTAAGCAAAATTAATCTAGATTCATTAAAATACGCAAATCACCAAATGGATGATTTAGAGAAAGAATTAAATAATGTACAAAACGAATCTCATTTTATTAAATATGTCTCATATTATTCTACATTTACTTATATCTTTATTGTTTGTTTAATTTTCTATATTTGTTTCAAATTGTATAAATGTTACAAACAAAGTCGTCACAGCAGTGTTGGCTGTTGCATACAAATATTCAATCAATGCCATAATAAAAAATCAACTAAACAAAGTAATAAGTTGTCAAATGTCATAGAAATGACAGATATTTCTACATCCGACGATGAGAAATCTACTAGATCTCTGCCAGTTATGAATTACAAATCATGTAAATCTAATCCAGGTAAAAATCTGACAATGTCAAAAAGAAATATAAACTTTTAAGTAATTGAATGTTACTAATTTTGTTCACTTATTATTTCTAAGATTAATTAATAATTTCTATATCATTTGTTTAATTATGTTTAATTACTAGTTCTACTATTTTTGAATTGTAAACATTTTATTCAATTACTATTTTCAAGAATTTTTACTACATTTACTATATCAATTATGTTTAATTTCTAGTTCTACTATTTTCGAATTGTGAATATTTTATTCAACTACTATTTTCAAGAATGATTACTATATTTACTATATCAATGTGTTTAATTGCTAGTTCTACTATTTTTGAATTATGGACATTTTGTTCAATTACTATTTTTAAGAAATTTTACTACATTTACTATATCATGTGTCTAATTATAATTCTACTATTTTAATAACAACATTGTATTGCTATTTCTAAGTTATTTTTACTATGTTCTATGTTTAATGTTGTCCAATTTCTAATTTTCTATTTTTAATAATGTTCAATTTTTGTATGTTATTTCTATTTTCAATGGTCTCCTAATTCGCGATTCTAATTCTTATTCCAATTCTAATTCTACTTCGCTTCATCTTAAATGGATAAAGCTTCGTCAAAAAGGGGGAGCTGTTATAACCCTTCACAGTATGGACGTATTGATTAATCAGCATTATATTGAAGACGAAGTTTTCCATTGTTGTAATTATTGTGCAATATCTGCCATCAGCAGATATAGCTTTCTTTATAAGTAATTTATTCAAATAATTTAGTCGATTGCTAGAGCTCGAGGTGACAACCCGGATTCGGAGACCATATAAGTTTCAATTAAAAAGTGTGTGGAAAAGTTTTGGGTTTTCTTTTTAAAAAGAACCCCAGCGCCGCCCGCAAAACAGAACGAATGAATGGCAAAAATTATCACAATAATGAGTTTAGAACTCTTTAGTTTAATCAACTTACGATAAATAATTATTTTAAGTAATAATTGTAAAAAATATAACTATTAAAAGAAAATCAATATTGATTTTGAAAATAAGATCGTAGAAAACAAATATTGTTAATTGTGTCATCAGCTAAACGACTTCTAATAGAGCTGCAAATATATACGCACAACGCATTTAAAGTACCTACTCATGCAACAGCTATATTATTTTCCCACAAACTGCTAGCACCGGATCCGGTTTTCGGATCCGGTATATTGGTACCGGATCCGGTAACCATTAAATGATGCCGGATCCGCCGGATTACCGGATCCGTTTTTCCGGATTGCAATCCCTAAATGCATAATACTTCTCCGTTTTGTTTAATTTCCTCATATTTTATTAGGCCCTTTGTACACAAGGCAACGTAAATCTTTAAAACTAATATTGTTTCTTTGCGTCGCGAGTATCGCGTGGTGCGCTCCGTGCACACAACGGTGAATTGAAGACGAGAGTTGTCTATTTGATCAGTACAGGTATAGCAATTACACGTACAACTGCATAGACTTACACCGCCATCATAAAAATCGAAATTGATAAACAGGGGGCCTAGTACGAAAATTTGCGAGAAAGTATTCGTATCGGTTTCGACAAAATATACAGTGAAACCTGGTTAAGTGAGACATCAAGGGACCTGCAATGTCGTTTCACTTATAGAGGTATTCCACTTACCCAGTGTCTCAGATATACAGGTATAAATAAATATCTGTCTCATTTACAGAGGGTTCCATTAATAGAGGTGAGAATACAGGTTATTTCAGTTTTTCAGTTTCAAATAAACATCTGTATGATAGTAAAGCGAAACTAAAACTGAAGCTAATTGAAGCTCAAAATTCGAAGCTCAAAAAAAAACAATGTTATCTCAGTTACAGAGGTTTATGCATATAAAATTTACTCGCTGTCTCAGTTATAGAGGTAACTATGATGATAAATCGAAAGAACAAATCCCAGATATAGAGGTTTCCCTTTTCCCACTAACAGAGGTAATTCAGTGCCAAAGTGTTGGGACCTCAGCATGAGTTCCAGTTATGGAGGTTTCTCACTTATCCAGGTCCCACTTAACCAAGTTTCACTGTATATGACAATTGTACAGTGCCCCTACCAACAAAATACAAATGTCTATGACGTTACAAATACTTTCTGACAGATTTTCGTTCTAGGCTCCCAGATTACGAGCGATTGGCTTTGGTGACACAAAAACAAAATGACAGAGACGCGTGCCTGTGTACGAAGCTCTATGACATTGTATTGTGTAAATCACTTAGCGACTAAAATCGCCGGGTTTCGAAGAATTACGTCGCCTTGCATACGATGGATCTTAGTGTTTATCTTACGTTGTGATGTAAAAAAATCACATATCTAAAAATAAACAAGATAGTGGAATGAAAAAAAAACATTCATCGTTTTATTTATAGCTATCACACCATTAGGTCGCATAGAAAATATGAAAATAAGCGCTAATTTACACGGAAATCAACTCCAAGGCGTGCCAAAACAAAATAGCAAGTCATCTTATTTCAGTTCCAAAATAAATCCCAATTATAAAAAAACCAGCATAATTTTAACTGTGCAATACGTTTGAAACACCTATGCTCTATTTTCGCTTAGTGATCTTTCCGTAAAATTGCTTTCAAACCCTCAAGTTAGTAACTCATAAGTAACTCATAAGTTAATTAAATACAAAATTAAAGTAAACTTGCATTAATTTTGTATTTAAACAAGCATATTTTGGAGAAGCACACAAATAGATAACATATAAATCACTAACCTCATGATCAGGTCCAGGTTTTGACGCCAATCTTGCTTCGGTCAATTGATTCTTTAATGCCCTAAAACAAAATGGTCAGATTAGCTATCACAAAGGTTATCAATTTTGTGTTACTTTTGCATCTTTATTTCATTTAAAAATAAAAATCCTTCAGAACATTGTCCTAATCATAATAGCAGCAAGACATGAATAATGAAACACGTCTAAAATCATACCTCACTTTCTATATAATATTCCAGGTAAATACACTATTATGTCTTCTTGATAAGAGATTTTTAAAGAGCCAGTTAGTAAACGTTGCGAAAAATTACCAAGCGGACGTGGGCGCGTGTTCATTATAGTCGCCAAGAGTTTACGCGATCGGTTCAAACCTAAATTTCCTCGACATAGCGAGTAAATCGCGAGCTCCACAGCTAGTCAGATGTAAACACTCCAATATAACTTCATATGTTTGAAATTTCGCGGTCTCGTTTAACTATGAGAAAGCACCTAATTCCCTGCCTTGAATCGTAATTTCCTTCCACCAACATTACACATAAATCCTTATCCATAAATGCTATAAAACTTACAAAAAAACAATAACTTTACATAAGAAAATATTTGTGTAGTAACAAATTCATGTACATATGTATTAAAATAATCAAAAATGAAGCATGAAATTGTAGACTTCTGATAACAAGGGGCGGATTACCGCAGTTCAAAAGTATAAACAGACTTACATATACAACTCCTCTGCCTGTCGCGCCTGCTTCTCCCTGCGACGCAACAGGTCGACACAGTGTTGTAGCGTGGCGAGTGTGGCGCCGCACGTCGCACGGAACGACGCGCCAGTCGCGCGTACTTCGCCCGTATACGTACGCATGTCCGCCCCCCCTACACATACATAGGGGACACTGGATACAGTTGTGACAATTTTTCCTTTGACATCATCAGCTCACTATGACGCCCCCACTGAGGGGCTCGGAACCTACCCCAAGTTAGAGGTGAATACGCCATAATCAACCACGCTGGCCCAGTGCGGGTTGACTTCACACATATCATTGAATTTCTTCACAGATATGTGCAATTTTATTTTATTCGTCAATAATTCTGGTAATTTATCAATTAGCTGGGAGATAAGTAACACAAATTGTAATTTGTTCAATTGTCTACTAATGTATTATAATGTTGAACTCCTTAAAACATCTAAATTGATTGACTTATATTTTACTTCTCTCCATTTAACGTCCAGTCTTTATAACGTCGCAATTTTAACGTCCCTTTAGAGACATTATCGGATTTACACTATATGTAACTTATTTCTAGATTTTTGTAGAAACTTTATAAATTATTGTACTCAAAGCAATTATAGCTTCATCAATAAATAACATTCAGGAATTCCACCCAACCTAAAGACGTTTTCCAAGTACATATAAGGTTTGCATATAAAGAAAATTATAAGCAACAAGAGATTCCTAAGTCGAAAAACTTGCTACATTACATAAAATTATATTTGACATAACCTTACCATCGACCAGTTTAACAGCATCAATAGCTTCAACAATCTCGTCATTGATCTGGGGACAAGCAGCGACGCACTTGTCGAAGTACTGCTGCAACTGAACAGATTGCTTCGACAACAACTCACTGTATGTATCCAACTCTGCTATCTTCTCAGTCAGACGTCGTGATGTACGACCTGTAAATATAGATTAACTTTATAAAGATCTTACGCATTGAAAGAAATGCAAGAAGTAAGGCTTTCTTAACTAACTTAACTATAAGTTCCTAGATGTGCCCGCGACTTCGTCCGCGTGGAATTGGTAGCATTTTTAAATATTTAGGATAATTATTTTACAAATAAAACACAGACGTATAAATTTCTTCCATACAAGCTTTCATCTCCCCTTTCATCCCTTTTTCGCATTAAAAAGTCCTTTCTCAGGCTCTAGACTATATGTGTAACAAATTTCATTTAAATCAGTTTAATAGTTTTGGCGTGAAACCGTGTCAGACTGACAAAGTTTGTCTGACTGTTTTTTATATTTAAACAAAAAGTTTAGATTTTTTGTTATACATATTTCGTAAATATTTCAACCTTATCTATTTATATTAAAAGTAAATAATAGATCAAATTTAGTATAATTTAATTAGCCAAGAAAGTTTTTAACATAACAATTTCAAAGTTAGATAAACGTAAAAAATACCACAAAAATAATAATTATATTTAAATTCACAGCCAACACTTATCTCCATGAGTACATATAAATTGCAAACAAGTAAATAAAAATGAAATATTTAGTCAATGTTGCTATTTAGATAACAAAGGAAATGATAACTAACCCATGTTCAAATTAATGTATGAATTTCAATGATAATTTTTTCATCAAGTCACGATTTATTATACTAAATTAAATACGACTATACATAATATATACTATACGAAATACGAATGTCAATAATGTGGTTGTTTAAATAAGCTAAAAAAAAATCATTAATATTGATCACTCAATTGCAACTGTAACACACCTGCATCATGCTTATGATATTGGCATACCTTTATTTCTTTTTCATAGCGAACTTCCACATGTTACCATGCCAACATATTACCATGCCACCATGGCAATATTGCTGTCATACTAGTGGTATAACAGTGGAAACTCGTTATAAAGTTACCTCAACTTTTACATCTATACAATTAATAAAATTGGAGCATCTGTGTGTAATATCGATACAAAATTTTATATTTTGTGAACATGATGTGTTTTCTTTACTAATAATGAAAATAAGATAAGAATGAGAGGACGACCCAAAGCCCGATGGTCAGACGACATAATAAAATTAGCAGGAAAATCCTGGTGGAAAACGGCAACAGATAGGGAAAAATGGAGATAAATGGAGGAAGCCTAAACCCAACAGGGGTCATGACTGTTTCTTTTAAATTAACTATATTTGTTAACTTTAATTTAAACAATTAATGTATCAAACTGTCATAAAAATAAAGGCTAATTAATTAATTAATAATGAAAAACCATTTTTGTCTGTCTGTCCGCAAGTCCTCGTTTGTTCCAGGTAATCTCTGAAAAGACTGGACTGATTGAGACTTTCACTGAAAGATAGCTAATACTAATGTGTGCAGAAGTAACTAAGGCTTCTTTTTTGAAATTCCTTGCTAACAAAGTCGTGGGCAACCGCTAGTATTCTAATAAATAGTAATGATATTTACCATTTGAACCTGTTGATTGCAGTGAAGTAACGGAGCCATGTCTCCTAAGACCTCCCCCATTAGAACTACTGTCTGAACTTGTTCCATACCCTGACTCCACCTTGAAAAATATAAAAAAGGTCATTCTATAACAAGTTTTTTTTTATGAAATATTACGATGGCTCCTATGAATAAGGGTCAATGTACAAATTGACAACTTTTCAGGAGAAGCTCTCAAAGTTTCAACCATATAAGAAAATAGTCCACATAGGCCCTTTTACTTCAGCAAAAAAATAACATTACACCTGTAAATGTTTATATTGTTTAGTGCATGTTGTTAACTAAACCAAGAGGTAGCTTTAAATACAAAAAAGTAAAAATTATCAATTTGTTACTTTGGCCCTTATACATAAGAACCATTTAATAGTAAATTTGTGTTAAACATTTTTACTAAGTTCTAGGTTTCTGCTCAGATTTACAATACTAAAATAGTGGGTTTGATCAAATGATTTGATCATAAGGCTAATAGTACCACACAATTTTAAATTATACAAATTCTTTGCTAAACAAGCCTTATCATGTTGTATGATATGAAAGTCTAACTGATAACACATGAGTAATCCTAACCTATTTTAATAAATAAATATTATTATATATTAAAAAAATAATTTAGAGGCTCTTTATAATATCACTTACTATAGAGCTGAAAAACTGATTACTGTGTCTGATAACTAACTCAAATGAAAAAGGATAGATTTGTAAAGATATGAACTACTAGTATTAGTAGAGCTAATCAGCCAACTTGGCACCAAATCCAAATCGCCAGGTTTCATATGTTTGAAATTTCTTTTTCTTATTAGATATAAACAAGCACTAAGACTTAGTCAAGGTTAAGAAACATGTAGTTTTATTGTTGTCAACTTTGGATCACTGTGTCACTCTCAGCTAGTTAAATAGCTAAGCTAGGAAAATATCCTCATTTCTTATGGTATTTTGTGTGTAAAAATTAAAGATAAAGCTGATAATTTCCTGCATGTTGAGGCTTTGATAGTTAATGTTGTATTTTATTTACAATTTAGTTCAGACACATATCTGCTTGAACATGAATTGATATTTTACTGTTAAATACAATATTTTGATTGATTCTTACCTTGAATGATTCCAATATGTCAATCCATTGCTGCTTCTCTTCAGGATTTGATGCTCTTAAATACCATACACAATCATTTACTGATACATCAAATCGGCAATCATCAAATTCGTGTGGCTAGAAAAAAATATTAAAGAATTTCATTTATGTTTACCACAACGAAATTATCAATTCATATTTAAAAGCTTTCATAATATTCTCCATCTCCCTGGTCTTATCCCGCGGGTTGGCACACAAGGTTTTATAAACCTTAATGTTTGGCTTAATTTTTAAGAGCTGGCTGCTTGCCTATCGCCAACCCTACTTGGCAAGAATCAATTAAAGATAAAAATTTATTTTTTAGTATTACATTGAGTGTATTATAAATTTTGGTCACAAAAATGATCGCCACTGTATTTTTAAATATATAAAATTTATAGCATTATCAACAATGTCGAAAATAATATGATGCTGATAAATAAAACCCAATACAGTCATAACAGATAAAGAAAACTAAATCACGTGTCAGAATACATAAAAAACGAGGGTCGCTGTGGGCAATAAAACGAATACATTGTTCTATTGCACCTGATTTGATATTATTTGTTTCATTGAGGAAGACGAACAAGGACAAATCAATTTTTATTTTGACCAATAAATATTTTTTGTATTACCTTTACTTTAGCTTTTTTCAAGCATAATGCACCTCGACATCCAAGATTACTCTCTAATTCGCTTTTATAATATGATAAAGTAGAATCCTTTAAAACGATGAACCGATCTTGCCAACCATGAATATAATTCGTCCATTTACTTAAGTAACCGCGAAGTTCGGCAGTACCGCCTTCGTCAATGTCTGAATTATCACTCACTGTTATATTTTCATCGACCATTTTTCAAAATATATGAACTCAAATTTTTAACAAAACAAAATATTACTAAATATGTACACAATGTCGTTACACCTAATAATATTGTTGCTGTCAAAAGTTTGATACAAAGAGTATAGAGTATGTAAAGGTTTGATGTTTAAAATCTGTGATGATATGAAGGTTTGATGTGAGATGTGATAGACATCCAAGTCTATGACACGGTAATAATAATACCGCGAGTGAGAGAGATACAGTTATACACAATTCCTGTGACGTGACAAAGACAGGGATAACTATCTTCCGTCCCTTTCTGCGTACCAGGGTTTGGGCTTTGTTTGGAACAAAGGTTGTCCCCTACAAACAACCTAGGTTGTCCCTAACAAAGTTTGACATTCGTGCTATTTTTCGAAAATTGTGAGTACTTAGTGGCTGTAATTGTGCAAAAATATTTTGATATTACAGTTTTAGTTCTTGAAATGGTGGATGTGGAAGCGTCCTGGGCCCATAACCTCTTGAAATAGTAGATGTTGAAGCGTGCTGGGCCCATAACCTTTTGAAATGGTGGATGTGGAAGCGTGCTGGGCCCATAACCTCTTGAAATGGTGGATGTTGATGATGGGATCACTCTCAAACCAAATAAACACTTATAGACTGATTCGGAAAATATTTATTCTAACTCAAACATATTGGATATAATTTAGTTGATACAAGATTATTATTAAATATGTATATAAAAGTTAAACAGTTATTTTTGAATACTATACATCTTACTTATTTGAGAATATAAACGGAATTAATTTATTATAACATACTTCAAACTTAAGAAAATAATACTGACATTCCTTATTTAAAATAATTTAAACATACTACATAAAAAGCCAAGTAGGTCAGAATTATCAAAGGAGTATGTATAGGTATATTCTGAGATTACCAAATCAACATTAGTAAGGTAAAGTTTATAAAACATGGTATACTGCTGTATCGTCGGTTGTAAAAGCCGTAGTGAGCGAAAAGAGAAAAACATAACCTTTCACTCGTAAGTACTGAAACTACGCACTTATTCACATGTATTCATACAAAATAAGGAAGAAAATACAAACTAGTTGTTCTTTACAGTCTTTGTAATAACTAATATGTTAAAATACGGGTAAAATCAGCTAAAATAAAATAGTATTTTTCGAACATTATGCGCCCAAACGCAGATGTCATTTGTGTCAAATAATATACTGTAGATCTGGGAAACAAGCGGCCATATTAAACTTCTTTTCAAATTGGTTGGTTATTACCCGTAAAAATAATACCACCATCTTGTTGTAAAAATTACCCTGAATTTAGGGGAAATAAATTATAGTATGTATAATGTATATAAATGAAACAATTCACATTTTTTATACTATTTTCAACAGATTTCAAAAGGAGTTTTTAATTCTGGTATATGCTGTGTTTTTAAATATTTGATACTTTCTTATCCCGTTGATTTTAAAGAGTATGCTTTTTAATTTGTCCCATGTAAATTTTGTTTCTTAGAAATTACAATCAAAATAGTTTAATATTAAGTAGTTTTACATGTAGTGTTCACTGTAATGATATACAGAGTAATTTAAAATTATATGACTATAATATTGGTATGTTTTTTGTAGCTTTTTATGAAGACTTAGGGCTTCGTGCATATCGAAGAAAAATAGGACATCGTTTGAATGCTCGTCTAATGGACCTAAGACTGAAGAGATGCCGCGCTTTGTTGAAGCAGTACGCGGGAAAAAAATATCGGGAAATTCTTTTTTTGGAGTCACTCAAGACATCCTTGATTAAGGCAGCCGCCGATATTGACATGGACCTCGTTCGTGCTGTGATAGACGACTGGCCGAGCAGATTGAAGGCCTGCATTCAAAATCACGGATGTCATTTTGAATAAACTTTAGTGTCATAAGAATCTATGTTTTGTTAAGTTCATTTTGGTATATAAATGGTCACATAATGAATAAACTTGTTTCAATTATTTTATATTAAACATGTAACAGAATTTATGACCTGACTAAGTATTACTAAAAAAAACTGTTTATGTAATCTTAGTCACATAAACAAAAATTACGCATTGTTTTTTATATTTATTACGTTTATTAATTACAATTTAATTGGGAATGTATAAATTGGTCTATATTAAATTATATCGTAATCATTCATTTTCGGGACAAAACAAATAACTGGTAACCCCAATCCTTTTACTTATATATAGGTATAGTCTATAGTACTCTATCTGTCCCTTACGGGTGAACGCGCATGCCCTCAGATGAAGAATTATATAGATATGGCATGCGCGTTCACCCGTAAGGGACAGATAGAGAGTACTATAGACTATACCTATATATAAGTAAAAGGATTGGGGTTACCAGTTATTTGTTTTGTCCCGAAAATGAATAATTACGATATAATTTAATATAGACCAATTTATATATTCCCAATTAAATTGTAATTAATAAACGTAATAAATATAAAAAACAATGCGTAATTTTTGTTTATGTGACTAAGATTACATAAACAGTTTTTTTTAGTAATACTTAGTCAGGTCATAAATTCTGTTACATGTTTAATATAAAATAATTGAAACAAGTTTATTCATTATGTGACCATTTATATACCAAAATGAACTTAACAAAACATAGATTCTTATGACACTAAAGTTTATTCAAAATGACATCCGTGATTTTGAATACAGGCCTTCAATCTGCTCGGCCAGTCGTCTATCACAGCACGAACGAGGTCCATGTCAATATCGGCGGCTGCCTTAATCAAGGATGTCTTGAGTGACTCCAAAAAAAGAATTTCCCGATATTTTTTTCCCGCGTACTGCTTCAACAAAGCGCGGCATCTCTTCAGTCTTAGGTCCATTAGACGAGCATTCAAACGATGTCCTATTTTTCTTCGATATGCACGAAGCCCTAAGTCTTCATAAAAAGCTACAAAAAACATACCAATATTATAGTCATATAATTTTAAATTACTCTGTATATCATTACAGTGAACACTACATGTAAAACTACTTAATATTAAACTATTTTGATTGTAATTTCTAAGAAACAAAATTTACATGGGACAAATTAAAAAGCATACTCTTTAAAATCAACGGGATAAGAAAGTATCAAATATTTAAAAACACAGCATATACCAGAATTAAAAACTCCTTTTGAAATCTGTTGAAAATAGTATAAAAAAATGTGAATTGTTTCATTTATATACATTATACATACTATAATTTATTTCCCCTAAATTCAGGGTAATTTTTACAACAAGATGGTGGTATTATTTTTACGGGTAATAACCAACCAATTTGAAAAGAAGTTTAATATGGCCGCTTGTTTCCCAGATCTACAGTATATTATTTGACACAAATGACATCTGCGTTTGGGCGCATAATGTTCGAAAAATACTATTTTATTTTAGCTGATTTTACCCGTATTTTAACATATTAGTTATTACAAAGACTGTAAAGAACAACTAGTTTGTATTTTCTTCCTTATTTTGTATGAATACATGTGAATAAGTGCGTAGTTTCAGTACTTACGAGTGAAAGGTTATGTTTTTCTCTTTTCGCTCACTACGGCTTTTACAACCGACGATACAGCAGTATACCATGTTTTATAAACTTTACCTTACTAAAACTGTAATATCAAAATATTTTTGCACAATTACAGCCACTAAGTACTCACAATTTTCGAAAAATAGCACGAATGTCAAACTTTGTTAGGAACAACCTAGGTTGTTTGTAGGGGACAACCTTTGTTCCAAACAAAGCCCAAACCCTGGTACGCAGAAAGGGACGGAAGATAGTTATCCCTGTCTTTGTCACGTCACAGGAATTGTGTATAACTGTATCTCTCTCACTCACGGTATTATTATTACCGTGTCATAGACTTGCGCATGCCATATCTATATAATTCTTCATCTGAGTAGACATCACATATAAATAAAATATTTTATAATCTATAACATTGCTATTTGAAGCTGCTGGACCGCTGGATGTTGCTTTAAGTAATAAAACAATTTTGTTCGGTAAAAAAATGTCAAATGTAAGTGTATAGAAAAATAGTGGTAAATATTATTTTCTTCCGTACATGGGTATTTCAAATCTGTATAATGAAATGTGTTAGTTACTATTAAGTTATAGCAACATTACTTTCATGTGATAGGTGTTTTTTGACGTATGGAGTTTTAATGACTTCAATCGATTTTTCAAGAAATGAATATCATTGGTTGATATTAACTAACCGCCAAAATCGTGTCATAAGAACCAATGAAAATCCTCCATCCAAGTTTTGAAGCACTATTTCCGTTCAAGATGGCCGAAAAAACTATGCCTATTTTTGTTCCATCAGAAAAGCCTCTTAAAGTGATAAAGTGGAAAGTTAAACAAGGTGCTGTTGTATCGCATGGCCAAATACTCTTTTTATACAGCGACTCTTCGGGCAAAAGTAGTGTACCGCAGAAATTTAAAGCTGCCTGTGGTGGTACTATCTTGTCAATCAAGGTGAAAGAAGGAGACATCGCCGAACCTGGGTAAGTGACGTCACATTACACGTTTTATTATTATTTGTTTTTTTCTGTACGTTTTGGTATTTCTTGCATTGTGATAATGATTTCAGACTATTTTATAAAATTTACATGAATTATTGTTATGTTTGTCAATGAATCAAACATGTAAAAGTACATTCAATTTTGCGCGGCAAAATACAAATATGAGCAATGTAATTTAAAAAAAATTGCAAACTACGCTGAGATATTTGGTATTACTAAATACATTTTTAATTCTATTTCTTAAGGAATTAAAGGACTAAAACCTCGTAATATACATAATTAAAATAAATATCACCACAGTTGTAAATAATGTCTTGTGAAGTAAACAGAATATCATTTTCTAACCAACTTAACATAGATGCACATGTAAAACTTCTATTTGTAAATGTTGTAAAGTTTATATTTTCATTCAATGAAATAATAATTAATTTTCTAGGGGTTGTGTGGCAGAATTAAAAGAATGCAAACATTCAACTGTGATGAAGGAAATGTGCGCGGAATGCGGCTCCGACCTCCGTAAAGATGAACGTGTCAAAGGCGAAGTTGCTAGTGTCCCTATGGTGCATTCCGTACCTGAATTAAAGGTACAAAGAATATATAATTTAAGATCAGTAAAATACATCATGCATGGTAGATACATTATTAACTTAGCTTCAATTATTTTAAAACCCATATAAATGTGATCTTTCAGGTTTCTGAGGAATTAGCTCTAAAGTTAGGACGTGAAGATGCTGAACGTCACTTGAGGAATAGGAAACTGGTTCTTCTCGTTGATTTAGATCAAACATTAGTGCATACAACTAATGATAATATACCACCAAATCTTAAGGTAACAAAACTTCAGCAAATTTCCTAACTTCCATTTTTAATTCTTCGTTTTTTTCCTGCACTAGATGATTATTTTGTCAACTTTATGCTAATAATCTTGGTAACTGCTTACATTTTGACAACATTGCTATGTTTCACTATAGGATGGAAGGTAGCTACACAATAAAAAAATCCTTATACAGAGATAATGTTTATTTTCTTTGTAGGATGTTCTTCACTTTTTCCTCCGTGGTCCCGGAAATACTGGAAGATGGTGTCACACTAGATTAAGGCCTAGGACTAAAACTTTCCTAGAATCCGCCTCCAAAAAGTATGAACTGCATGTATGTACATTTGGAGCAAGACAGTATGCACATGCTGTTACCGAATTATTGGATCCCGAGAAAAAATATTTTTCACACAGAATACTATCACGGGATGAATTTTTTGATGCTAGAACAAAATCTGCTAATTTGAAGTAAGTTATAGAAATTTTTCTGATTTTTTATGTAATTTTAATAAAATAGAAAAGTTCAAATTTATGTAACTCAGATAAAAGTAAATAACTTACCACCCAATACCAAACCATTTAACACCACATTGTTCTAAGTACATTTTCTATTATACAATTCACCACTTTTCAATTTCATTTGCCTACAAATTATCTTTTCTGACTTCTAACTAAACATACTAATATTATAAATGTGAAAGTTTGGATGGATATGGATGTTTGTTAAGTATCCAAAATGGATTTCAATAAAAATTTGAGAATTGAATTGAGAAAGAACACTAATGGTGTACTAAGTTTTTTTTACTAGGTTTAATGATGTTTTATTACTTTTTAGGGCTTTATTCCCATGTGGAGATAACATGGTGTGCATTATAGATGACAGGGAGGATGTATGGCGTCATGCAGCTAACTTGATACAAGTTAGACCATATTCATTCTTTCAGTCTACTGGAGATATAAATGCACCTCCACCATTAGGTAAGTTTGTATATTGTGTTTGTGAAAAGAACAATACAATATTTATGACCAAGTATGTAAAAATGTTCGTCGAGCGTCAAAAAAAAGAGTGTCGGTGACTCAGGGGTTCGAATCTCGCCATGTAATGATTTTCGATTTACATTTATCCGACGTTCTTACGATGAAGGAAAACATCGTGATGCAACCTGCACATATCTGAGAAGAAATTCAAAAGATATGTTGGAATCACCCCGCACTTAGCTAGCGTGGTTGACTATAGCCTAGTCACCCCTAACTTAGGGTAGGCTACGAGCCCCTCAGTGGGGACGTAGCCTACCCTAAGTAAGATGATCATGATGATGTAAAAATGTTTTAGGTATTTCAAAGTTTGACATTAATTTGTTCTTGTTTCATTCCATTACTTGTAACACTTGACTAGAGTTTAAATAAATTTAAAGCTAAAAAAAAGTAATAAATTAAATAAAAACCTTTCCGCTCACATATGAAGCAATCTAAGTTTACTTGATTGAAGTTGTTTCTTTTTACTATATGTCTTACAAACGTTTAAACAATCCAAGTTACTATATGTTTTGTTTTATATGAACTTATAAATAATATGGGTTGAGATACAAGTTACAAATTATAATTTTTGTAACTTCATGAACAATCCAAGAGCATTGTTTTCCTTTTGAAGACTTTCTTTTACTCAAGCCTTGAAAGAAAGACAGATACGAGGACTACAATTTTTCAATCAAGGATTTTATTTAAATTTAAATAAAAAGATAATGTTTGATGTTAATGTTATAATTAATTTTTATATTATTACAGATGAAAAATCAAAACAAGAAACAAATAATGTTAAAAATGGTGATCAAAAATCTAATCAGGAAATGCCAACATTAGACGATGAACCTGAAAAGAAAGAAGAAACTAAAGACATAAATAATACAGACCAAAAGAGTGACATACAAAATGGTAAAGTATCAAATGAAGTGACAGAGAATGGAGATGTGAATTCAAAAGTAAAGGACAATGAAAATGATGGAAACAAAGTGACTACGGAAAGTGAACCTCAGTGGCCTGAACCAAAAGACGGAGAGATTGAAATAGATGATCCTGATGATTATCTTATTTATTTAGAAGACATACTTAACAGGATACATCAGTAAGTCATTACTTAGATTTACTTATTCTAAACCATTCCTACATTTGATTAGTAAAAACTTTAGTTTAACAAATATTAGCGTGTAAACATGTTTCAATTTAACTACTAAAGTATGTTAGCAGATGAATGTCAAGTTCAATTTACTGCATTATTTAAATTTTTCAATTATTTTGTGAATATTGTACGATAAATTGATGCATGCCGGAAATATTCAAGAATCCACTGGTTTTAGTAAATTATGTGCTTTTTATGCCTAGTCAAGATTCTTGCTAAAAAAAATTAATTACTTTTTAGGCATTTTTACGATCTTTACGAGAATATGGGACGTAAACAGATACCAGACTTGAAGACTATAATACCTGAGGTGAAGAGCAAAGTGTTAGCGGGTGTCAGTCTGGTGTTCAGTGGCCTGGTGCCCACTCATCAGAGGCTGGAGACATCCCGCGCGTACTTAGTGGCCAGGAGCCTGGGTGCGGAAGTCACACAAGATCTCACGGAGAAATCTACACATCTAGTTGCAGTACGTTCAGGTATATAAATAACTAGCTTTTTCCCGCGACTCCGTCCGCGCAGAATAAAAAAAAAAAAAGGAAACGGGGTAAAAATTATCCTATGTCCTATTCCTGGTTCTAAGCTACCTGCCCACCAATTTTCAGTCAAATCGATTCAGCCGTTCTTGAGTTATAAATGGTGTAACTAACACAACTTTCTTTTATATATATAGATTTAAGATTATTTTTTTTTAAATTACCGTTTAAAAACTTTACCCAGAGTATTTTTTACTGTAAAATTACATTGCCGTGACACTTATTTGTGTATTTCAACTTATAGTTGTCTCTGTTATTTTCAAAGATAATAAAAATAATCTGTGATTACACAAATACTTAAATCAAACCCAAAGTTAAATAAAAGAAAAGATTTTTAAACCATCACAATTTATATTTCATTGAACTAATACGTAGTTGAAATACAAGTTACTTATCACTAGATAAATCGTTCAATATATTTGTTATTAAAAATATATTTTTCTTATAGGTACGGCGAAAGTGAATATAGCGCGACGTATGGCGGAGGACAAACGAAGAAAGTTTTATGTAGTGACACCAGAATGGCTGTGGACATGTGCGGAGAGATGGGAGAGGGTGGATGAGAGGCTATATTCTTTACAACGAGGTGGACAGGTAAATATAATAGTATACTTTTATTGATAGATCTTGATGTAATAAATAAGTTAAAAAAATTACTCATTCAAGATGTAATTTGAAGGAACTCAAATTTTGTGTTACTTGGGAAAACTACTATTGGAACAAAGTTCCTTATCGCGCGTTGTGAAAGGGCGCTAGTCGGAAAAAATTCTTACGAAAAGTTGTCACGACACTTTTTGCTATAGACGAATGAGCGCTACTTCACCATGGCAACGACGTGACAATATATAACGAAAATTTATAGAAATAAAATGTACTTCTTGTGAAGACTTAAGTTTTTATTCATAGAATAAACATTGGTTCCTTCACTAATTAATTGAAAGGAACTTCGTTCCATCCGGGTGTCCCTTGACACCACTCAAGTTTTTTTTTTATTACAGAAAATGGATAAAACACTATGTATTTTTCTTAATTAATAGACTTACCTGACTTAATGTCAATTTATACATACTTAATGAGTCCCATAGCGTAGATTTCCCATATCAATTTTACAATAAGAAGCAAGTAATTGTATATTGTGTACAGAGTAGCTCACGGCGGCCTCCAGCGCACTGCAGCAGCCCGCCGCCCGCGCCGCCGCCGCTGCCCGCGCTGCGCAAGCGCACGCCATCAGGACGGTTCATGGACACCATTAATCCACTGCTCTCGTTCTCAAGTGATGACATTGCTGATATGGATAGAGAGGTATACTTCATACTTTATTTTATATAATTAATTTTTATGTTAACCTGATTAGTTTGTTAAATTTACAAAATTCTATCAGACATTTATTAAAAACTAGCTTTTACCTGCGACTCCGTCCGCGCGGAATAAAAAAATGCACACAAGATAAAAAAGTTCCTATGTCTGTCTCCTAGTTCTAAGCTACCTCCCCGTCAATTTTCAGCTAAATCAGTTCGACCAATCTTGAGTTATAAATAGTGTAACTAACATGACTTTCTTTTATATGTGTAGATATTTCATTAAAAACGAAATTTGAATGTTTCAAATAATTTTTTATTGTTTTTACTAGGTGGAAGATATTTTCAATGAATCAGATGAAAGTGCATCTTCAGATGATGAAGAAAAAACTAACAAAATGCAAGATGATCTTGATGATGAAGAAAACCCACCCGAGGACAAATTACTGTCAGTAGAATCAGATAGCTCACAAGGAAAATCACAAGATCCTAATGCTTCAAGTGACTCAGATGAAGGTAATATTACTTTTACGTATATGAAAAAGAAATGTATGTAAATTAAACATATAAATGCATACCATAACATATAACTTCAACTAGCTGTCGCCCGCGACTCCGTCCGCGCGCAGTTAAAAAAAACTTAATTGGGGTATGAAAAATAGATAAAAATAAATGTAGTTTATATGACACGTTCGTAGATTTACCATAGCAGCGCCATCTATTGATTACTTACTCAACCCAGTCAAAAGGTATCGACATCTGTTAGAATCATTTGGAGTTAACAGATAAAACAGACAAATAATTAGCAATAAATTAAAATTGCGACTATAATTTGAGATTTAAACTATCCTATCTCTCAAGTTGGATCGAACTGCACATGGTGTGCGAATTTTATTATAATCGGTTAAGTGGTTTAGGAGTCCATTGAGGACAAACATTGTGACACGAGATTTATATATATTAAGATTGACAGGTACTAAATTTTTTTGTGTCTGCCCAGTGTTAAAGTGGCACAGTAATATTGATTCTTTATTTATTTATTTTACCTTTTCTCTTTAGAAACACCAAGGCCACGAAAGCGACGGCGAAGGTCATCGGATGACGTGCCACCAGATGACGATGACAGTTCTTGGAATTTAATGGGCGCAGCGCTCGAGCGGGAGTTCTTGGCAGAATGATGCCAGTCTTACTAACATAAGTTATAAAGTAATATGTCGCAATACATTTCTCTATGGTTCATAAGTGTTTTTATTTATCATTCACCCTTCTAGCTTCGAGATCCAAAAAAAGGTGTCTAACACAAGGTGTGCTAGATTTAGCAGTCTCAAATCTGTTTTCTTTTAGTCAACACTTTATATATATATATATATATATATATATATATAATATAATATAATAGAAATATGTGTTAATTGTAAAGTTGTTGAAAAATTTTTTCTTTCTATAACTTGAGTCTTGTGAGAATTAGCGACCCTGGAATCAAGCTGCCAGGGTCACTACTGACTTCAACAAAATCAGTTAGTAACAAACTATACATGACATGTTACTGCAATTAGTAAATGTGAAACACTAATATATCTACAAGTATACTGCCTACCTACTTTGTCAGCAATACAACATAATAAAAAATAAAAACAAATATCTCATACTTGACTACCTATAATTATTTACAAACTACAAATAACAGTTAATTTAAATAGCATAAGGATCATTTTCATCAAACACATGAAATTTGGTATATGTAGGCTTGGAAGTAAAGTCTTTCTTTCCATCTTGCCAACCTCGAGGTGGGGCTTTCTTGTAATTAAATGCTGATTCCAACTTCCCATAGAGCTCAGATTGTCTCTCAATGTCTTCTCTATACTTCTCTTTAGCTACTTTCTTGCCAGTAACAGGGTCAGTAACATCGCCAAATGGATATACAACCTCTTTAACTTGGTGAGTTATGAGTTTTGTTAGTTTTTGAGGTAAAGCTTCTATGAGTACAATGTCTCCTGTTTTACATACTTTGTCGGGATCTGAACAGTAGTAGAATTCATCTTTTCTGAAGTACTGAAAACATCAAAAAGTATAACAATAAATAGAATAAGGCATTGAATATTTATATATAATAAATAGAAATAAGAAAATACTCTGAAGTAGATGTATATAATTGACACTCACACATGACTACTCACAATAAGATTTATTATATTTTGATGGTTAACAATGCTTTGGAAAAGAGAAAGTCGTACAAAAACAGAAAGTTCTCTTGATAGTAACATCTTAAATCTATAATACAAACCATTAATAAATTCTCATCTAATTCTAACCGCTTTACTCTGATTTTAGCGGCATTCTGCTTGACTGTTGGTACGCACTGTCCAAGCAATAACAGTTTTCGTACATTATCGGCTATATTACGTGCCATTATAACTTATAAAATCAAAGCAAATAATGTAATATTAAGAATTATTTGGTATTTAATTATAGGTTAGAAATAGAAACTTCAACTAAAGAATGACATAACAGCCAGTGTTGCAACTTTGATACTTATTAATTAGTTAACAATGAAAGGAATTTGAAAACCTAAATTCTTACCAAGCATTTCCAATTACTTTTTAAAGTGTAATAGTTCAGTGTCCGAAATGATTACTATTTTTCTCACTTTCGTAAATTGAAAAAACAGGCACAGATAAATGATTTCTTTTCTACACGGGCATGGCTTTAGTATGCTTCCATTTCTTCTTAGTTCAAATTACAGTCGAACCTGGATAAGTAAAAATCTACGGGACCGTGATATTTGTCTCGCTTATAGAGGTTTCTCGTTTATAGAGTTTTCGCTTATACAAGTACGAAGTATACAAACATAACTTTAATCATTCATTAAATAAGGTCACAGAATAGTTTATTTTCGGTAGACTTGTTCAATAATAAGCTATTTAAAGCGATACTCTAAGATAAAAAGGTCACGGGGGTACATGGAATGTGTGGCAGTAAAAGAAATATTATCAAGAATTATTTTTATTCTTATAACAGTCCCCAAATATAACATTTAAAAAGTTTGATATTTGTTACAAAATAACACTTCATTATTATTATCAAAAGAATATATTTTAATTAAGGCCCAGTAACTGACTATATTTCTTAATCATACAAATTTAAGGCAATTAAGTTTCAATTTCAAATGTACAATAACAACAGTATCTGACATCGATTCAAAAATGGTAGGTAGGTCTACAACATTTACCTCAATTTAAATAAGTATCATTTGTGATAAATTGTTTGCAATTTCAGAAATAATTGTTACAATATTAAGAAAAACAATAAGACAATATTTGTTACTTAAAAATCCCAGTATCAATATCAACCTGCCACCACCTGATATCACATACATAAAATTTATGAAAGTTGACCAACAATAAAATTATAAAAGATGTCAGTTTTTCCTTGTTATGTATACGGTTAATTCAAGATGGCACTAATTTTGTGATAGGCTTAACTAAAGTAACCAAGGCAGCAAGAGATGACAGAGCTCCCAACACCCCGACTGTGCTTGGACTTAATTTTGTATATCCTAATGCAGTCAATGGAATGAATAAATCACAAGAATTCTTGGCAGTATCAACAAATATATCTTTATGACAATTTAAAATGGCGTAAAGGTGTTTTAAACTAGAATTCAAATCGAAATTTCTCACAGAAACATTTACTAAGTCTGAAGGTTTTAGAAACATGGATTTTTTAAAATCTAAAACATGTAGAATTTCATAAAAATCTCTTGCTAAGTTTGCAATTATTGATAACAGCCAGAATCTATTTGCAGTCAGACTCCAGCCATTTGAATCAGACTTTAGAAAGCCATTTTTTGATAACCATACTATGTGGTCTGCGTAAAGGTATAAAGCATGCGCTAATTTACTTGCTGTTAGAGTAAAACGCAGGATGGGATCTTCAATATGTATGGTGCTAAGTGCAGTATAGAAAATATCCACACACCGTCCGAGTCGAAGAACTGTAAAAAAATACTATTAATAAACTTTAATTATGTTTTTAAACATAGAAAATGGTATACTTGGAAATATTTTACCTTTTCTAAATGAGCTTAGAGTATTTTCTAAACTTTTTACTCTGTCAACAGAATACTTATTAGCATTTCTGGATTCAAGCTGATGCCAAACTAGCCGACTTGTATATTGCAACAACCTATAATAATATAAAAAATATATTACACCATTGAGACCATTTGATGCTAGCAATCACTGAGAATTACGTAAAAAGTCCTCCAAATTAGTATTACTAACCTGGCTATTTTGTCTCTTCCCACTGACTGATTGTTTACTTTTATTATAATATCCATCATAGATAAAGAAATATTAATGTAGTAGTATTAACCACATAATATAGAAAAGGTACTCCAGAATCTGAAATAAATATATTTCATCAAATCAAACATATATTTTACTTTTACCACCAACCAATTAAAAAAAAAACAATTTTTACTGATAACATTAAATAAAACTTATTTGAAATGTAATAATTGTCATCATATTTTATGTCAACTTACAACGAGATTCAAAGCTTAAAATTTGCAATGTATAATTTTTATATTGAGTAAATAAATAATTTGTTAATAAATATAAATATATCATAACAATCAAAACACTTGTACTTTTGGACTTGTCAACTTGACTCAGTGCTGCCAATGAAAATTTTTTATTTTTACTCAGCCTTTGTGTGCACTGTGTAAAAAAATCCGTGTTTGCATGGAACAAGATTAGCAGCAGGCCGTAGCACTACTTAAAAAAAAAGAGACATTTTCCTACATTCGCCAATTGGTGCTGTTTTGACATTTTTAAGCAGGCCAAAAGGCAAACATTTTATTGCAGACAACACTACCAACCGGATTGCGGTTGCGGATACGGATACGGCCGGCAACCATTTTGTATCATAAGATTGTCTTGATTTTGTGACTCACGTTGTAGTGAAGCGTTTTATGTTAATTTATAGTGTTCCCAGGAAGCTATCGTTTGTTTGGTTGATTTGAGGTGTTGTGATTTAAGCGAACATTGGTCGCGATAGTTTGTGGTAAGACTTGATAACTTTGTAACGTGCAGTGTTATACAATATGCAATTTCTTCTGGAACAGACGACATTTTGAAGTGACGTGTAATGTTGTGCATTTCAGATAGTGGTTCACCAAACTGAGCTTTCATGATTGGATTACCGCGTAGCGATAGAGATAGAGATCGTATAACGGTGAAAATTCGTAACATGAAGCGAAGCTCATCAAGGGATAGCATGCCGCGATCGAAGAGGACGCGAAGTAGTATAGGTCGTTATGACGATAGTTCTGATGAACGGGTTACGCCAGAGCGCATTCGGCGTCGTGTGCGGTCGCCGAGTCCCCGAGGTCGGTATGTTTCACCCCATCGTGACGACTACGTACGTTCTAGGGAGATTCGTGAAGATTCCGTACGTCCTTACTACAAAGTGCTATGTGTTAGTGCGCTGCACCCTAAGGCTTCCGATGAAATTGTTAAAGATACTCTTTACAGGGAGTATAAAAAATATGGTGAGTTTACCATCAAAATTTCTCACGAACTTGATGAGCGGGTCGCATATGTATGCTTCAGGAGTGCAGAAGACGCTAGGGATGCGAAGCACGCCAAGCCAAGAATTATTTTATACGATAAAGTAGCTATTATTGACCCAGTTTACGAACCTGTTAGGTCAGAATATAGAAGTAGGCCAAGAAGCATTACTCCACCAGATTATGACCGTCCATATTCTTATGCTTGGTCACCAGTGCCTGACCGAAGGAGGCCGCCACCAGATGATAGGGCATATGGCATCCCACCTACTGTGCCCCCGCACCACAGAGATTTTCGGCCTCCAATGCATGAATATCCAATGGCAGGCCCACATGGGCCTCCAATGCATCACAGACCCCCAATGCACCACCCTCCCCATCCACATTATATGCCAAGGCCCTACATGCCCAGACCACACCATCCACCTTTTGAGAAAATGGAAAACAAAAAAGACAAATTTCCAAACTATTTGCACCATGTTCAGCCTGAAGATGATCCATTAGCTACCAGAACGCTTTTTGCAGGTAATTTAGAAATTAACATATCTGATGAGGAACTCCGACGTATATTTGGCCGTTATGGTATTGTAGAAGATATTGACATAAAACGTCCCCCTCCTGGTACTGGTAATGCTTTTGCATTTGTAAGGTATCAAACTTTAGATATGGCCCATAGAGCCAAAGTAGAACTTTCTGGACAGTACATTGGAAAATTCCAATGTAAGATAGGATATGGCAAGGCAACACCTACAACTCGTGTCTGGGTTGGTGGTCTGGGACCATGGACATCAGTAGCTCAATTAGAAAGAGAATTTGATAGATTTGGTGCCATTAAAAAGATTGAATATGCTAAAGGAGAGGCTCATGCATACATTTTATATGATTCCATAGATGCAGCTCAGGCTGCTGTAAAAGAAATGAGAGGTTTTCCTTTAGGTGGACCTGATAGACGTCTTCGTATTGACTTTGCTGATGTAGGTACAGGGGGTCCTTATAGACCTAAGCCTTATGCTCCACCTGTAGGTGAAGATGGCAGACCTGTCGAAGGGTATGAGGGATATGAAGGAGGATCATGGGATGAAGGATATGGGTATGGATCAGGTTATAGAGGTCGCGGTGGACATCGTGGTCGTGGCAGGGGAATGTATAGGGGGGCATATCATGGTGCAGGGGATTATAGAGATGAGGAATGGAGAAGAGCCCCCGCAGATGGCGACTACGAGAGTCGAGTCAGACGCTCTGGATCACGCGAGCCGGGTGTTGATAGATCTCGATCCCGATCGCCACGTCGCCGGTCACCTGAAAGTGACTCTGATGGATCTCCTCGGCGCAGTAGTGGAATGCTATCATCAGCAAGGACTCTACCTGAAGTAGTCCGTAAAGCGGCAACAATATGGAATGGTGCTCTCATTCTTAAAAATTCATTATTCCCAACCAAATTCCATTTAACTGATGGTGACTCTGAAATAATTGATAGTCTGATGAAAGACGAAGATGGAAAAAATCAGTTAAGAATTACTCAAAGATTGAGATTGGATCAGCCAAAGTTGGACGACGTACAGAAACGTATTGCTACTTCTAGCTCACATGCTATATTCTTAGGGGTGGCAGGTTCAACAGCATCTATAACAAATGAAGACACAAGTATTCAGACAAGGCCTATGCGAAATTTGGTTTCATACCTCAAACAGAAAGAGGCTGCAGGAGTAATATCACTGTTGAACAAAGAAACAGAAGCCACGGGTGTACTTTATTCCTTTCCTCCTTGTGAATTTTCAACAGAGCTCCTAAAAAGGACTTGCCACAACTTGACAGAGGAAAGTCTGAAAGAAGATCATCTTGTTATTGTAGTTGTCCGTGGGGGCTCTGCGTAAATCACAAATTTTTATTTTGCTTAGACAAAACATTTAGCATATAAAAGTATTCTATATAGGTTACGACAATTTTTTATTTTTATTATAGAGTTATTTTATAATGTAATTTATGTGGCGTGTAGTGCACTGTGGGGTGTTTCTAACTTAGTTTTGTGAAGGTTAAAATATTGTTATTGTGTAGTGCTGTGAATGTAATTACCAAGTTTGTGAGAAGCAATAATTATTGCACATATCTAGGTAAAGTTTATATTAGTTTTGCTAGGATTAACTTTGGACAAAACATTTCAATTGTGTATTAATGTTGGCAAAGGCAAGTTATAGTGTATAATTTTATCCAGTGTAAGTTAGGTGACTGTGTTGTGTGTGAATATGCAAATAGAATATTAAATCTGAAGTTGTAGTTTTTTTACACCTTGTGAGTAAGTGTATTGCTTTAAAGTGCAGTTTTTTTTATAAATTTGTGAATAGTTTGTGGTAAATGAAGGTGCTAAATTTTTCATATATCAGATACTGAATAAAAAAAAATTTGAGACTGGGAATAATTTGTGCAGCATAAAAGTGAATGCTTTGTTAAGCACAGTTTTGTGGGGTTTTGTGATAGCTTAAGTGTGGTGCTGGTGGTCAGTTTAGATTCAATAATTAGTTTTATTTACATATTGTGGTTATTGTGGAAAAATGGGGTGCCAAATCTGTAAGTAACAACACTAAAATGTTATCAAGCAAAGGATATTACCATAAATATATACTGTTTAAAAATAATATTTAGGGCCTTCTGTATAGTGTTTGAAAAGAACTAATGGAAAGTCTAAATGACGTTTTTCCTCCTCATTAGGCAAATTGTTTTTATAGATGATTAAAATTGATGCTACTCTATGAACATTAGTACATTTCTATAGTAGCACATGTTTTATCAGCCTTTATGTTGAACAGAGGATAAAATTTCAACCTGCCAGATGGTCCGATTTTTTAGGATAATGAGATGGGATTAGGATATATGATACCTTCTTTAAGTTATTTAGGTGCCGCTTTCTGCTGTAAAAGAAAAATACACCACTGTCTTTAAGAAGGTAAATATTAATAATTATAAAGGAGTATCGTCAGTGGCTGGGTGCCGCTTTACAAATTTTCATTTGATGCTTTCACAAGTTCGAGCAATGTATATGTGTTTTGGATTTATATTTGGTGAAGGTAATTTACAATGAAAGAAGAAATGATTCGTTTTGTCAATCTTTAATTAACTTTAGAGGATAAAATTATCGAGACACAATTTTTGTCTCCAAAATAAACAAAATCAAGTGTTAAATTACTTTCGCGCAAATAATGTTAATGTCTAAAATGGAATTTGCCTGTTACTCACAAATTAATTTAAAACAACTTCAAACTTCACGCAAGTTTTTTACTAATTTACTGTTCCTAAGAATCTGGATTTTTACCACGATTAGGCTGTTTGAGCTCCCGATATTTCGGGCATGCGCCATGTTCACGGGTTGACTGATGGTCAATGGTCTCAAACAGCCTAATCGAGGTAAGAATCCCGTTTCTTACGAACAGTATTATTTAAAACATTTTTACCCCCTCCATTCATTTTAGCTTCCAATGGAAACACTGAAAGAGTTTAGGTTTGTCTGGGTATTGTTTTAAGAATTAACAAGGAATTTTATAGAAGACTGAGTCTAGAAATGTCTAGTAGATATATGCCATATTACATTATGTGAGCTGCCGCTGGCTTCCAAAGCCAAAATCTGATTAAAAAACATCCCTGTCATTACCTTTGACAAAACAGAGATAATATGTTTTAAATGGGGTTTTTGGTATCAGAAATCCACGATTAGAATGAAACAGTCTTATAAAAAGAAAAGAACAGCTATATTCATCTCCAGTGCATCAAATACATGAAAGAAAAGCTTCATCTCCCTTGCTTAATACCCCTTTAAATTTTTTAAAACCTATATTTTCATTGGACCAGGTTTCAATGCAGTTCTTCAAAGTATGTATAGTTGCAGTACTGGTGGCTTGTAGCGTAAATGGTTTGTATGTCATTAATCTTCTTCATACCAAAGACGGTGAGTCAGGTCAAAATACTCATCTTAAGTATATTTAGTTAGTTTTATTTGGCTAATCAACTATTTCTATTAAACAGGTAATCTGTGATAGACTTGGAACATATCGGTATTATTTTCTTAACCTTTTGCATTTTGTTATTGTAAAAGTGTTTGATATTTTTTAATAAATAAATGATTAATTATCTCATACAGTCTTTTAATTCAACAAGTCCTAAAATAATCAAGTTTCAATAGACTATTATGCCAGTAAAATAAAGATTATTTAAATTTGAAGATTGGAGTCACACAACATAAATAAGACAACGTATTATGAATTTGATCTAAGCATTGAGCAGATGGATGGGGTGGAGGAAACAAGTCTGTAGACGCGCCTTGTTACTACTAAAACAATAGCAAATTAAATTATTTGTTATGACTACCATAATATTTATTCATTTAGACAAATATTAAAGGACTTTTATAATCATCATCTGAGGCGCCACAGCCACGGGTGGGCCTGGACCTGGTCAAGTAAATTCCTCCACACTGGTCTACTTTGTGCTTTTTGCGTCCAGCTCTTAATGCCGATATTTTTAAGATCGCGCTCGACGTCATTTCGTCATCTCAACTTCGGCCTACCATGTGCTTTACGTCCATCCGGTTAACTCTCCAACAGGCGTTTGGGAATTCTGCAATCATCCATGCGTGCAACGTGTCCCGCCCACCGTGTCGTCCAAAGGACTTATACCCAACATAAATAAAATTATGTTGCGCCTGTAGGCTTTACACTAGCAATTCCTTGTAAATTGAAATTTACTGCTGAAAAATGAAAGATGGAGACAAAAGCAGGCGCGTGTTTAATTTTAGCAATGCATATGTATTACTCTTTTTCAACACAAGGGAGAATAACAAACAGTTTGTGATAATGTCAAATGCATTTATTAAACAGTGAATAAATAATTTACTGACACCTTACAATTGATAAATATATTACATAAACAATATCAATGGGATTCCATACTAAAGTATGTTTTTTTTCAATAAGACACAATTTTGTAATCCGGGTACAGTATAACATATCTTACGCTAACATTATTCACTGAGATGCAAGTCCTTCCTAAGGGTATAGGCAGAGACATGCATCATATAGGGCTCATGTTGAAGGAAATTATCTATGGCCTTTTGCCTAACTTCCTCCCAAGCATAGAGGTCTCTGTATATTGGTCGTACAAATTTCATACGTCCCTGATGGTTCAGGAAATTGAACACATCTTCCAGTTTAGTTGAGTCTTTACTTCTTACGCACAATCTCATCCATCTGTATTGGATCTCGGAATTCTTGCTGTCGCTGATTTTATAAGCGTCATTGAGAGCGTGCAGCTTTTCAACGGTCATTGCATTTCTTTCAACAAGCTCTTGCAGTAAATTGATTAACTGATGCGGTGTGAAGCCTTTTATATCATCAGGCGAAATGTTTCCACTTTCTGTGATCTTTGTCGCTAGTGCTGTAACCGCTTTCGTCATTGACGTGTCGTAACTAAAAAAAAAAGTATTAAATTTAATAAAGTACACCCGAAATAAATATTCGATAATTAAGAATTTGATTTGATTTATTTTTTACTAGACTTGGACTCGCCCGCGACTTCGTTAGCGCAGGATTAAATAACAAAGTTGTCTATAATATGTTCACATGTATCAACTACTTTCCCACCAAACTCTAACTAGCCGTTTCAGATAAAAAAAGAATTAAATCGGTTATTCACATTAAAAAAATATTTAAAATTTGTTTATACACCAAACAAAATACACCACAAACATGACGGATGTTTTTTTCGATATTACAATCACCCTCTAATTTGAAGTAATATTTTTCGTTATTCAAACTTTCGTGAGACATTATCACTAACTTATATAGAAACGGCTAAAACACTCATGTATATATGTCCGGTGTCGTCACCGACTAGTTTCGAGCCCTTCGGGGGCTCTTCATCAGGGTGAGTGGGATTGGTATTATTTCGCGGACGCGGCCCGTCGCTCACTGCGCGCCTGCGCTCTTAGGGCGCGTCTTGAGGTGGCGGGGGGCGCGGGGTGCGCCGGCGTCGTTGACGAGGTTGATACCAAAGCAGTGTTGGTGTTGTTATTAGAGTTTCCGGGGGCACAAAATGTACTGATTATATCCACAATATCGTCTTCAGCACTGTTGATGTTGTGTCGCGCCGTTATTCAATTGTTGAAGGACGTCAAAATCCAAAACGACGAGATAATGGTGAGTTTCGACGTGGCGTCTCTATTTACAAATGTACCGGTAGCGGAAACTATAAATATTATAAGACAACGCCTTATATCACACAATATACCTACTGATTACATGAGTTTAATAGAGTTCTGCCTTACGAGTGGCTATTTCCGTTGGCGAGGGGATTTTTACCTTCAGATGGATGGAGTGGCGATGGGCTCGCCAATAGCACCAGTTGCGGCTAATATATTTATGGAATACTTCGAGGAGGAGGCGTGGAAGCATGCACCTTTTAAACCCAGATACTGGTGGAGATACGTAGACGACGTGTTCGCTATAGTTCCCAGACAAGCCGTCACTCAACTACTAAACCATTTGAACGACGTACATCCAAAAATCCATTTTACTACGGAGGAGGAAAATGAAGGAACTCTCCCATTTTTGGACGTACTAGTGAAGAGGGAACCTAGTGGTGATCTAGTACACACCGTGTATAGAAAGCCTACACACACGGATCGGTACTTGAGGGCGGACTCTCATCACCATCCATCTCAGCTATCTTCAGTGCCGCGCACGCTTATAAGTCGCGCAATACGTTTATGCGACACTCAATTCCTGCAGGCTGAATTGACGCACGTACGGCACGTATTAGAGAGCAATGGATACAACTGGCGACAGAGTTACCGAATAGCGAACACGACCAGCAAACCACGGCCTCAAGTTGCAGAGCGGGTCCCGGTCTATTTACCATTTATGCGAGGGGTCACGGACAAAATTGGACACCTGTTACGCCGTAGGTTCAGCATCAGGACAATTTTCCGCCCAATGACACAGATCAAACAACTTCTGCGATCTCCAAAGGACCGGGATCCCCTAGATAGTCCTGGTGTCTACGAGATCCCGTGCGACTGTGGTAAAAGTTACGTCGGCGAAACGGGGCGCAATATAAAGTCGAGACTCTCTGAGCATATCCGCAGTATGCGTAAATTAGACGGCAACACCTCGGCGGTTGCGGATCACGCACTTAACTCCGGAACCTCGCATTATATTAGGTTCGACAAAGTTAAAGTGCTGGCCCGTGAGAGGAACTTCGTGTCTCGGAAGCTTCGGGAGGCTATTGAAATAGGTCGTCGACCTAATTTCAACAGAGACAAGGGGTGGGCTCTGCCACGTACATGGGAACCCGTCTTAATGAACGCGGCGCGACACAACATCAACAGTGCTGAAGACGATATTGTGGATATAATCAGTACATTTTGTGCCCCCGGAAACTCTAATAACAACACCAACACTGCTTTGGTATCAACCTCGTCAACGACGCCGGCGCACCCCGCGCCCCCCGCCACCTCAAGACGCGCCCTAAGAGCGCAGGCGCGCAGTGAGCGACGGGCCGCGTCCGCGAAATAATACCAATCCCACTCACCCTGATGAAGAGCCCCCGAAGGGCTCGAAACTAGTCGGTGACGACACCGGACATATATACATGAGTGTTTTAGCCGTTTCTATATAAGTTAGTAATATTTTTCGGCTAAATTTTACAAAGTGACTAGCTGTCGCCCGCGACTCCGTCCGGGCGCAGTTAAAAAATGGGGGGGGGGAATATGAAAAATAGATGTTGGCCGATTCTCAGACCTACTGAATATGCTCACAAAATTTCATGAGAATCGGTCAAGCCGTTTCGGAGGAGTACGGGAACGAAAACTGTGACACGAGAATTTTATATATTAGATTTAAAATGTTGCTGACAATGTAAAGTTTGAACTCAATAAATGTCAACCATAGACAGCTATGTCCATCATAGACCATAGACAGAGCTGTCTATGGTTGACTTTTATTAAGTTAAATAGGTTGAATTTACTAGAAGAATACTAACTTGGGTATGACAGGAGGCATGCCATTATGGAAGAACCAAGCGTCCCAGTCGACGTTGCTCAACTTATTGTTACCACTGAAGTAATCCAGCAAATATTCCTTGAACTCTTTCGTTTCCAGCGAACGCCTCTGGTAATAATTCAAATACGATCTGAGGAATTCGTCAAAGACTTCTGAAAAATAATAACAACAATGAATAAAACATTTCACACCTGAGCGACTCTTCCTCTTCATAACTATGCATATGCTATGCATACCACCCTTGTCCCCACAAGGGTGGTATGTTTAAGGCATTTTACGATAAAAAAACATATGTAGGACAGGATATTTTAAGTATATTTCCATCAATTTTAAAATGTTTTCCAGAACATCTCTTCAACATAATAGACGAAACCCGTTTATATATATATCTAGCTGTCGCCCGCGACTTCGTCCGCGCGAAATTAAAAGAAACTTAGTACGTAACCTATTTGTTCTTCTAGATTATGTTTTACATTTCGCCACTTTACAAGAACAACGTGATATTTTTAAACCACAACTTTAGAGGAAAGCAATTTTTAACATTTAAATGTTGATAAATTCTAAAATATTGATAATTTTACCGTCGGAAAACAATAAAATTGTTACGGTAATTAATGTGTTAAATTAATTTATCAACGCTTAAATGTTTGAAATTGCTCTCCTGTAAAGTTGTGGTTTAAAAATATCACGTTGTTCTTGTAAAGAGGCGATTTGTCTAAATTTAATCAAGATCCGTTGTGCGGTTCCGGAGTTACCATCAAACAAACATCCATTCCAAACATTCGCATTTATAATATTAGTAAGATTACTGTGGGTTTAAATTTTCAAAATATGTATTTTATCTCTTCGTAAATATAAATATTAAGATGTTACCAGGTCCTCCTACAAGGTCTTCTAAATAACGTAGAAAGAGTGATCCCTTTTCATATGGGACTCGTGAGAACGCGTCGTCCGGATGGACTCCATTTAGGTCCGGCACCAAACGTGTTAATGGATTAGTTGGTCCAAATTCTTCATTTATCTACAAAGAAAAAAAAACATTTAAGTTTTTAAAACATCATATACGAAGCAATTTGATTGGTTAGAATTTAGCTTCGTCATAGTACATCTAGTAATTGTAGGTTTCCGAGTCCAAAATCTCCGTTTAAAGCAGTGTTTTTCAAAGTGGGCAATAACGCCCCCTTGGGGGCGTTTAAAACCTAGAGGGGGGCGTTAAGGAGCCCAAAAAAAAGGGGGGCGTTGAAATTAATTAAAGTAATGAAATTGTGGTTTTTAAGTTTAAAGGTTGAATAAAAATAAGGGGGCGCTGAAAAATAATTGATTTTCAAAGGGGGCGGTAAAAGAAATAAGTTTGATAATCACTGGTTTAAAACATATGATATGTTTCATACAGAGATATTGGTTTCAGAAATTCACGATAAGACGAAGTTAGATAATTTTTTTATAATCAAAGTACAATTAGCTTACAGTTTCAGTGAGTTCTTGTAGTCCGAGTAAGCTATGAAAGTCGCGACTACGCTTGGCCTCCGCGGGGTCCGCGATCAGGGAGGCGCCCACCTTCCTCTCCAGGAACACGGTGAACCCCTCGTTCAACCAGAAGTGCTCAAAGTTCTTATTGGTGACCAGATTGCCTGTCCAACTGTGCATTATCTCGTGGACTATTACGTCCGCTTGACTTCTATCCCCAGCCTAAAAAGGTATCCAAAGTTTCCAAAAAAAACACTAAATACTTTTTAAATATAAATTGTATGTGAAATATAAAGTGCGGTGAGGGGGAAAGGTAAGAGGTCAACAGTCTATCTCTTGAAATACACACGAATTCTTTGTACCCTGAGTGTGTGCTGCTACAGGTTTTTAACATCAAAAAAATAACTCACCAGTAAGGTGGGTGTGACAAAAGTGAGACAAGGGTTCTCCATGCCGCCGTAGGGGAAGGAGGGCGGCAGGACCAGCAGGTCGTACTGCCCCCACTGGTACGGCCCGCACAGACTCTCAGCAGCTTTCAGATACTTCTCTGTATCTGCGAACTCCCACGCACTGCGCTCGATCTCCTCTTTCTCAGACCATACGTAAGATCTTTAATTAATTAAAATAATTATTACCCGATTGACACAAAAAACCATCCTTTTTATAATAGAATTCTATTAAAAATTTAAATTATAACAAACCAAACAAAGTTCCACTGTTTAAATTCAACTACCGCAGTCATTAAATGGCTACTAAGAGCGTATTCCGTCCGTGTTCTATTTAGTGTTTTTACAACAACAGCTAAGAGACTTAAACATTAAACGTCGAGTGCTGAGTAAAGCATTTTTAGCCGACTTCAAAAAGAAGGAGGTTATCAATTCGACTGTATTTTTTTATGTGTGTTACTGCGATTCTCCGCCCCTGGTGGTCCGATTTTGATAAAAATTATTTTAATCGAAGGGAAGTGCTTGCAGATGGGTCCCATTTTTTTTTTTTCAAATAACTAGAAGACTAGTAGATTTTGTAGCTCAAATATCAACCATTTAGTTACAGTCTAATAATCTTGTTTACATTTTTATCGTACGACGACTTTATCTATCTTAAGGCTTCATTAATAATTGATGTTAATGTCATGGAACTTTTATCTATAAATCATACGCCAACCGATAAGTAAATTATGTGTAAGTTATATAATAATGATAATAAATATATAAAGGAACCTTGGCTTAGTTACCTATTGTGGTTAAGGAAAACAACGCTATTCATTGGTTTACGTTTTGAATTGGTCAGTTAAATGTTAATGTAATAGTAATGTTTATTACAACTAGGACTAGGTTATTCATTGCATAATATGCACATTACCAAACGTTTCTGTGATATTCAATTTCAAATAAAATTACGAAAACTATAAGTGGAATCTATAACAATAACGTTAACGTGTTGAAATTTGAAAGGTAACATAGTATCACGTTTTGTCTGTCACCCTGAGATCGTATTTTCGTTTAACAAACCACGATACTGTTTAATTCGGAACGGAAAAGTTTTCGATTAAAGATATTTGACCGTCAATGTAAAAATATTTCAAATATCTTGCCGGTTTTTAAATTGGGGCAAGTCGCTGCGAAAACACAATTTTAGGTGTAATATTATAACAGTTTAAAACTTGAATTTAAATAGCCTCACCTAGGTCCAAGCTGTTTGGACTCCAACGCTCCCACGGCAATAGCCAGTAAATACGAAGGTATTGGCACATTCTGGTAAAACTTGGTCACGGTGTTATTACTATCACCTCTGATGGCGCTCATGAGAACTTTAAAGTTCTTGGGGACGGATACTTCAGCGTCGTACGTAAATTTCACCGCCGGTGTGTCTTGGCATGGTAAGATAGATCGAGCGTGAATAGGCTAAGAAAAAGTTAAAAAAAAGTTTTTAAGTGACAAGGAAATTTAAACTAAGCAATTTGAATCTTTAATAGTTACAGTAAAGGATTAGAATAACTAAAAAAAAGCTTACCTGACACTGACTGAACATGTATGGATGTTTTTTTCCTGATGTTTGATTTGGTTCCAGCCATTGTAGCGCGGAAGCTGACGGCGCGGTTTGATATTTTACCTTTATTGCTATTCTGTAGGAAAATACTACAGTAAAAAAAAATGTACCCATTTTTTGGTATTTCATTGGAGCATAATTTACAGTTTCCTCTATTAAGTTGAATTAACCAGTAATAATCACAGGACATATTTTATTTATATTTTTGTTTGCAATATATATCTAAGATTTTTCAGTCGATCTGATTTTGTAAATGCTCATTCGCCTTCATAAACGCACAAAAGAATAAAATTGATATAATCAAGCAAAAAAAATGTGATAATTTACATACAAAAATTGAATAACATACAACAAGATACTCTAAAACAATTTTTGACTACATTTTTCGTTGTAGCGAAACTAATTTGTGAACTTTATGAAATTTGTTCAATATTTCATACCTGTTTGATGTGGATACCAATTAAAAATTTACTAGTTTTTGCTCGCGACTTCGTCCTGGCAGATTTATAAAAACAACTTAGTAAGTAGCCTATATGTTCTTCCAGATTGGTTTCGGATTTACGCAGTAATAGACATCCTTCCAAACTTACGCATTTCTAATATAAGTATGATTAAATATAATGCAATAGTTAATTTCTAACCTAGAGGATTCCGTTTCTTCATCGATCCTCTCCAATTTAGATACACGGTTAGAAACCTTATCTTCTTTGTACATTCTTCGTTTATTTTCATAACAAACGTCAATCGCATGAGGTTTATACACATCATCCTCAAAGTCTAGAAATATCGTTGAGATGGCGGTTTCAATTTCTACATTTTTTGTTATAACGCTTTAAAAGACATTTTTATGCTTGATTCTATCAATTTAAAAGGAGATTTCAATTTCAATATATATTAAGCCGTTCACTGCATTATTTAATTAACTCCAATTGAAATAAAAATTGAATCTTAACATTCAATAACATAATAAATTCAATAATATAATAAAAGTGATTGGTATTGTCTACAAAACATTATATAAAACAAAATACTTAGGAGAATAGACCTAATGTAACTTCATTATACAAAAATGTTTGGGTGCCTGAAGTTTTCTTTATAATGTTCGAACTGTTAGATGCTTTGTAGCTAAAAGACCGCACCCACAATAATATGAGGCCTAAATATTGCATAACGGTGACGTCATATCGGGTATGTAATTTATGTTTTCAATCGTATAAAGCTGAAAAGACAAAAAATCTGCTCTCTGTACCCCTGTTTATTTTAACGGACCCTTAGAAAGCTGCCAATATGTTTATAGTTGAATGGAGTTAGTTAATGAAAGCAGTGAACGTCTCAAAAGTATGACTACTACTTACGGCTCCTGCGGTCCGTGTGAATGCGGCAATGTGATAGCTAATCTAGATCCAAAGTTAGGTACATGTTTGTCCACTGTATATTTCAACTTTAAGCCATCTGATAGTTCTACGGAATGTATTGTTAGATTGTTCACATCTAAAACCTGAAAAATTGGTTGATAAATTAAACAATTCAGCATTAATATCACAAAGTTCGATGAATTTAATTATTTCATATTGTTATGATCACTTAGACCAGTGTTTCCCAACCTTTTTGGATCCATGTCCCATTTTTCAGGATGACTATTACCCCCTTATAAATTTCGTTTAGAAATAAATTTCTCTCGAGGCCTAAATTTACAATGTTAGAGAAATAATTAAATACTACTTTTGGCTGACTAGATCAATTTCATATAAAAAATTTAAACACGAAAACACATATAAATAGTTTAAATGCAACGGATTTTTGTCTCTAAAACGTTTTTATTTACTTTTTAGCACTGGCTATCATTGTAAGGATGTAGCCTTAAGTTTTTAAATCTCCGAATTGTCCCCTTCTGAATTCAAATGTCCCCCAGGTGGGGCGTATGCCCCACTTTGGGAAACACTGACTTAGATCAAATAACTTAGACATCTCTTACTTATAACTACACTAAAGGTGTTTCGATTAATTTAAGTAATGTGTTTCTATTATAAATATAAACAATATTAGTGAAATATATGTAAAAGTTGACACAAATAATATGAGATCATATATTGTTGTTATCTCGAATGATAACCTGACAGGAACAGTTCAAATGATAAGAATGAAACTTTGATGGACATTATCTTTTGCACTTGCAAATGTCACATATAGGATTACTTGGAACTGGACTTGAGTAATGACGGAAATACGAAATTTTAAATAAAAAAAATTCCATTTATAACATCAACAAAAGAAAATTGTACTTAGTCCAAACATTTAACTGGACAATATCACAGTTAAAAAATAGTATATAAGACATCTATATAGTATATAATAGTATAAAAGATATCTGAAACATTGTTCATGCATCCATTATTTTTATATGTGAAGTTTTAGAAACGGAAGTTATTTATATATAGGATAAGGAAGCAAACAAACAATGGTTTGTCTAATATTAATTGCTCATGGACATCAACTCACTAGGGGAACCGCAGATGAATTGCCGGCCTTTAAGAAGTGAGCACTTTTTTAGGCCTCCTAAGTTAGTAGTAATCTATTTGGAAATATTGAAGAAGACAAAAAGTCAAGCATTAAAAACTATACAAAAGTTGAGAAAGAATATCCATCCATTAAAAACAATGTACATCACCAAAAGCTTCTTTTAGAAGTAGAATTATAATAAAATATAAATATTTGACTGATAAAAAGTTAAATAAACAATTGTTTAGGCTGTATACAAATTACATTTATGTATTTAAAAAAATAAAAAATCATACTATTTCATCAGTGTGTTGCAGTAAATCAAAGTTTAGCACAGCAATCCCAGATAGGACTTTGGTGTCAAAATCCACATCCCACACCAAATGTATATGTTTTATAACTGCTATTTCTGTAAAAAAAACATGACAATTTAACAAAACATAAATAAATAAGCTTATAAAATGTTTTCGTTGGAAATGCAAGTCCGTTCAAATACTAAAAAAATATTAAAAAAAAATAAAAAATACCTGGCCTTGAATATGAAGAAGGATCTAGTGGACTTAGCGCACCCATGGCTTTCACTTGACTATAACAAAAAAAAGTTAAGAAATAAGTCCAATAGTAGCCCATCACAGAGTTCATGTACTTCACCAGTGAAATACAATTCAACAATGAACAATCATGTCAAGATAAAAATCAAAATTGATAGTTTCGCATCAACAATTCAATAGGCAATTATATGAAAAAATAAAATAAAGGGTATACCTTGTAAACAATAAGCGGAAGAAGGAACTTACGAACTTAAATAAGTTACCAGTTACTCTCGACTAATTTTTAACTTTTAAACTTGCTTCTGTTAATTCGATTAACGTAGGGGCAATGCTAAGTAAAATGTATATGAGGACTTATATACCTTATGTTTAAAGAGTTAAGGACATAAATATGTGTAAAATCTTTTATGTAAACATTGTATTCTACCGGGTACAAGTACCGAGATAAAGATATATTTGTATTATAAAAGTTTTGCACAATGATAAGATATTATCATAAATGTCACGCAAGCACTTACTTGGGTATTGCGAAATGTTTATTTATTGCAGAATTGGAGAAGGTTATTATATTATGTTTATAGGTATTAGAAAATAAAGGTTTGGTTAAAACACTACTGCAGATTCTTTCACGTCCATAAAATATTGGACTTTTTGTGCTTTTTTGCAAAGCTTGGCAAAAATGCCGCTTGACAACTTTTGAGCAGATGACAGCCATTTTTAACAGATAAAAAAGTTAGGCTCATCAACCAGTTACTGAAACACAAACAGTACTTTTCATACATTAAATTTTTTGTGTATTTGATACATTAGTTTAAACTAAATCGAACAATACGAAACCAAATTTTTTTTCAGAGTACATCGGTTTTCATTTGTTATATTTATGAGTTTATGACGTTCCATTCTTGATGTCGTGACTTGCCGGCCGGTAGCGGTACGGTATGCTATATTACTATATTACAGTGGTGATGGAAATAAAAATAAGCATCCAATAAGCATCCTTTTACTGATCAACTTACACTTACAAGGATATGATAAACAAAATTGCGAAACATATTTAATTATCTTAATAACTATAAAATTTTATATATTTTGGCACAACAATGTTTGTCCATGATTAATTTATAACATTAGTTTTTTTAAGTTTCGTATTGAAACGTATCTGTCAAGTTTGACATCAAAAAAATGTATTGTGCATTTTTTATGCAAATACAATAAACCATCGGTGTCAATGTTTATAATTGGTTTCAATTGGTTTCTTAAAAATGAAGTGTTTTAATATTTTCTAAATGTATTCTTAAAGAGCATTAAAGATAAATAATTTATTCTTACTTAAGTTATTAATTAAAAAGTGGTGAAGTGTTAAATGTTTTTTTAGTGACAGAAAACATGTTGTCTAAGTTTCATCATTATCATGGATCAAATATTATTCTTTTCGAAGACAACACCGTGGCCTATAGGAAGGCAAGTTTTGCGCATGGATTGACATTTAGTGAGAAGCCTTTATTACCTGGTGAAATATTTTTGGTTGAAATAGAGAAAACAGAAAGGGGATGGAGTGGCCATATGCGATTAGGATTAACCCTGCTTGATCCGCAAACTGCTGCGCTCGGAGATAAAGGACTTCCACAGTACGCTTTACCTGATTTAGCAAACACTGGTATGTCATGGATCTTTCCCATTTCGAAATCACAGAACAATGTGCTGATTGAGCTTGTCAACCAAGGGGCGAGCGGCCGCCGTGAAAATGAGCCCAGAATTTCAGTCCTAGGTGATGGACATACTGTGCGTACGCCTCGAGGCTTTATATCTAAAATGCTGCTGAGACCACAAATATTGTCACAGAATGGTACACCACAAGGTATATTGCCTATGGATGCTGGCAGTAGAATTGGGGTCATGTTTGTTCCATGCCCTAAAACTAGTAGGGATGAACCAGATATGGCTGAAATGCATTTTATAATTAATGGCGAAGACCAAGGGCCATGTACTAAGGCCATACCATATACTAGTGGACCACTTCATGCTGTGGTAGATGTGTACGGAACAACAAAGCAAGTTAAAATTGTACAATTATATGGAGGTAAGTTATCAGTTATTTCTCATATACTGTCTTTAAATTGAAAAAACATATTTTGTCTAATGTAAAAATTAACATTTTATTTCAGTAAAATCCCTACAAAATGTTTGCAGAGATGCAATACTTCAGTATGTGAATGATGGATCAGTCAAAGCACTACCATTGCCAAAGTGTTTGAAAGACTTTCTCCTCTCATAGAAAATGTGATAATGTTAATTTGTGGTGACAATAATAAGACTATTTGTGGGAATTTAAATTTAAACATTGACAGTTATTGTTGAAATTATGAAACGTATGTATGCGTTTTAGTATGTATTTGAACACATGCTTAAAAATAAATATTGCAATAAATACTTTAAAAGTTTTAATATTTGATTAAATGATAATTTAATATTAAAGACAAAGTGAGTTTTGAGACGTATTTTAAAATGGCTTCAAAAGACAATTAGCATAAATGTTTCTTTTATACTGTTGAAGACTATGAAATAAACAAACATTTCTGTATTGAAACTATTGTAAAACTTGATTATGGACAATGACATAGAAAGTTGAAAAGTGAATCACAGACAGTTCAAAATATATTCTACATATTTTTATCATTGTAATAATGAAGCACAAAAGTTAATTTAGAATTGCCAGCTGTAATTTTAATTAAATAATCCGCATATCCTTAAGGGTAACACTGCTTGTTTAACCTCTATTCATTTAAAAATCTTCCAATCATTTATTGATTATATTTGTATATAACATTTAAGAATTATAGCAAGTTCCTACATTTAATTTGAAAGTATCCTATCCCACAATTTTCAAATTATTTATTTATACAAATAATGGAACTGTATATATTGATGTATATGAGTTATATAAAATTTTTTACAAGGAGAAATTTTGATTAAATGAATGTGTAAGAGAATAATGAAATATGTATATAGTTTCATGTTTCAAATGTAAATAGAACACAGAAAAGTCACAGATATGGAAGTAGATGGACATTAGGGATTTTCATTTGGCACCTCTTAATCTTCAACAGCAACTAATATAAATAAATATACTGTGGCATGTTCATACGCCATATATCATTATAAATTATTAAGACATATAGCAGTACTATGTAAAATGAATGTTGATAATTACTGCCAATCCCTGATCGGTAAATAAGAAAATTTACCATTAAAAAAAATCCAGACTCATAAGACAGATTTACAACATAATTAACATAACTGTATGTAACATATTCTGTAGATTATATTCAAAGAATTCTTCATGTACTATCAATAATTATGTTAGATATTTTCAACAAATTTGTAGCACTTAAAGATGGATTGATGAAGCCAAAAGTAAAATAGTTACTATACCGACATGATAAAAAAATTTAAGCATATTTTGAAGCTAATAAGGCCATTGAGATGATATTAAAGGATGGGTATAAATAAAAGGTCTTACAATGTTTATTACCATGGGTTTCCACTGTTAGAAAGCCTGTACATAATAAATTGCTATCTTGTATTTTTTCATAGGAAATGATAGAGATGTCCATGTGTATTGCAGTAGAAACTCCGCGCGGTATTTGAATATTCTTTTATGTTTTATTAAACTCAATTACTTGTTTCTGAATGTACAGTGAACTTAATTGTGCGTCTATAATTTAGTTAGGTGATTGTTACGATGTGATGTTTTTAATTTGTTATTAATGATTTAATATGTAAATTGGTGGAGATAAAACCATGCGAAGATTTATTTATATTCAATAAAATGTTTTGCTTTAGTTAATGTCTTATTTATTATCCTATTATGATAAATAAAAACGATACACAGACATACTAACATATTTACAGATTTCGAACAAATAAAAACTTGTTATCTTTAGCTCTACCACCAAAAAAGGTTACAGTACAGCACCGTATTCTTTACATATCCTACAGAAATTAAGTCATGCGTAAACATTTCAAACGCCAAGAGTATGAGGCAATTAAAGTACAGAAACTTGCTTGGATGATACTTATTAACCCGTAAGCAGAGTTTAAGTTTTTTCATTTGACGCGATTCTAACAAACTTCTGTCTCTCTTCAATCTAAATATCTGATCAGATCTTATTAACGTTTAATTTTAACTGCGTCCAGCCAATTAGGAAAAAATTTCATTACAACAATTCATTACAACATACAATTAGGAAGAAATTTTTGTAATTTAATAACACTCATTTAATTGCTTCAATTGACTCCTTCAACGACGGTGCTACCTTGACTACTATTTATTAAAGTCATGGCGACTTTAGGCTACTCGTAACTGCATATTTTCACAAATAATCACGCGACTGGTCACGGCTGTCTCTGGGTAGCAGCTGTGGACGCCACAGTGGAAATACGTTAAAATATTCTATCACTCTAAAAAATGGCGATTGCCACTTAGTGGAAATAAGCATTAAGCTTGTTAAAGTGTTTGAGCGCAAATTGAAGAGGTGTGACAAGTTCACGAAATATTAGACTCTAGGTCACTAATTTGACTTCCTCGTTACTCGGCCAATATGATGTCCGTGACGATTCAGCTTAATTTTAGTAAGTAAAATCAACAACAAAGTATGCATACATAGCGTAATAAAAAAATAGTTAGGTACTCTTTTGTTTATAAACCTGATTAATTAATTCTGTCATAAAAAGTTTGTGTCAGAAAGGAAATATATTTCCAGAGTACAATAATATATATACAGAAATCAGTAATTGATAAAATCAATAAAAAGAGAAAAAGCTGAGTATATAAGTTAAGTTTATCAATCCCTTCATTTGGAGAAAAGAAAGGTATTATTATTTGTAACAAAGTTGATCCTTTTACCTTTTTAGTAAGGAACTGATTTTATTTACATATCTATCTTCTTAAAACATCAAGTGCAGGAAGACTAAATGGAGGACAGATATGATGAGTATTTAACGGCCATGAAGCGGGTCCAACGCGAATCTATATACAGGAATACAGCGTCCGTCTATATGTCGCCACGGGAGCGCCGACGAAAGAGCGATGGAAGGAAACAATCAACGTATACGCATGTTTTTATTAATTCATACTAGAGATCAATGGCTGTTGATACCACGGCCGTTAATGTAAAATAAACACTGAGAAGGCACGTGCTGTTTTTTTTTATAGGAAAATTGGCCAAACTTGTGGCGGTTCGCGTAAGTTTAGTCCATGAACACCCGCAACAGAAGTACCCAAATTTTTTTTGTCTGTAAGGGAGGGGTACGGCCTTGTGGACTGTGTGTTTATAATAATTATGTCATGTTGAAATATTGCAGCAACGTTCATTCTTAGAAGGTCTTTGGATTACCCTATAAGTTGTAAAATGTACATAGTTTTACACAACCATTTATTCTTATATAGAAATATAGCAACGGAAAGCTCAAACGGCGTGGAGCAAGCTAAACGCATCAGCACCATGGCATCTTTCGTGCCCGACGAGATCGTGTATAAGCATTCTGACCTCTCTGTGAGGACATATGAGACAGCTCTTATGTTTATTGATGTTTCCGGTAATTACATTCATTATTTATTAAACTCAGTAATAAAAGAAGAAATTAGGTAGGTATTCTAAACTAAAAACATCTGGTAGTTGACGAAAATATGATATTCCAGTTCTGTACTTAGTGTAATGAGTCGAAAACATTTTCACAGTTAATATTTTATAACTTAACGTATCCAAAACATACCCAAAGTCACATAAAATTTAATTTGATATTGTTTTAAGGCTTTACAGATTTATGCGAAGCTTACACAAGAACTGGTCGTGGTGGACCGTCGAGATTGACGCAGGTTCTTAATTCCTACATCGGTGCTATGGTGCAAGAAATCCTGACGCACAACGGCGACATATTGAAGTTTTCCGGTGACGCTTTCCTATCTATGTGGAAGAAAACACCGAGTGGAAACATGCAAGATGTTGTTCATAGTGCGATTGATTGCGGACTTCTAATACAAAAGAATTACGGCAGATACGTGACTGACGTTGGTGTAGCACTTAAGGGTTAGAAGTTAATTCTTCTTTAGTCACGTTATAGAAAAAAAGATGTCAATAAAAGTAAAGGGGTAGCGACATGAAATGATCGAATCAGAGACAGAGGTGTTCCAAGATAAACACAGCTGAGATTACTAATTACATTTATCCTAAGAGAGATCACATTTCTGGATTTACCGAAGTCCTTTACAAAGCTTTTTTATCATTTGAATACGCGTTTATAACACGTCTTAAGATGACCATTTTTACATATTTGTACTACGACTATTTTTCTGCTGATTACGAACTGTATTATTTTTTTATTCTCAGTGAAAGTCGCAATATCAGCTGGTGTCTCTCACTTCTCTATCATTGGAGGTGGGGAGCTATCTCTCGCGCACTATGTGATTGTAGGCCAGCCCGTGTGGGACGTGAAGACGGCGGAATATATGAGCTCAGCGGGTGATGTGCTAACGACTGCTAGTGCCTGGATATACGTTAATGAGGCTGAATACTGCACGCAGCCGTGTGGGGACGGCAGGCATACGAAAGTACGTAACTTACAACGAGCCTTATAGTCACTATAATGCACCAGAGAAGAACATGAATCTAGGGACTTTTAAACCGTTCAGGCTACAGTTACTCTCTTGTCAGTTGATAAATAAAGGCAAGAGAGAAATGTACATGGCGAAAATAGATGTATCGTCGCGTTGTCTGTCTGCCAGTTACTAAAACTGACATGAATTAATAATTAGTAAATTTCTGTACCAACTAATACAAGTTCGAGTAACGATATCGATTAGGTACAAAACATTGAATGATGATATATTGCAGGTACTTGGTATTGGTGCGACTTGGAAGAGAGTTGAGAAATTACATTCATTAATTGGACTTAGTAATGGTAAATTGTATTGATATGTTTTAAATATGCTTTGTATTTCGTTAATTTATATATTAATAATTTTATTGATGTGTACTTGAAGAGGACACTTTCGAATGTACCGAGCACAAATATCGATCTGACGGTACTGCCGGTGTAAACTTGAGAGAGTTTTCACGTAAGTTTAACAATTTTCATATATGAAGTATATGTACGCTAAATAATGAACTTTTCGATTTTATCATTTCAGAGGCGAATTGTAAGATAATTGTTCAACTACTTTTAATTTATTTTACATTAGTAGGGTAATATTAAAGAACGCGGGTATATGTATTTTCATATGCCATTTAAGCTACATACCCCTTGTAGCTTAAACAGTATGATCGCTAAGAGACTGCTTAACTGCTAACGTAGCAGTTAATTTCATTTCTGTTGAAGTAGTTGTCGGATATCTTGGCTGCTTAACTTCGCGCGAGTCGCTACGCAGAACACAAGTTAAAGCGTAGCACGCCGGTAAACTTTTGCCGCCAGAATATTTAAAAAGACCTAAAAAGTGTATTGTATCAGTACGTCCAGCGGTGGTGGCCGCTATCCGAGGCTCTTGGGGCACGGCGCTACGTCGCTTCATGCTGCGCCCCATCCTCCGCGCTGTCGACAATGATGAACCCATGAACTTCCTGGCTGAAGTGCGTCACGTACTTATCGTCTTCATTAATATCATCACTAAAACGGTTACCGCTGATATACTGATTAGTGTTGTGGATGCCGCTTATAGAAAGGTTTGCGGGTTAGTAGTTTTCTTAATCTTTGTGTATGTGGAAATAAGTACAGTCAAAACCGTTTATAGCGACATCGTTTAGAACAACATACCGGTTAAATTGACCAAAATCAAAGGTCCTGGCTGAATGTTATTACATATTATCTTTCCTATTAATACCTGTCACCGGTTGTTACAACTATCGGTTTTTACGACTCAGTATGAGTAGTCCCTTCGATGTCGTTATAACAGATTTTGACTGTACTTAGTTTCACGGTGATATACTGTGTGTGTTTTAAACTTGACTTTCTTTCAGGATAGTAGCTTTTGTTTGCACAGTCGCCATAAACTGATGACGGATGTTTGTTTTATATGTTCTGCCAATGATCATGATTATTTTAAGGTTACAACGATAAGAAGACAACTCCATCTAGTTTTAATGAATTATTATAGTGTAACAGCAGAGGCCGGTGGATTAGTCAACAAAGTGTCTATGTTCGACAAGGACATGATGTTTCTCGTCGTCTTCGGTCTGCGCGGCCTTAAGCACGAGGACGAGGCACGCAAAGCGCTCGAGTGCGCGCTCACTCTGAAAGAAAATCTCAAGAACTCTAACATTATTAGCGTCAGTATTGGTGTTACATCTGGTTAGTTATTTTATTTTATTATATTTAATGCTTTTTTACTTCATTCGTCTTATTTAATACCCGACTGACTGTACCCCTATGAGATATCGGAGGAAAAGACTGAACGGCACTTCACTAGATCATCATCAGCTCACTATATGTCCCCACCGAGAGGCTCGGAGCCTACCCCAAGTTAGGGGTGACTAGGCCATAGTCAACCACGCTGGCCAAGTGCGGGTTGACTTCACACATATCATTGAATTTCTTCTCAAATATGTGCAGGTTGCATCACGATGTTTTCCTTCACCGTAAGAACGTCGGACAAATGTACATATGTAAATCGAAAATCGAAAAACACATTGGTACATGGCGGGATTCGAACCCAGGACCTGCAGATTGCAAGTTTAGCGCTTAACCCCTGAGCCACCGACGCTCTAGATCTACTTCACTAGATCTATCTGTTCAATTTTTTGGACCAGGTTATAATGAAACATACATTACGACAAATATTATCTAACCAGTCGGGTAAAACGGGACAAAAATACAATTAGCAATGTATAACAATAACAGTGTGCCGTGTTTATCAACAGGTTCAACTTACTGTGGAGTTTTGGGTCACGTTTTACGACGCGAATACACAGTCATTGGATCAGCTGTTAATAAGGTATACTTTGTCGTATTGTTTTTACATGCCTTCATTTCGGTAGGGATTCCACTTACCTTAAACCTTGCAATGAATTTAAAATTTGGGATCGATGCCTTGATCTAATAAAATACAACTACGAGATCTGTCAATGATTAAAATTTAATTGTAACTAGCTTTTACCCGCGACTCCGTCCGCGCGGAATAAAAAATAGAAAACGGGGTAAAAATTATCCCATAGGATTTTTTATTTTCCTGGTTCTAAGCTACCTGCCCACCAATTTTCAGTCAAATCGATTCAGCCGTTCTTGAGTTATAAATAGTGTAACTAACACGACTTTCTTTTATATATATAGATATTCATGAAACGTTTATTTTCCCAGGCTGCTAGATTAATGACGACTTATTTGGACAAAGTGACATGTGATAAAGAAACGTTTTTAAAGAGCAAACTGGACCATGATCATTTCAAGTTGATGGAAGAGAAACCATTGAAGGGCTTTGCCAAACCAGGACCGATTTACGAATATGATAGACAACGGCAAGTAATAAGCAAATCATATACATAATATATAGCTAGATATTTCTTAAGTACAGCTGTTAAAGTTGTTTAACGTTAAGACAATGGCAATCGCACTTGTTTAATATTTTATCAATTCAGTGGCTACTTCCTTTAATTGTCTAAAGAACATTGATATGAACATTAACAAACTTAAAATAAAACCGTTTTACAATGTGTTTGTTCGTCTAAAAAGATTTGATTAATCTTTGTTTTATTCTACTAGAATCAGTGGAATAAAGAAACATGTCAAAAGCACCTAAAATAAATTATCTACCAGTCTGGGATACAGATTATGTATTTAATTATCATTCATCATCCAGTGCCTTCGTTAATCTTTTTTTTATTTACCTGACAGGTAGGACTAATTTTTTTTAACTTATTTATTTTTATGTATTTTGCTTCTTGAGCAGTCGATCGGACCATCTGGGCTGCTGGAGGCATCCACTGTTAGGCCGTAACGAAGAGCTTCGTCTATACAAAATGACTCTACACAATGCTTTGGAACAGCAAAATTACAAGTTCACCAGATTTCGGGATCATAAATTTGGAATAGCATTCATAGTAAGATTTATATCAGATGTGAAAAAAGAAAATAGTATGTGACTAGGAGAAAGTTCGACTTTGAAAGATTTTTAAAAACTATATGTTTTTAATTCGCAGGGCCCAGAACAAGTAGGAAAAACAAGGCTTCTAGATGAATGCCTCTACATAACTCCTAAGTTCGTACTTGTTAATAGAATTTATTTAAAGGACTATGAAAAGGTATACTAACCTAAGTATCCTTTTTCTTTTATGTTTAAGAACAAATTTTAGAATAGAAGTCATTCCATTTTGTTTTTTTTTTTCATTTTATTCAACTTCGATGATGTACACAACATCATCGAAGTTGCTTTTTTATTGCGGGAATATTAAAAATAGTTTAATATATAACTTGTATTTTCTAGACGCCATTTGGCTTAATGCGTAAAATTGTTGCTACGATTTTTTCAAGCCATATAAGACCCGCAAGGGAAAGCCGAGAGAATAGGATAAGACTAAGGTAAGTAATTATTTTCAAAAACGCGAGAACTAAACATGTTTCACAGTTAAATTTTTTGACATAAGCAATGTAAAGGCACAAAATATTTCTCCATTTTCATGGATTGTTTAATACATTTTAGTGTTGATGTGACTTCCTTACGTGCAGTAGAAATTTTTGCTGTGAACACAGTATTCGATTGCCGTTTTCCCTTGCCGGAGAAGTTTTCTTATTCCGGCGACTTTCTTGGTGTATTCGATATAAAAAAGATTATCAAAGAAATATTCATAAAGGTGAGATTATAAAAGATAACAAAAAATAGGAATAAACAATAGTAACAATAAGCAACTAAAATGGAAGCGTTGGAGTATTTTTTACATATTTTTTTATATTAGTAATAAAATATTAATTTCTTATATCTCCAAAAGCAGAAACTTTTGCAAGCAACAAACATTTGTGAGATACAGTGTGAGATCTCGTTCCAGAACATTCCAAGTCTCCGTTTGGTTGCCGTGATAGACGCGCAATACGCTGACGACGAGTCTTGGCGCGTTATACTCCTACTTCTCGATATTAAGAAAGTCTTTGTTCTTTTCACTATAAGAAATACTGCTTTTACATCAGGTTTGACCTATTAATCAAGTAATGAATGTTGACTTCTAATGTAAATTCTATAATGTTCATAATTTTCTTTGTACCATACATTCCAACATATGTATGGTTGTATGTAACAACCATACATATGTTGAAGTGCCATATAAACAAAGACAGTGTCCTTCATGCAAAGTTCACGTCTTCAATTTTTAAATGGAAACGCAGTATTTTGCATATTTGACTATAATAACTATGACTGCATCGTTCTTGTGCTCAGCTGTGGCAAACGCCTGTTTGGAGAACGATATGATAGTCAAGTTGGAGGTCTCTGGAATCGATCGTTGGTACCACGCGGCGTTGGTCTGCCAAATGTTAGATGTCCAAGCCATACCCGCGGACTTGGAAAAGTAAATATTTTAAATACTATAGCATATAGCGATGTATGATAGAATGTAGACGAGGTAAAAAAGTTAACTGTTCTTATTTGATTTTTTTCGGTTCCTCGGTTCTTAAATTTACATTGTAGGTAATCGGTGTAAAAATGCGATAGCTGAATAGTTGATAAATTATTTTGTAAAGGACATTGTTGGTTATAAATGATTGGTTTTAAAACAGGATGATAGAAAGTGCCAGCAATGGTATGCCGGGATGGATTCAGAATTTTGTCATATCGCTGGTCCAAAGTGGAGATCTTACAATAGCCACGGTGACTCGAACAGAGGCGAGCGAGTGCGGGGCGGTCATGCCTTCGATATCCTTGCTACAGCGACCAGACCATGACCTCTCCCTCTATGATGAATCGCTTGGAGCGCAGGTCTGTATATATTGCGTATCTATTTTGAATTTGGAATGGTAACTTTTTTATTTTTATTTCCGATCAGGCCAGTATTTACAGTTTGAATTTGAGTTTTGGGAATAAACAAGAGGCGATGCAGGAAACTGATGTAATACAAATGGCGGTTCTCGCTGATTCTTATACCTTTGAAGATATAAAAGGCGATGTTAAAATGGACGGTAATTAATTACTGATTTTTATGAAAAGTAGATGTTTTATTATAAAAACCACTCACACATAGATTTATCCTGATTAAAGTTGCGAAACTCCACTAGTTAAGATAAGCAGGTACCTAATCGAGATTTGTGTCGTTTAATATGTGAAAGCTTACATTCATCAGTGAACTGCTGAAAAGGGACCTGTTATGAAATCGAGGGAGAAACACACAGGGAAAAAGATTTAATAAAATTATAATTATAACTTTTATTTTTTTCTCCCAAGTTTTAATTCTGAAGACTTACGACTCATTAAGTCCTTTCGAGAAAATGGTATTGAAATGTAGCTCGGTGCTGGGCGAGGTGTTCTCCCGACGCGTTCTGCACCATCTGCTGCAGACGGACGAGCAGAGGAAGGTCGCACAGGGTAGGTAGTCATGAAAAACATGCTAAAGTTAGATCACTAGGATTAGGATGATGCCTAGAAATATATTGAATTGTTGAATAATTGATAAGTGGGTTCATATTTCAATTACTAATATATCTGATAGTGTGATACAGATGTAATGTATTTGTTTTATTAAAGCTGTGGCCAAGTTGTTCTCCATCCGTGTACTCGAGTGCGAAGGAGGTGACTTCACACGAGACAGCTCTCTCGTGCTGGTGCATCCAGCGCCAGTGCCCAACGACTGCAAGGCGCCGTACTGTCGATGTTTGGGCATCAGACCTCCACGTAAGTTACTAAGTATAAGGGGTTGATAAATAATAAAGTTATGAGGTAGATGTTGCAAAAGTGGGAGTGTTAGTAAGGGAAGAAAGGGGAACTTAAACCGATCGTATCGGTGATAAAAAGCGTAACATAAGGTAGTGATCGCATTAATGGAATCTCGTAACTATTTTTATTTAAATTACTATAGTTTATAGTTATTCTGTTATCATAAATTTGAGTGGTGATTTTTATCGAAATTTAAAATGTACAGTTTTTTCTTTATATATTTTTTTCTCCAGCCAATTGTAAAGATCTGCCAATGTACGCTTTCTGTGGGTACATGAAATTTAAGCATATAATGTTTCGAACGACGACTTATGAGTTGCTTACTGAAAATCAAAAGGTAAATTACGTCATAGTTGTTTAGTTTTTTTAATACTGGTACTTTTTCTAATTTATCTTTCTTCTTTATTATTGAAGTAAGTTTTTACATATAAGATTATTTACAGCGTAATATGCATACGAGAGCGTTACTTTACTTAGAACGATATACGAGACGGTGCATCTCCTGCGGTGGCGGATGCTTTGTCAAGTTTTTAGGACTTAGATGCAACGATGTAAGCGACTTAATCATCATTAGCATCACCATCATCATCTCTAGTTGATTCGTTGTACAAGTTGTCTTAGAAATGTTTAGTTCGAGAATGATCCTGTGATTATAAAGAAAGATATGTTTAGCACTAACTGAATTAATTAAGCTAGCCAAATAAAGGTCTATATATCTACAGAAAGTACAGACACAAAACTTTAACATTAGACAAGCAATATAGTACAGACATTGAAATAAATTTTTCTTTAAAATTACAAGCATAATATATTCTGGAAGTAGCAGGAGTTACCAACATTGTCCTTTAATGTCCTCTCTTCAGGCACATATATTCTCAGTATTTGTCTTCAGGGATTAATACGCGAAAGTGATGAACTGAAGCGAGTTCGGGAACAAATATCTGGCTTCAGCGCTGAGACTAAAACAGCAGACGAACAGTATTCACATCGCTCTTTTGCTGTGCAGCCGTCTATGGAATTAACGGTTTTAATTATATTATAATTTTTTCGATTGTGTTTTATAATACTCATTGCCATATTGAGGGTTGTTGGATTTTTTTAATAGGAGAAGGAGGCAAACAAGCAGCAGAGGATCTATCACGAATATTTGCGCTATACGTTTTCGTAACGTCATCAATAAAATATATTAAAACTTGTATGAGATCTGTCGTTTTACTTTTCGTTCGATAAGGGCAATGTGCAAATCACAAATTTATCGATGGCGTTACGAATATTTTCTCGCAAATTTTCGTACTAAGCCCTCGGATCGCCGAAAACGTTGATCCGACGCCAATAGATATCCGCAACTCCAGAAGAACCGCAGATGCGTTCCCAACCTTCATGAGAGATTACTAAGTGTGATTCTAAAGTTGATCTTTTTACTTTCTTCGCCACAGGTTTGTTTAATTATTCTTTCTTCCCCTTAGATGAATATTCGAAGGAATACTAATACAACCATATTGACAGAATCTGAAGGTATCAATTTTTTTAAAGACCTCAAGTATATTATTCATATATTGTTATTCTATGAATTAAAAACTATATTATGTGATAAGGTTTGGCAGAAAACGAGAGAAGAATCCGTCGCTTGACAGGAGAGTATGGCGGGAGTAGAGACGGTCGTCCATTCTTTTCTTATGACTTCAACACTTGCGAGTGTTTGCCTATTCTCCTATCCGCATACTGTCAGGCTGTAGACCACTGCTTTGGTGCTGGTAATTATCCTTTATCAGCTGTTTGCTATTATCCGATGACTTTTTAAGATACTAATTTAGTACACAAACAACTTCTTTTAGGAACGTCACTTCTTAACATAGATTTCTGAGTGCCCTGAATAAATTTATTCTTAACAATATTATAAATGCGAATGTTAAGATGGATGGTTAGATGTTTGTTTGAAGGTTACTCCGGAACGGCTCAACGGATCTCGATCAAATTTGGCACAGATGTTTATGATATTAAGTTTACTTTATGCCGCGACAGAGTCACGAGCGACAGCTAGTATTCTATAATACAGTTAATCAGTGATTACAGTTTTTATAAGATCCTCTTGTAAACTTGCAGAGGAATTTGAAAAATTGTTTGAAGCTTACTTGGAATACACGGATTTAAGTGCCATCAATTTGAATATGCCGCAGGCGATTCGACTGCTTTTTGAAGTGGAGACCTTGATAAATGTAATATGATTTTATTAATCATCTGCAACCCTCTTTAGTTATTTCTATTACAAGATTAATTCATTTTGGAAATTGCGTATTCTTATGCACGTCACGCAGATGAGTACGCTTGTTCCAGACGGGTCAAATCCCTTGGAGTGTAGAATATTTTAAAGGTAGTGTAGGTGTGAACATAAATCTAACTAGCGGGCGAGGTAGTCTAAAGAATTTCAAACATAATTTGTTGTTTTATAAAAGTGTTCACATACTCGTATAACTAGCAGTGGCGCTCGCGATTTACTCGCGAAGTCAAGTAAGTTTAACTGGTTTGGACCGGTCGATCGATTTAGATAGACAAGTACTAATATGTACCATAAAAGTATGAAAGTTTTTGATCAATTTACAGTCCGAAAAGTTTTGCACAAAAAACAAATGTGATCTTAAATGGATGAATGACTTCCGACTTGGTCGTATCCTGTCTCACCGCGGTGCGTGCCTCTTGGAGTCAGGCGACCTGGATGAAGCAAAGAAACTGCTCCTGGAAGCATTGAAGCTCTTCTCTGACCCTTTCCCTACGTCCAAGTAAGATGTTTGTTTGGATACTATGAGTTTTCTTTGTGCCCGATGTAACTTTAAATATTGTCGCGTGATAATATTTTGCCCTGGTATGTAAATATTTTATGTCTGAACAATCTACAGGCATGCTACACGTCTACGGAAAATGTGCGTTTCCTTCAACCAATTAATGGCATTCTATATCGCACCTCAGTGCTACGTGGCCAGGGATCGCGGAGTGTCGGGCCAGTTCTACGAGTGTATAGCATGGACGCTTATCAGCTTGAATAAAGTATTTATTGTTAGTACAATTATAAAATATATTTATATTGACATTTAAAGTCTTCTCAAGACTTTAAATGTCAAGTTCATGACAAAGTCAGAAAATTCTTATCAGATATTAATAAAGTTCCAACAGCAAGTATTTCTATTTTTTGTCTAAGCCTAGTGAATAGGCAGAAAGATAGAAAATGCTTGTATATATCTATATTATTAATCTTTGTTTCTCAGGAATGTAAGGAGAAATCCAATGCAATTTTGGCCGCTAAGTGGGCGATGAATTATGCTCTACGCACCGACTCTAATTTTCGACTGTTATGTATGTGTTATGGAAATATGATATCGTTATGTACTCAGGAACGAGATGTACGTAAAAGTTTTTTTATTTCTCGTTATTATTTACATTATAATTGGCAAGACGATTTTTCGTTTTTACACAGTACGTAGTCTTCGAAAACATTTGTTATATGTTGGCTTTTCAATTTACCTTTTTCTGTGACTTTTATTTCAGTTCTCAAAGTGTGAAATGCTAGAGCAGCGATCAATGGAGATATGCAATCGGAAGATTGGAAAAATCGATGTGACGGAAGTGCAGGCCGCGGGATATCTTTATACTAATATATTTCTTTTCCAGTTTGTATTTACTTTTAGTAACTATATATATTAGTAAACGTACAGTGCTAGTTTGAACGTTTTGTACACATTGAAAGGACGACGCGTAACATTAGCCACTAGGATGTAGGTTTGAAATGTGTCTATACGAAAAAAGATTGGTCAGTGGTACACGGTTAATTACTCTTTATTATAAATCATTCGTTTGCAAAACTCACTGCTACCTAATTGGTTATTTATAAGAATAGGCGAAGTTTGCATCGTTGCAAGGCAATTTTTCTGTAATTAGAACACCGCAGATTTCCGCAACTGTACATACTCGTACCTGCATCGAGCTTTGAAATCAAACTGACACTTCAAGGTGGAATACGAATTCAATGTTAACGTCCAAATCAGTTTAACTGTTTGGCTAACAGACGGGCACAATAGAATGGACATACAAAGCCACAAAAAATACACTTATACTGCCGTGAAATAAATTATCCTGCTAAAGAAAGCCTAGTAATGATTTTAGTAAAAGTTTTTCAAAATGTTTCGTTTATTTATGTCAAGGACAATGGTTAGACTTTATTTGAGGTATATTTTCATCGTCATCCTACCTTTATCCCTAAGGAGGAGTGTGTACATACTGTGCCGATCCTACATCTCCAGCAGCGTCATATGTGATACGAGAAATATTTTATAGTGTGGAAAGTGGTAAGAGAGCGGAGAGTATAGAACTGGGCTTGGAGGTAATGCGAATGATGAGCAGCATCACGGATCTCAGAACGCGTCAGCTGCTCGTGCTCTGGATCCTGAAGCTGTTGCTCGCAGAAACCAGGGTACACGACATGATCGCCATCATGCGCGAATTCTTTTATATGACCGACCATTATGATTTAAGTTGTGAGTACATTATGATAAAAATTATGTTAAACAGATTAATAAGCCCGACAAGACACCTATGACACTCTGTGGATTAATACGAATTCTCTGATGCTTCAATGGCTTAATTTCGGCCTTTTAGAAATACGTATAGGTCACGTAATTTTTGCTATTATTTTACGATACTTACATTTATTCTAGCGGAAACTTGGTACTATTACTATGCGATGGTGATTTTGTTGGACACGGGTCATAGTGTGGAGTCATATAAAAGTTGCGAAAGATTCTATTTAAAGAAAGGCGATGCCATACTCCGTTCCAAAACTTCTGAAGCAGCGTGGAATTTCTTCGTATGCATGTGGCTTGTGTTAGTTTATTTAATTTTTGGTACATGAGTATTTCGAGGTTTTTTTAGTACCAAAAACCTGTACGAAATATACTGTTCACTCTGTTTTATCGAAGTGAATAAGAGGGATATAAATATTACTTTTGTATCTGGAATGACGGCAAAGGAAATTTACAGTAATCCTAAACCCTTTGAGTATTTACTAGTAGTAAAATTATATATTCAAAGCCTAAATCCTATCTATTGCGTTTGCCTAAACATTTTTTGTTATAATTGTTTAAAGTACTATACGCGTGGGTATTTGGGAGAAGTCAATTATGTGGGAAGATAAAATAAAGCAACTTGTTACAAAGAAGTATGAAAATCATGAATTCTGCGCTATGATCTTAGTGAGACTGATCGAAGGACTGCTAATAAGTATGGTGCAAGAGGTACTTTTCATATGTATTTAATTATTTTCTATTATATTTATGTTTTTTTTTAAATATAATAATGTCACTAATAGGTAAAAGATTTCATCGTATCTTGAATATTTCAGATAGATAATAGAAATGTAAGAAAAATTCAAATGTACGCGAAACTTGTAAAATCTCTGTTCAGAGATTTAAACAGTGCTTGCAAACAAGCCCGCATGTATCAACCAAGGTGGGTATCTTGTTTCTCAAATTCTATTGTTGATTGAAATTGTAAAATAGAAGCAATTTTTTCTCGTATAAAACTAATACAATGTTTGCTTTCAGATATTATTTGTTATTAGCGTACTATAATTGTATAAGTGATAAAAAGTCGCGAGCTTTTAGAAAGCTTAGCATGGCAACACAGCTCTGTAAGCAACATCAGAATACTGCTCTACTCATTTGGATAGATCACACAAGGAATGTTAGTTTACTAATACTGAAAAAAATAACAGCTGCGTAAAATACATCGGTACCCCACATCAGTTCTTCAAGCTAGATTTTTGATTTCAGCACTGGAATGGAACATTAAAACCAATATTAGTGAACTATTGGACGGAACATATTAATGTTGACCATCAAATGGGTTATCGTGAATTGGATACTACTAAAGGCGAACAAATAATACCATACACTTTGCCATTACCGAAAGACATGCCAAATTATAATAACTTTGCCAATTAAATGTTAAAAATATAAGAAATGAACTGTTATAAGTAGATGATATTATAGTAAAATAAACTTATAAACTTGTTTAATTTTCCTTTTTTGTAACTAACAGCAATGTTTAATTTATACGTAACTGCTATTTAGGTGACTTCATATAAAAAGTAGACATATCGTATGTATAAGTAGAGGTACCATTAAAATGCTGACTAATTTTTTAGTAATCGAAAATATTTTGGATGCTTTGACAAGAGTAAAGAAGTTTAAAAGGTACGCCCAGATACTTTCGTGATCAGTACAAAAAAATTCAACACCTAGATTACATACAGTTACTGACGACTAGCGGACAACACTGAATTTTAATGACAATTAATGTCATAATAGAAATTGGTAGAAATAACCTATAACTTTACCACTGTCTTTTAATTTCGTTAACTTTGTTCATAAATTAAAAGATACATCAAACAAAAAAATAACAGCAAAGTGAATAAAATTCAGTTTAAAATGTCAGCTGTAAAAAGGGTCCAGGTATATTTTTCACACAATTGATACTTTGTTTTTTGGTTAGTTTTTTTTTCTGTAAAGTTAAGAAAATACGTATTCTGTTCACAGCAATGGGCTACATTTGCTCGTACATGGCATATTTTTGATTGTAAATGGCAAGATCCGTATGAGTCAGCAGGCGTAATTAAAAAATATTTGATGGGTTTACACAAACCCATATATCATCCAATGAACGACTGTGGCGATGTTGTTGTGTGCATAAATAGTCGAGAGATTGCGTTAAGAGGCGATGATTGGAGACAACGAGCTTACTTCCACCACACTGGATACCCTGGAGGTGCTTCTTGGACATTAGCATGGGAGTTGCATAGTAAAGATCCTACCATGGTAAGGATTTACAAGTATTATAAGAGTAACATACCGATAAGAATAAGGTAGGGGATTACAACAAATTTGATATGTTTTGTCTGATGAATGTGCATACCAGAAACCTAATTTTACTCCACCGCAACTTTTCATCCTCTTCTTATAATGAAAGGATGGGAAGAGGAACTGAACTTAGCAGAGGAGAAGACGCATATGATGGGGAAATATTTACTTTCTGTGAATTCTCTCCCTCCTCCATCATATAAAGTTAGACAATGCATCTGTAATTGCAGATGTCTATGGGCATTGGTCACTTCACTGTTTTGGTGAATTCAGGTGGCTGCATGCTTGTTTGCCACCTTATAAAATAAAATAAAACCTTTGGACTTTACCAATATGCATACTGTATGCCACAGTCAAATAATCACTTTTAAGTGTTCTAATATTGATTTAGTATTCTTCAAATGTTATAGTCTATAAAAGAAGTTAAAGAGATGTAGCAAAACGAAATGTCTCAAGTTAGTGTCAAAGTCCAGTCCCACTGTCTATTACTTTGTTAATTTATACAAAAACTTAAATAAAGAGCACTTATCAGTGTTTTGATACCTAACAGACTAGTTAAAATAGATTACGAATTTGTTTGCAGATTATCAAAAAGGCAGTATACAGAGCTCTTAAAGGTAACCTACAAAGGCGACACACTATGGAGAGATTACTTATTTATCCCGGGGAAACCATACCAGATGATGTAAAGCAAAATATTACAAATCAAATCCGTCAAATACGTTTTGTACCAACCAGGCTAGATCACATACCGGAAGAAGAAGTCCAGAAATATCCGAAAGTAATGGAATATCCAGAGGATTATGTGCTTAAATAATTACAAGATAAGCTAAGTTATTTGTGCAGATTTTTAAGTAGATTATGACAGTGTGAATGTAGATAGCTGTTGTATTAAATTGTCAAACATGTACTTGTTTATCATTATTAATTGCATATCAATTAACATAATGGTTATGTTGATAATTTGCTACTTTTTACTAAAAACTCTCACTTTGCCTAATAGAAATTATTTTCGCTGGATGATAGCCAGAATTTACATAATTCACAGACATTACAGACATACAGAATTTACAGACTTTACATAATTTCGAGTTTTTCATGTTTTTGGGTGATTTTTAGTGCTAATTTATTTATACCTATAATGAGAATCACATTATGGTATTGTCTACCTAAGACCACATAATCAGGATATGAATATAGGAATAGATTGAATAGTTTACTAGATGTAAACAATCCTCAGATCTTTTATTTTGGTTAAAGTATGTTGTAATAAAAAGTAAATAAAAAAAAATTACAAAATATAATTTAATTTCATATCTATCATTAAACGATAGTGCTCAAAGATGTTATTTTGGTGTATTATAAAAAATTAGCGAAGCATTGGGTTGTCGTACATTTTGCTGGGGTAGTGTACATCGTAAAAGTCTTCGGGGAGATGGACATGGACGGTCTCCAGCTCTGAAGCGCTGATGGGTTCAAAGACTTGTCCAATTAGGATAACATCAGCTGCTCCGGCTTCTAAAATTTCATTAATTGGAGAGTTTACAAAGTTAATGGCGGTACCATCGTCATGTGCTTCCTCGTTAAGTGGCATACCCCCAAAGGCGGATATTGCACTGTCCTCAGCTGCAGATTCTACGTTGTCGACGAAATGAACTGCGGTACCATCATCGGCCTGTTCAATGGGAGAATCGACGAAGTTAACGGCTATTCCATTGTCGGCGAAGCGAGCAAAATTTGAATCGTCATCGACTGGTTCCACTGGCGAGTCAACGAAGTCAATAGCTACTCCATCGTTAGCTTCCTCATTGGTCGGTGTGTCAACTACTTTAACAATGTTGTCATCTTCCCCGATCTCTTCAAAGTTGCCAGCTGAGCGAATGACATGTCCATTAGTAAAATCTTCTAGTGGTGAATCGACAAAGTGAACAGCGCTACCGTCTTCCTCGTTCAATGGCGAATCTACGAAGTGTACTGCGGTGCCGGAGTCCTGACTCAAGTCGGCGTTCTGTGGCCCAAACAGACTTCTGAAATCGAAGTCGGCATGCGCGTTCGGGGCCGGCAGGGCCCATGCTACTGATAATAACGTGATCGCAATGAGCACTCGCATTTTAACTGCAATCAAAAACAAATAATTCAACTGTTATCTTTACACAAAAATTTAGTAAATGAAGCTCTCACATTCTAGAATAATTTTGATTTAAAAAACTTAACACTCGAACCAATTAAATCTTAGTTTAAGATTTTAATTTTAAATTTGCGTAAAATTTAACACTCTTAGTTAAATCTTAAGAAATTTGTATCGTACAGTTTAACGACTTTTATGGAAAAGTAAATATATTAGTGCTGTTGGATGAAATAGAGTTTAAGTACTCACCTGACAGATTTATTGTACAACAAATCACAAATGATAAATTTTCCTCTTATATAGGTAATCAATATATAATTATCGTCTGCAAGATATTGATAGTGGCTACTTATCACAGAAACTTGATTTGTCCACGTATGTTTTGATTTGGTATTTAATCCTAACACTTTAATACACTAATTGTAATTGTGTAATTACAAATTGTAATTTTTGACGTACTGTTTTACGTTCTTATTTTTGTAATCACAAAATTGTTCCATGTCGTGAAGTTTCAGTGAAATTGCATTAAATGCATATTTCATTTCTTTTAATAAATGTTTCTACCGTTGACTATAAAAAATACTATATCAAGTAACTGTTAAACCCGCTTTGGTGGTTACAAAGGGTTGTTTTCATAACGTCGGCATTGTATGTTTTTAAAGAGAAATAATACATCAATAACAGCTTTGGTTTGTTTTTAAAATTCAATGATTCATTATGCTTAAATTAAATAATACCTAATACGTATTCACTCTTTCAAACTCTTATATTGTTACTAGCGACCCGCCCCGGCTTCGCACGGGTGCAATGCAAAATATACCTACTACAGAATAAATGCACAATTTATTTAAGGTACTTAAATGGATAAGGATTAATGCTGTATTGTTTAAAATCACTTCGTAAAAGAATAAAAATGGTTAGGCTGGGTTATCCCTAAGAGATAGACATATACCATCGCGGACTTTTTTGTTGAACTTTTTAAGGTGAACAATACTGTAGTACATTATTTTGGTCTATCTCGTAGGGTTCAGCCAGCGTTTGCAATATAAGCGCAAAAAAACGTGCTTATTTACGACATCACATTAGAAAACTTTAAATTTATCAGTGTTTCTCTACTATACTATGCATTTATTATACATACAAACCTTCCTTAAGAATCACTCTATGTATTAAAAAAAACCGCGTCAAAATCCGTTGCGTAGTTTTAAAGATCTAAGCATACATACGGACATACAGCGAAAGCGACTTTGTTTTATACTATGTATTGATGGCTGAATGAGCGGCTAGACGCCTAACATGCACAACATTGGTGAAAATGCAGATGCGTTCCTTTTGATAAAAAGTACGCTATTAAAGAGCGGCCTCAAGACATTGCGGTGGGTCGTCTCAACGGATCCACATTATATGCCACACCTGCGTTGTTACGACACACGATGTTTCAAATCAAAAGAGTATCACACCGAGGCAAGAAATTAAATAGGCATTGTCCTCTTACAAGATAAGGGAGCAAACAACGAAGTGTTCGTCGACGTCTTTAGACATCAGTAACATCTAAGGAACTACAGATGCATTGCTGTCCTTTTGAGAAAGAAGAACGCGGCCTTCTTGAAGGAACCTAAGTCATATCGATTTGAAATAAACACTTCGTCTTCTGTCCTTCGATTTGTTGAAACATCGCACATCTAGTATGACAGTAAAATTTTAACGCTTACATAAACGCAACGAATCACACTAATGTGGCATATCTCTTAAAGGATTCTATGTCGTATTGATGTAAAAATAAATTCCGCTACGCAGTAATGGTATTACTAACCAGTAAGCATAATTAAATAATAAATACTTTACTGCTTGAAATATATTGAGAAACAATGAAAAACTTAGAATAAACTTACTAGTTTATTATTTTTCTTTGCGACCTTATACATGTATGATTAATAAGGTTTAGATGACGCATATTCGGTTCAGAATGTCTCTGAACAATAAACTTCCTGTTTAAATTTCCATAGTATTTGGTAAAACCATATTCGGTTTGTTTTGATAAGATTGATATCACTTATAGATTGTTAATGTTAACAAAGAACGCGTACAACTAGCACAAAATATGACGTGATATATCTTGATATGATAGTTATACGATTTTTGTTATAGAAAAGTTTAACTTTCGTAGAAGAAACGTGACAAAAACAGGAGAGAAAGTAACAGAAAGAGTTTGGATTTATTCAAATGTAATAATTTTTCCAGTACATCTAGTCTCTTATATACTATTGGTTTAAATTACAAACGACTGTAGGGTATCCCACGTAATCAATCATTTCATTTTCTCATTACTTTTACCATAAAAACTAAAAAAAATCTTTCTAAAAACTATTTTGCCTCTTTATCCATGCTTTAATTCAATTTCCGTCAAACCTCGATAAGCGAGAGTCCTTGTCGGTTTTCGAAGGGCGACTTCCATAGGCCAGAAACCTCTATAAGAAAAATACGCGTTCTCCTGGACTCTCGTTTATCCAGGTTCGACTGTATTTGTTTATCGTCTGCAAAACCTTATCCTAACATACTGATAAGATATTTAAATTATGACAGTGACTCACACATGTGTCGAAAAAACAACCGAGTCAGACATTATTAAATACGTCACGCTTTATAGAGAACTAGTTGTCGCCCGCAACTCCTTTCGCGAGGAATTAAAAAAAACTTAATAAGTCGCCTGTGTTCTTTCAGAATGTGATCTAAATTTCAAGATCCACGCAGTTATCCAGACATACATTGTAACATCTATCCATCTTAATATTCGCATTTATAATAGTAAGACTAGTTATTCCCAGTTGTTTTGCTTGCCGTCGAAATGTTAAATTGGTGGAAAGGATAATTAATAAAACGCAGAATTTTCAAGTAATCATTATAATAGGAATAAAGTATACTTTCTAGAATAATAAACCAACGTTATTATATTTAACTTATATAAACATCTGTTTTACACCGAATTACCACTAAATATATTTGGCAATATAAAAAATAATGAATACACTAGACTCGAGATTTTTAAATCGTACTTAACTAATATACATATATTTTTAAAAGTACATATATATAAATATGTTACAGCCAGAGTTCAAACATGTTTTTTTTTTAATTTCAACATTTTTATATAAACAACTAAACCACTTGTCCTATTTTGCAATGTGTGCAATAAAAAAAAACAGATAAAACTTATCCATAAATTGTTACAATCTTTATCGATGTTTGATGATTTGCTTCGCAATTTTTTTTATTTCGAAAAAATTCAAAATATACTTAAATGTAATAAATTAATTATTTTTTTTCAATTTTTTTTTTCTTGATTGTTTAGTTTTTTTTTTCATTCAAATCAGAATCCGGAAAATTGATAAAACGTTCCAATTGATAAAGTTCTAGTAATTAGTTTATCATTGTTTCATTTAAATCAAACTAATTTATAATTTATGAACATAAATCCTTTAATCTCAAATTGTTAAATCACTTTCAATACAAATTCGGATTGTACAAAATGATTTTTTTTTTTTTTAAATTATAAGTCATAGGAGTTACTGCGATATTTCAATCTTACAAGTTGACACGATAACTAATCTCCTTAAAAAAAAAAACCATAAAAGCCTCAAAAATAATAATGAGATCTTAATTCAGTTCTTTTGCCAATTTATACGAAATTTTTTTAATAAAAAAAAAATACTATTTTAAAAAGATAAAATCGACACAATAATAGAAAAAAAATATCACTTAAAATAATTTTAGGTATAATTTCTCTGACTGTAACAATATTTTACATGAAAAATATTTTATTAATAAAAAATACAAGAATAATTATAAAAACAATTAGCTGTAACCGAATGTAACAAAATCACATCCTAATCTTAAAAAAAATAAGCAAAGCTAATATTCAATCAAAAATAGTAAATAATTTTAAACACGCAAGCAATAAGTTTTTGCTACATTATTATGTGTCTATAAAATCAAATAGACTTTAATTTTGACTGATAAATAAAAAAAAAAAATGTTTTTTTGTAGCATAAAACCTCTTTTCTTCATTTTAAATTGTTAAATTTAGCTGATATTTTAAAAGGTTAACAAAAAAAATTCCTTTAAAACTAACTTTGCCAATAACTAATAATAAATTGAAATACGATTAAAATTTATAATTTTTTTAATAAACAATATTTTATTAAATGTGTATGAAATTAATAGCATATATTAATAAGGAATGTGTTCAGAATTAAATTATAATTTACATGTAAATAAATCTACATATAATTTGCATCGTAAAAAGTAAAATTGTTGTATTTACGCGGGAAAATAACTTGACATTTGACGTTGATGACGTCACGAAGGAGTGTAATTTAGAACTCATGATTTATCAAAGTATTTTTTTTATATGTTTAATATTACACGATAACGTTTAAAATTGGTTCTTAATGGACGATTGTAAATGATACAAATAATATTATCTAAGTTTTAAACACGAAAAACTTTATATACATTGTTTATTTCTCCACATAGATTATATAAAGTAAGAAACACAGAATTATATATTTTTAAACATATTATTATGACTATTATTTTTCTATAGGTTTAAAATTATATCCATACAAAGGATTAAAAGACAACTGACAACTATGTATAAACGAAATACATGCTATTATGCATATGCATGAAATTTACTTTGGAACTACATTTTACATCAAAATTATTTGTTTTTTTTTTTTCAGTAAAATCACTTTAAAGACCTATCTAAGTTAATACAAAATTTTATATGAGAATTAACTATGTATGGACTATCTAAAATGTACCATTTACAATGGGCCATGTGATGCAAAGTAGCATTAATGTTGTAGGTGTTTAGGTCGGTTTTGGCGCAGCAAAGACGAAGGTAATTCCCCCACTCATTTAATAGCACGAGCCTCAGGAAGGAACGCGTCCCAGTAACGGATCGACTGAAAAAACGAAAATAGTGCAAACTGCAAAAATTGACGGGAAACATATCTTTACCTTAATAATTAAAAAAAAAAAACAGACATCTAAATACAGCTAAATTAGTAATAAACTAAACTGTAAATACACAAGTGGTCCTTTGAGCCGGATTCCATTTTGCTAGGATTTAAACTCGAATTTGATTTATTAAATGAAATCAAATTTTTAAAACGTCAACAAACACTTCTATTTGTCTGTAATTTGAATATCTTATAAATTAGGAGAGTAAATTTTTATCGAATAGAGTAAAAAATGTGTATTAAAACACGTTTCCTGTTTTTCAAAGAGTATGCGATGTTACATGTTTCGACAGTGTAAACGTACAATAATATGGTATACTGACCTGAGCCTGATGTTTCATATGTTCCTCCAGATACCGCAGTATCGTTGCGCGAAGTTCCGCGACTCGCGTCTCCTCCCAACGTTCCAATTCTTTCTTGATGACGCGAGAGATCGTGTCAAACTCTTGTTGTCCTCTTTCTACTTTAGATTCCCACTGAATTCAGTTGAAAAAAAAATTATAAATGACATTTACTAAAAGAAAAAAGAAACCATGACTGAATAAAGAAATAATATAACTAACTACTGCAACACTAACAGTGCAAAAACGCTTGAAGACATTAAAAAAAAAAGTTTTTTCTCTACACTAGCTTTAACCCGCGACTCCGTCCGCGCGGAAAAAAAAATAGAAAACGGGGTAAAAATTATCCTATGTCCGTTTCCTGGTTCTAAGCTACCTGCCCACCAATTTTCAGTCAAATCGATTCAGCCGTTCTTGAGTTATAAATAGTGTAACTAACACGACTTTCTGACTATATATATAGATATTTGGATAGATGGAATTTAGAAGCTATCTCCAGAACGATTGTATGGATCTTGATGAAATTTAGAACATAGTCTGCAAGTACACATAGACTAATTCAGAATTTTTAATTTATTCCAAAAGTTAGTTTTAGATTTATATAAGTTTTAACCAGGTTTTTTTTTTTAACTCGAATGAATAAACAACTGCTAGAACTTTGATCAACAACTTGCATTACCTCAATAATCTCATTAGAGGCTTGTTCAATCTTCTCAGGTCTGTTGGCGAGCTCGGCCTTGGCCTTGTTCTCGCGCCGCTTTGTCAGCTGCATCTGTGCGTGTTGCCAGTTCTGGAACACCTGCAAATACATATATATCACATAACATTATATACAAACTGCTTATATGTAGTGTTTTTAACTAGCGATCGCATGTGACTTCGTCAGCACAGAATAAAAAGTAGGTTATATAATATATCCGTTACCTTCCCATCAAAAAAATCTGACAAATTAACTGGAACAAACGCAGACAGACAAACAAACAATTGGTTTTTAAATAAAGCAAATATATCTTGGTCACAATTTTTTTTTTGATTAATGTATCATCAGTTAAAACTTTCATTAGATGAATTTACGAAATATGTTTTTTTTTTCGATTAAACATACAAACACTTTAATGTTGTAAATTATTTGGATTTTATCCATCAAATCTTAAGTTGTTTTGTGCCACTACGATTTTTACATATTAAACATATAAAAGGAATCAATGGCATTGTACGTATTAACTAGATAGCATATAACGTTTCATAGTTCACCTGTAAATTGCAGAAATAAGTTACATACCTTGACTCTTTCGTGAAAAACATCCTTAATAGCACCAATCAAACCGAGATAGTCTTTTATGTGCTCGGTTAGTACATAAAAGTCTGTATTGGACTGCTCCATTCTTAAATGTTCAATCTGTGAACAAACAATCTCCTTAATATTTTATCTCATTTATTGTACAATAGCTGTCGCCTGCGACTTCGTACGCGCGCAATTAAAAAAAACTGAATTTGCAGCCTATGTGTTATTCCAGATTATGTTCTACATCTATGCCAAGTTCCATCGAGATCCATGCAGTCGTTCTGGAGATACCTTCAAATTTCAATACATCCATCCATCTAAAAATTTGCATCTATATATATAAAAGAAAGTTGTGTTAGTTACACTATTTATAACTCAAGAACGGATGAATCGATTCGACTGAAAATTGGTGGGCAGGTAGCTTAGAACCAGGAAACGGACATAGGATAATTTTTACCCCGTTTTCTATTTTTCACTCCGCGCGGACGGAGTCGCGGGTAAAAGCTAGTTTATAATAGTATGATTTCATAGTTGGACTCTGATATGTCATTATGACCTTATTTCTGAAATCGATTCATATATACATATATTGATATGATTAACTATTATAGTAAATATGAACAAGATCTAAATCTCGATGATATCTAAAATTACAATGCAGTCTCATGTAAAATTGCGAGTCGCGAAAATTTGGATGAGATTAGAATTACTCATGTCCCTAACTAACAAACATCATTTACTGTCTATGGATTTATATTGCAATTTTTCAATGTTTAAATTGATTAAATTGTTTAAACTTTTGTGAGACATCATAATTAATTAATTAAGAAACGGCTTAACTCACGTTTGATCGTCCGGTGACGGCACCGACTAGTTTCGGACCCATCGTCTTCGGATTAAACACTCGCCCTGAAGATGGACCCCCGATGGGTCCGAAACTAGTCGGTGCCGTCACCGGATGTTTAAATTGATTTTTAATAAGTAACAAGTATTTCTCTATACATATAAGTACATAGGTAGTTGTGTATACCTTCTCGTGTAGATCTGCGAGATGTGACAGTGCTCTGGAGAGAGGCGGATGCGGGTCCGCGGCGGAGAGTGCGGCGGCTGCGCGTGCGGCGTCGTGCGAGCGTGCGGCAAGCTCACGTCGCTCCCCCGCAAGCGCCTCGCACGCGCCGCACAGCCGCCGCAGCTGCGTCTCCAGGCCCTCCACGCGGGATATACGCTCCTCGAACCACTGACCAATATACAGGTACAGGTTAACTGTCGCACTCGAACACCTTATCGGTCACTAAGGGTTTTTTTACCCGTAGTCCCCTGACATGGGTGGGTCAGAGACTTTAGTACATTTCATTTTTAATTTATTGTGTTAGTACTGTGTGCGGAATTCTCACTGTGTATGTAATCATTCACTCAGGGAAGCTGCACTAGGGCATCTTTACGGTCCCTTAGGGTTGGTGGAGATTACTATAGGTCTACTTTATATTTGAATGTGTTAGGCTTTGGGTCTTTTATGGTGATGTCTTTTAAGGATAAGAAAATATAATAGAAACGAGGGTTCAAAATACTTTTTTTTCTTCACTGAGTCTTAATATTGTGTGATTATTTTAAATAGAGTAAAAAATGTAAAAATTATACTTACGGGATCAGACTCATCCATTCTGTAAGTGATTTTGTTAACCGTCTCTCCAACTTTGTTAAAAAGCCGCAACATTCCCGCACCGCTGAGTGCTGATGTGCTCGTCGCTTTAGGCAGTTCCGTATCTAATTTTATACAAATTAAAATACGTGAATAATAAAAATACTGTCCAATTATTACCAAGGTAGGTACTTTTTAAAATACAAACTTAAATTATGGTTTTTTACACGAAAAATGTTGTCCTTTTCCTCCAAACAGTATGTTGCTAAAAAACCCATAAGTTATTGTAAAAGAAATAGAACATAATCAATTCAAAACTTGATAAAAACAAAATTCCAACTTACCGGATTCAAGAAACTCTCTAAAGTCAGGATCTATACAGAGTACGGGATGCTGCGCGACTCGATTCAGGAAGCGCTCTAGCGCTGCGCGGCGCCGCTCCACGAACTGCGACTGCAGGCTGGCGGATGAGTTGGTGCCATTAGCACTCTCCGTAGACGGAGTTGATGTCATCTTTAATTTTGTTGTTCCTAAAATATTATTTATGTCAAAAAGATTTTTCTATCTCCACTAATAAGATTGTATAATAAAAGTGAATACAGTGAAAAATCATCCATCTTATTCTGAATTCTGATGACAATGTTTTTAAAAGAGAAAGCTTGGGATGACAATATATTTTTGGTCAATGGATACCCACAGTTACAACCAAATACCCTACAATTAGACAGACCCAAGGAAACATTGACATGTTTTAAATCTGTGCAACGGAACTATTTATAAACATTAAAATAGTAGTAGCAGGGGCTATGGTGTCCGCGACTCCATGTCTAGTATATATTTAGAATGTAATAATTAAAATGTAAATAACATAATAAAAAAATAACTCACCAACAATACTCTTTTCTGGAGCAGGTGGTATAATTCTACCGGAGCGAAGATATTTCTCTGTTAATTTCTCATGAAGACCTAAGAAATCGCTAAAACGTCTGAGGACGGTAAACTCGTGCCTGCTGAATATTGGCATATTTGTTTTTGTTAAGACATGATAAGCTACATATGAGCTCATGCCTTCGCCAATCTTTTGAGGTTCCGTTACAGTGATTATTATGTTATTGGCACGTTCTGTTGCTATCTGTAAAATAAAAAAAATCAAATGCTGAATATATCTATAAATGTGTAACTTTACAAAAAATTACATATAATAAAAATTATCACACTTTTAATAAATGGCAATCTTTAATTTGAATATTCTTACCATCTGTAAATTCATAACTTAGTCATAATCCTTAACTACTTTGAACTGAGTCACAAAGATTTACCTTGTTTGAATCATACCTTAGGCTATGATAATAAAATTAGATAAGAGGAGAATATTTTTTATAAAAATATTTTGCTTAGTGAAATTGTTTTGTTATTAATAAAGTGAAAGTATATTTTAAGGTGACATTTACAGGTTAATGATCTCTCTATTTGAAGACATGTAAAATTAACATATATTTGAGCCTACAAGTGTCCTTTAATCCATTAAAGGGTAGTTTAATACAGTAAAGGGTAGTTTAATACTTAGATTTATAATAAAAATATACTAGTTATAGCAAACATTCAAAACTATATGAACTATATGTTCAGCTGCAAAAACAAAGAAATTATTTTGTTTCAGACAAAAGAATATTATTTTTATTTCAATCAATGGTTTAAATTCTGATTAAGTTTATAATATATAAGTAAAAAGTAACAACCTCTTCCATAATAGGGCTTCCAACTACAGCTGGCATGGATGACATATCAGTTATTGATACCTTCTCCAAAGATTCACTTGTTCCATTTACTTCAGAATCCAGGCTTACTTCCTGTAACCCAAAATTTATGGATACAAAAATGCTAGACAGTATGATGTCGGCTCAACCTTATGTTGGGTACTTATGTCAGAGTGTCAACATGAAATTCACTTGTTTTTCTACCCACGATGGGACTCTGCCAACGGCTCATGCAAACATGCACTTGCTACTAATCACAAGCTACTATATTGACGTTTGAACCACATAATACAGTATTTAATTTATATTCAAACTTGAGTTTCATATGAATTTATATTAGTTCCTTAGTGTATCGTAGAAAATACGATAATAAGAGGATTATGTATTTAAGTACAAGAAATAACAATGTTATAATAGTCTTATTTTAAATATAACCTTTGAAGTAGATCGGAAAATAAAAATTATTCTTGAAGGTGATTAACATTTATTTAGCATTGTTATCATTCTTCAAAACGTAATTATAGCACTCATGAGTAATAATTACTAATTATATTACTAATTTACATTCCAATCAATTCGTTGTTTTCTTAGTTTCTATGTCGAAATTAAGATTAAACAAAAAGGGGCGTCAACGAACTCTACTGGATACCGCTAAATTAATGTACACCGAAGTAATTTTTAGGAGATTCTAATAAGAAATACCTACCTGAACCGCTGAAGCAAATAGATCTTCCTCGTCTCTGTTGTCATTGTTGATATCAACAGTGCTAAAAACCGGTGCATCGGTCTCTTCGGACATTTTCAATTTATTTTATAGCACCACGTATTTGATAATGTCACAGTAAATGATGTTTTTAAATCAATGGCTCAAAGAGGGAAGATAAAAGTAAAACTTTAGTGATGCGTTATGTTGACGGCTCGTCAAATTAGCATTTTGACAGATATTCGTGTGGCATCACAGATTACTTTCACAATGTTTTATTCGGAATAAATAGAAACAAAACAAAAATGATTGCTAAATTGTAAAGTTAAATATTTTGGGTGTTTTAGATTTTTAAAATTCTTCAATTATAAATAATGAATTACGGAAATAGCAACTTATTTAAAAATTGTTCCGGTAAACGGTTATTCGGTAATTCCGATTAGCTGTGACATGTCATCATATTGCGATCTCTCAATGAATTGTCAATGTCATAAATAAACTCAACCAAACCAAAACTTTCATAACTCAAAATAAAAAATACCGTGTCAAAAAAAGTTAACTTGAATTTCTATCTCAACAAGAAAAATATAAACGTATTCAACTCACATAATAATATATTAGCTGGCTATAGATTGTGAACATTAAAAGTTAGTAAACTAATAATGCACGAATATCGAATACGCCTATGATTGCTTGACTGTGTTATTATTATTGTTTTAATTTTTGTAGATGAGTGCTTCAGACAACAAAAAGAAATCCATACCCGTAGCGCCTGTGCCACCAGCAGGTGTCCCTGTCAATCTATTATCAAGCGTAGCTCCTCCTTCAGAACTACCTAACTTTGTTACAGCTTCACCGGTTTTACAGGTGCATAAATTGCTTTATATAGGAAATAAGCTGTCGGAAATGCGCGGAATTAAAGAAAAACTTACTTAATAGCCTATGTGTTCTTCCAGACTGACTTCTGAGTTTCATTGAAATCCATTAAGCTGTTCTAGAGATACCTGGTTTGATCCACCCATCCATCTATTCATCTAAACATTCGCAATTATAATATTAGTAAGATTAGTACTTTCTTAATATTGAGATAACTTGTTTCAACATTATATATTTACAAAAGCATTAAGAGTATATTAAGTTTAGAAATCTTGTTAAGTATGTTACTGAGACCATACTGAATAGTGCTAAGACATATAAATGTTGATACACGAATATTATTATAATTTAAGCTAGCTATATGAACAGCATTGTGTCAGTCTGTGAAATGTCAAATATATTCAATTAAACTATGAAGATTGCTTCGTCATTGACTTTTTGAAATATAAATTTTAGAAGCCAAGTGTCATTGTACCAGTGTCACAACCAGTGCAGCCTGCTGCAGTTCGGGATAATGTATCAATGGACTCATCACAACAGCAGGAGACTTTCAGGTAGTATTCTTTCTGTAGAAAGAGACAAATTATTTGCATTACTCTACAATTAAAAGAGATGTTTATGAGTATGGAAAACAAAGTAAGTTGAATGAGGAAAGCATGTATTGGCATAATAATATACTCTATTAAAACTTTGGTAATTATCAACTCCCTGGCCTTATTCCATTCATGTGCGGTTGGTGTATAAGGTTTTAAAAACTTTGATGTTTTGGCTTAATTTATACAATTGTACCCCTGCCTGTCACTATCTCTACTATATTAAAACTTTGGACAATTTTTTTTAAATCGTAAAAAAATAAGTAGTGATAAAATTTAAATAAATACAAATTAATGTAAAATATTACATATGAATGTGAGGTTTATATTTTCATACAAAATGTAAGAATTAGAAAGTTATTTGATATTTATTTTCATTCAACTAACTTATAGTAATGCTTTGCTGTAAATAATATGGATTTAAATAAATCTTTTTGATGATTAACCCATATATGTATGTTCCAGTCCTGCAATACCACCAAACAAGGGTGAGCCTACTCTTCCAATCAGATCACCCGAGGATACTCAAGCCACACAGTCTCCTGAATCATTACCACCTTCCACACCTGAAATTGATAAAATTGGTTTGTATATTTACTAACATCAGTAAACATTGTAATTCAAAAAGGGTTTATGTAAAAGAGGAGTATAGGTTGTGATTTGGTCCTAATATTGTATGTAGCAAAATGTAAACTTGAGTTTTCATTGCCAAAGTACCTGTAAAAAACATTATAAATAATATTACTTTATACATATGTATTGAAAACAATTTTTTTTATAGATGTATTACAAATTTTAATAGAGTACATTGTGATAGCTTAATTTTTTTGACAAGAATTATTTTTTTTTTATACAATTTCGTAATCCAAACATTCTGATCCTACACCCTGTAGTTTCTAATAATTGTGAGATTGTATATTATTTGTCTGTTTTTAGGCGATATAATGCCCGGTAGTGGTCTGCTGACGTGGATGAAGGGCGCGGTATCCACTGGTGGTATACTGCAGCGCGTGGCGGAGAAAGCCAAAAGCTCAGTTGATACTATGATCACAACACTTGATCCACAAATGAAGGAGTACTTAAGTATGTTTGACACTGACCTTTATACATTGGACAGGCTATAAATCGTGGTATTTTGTGCATATTTGATTTTCGCCATTTTTGCACTGACGGTTGCTGTTAGTTTAGGTGGAGAGGAACTTCGACTGTCGCGTTTAAGTAGGAAAGAAGTTAAATCTGTCAACTCTATTGTTGTCTTTGACAAAATAGAGACTATAATATTTATTGATACAACTTTCATCGCAATTAAATTTTACAGTTCAAGTTTATATCACACTAGGTGGAGTTAAAAAAAACTTGATTAGTTGCCCTTTCAGCGACATCCATGAAGTTGATCTACAGATACCTTTTAACAAACGCTTATCCATCCACCCATACATCCAAACATTCACATTTATAATATTAGTAAGATTCAAAGTCAGAAAGCTGTCAGAAATTATAATCTATTTACATTATGTTTAATTTTTTCAGAAAGCGGCGGTGACTTATACATAGTTGTAGCATCAGATAAAGAAGTCAAAGTATCACCAATTAGAGAAGCATTCCAAACTGTTTTCGGCAAAGCGACTGTAGTGTGAGTATATTGATTTTCTTTGTAACTCTCTTAAACATAAGTTTAGTAAATATAAATTCAACATATACTTATTAAGGCACCTTTAAATTATAAAATAACAATACTATTGGACATTATTAAAGACATCCGGTAATGTTATATAAGAGATTGGGGTTGTCCGAACAAGAATACTGCCTAACTTTAAGATGTGATTTTTTTTGTTAAAAAACCTCATTTAATACTAATTTCTGTGTATATATTCATTGTAGCATTTCAAGTAAAAGAATAAATATTTTTTATTGTAATATGTAAGTGGTCAGGCGGCACAAAGCGAGGTGACAGCCTCACAGCCGGTGGGTTACGCTGCGGCGTACGCAGCGGCCAAGCAACGTGTTGCCCATGTGCGCTCCACTTGCTCACATCTCACCAACAATGTGCCTGTCATCGCTATAGAGAGCTATCTGCAGGAGACTGTCAGTGACAGGTGATCATCAGCTCAATCAGTCCCCACTGAGGGACTCTGAGCCTATCCCATGTTAGGGGTGACTAGGCCATAGTCAACCACAGCCCAGTGCGGGTTGACTTCACACATATCATTGAATTTCTTCTTTGATATGTTCAGGTTGCATCACGATGTTTCCTTCACCGTAAGAATGTGGGATAAAGGTACATATGTAAATCGAAAAACACATTGGTACATGACGGGATTCGAACTCAGGACCAACAGATTGCAAGTTGAGTGCTTAACCCCTGAACCACCGGCGCTCTGACAAATTATATTGACAAATTAAATAACACAAATTATAGGAGACCATAAAATTGGAGTGTCTGTATGTAAATAAATGCGAAAGTTTTGATATATGGATGGATAGATAAGGTATCTCCAAAATGGTGCAATGGACCTAGATGAAATTTTCCATTTATGTACAACATAGTCTGGAAGAATACGTCGACTATTAATTATATTTTTATTCTACGTGGAGTAAGTCGCATTCAATAGCTAGTATTACGAATAAGTCTAGATATATGAAAACCTATAAGACGATAAAATATATAAAAAGTGAACGGGATACGTTTTAAGAAGAATTTCATTTAGGCATGAAATTATCCTTGCCTCATATATTAAAAAAAAAAACAGAATTTAGTGTCACAGACTAGTCTTAAAAGTTAATTTTAGTAATAATTGAAGAAAAGAAGTTGATATAAGCAGATGGTACGAGATATCGCTGGTGTTGCTGTCCCAGCCGTCCCTGGGCATAGAGCTGCAGCTGCAGAGTCAGAGCACGCCGGTGCCGGGCGCGGCTGTGGCAGCGCTGGCCGCCGCCACGCCCGCAGACTACGCGCACGCGCAGACCGGATACGCCCTCACTATAGGATCTCTCATGGCTGACAGCTTACATGTAATATTTTTTAATCTATGAATGTGTAATAGAAATATTGTAGGGTGATTTTTTTTAAAATACCAAACCCATTACAATATCTATATATATAAAAGAAAGTCGTGTTAGTTACACTGTTTATAACTCAAGAACGGCTGAATCGATTTGACTGAAAATTGGTGGGCAGGTAGCTTAGAACCAGGAAACGGACATAGGATAGTTTTTACCCCGTTTTCTATTTTTTATTCCGCGCGGACGGAGTCGCGGGTAAAAGCTAGTAATGAAATGAAATTTACAAGATGGTCGCGGCAACAAAATGGCGGATTATTTTTGCACAATCTCTACTCATAGATTTGAGTTGTAGAATACCGTGATCAAATCGAAATATAAAGTAAAAACTTAAAAAAATTACAAAAATTTACTTAAATTGTTTATCTAATATAAAAAATTCTCGTGTCACAGTTTTCGTCACCGTACTCCTCCGAAACGGCTTGACCGATTCTCATGAAATTTTGTGAGCATATTCAGTAGGTCTGAGAATCGGCCAACATCTATTTTTCATAACCCCCCCCCCATTTTTTAACTGCGCGCGGACGGAGTCGCGGGCGACAACTAGTATTTAGATAAATTTCGTTTTATTTCTTAGGTGCCTCATACAGAGTGGCAGGAGGCGACAACAGGTGTTAGTAGAAGAGAAATCCTTTCCTTAGCGGCGCGATCTCTCGCGGGTTCTTATAAGAAATTACTCGCAATATCCGCCGCCGAGACTTAAAATGTACGGAACGCTACTGGAATTATAGATCTAATCTAATACGTAAGTCTGAGATAAACTTATTTGTTTTAATTTCTTATCGATTTATTGCGTAATTTTTCTATTTATCATAATGGATTCTGATACGAGTTATGTTGTTTTATTTAGGAAAAAATTAATGACTGCGGAATGTGTTTTTTGTGTTAAATGTTCATTCATTCATCATCAGCTCGCCATTGAGGGGCTCAGACCCTACCTTACGTTAGGGGTGACTAGGACATAGTCAACCTTACTAGCCAAGTGCGGGTTGACTTCACACATATCATTGAATTTCTTCTCAGATATGTGCAGCATCACGATGTTTCTTTCATTGTAAGATCGTTTGATAAATGTACATATGTAAATCGATACTCGAAAAACACATTGGTACATGGCGGGATTCGAACACAGGACCTGCAGATTACAAGTCAAGTGCTTAACCCCTGAGCCACTGACGCTCTTAATAAATGTAGGTAAACCTTATTTGAGATTATAAGAATGTTTAATTTACAAAATTTTAAATTTGTCCTTTTCGTTTGTTTCAGAAAATTTATTATTACTTATGAGGAAAGTTTATTGTAATATATATTTGTAATAAATAATATACTTATTTAGTTAATATGTTAATAAATATCATCGAAGAAAATGCGTTTTATTTTTAATTCAAAATTTAAACGAAGATGAATTGTCTATGGTTTGTGCCATTCTTATTATAATCTATGATCTTTTTAATTTTTTTTATATAAGAAAAATAATTAGTTATAATAAATTTGTATTAGAAATATTTTGTTTGTACATAAATTTAAATGGTTTTTCTAACTGGCAACATTTGTTATGAAGTAAGACTTAATATTACGACATTGTTGAGTTTAATAAAGTGTATTCATTCCAATTATTTTTCGTTGTTTTATTTACCGAATCAATAGTCTAGATTCCTTTACTGAAATAAATACATCTTACATTAAAATTTCTATGTCACAATGTTGTTACCATACTCCTCCGAAACGGCTTAACCGATTGTAATGAAATTTTATATTCATATTCAGTAGGTCTGAGAATCAGATACTATCTATTTTTAATACGGCTATTAAGTTCTTTTTGACTGCGCGCGGACGGAGTCGCGGGCGACAGCAAGTTTTCTTATAAAATTTGAAGAGACCCTTGACTCCCAAATTTAAGCAGCTAAATTATTTATAAAAAAAAAAATATTAGTGTAAGAAGCACCAATAGCCAAATAGATTAAGGATGCGGACATCCGATTATGTGTTCAAGGGTTCTAATTCCGTCTTTCGATTATTGTTCTAAATTATATTCTAGCACAAGGCTCGAACTTAATTACTAAGTAATAACTAGACTATTCCTTGGTTTCCGCGACCAAGATTATTGAATTTATAAAGATTTTAAAACATACTGTTATCTCTGTAAAAGTTAAACATCCTGTCAAAGATAATTACAGGGATGACGATATGTTTTATACAGGGATTTTGGTCTCAGAAAGTAACGCTACACTGCGATTAATGTTTACGTTACTTTTTCGTCTTTCTATGATGTTATTTATCATGCCGTAGTAACGACAAACAATGTGAAAAACGGATTAGATAATATTGCCACATAAATTATTTCCTATCTAAATTTAACATAATAACATCTATAATCTATACCTAGGAATTATGAATGATATGTTAAAACTACTAAACTAAACTATATACTTATACCAAACTAAAAACAAAACTAGATTATGTAAAAAATCGACCCCAAATCGCTGCGCTGGCAGGGTAAGGTGCCCAAGAGACTGGCGGCATTTCCCCGTTGAATGACCAGGCTCAATCTTTGTCCGAAATGCGCGCCAGCCCTTGAATCCCCTGAGACGTCGATGAGGCGTACGGAAATCTCCTTGAACAGCTGACGGGCTTCCGCACCCCAAGGCCCCAAGGTCTCCACGGCAAAAGGCACAAATATATACTATCTAAATTATATCAAACTAATATTTTAAATGCTAATGTTTAGATGGATTGATGGATGTTTGTTTGTAGGTATCTCCGAAACGGCTCAAAGTATTTTGATGTGATTTAGCTACTTATTAGTTTTTTTTAATTACGCACGGACGGAGTCAACAAGCGACAGCTAGTTTGATATTTTCCTATGTTACAATAAACATAAAATACTGTGGATATTTAGAAATACGTCAGTATTGTAATATTTTTTTGTATTTGTTAGTTTTATGTATTTTTGGATGACATTTTTTTAGATTGAAATCAATCTATTTTGGATAATAATTTAAACGTGTGGTCAAAAATTATTTAAGTTATCAATTCTTTTGAAAATGGTAGAACATGTTGTGAGTTAAATAATTGATTGAAACGCCGGAGGCTTAAATAAACTTTTTTTTAAATAGAAAAACGCTTGACCACGATCCCACCTGATGTTAATGGGATCGACAGAACTAGTCAAGAATGCGGGAAGATGGTCAAACATATAATACTAATATAAATAAGAATTTTCAAATCTAGTGAATACGTTTACGAAAATGAGACTAAAAATTTGACATTCAGATTATTTTTCATAATATTTGATATACCCTTAACTAAATTTATCTAAAGACAATTGAAGGTTTGCACGTAATTAGCACTACTATGACGCTTAATCGTGATTTATGGCTGCATAATAAAATTTTAGGACCTTCCTTAGATATGGAAATTTAATCCCAAAGCAATAACATTTCGGTGATATGGTCTATAATCTTTATCAAATCTTGTTACTATATATAATTCGTTTCAATTTTATATTGTCATATTGTTACAGGACAAGGTAAGTAGAGAAACACTCGTTTTAATTAAACTACACATAACAAATCTTGTATCTTTATAAAATAAAAATAAAAAAATCTACTTTTGCTGTCTTACAAATAGGTTACCTACAAAAAATTCCTTTGTAATATAAAATACTCGGTGTTTGGTTTTTAGAAAAAAACAACAAAGATGAAATTCTTCGCCGTATTTGCCGCCGTGTTGGCTCTGGCCGCTGGGTCTCCGCATACGTGGTCGCTGCAAGAGCTGTCCGAAGCTCTGCAGAACCCGCACACCAACCCCGAGTACATCCCATACCTGGAACATGCACTCAACCAGATCATGGAAGACCTGCACGCCGGCAAGCCTGTTGTAAGCTAATTATGTTTATTGTGTGTTTCCATTGTCGAAACATTTGTATAAAAACATATTATTTTCTCAAACTCCTTGAAAAACATCTGCTGCACGAATTGTTTGGCTCGACTGGTGCAATACCATGGTCACATAGAAGTCAGGGGTCAAGTGGAAGCTCGTTTGCCACCTTAAAACATAAAAAATACACCATATTTTTATTCAAGTGTTATGGTAGTTCACGGTCAGATTATGTTCTTCAGTCATGGCCATTTTGAAAAGGGAAAGAAGGTTTGTGAAGACAAAAGTATTACAAGATGGTGGTGGATTATATGTAAAGAATACGAGTTAAGAAAGACATAGTATTATTTACAGTTAAGGAGTCGAATTAGTTTCAGCCTCTATATAATAATAAATCACTGATAAAGTTTTATGCAATTATTTTTTAAAGAATGGGCGCAAAAATGTTTTTAACATAAACATACATACGTGAATTAAAATGAGACTTAGGAAAAATGTCCTAATATTTCCAGACTCCTGTGGCTGTAATCATGCCAACAGCTACCCAATGGACTTTGGAGGAGTTGTCCAGCGCTCTTCAGAGCCCGGCCACCAACCCAGCCATGGTGCCCTACCTTGAAGACGCCCTCAACGCCATGATGGATGCTCTCTTCAATGGACAACAAATCGTAAGTCATTACGTAACACTACCGATTGTTTATTTGAAATTGTAAATGGCTAGTATTATAAATATGTATGAAATAATCATATCTCTGGTCTTATTCAGAGACATCAAAGACTACAAAGCTTAGTATAGAATTAGTAAGAGAAAAGTAGCAGATATTTATGTAACCATTAAACCAGTTCAAGGGCAATGTAAGTAAAAATGATAAATGTATTTTACAGGAGACCATGCCAGTCGTCATCCCCGTGGAGTTGGCGCCTGCACAGGCCGGTGGATCCATCGTTACTGCCCCAGTGATCGCTACTCCAGTTCTCCCCACTCCTGTCCTGCCTGAAATCGTTGCGCCTGCCCCAGTTCTCCCTAGTCCTGAGGTGCCTGCCCCCGAGGCCCCTGCTGCAGCTCCCACCTCAAGCCCTCTGGTACAAATCATCGTCAACATCAACCAACAAGACCAGGTAAGATTATATTCTTCTTGCTGTTACTATGCCAACTAATACAATTAACCCAAATTTCCTAATTTCTAGAGGAAGAAGATATCTCAAGAATAGAACCATCACACTCTAATCAGTCAAAATATGGATATGTAGTACTTTTCATAGTAAACACAAAAATATTTACTAAATTTTTTAGTTAAAGATTCTTGTTATCATTTCATTAATATACTGTTCTAAATTTCAGGTTGCGGCCAGCCCTGTAGCCCCTGAAATCGCCCCCACCCCCGTCATGGTTGTGGATGAGGCTGAAAACATCAGCGTTAACCCCGTTGATGTGATCGCCATTCAACCCCCCATGTAAAGTAGAGATAACCTTCACCCATACAAAGCTAGCCCACTAAAGAATGAGACCTCTATTGCAAAATAGTATTATATAAAAATAAGACGAATTTATACTTATGTAATTTCCATTAAATTATCTTGATTTCTAATACACTGTAAATATATGACAGCCTGAAAATAAATTAGTTTATGATATTATTTTTATGTTTTATTTTTACCTGTTTTAAAGTATGAAATGATATATGTACATGGTAAATACGCTCTAGTTGTGGAATGAATAAGCCATAACAACTACACAAGCTAGAAAATCACTATATTGTTTATTCGGCTCTAAGAGCGTTGTTTGTTAAAAACTTCAACTTTAAAAATCATAGTATAATGTTTTGTTAATGGAATCAATGTTTTTTTAGTATAGTTTTTTATTTTTGCTATAAAAATTATAACGAAATCATTACACGTAATAACATAAGAACTTACATCATGTTTATGCATGGTAAAGATTGAATCACGTGCAAAAACAACTTATGTTTCCCCCCCTCATTATCGACCTGTCAATCTTTATTATCTTATCTGTCATGGTATCGTCTCGGTAATGTCATTTTACAACAATAAGAACTGCGGAAGGTCATTTAAATTCGAAAGGATCAAAGTTCAATGTCAAGTTTCTTTTGTTTAAACTTCGCCTAAAATCTCATTCGAAATTAAATTGAACTAATATTATAAACTAGCTTTTACCCGCGACTCCGTCCGCGCGGAATAAAAAAAATATAGAAAACGGGGTAAAAATTATCCTATGTCCGTTTCCTGGTTCTAAGCTACCTGCCCACCAATTTTCAGTCAAATCGATTCAGCCGTTCTTGAGTTATAAATAGTGTAACAAACACGACTGTCTTTTATATATATAGATGCATAAGTTTAGATGTATGGATGGATGGATGTTTATTACTACGCATCTCCAGAACATTGTAATTTTTTCATAGATGTAGAACATCGTCTGGAAGAACACGTAGGCAGAATTAAGATTTTTTAATTTCGCGTAGACGGAGTTGCGGGCAAATACTTGTAGAGAAATAAAAAGAAAATGTGTACCTAGTCATGCTTCTAAATAATGGGTTAGGATACAAACTACCTACATTTCTGCAAATGCGACTTTTCCTTTAAATAAATGGTTCGAACAATTTTCAACAATTCAAGGTCGTATTAAAAGCAAATATTTGCCAGCTTTTGAGTATGAGTAAACGTGGGTAAAAGATTTTTCTAAATTCTCACATGTATTTATTGTTTACTGAATAAACAATACGCCATAAGTCTAGGTGTAGGCTAATTCATGGCTGATAAAAGATTAATACAAGTTATAATGGGAAATACATTTTTTTCCTGAAAAAAACTGAAACCATAATGTGTGCAGATTTAGGTATTTAAAACTCATGGTTAGTGATCACACATGTTGGATAAGATTGGAATTCTTTATATATGGCGGAAGAATTTGAACGAAACGACATGCCGGATAGAGGCAATAGTAATCAACCTGATAACTTTGACAGCGGTCAAGACAGACGACTCTATTTTTACAATTTATAATAGTATTTTATTTTCCTATGACTCACTCTGTACACGCGTATTGTTTATTCTCTGTTTTGGAAATCTTCAAACATAGGCATTTCTTATAAGTATCTAAACTTTTCCGAGATGCCCCTGGAAACATCACTTTTTCATCATCGTTCTTAGTAATTAATATTAAAAACTAGTTGTCGTCCGCGACTCTGTGCGCGCGGAATTAAAACAAAAAACTGAATTATTGCCTACGTGTTCTTCCAGACTATGTTCTACATCTATGCCAAATTTCATCGAAGTTCGTTTAGTTCTAGAGATACATTCAAACATCCATCCATCCTTCTAAACATGACCACATGACCGGCGACACACTGTCTTGATCCTTAGTTTACTCTTGTTAGTAATTATGTGTGTGTAATATTTTTCCAAAGCTAATGTAATATTTTTTCCAATATGTGTTACCTTATGTTACATGAAATAAATAAATAAATAAACATTCGCATTTATATATTAGTAAGGATAAATAAGTATGAAGTATGGTTTACACTTAACACTAGTATTAATTGTTTGTACCAGGAATACATAGTCATGAATGTATGTCTTCAATATTATTTGAATTAATAGAATTCGAAGTAACTGTGGATTGCGTTGACACTTGTATGATACTGTTGTCTCTGTTTTTCCAAAGATAATGTAAAAGATGTACATATATGTGTCTATTCAATTGTCTTTACAGTCGAAATCCCATTTTTTATATTATAACGTGACAAACGAGGAAGCGGGCACCTAGATTCGCCGAAATAGCGAAACTACGCTGCCCAGAAACATCCACAAGTTGCAGATGTTTTGTCTGCTTTTAGTCGAACAGCGACGCACATAAAGCTTCTTTGGGACCGTGCCTTGTTAAATTCACTACCCTTTCCCATCTTTTGCTCACAAGAAGAAGGGAAAGAGAACCCATAATTAGGCCTCCTACACGGACATTCTTCAGACTTGTTGTTTGTTGTCAGATTTTGTTTCCACATGACGCCTTTCTTTTGTGTGTCCGTGGTTTTGCACAGATCAAGGCGGCCCAATCGTGTAACTCACGTTGCTGCTGGTGTCTACCACTATTATAACATAAGTTAAGAGAGGCTTACCGTCGTACAAAAATTTAAAAGTAAATGAAAATGTGTCGATAGCTATCGTTCCGTTTCTATTTGCAAATGTCATGGAATAAAACCAGGAGAAGTACACTTCAAATAATAACTTAGATAACAAGAAGTCTTCATCGGTTAGCCTAAAAACCATATCTAAAGTACACATTTCGCAAAAAATGGCAAAAGATAATGTTATAGCACTTATGCTATAACATTATCTTTTGCCATCTTTTGCACTTTGCACCATAAGTGGTGGCCTGAATTTAGGGCAACTCTTTTCATACTTTAAATGTGTTAAAATATTGTTCGAGGAATCATGAGTTAGATAGATTTAAGATTAATAATACGAGTCTATTATTTATTTATGTGAATAAAGATAATATTTAATTAAAATTGAATAATTAAATTTACTGGTTTCAATAATAATTATAACGTACATTATATAATAGTTAGGTAAACAAATTACTTCATAATTTCTTAAGAGCTTTCAATCGGTACCTGAAGTGATTTAAAAGAATATCTGCTAGACATTTAATAATTTAATTTGTTATGAGGAAAAATAAATAACATATACTATACGAGCAAAATATCGTTTCTTTTGTGTGAGCGTGTGTTCGCTTATGTTTTTGTAGTGCGAAATACAAATCATACTCGTAGAAATATCTAAAACATGAAACTAATAACTAAGGAAACGGTAGATTATAATGCCTGATAGAAGCCATGACATTAAAAGGTTGAATAGTCGGATTTTTTTATAGGTGGTAAACGAGCAAGCGGCTACCTGAATCGTCGCAATAGCGAATCGACCGCTGCCTGTAGACACCCGCATGTTGCAGACGTTTTGCCTACCTTTAATCGAACGAACACAGAAAGATAGTATTCCCCCCTTTCTTTGTGACCCTCCCGTGTTAAATCCACTATCCTTTCCCATCCTTTCCTTGCACAAAATGGGTGGCAAGGGGTAAGAGGACCAAAATTAGACCTCCTACACGCACATTCATCAGATATCCGCGATTGCATATGCGATGCCTGCCTTAAATCGACGGACGACGCACAGAAAGTGAATGTTTCCCATTCTTATGCGTTCCGTCCTCCGTCAAATCCACGGCCCCTTCCCGTCCTTTCGTCATGAGAAAAGGGTGGGAAGGGAAATGGGAATAAAATTAGGCCTCCGCTACCACACTCATCAGACGAAACGCGGAATTGCTTCCACTTCACGCCTATCTTCTGTGTGGTCGTGGTATTGTACCGGTCGACCCAGCCAATTCGTGCACCCAACAAATAATGTTGTTGCGGGATCTACCACTGTTAAAAAATGTGTAATTGGATGTCCAATTCCTAGTCAGTTTAAACTAAAGATTTTACATATAAAAATCAATCATTCATACGCATTGAGCCAATAATGAAATCATTTGTGAATCATATTAGCTGTAACATGATGAAATATGACTGATTTCTCAATAAATACATCGTCACAATATTCTAAAATAGATATCGAAGTATACGTATGGGAAATTCATGCGAAAAATTAACCGCCACTTGTGGGATATTCGATATCAGGTTGATAAATGTTTGGTACAGTCATAGATACGATGACAAGTCGAGCCCTCCCTTATCTTCCCGTACTCGGCAGTGATTTATAAAGCCGGGAACACACAAGCTGTCGCCAGTTCGCAGCTACGCTTCACAACACATTGTGCCATCTGTTCTTAACTCGAAAAGTAAGTTATTTACTTGTTTTAAAACGTCTCTATTCTGTTAAATTTTCTCAAATATCTTCTTAAGTTTTAAAGTTGTTTTCTATGTTTCAAAGTAGAGTATTTAACTCGCTATGAAAAGCACAATGAAATATTTTTCTCAAATCGTTTGAGTACTTTTTTTTTTATAAATTAGAAGTAATATTGTTTTCAATTAAAGTTTAATCTTTTAAGTGTAAATTAGTTGATTGAGTTTGAGATCAATGAGTTTTCACTGCCGAAACATCAAAAAAAAAAAAATTGGCAGAGGAAACCTATCGTTATAATAATAGAAATGCAAATGAAATTTTAGTCTTATCGTGGGTTTCTGAGACCAAAATCCCAGTTTAAAACATATTGTTGTCTCTGTTTTGTAATTATGAGAGGTAATGAGAGGGATTACTATGTGTTTTATACACAGGTTTTGGTCTCAGAAACCAACGGTTAGTCCTCTTTCTCTTCTTAACCTTTTCTATCAGGGATGAGATTCGTGTGGTTCAAAAGTTCACAGTTTATAATTTGCTCTATCTATATTAACTACAGTATAGCTTTTAATCATTAGCGTCTGTTTATATTTTCTTTGGAAGCTTTCTTTAAATATGAATCACGATCAATATATGTGTGGTTTGTTTTTTATTTCAAAAGCTGCTAAAACATTAACGTCGTCGTTAAACAGGAAATTATTAATTATTCCAATCAGATATTGTATTTTTGCAACATGAGATTGCTTCTTATATTAATCAATCAACATTAGTGTGATAAAATAACATTCTTTTTGGACTGGGATAAGAATTTAATTAAAAATAAATTTGATAACTTCGTAAAACTAGTACGAGTATTAATTAGGACGGTTTACAAACAAACAAAGCTTCTTTGCAATATTTTCTATAATGTTTTTTTTTTCGATAAATCTTTAAAATAAATTACTGGTTACTTCAAATAAAAAATTCAAAGAATTTTATGAATAATTTCGTCGAACAAAAGTAGAAAAAATAATATTGACTAAATGTACAGCGACGTAAAATTAAAACTCTTCCAAAATATAACGCCGTCTTTGATTACCATTAAAGAATATGTCAAACAATTTTAAACTGTATAGTTAAGAGATTATGGTTTAGAATAACATTAATAAAACAATGTGCGCAACTATGCGCAGTTTCGCACTTATTTAATGAGGTTGCCTTATTTAGTGAAGCGATGTTTCTAAAATGAAAACCAAATTAAACTTTAAGGAGTCTGAGAATTTTTAAACAGTTTGTAAATTTTATTCGAGTACTGCAGTCAATTTTTTCATGCTTTTATGACCGTGCTATAATAATAAAAGTTACTGGTGAAATATTTATCTATAAACTGAACTGTTTGAACTTCTTTTACATATAAATATAGTGTATATCTGGTGCGGTCCTATGAATCTCGGGACTCTCTTCTCCATAGCTAGAGGTGAGCACAGTGAAAAGTCTGGAAGAACACATCGGCTACTTATTAAGTTTTTTTTAATTCCATGCCGCCAGAGTCGCAGGCGGCTGCTAGTGATGAATGTAAAAGAAGAGTAAATCGCCAAAAATCGTCTAAATTATCATGTAGATCCATTCAGGCTTCATACACCAAATTCTTTCTAGTACTTTATTCCCTCCTCGTATCCTTCCTATTTCCCTTCGTATGAGTGTTTCTCTTTTTATCTGTGACAAAGCTTGTATCAAATTTTTCTTAAAAATGCGAGCGACAATATAGTAGACATAGTAAAAATTAATGTAAATAATCTAATTTAATCTTTTCTTTACAGATCGACAAATATGTCTCTCCCAACAGTCACGATCGACGAGCTGTCAAAGGGCATCGATGACCCTACCACCAATGCCAGCGCTAAGAAACTTCTAGAAGGAATCCTTAACGACTTCATGGACTTGCAATACGGCAAGGAGACTCCGTACACCACCGGCAAGCAAGTCATCCCCTCTGGTTGTACTGCTCAAGACTTAGACACCGCTATTGCAGATGAAACTACCGACAAAAAGTTTAAAGCTGTATTTGTTAAGATCTCGGATGTTAACAAGAGTGGTGATCTCACCCCGCAGACCAATAATGGTGGATGGGACCCCAAGTACACCCCCGTTCTTGTCCTTGTTACTCCTAACCCTTAGATTAGTTGTATAAGTTATTTAATTCGTTCATAATTATGATTGTTTTATTTAAGTAATTAAATTTGTTGTACTATCTATTTATTTGTTTTATTTTTTCGATGGTAGATAAGATAACATTGTTACAATGTGTTTTTTGTTGTCTGGAAAGCGATTTGTGAGGATAAAAATTTGAATTCAATACCACACATAAGAACTTATTCATACATATATCACAGTGGTACGGTGTTCTAACATCTTAATGAGAGGTGAAAGGTCCTAAGTTCAATTGCAACAATTTTTTCAATTGAAACAATCATTATAATCATCTCCCTGGCCTGATTCCACTCACATGGGGTCGGCGAACAAGGTTTTATAAACCTTAATGTTTTGATTTTAATTTTACGGCTGGCAGCCTGTCTGTCGCCAACCCTACTTGGGAGAGAAATTAAATAATTATAAACTAAGTAAAAGTAAAATATAGCTGAATACTTCAAAATCTATATATATAAAAGAAAGTTGTGTTAGTTACACCATTTATAACTCAAGAACGGCTGAATCGATTTGACTGAAAATTGGCGGGCAGGTAGCTTAGAACCAGGAAACGGACATAGGATAATTTTTACCCCGTTTCCTATTTTTTTTTTATTCCGCGCGGACGGAGTCGCGGGTAAAAGCTAGTCTATATATATAAAAGAAAGTCGTGTTAGTTACACTATTTATACCTCAAGATCGGTGGGACTGATTTAGCTGAAAATTGATAGGGAGGTAGCTTAGAACAAGGAGACGGACATAGGAACTTTTTTTTTTATCTTGTGTGCATTTTTTTATTCCGCTCGGACGGAGTCGCGGGTAAAAGCTAGTTACTTCTAAAAATACACCAACAAAAACATGAGTTATTAAACATTATAAGCAAACTTTCAGATCTTGTCGTTTGGTCGTGTTCACCATATTGTCTGTCACCATCTGTCATTCTGTATCATCTCTCCTCTATATCATCAATCATCTTCACTTGGTTTTTCAGAATTTTATTTACACCAATAGTTGAGGTCGATTTTTTCATTCGAAGCAGATGTGACGGTATATTCACATTATTAAGCAGTAGACCTTTAGTTTTTCGGTCCATTTAAATTGGATATTTAAATATTGAGCACGCCGATAATTCAACGAACAAGAAGAGGGAATCCGCCCATAATGAAGTCCGGAGAAGTCGACTCACGTCATGGGGCCTGCTGTCCACAACCGCCTGCCGGAGCACGTCACAGCGGCTACCAGCCTCGCGTCTTTTAAAAATAGACTAAAATCATGGCTTATTCAGAAAGCTCTGTATAGCTACGAAGAATATTTTGTCTAAAAATATGCATATATATAGTATAATTGTGTGCTCATCGTTATTCAAAATATTTGAGTAGTGAGATTTTGTTTTATAAAATAGATATTATAGCTTTTACTTGTATGACCTGTAATTTATATAATTGTAATTGTAATTGTAATTGTAATTGTAATTGTAATTGTAATTGTAATTGTAATGTAAATCTTTTCCGTGTTACTGAAAATAATAATCAATCGCTCGTACTTATCCTGTTGTCCGCCATTAATAGTAAATTACCAATCGTTGGCTGAGTTGAGGAAAGCACCAATGACATTTCTAGTACTAAAAGGTATTTTTTATATTGAAAAAGTTAGCTCTTGGCCACGATCTCATCCGATGAGGTGAAGATGTGGTCTAAAGATGGTACGCGCTAACTTTGTAGATGCCTATTCACTCTACCCTTGAAGGCCCCCACATCGTACTTGGACGGAAAAACTGACGCCGGCAACTTATTCCAATCCTTAGCAGTATGCACAAGGAACGATGATTCAAACTTTTTCGTTCGAACGCGTGTCACGTCTACTACATAAGGATGGATTCCAGCCGTATGTCTGTACGTCCGATGGTAGAATGGTGATGGTGGAATTATATCGTGTAATTCCTGCACACACTCCCCAAAATGCAGCCTGTAAAATACCGAGAGACTAGGCTATTATTAGTTGTGGTGGCTCTTTTAAATATTGAACCATATCAGGTTATTAATGAATTCATCCCCTAAAGGAGAACAAATGGGGGTTTAAGTTTGTATGGAGAGAATTTATCAGCAGAATTACTTTAAAATTACGATAAACGCTTTTCAGCGTAAAAAAAAACATTTGTTTCAGGCTTTTACCATGTAAAGGATTTAAATACTGGGTGAAAGCTTTCTGTAAACTTTACAAGGACGAAGTCGCGGGAGACAGCTGTTATGTTATAAAGCAATTGATCTTCATTTTCCGGGTATAAGTTTTTTTTATATACTTTTGATGTAACAATAAAAAAACAATGTAATTATAATTTGAAAACCTTGTCCACATTGATTTTAGTTTCTGTGGAATTATATGTAATTATATATGTTTATGTTAAGTGTATATAACTAATGTATAAATTAAAATTGTTTTCGTATATAAACATTCCTTATCACGACAGATAGTGTTTGACTTGATAAAAGTAATGGAAAAGTATGTACATGTTCTGATAGCACGATATACATGTTAACCATAATCTATAAATTTATTGATAAATATTTAGTGACGGGAATATTTTTAATCGATATGACAACTTGTTATATTTTTAAAGCTATTATTTTAGATCGTAACTTTCAATGACAGTGTTTGTCTATTATTTTATATAGTAAATTTTTGTCTATTCTTTTTAATACATTTCATTTATTAAAAATATAAATGTATTTGTTAGGAGAGTCGAGAAATTTCAAAGGATAACATTACCTGTTACTAATGCCCGCTTGATCCCTTCTTATGTGCACTATTATCCGACTTTAGTCGAATTTACGAGACATAAAGTTTTATTAACGAGAATTGAGTAGCGTTCGTAAAAACCTTAGTTGTTTGAATTTTATCTTGTAATAATACAATTTGGTCCTTATGCTTCTGTAGTTAGTTTTGTATTTGTCTATTTTATTACAAATAGTAATAATTAATCATTTAAAATAACACAGAAGGTGAGTAAAATTCCTGGATTTCACTAACATCACTTATTTTATAACCATCATAATTTATTAAAAATAAAAATAAATAAAATAAAATACAGTTTATTAACCAAAAACAAAACAAATTACACTTATAAAGATATCAATGAAAGAGAAAAAAAATTGTTCTTGGCTAACGGGAAGAGGCTCAGCTGATGCTGCCTCCAGCTTATCACTGAAGGCCGCGCTGGTTTTCAGCATCGCCTTCATACATATGATATTTCATAGATAATCAATTATTTTACTACGTTTATGAAGTTTAGGTGTCAGTGTCATCAAAAGTATTTAAATTAAAGCATATTCATATAAAATTTCAGTATCATTCGTATTAAGATTAATATAAATACGCCGGTACTATAGTTTAATTACTATCAGATGTCTATTTTATATACAGTATTTTTTTAACTTTCGACATTAGACACTAGAATGTCGATATCGATATTTGTCTTTATTTTTAATTACACAACACTAGCTTTAAAATCTTATCGCTTATCTAGTATAGTAAATTGAATGATTACTACGAACGTTATCGCATATTTTTAACTGAATTACTACAGTCTAACGACTCTGTTACCCTGTCTGTAGATAAATAAAATTAATTTAATTAAATTGTACTGGATTTTTTTTTACTATGGAGCTGAAATCCATCCATCTAAATGCGTCTTGAACTTTTTAACTTGGTTTACACTGTTAAGTTAAACAAGTATTTTAACCCCTTAACCGTTGGTGTTTAATATCATTCGCTAAATATGCTTCTCCTCCGCATCCTTTCTTAAAAAAAGGTTGGGAAGAGAAAGAGGATTTAGGCCTCTGGCACGTACACATATCACGCCTGTCTTCTATCTGGTGGCGGTATTTCATTGGTAAACCTGGCCCATTCGTGCATCCAACAAATATTGTTGTTACGGGATCTACAACTGTTATTTATTTCTGATTAGTTCATTGGACCAATTATTACGACGTAGTACAGTTCAATGTTCAAATTGAGCGTTATATGTAACCCGTGCTCTTTCTGTTCTATTTATAACATACAAGTTGGTGAAGCCCTTTATAATTTGTATCAGACAGTTGTATATGGCAACCCTAATTTATCTTAAACCATTTTTTTTCAGTATCACCTATGTAACGCTTAGGCTGTTCATGTTACCGTAAAATTTGTTTTGTCAGATATTTATGTGTCTGTTCTTTTAATAGCGAATTAGATCACAGTATGATATTACACAAGTTATTCAACGGTCGAAACAGTCTGTTACATTCTATATTGTTATGGATATGGATTCAAAGGAAAATAAAAATTCTAATTTTAGTAGCCTAATTTTAGTTCTCTTTCCCACCCTTTTCTTATTAGGAAAGGATGGGAAGGGGAAGTGGATTTGGCGGAAGAGGGGGCGCATAGGAAGGAGAAATATCCTCTTTTTGTGCGTCCCCTTCTCCGATGATTAAAGGTAGACAACACATCTGTATTTGCGGATGTCTATGGGCAACGGTCGCCTCGTTATTTCGGCGATTCCAGGTGGCCGTTTGCTCGTTTGCCACCTATTGATATAAAAAAAATCTAAAGTCACAAATGTTATGCACAACACGTATTATAATATAAAATATGATTGATTTATGATGGCTTTTTAAAAAGATTAGTTTTAATGCTGATTTATATGCCTAATACCGATTGCATAAAAGCGTTTGTATACTTAAAATTATTATACTTGGATTCCTATGAACTTATACATACGTTATTCCATGTCAGATTTTTGTCGCGTTTTGTCGCTTATTTATTACGCTAAGACAATGGGGAATGTGACGCATAATATTTTAACTTCATTATCACATTCACAATTATGTAGATACGTTTTAGAGCTACCAAAGATGAACAAAATGTGAATGTGAACCAAAGGTTATTGTATATTCGAAGATATTAGTTACCAAATCGACTATGGTTATGTCATAATTATATTAAATTGATATAATTATCTTTTAATTCTTGTTGCAGATTAAATGCCTTTCCTCGTCCAGGGTATTTTGTTAGAAAGGAAGAAAATTTTCAAGTAAAAAATTATGGCTAAAATACATGTAGATGGTTACCATAGTAAGTTAGCTAAGATTATTTTACATAAATAATACAATTCGGTGCAGTCAAAGTTTCATGTCTATTTTGAAATATCGTATTTTTCTAGTAAAAATAACTTGTTCGAAATTCATATTGAAGAAGTACGTGCTTACATTATCTCATATAGAACACTTACTGAACCCCGAGGGATAGGTAAGAAGTCTACGCGCGCCGACTGTGACTCTGCTCCTTTAGTAAGAATATCAAGTTAAGCAATTTTGTACCCTTTTGCGAAATATTTTTACTGTATACTTCTTACTTTATGATATAACTATAATACTTGTCTAAACTATAATTTTATTGTCTGGTCTATTTTGATTCTAAATTATAAGACAAAAGGTCCCATGCCAATATCTATCTATCTATATATATAAAAGAAAGTCGTGTTAGTTACACTATTTATAACTCAAGATCGGTCGAACTGATTTAGCTGAAAATTGATAGGGAGGTAGCTTAGAACTAGGAGACGGACATAGGAACTTTTTTTTTATCTTGTGTGCGTTTTTTTTATTCCGCGCGGACGGAGTCGCGGGTAAAAGCTAGTTTAAGATAAATTAGCCAAGATTATGATTTCTATCACCGACATCCTAATTTCTATCAATCATTCTTTTAAACGACAATTTAATTTACCTTCACATTATTATGGATTTTAAGAGAAAACGTCTGTCAATTAGCACCACTTACTCAAAAATTGCAAAAGCGTTGCAAAACAATGGACATCGTAAGAAGGAAACTATTGCTAATAATTCCATTCAAACAGTATTTCTTAAAAAATATTATCAAACAATTCGCATAGACAAGGTCTAGATACCAAATCATAACTACGTATTCAATTATAATGTTTTATGACTTAATTAAAAAGGCAGTAAAATAATTTGTTTTATCTTTTTAAATTTGATAAAGCCGTACTTTTTAAATTGAGTTGGTATACTAAAACTTGGAGGAAATATTCGAGTAATCGTTAGTGAATACTTTATAATCTTTATTATGGTATTATACTGAAATCTAACAGTTTACAATCAAGTTATCTACTCGATATCTGCTCCTTATTAAATTCGCGGCTGCACTGTTTATTGACATACAAGTTTAAACTACCAACAGTAACACAGGTAAGAACTAATATTTTATCTTTTGAACTAATATGCATCATTAAATATTTTTCTAAATATTTCTTCATTTATTTTAAAACGTTTTTTTTTTAGATTAAAATATGAAGGTATTTATATTTGGATTATTACTGGCACTTGCCAACGCCAGCCCTTTGCCTTTGAATGAAGAAGTCGATGGACCAGTAGAGTTCATTGTCAATGGTGTACCTGAAGGAGAAGCATTAGACATCGGTCATATTCTTGATATCCAGCTTAACAAACATGTCGACGGTCAAGTGGTTGCTTCATCTGACCTTCTGTACCCATTAACTGCACAAGGGCTGGCTGATGCTGCTGCGGCTCAAGAAAACGCTCCCGTTAGACCTGATCCCGAAGGTTTACCTCTACCAGAATCACCTGAACCTTCTCCGGAAGTAGTCATCCCCGGTCCGATAGTTCTGCCCATGCCAGTCCTTCCTGAAGTACAACCTGAACCAGAGGTGGTCATACCCGGCCCGATTGTTCTGCCCATGCCAGTCCTTCCTGAAGTTCAACCAGAACCAGTACTAGTAGAAGAAGAGGCATCTCAAAACCCGAATGGTGAGATTTTCAATGACGGTAATGTACAAGTTATTGTCAACGGTCCCGAACAACCTGGAGTGCTCTCATCTATCCAAAGCTGGTTCCAAATGTTCCTGAACTACTTCAGCAACGGCGTGCAAACCACACAGCAGATATTCTAAATTTAAAGTGAATTTAAAAGGCTGCTTTATAATCGGTTATGTAAAATTTTGTAAATGTCAACAAATATCCAAATTCTACATTAAATTTAAAAAAATGGATTTATAGGATTTGTTTTTTTGTATTGCGAAATAAGTGTATCTAATGTTATTCTCTAATATCTTTGGTAGATTTTATATGTCGGTGAAGTTACATTATGAGTAACTAATACACTACAAATAAATAAAACAAAACCGTAAAATAACATTATAAAAATGATATACCAAGTAAAATATTGCGAAATCATTGAGTGACCATTACAACACAATTCAAAACAATTGCGAAGTAATGGATTATTTTTTGTATTTCATAATATTAATTTTATAAGGAACTAAATATTTTAAAAGGAAGCCGTCTTAACACAATTTTTTTTCAGACTTAGGTCTTTAATATTTGACAAAATTTAGAAGGTTTAATTTTTTAGTGTCATGATTGCTAAGTAAGGACTCTTATTAGCAGGCACATAATCTGGAGAAACGCGTAGACTACTAATTAGGCTTTTTAGTCAATTCCGCGCGGACGTAGTCGGGAGCGTAAGCTAGTAACATATAAAATTTCCTTTGCATTATTTATGTAAATATTTATAAATCTATACCAAATCCCTGTGGTCTCAAACATTTTCACCGCAAAACATAAACTATTCCGCAGGGCTAACTTAATGTTACTCGGTCTGGCATATTTTAAAATAACTTTTGCTGAGTTCGGGCTACTTTGCTCGTTAGCACACGGCTTCTTGAGTCTTCCTGTGAACTTTCCACACGTCGCCATTTTTTGAAATTGATAGTCTTAGTTTTCAAGATTTCGTCTCGATTTTACTTATTCAAATCGTATGGTCTTATATTTATACTAGTATTTTTTTACTAATGATCAAACGTTTATTCAATCCCTTTGTTCGTCGTATGTTTTGTTGTTGTTGTATTTTATGCTTTATTTGATAAGTAAATCAATTCAAGTACCTGATTGTAGCCTTAATTTTCCTACTTACGTGTGATTGATTCTGATGGGCAGTAAAACTAAAGTAACTAAGTAAACTTAAAGTTTTTGTAACAGTGGTAAAACTTGCAACAACATCTATTGCAAGAATTGATCGACACAATCATTGGAATATCACGACTACACTGAAGACAAACGTGAAGTGAATGGGGAGAGGAGATGGATTTGTCGGAGGTGAGCACGCATACTCTGTCGATTAAAGGTAGGGACCTCATCTGGAAAGGAAGAAAATCAGCGAAAGAAAAAGACGTAAGTGTAAAAAGGTTTGTCTTAACGAAATTTGACTTACCAAAGACAAACTCATGCTTAGGTCATCTATAATTTTCATTCGAACATAACGCACCGGTGTATAAGTTGTGGTTGGTTTAATAAGTTTTTTAACAATCCCAAACAAAACGGGCATCACGCTCGGCCGTCACGCGAGCCGTTAACACGCCACTCTTGCTCGATTAAACCGCAGTGCTCGCCCGCTCGATTACAATTCTGCACCATTGTCACTCCTCGACATTGTCACTACTGTTCTAATAATTATACGGGTACTTATTTTACCACTAAATAACATTTATGTATAAGCTGATATTTTACTTAATAAAAGTACAGAGTTAATTGTGTAAGATAGATGCCACATATGCCACTTTTACGACATTGTCACACGACCAAAAATGGTTGAGTTGCGTTGCTTTGTGATTTTTGAGGCTATTGTTCAGATTCGTTTAGTACTTAACAGTGAACTGCCCATACGGTAAATGACCATATCACACAAAAATTTTACGTAACAACCCTTGATTGTTATGATTATGAACGTACACGTAAGTACGTAAACTATTCTTCGATATCCGAGTATCAATAGCGCGAATTCCTACACACGATATTGAGTCGTCGACCTGAGACGACATATCGTCAGTAAAGGCCTAACGACTATATGGCTCACACTAATTTACGAAAATGTCAACTATATAGATTTGCTCTACCGCCTTGAAATCGCGGCAACTTATACGCGACGATCTTGATAAACATGTAGCAAGCGACTGTCTTCAGTGTCCAAAGAACAAAATTTTAGCGAAGTATGTCTGTTTATGAATCTCTCAGTTTGTATTCATAAATAACTTAGGGACTAAAATCGTCAGGTTTCGAAGATTTAATTATGTAGTCTTGTGCACGAAAGGTCTTAGGTAAATGATCTCGGCGTGTGGCGTGGTCACTGGGAAAAACCCACAACCAAATATGGTGGTTTTAAAGGATATCGAATATACAGACATAAATATTTCCTAGAAGGCTTTTTAAAGAAACAGCAAAAAGGTTAGTCGACATCACAGGAGACCGAAGAGCTGGCAGCTACCTCGGACAAAGAATTAGTCTAGCCATTCAAAGGGGGAACGCTGCCAGTATCTTCGGAACCTTGCCTAAAGGGACACCTTTTAATGATATATTTTAGTTTTTATGTATTATATTTAATCTAATATTTTAATTTTCTCTTTAAATAAAGCCAATATTTCCTTAAACATATAACTAATCTTGACGTAAAAATGTGATTAATTCAATAAACGCTGTCCAGCTTAAATTAACTATTATAATAATAGTACAGTACTATAATAAAGACAAGCCAGAGCAGCAACGTGTTGATTTTATATTTACTTCGGCTAGATAGGTAATCTTAGATTTGTACCTCTGATGCCTCTAATCCCTAATCCCAGCGCACTGGACATTGCAAACTTGATTTAAAGATTTTCAGATGTTATAAAATAATTTTTAAGGTAGACAACATATTTGCATTTGCGGATACCTATGGGCAGCAATCGCTTCGCTATTTCGGCGAAATCAGGTAGTGCTAACTTGCAACCTTATAATATATTAAAGAAAAACACATAAAAATACTAATATTAGTGAAGAAATCAACTGTGAATTTGGCGATTTGTATCATAAGCTATTTTCAAATAATATTAGTGTTTTAGCTGGACCTTTTGTTTTTCAACAGTTATTTATAGGAAATATATTTACTACTTTTAGACTATTTATAGCGAAGGCGACATAAATGTGGCAAATGCATTTTTATGCTTATGTCAACTTAATTTTCATCGCCGCGAATAGGAGACGGCACGTAAAATGTATATGTGTCTATTTTTAACATTTTCCACGTCGTACTAAGGAGATTCACTGAGGATACTCTTATTAAATAATACATACTAGACTCAAGAGTGTATTTTCGTTTGTGAATGTAGTATGGTAAAATTACTTCTTTTATCCAAATAAATTCGTGTAATAATTTTACATATAACTTATTAGACGTAATACAAAATTACAATGAAACAAAAGAGATGTATTATTTTTCTTTGTCGTTAAATATGGTATATTTATAACGTAAGTGTATTCAAATCCATTCCACAAGTATATTAAAGATTTCACGAGCAGAGATTTTTTAGTTGCATTACAAAACAGTAAGAAAGTACATTACATCATTTAAATCTGAAGTGTCTTGTGTGAAAGTTCAAATAGTGCCTGAAATAGTTGTCTTAGCTCTCATGTATCAATTTCCGGTTAAATGTGACAGATTACTTTCAGCAAAGAGTACATTTCCTAGCATTTTCGTCTAAGCCTATTATTCTTAAATAGGTATAAAATAAGTAACGTAAGTTTTTCAAGGCGTGGTGTTAAGATATGGAATGTTATTTGACCAAACATATTTTTAATTAAGTTTAGTTATGTTTTATCTTATTTTATTTTATATTTTATTATTAGAAATTAAATGACATTCATTACAAGCTTATGTAAAAATAATTCAAATTAAAAAAAATATTGTTATAAAAATGAATAAACGCGTGGAAAAATAATATATCTGTAGCTCGGCATAGGTCGTAGCGTGTTGCTGACGCACGCCCGTAGCAGAGGCGACTCGCGTAGCCATTGCCCTCTACATGAGCATTTTTTCACAAATATTTTTTCGTCACTTACATTTTGTCCAACATGGTTTGACACAATGTTAATGTTACTATCTTACTATTTATAATCTAATCGATATTTTATTGTATACCGATTTAAATACATGTGTATAAAATTATAAAATGAGGCAAAGTTTTATGTAAGTAAGGTAATAAAATCACCTTAAAGTTATTTAAAAATGTCCGTCTGTCGTTAACCAAGGCTATTTATAAGCTGGTAGCGTCGCGGAAAAAATAATCGATAATGACTTTAAAAGCTATTTTGTGACCTAGAAATGTAAAGGATCGCGTTGCGTTACCCATGGAGTCAGCTTTGACCGCATTGTATTCGATCGAGTTAACTTTTTACTTTCACGAAACGTGGCGGTGAATCGATAGGCTGTGCGGCCGCCGGCTGCAGCGCTACGACAATTATTGTGCCGCTGCCGCTGTGTGGCGCGAATTTAGGGCAATGAGACGCGACGGCGTCGGCGACGGCGACGGCGCGCAGCCCGCCCGGGCCAGTCCGCCTCGCGCCCCGCGCCGGCCGCCCGTGTGCCGAGCGAGGTCCGCCCTGTGACGTGACGTACCCTCCCGCGCTGAGCCTTACCGTGTCGTGTCGTGTCGTGCCGTGCCCGACCGGCACGCTCCGCGCCTCTTCCCACGCGTTCGAACATGTCCCGAGTTACTCTGTGGCGCGAAGTCAGGTTAGTTACCATGCTTTACATCAATTGTATTATGGTATATGAGCTTGTTGCGTACGTATGTGAATGTTTTAATTTTTAATAAAATTCTAAAGGTGAAGTGGCAGCTGACGGGGATCCGAGTGCTTATCCCGACCTATTTTAACTTGACATCAATGAAAAGAAAGTCACTTGACGTACAGTTTTTAATTTTAATTGATGCAATAATTTTTAAGAAAATTATATAAAATTTTAATTAAGTTCATTATTTTTTGGTTATTACAATATAATCACAAGAACAATAACTCTTTGTCTTACTTTTTTTCTAAGGTTTTTTTTGCATAGAAATGTGGGTAGTTAAAAATAGGTTATGCAAGATGTCAAAGTCTTATTTGTCTGAAAAATAGAAATAAAACATAAATTTCATAGATTATACATGATATAGACATTTAAGTAACATTAGAATAATTGACTAGCATTTTGCGGTTCATGTAAAATAAGCCGATATTTTAAATCCCTTATTTACATTAAGGTAGAGCATATAAAATTTACAAAAATTAAATTACAAATTATACAAAAGTTACATACGATTAAAGTACATTTTATTATATTTTACCCAGGCGATATCGTGCACGATTTGATAGGCTAAAATCCTTACACGGTCAAGAAATGTTTGGAAATAAATATTAAATGTTACTAAGGAAAAAGAATAAGAACAATGAACATAACTGCGTTATTTCACTGTCGAAACACACAAAAACAAATACGTTGTCCCTGTCATTCTATTTAAAACTGAGATGGCAATATGTTTTAGTCAATTGTTTTAGCAATGAAAACTCTTGATGTTATGCACGATTTTATACTTAAGTCATAATTGAGATTTATTATTTATATACTGGAATTTAAATAAATTCAAAAGATATTTGCGTATTGATTCTTGTTGGGGTAGTTGAATAATATTTTTTATATAAACTACCCTTCAATTTTCATAGCTACGGAATACCCAATAGATATAATTGCTTGTAATTTCGTTAAAAACTAAATAAAAAGCGACTGTAACATTTATTATGTAATGGTAAATACACATTTTGTGCTAAGAAAACATGTTGTTAATATTCAGAGATGGAGTCTTCCTTTGCACGGATGTAATAACGTAACTTTCCTCTATCCGACCATTACGATAACGATAGTGCTTACAGCGGGTAGGTTTATTTCAGTAAATAGATTTGAGTATGGTACCCGTAAGTATAAACGTTTTATCATAAAAGCATGCCCGCCCTTTCCTTGAATTCCATCATGTTTTCACGGCTTGTGCGAATGCCCGATCCCAACTTACGATAGCAATAGAGTCCAACAAATGACCTGTTCCAATTTCAAAATGTATTTCTCATTATTAATTATATCAAATCTTGAAACAATGGCATCAAAACGATGAATTTAGTTTTTTAAAACAAAATAGATGTTATCGAAGTAACTTAAACGGACTCAAGTATCAAGTCAGTTCACTATGTCCGCGCGGTATTAAAAAAAAATTAATAAGTTACCAATGTGTTCTTCCAAACTATGTTCTACATCCCATGTTGAGCCGTTCCGGAGATACCTTCAAATAAACATCCATCCATCCATCCATCCATCTATCTGAACATTCGCATTTATAATATTAGTAAGAAGTAAAGTATGCACTAATACACTTTGTAATATATACTTACTTATGATTACTTGAATGATCAAATTAGGCTTAGTAAAATTACTAATACAGATTTTGAATATTGGTATTAAAGCGAGTTTATTGAATTATTCCCTTTACAGAATTACTTGTAATGTTAATTTATCGCGCGCGGCTTCACTCAGTCGGCAATTAGAGGAAAATTTAATCAATTAACTCTCGCAAATAATAACAAGTTTTAACTGAACTTTTGGCCGCTTAAAGTGAGCTGAATTTGATATAAATTTTCAAAGCGTAATTATTATTAATGGCCTAATTAGTGTTGCAATTTCAACAGAGTAGTATCTTCAATATTTTTTAAATATACTTTTTCAGGATTTCTTGCATTTACACTGATGGTCTCGGATGCAAATTTTATAAGTTTTTTAAAACAAATGTTTTCTATTTTCGTAGCTTAGAGCTATTTTTTTTTCAGTCTCAAACATTATGGGGAATGAAAATATATCGTTTTCCGCAAAAATAACACACGTTCGAGATATTAAAGCATATTCGCTAATCCCGATTTTGTATAGGGACATTATTTTACAAGATTTATATTTACTTAGAATTATTAAGATTAGTTCTTTTTCGGACTTAGGCACAGTTTTGGTATAAATCTGTTTACTTATCAAACTTTGCGATCAAATAAGTCTTCTCAAAATTAATCAATTAAAAGAACGAAAAGTTGAAACATCATGATATAGAACATATTATTTGGTTGCAAGCTTCGCTATATATTCGGAATTAATATTAAGGTATTCTAGACCATTTTAGATTTAATAGCACGACGTTATTCACAAATAATAAAAAAACAGTTGAAATAAGTGGGTAAAATTAGCGAAAGATAAAATAAGGTCTACCCTATATATTCGGTAAGTTGTTAAATTTCTTATATATAAGTTAGTCATAATGAAAAATAGAATGTATCTTAGTGTGCCGACTGTCCGTAAGGAAAAAGGTAGGAAGTTAGTTTTTTAACTTATAAAAAAAGGCAAAAATAAATAGCAATAGAAAGCAATTAAAAATGGTTAATTCTAAAAGAGATAGTAGTTTTATTCCGATTGTGGATTTAAAAGTTTATACAATACAGCCACCGATTGTCTGTGAAGGCAACAATGGGCTTGTTTGTTCGTTGTTATTTGTATGTAAACAAAAGATGTAGTGTACAGTTATGACACAGTTTTCAGTAGCAAGCGCTTTAAGAATCTGCTTTAATGGGTTCCGGTAATGCGCGGACTGGAATCACGCGCTTAGTCGGCGTTCGTCCCCTTTTCCCGGCCAAAGGTTTTAGGTCACATCACTCGGGATGGACTATACGAGCAACAGATTCTTTTATACTTTATAAAATGATGTATCATCATTCACTTAGCTGGGAATGTGAAGTAAATGTACGATACATTGACAAAAAAAACAGTTCTGTGATATGTCTGCTGTAGTTCTATGTAATGCCTCTGTTGAATTTAATTTATATATGTTAGAATGAAGATATTAAATTCTACAAAAATTTAATTTAAAAGAGAAGCACATGAAGTTTTATCTTGTAATAAAGTCCTGTGTTAGATTATTAAGAATTCGAAAGGAAACATAATGGAATGTGTCTGAAAATATATTCGATAGTACGTAATATGGAAGGTGTTCTAAAAGTGTCGGAGTATGCTCGCCATCCTTTTATTGGATACCAAGCATACAAAGCTCCGTTTGGAGCGTGATATTCAGACTGTCTATTAGTCTGAAACTGGGTTGCCAGCTAGCCGTTTTAAATTCCAATTTCAGAAGTGCTAAAAAGTGGTGCACACCGGTTTAATCCAATTTTATTGCGTTTTCATGTCAACATATTAAAATCGTTGAAATGGATATTTGTAATATGTCTATCACTACAAATTGCGATCGTTAATATTTTTAAGCTTTGACACAAACTTGACTAATACTTAAAAATATTTCTTTACTAATATTATAAAGTGGGAGATTTGATTATTTGTTTGTCGTTTGCTTGCATTGAATAGACGCCGAAACTGTCGTCCCAAGCTGACATAAACTACATTTGTTACTAGATTTTTGTTTAAACGTAGAAGTTACTTTATTATTTTTTAACAACCATTGAGGCTATTGTTGTAAACTAGGTATTTCAATTTCTTTCGCCAGGATCTGATGTCGGAGTAAATATATTATTTACGCAACAAACATCTTGATTTCTCGCGTAAGACTCCGCATCGTGTGAAATATTTTTTAGGTTACTTAAATATGCACAAATGGTTCAGTCCCTCCCCGAAGACTAACAGAAGGTCAGACTTTTTCCTTTTATATTGGTTTCGTTCAATCTATAGGCATTTTATCCTTAAGATTTTCTTTATTCGATCTAAATCACAACTTCTGTGATTCCTCAAGCAAAGATGTTGCGATAAATTTGTTGACAAGCGGACAGTTTTCCTCTCATAATCGACTATAGCGCCCGTTAAGCTATCTAATCTTTTGTTAAAGTTTGATAAAAAATATTTGTAAAACATTTTAATTGTAAATATGCATCAAACAAAGCCACACACTATCAAATAATTTGACAAATACATGTTGTCATGTATATGACATGTATAAAAATTTACTTAATATTATATATAGACTATGTACTTGTTTAATCGAGTTATTACGATTCAAGTCGTATAAGAAAACTGTGCCCCTACTCAATAACAGTAAGTCATAAAACTAAGATTATGTCATGGTACAACTTTACTAAAGCATTTTTTGGGTCACAGAAACAAAGATATAGGAGTAGAGCAATTTGTAATCTCCATCCGAGATATTATTTACTTTATTTTGTTGTTTATTTTCTTTGTAAGAGAAAAGGAAACGAGAAGGGCAGAGGTCACCGGTGACTGATCACATTATTAACTACGTTACGTCATTTGTTACCGAGACTTGAATGGATATTTAAACATACTTTGTTCCTTCTAGCTCAACGTGGGTGCCTAACTATTTGGATTTCTAATATATTTATATATTTTATTTAATCTAATCAACAATGTGTACAGAAACTTATTTATTGATCAAATAATATAAACATCGATATAAATTGTTTAGTCCAATTAACGCCTGATTTTTGAAACATAAATTTCCCTCTAGAGACAGTATTCATTATTTTTTCAATGTTCGAAAACCATCAATTCGATTTTTTTCAGGCCTTATTTTAGTGTACTTCTTAATTAATATTTGTAATATCTGAATGATCTGATCAAAATAGTAGGTATAAATATGAAATGCTGATCGTCCTCATTTCTACCTTTGTTTGCTGCACGAATTTTTGGCCACATGGGTATTAATATTTATATTATCTGCTTTCCAGATTGGTGTTCATTATAAATTTATGAAGTCTATAAAGTTTTTTTCCGTTAAGCGATTGATATCGACTATATCATTGCAAGTCGCGGTGGATCAAAGTTTCCGTTCTCACTTTTGATAAAACCGCGCTTGACGAACAACTTTGAGACTTTTAAGCTATTCTCAAACTTCACAAGTGTTATTATTTTGCTAAAGAAAAGATATAAATTTAAAATTGTAGGTTAGACTTCGATGTTCTTTATTTGAAGTGCAGTCAAATAGAAAGCAATTGTTTAGCTTATTGAAAACTGAAACAAAGGATAGATAGAGGTTATGAGTTTGAATCATTGAGAATTTTTCCTGCAACACTCAAACTCGTTAAATGATTTTTATATACTAAGAGACCATTTAAGTATAACCATGGCGCTGTAAAAATTACGTTACAAAAAATCGTTGCGTTAGTTTTTCCAAATGCTCAAACAAAACGGTTAAAAATTTCACTTTCATTACAACAGTTGAAGGGCGAAGTAAAAGCGACGAAAGAACTTACAGTAATAATATTTGTCTGTGAACGAGCGCGTTTGAAAACGACAAAAAGCGGAAATGACACCCGCCGCAGCACCACCCGACATCCGGCGGCGAACGGAGCTGTTTCTAATTGTAATTAAGTTTAACTTAACCGAAACATTTCGCCACTTAATGCTCAAAATGTTTAAATCAAACAAGTTTATTTTGGTAACAAAATTTTTATTTACAGTAAAATAGCACCAATATATTCTTTTATTTTGAAATTTAAAACTTTTTAAGTTAATAAATTTAAGCTATCAACAGTGGATTCGCTATTTTGTAAATAACTTGGTCGGTCTATAATCGTGTTTCATGTCACCAACTGGCTGACATGAAAGGGATGTTCGTTCTTATAAAACCAGCGATAACTTAGAGAGTACGTGTTAGCCGAGCGAGGCGGCGGCTGTCGAATATAAATTACCCAGATTCATTCACGCTTATATACGCAGGATTTATTTTTTCCGATGTAGTTACGAGGAATATTTTATTGAAAAAGTAAAATTATTGACGTAGAGAAATGTCAATTGATAGTAATTAAAATGTAGAAAACAGATTCTAAGTTTAAACTGAAACACTACATTACGTAATTACTCTATTGGGCTTGTATTTTAATCGGTAGCTGTTAAAAGACGGTTTAAATGTGAATTAATAGAGAGAAGGGTGCTAGAGATAAGAGCTCAATTCCGAAGCTTACCTAGTGGATAGACTAAAGTGACTGGAGCGTAGAAAATGTTCAAATTTATAGTGTTTTAAAATGTTCATACCATGTTAAAAATTTTACGTTCTTGTTATAACAACTAATATGTACCTACAATTACTGTATTGTTTAAAATGATTTTTTTGTGGTCGGTACATTATAGATGATTCGAATTAAGAATAAATCAACTGCAAAAATTACAACAGTCATTAGTTGTGTAACCAAATAAATGATCATCATCATCATCAACCTGCCCTTATCCCTATTGAGGGTAGGCACAGTATGTACGACTCCTCCATACATATCTATCAACCGTCATATCTGAATTCACCCCCTTCTTACGCATATCCTCTTTCACAGAATCCATCCATACTTTTTACTCTACCTTTATAGCCATTCACATTTAATCTAATGATTGAAAACATATTGTTAACATGTTATGCGATATCTTTTTTAGAATATGTCTAAGTAATATCGTAATAATAACTAAAGAACTTTTATCTAAATAACAAACGTTATTTCTACAAATTTTATATATTTATATAATCTCAATAAATATCATAAGAACAAAATGTAATCGATCCATTACATCATTGTTCATAAAACTTAGCTTTGTATGAGTTTTATGGTTTAACATTTTATACTAAGATATTACAGAGTTATTTTTATTTACATAGCACATTTATAAAAATGACATACTATACCTACTCTATATCTCAAGATATAATGTGACTCATCAAGTAAAAGTTTTTAAAATAATATTTTATTAGAAGCTTCCTCTTCAACTATACCTCATTATAGATACTTAATCGCAGTCTTATATACCGGAAATTCTATTCGTAATTGCTTGACATTGATTTGACTGTAATATTAGCGTGTAGACACGATTACAATTTGATTTCTCGTTCGATATCCTGAATTGGCAGCCATTTCGTATATCGAACGTTAGCTTAGTAACAATCCAAGTGGGTCTTTAAAACCCGTGACTAATTCCAACAAATCTGGCTTTATTGAGGTCCCGTGTTCGAAATGGATAATGTGTTTTCTCCTAAGGTTTGAAAGGGCCTTGCTTAGTAGGCTAAAGTTAGTAAAACAACCCTTATTAAACTTATCCATAAAAAAGGCTTTGCAAGAAAGGAAGTATGACAAAAATTCTACTGAGTTTTCGTTCTTTGTAACCATTGAATATTTTAAAATTCATAATTTACAACGATATAAATAAATTAGATTAGATTTAAGCTACGGTGAGATATTTCGTAGCACCGCCGTAGTTAGTAGCGTCTTCGTAGCACGTAGCATGGTCGTAGTTCGTAGCATCAATTCTTCGTAGACATGCTTAGTACGTTATTAACGAGGAATACGTTACATGATTAGGTTTAAAACATACAAATGTTTAGTTTGTTGTGTCACTTGTAATGTAAAACACTTATGTAAGATTTGAACGATTACATAAGGGTTAACGAAGACTTTCGTAATAATCTATTATTATAGGTAATATTGTAGGTAAAGCGGAACATATTGCGCACGTAATGCGACATCAATCTTGTACTACTCACATAACTGCGCTGAAATCAATAATACTTCATCATACAGAAACGTTTCAAATCGGAAGTATATTTTCATATGATGGTTACGATATTATTGTAATGAAAAATATACTAAAATACATTATACATATATTAATATACAAGTGTACTATAGTGTTTCCATTTTAATTCTATTGTATACTTCACGTTTAACAAATTATTAAGTTAACATTTTCTACATAATTTATTTTGATTTTTGAACCTTATAAATTGCATCATTAACACATATTTATTTCATCTAACGGACAGGGACTTTACTCATGTTTTAGGTTATATTGTTATTTTAGTTGTAATGTTTTTAGGTAGAAATAACTTAATTTCGTAATTTAAAAAATTATACATTCAAAAGAAGCGATAGGATACCGATATTATTTATAGCAGTAACTAACTCACTGGCTTTTTCGTAGCGCTTACGTAGAGCGTCACTTACGGTCTGACGCTTTATTAATTGGCTCTATAACCGGATTGATCCCATTCACTCCAATTCACCGCATTCGATAACGAATTGATTACGTTTTTTTTGTTGTATCCAATTTGCCATTGTCATATCATATCCATTGATTATCTATATCTCATTATCATTTTTTAAAAATAACAATAAAATATCTTATATATATAAAAGAAAGTCGTGTTAGTTACACTATTTATAACTCAAGAACGGCTGAATCGATTTGACTGAAAATTGGTGGGCAGGTAGCTTAGAACCAGGAAACGGACATAGGATAAATTTTACCCCGTTTTCTATTTTTTATTGCGCGCGGACGGAGACGCGGGTAAAAGCTAGTGTTATATAAAATCATTGTCATTATTATTATTTGTGTGACAGTGGGAAAATTTGATTGGATTATGTATAAAGTGCTATGTTTAGAATGTGCGTAAATATAAGGAAGAAAAAGCCTGGGTTCTGTTAATACAGTATTGTAATCTCATGTACAAAAATAATTAAAAAGCTTAATCCTAAATCTACATTTGTAGTGAAGATGTAATTAGTATGTTCATTGACATCACCTCACTGGCCTTTTCCCACTCACGTGGGGTCATCACACAAGGTTTTATAGGTTTTATGTATTTAATATGTTAAAATAATAAAATAAATTGTTTTGAAAAGAAGTTAAATATATTTGTCGTTTAAAAGTTACAATTTTCGCTCGCTTTTGAATGCTTAATCGTTCAGCGCGTTATTTCATTTTGGACGACCCTCGTCGCGATTCTGTTATATTTCTTTTAAGATTGTTATTCTCTAAGGAGAGATTTCCGGATGACGAAGAGCTATTCATTCAGAAGGAATATTATTTGAATGAAATTGAAGTCGTATGCTATAGACCTTTATCATTCTCATCGATTTCTGATATCTTGAATGTCTTTTTCTACGTAGATTTGACAATACTAACGAAAGTACTTCACGATATCTTTAAAAATTAAGCGAGTTTTACATAACATATAACATTGCGCACACTCTATCTAACGGAGAAAATACGGCATTATAAAGTATTTTTTTTAATTTCCTAGGAACTGCATCTGTGTACATTATTAGTTTGCCGTTTTATTATATAGCACGTCTTATCTACGACTGATGAATCAATGGTTCTTGTCAAATTGTCATAACTGCTGTTGCTTATATACTTTCTTAACTATAATGTATTAACGATTTTTTTTGTGGGTTCGTCAATGAATGAAAAAGTTTTATTAATTAGCTTAATAGACAAAAATTTAAAGACAAGTAATACTCATTAAGTATATACAAGTTATTTTAGAAAAATTATAGTAATTTTTTATTCACTCCGTGTAACGTCCGCTCTTTATAACGTTGCAAAATTCTCTGTCCCTTGAGAAACGTTATATAGAGGTTACACTATACTTCCAACTTTTAAAATACGTTTTATAAAATATTAGGTTTGTAATTATTTTTCTAATTATCAAATCAAGTGCACGGCCAAGTTATTAAAGCGAACCTTTCTCGGAAGTATTTAATCTTCCCTGAACGATTAACAGGCGTGATAAGTTAACAGTTAAGTTTACTTAGTAATTACTTTAGTTCTTGTACTAAAGATTTTTCTGATTTTTATTTTATTGAGATTGTTATATATTTAAAACTAGCTTTTACATAATAAAATGCACAAATGAATAAAAAAATGCACACAAAATAAAAAAGTTCCTATGTCCGTCTCCTAGTTCTAAGCTACCTCCCCATCAATTTTCAGCTAAAAGCTGCAGCAGCTTGAATTTGGCAGATAATAGATACCGTGGTAAGTGGAAACGTTTCAATAGACTTAATGAAAATCTTAGAGGGGATATAATTTAATTTATAATACGAAATTACCTTTTGAAATTACACAGTCTTTATCAAACGTACACATAGATATGTAAAGTTCTGAAATTTTTGTAAATTAAAAAGAATGGAGCAACAATAAAAATGCTGCTTGCAAATAACTATGAGTATGAAAGGTCGACGAATTGTTTTCATCGGAAAATATTCGGCGAAGCGTTTTCGCAACAGTATGTCAGGAAAATACAAAGAATTTTTGAGCTGCCACGATAGAAAACCTCGGCATATTTATAAACCTCTACGTCGCTTTGTGGTGGCGACAAAATTACTTTGATTTACTGCTGGGTTTTTGACTTAGCCGCGGAGTCGCTGGCTTTTCAGTGATGTTTAGAAAAGGTCTATTGTATATTGCTTTTAAAGCGTCAGTTTTCAGATACAAAAGTAACTTGAGTTCCTACTCGATATTTTTCTAAATTTCTTCGTAAATAAAAATTGGTCCTAAATATGTTAAACAAAAATACGATAAAACGCGAAGAGATAATTTAGTTACGGATATTTAAAACTAGCTTTTACCCGCGACTCCGTCCGCGCGGAATAATAGATAGAAAATAAAAAACGGGGTAAAAATTATCCTATGTCCATTTCCTGGTTCTAAGCTACCTGCCCACCAATTTTCAGTCAAATCGATTCAGCCTCTCTTGAGTTATAAATAGTGTAACTAACACGACTTTCTTTTATATATATAGATGAAAACCTTAGTTTATTTAATTTTTACTTAGGTTATTGTAATCTAAAGGATGAATCGAAAAAGGATATATCCGAGTCCTATAAGTATATCTTTGAAGTACATATTTTCGTCACAAATATCTCGTTAGTTTGGTTCAGTAAATATATGATTAGTGTTGAAACAGCTTCCGACGGCGATGGATGACTTGTTTGATGTTATGAAGCAAGCCGCAAGTTACTGATCGCATTTTTATGATAATGAGAGGCGAGCTAAGTTGAGCTTGTGTTTTATGTTTATGAAATGTAATAAATTTTGTTAGACATAGAGATTTAATAAATATTATATTTATATATACTTTCTTGTGTTCCGATGTCGTTGTAGTGAATTTTAGTTGTGTTTAAGTAACAGTTTCTACTATACCACTTATTTCAATTCATTATTATTATTCTTAATTCATTTATGTCAATCAAGCAATTTTTTTAACTGCGTACAGCATACAGTCATATCATCAGTTTCTTCATAGAAAGCTTTACAATAAGTGGCACGGTTATATAACGATACATTTCACCATTCTTAGCACATGAATAAGTACACTATTGTTATCTTTTTCAAAAGACAGGTTTCGTAATAGTGTTGTTATACATGTGCTACGACAGTGTAAACTCCCCTTATATTGAACCACGTACAATATTCGTGTTATCAATTCACTTATTAACATACGCCAAAGTTTTAACATTCCTATAAAGTAGGTTACAATAAGATAATAAGCCGAAGTCGATAGCTTTGTGGACGGATACTTACCTATATTCGTTACAAAACATGTTCATTGACAATTGGTTTTACCAAATACGATTTGTAAACATTTGCGACCGATAATTATTCCTGTTTGTATGTTGTATTAAATTAAATTAAGTTTTATTGGATGGTTTTTATTTATGTTATGACTCATGTTATTGCTTTTACTATGATATTTAATATTTCTTCTACGTCATTTAAACTTTGGTTTTGTTAAACACATGCCGTGTTCTGTAATGTGTGTTTAAACATATATAATTTATTGTTTAAACTCTGAATGTAATGTGTTCAAAGCAAATCCAATAATCTACCAAACTTTGGTAATAATGTGAAGTTACTAATTTAATTTACTCAGCTAGTTATTGTGATAGTCTACGAATCGGATCTAATTGGGCCATGACCGAACTTAATATTATTTGAACTGACAAATTATGGAAGTCCTTTATTTCATCGCATATTTTATGAAATTATATAATATGATTAGTATAATAATGTTAAGAATAAATTAGAATTAAATAGACAAACTTATCCAGTACAGAAATAATTGCAATGAAACTGTTCACACAAATACGCAACGATGACATATAAATTAAATATTTTCAAATACATAAAAAAACTGTTAACGCTTTTTTAGAAAAAAAAAATGTTTACGCAAATGTTTCGGCAGTGGAATTTCACATTTCAGTTCTACATCTTTCCTGTTGAAGTTACCAGGATATTATATAGACGTAGGATACTTTCTAAGGCAAAGCGTGCTATAGCATGTTTAGTAGGTAATAGTTTCCGCTTTGGCTGGTTAAGCGATCAATACGCCACCAGCCACCGTCGTCGTATGGAGCTGTGACGTTATTATAATTAAACCTACTTGAATCCGGGCCTTTTCATGTGAGATGCAAAGGGAATAATATAATTCACAAAATACTGACATAAAAACATGTGGATGTGAGTTATATATAGTATTTAATTGGTTGTAAGAATGTTTCACTTATGTTTTTTTTATAAAACAAGGGGGTAAATGAGCAGCGGGAACAAGAACTTATCATCGCCGCCCAAAGACATCCGCACTACTAGTGGAACTACAGATTAATTGTGTGACTTTAGGAAAGAAGTTTGGTTGGTATTATAAAATTGAATCGTATCACAAGTGGGCCTGTACTACACTGGTTCGGAGTCTCGTCTACGGTTATTCTACGTTATTTAGTTTGGCTTTAATTGTGTAAAACTGATAAATAAAACGATTGCCAAAAATAAAAATTTATGCAAAAAATAAAATAGACTTTTTGTACTGTTTTTATTTATACACAGAATTATTTTATCGTTGAACGTTGTCGAACAAAATACGCAATTATGATAACAAGGTAGGGTTTTTAAGGTCACGTCTTAAATCTCTCGGGATCATGTCAGAGCGAACAATTTCGTTACGACGATTCCTCGCCGCCTCTTTCGTTAATTTGTCAAAATATCAACCGCTTTTAAAAACGAAACAGTAAATGAAATAAAGATAAATTTTCATAAATTTTTGTTTATTAACAACCAGCTAGAAATTGGATAGATTCGCAGTTCTAAAAGGTCGAAAGTTTGAATAATATTTCACGTTGTACCTCCTTTTTGGATTTTTATCCTTGACGTTTTATTATTTAACTTTATGTAATTCATGTATACATGATGTAGTCAATATTAAAAAGCTTGTGACAAACTTATCATATTTCGAGAGATAAGTAATTTCTTTCAAACGGCAAAAGAATTTTTAAAATCCGATTGATTAACTTTAATCCAAAAAGTAAATTAAATAAAGTATCTTAAATTCATATAAAATATTTCTTAATAAAATATAATTATGATAATGTCAAAGATATGATTAACATACAGTGGAAAATACATTAAAAAATAGACTGTTTCCAAAGTTCTCGTAAAACATAAGTTTTATTAAATTATCTCGCTTAAATCCACAAAAGGTTAAACTTCAAACCGGCTACTGAACTCTATAATACAACGTAGTTAGTAGTAATTAATTGTGAATATGTAGGTACGTTAGTGTCCCGAAGCTAAAACACTTTTGTTAGATCATCGATTTTGTGAGATTATTTGTAAAATAATTTTCGAACAAAATTTTTGATTACATATGTAAAAAGGACTTGAACACAGGGTAATAAATCAAAAATTTAATATTTAACTTATTAGATAGAAGTCTTTATTACTCTCGTAAGTTTAACATGTTGGCTATAAGCCAAAGTTCTCGTCCTACCCGCATACCTCGAAGCAAGCAAAACATAAAAGCGTTATGAATATACAGATACAATCGTTTTTGTACAAAAAAAACCTCATTAATCGCTTCATGAAAAGGTCCATCGAGCCCATTTGGAGGCGTTGAACGAAGAGTTTTTGTTATTATACAGCTTTCAACTTGATTGTTTAGCTGACAAGGGTAAACGGAGATGATATTTTGTATTATTTTAAAGCTCGGGATTTATCCTTTAGCTTTAATTTTAAATGAAATTACGTAATAAGGTGTACAATTCATTTACGATAACATGACACTTGCACGTCAGATTGAATGAGCTACGAAACTATAATTATTGTTGTCTGTTTCTTCAGATTCTGTTAAGATAAAATCTATGCAGGACTTTGTATAAGCACGTCGTAGTGATGTCCTTGAACTAAGGTCTCATGTTTTTCTCCACGTGTTTTATTTTTGAGTATCGAGCGTAGTCACATAAATACCTCAGAAGAAATACCAAGATAGAGTACTTTAATACATTTTAAATAAAATGTATTTTAATCAAGCTAATAACAGAAACAAAGCAGTGGAATGGCTCGCGCATAGCGTACTACCGCTAAAGCTACTTTCAAGAGATATTTTGAAGCTTTGCAAATGAAAAAGATGAATAAAAATGTAATCAAAAAATTTGGATTAAATAACAGAACAATTTCATTTTTTACATTTGTACAAGCTGATGTAGTAAAGCTTTTTGTGAGTACAACAGCAGAGGAAGGCATATGAACCATACCATGGTGTAGATATAATTATGGGATATACAGTACAAATTATTTTTTCCCTATTTATAGGAGGGTAAAGATGAATGTTAATGTTAATGGTAATGTTGTGAAAGTTCACGTTTAAATGTAATCATCTATAGACTTTTTTTTGAGCGGCGCTATGCCGCCCTGTCGTTCTCTTAACATATTGTGAGTCAGGGACTTCCTGGCTCTAATCATCTTTATTTCTTTATTTAAAAATTTAAAATCCAAAAGTTTCAATATATCCTAATTACTACATCACAAAATTACTTCTAGTATCACAATTTACAATTTACATCTAATATCACAATATTAATTTAATCTATTTAAAAATAAAAAGTAAAATACAAAACCAAACAAAATAATTAAATAAATAAATACAATTCTGCTATTACACTTACGTCTTATTTGGCCAAGGACTTAGATCATGATCCATTTTTAAGTTTGAGGTGTTATTAGACTCTTAGTCTTCCGCTGATTATTCTGATAATGACGGCAGTTGGGTTATTTAATTATTTGTTATTATGCGGGCGTTTAGTTACTTTTTAGTGCAACAGTAACGATGTTCGTGTATCCATAAATACAGTTGTCAGTTTCCACATCACATCGTTCTTTCTAATAGCATTATGTTTGGCAAACTGCCAGTGCTATGCCATTCATCACTTTTTATACGGTCAAAAATCAACACTTTAGCGCATGTTTGAAACAAATATTGCCTTTAAACCAATACTGACGAATTTACATAGAAATACGAAGCGTAAATATGGTGATTTTTAGCAGATTGCTTTATTTTTCTGTTAGCTTTTTTAGTGTTCATTATGTTATTTATGTCAATTTATTCTTCAAACAAGCTTAATATCTCCGTTTTTGTATAAGATTATTTATTTACTGATATTTCAGAATATATAAAAGATTTTCAGCTCTTAAGGATAATAGCATTATTAATTTCTTACTTAGTAGTTACTGAACCTTTTGTACGCTAGGAAATATGTAATTCCTTTAGTAAATATGTAACAAAACAGTGTATACGTTTTATATAAAAGTATTTTTCTGTATCTTTTTGACATTTACTTTAGGTCATTTATATTGAAAAACGAGATGATGATGAAAAGTAGCGGTGTTACCAAAATAACAATGGCCTAAGCAACAAGTACGCAGCGACGATTTTTCACAGTAACATAAACAAGTGAATCTGACAACTAGGTCGCGGAAAATGTACAAGATTTTCTATATGATTTTCTTTGAACTAACAAGCAATGTTTCTTTTACAAATGTAAATAAAATGTAACATTACGCTAAAATAAATTTCCACTGTTTAAAAATTTGTATAAAAACGTATTCAAAAACAAGTCGTAAGCAGTACCTATACCCAAATTTGTATGCGCAGATTTATGACGTAAAATGGTAAGAGACTTTACAAAATGGAAATCCGTAACCTCCTAACCCTACCTCGTGTAAAATACAGAGCTAAATTTTACGAGTGTACATTACATCTTTTTCAATTTATGAATTAACTGCAATAATAAAAATCCATATTTGTATAACCACGTTAATGATGCGACTTTGCTCATGTCACTTTGTCCAAGGGACTCGTATTTTTACTATTTCGTAAAAGTATTCGCAATGAAACTTCATGCAGTATACTTTGTGGATTTAAAATGCATGGCGAGTTTATCTAGATTAAAAATATAAGTATTTTAAAAATGCATGATAGTTTGTATAATGCAGAGTATTCCATAGAGTTAGGTCAGTGCGGTATGCAGTGTGGTAATATAGGATGTAAGAAGGCCGTGGCCGCTATCCGTATGCCATCGATTTACGACGTGAATGACCTTACAATAAGTTATGATACTCTATTTATTATACGTGTTCATTGGTAACATGTTGGTTAATTTTCATTTAAAACATTTTCATGCCTACACGATATTTTCCCAAAACAATGTATCTGTTGTAACACCTATAGTACAACAATGTTACCATCCCACTCATTGTCTATGAAAAAAAAAAAAAAACTTGAGAGGTGTCGAGGGACACCCGGATGGAACGAAGTTCCTTTCAATTAATTAGTGAAGGAACCAATGTTTATTCTATGCATAAAAAACTTAAGTCTTCACAAGAAGTACATTTTATTTATATGAATTTTCGTTACATATTGTCACGTCGTTGCCATGGTGATATAGCAAAAAGTGTCGTGACAACTTTTCGTAAGATTTTTTTCCGTCTAGCCCCCTTTCACAACGCGCGATAAGGAACTTCGTTCCAAGAACAGAGATAGTGATCAGATACATTTGAACTAGCTAACAATAGTTTTCATGTTAATAAGAAAAAGACAAGTAAAAAGAACTGACTTAATAATTAAGCGACAAATATCTAGATATTTAAAATGATAAAATTATAAGAAAATCCGCTAAATATGTATAGTATAAAACTGTACAGCTTTTAAAAGTTATCTTAACTTATATGGCAATAGTAACATATATAAAATATAAAAAATGCTTTTTCAACATAGATTATAATAAACCAAACCTGTACTTATAAGTTATTGAAAAAGGTACAAAAATAATTCAACAAAGTTCTGTTCAATTCGGTCGTTGGCTTATAATCGAAACTATTTAAATATTAAATAGCATTCCTTTATTAATTTCAACCGACACTTTTAATGTTCGATGAAAGTGGCTATTTATAGTCTGTGTATTATATGTACCACCTTATTATTTAAACCAACAATATTTTATATTTGAATTTCATTTCAAGAAAAAAAACGTTTCTAATAATAGAGCATCTTATAGTTTTGTTTTATAAGGGAACGGAGGGAACACCGAAATGATCATCGACGCCCAAGGTCATCCGTAACTCGAGAGGAGTTTTGCTGATCTTTTAGAAAGGACTCGTTTCTTGAAGGAACCTAAGTCGTAGTGGTTCGGAAATACCGCCACAACGTGGTGTGGTTTGCACCTGGTGATTTGGCGTAACATCCGTTCGATTACTAACTTAATAACAGATATATTTTGACATTGATTTCCGTCTTGATTAGTAGTTAAGTCCATTCAATCTTAAACTGGATTTCTAAACATGATTGGCAGCTGCTTTTATTAGCGTTTAATTCAAAGGCAAGCTGCCAAAGTTTTCATTCAAGAGTTAAGTAGACTGCTTAAAAAGTTTTACTTTGAGCTAAGCTTTTAGTGGTATGGACGTATTATTTTGTCCAAGTGTTGTTAATTTAAGTAATTAGTTATTGATTTATTTGTTATGGCAATACTTAATCAAGTGCTATATCGTGATGGCTTCACTGACTCATTCTATCATCGAATACGTACGTAGTTTAAAAAACACAAAATATTTTAAACTTTTCTTTATACACATAAAATTATTCATAAATAAGTACGTAAGCTTAGAAATATCTATATCTATATACATAAAAGAAAGTCGTGTTAGTTACACTATTTATAACTCAAGGTCGGTCGAACTGATTTAGCTGAAAATTGATGGAGCTTAGACCCAGGAAACGGACATAGGATAATTTTTACCCCGTTTTCTATTTTTTATTCGCGGTCGAGTCGCGGGTAAAAGCTAGTTTAATATATTTTCTCGATAACATATTTGAGCTAATATTATTTATGAAATATAATAGGAAATAATAGTTACCGTATCACAGTAAATTGATCTCTTATTTGGGGACTGTCAGAATGAATCTACTTCACAGCTGAGAGTTTTTCCTCGATATCCAATCAACTGAATAAATATCGTATGACCGTACATAATATTATTGCTTCTGTTTATTTGGTTGAGAGTTAATACGTTATTTGCAATATTAACTTTTGTTGCTTGATTATAAAAAAATATGTTATATTCATATTTAATTTTAATGAAGGACAAAAATTTGTCTCTGAAACTTATACTTTGTTTTTTGGTTTAAATAAATATTGGCTTTCGAGACTTGAGAATAATTCAGAGAATTAAGTATAACATTTTTTAAGTACATATCTTAATTAGTCTAAAGTTTTTAAAAATTTTAACTTAAAAAGCCTAAAGATTTACGTAACATGAAAACTGTACATTGTGGTTATGTACAGTTTTTTATATTACGTAAATTTAATAAAATAAAAATCAATTGTGCCTGGTCACCGCTTTTTTATTCCCTCAATTATCATGGTATTGTAGAAAATGTCGTATTGTGACGTCCAGACATCGATCGAGCCGCGGCCTTGAAGTCACCCTGACTACAGCCTACTGCCCGCTGTTGATTCCACAAAACACGTCACATCACCTTTATAAGTTACAATGCCCCTGTTAACACTTTTAAATATTAAAGTAAATTTTATTGGGCCTTACGCACGTTTAATCTTCGTTTGGATGAAACTGTGCGTAATACTTTTGTGTTGCATTACTTTTTTTTTAAATGACGTTGGTTAAAACATGTCAGGAGTGCAATAAAAGCAACTATGTTTTATAATGGTTACATTGTTAAAATTAATGTTTTCCATCCAATCTGTTGCACAGAATTTTACTCGTGCATTATCCGTCCTTAATAGCCAATCTCGTATAGTTACTGAATTACGACCATCTGTTACATCTTTTTATAATAAATTATTATGATTTTCATGCAAAAATTTGTACAAAAGTTAACCTTTTGATCTACTTTTGATAAAAAATACAATTAGATTTTTTTATTTTATAAGGCGAAATAGCGAAGCGACCGTTGCCCATCATCATCATCATCATCAGCTCACTATATGTCCCCACCGAGGGGCTCGGAGCCTACCCCAAGTTAGGGGTGACTAGGCCATAGTCAACCACGCTGGCCAAGTGCGGGTTGGTTGACTTCACACATATCATTGAATTTCTTCTCAGATATGTGCAGGTTGCATCACGATGTTTTCCTTCACCGTAAGAACGTCGGATAAATGTACATATGTTAATCGAAAATCGAAAAACACATTGGTACATGGCGGGATTCGAACCCAGGACCTGCAGATTGCAAGTCAAGTGCTGAAACCCCTGAGCCACCGTTGCCCATAAACAACCGCAATTTCAGATGCGTTGCCTAACTTTAATCGACGCATAGAAAGAGAATATTTCCTCTTCCTATGCATTACCTCCACCGTCGAATCCACTTCCCAAGAAAAGGTTGGGAAAGAGGACTAAAATTAGGCCTTCGGCATGACACATATCGGACGTAACACGGAATTGCTTCCATTCACGCCTGTTTTCTGTGTGGTTGTGGTATTGCACCGGGTGAGCCGACCCATTCGTGCAACAGATGTTAATGGCGTCTGCCACTATCTGAAATGTCCCATAACAATTAGAAGTCAAAAAAAACCTTGATGACTTCGATTAACCTTGTTTTAAAGTTAGCAATTTGCATTAACAATGATATTAAGTTGCTATCAGCAATCTACAGTATTTTAGTTATAAAATACATAAGAAATTATTTGTCAACAAAAATGCCTAGAATAGATTAGAAAAATGTTCATTTGATATGACATTATTGTAGGCGTATTAACACTTAAAATTCTTGAATAATTTTTTTTTTGTTACAGTACAAGATTTATTCATTTATCTATGAAATCTTTAAAATTAAAGCAAAGATTTAAAGTGAAATATAGAAATATGCGTTATTTTTATGACAATCTTATGGCGCGGAGTAAGTTTATAGGGCTATAAATATAAAATATATGTGTTAAGACGTAAAACCATTACGTGTATGCACTAAATACAATTTGATTCATCGTTAAGTTGAATTACTGTAATTGATAAAAGAACGTAGTCTTAACAACTCATCATCTCCCTGGCCTTATCCCACTCACCTAGGGTTGACACACAAGGTTTTATAAACCTTAAACTTTCTGCTTAAGTTTTTACGGCCGGCCCTCTGCCTGTCACCAACCCTACTTGGGAAGACTACGACGTAGTCATAACGACTACATAATTAAAGCTGTCTGTTACTAACCTTTTGCAACCTTAAAAAAAATCGTGAAATTCCACTGCCGTAGCATCTAGCTGGCTCAATTTTTGTCCTTTTTAATTAATGAGTGGGATGATCATATTTATGTTTTGTACTAGTGTTGAAACAAAAGGAAAATCCCGGCTATTGCCATTTTACCAAAGGATGGCATCCTAACATTTGAACAAATTTTACTTGTTTACTATTTTAAATGTAAAGTAAGTCGTGAAAGTTTTAGTGATGATCCAAATCGGTCGTAGATCTCTCCGAGTAACTTGCTCGAACAATATTCGCAATAACAGGTTATTTCAATAGTTTCGGGAGCTTTTGAAACAAGTCGAAGGCAAGTTTCTGATTTCGGAATGATCGTAGCTTGTTTGGGTGTCTTATACGGTTGTCATTTTCGATTACTTTAGTACGTAACATTAATTTGTTAAGAGCGAGATGTTTATTATACCTACAATATCTTATAGGGCAATGTTAGCTGTGTTTATTAAATTTTTGTATAGTTTATTATTCAAGTTAGCAGCGCTAATCATTGCAAATCGCAGTTGTTTTGCAAAACAGGTGTTCCACATACGATGTTGGCGCGATGCCATAACGCGTTGCAACGTTTTTGCCTATGTTTGGACAAACAAAATGTTTTCAAACTGTTCTCTTTCAATGTACGGCTGCGGGTATTCGTATAAAAACCACGTTCGGTATAAAAAGTAAGAGAATTTTGAATAAAGCGTTTTATAATTAAGGTTTTTTATAACATTCGCTTTGTGCTTTTTGTGCTTTTGTCTGCGTAACGACCTCGTTATACATCGGGTATGCATGCGGTGATACTGTGATGCTGTTAAATTCGAATCAAAACGTAAGTTAAAATATTTATGTGCATTCTTGACTTCATAGCGTAACAATGAGTGAACCAGTATTAGGTATAGCGAAATTCGTTACAAGAATTAGAAAACGATATATGCACATGGAATAAAAGCAACGCCCCAATTTTAGTACGTTTAGTGAAACTTGAATTATGAAGTTTTTAACTTATTTACTAATTGATAGCTCAATTACAATGTAATTAGTTTGATTGTTGTTTATTTTCATTCATAGTGGGTATTAGTGGCTAGTGGTTTGGCTCGCTACCAAACATCAACGTGATCCAGTTGCTTTTGCACAATATTAACTGTGTTCGCTGATCTCGTAGCATGTAATTTGTAGTACGTAGCGTTTAGTATGTAACACGTAGCGTGTAATATGTAGTACGCTGGTCGTAGCTTGACTGAAGGTATGTAGACAAAATGATAAATTAAAAAAAGAATTAAACATTGAACAACTTTTGAATTTTAGTTTTGCATAAAAAGAAATTGCTACAGTAAATATGTCATGTTTTAAAATATCCGTAAAAGCGAATTTCTGAACATAATAACGGAAATTTACCATCGCTTTAACAAAACACCGACAAATATTGTAAAGGAACTTGTAAACACGGAAATAAATACGGCTATTTTGAAAACTTTTTCGAGTCAGCTCCAGTCGAGACTTTAATGATGTTTAACAAGTCAACTTTGTAAATTATTCAGTTTACGAATGGTCGCGTCGGCTTGTTTTAGATTGTTTTTGACAAGTTAATATTACTTACTTATACTGGATGGAGAGAAAACATAAAAACAAAACAAAGTATGATTAATATAAAGTTATAAAAACATTATTAGTACCACGATTGGGATATTTGACCTCCCTTGAGATAAAAATCTTTTTTCCTTACGAAATTTATATTAGTAGTAGTTAACTAAAAAGGTTTTAAAAAAAATCAGAAATATGAATCAGTTTTTGCCGAAATTAGTATAAATATTTCTCTGTTTTAATGTCAACAGTTACATTATCATATTCATACATATACTAACAATATGATTCTATATTTTTTATATGTTATTAATAACGCATTGTGATTATCTTTTCAGTTACAACAATCCCCCAGGTGACATTTCTATATGATCACGTAATGACGTAATTTGGGTTAAAAATCTAATGTCGTGACATAAATAGATAAAAGTAGTATTTTTATTATGCGATTTGGTGTAATTAAGTTGAGAATTCGCTCATATCATGCTATAACAGATATATACATAGGTAACGGCCAGTGTGCTTTTATAATTATTATTAATGAAGATGGATTCAAGAATGGTTATCACTTCACAACTGGTTATAATTGATTCACCAAGCTTATGTAGAACCAACAATGGTTTAGTAACGATCCCTATTACCAGAATGATAGACGTCCGGCGGATACCATCTAAGAACACTCTTCGAACGTGTCGCGCGGAGTTTGTGTTCTAGTTACGATTTATTCAAATTGATTTCTGAATCTGATTGCGACTTATGATTTAACTATAACTTAACTTACAATTTCTCGCTCAGTAATAACTAAAGGTACCAGCTGAAAACCAGCGCAGGGAAAATTTTAGTTCGTCCCTGCTTCGATAAGCTGGCTTCCTTATACCACACTATTTGTATATTTATATTATGTATTTGGTGCCGGAGGCCTAATTTTAGTACTCTTTCCTTTGCCATCCTTTTCCTATTAGGATAGCATGAGAAGGGGATTGGATTTGGCGGAAGAGGGAAGGTAGGAAGGGCAAATATTCTGTTTCTGTGCGTCCTCTTCTCCCTTGTTTTAAGGTAGGCAACGCATCAACATTTGCGGATGTCTATGGGAATTCAGGTGGCCGTTAGCTCGTGTTTTTTTCTCTATGTGGTAATAAAGCTTTTTTTTCATTCTGAAGAAATTAAAATTGATGAATATATTTAAGTACAATTTCTTCCAATTTTTACATTTTATTGGAATCATTTTACATTGAACAAAAGTTTTATACCTATCAATAAAAAAATCACAGTAGTTTTGACACGTAATAAACTCTGATATAGGTACAAAAACATAAAAATTTCATCACATGTACCAATAACAAAAACAGTTAAACCCCAAGGATTGGCAGATATTTTATCTCAATTTTGTCACACCTCAATACTGTCATCAAGATATACGACGTTTCGCTTTCAAGAAAATATTCTCTTATCGATTCCCCAAGTGTAATAAAGTTTGTTTAATATCTTTATAAGGACATGACACATGGAAACAAGTAATTTAAACTTCTTATAAGTAAATCCAGTTAGTAATTTTTACTTCAAAAGAATTAATCAATGATTTTTACTGTATGCAGTAATCCGCTTTCTACAATAGTTATCTTCTATCTTATCTTACTTCTTACTAATATTACGTATAGATGGATGGATGGATGTTTGTTAGAAGGTATCTCCAGATACCTTGCTCTCTGGATCTTGATGAAATTTGTCATAGATGTAGAATATAGTCTGGAAGAACACGTTAACTAATAATTTAGTTTTTTTTTTAATCCACGCGTACGGAGTCTCGGCCGACAGCTAATGTTTTATAAGTTTACACTTGGAAGAAATTCGTATGTTAAAAGGAATGAACTACTGGACAAATTTAAAAACTTGTTTACCATTTGAATTACACATTATCTTTGAGTATATGCTGTATTTAATAGATTCATATAAAATAAATGTCCATCCATGCAAAGATTGCTGGTAAAATTTCAAAATAAAATGTATAATTATTTTATATATGAATTCAAGAAACTTTTTTTCGAAAGGTCATATGTTATTTTACGAATTCCTAGAATATTAACTCATCTTATCGAATGACGCTTAAAAAGTTTTCTATCGTGTTGTATTCCACTACGACGTGTGATTGCTTGCTCGCAAACGAATTCGTTTATCGCTAAATAATTTTTTTGAAAATTTTTCAACAGAAATAAAATAATTTCTCGATAAACGTACATATTATTCTCGGTTAAAATAGACATATTTATTATTACAATTACTGCCATTATCAGGCGTAGAACATCTACTTTGCGACCCAAGCTTGTAATGATCTCTATTAGGATGTAGATTTGTAAAAGGCAAGGTTCCGTCTCTAAATTAGCTTTGAAAATTAAATTTTATATTACATCATAACGTCGCAAACGAGCAAGCTGCCACCTGAATTCGCGGAAGAATTGCAGATTCGTTGCCTATCTTTGATCAACGGAGAGTACGCAAAGAAAGGGGATATATCCCATTTCTATGTCCCCTCTTCCGTCACATCATTTCTCTTCCCATCCTTTCCTTGTATAAAATGGTGGGAAGGGAAAGGGAACTAAAAATTAGGCCTCCGCGAGCACACTCATCAGATTGTACGCGGAATCACTTCCACTTGACTCCTGTCTTCTGTTTGTTCTTGGGCACCGGATAATTTTTACAACTTCAGACTGAATTGCTTACAACAATAGATAAAAATTAGAGTGATATAATTAGAATAAGAGAGGTAAATTAAATAACATACAATAGGCTGGCATTCATTAAAATTCAATTAAGTCGGCATCTCTCGCATTGTAAATGGTGAAGCCGCTAATTTTCAAAGCCGTAGTCTACCTAATTAGCAAAGATAACGTTGGGAATCACGTCGTGTCTTGTTCAGCTTAAATCTCTGGATATATAATCATTATGATATGAAGAAGAGTTGTAAATATAAAATGCTTTTCTAATTAAAATTTATTTTACTAACATTTTTCATGAGTCATCTATCGAAAGTTGCAATATTATAATGACAACTTGAACACTGAAGCTCTAATTATAGTAAGTTATATATATTTTCAATTAAGAGCTAAATACTTAGTTCTAAATAAATAAATAAAATGAAACAAATACGTTTTATATATTACATTTTTTATAATTTACAATATTGATGTAATTTAGATTGTAAACATAAGTATATATGAAAAAAAAAACATTAAATGCTTTTGCAATTTAAATCTCTAGTATCACAAGTATATCATTGTTATAAATGTATCTCCATCACCGGAATGTCATAAATCTTGAAAAAAGGGAACAATAAATGTCTCGGTAATTCATACAACAATAGCGACATATTTATCTGAAGTGGGAACGTTAAACGGTTAAGCCCATACGTTTCGAGCTTCGGCGTACAGAGGCTATTCTGTGACGTTATTACAAATATGAATGATGATAATTGCCTAAACTGCTGGCCAAATTGAACAAATCGCTTTAGGCTCGAATACCCAATGATTCATATAGTAATCACGTAAAAATATTGTTCACGCCGTAAACATTTACAATATTAAATTGTAGCTTTCGTGTTTTAATCTACTTAGTTATATTAATGGCTATGTGTTACTAATATGTAAAAAAAAAAGTCACATCATAACATTACCCGGGAAAGATACGTTGATATAGTTATAAGATAAATCGGTCGAGCCGTAAGTCTGTCCACTGATCGAATCCATGGGATTGCTTTCCCATTGGGCCGTTTAATCGGTAGGATCGGCCCAAAGGGAAACGCTTCGATTCGTTTAGGCTATTAGAGGTCCCGATACAGTCGATATACATACATATAGTGTCATATGGACGCTTTAAACACTCTATGTTAGTTGTGTAATATGGTATATTTTTTATTTTTAAAATCTGTTTATTATACCCTTTTTATGTTCTTCTCTTTATATTATTTTTATAGCTTTTATTCACTTTCTTCAGTAGGTGAGAAAACTACGGTAATCTATAGCTGAGCCAGGTAATATTGTACAAAGCTCCGTTGCTAGCCGGAGTAAGCCAATAAAGATAGAACCAGTAAGAACATGTCTCTCCGATGAGATAAAAAAATATTTTATTTTAAGAAAAAGATAGTAAAAGCGCCTTTTTTAATCTTTATTAATTTTAGATCTGAGTTCTCTTTATGAACGTGTTTAGGCAACGATTATTTGTTATACCTACAAGAGGAAACAGATAACCCTTTAGTGCGATCCTGACATATTTACCTCGCTCTTTGTATATCCATGCATCGATATGCTGCTGATATGATAATAAGCTGTGTTTGCAACCAACGATCATGTAGACATATGCACACACACACACACACACACACATAGCTTATTTACTCTTCTTTAGCACATAACAAACGTATGTAATCAATATTTTTTCTAGCGTCAACTAAAAGTGGGTGTTCACTTACGATACAACTAATAAAAAAACATATAGTTATTTTCTGGTCATAGAGAATAAGAGAATTTTTTTGAGGTGTTTCGACAGTTGCAACCCACGGTACCAGTGCCACTTTGGGCAATAGTTCTTTTTGAGTTTATGCAAACGGAAGCCATTCTTGAATGCTAAGATATTAATAATTCCGTAGCCTAGTAATATTTATCTAGGATAAGTTTAGACGACTGGGACTTAAAGTTTTAAGACATGCAATGCTACTTCGATTGTCGTTGCTAAAAATATTTTGCGATCTAGCTCCGTCACGTAGAAGTTAATTTTCAATAATAGGTAGACTATGAATTCTGATTCTGTTCGTACTTACCATGAAAATAAAAAAAAAACTGTTAAAAATTAATTTTGTTACTATATAAATAATAAAACCATAAATTTATTTAGGTACAACATAATAAAGGCATTTCGATTGTAACGAAATTTTGAAGGTTTTCCGCATCGTTTAACTCTTAAACTTCGACATCATGTTAATTAAGAACTTAGACTAAGATTCCTCGGTCGCAGTATACAATCCGTATTCCTTTGAGACTTGAAAGACGTGCTACGATGTCAACTAGTCGAAAATTGAAGGCTTAAGGCACGTCGCGTTGAAAGATCCTCTTCGTTTCGACTGTAGTCAAACCCATCCGAATTCCCTTTGTGTATTGTAAAGATATTGACACGTACTTTGTACATTGTATACTTATTTATTATGCTTTGTTTAGATAACGAAAAATTCAGCAAAATATAATACAGATACTGTCATTGACCTACTAAAAAGTTAAGTTAAGTACTACTAAAAAGGGTGGAGGAAGTTTACTATTTCTACTAATTGCGTTAACAAGTTGGCTAAAAATATAACGCCCAATCTAGACTACATTTTATACACTCTTAAAAAATGTAAATAAGTAATTTAAAGTAATTACTAATCATTAATACAAAATTAAAAAGAACGAAGTCTTCTTAAAAAAGAGCTTTTTATTTTGTGGTAAATATAGTGCTTTCAGGTTACATTTTACGATCTACGTAGTGGCGATATGAATTAGATATCCAGCGAAATGGAGAGAGAAATACTTTCTCAGCAGAGAGATGCTAGTTTATAAATTGTCTTGCACTTTCTTACATAAAAGCTGTATATTTATCCAATTGCAACAGAATTTCAAAATGTTGTCGACATGTTTTTGGTTAAATTTCTTGTTTTCACGTTTGTCACTTGTTCAAGCTTAAGCTAAATTGAAAAAAAAGAGTTAAGCAAAGGTCAAAAATATGCTTTTACAACTAGAGATTAACGTATACTAGTAAAGGCTTTGAAATATCAACATATTGGACTGTTTTATTGATCGTACCAGATCACTAACCCACATAGTGCATTGACATTTTAAAATCGCGCGACAAAAATGGACGATTTTTATATCAGATTTTATATTCCTACAATTTGCAATTTTTGATATAGATGTATTTATTACGGGTTCTATTAAATAACCAATTGTGTTTTTTTATTAATACCTAAACAGATTTCTTAATGTGTTCAATTTAACTAGGGCTACTAAAATGCTATGTTTTTTGATGAATCCCAATAGAGAACGTGGACATTTCAGCATAAATTATTAATATTATAATTAGGGTTAGGCATCTTTCGGAAAGGTTTCCCTAAGGGTAAGATTTATCTTTACTCGCACAATCAGTCGGCTTAACTCTTTCCTTTTAAATTTCACTAAACGCCGAGGAGTCCGTCGAGGTTTTACCTCTGTAATTACTTCACGCGTAATTGGATTTTTCGAGTCCCTTCGCGGCTAATTTAGTTTGAGCTTTGCGCTTCTGTTTTAAAGCCTTTTAAATGAAATTTTACTTATATTTGTCGTAAAATACGTCAGAAATGATTTATAATCATTTATAATGATTTAAAATTCGCTTACATGATGCAGGGGTTTTTTTTGACAGATGGCGCTGTACTGCAACGTGAATTTTTTAAATCACGGCGTAGTAAAGCGCCACCTCAAGTCCGGTGTAGCTGTGGTATGCCTCCTAAAGGCAAGCAATGGCAACTCAGTTTAAAAAAGGATACTCATTTACGGCAAAATCTGCATAGATTTTGCAAGAATAAAAAAAATATAAAACATCATTTTTTTTCTAATAAAAAGGTTTTTTGTTTCATTTCTACTATTTACTAATTTTAAGTCTATTTCAACCCAAATCTTTAGAAACATTATTACGGCTCCAACTTTTAGTAACTAGTATTACAGCCATACATTTTATTTTATGCGTATGCGTGACTACAGCCATTGTATAAAAAGTGATTTTATAACCATTTCATTTTATTCAATAATGAACTCTACCAACAAGACGTTAAAAGTCATATTACAACTTGAAGACATCCGACGTTATCACGGTGGTGCTATATAATTTTGAGCTTTGTTACGTCTAGACAAAATAACGTTACTAATTTGCTAATGTAAAGCATTTTAGATGGTCTTTTACGTCACTACTTTCTCCTAATGGTTCGATATTAAATAATTTCCGGTAAAATGTCTAAAAGTTTCATCAATCCATCTTTAATACATTTGGCTTTTGAATACAATATTATGAAACTGAATAAAAATGTATTTGGTAAAAGATTATCTAGATCGCAAGATAATGGGACAGTTTCGGACTATCATTTATTTTAGTCAATACACAAAATTATTTATTTGGAACCTGGATAAGCGAGACACCCTATAAGTGAGAAACCTCTAAGCGAGAGGCAACGACCGGTCCCGACGAATGATCTCCATAAGCGAGAAACTTCGATTAGAGAGAATACTCTACAAGGAAAAAAATATCGCGGTCCCTTTGACTCTCTTGTATATAAAATCAAGCAACTAAAGACATGATAATAAAACAGGTGAATTTCCTTAGAAAGTACAAAGCGTACACATGTTAGAAAAGATGTAAGCTTAAACAGCATTATTAGTACTCGTCGACATTAACAATGCCGACGCACGGCTCCGAGCAACTTTACGTGTCTTTGTACTGCTAAGAGGTTCGCGTCTTTCTTATGTTGCTTGAATAATACTTCACTTTGATACTGTTCCGGATCTTTATAATGTACTGTTAAGACGTATGAGTAGTACAATTATCCTCTTTCTTACTAATATTATAAATACGAATGTTTAGATGAATGTTTGTTAGAAGGTATCTCCAGAATGGCTGCATGGATCTCGCCTACATTTGGCATAGATGTAGAACATAATCTGGAACACATTGGCTACTAAGAGCCGCGGGCGACTGCTATTTATTGTATAAAATTTTAAGAAAAAAATAGCCGACTTCATAAAAAAATAATCTCAAACAAAATGCACTAAAAAGTATCAAAATAAACATGTCTATATTGTATAATTATTGTTATTTGTGTCAGCCTATTTATAACATTATAATAATACATTATATGCATAATGCAACATTATAATAAATGATGGATGAGATAGCAAAAAGATAATTAAAATATATCATCAAAAAAGTATTCGGAGTGAAACTACGAATATGAAGAAGCGTAGGTAGAATTAAAGTCGGCCGAATGAGGTGTTGTATTGTTCAAACTGGTATAATGAAACGGAAATATTAAAAAAAATCCAAGGCGAAAAAACAGCCTAAGGCACTGTCTTACTTTACCGAGAAAATTGAGAAAATATGAGGAGTATATTGTTTTAAAGAAATTTTACTCTACCCGGTAATACTCAGAGATATTTTATATCATTTTACTACTCTACTCAGAATTCTTTTACCATACTAAATCAACACTAAGGGACGCCCTTGGTCACTTAGCTACTGTGAGAATATCGAATAGCTGTCTAAAAAAATATTAGTAACTTCTTTACTCAGTGATGATATAGGTATGTAATCGCAAAAGAATTTTTGATATCTGTTTAGATTTTTTTTTATTTGTTATGTACAAAATCTTTCTACTCTATAATATTAATGTAGATACGACGTAGATATGAAACGAACACAATGTTCAGTCTATAGGCGGATATGACATGCCCCTGCCGTAGGGAAATGAGATACGTTGCAATGTAGGAATGTGCTGTTATCCCCCAGGAATAAGATGGATTGCCTTCTAGTTAATTGGTTTCTTGTTTATTGAAAACGTTCGTTACATTTATATAGCGGTGCCAGTTACTGTAGATTTCAATTGACGAAACATTCACATAGAAACATTACCAACTGTTAAATTAAATAATTTGAGCAAAATCATTTACGGTAATTAATGGCTGGTTTTTGACATTATTATAGTCATTAAATAAAGTTTAAAAATAAAAAGTACATAAAATATTTCAAGAAAATATGAGTAGGGTTAGTGACCTAGGCGAATTCTCATAGGCTGCTTAATTCAGGAAGTGCTATTAGGTGAATGAGCGGAAATCAAAAAAGTGAAACATGTATATTTCTTACAAGTAATACGAAATTTATGTATTTTTATCAATTATACATACATATTAAGTTGTATTTATTTCCGTCTCTATCAATATACAAATTAAATATAACACGAAAAAAATTACATATAACTTAAATGTTAAAATAACACAGTTAATAACTCTTCGACTGACTTAAAAAAATTATATAATCTACATAAGAAAATGAAAACTTAATATATTCCTACGGTTCAGAAGCTCAGTGACACACAAACTGAATCTTGTGCCAAGCTTGGGGGCACGTAGGTCCTTGACACCGCGCCCTCAGCTGTAGGGCCCTCCGCCGCAAGAGCCAACACTCTTCCTTCAGTCCATGACTAAACATTGCCGGAATTTACTTTGTTTCTACAATATCTATAACGATGAAGGAGACATCTTTTGAATAGTTAAATAAGTTAATAAAATAGTTTTATTTTATTATTACAACACTACCATTATCTTTTTAACTTCTGAGACTTATTATTTTTCTATCTTATGCTATTTATATCGATTTAAAAACCAGTTTCTTTAGCTTTAGTTATTGCTTGATGGATATAACACATTAAAATGTACTTTTTACATGCTTGTATATACAACTAGATTATGTTCTATGTGTTAACATAAGATATGAAAGATTTAGAACTGGTTTTTATGTAATGTATTTCTAATACATTGTATAAGTTTGCATTATTTATTTTATATGTTGAAAATAAATACATAGTTGGAACTATTTCAATACTGCAGTGCACCAGAGAATTTCACCAAGGTTGAAAAAATGACCTCCTCCTACAACTATGGGAAAACAAATAAAAATGCTTATTTTATACAAGAATGAATATTTTCTTTTGGTCAAATTCCAATAGCTATTTCTTGCATTTTGCATTGGTATTGTTTTTGTCCTTGACTCTTTACAAATACTTATTAAATAACTTCGGAACATTCTAGAACATGAATTGAAAATAGCACATTTAACTGCAACAATACTATAGTAAATATTGCTCTTTTTAAATTTACATCAAGGTTTCAACTTACAATTTTAACATCAATTCTGACACCTGTGATGCCAAGCGAACATTGCCTACCCATAAATCGAGTTGAGAACTCCTTACGAAGCCCTTGATGTTCGAAGCTCCTCTTTGGTAAACTCTGATCTACACTAAGGGTAGTATGAAAGGCTATTCTTGTATTAGTTTGAAAATATTCATAGTAAGAGTTGGCTTAGAGTACAATCACTTGATAAAATATTTAAACAGAAGACGTCTTAACAAAGCGACGGATATCCTTTGAAGACTTGTGTTAAGTTGGTAGCGGCTTTAAGTTTGTTATGTTATATCTAACTAAGTATTCATCATTTATCACAAGGGGGAGCAGTGAACGTGTTAACAAAGGCAGCGTAATTTGTAATCTTAGGTATAATTGTTATGAAAGGAGATATTTGTTTTTGAGGAATGACTAATGAGAAATAATCGGCTACTAAGGAGGTTTCTTCTTGTGATGGCACTTCGAGAAATCACATCAAAGTGAACTTGTATCACAAAAAAAAATAGTTGATAGAAGAATAGTTAATTTTTAGGTACCAACATGAAAAAATCAGATTTTATCTCAAGGGTACTTAGAAGTGAACTAGAAATTTTATAAGCGTAGTTGTATCACGTAATCGTGCCAACTCATTTACATTGCGCTATTCATAACCGTTAATGTCTAAGTAAAAGTAACGAAACTCTAAACCTTCATCAGAATATTTATAATGCTGCGAATACGTGCGCCGCATAGCAGTCGCTCTGCACTTAATTGTAGTTTATAGACAGCGGCTAAATATTTTAATATGCTCTAACAGTGGAAGACACCAACAACAACATCTGGTGCACGAATGGACAAGCTTTCCTGGTACAATACCACGACCACACAGAAGACAGGCGTGAAACAGAAAGAATTTCGCGTGTCGTCCGATAAGTATCCATTTCGGAGGCCCAATATTTGTCCTCTTTCCTTTTTTTGTGACTGAGTAGTCACTGTTTGCCTTGAAGAGGCATTTACAGTTTCACCTGGCTTGAGGTGGCCGGGCGCAGATGGCGCTTAGCCTAAACTTCGTTTAAGAGTAACTAGGATCGAGAGCTCCCTCAGGAGCCTAGGCTCGAGCTGTTACTTCGTTATTATTACCTGATTGGGCCTTTTTCCTTTCCCACCCTTTTCTTATAAAGAAAGGGACGGGAAAGGGAAGTTGTTGTGATGGTGATAGGCATGCATAGAAAGGAGCTCATTTGCAATTGCGGATGTCTATGGGTAGCGGTCGCTTCGCCATTTTGGCGAGTTCAGATGACCGCTCTTTTGCCATCTTATAAAATAAAATATATACATATTACACTGCAGTGCACGAGTTCAGTAGGTGCTTTAGAACGATACGATGCTATCAATATTTTTATGTTCTTCAGTATTTTTTTATTCCATTAAACCCTGATGATTTAAAAGATATTACCTCGGTCAGGCAGTCATGTTAAATCATAACATGTACTCTTTCCTGTACAATAAAAATAGAATTCCCGCTTGGATAGTTCTCTCGTCACTTGTGTATCTGTTAATAATCGTTTTGGTGTATGATCTTAGATAGGATTTTTAAGGATAATTTGTTCTTTAAATAGTGTTTTACTTTCCGTAACTGAAGTATAACATTACCTGGTAAGCTCTTAAACGAAATGTCCTCACGGTTCTTGTTTTAATTAATAACATTTACATGGCAGCTATTCAAATGCAGATCCACGTTTACATACATATCGTATATATGACTTAAGGAGCCTGTTATAGATTATATTATATACTTTGTGTTCATGGCAATTTTATATACTACTTTGAAATAGTAACAGTAACCATCAAATTTAACAATCGTATCACATGTTTAAGAACATTATTGCTATCTCTGTTCTTTCAAATGAAAAAATATCGTTGGTATATTGCGACAGTGAAAACTGACCGTAATTAATTGTATTTGAAATTGACAACATACTTCAAGTATTTGATTCTAAATGCCATTGTGACCGCAGGCCGAGTCACGTGATTGGAGTCCGATATTTAGATAACGGCTCTGTGACAGATATCAAAGCCACAAAATGCTTTACCACTTTGAGAAGTGTGGTTATATTCCAGATTGTCTATATTACGTATTTTAATTCAATTACTATTGGTAATAAGAGCTTATAAAGCTTATTTATTTTTATTTTTTATAACCACTGTTGACATAAAACGATTAAAATAGGACACATTTTTTATAAAATTCAAAAGGCAAAATAATTTTAAATGTGTATATTTAAAGAACGTCCTTGATAAATCAGCAACTGCAATTTATGATCAGATGTTTATTTTTCCAAATTCTTGTTTTATGATCTTTCAGCTGACCTTAACATCGCTTTAGGTCTTATAAATCATACGTTATTTATGATTGCGTTTATATGCTTTATGTTGGTTTCGTTTCTTTACAAGAGTTACGTTATGTTCCCCGAAACACTTTGGTAATGTTATGTGATCGAACAACAATTTTTAGCCAAAATCTACAAAATATAATCATAATTTATTAAGGTTATTTGTATATTTAATTCTAAAGGTGCTTGTCAAATGTTTGTTTTTAAATTATATTTCTGTTTAATTTAAAATTTCCATAGATAACGATGTTAGTATTTAATTAGTAGGGAAAGTAACTCTATACAATAAGATTATTAAGTGATTTTGTCCTTTTATTTTGTAATTAGAAAGTTCGGTGTCGAAATTGAAAGCTACAAGCATTGAAAATAATCCAAACGTGTAGATTCAATCCATGAGGCTTTTAAAAGGCAAATAGGTCATCTACTACATCTTAGAGTTAGAAAATCGGCTAAGCGGATAATACGGATCTCATTCAATCTGGTAACCCAAGAGAAGTAACACCCCGAAGTTAGTTTTGTAGCTTTATGAAAAGTCTGAGAAATTTCTTATACAGCGGCGTCAGTAACGGTGAAAACTCAAAAAAAATATAAAGATATTAGTTAAAAAGTTAAGTAAAATAATTGTAGTAATGTTACATAAGCTCATCTTTAAATTCAACAATGAGTATTTTAGTTTTGTTCCCATAAACATAAACGAAATTAAGCAAGTAAGCTCGTATATAAGTTTTATTTTTATTTGGACCCGGAGCTCGCGCGGTCCGTGTTTAATTCGAATAATGAATTAAAATTATGTTGCGGCGAGTCTCAGTTTTGTTTAAATAAGTACGAATTTCCAATTTATGGAGGTGTAATCCGCAGGGGACTGGACGTTGAGAAACTGGGACGCATTAATAATAATATATCGTATGACATAAGTGGAATACTGTCAAGTTCCTACCGGCTTGAATTTAAAATTGGAACGTAAGGGATTTCTTTTTAAAAGTATACAGTTTTACTCTTGTTGACCAGTGCTCCGGAAAACGTGTTCTCAAGACAATATATGATTTATCGTGAGTTTCTGAGACCGAAAACCCCATTTAGAACATATTGTTATCGCTATTTTGTCAAAGATGACGTCATGGATGACGATATAAAACATATAGAGATTTTGGTATCAAAAACCAACGGTTAGTAAGTATATATTTATTTTTTGCAAAGAATTATGACGTGTATGTGTTTTTTTACCCGTGGCCGTTTCTTACATATACCTAAGTTTCGATGACTAAAACTACGCCGTAAAGAAAGAAATACTACTCACAATATACTCTAGATAATTTTCCTGGGATAGTTGGGGGGAAATCATAACGAAAATAATAATAATTTCTATATTTTGATTAGCAGTGATTTAATCTTTTATTTATAAAAGATCTATTGAATTCTTTTCTTTATTTGATCAAGCATAAAACATCGTGTCTTGATAAGCCGACTGTTTCACGCTCTGTTTACTGGTTCATTGAATTATTGGGCTTAATAAAAATATTTGTTCAGCCGTGAAAGATGTTCACGGAAAGGATTTGTTTGATATTCGACTTATTTACAAAAGTGTATTCATCCGACTGTACACTTTTTTGATGTGAAACATCTATAGGATCACTTGTAAACCGAATTGTTGGCGTGGCGACGCTTGCCGTGGCGACGGGTCGCCACGCTATACTGAGGTATACATATATATATTTCTTTTATTTTAATAATATTTAATATTATTATTTATTATTATTATTATTAATTTAATTATAATATTTAATATTTTATGCATATTACTTGTACACACACGATGTTTTACATCTGTCAGGCGTCCCATGACAGCTCACAAGTTTTTTTATCATACCTAAAAATTCATAATTTACGATGATTATATTTTATTAATTATATTTTTTATTAATTTTAACCTTAAGATATTTGTGTATTTTATTACAATTTTTTTAGCAATCACAAAAAAAGTGTTTCATGATTACTATTTTCACGCTGTAATATGTTTAATTGTGTTCAAGAACAAATTGATTGTCATTTGTTAAATTGATTGAATAGTTTGCAGTCGACCATCTGCCTACATTATTTATTACGATCTATTTGTCAATTGTAATTTGGCAATCAACATGCAGTGAGATCGGTTGTTACATGTTTGAATATATATAGGTACTAGCTGACGCCCACGACTCCGTCCGCGCGCAGTTAAAAAAAATGAAAAATAGATGTTGGCCGATTCTCAGATCTACTGAATGTGCTCACAAAATTTCATGAGAATCGGTCAAGCCGTTTCGGAGGAGTACGGTGACGAAAACTGTGACACGAGAATTTTATATCTATATTAGTGTAATGTAGGTAGCTTGAGAACAATTGTATGTAAAGTACCTTATTGGATGCGATAATTTTGTACGCCAGTTGGCAATAAACATCTTGGACTGCGCACTCGTGTTTCATTGTAAATATTACAGTGGCGACGAGGATAAAACGAAAGACGTGCGGGTGTGATATTTGTGCGTTGTGCAGTCGTTTAGGGTGTTGCACGGTGTTTACACTTGTTTACGTTCGAGATGTCGGTGGGACTAATCGGCGCTTTTGAAATGCGGAGTGCTGCGTGGGCGTCTTACGTGGACCGGCTCGAGATGTACTTCGTTGCCAACGGAATCAAGCCGGAGGTTCAGCTGCCGACATTGATCGCAGTTATGGGAGAGGAAGCCTATGAGCTCTTAGTAAATTTGGCCAGCCCCAGGAAACCTTCTGAGCTCAAGTTCAAGGAGGCGGTGGATTTAATGCAACAACACTTGGAACCGACGCCTTCCGTGCTGGCCGAACGATATAAGTTCAGGCAGCGCAGACAGACCACCGAGGAAAATGTATCGGAATACGTGGCGGAACTCAAGAAATTATCGCGGTACTGTGTGTTTGGAAGCAACCTCAACGAGAATCTGCGCGATCAATTTGTGTGTGGCCTCCGCAGTGATGTCATACGGCAGCGCCTATTCGCCGAAGACGACTCTTGACCTGACCTATACGAAAGCAGTTAAAATAGCAAGCACGTTGGAAGCGGCAGAGCGGGATTCGGCGGCAGTTGAGAAGCCTCTGGACGGTGGCAGTCAAGCAATACAAGCAGTGAATGCGATAAGTCATGGCGGTGAGCGTGGTGTTCTTCCCAGGGTGATAAGAGGCAAGGGAGCGCGGGACGGCGCACCTGGTTTGCGTGGCGGACAGAGCGGACAGAGCGGGTCAGTAGGTGCGGAGAGGTGGCGTGGCGGTGCGGCCGCAGGCGAGAGGGACGGAGGCCGGTATGCAGTTTGTACAGGCTGCGGGTCGTCGGATCACCGGTATGCAGTATGTCGGTTCCGTAATTATATGTGCAGCTGGTGCAGGCGGAAGGGTCATTTACGGCGCGCGTGTCCCGAGCGCGGCGGACGTGGCTCCGGCGGACGGCGGGCCGGCGACCGTGCCGAGCTGAATTACGCGGGAGCAGAAGACCTCGGCGAGGAGAGCCTGGAGGAGAACTTCCACCACCTCTGCCTCAACGATTACAGACCGGTGAGTCTTCCCGTCGTAGTTGACGCGGTCACTATTAATATGGAAGTGGATACTGGCTCGGCCGTATCGTGTATAAGTGCTGACACATACAACCTATACTTCAAGCATCATCGTATACAAAGCAGTGCATTAATTTTAAATTTTTATGACGGCTCAAAAATAAAGCCGTTAGGTTTAATCAAACCAATGGTCCGATATGGTGACCACAAAAAAAGGTTGGAATTATTTATTATCACTGGTGGTAATACATCATTACTCGGTCGACAGTGGCTCACTGAGTTAAATATAAGAGTTCCAATGTTGAGTGTTTGTCATAAGATAGACGTTAATAATGGGAAAATAACATGGTCTACTGAGCTAAATAAATTATGTTCTAGGTATAAGGAATTATTCAGTGGCGGACTCGGTCGCTTTACGGGTGGCCAGGCGACGCTGCGCGTGCGGGAGGGGGCAACGCCGGTATTCCACCGTGCGCGGCCACTGCCGTACGCGCTGCGCGAGCGCGTCGACGCCGAGCTGGATCGCATGCTGCGCGACGGCGTCATCGAGCCCGTCGACTGCTCCGACTGGGCCTCTCCTCTAGTACCGGTAAATAAAGCTGACGGATCCTTGAGGGTTTGCGCTGACTACAAGGCAACGTTAAATCCGGTTTTGCAGATCGATCGCTACCCCTTGCCGCGGATCGAGGATTTAATGGTTAGGTTAAGCGGGGCTTGCTTCTTTTCCAAGATCGATTTGTCGCAGGCTTACAATCAGATTGAACTAGACGACACAAAAAAATACACCGTTATCAATACGCACAGGGGGCTATATAGGTATAATAGGCTCGTTTACGGCTTGGCGTCCAGTCCGGGAATTTTTCAGCGTATAATGTGCAATCTGTTAAGGGGAATTCCAAATGTGGAGATATTTTTAGACGACGTGATCATAGGCGGTAAAACAATTAGCGAGCATTTGGAGGCATTACAAGAAGTCTTTAGCAGACTACATAATTCGGGTCTCAAGTTAAAATCGAGCAAATGTGTTTTCCTAGTTAACGAAATTCGATACTTAGGTTACGTAATCAGTAAAGACGGGATCAAAACGGACCCATCTAAAATCGAAGCTATTGCAAAACTACCTAGGCCAAGTAATGTTTCGGAACTTAGGTCATTTTTAGGAATTTTGAACTTTTATGGGAAATTTATAAAGAATATGAGTAGCAGGTTGGTTCCGTTATATGAGTTGTTAAAGAAAGATACAGAGTGGAATTGGTCTGCGGAATGTGAAAATGCGTTTATTAAAATTAAAAAAATACTTAGTAGCGTGGACACCCTAGCCCATTATGATTCTAAGAAGCCATTAGTAGTAACGTGCGACGCGAGTGGGCGTGGCATCGGCGGCGTGCTGACGCAGATCGACGCCGGCAGCGGCGGCGAGCGCCCGGTAGCGTATGCGTCGCGGACGCTGACCGATGCCGAAAAGAACTATTCACAGATACATCGCGAAGCGTTGGCTATAATTTTTTGCGTAAATAAATTTCATCAATATTTATACGGCCGACATTTCACGTTGCGGACAGACCACAAGCCCTTGGTATCTATTTTCGGTCCGAACACGGGTATCCCTGCTATGGTAGCTAGTCGTATGCAGCGCTGGGCGATTATTCTGTCGGCTTACTCGTTCGACATTGAATATGTGCGAACTGATGAAAATAGCGCGGACGGTCTGTCGCGGTTGCCGATCGACTGTAAACAAAGCGAGCCGACACCGCCTGAGCAAACGTACTTACATTGTATTCAAGATTCTTTATGTTTAGACTATAATGAAATAAAAAACGAGACGATACGGGATCCAATACTGGCTAAAGTATTGCTATACATACGGGACGGTTGGCCTGCACATTGCGAGTTAACAAATATGAAACCGTACTGGAATAGGCGAAATGAGTTGTACGAGGAGTTAGGATGTGTTATGTGGGGACACCGGTTAGTGGTGCCCGAAAAATGTAAAAGTAAAATTTTAAAAATTATTCACGAACCCCACATGGGCATAGTAAAATCCAAGGCGCTCGCCCGCAGCTATGTATGGTGGGCGGGCATCGACGAAGCGGTGGAGCGCGCGTGCCGGGAGTGCGAGGCGTGCGCGGCGCAGGCGGACGCGCCGCCACGGCAGACACCGCGCATGTGGCCCTGGCCATCGCGCCCCTGGACCCGCCTCCATTTAGATTTCTTGGGCCCAATCGGGGGGAAAACATTTTTGGTGGTAGTGGACGCGATGTCGAAGTGGATCGAAGTTTTCCACATGACGGGGGTTTCGGCGAGCTATTTAATTGATCGTTTAAATGAATTATTCAGCCGGTTCGGTATACCGAAGCAGATCGTCACTGATAACGGTACGCAGTTCGCTTCGAAGGAGTTCGAATATTTTAACCAGTATTACGGCATACAACACATTTTCACTCCACCTTATCACCCATCGTCGAACGGGTTAGCCGAAAACGCGGTTAAAACGCTTAAGAGGATAATTAAAAAGGCGCTGCAAGAGAAGCGGGACATAAACAGGGCCCTGTGGTCATTTTTACTTTACTACCGTAACGTGGAACATTGTACGACTGGCGAGAGCCCGGCGATGCTTTTACTCGGCAGACCGATACGTACCCGCCTCGATGTAATTAGACCGGATCGGGAGGGCAAAGTGCGTTGCGCACAACAACGTCAGCAGGAGGCGGCCGGCGGGGCCAACCGGACATTCGACAAGTCTGATACGGTTTGGTACAGGCAGTACCTGAAAGGGGAGAAATGGATTCCGGGGCAGGTAGTAGAGGTTCTTGGAAGCAGTAACTTTAGGGTAAGAGGATCCGACGGTGGGGTGGTGCACAGACATATCGATCAGTTGCGTAGGAGACCGAGCGAGAGCAGGCAATCGCTCGCGTCTGCCCCGTCTGTGTTGGGTGAACAGCTAGACAGTGCGAACGCTCAAGGATCAGACCCCGAGGGCGCGGGGTCGGAGGAAGACGAATCGGAGGGGCCGACGGGAGAGAGGGCGCCGCGCGTGGCCGAGCCGCCGGCGTCGCAGCCGCAGCCCGCTCCGGCTTCACCGGGCGGGTCAGGACATGTGTCCGCGGCTGCCGCACTTAGAGTTCGCCCTATTAGGCAGTGTCGATTAGTTAAGCCTAAGTAATTAAGACTGTTGTATTTTATTTTATTTAAGTTAAGACTCTTATTATGTTATGTTTTGTAATTCTTAGTTAATAGTTTCTTAGGGTTTAAGTATGTTGTCATATTGTTGTAAGATAGTTATAAGATAGTTCTTAATTAGTGTAGAGGAGTGTAATGTAGGTAGCTTGAGAACAATTGTATGTAAAGTACCTTATTGGATGCGATAATTTTGTACGCCAGTTGGCAATAAACATCTTGGACTGCGCACTCGTGTTTCATTGTAAATATTACAATTAGATATCAGTTTTTGTTATAATATATTGTTTGTACATCCAATTTATTGAAAGGTATAAGCAGACTGTATCAGTTGAAATAATTTCATAACGCCAACAGGATCTTACTAATATTATAAATGCGAATGTTTAGATGAATGGATGGATGGATGTTTTTTTCAAGGTTTCTCCAAAACGACTAAACGAATCTTGATGAAATCTGGCATGAATATAGAATATATTTTAAAAGAACACATAGGCTATTAAGTTTTTTTTTTTTTTAATTCCGCGCGGACGGAGTCGCGGGCGACAGCTAGTATATCAATAAAATTAGAATGTTTGTATATAAAAAACAAAAAAAAAAACCATCGAGAAAAAAAACATTTACGATATTTCAAAAAAAAAACATAGAAATAAATAAAGCCTTTTAGCACCCGGCGATCGTTAACTTCCCAGTAGTGAAAGAATTGTTCGAATCGATTCAGGAGTTTCTGAGATGATTCAATGCTAACAAACAGTCAAATCTTTTCTCTATAATAATAATACAGATGGTCTACTACGTTTACGCCAACGGATTCGATGATAAACATATAAATAGGTAAACTAAAAACTTACATAGAAATACTAACTAAGGAATGTTAAACTAAAATTGTACAATACAATTTGATATATTTTATTATATAAACATTTTTTATCGATTTACTCTTAGTACAAAAAATATATTTCATAAACCATGTTACTCTAAACAAAGCTTTATTTTTAGCGAAACGGATACAAAGAACAACTGTTTTGAAATAAATGAATTTGTGGAAGAGATGAAATAAAACATTTTGCATTTGTAATGAATGATAGCGGTGGTATTTATAAAACACATTGTTCTCTCGTCTTTAGAAATCAAAGCTGACAATGAATGATAGATTTTACATATTGAAAAAGCTTTTATAAAACAAAGCGATGTGTTACAATTTGTAACGACTTCGGAAAGTGAGCGAATCAAAGATACTGAAATTATATTGTATTTCGTAATACGCTTTGAACTGAAATATCTTCAATCGGATTTTTGGCTCTTTAGATTTGTACTTGAATAGAATAAAAAAGTCGAAATACGCAGGCAAAGTTTAGTGAAAAAAAGAAAAAAAAGCATCAATAGCTTGACATAAACTAATATGTTATTTTAACCGTTAATTTTATTTTAACTGCTATTAGAATCTCGATTAGTATGATACTATTATCTATAATAAATGAGGTAATTACATATGTTTGTGTTAAATTATTTATGCGTCAGTTTCAACACAACGTATTATCAGAATTAACATGGCGGCTTATCGTATCGTTAATTGTTACGGACTCCGGGGACTAATATATCAAATTTATGCATACTATGACAACTGTAGCATTAGTCAACACACCGAAGTTAGTTTAATTACTATTCAGATAAAGCTCAGGACACGATATTCGAAAATAACACGGAATACTTATTTGACTAGTCTAATTTTAGATAATTTAACTAGAATGCTACGTATTAAAATATTGACTTACAAGGAATTATTAAATTAGTGAAAGTTACAAAAAAAGTATAAGTACTACAATGTCACTTGATTTCAAAGTTAATAAAAATAATTTTGTTTAACAGTCAAATATTGGTTACCAACTAAATCTATGGTAGTGTATACTGAAGTAGTTTAAGACAATTTAGTAGAAGACGAATTTTAATTAAATTTAGGACATGTCACAAAACTATGCGAAATATTTGCACGGGCTAAGCAAATATTTTATGCGTAAAATTTAAATGAAATTACCGTGGGCTGTAGCCAAACCTAACCTAACAAAAGCGAAATAGTTTGCTTTATAAGCTTACATTTCATAAAGTTAAGAATAAAAGAACTTTCACGAGCGAGAGTGTAATTTTCTCAGAGTTATTACTAGTCCCCAGTGGAAACCCACTTTAAACATTCATATAATCGAGCCTTATTTGTCGTGAAGCAGTTGTTTTGTAAACTTTGATACTTTCTAAATTGACTTGAGTGTAGCTCACAGCATAACAAAGATTAGTAACAAAGTTTGTCTTGTTTTTTTATAATAAAATATATTGTAAGATATTTGATGCAAAAGTATTTTAAAAGAATTAAACTAACAGCGAAATAATGAATTTAACTCTACTTCATAATAATCCTCGCTGTAGTATAAACTCAAACCGAACGCAAATAAACAAAAATGTCAGACGTTCCGCAATGACGGATGGAAAGAGACTGCCTTGAGCAGCAGCGCACGCTTCCTTATAAAACCTTTTTTTTGTGTGGCTACCCTCAACAGTCCTAACACGGCCTCTCCTGACTGGAGGACGTCCTCGTCCTCCTGTACTTCTTTGCAACTTTGCGAACCATAGGCACGACGTTTGCATAGTTCGTTTACAACAACATAGTGAACCATAGGCACGACGTTTGCATAGTTCGTTTACAACAACATAGTGAACCATAGGCACGACGTTTGCATAGTTCGTTTACAACAACATAGTGAACCATAGGCACGACGTTTGCATAGTTCATCTATACAAATGACTTCAGCACATGACATAGGCACGACGTTCGCATATCATGTGTCATCTACATGTGCATAACATAGGCACGACGTTCGCTTATTACACACATGTCAGATACATAACTACTCGTATAACATAGGCACGACGTTCGCTTATTATACGCAAGTAGTATCACACAATCGTTCGTATAACATAGGCACGACGTTTGCGTGTCATACGAACATAAGATGTCTCACCGTTAAAAAAAAAAGCAGAGCATGTCTCGGGAGTCCACTCCCCTCACCGTGGCACCATGTAGGGCAAGCGTCCCGCAGTCCGTCCTCTACATGATATTAATGGCAACCCGCAGTTTGTCAGTCCTGAAAATACCCTAGAAGCATCTCCTGATACAGAACGTCTCACATTCCGTTCACAATCTCACTTCTGCAGTTGGGTATCCCGCAGTCTACGCAACGCAGAGCATCTCGACAATACATGGACAAAGCAAACTGAACTAATAAAGGGCATCAATGACTATTATGACATAATGACATACGTCTGACTCAGGTAGGACTTAACACGCTCAGCGCAACCGACTAGCCTTACAAGTTTACTTTAAAATGAAAAAAATCATGTTGGCATGTAACGTGTTAAATCTTGCCACGACTCGGCCTTACCTGACCCTCACTAATAAACTGATCGAGGTATTCAATTTCAGTCTTTAGTAAAGAACACATCTTTAAATTAAATGAAAAGTCTGATGTTGACTTATTTGGCATTAAAACTTGAAATATAAAAATATTGGTTCAATCTTACCGCAGTACAAATTGAATAGATTGCTTCCACAATCCTGTCTGCTCTGAAATACACAGACAGCGCGTGATCTTCACTACCGACATATTCCCATGCAGAATAAACGGCTTGGTCCACGCTACCCTTGTTTCGCGAACACTGGTACGACTTTGATTTCGACTCAACTTACTGCGACTACAACGATTATCACGGTAACGATCGGACATTTTTCTCTTTGCATTTATTTTCACGAAAATACAAAAAAACAAACAAAGAGTGAGCAAAGTGGATAGAATCACGTGGATCCTATCCCACTTCTGATGTAAGATATTTGATGCAAAAGTATTTTAAAAGAATTAAACTAACAGCGAAATAATGAATTTAACTCTACTTCATAATAATCCTCGCTGTAGTATAAACTCAAACCGAACGCAAATAAACAAAAATGTCAGACGTTCCGCAATGACGGATGGAAAGAGACTGCCTTGAGCAGCAGCGCACGCTTCCTTATAAAACCTTTTTTTTGTGTGGCTACCCTCAACAGTCCTAACAATATTTATTTTTCGTCAAGACTCGATTATCATTACTGTAATATAGAAAACGTAAAAGACACGAGTCTCAGATGAATATGTCGAGGACAGAGCGAAGTGGAAGAAACTAATTAGGAAAGCCGACCCAACCACTGTGTGGGGTACGAGTTAGGCACAGATAGAGAGTGAGAGAGAGAGAGAGAGAGCGAGAGAAAGAGAGAGGGAGAGTTGTTACGCAATTAAATTTTATAACATTTATTACTAGGCTTTGAAGTAGGTTAAAAAAAACTACATTTCAATTGAACTATTTAAAACTACGAAATGCAAAATATTACAGTCTAATCGAGTCAGTTCTAAAATAAATTCAGAGCTCGTAATAATTTGTCATCATTTGTCACTCGCTGCATGTCGCGAAAATATAAGTGTTAAAGTTATGAAATGTTAAGTTTTATTCGTTGTTAGATTTTTAATGTCGAAGTAAATGCAATAAACATTATTCACGTTAAACTAGGAGTGTGTTTGAAATTCAATCTGGAAGTTTCGTATCGTAGCACAAATTGGATTTAGGTGTTTCAGGCTGTTACTCAGAGGCCATTACACTTAATTTATCTTTACTAACGCTATTGTATGTGCGTCTCTTCCTTAACTACTTACTAGAAGTTAAATGTACGCTTTTTTATATGAAAAAAAAACAATCGATGATCAGCCAGTCTCGATTATTATAATTATCAAAGAAGTGCAATTTCATTAGAATTTAAAGAATGTAAAGAATTGCTTAAAAAATAAACATATTAACGTCAAATTAATTTACATTTCATCGGTTTATATATGCCCTCTACCCTATTTTAGGGTGGAATAGGTTAACCGTGTTGGCTTAATTCGGATTGTTAACTTAAATAGCTAAAACAAATTCTTTAACTTTTCACAATAATTAAATTGTTGATAATGATATTGATTTATATATTAAAAGAAAATATGACGTAAAATAATTCAAAATAACATTGAATACAATAAGGTACCATTGAAGTGGTATCGCTGCGTGAGATCGCCGCCGGCGACACGTACGAGATTCAAATCTGTCGGAAGCGAGCTCGAGAGGGGCGGTACAAAGCCTTTGTCACTTACAAGAGGCCAACAGGGAAATTTCGCACTTTTATTTTTCAATTTTATAATGTTTTAAATTTAGATTTTAAAGAAAAAATGAACAACGAATTTTTTATGTTATTTAATGGACAGATACCTACGCACTTTCTGTCCTGCAGTTTTTTTCACCTAAAAGCACTTTTTAATTTTTTCACAAAAGATAAAGCGGACGGTGTTTGATGACCAGCAGTTGACTTCGCAATACACCAATCGCAGTTTTGCAGTCACCTAAAATGCTGTTACTCATTCACCAACCGCTGGCAGCAGTTGGTACCGACTGCGGGCAGCGGTTTGCGAATGCCATTCCATGTATATTGGCTTTTGTAATAGTCGATGTACGATATTGACAGGTCTTAGTAGCAAATGTTTCTGTTTAGTTCATTGACTCGGAAATGCTCCTGGAAATTGAATCTGGCAGTCGTTGAGGCATAAATTGAATCAAAGCCATGCTCTACATTGACAGGGCAGTGTTTTGTAACATAAAAGGCGGTTTCTTGAAATAATACTTTATATGACATCAATATTTTACAGCTGAATAAAAATGTTTTATTAAGAATAATAAAAGCGGAAGTAGCCGAAATTAAATATCACCTAAATTTTTTTCTTAAATTTTTCCATATAATCTTTTTTTTTTCTTTACTTGGTTCTTCCTTGTCTATGGTTATATCTTCTTGTTAGTCACCATCGTTATATTTATACGGAGCGAAATACACAGATTTTCTTTAATAAAATAAAACTTTAACCAATATTATAGGAAACGAAAGTCAAATGTAGCGAAGCATGATCGGAATAACTAAATTACTTATCTTACGTAATATACGTTCACGGCCTCTGAGTCTGATTTTCTTATGCGATTTACTTGAGTTCGGACGTGAGTAGACAATCTAAGGGTGCGTACACATCTACCGAATGCGGAGCTCAAAGTAAAAAAACTAATTAAACCTTGTTATTTGTTGATATCATAAGCTGAACAACTAAAAGATTTATAATTAGGAATCTATAAGCAACTAATTATAAATATCTTGTGTTCAAAGCTTTTTTTTTTTAAATCGTAAACAAATTCGCAAGGTTATGTAAATGGAACAGATTTAATGGCGTAGAATTACTAACAATCATTGAGTTTTGTTTACACTTGTCTGTTACGTGACTTTGAATACGATACGACATCTAATAAACCATAGAAGCGAATTGTGGAAACAATATGAACTGATTTAATTTTAAACACATTTACAAAATGGTAAACATTTATAACTTAAGTAAAATAAGGTAAATTAAGATTTATTTGTCTTCTTAGTTATTTTATGAAAATAATACCATAAAGTAACGAATAAGATGAAATATGTAAGAAAAATAAACCAAAAATTAAATTAGCAATCTTAAGTTACTTTTTGGTGAAATAAATTTTACTATCCCTACTTTATTAAGTTTATTTGTAGCATTAAATTAAATTCTTCCATAAAAATAAAGCATTTTTGGAATAAAATTATTAGTGATGCAACGGAAGTGTCTTAGCGGAACCAGAAACGGAAACAGATGTTAAAAATAAATTTTAGCAGAAACGGAAACGGAAACGGATGCGGAAACAGAAGTGTAAATAATATGAAAAAAAAACATATTTACAAATATATATATATATTTTTTTGGTAAATACAGTTTGTATTCGTTTTTAATTTATTAAGGAATTATAAGGCATTATAATAACATTATTAATTTATCTATATATTCAAACATTCCCAGATACTAAATAAAAATTCACCATAAAAAGTTTTGGCTCCCAGCTGTTACCTTTTTTTATTTTGTAAACAGTGAATGTGTTAAGTATCAAATACACCAAATCTAGATTAGAAAAAGATATAATTATTAGGCGTCGGTGGCTCGTGGCACTTGACTTGCAATCTGCAGGGTCTGGGTTCAAATCCCGCCATGTACCAATGTGTTTTTCGATTTACTTATGTACATTTATCCGACGTTCTTACGGTGAAGGAAAACATAGTGATGCTGCCTGCACATATCTGAGAAAAAATTCAATGATATGTGTGAAGTCAACCCGCTCTGGGTCTGTGTGGTTGACTATGGCCTAGTCACCCCTAATTTGGGGTAGGCTCCGAGCCCCTCAGTGGGGATGTATAGTGAACTGATGATAATAATGATGATGATATATTACATGGTTATCACTTATTCAAAAGTACATTTAATAACTCGTAAGTATGAAATAGTCACATTTTGCCAGTTGTCAAATTTTATATGGACAACAACTAGACAGTTAACTCCAGCAAGAGAAACTGATTGTTTCAAACAGCAGCAGAATATATTACGCGCTTAAATTCACGAAAAAGTACGTAAACAAACAAATGCGACAAGTGCCGAAAGGCCGCGCACGGACTGCGCGTCTCGCGCCGCGCATTTGGATCTCTCAGCCGTCGTAAAGTTCCGTTTTATTTCCGGTATAAAAGTTGCGGAAACAGAAGCAGAAACGGATGTTGAAAAGCGCGCGGAACTTCCGCACTTGCGGAAACGGAAACAGACATCCGTTGCATCACTAAAAATTATTATAATTTTGTAAATAAAAGATTAAATATAAGTTGTAAGCGACGTATTGCAGTGACATGTTCCATTGTGGCTTTCAAGACATGTTCTGCACACTTAAGCTGGGTCAGTCTAACTTCAATCTAACATATATAACTAGAACAATTGTGTGAATGTTCTTTTTTAGCTGTAATTTTGTGCTTAAGGCCATAGAAATTAAGATAATATTAGCTTATTTTTAATTTTTTATCAATGTCATCAATTTCAATTCAATAAAAATTCAATTTCAAATAATTCCAGCTGATATGTTTTAATTAATAAGCTAAGCTCTCCCTCCTTCCAGTAATTGCATGAATACTAAATTTAGGTTGTACGGTACATATAAAAACTGGTCTAGAATGGTTTCGTCTTGTATCCATATGGAAAGTATATACGTAAATAATATAGTCGATATAAAAAAAAGATTTTTATGTACAGAATCTTACTAATATTATAAATGCGAAAATTTAGATGGATAGATCGATGGATGGATGTTTGTTTGAAAGTATCTCCGGAACGGCAGAACGGATCTTGATGAAATTTGGCACATATGTAGAACATAGTCTGGAAGAACACGTGGGCTACTAATTATTTTTTTTTCACGCGGACAGAGTTGCAGGCAAAAACTAGTATTTTAATAAATCATAAAAGCAAAAATAATAAATCTTTTGAATTTAATAACAAATTTCACGATAAAATTCAGCGGAAATTAACAGAATTCATATAACGTATATGTGTTGTACATTTGTTTCTCGTCCAGTGGACCGGAAGTGCCTCGGGAATTGATTCTGGAAGTTGCCGAGGCACGAATTGAATTTAGGCGTTAGCGCCTCTGCGTCGCTATTACACTTCATTTATCTTCTGTAAAATATAGCTAAAGGACTCGCTTCTCTGATTTGTATTGTCTCAATGTATTTCTTTATTAGGTAGAAAGGAAAATTAATGTATAATGTTTAATATGTTGCAAAATACGATAGAGGAATTGTCAAACTAGCTGTTGAATTGCCAATAGTTTAAATTGCGATGTAGCTTCCCAAACAACATTTATTACTAAAAATAATTAAATTTAGGAAATAAAATCTACAAAATTTTAATTGATGGGCTATCGAATAAAATATCGTGTTAAAAGTTAAATTGCGTATATTACGAGTATAGCAGTATTTTATCCAACAATAAGACTCTACATTACGAAATTATTTGAGCAAATGCATAATAAAATTAAGTTAAAACGACCGATGGAGTTGAAAAGACGTCGTTACTCAATATCAAATTCAATTTCATTAAAGTTTTATGTGTACATTTCTGGGTACACGTTGGTACCCAGTGGATCGGTACAATGGATACAACGGATATGAGCGCAGCGTACTGAATAACGATCCACATCTTACAAATACGTCACTAATGTGAACCTATCTATGAACTTTGACAGTGAACGATACATTTAAAATTTGAGGCAACATTTTTCAACTATCACAAAACTCATCATCATCAACCTGCCCTTATCTCTATGGAGGGTCGGCATAGTATGTACTACTCCTCCATACATCTCTATTATCCGTCGTATCTATATTAACTCCCTTCTTACGCATATCCTCTTTCACACAATCCATCCATACTTTGTTCAGTCTTCCTCTACCTTTGTATCCATCAATCTCATTACTTTTTTTATGTACTTTTTTTAAAGTATCGATCCAAAATTCAAATTATGATAATATTTTATTCGCTTACTTTCTGATCTTATTCCTCTATTTCGATTATAAACTATCGGAGTACACAATCAATTAGTGGCATACAGTAAAGCGCACATAAAGCGTTTGTGTGAGTTTAAATCAATGTAAGCGTATCTTCGAATCGCCTGTTTACAATATAGGTTCTATTAAAAGATTTATATTGCTAGCCGGATTTTATTTTATGACTCACAGTATTTACTGCGCGAATTTCTTTATAGACATGCAAATATTTATAATGCACTAAGTATTCATTTGTTTTTATCACATGGTATGTTTGTCATTCCATATGGTAACATGCAAATTATCACTTTATTTCCCGACAGAAAACGGTTTCTATAGAATGTATTTATATTATTACTAACTGTCCCCCGTGACTCCGTCCGCGCGAAATTAAAAAAATATGAATTATTAGCCTATGTGTTATTCCAGACTATGTTCTACATCTTTACCAAATGTCAACAAGATCCTTTCAGCCGTTCCGGAGATACCTTCAAACAAACATCCATCCATCCATCTAAACATACGCATTTATAATATTAGTAAGATTATTGAATTCTTAACAAATATTTAAATCTACGATTTGGGTCCGTACTCTTCTGTGAGATCAATTTAATACATATTAAAGTCGAACATAATTGATGATTTATAAAACTATCATTAGATGTTTAATGTTAGCTATTACTCTCTCGTAATCGTCTCTGAAGCTCCTTTACTTTACGAGTGTTAAGGTTTATTCTTTTTCAAATTGCTTATCTAAAGTGATATAAGGAGTCTACTACTCATTTTTATTGTTACAGGATTTATGAATTGGTGATTTTGAATCGTATGTTTACGAATCGAACGCTTTTCGCAAATGGACCAAGACTTTAGTGGACCACGTGTTGAATTATAGTAAACGCTCGGGTTTCGTTTCAGGTGGCAGTATTAATTGAGAATGGCGCCGGGAGCGAGGAAATAGTGCGTGGCGGCTGGCGGCGCTGGGGCGGCGCGATGGGCCGGGGGCGCGCCTAGCCAGCATGGAAGAGGACGAGCGGAGACTGTCGTTCGGGCCGCCAGCGCCGCTGCACTCGCCCGGCGAGGAGATCGACGGCTCGCGGCTGCTCGGCGAGATCGTCCGGACGCTCGAGGCCACCAACCCGGAGGCGGCCGCCCCGCTGGCGGCCTCGCAGTCGCGCGATGAGCTCGCGGAGGCGGCACAGCGGCCGCGGCGGGACGAGCTGCGCATTCCGCTGGACGTGACGTTCGCAGAGCCGGCGGGCCGCGAGGGGCGTGACGGACGCGACGCGCGGGATGGGCGCGAGGAGCCGCGTGCGCTCGTCACGCCGTTCACGCGTGAGTCGGCACGGCGCGCGGGTTCCCGCGGCGCGCAGCTAGTGCGCGAGTTCGGTTTCATGCCGCGCCGCCGGCTCAGCGTGGAAGATGGCGCGCGGCTGCCGCGCAAGTACGAGCCTTTCCCGCCCAACCTCTACGGACGACCGCTCGAGGAGATCGACAATTTTATTTATGACGAGGTGAGTGAAATAAACTTTTCTTTTATTCGTCAATTTTCTACCGTCTTTTAATTCTCTTCGTTTCTAGAGATTTTAGTAATTCATATCCTTTAAAAAAGTTGGATTTAAGAATTACTTTATTAATTAATAGTCCTCCTATTTGAACAGTAAACCGTTCATTATTTATGCCTTTTCATAACAAGTTTTCAGATTCACTTACCTAAAGTTTTAGGGAAGAGATATAAAATAAGATTAACAATCTTCTTTCATTGCGTGACTCGTTGTCAATTATATGAAATAATGATATGGTTTAGTTTTCAAATATATATCTTTTATCCGATATAATTGTAAAACGAATGTAAGTTTAAAAGGCTCACATAAATTTATTACGAAGTACTTTTGGGTCACACACAAAAGCTAGAGCGGAACTATCACAAAAGTTAAACACAACTGCATATGTCGGCGCCACACAGCTGAAAATCCTGAATTTAATATTCACTTGCAATTTAGCAGTTTTGTAGTTCAGCTATCACACTTTATGTGAAATTGTTATTCGAAGTGGTAAAAGCAACAATTTTTTGTTCTATGTTCATTATTTTCAGAGTGAGCAAATCTTAAATTACACATTTTATGAAGCATTGAAATGAAAGTCATCGTTTTGTTATCAAACAAAAGCTTAACGTTCTCTATTAATCGGCAAAGACTGTCAAATTTTCAATGAACAATTAACGACCATATTAACAGGATACGCGGTGGTCAATTTGCGTCATTCATAAAGCGAAAGCAACGAAGCTAATTTTAATGTCAATATTTATTAATGATTTATCAGGATATTAATAATTTAATTGGAATTTGGTTTTGATGTACTTGAAGAAAAAAAACATTAAATCTTATTTGCCCCGGATAAATTTAAAAGACATTGTAGTGAATTTTATATTTTTGCACCGAAATCTCTTCTTTTATGAAGTATTTTATATTCAGCTATGTGTATATTTAAAAAAAAATTTCAATCCGTCTTAGAAAAGCTAAGGCAAGTTGATAGTGTTGCATAAACTGTTTGGTATACTGCTAACAATATGGATAAAAAAATCTTTGTGAATTTTCTTCCCTTCTTCTGTTTTAGGTGACATTGGAAATATCATAGATATAATCTCCAATAAAAAGGGAACAGAAAGTTTTATCGTCACACTAACACTTCCGCCATTTTGTCGACCCTTTATATTGAATTCGGGTTGTAAAAAATGATCACCGTCTATTTTTCTCTAGTAAAAATATCGTGGTTCGTACATGTGTTAGGCAACATTACATTATACATGGTGTTTTAAAAACCATAAACGTATTGTTTCTATAATTACCACTAAATTTCAAAGTAACGATATTCATTTATTTATTTGAAAATGTCAAGACAGTATGAACAGGCCAAAAATAAAATGATAATTATGTACATACTAGCTTTTACCCGCGACTCCGTCCGCGCGAAATAAAAAATAGAAAACGGGGTAAAAATTTCTTATGTCCGTTTCCTGGTTCTAAGCTACCTGCCCACCAATTTTCAGTCAAATCGATTCAGCCGTTCTTGAGTTATAAATAGTGTAACTAACACGACTTTCTTTTTAGCCGACTTCAAAAAGAAGGAGGTTATATATATAAAGATACATAAAAACAAAAAACTTTAACGTTTGTCAATTTTTTATCCAGCAATTAAATGTTTTATACAATACATCGATGTTTGTACACATCAAGTTAAATTATCTTATAATTTATTTTATGGATACAACAATAAATTACTTTATTGTATTCAACAAAGTTAGCAGTTCAACAAAGATAGTGAATGGTGACACAAATGATTCCAGTTTCCACATTCACCTGCATAATGCATCCGCAATTACTTTACAGTGAATGTGAATGCTTCATTTTGCATTTAAAATCCAGATAATCACTACGTATTACGTAAGTTCTTTTATAAAAGAAATATAATTTATACGCTTTGATACTTAAGCATGTAGTTCTGTATTACTACGCACTTTTTAAAGGTTAACTTTTTAGGAAGATCTATAAATGAATGATAAAACACTTACTAGATGTTATGAAATAAAATTATTAAGCTCTATATCACAAGTCCTCTAAAACTAAAGTGGATATTGCAATCATGCCAAGTGCTACAATAGTACTATTTTTGACAGTATCAATATTACCACACGTGTCACATATCGATTGATACCGTCGCTAAATATCACATGAGCATCCTCTATCATAAATGTTTACTTTTGTTGATTGAGTCACTAGTCCAGAGCTAATACCATTTTTTTTTAGTATTCGCCGCTTTTTATGCTTAAATTTCTAGGTATTTTTTGTGGAGACTTCAATGAATTTATCTATTGGAAATCGTGCTAATATTAAAAAAAACCGTTTATTCACACCCGAGGCTTTTACAATTCAGAGAAAATATCGAATCATTTCCATTTTTATAGACAGAACTATTTCACTATTATAAGTTGGTCAGGAATTGTAAAACAATAATTTATTTCATAATATTTTATCACACTTAAAATTTAGTTGAACGAAACTTCAGATGTCGTTAAAATGAGGAGAGGGTTTCAAGAACAGTATTGGTATTCAAGAGGCCGTTCAGCTTTGAGTTGAGCGCGATCTCAACAGCTACGAATACTGCTGAGTAGAATTGTAGTAAACAGTATTGGAAACGTTCCAAAACTGGGAGCCCACGAATGTATTATAACTAGTCAATCTTAAAAGAGGATTAATATTACTTTGCTTACCTGTTGATCTATAACATATTTTACAAAATAATTAAACGATGAAAGACAAAATGAAATATTTGAAGGAACATAACGAACAGTGGTAGACGCCGGCAACAACATCTGTTGCATGAATTAGCCGGCTCTTCCGGTGCAAGACCACGATCACACAGAAGACAAGCGTGAAGTGGAAGCAATTTCGCTTTTCATCTAATGACTAATGTGCTGGAGGCCCATTTATAGACCCCTTTCCTATCTTACGCCTTCCTCATAAGGATAGTATAGGAAGGGGGAGTGGATTTGACGGAGGAGGACAATTTTGTAGATTGAATAGAAGAATAGATATAGAGCAGGGGTCGCTTCGCCAATAAGGTGGCCGTTGGCTCGTTTGCCACTTTGTGATATATAAAAAAAATATTGTATAAAATTATTTAACGATGCCAAAACTAACAATCTTGGTTTTCCTAGAAACAAACACATGTACAGATATACATAACTGCATACAAAACATTTTTTAAAACAACATACGATTGTTTAAGCGCTCGTTTACGTGTGGTGATTAATCCTCGTTGCTATTTTCAATAGTTTTTTTAAATAAATAACGTCGTTGGAAGATCGAATTTCGCGTACGTTAAACAAGTCTCTCTCGTAAATTCGGTATATTTAGGTACGGGATGGAAACGCATTATACATCGGCTTAACGACCCGAAATGGAATTCTACTCGGGTTCAGTTTACGATACCATTATGTCACGTCACATTGATTTATATGAATTATAAACATGGATGAGTACTCTTCTTTATACTACTGAGTCAAAAAATTCATATTACTAATTGAAAAGTCTACCTCTATTATTAATGTTGTAATTTTTATTCCTTGTTCAATTTAAGAAAGCAGATTTTTTTTACATACAAAATTATGTTCTCACATATTCACTACAGAAGTAGTAGTCTGTAGTAAGTGAAATTAGTGTATACAATAGTAACTGCAAAACATCCGTGTCACCATCTTTGTAATCAGTTTAAGTAAAGCACATTTGATTTACGTCACAGCTAATATAATGTGTAGTGTGTTGTTAGAGACGATGCAATACGTAGAGCGAACGTGGTGCAAAACGGGAAGATATTATTCTAACTCAATGCCGGCTCGTGATTAACTCGCAGCTAAAGACGCTTGTTAAGCATCTCAGTCAATTGTGGATAAAGTAAAGCACGCGTAAGGCTGTGGAGCGTCAACATTTAAAATTGTTTTATGCGCAGCGTCACGTGCGAGTTTGCTAGCTGCTATAAAGTTTGGATAGCATTGTACAGCCAGAACTAATTATTGTTTGAGTTCGTTGTTTCGTGCTGTAGTTTAGCGGCGCGCTCGAGCGTGATGCAGTCGGGTGTTGATGGATAATGAAACACAAGTCGGTCAGGGACGACATTCGGTATTTAAAAGCTGCATATTTTTAATGCTTTGATACAGTAATTACTTAGTACTGCACGCGTAAGCTCGATTTTGCGAAAATGAACAAAGCTAACGTTGTTAATTTAAAAAAACAATAAATACGATTGAATCTTGTCTTCCTAATTATTTAACAAACTTAGCTACGTACATTAATCAACTATTAAAAATATACTTCGACCTCTGTTCGCTTTTTAATTTTTAAAATCTCAGTACTCTCGTTCACTAATAAGGCTTTTGATACGAAGTTGTTTTGTTTATGATGTCGTCAGTCGTCATTCCAACCTTGGAAAAGAAAATCGAATTGTTGAAAGACCTGATTTGGAACGTTGCCAAGTCAATTAACGTCATTAAAATGTAGACCTGTTTGTTTCTTTTGATAAAGCGAAACAAATAGATTAATTAAACTATAAAGATAAGACTGTCATCAAATACCTATAAGTAAATAAACAGAAGACCAGTGAAAGACAGATGAATGCCATAAAAGATAAATGACAAAAATACAAAATATAAACTGCGAGAGATATTTTTTACATGTAATCCGCAAAACTACCTTATACAGACCACATAGAGTAGAACATACCATAGTAAATAATTAATAATGCAAGCGAAAAGCGCATATTATTTATAACCTCAAATGTTAAGGTAAATATCACGGAAGTTTGACGAACTTAAACAAAATTCAAACACGTAATTTCTCTGTACTCTTCTTGAAAGTGAAACGCAGCTAAATAAGCTTTATTGTCTATAACTGAAATAGAATTTTTCATGTATTTTTCCAGCTTTCACAAATAGATCCGTGCTTCATTAAAAATTCATAAGCGAATATTTTCGCAGAGTATTTATAATGATCCGCTGTGGGTGGATGTAAAAGTAATTATAAATTACGTTTTCCCCGGGTCTCACATTACATGTTTATTCGGCATCACATCGCAACCGACTTGTTGACTGAAATACGTAACGACTTCATAATCATTGGAATATGAGGAGAAAAATATTATTTTTTTAATCTTAAGTATTTCTGAGGGTTGTGTATTTAATTTTAAACGCTTTTGTATTTTTCGAAAGATTTTCGTTTTCTGCTTACTTATGTAAATCCTACATGTCATAGTTTACACAGAAAAATGTTAACTAAGGCAAGGTAATGTTCCTGTATCATCAATTTTCACACCATAACAGAATAAAGAGCTAAAAAATCTCTAACGTACAAAAATAGACGCAGATGTATTAAGAATATTAAACAGGAAAATGTACATTATATTATCGTTCTCTTTAAACCCTTTTGTGGCAATGAAAATTAAATATCCTCAGTTTGAACAAAGGTTGTAATAACGTGTATACATTAAGTAGGGCGCCGCGTTACAATATTTTCGTATAAACGCCTACACGTGCGAAAGAAAACAACCTTGTATTGTTCTTTGCTTTTAATATGCGGGGTAGCTTGAGAACGACGAGGAAACTTTGTTGCGTATAATTAAATTTCTTCATAACGTATCAATGGGATGTTTCATTTGTTATAAAGTTATGCTTATTAAATAAGCAGATGATAAAGAAGGAATTACGAGTAATTAGAAAGAAGAAACTTCTAAATATTCACATAATTATATGGGACATTGAATAGAGGGTATATTATGGTGTAAGATGGTCGAATTCAATGTAAATAAGAAATTACATTAACACATTTCACTGACCGACAGTCAATTTTTGTCTATTTATGGAATGTTTTAGTGTTGAATGGCCACCTACCAGTTCCATTATCAAATCAGTACTATGTCATCATCATATTGCATTTTCATGCGGCTCAAACACTCACGTATATATATCCGGTGTCGGCACCGACTAGTTTTGAGCCCATCGAAGGCCCTTCATCAGGGTTAGTGGGACTGGTATTATTTCGCGATCGCGGCCCGTCACTCAATGAGTGAGCTCGATGGGCTTGAAACTAGTCGGTGCCGACAACGGATATATATACGTGAGTGTTTTAGCTGTTCCTATATAAGTTAATGATAATGTCTCACGAAAGTTTGAATAATTCATGCGATTTATTAAAAAATGCAAATTTTCAGAATCAGTAACCGGAAAATGGATAAAATTTAATTTGCAATATATGATGACAAACATCAGGACAGTTGAAACTAAATAAAACTTTGTAATAACGAACTACTTCCACAAAGTTGGACTTAATCGTATAATTGTATACGTTGTACTGCTTTGTTTTATAAAATTGTCGGTAGTTTTACGCTGCGTCTGTACGTAAATAACTCAACAATTTCAACTAGTCCATATTCCACCTGTAATGCGGTATTATTCATGAGCTGTCTTCCTTTGCCGTCCGCAAACTTTACTTTTAATTTAAACTTTGTTCCTTTGCTTTTCATAAACAAATACAGTTCATATTGAATAACAAGAAATTCAAGTGACTAGTTAAATTTGAATTTCTATTCAATGCAGTATTGTCTTACTTTGAATCAATTTCGAGTTGGAAACAATGTATTTGAAAGTTATTACAAGTTATAATCCATAAACTATGTTATTTTTTGTTCCTATAAATTTGACTATTTTTTAAATGTCTAAACAATTTGGACATTGATATACTATTTAATGTTCACTCTGGTATCGTAAAATTTTTATCTAGTTAACGAATATAATTAAGAAATTAAGTTCTACTATCTTTTATTATAAACTAGCTTTTACCCGCGACTCCGTCCGCGCGGAATAAAAAATATAAAACGGGGTAAAATTATCCTATGTCCGTTTCCTGGTTCTAAGCTACCTGCCCACCAATTTTCAGTCAAATCGATTCAGCCGTTCTTGAGTTATAAATAGTGTAACTAACACGACTTTCTTTTATATATATAGATACAAAACATAAGTCCTTTTTAATCCTTTGGGGAATTTATATAGATTTATTTTACCCCTATTAGATACAGTGTCTATTGTCATGAAAACGTCGTAGTCATCCAAAATAACAGTAAAAATTAAATGTAAGATTAAATCAACAATGTGACCTTATTGATTTAATCTGTCGTTATAATTCACATAAATTTTACAGTGGACCTGGATACGCGAGAGTCCAAGGAAGCGTGATGTGTTCTCGCTTATAGAAGTCGTCCTTCGAAACCGGACAATGAATCTCGCTTGGAGAGGTTTCTCGCTTATCCAAAATTATTATTTATTGATAAAAAATTTAAACTAAAACTGTATACAGTATTATGATAAAGAAAATACCGATCACAATGAACTAACCACATTATACAAGCATCGCATTTGCATACTTTCGAAATAGTTCTTTACTTTGAAAGCTAAACTGCAGAAACACGGGCTAAATAAGCAATTTCGAAGCACAAAAGGGCGTCGGGGCGGTGCCGGAAGGTCTGTGGATCTTGTTCCCCAGTTTTAATTCATTGCGCGCCTCCGAGCCAACTCGGCGGAATATTTAACAGATACTCCTATTCATCTTGGTCGCACGACCTACATACCGAAGCCTCATTAATAAGGGTATAAATGTCAACGATTTTTTTAAAGTTCTTTCATGTGTTTTATGAGGTGCTTTAAAGAGATCGTTCAGGAATACTAGTTCTGCTTTCTACGGTGAGTTAGTTTTATAAAGAACGATTGACAATAGTAGTACCGATAAGGATTATGGGCTTTTTTATGGTCGCATTGTTTTTATTTCTTTGTGAATCAATTGATTTTTGATTAAAATAAAAGCCGGATATTATTATTCAAATTAATGATACGTGTATTCCTCTAGTGTCTAGTTTGTTACGTAGTACTTAAAAAAGAGAGATCGATCTCCGATTGGCGAGAAGGTGGAAAGTTCGAAGAGGTCCTTTTTACAACTCGTGCAATGAAATTTCTTACTCAATGATATAACCGTGGGTTTCCATTGCAAATCTATTTTTTCTTTCAAATGGTAGTAATAGCAACCTTGAATATGTACCACAAATTGAGTCAAAATTTTGATTTGAGTACATTTTGAAATCTTTTCATTGTTAAAAAATAGAAGCTTTGTGATATAGTCTGTTTAAATTACTCTCGTAGCTCTTCGTATTTTGAAGCTGCCTGAATTAAAGCAGCGATGCGGTTTTGTAGGCAGTTGAAACCTTTCACTACGAGTATTCAAAGTCGCTTTCCGTAAAAACACTTGTCGAGTAAAATGGTCGGCCATTTTATAGCAGTGTTCATTTTAAAAATGTATCTTTGTTAATACCACTAACTGTAAATACTCTCGCTTTGATGTTTACTGTAAAATAATGAATACATTTTTACTATGTATTCTACGCGATTTTATCCGCCGTTTTGGCATGATTTTAAATGAATTTCATAAATAACTGGCTGTCGCCCGCGACTCTTACTACTCTCTTAATAGGAGTATGGAAAATAGATAGCAGTCGAATCTTAGACTTTCTAAATATACATATAGCATTTCATAAAAATCAGTCAAGCCGTTTCAGAGAAATATGGTAAGATACTTTGTGACAAGAGAATTTTGTATGTAAGATTGGGCTATCGAACGTAAAAAAAATATTCAAATCTTATAGTCTATTTCTGGATAGCGCTTTCAAATAATAAATCTGCATAATCTGGTAAATAATATTCCTTTCGTTAAAGCCATCGCCTTTGTTATTTACCTTTCACTTAACCTTAAAAGAGTGTGTAATAAATTGTCCCATACTGTCGTGTGAAACCCAAGAGAATTCAACTTTTGCTGGCTTTTGTTGTAAGATATATCAAATTCTTAGTCATTCTTAACTTCTATTGTAACGAACCGAAAGAAAAATACAAATATAAAGAAAAATAAAAATACCGAAAGAAATAACAATGTGTCCAATCCTAGTAACATTGTATAATAATTACGAGATGAAATGAATGTTTGTTATCTCACTGAAATCTGGATATATTAGAATATAGATGTAGAACATAGTCTGGAAGAACACATAGCTACTAGTTAAGTTTTTTTAAACTTCCTCATGTGCGGAGTCGCAGGTTACAGCTAATATTTTAGACAAACATTTTAACATAGTTTTTAGACCCTTTGATATAAATTTGCAGCATAGCAGAAGGTGAGAATTGTTAAAATATGTATATCTGTCAATGTATTTTGTTTTACATAGAAAATTAAAACTATTAAAGAAATGTATTGGTTATTTAAATACCTATGTGTAAAAATTGCGTGTTGTTAGAACATAATTCAAAGAAAAAAAAAATATTATTATGTATCATGGGATTTGTCCTTATGATTTATAGATAACCGTTCACACTCCAATCTGACTTACATTTAACCAGTGTATTAATTAATTAATTTAATTCAAAAAGCATTGATTCAACCAAGCTTACACTGAAATACTTCATTGTTGAGAATCAAACAATACTTATTTAACACTGAAACCGAATTAATTTAAATTAAATTGAGCGTACATGAGTTAAGAGTTTTGTGGTTGTGATAATCTGTGATTAATGTTCTGAGATTTTCTTATTTTGAATGTTAAATTATATCTGCAGGATGTTAACCTTATTTATTCGTATTTTTTTATTTTCTTTCTTATTTGAATCTTTCTTATTTCTGCTGATTATTCAGAATTTTAATACTGAAACGTATTTTTTTGGTTTCAGTACCTATCAAAATGCTACAAACATAAATGTATTTTGATATAAAATCAACGCATTTTTAATGTCCAAATCCAACGTCAATTAGCAGAATTACTTAGCAAGTTTATGGCCACAACAATTTCATACATTTGACATTTGTCACGATATTTCAGGCCGTGTAACATCGCGTGTTCATTGCGCGGGATTGTCACATCTCTATCATAAATCCAGTCGACGAGGCGACTAAGTTTGTAACATGTTTGTTACAGTCCAGACTGATTTAGTGACAGGTTACATACGACTGAACTCAATAATAGATTTGATAGATTTGATTGACACTAAACCGATCGCAAAATAAAATAATTTTTGCATCGATCTTAAGGATGGAATCTTATCTTATTTAGTACTCTTTTTCCACAAATGGATTATTAATACTATTGTTATAATAACTTAGATAAGAGATTAGTTTTTGCATGTAGCTGATAATTGCACTTAGCTGTTAAAACGAGTAAAAACCATCAATTAGTTTCAATGAAAGACTAAAAACATCGAATTTAACCCTACCAGAGGTAAGGTACGACTGAAAAGTCAATAAAATTGTGACCAAAGGTGTTTCCATCGCGTGATCCACGCATTGGGCCGAGCACGCGCGGCAGATTTAAGCCCGCTCTCCAATAGCCTTGGTTAATATTAGAACAATGGAATAAATAAAACGGACAAAGGTACACTTCAGAATTATTATGAAAGAAAAATAGACTTATTTGGTCTCGTTACGTGTTCCTTTTCCTTTACATTATACGCTTTGCGAAGTTCTCATTTTTCTTATTAATATTATAATTAATATTATGTATACCACAATTACATTAATAAAATACAATGTGAACTTTATGATAACCGCGAGAATTTGTAAGGATATCGACTTTCCACCACTAAAATAATAAAAAAATAATGACAGTGAAAACCAAAGACTTTTTTCAAAGAATAATCCCTAGTCAATCAAAACAAAGTAACAAGAAAGTAGCTGTAATATTATACATACAAATTAAGTCATTTAAAATAATAACTAAATCACGAGTTACTGTTTGTTAATAATGATATCGGCATTTCTGGTATAAAATAGGTACTGACCATGGCAGCACAATGCCCGCGTAAACAATACCCGACCTGAATTGGACTTTTTGTTCGGATCACCTAATTTTCTATAATGTAGCAGAATTTTACAGAAAGCTCGGACCGAACATAATTTCCAATCAATCAAGTATATATTTACTTATTATAGCATTATAATTCTCAACTTAGATTTTCATAATTGATGAATCTGTCATACTCACAGTAGTTAAGTGATCACTAAAGAAGTCCTTTAATGTTGATTTTACAGACTAAATATACTCCAAGGGAGAACATTTTACGTCACCGAGTAAAGCGGTTAATTACGTGCCTACATTATACCACCGGGTCTGGTTTAACAGTTAAAACATTAGCCTGAGGACAGTCATAATCGTATAAAACTAACCGTTGGTTTCTGAGACCTAAATATCTTTATAAAATACTAGCTTTTACCCGCGACTCCGTCCGCGCGGAATAAAAAATAGAAAACGGGGTAAAATTATCCTATGTCCGTTTCCTGGTTCTAAGCTACCTGCCCACCAATTTTCAGTCAAATCGATTCAGCCGTTCTTGGGTTATAAATAGTGTAACTAACATGACTTTCTTTTATATATATAAATACTAGCTTTTACCCGCGACTCCGTCCGCGCGGAATAAAAAAAAATAGAAAACGGGGTAAAAATTATCCTATGTCCGTTTCCTGGTTCTAAGCTACCTGCCCACCAATTTTCAGTCAAATCGATTCAGCCGTTCTTGAGTTATAAATGGTGTAACTAACACGACTTTCTTTTATATATATAGATAGTCTTCCCAGATATTATCTTTGACAAACCAGAGATAACAATATGTTTTAAACGGTGATTTTGGTCTTTGAAATCCACGAAAAGTCGCCTTTTAGTTTACGTGTACATTTAATATGAAATGTATAATAAATAACTGTTTAAACGACTATGAGTAGTAAGACATTTTCGGCCAAATTACATTTCCAACGTTAATTGGAGTTTGTTACGAAGTTTGTGTAGAAAACATTATTTACAATTTGTCAGCGTTGTTAATTAAAAGATGAGTCGTTGTGTCTTAATAATATATAATTATATCAAATAAATACTCCAGTATTTTATATTAAAGTCAGTTGCTATCACTTCGGTGCATAACTCGTCTTCTGGAAACTTTAATTAATAGCTCTCAGAGCGAGACTCTTAAGATTGTTAGCGAACGTATATTATCACATAATTAACTTGCTACAGACTTTCTTCTTGTACTTTATAATAATAAATAAAAATTTAGCTTGAAGTCTACTACAAAAAGAAATATTCAAAAATGGAATAAAACCTAATCTTTGTAATTAAGTGAAATGACATTTTAAACTATAGAGTTCGGAGAAATTAAATTCGTATTGTTTTAGGGAAATTTATAGGCGTCTGATTTTAAGTTTAGCGAATAACAATTAAATGTTAGTTTTTTTTTATAGCTTCTAATGTTTATTTAAATATTCAATAAATAATTTAGATTTTTTCCTGCAGGTCTATCCTTTAATTGTTAAACACCTACTTAATTATTTAAAATTAAAGATAAAGGAACGTCGAAATCAATTAAACTGTTCTCAAGTGATGACTCTACTCGTACTAAAGAACAAATTTACATTTTAAATATAGAACATTAAAGCAAAACAAAAGAAGGCCCAATATCACTTTTGTTTATAAAAATATTGCTTCTCTACAAATAGTAAATAGAATGTTTACGGTAAATTGGACCCTTTCCAATCTACCTTCATTCCGAATATAAATATGGATGGAGAGGTTTTTTTTATCAATCGTTTCACTTCAAAAGGTATTTATGATTGAAGTCAGCGAATACGTTTCTAAGTGTAATTGGAATTTGAAAGCATAATAAGATACTCTCAAAAACTTTTACACGATGAAAACTTACGCTAATTAATACGGGTTTTCCTGTTTTTGTGCACCAATCTCTACCGATCAAAGTAGGTAACGTATCTGCAAATGCGGATGTCTGGAGGCTGCGGTCACTTCGCTATTTTGGGGAACTTATGTGGCCGCTTGTTTGTTTGCCGCCTTATAAAATAACAAAATAACTTTGAAAAGAAGACGTAGGATCTAATTATTACTTAAAGTATTTCATTTCAATCTCCTATAGCTTTTCCGAAGAAGTTATCGATGTACATGATGGTACAGTTATTGAGTCTATTTTTTCCTAAATTACCTTTTGTATCTTACCAGAGCAGTACTACTATTTAGACCACACATTTACTGGCTAAATGGTGGCCAAACCAAACGGTGCTTTGTCTAGCCATGTGCATTCAAACAATATCAGTACAGTTCTGCTTCACTGTGCTGTCTTCGTGTGAAACCAGCATAAGCACTTAAGTGCGGTCGTGACATCGCGCTTCTTTTTGTAGCTTCTTAACAATCGTAGCGGCGGTCACAAGAGACACATTCTATTGTTATGTCTCACATATTGTACGCGACATTTCTTAAAGAATCTCTTGATACTGAAATTTAATTTTAGAACATTTTTGAAATAGCTTTTATATCGCACAATGATAATTGTAAATATAGCTGATTGGGCCATCTCCACTTGAGCAGTACAAAAACGTAGTAAAATACTCCTACCTTTCCTCTAGATTTTTTTAATTATTTTCAAAGTAATACCTGTACATTTTTTATCTATCTAAATGAATCGTGTTCATTACCGGTATGTATGAAATATTCAAACGTAGAAAAAAATGTGCTCGAAATGTGCAGACTAAATTGTCCCGCGCCGACAGCGTGGCTCTTCCGAATGAAACCACAATTCAATGCGGGTTAATGAAACGTTTGTCGGTGTACCGGCCGGATTTAATCTAGCGAACTCTCATTTGTTAGCGTTGCACATTGTTTTTTTTGATAACAAGATCGTGTTATTACCAAGAGTAAATTCACCTCAAATTGTCCGAAAACTATACTATTGTATTTGTTCAAAATGTTATGTTCAGATAAATTTGATGTATGATTTTAGGAATTAAAATAATTCTGTTAAATTGCAACATGCTTAAATTTAAAATTGGTAAAATTTAAGAGAAGCTTAACCATTCGGCCACCCTCGCGGTTATTTAATTATTTATGACAGAGTACAAGCTTGTTCGTTTTATATTTGAAATGGCCGAGCCCAAAGGTTTCTTGACCCACTTAATATGTAAGCACAGCAGCTGAATGTTCCGCGCTTTACTCTCAGTTTTTTTCTCTCTTATTCTAAAAAAACAGGTGCAAAAGAATACAGGTCACTTCGGACATGAAAACAGAAGCTAGCTTCTTACTGCGTTAACAAATAAAACTTTCATTTAGTTATCTTTATTATTAAAAATCTTGCTTCTTCTTACTAATGTTATAAATGCGAAAGATTGAGCTACACTGAAATTCAAAACAAAATATAGATTTCAGTCAGGAATAAAACATTGCGTGGATCTAATTTTCATAAATAACTAAATAATTAAATAATCAATTTTAAATTTCAATGAGGATAAAGTCGCGGTCAACAGCTAGTATACTATGCGTAGTTGAAATATAATATAACAATAAGATTTACAATTAAATGTCTTGATTTTCCAACTTAATGGTACTTAAAATGAATACAAGAGCGCTAGTTATTTCAATTGTTCCGACTTAAATTGCTTGTAAGTTGAACTAATGTTATATTTGGTGTTACAGTTGGAATTTTGTTATACTTAAATTTCATTTGGTTTTCTTTGAATCCATTGTTAACTATGTAACAAGATAATAATTTTATATATTTTATACGGTATGTTATAAATTGTGTAATATGTTATAATCTTCGTAGAAAATTTAGGATATCATCCTCCTAAAGGAAAAAAAGGAACAATCTGTTAAACAAGAAAAAAAAAACTACAAACCATTGTCACCGATCTTACTCTCTTCAAAAAACTGAACACAAAACTGAGTTACAACCACAGTTAATTGTTGACGATTACGTCACTGCATGTCTTACGAACTTTTCCTTTCTCCAACAATAGGTGATTATGATAGTAGGTCAGGCGTATTTATAAATGCTGGCTATAAATAGTCTTGTTAGCGGTGTGGGTACTCAATTTACCTATTTGCCGCGTCCACACGGCCGGCAATGCGGCAAACGATGACGTCACACGTCAGAAGACACGTGCATAATAAATAAGCTTCCACACCTTTTAACCCTTCTAGGTAAGACAGATAACTGATTTTATTGTAGTTACAAAGAAACAAAGGAACAAACGAAACAAAAACGAGTATGATATAGAAGTAATTTCATTTAAATTGGCACGCAAATGGAGCTACAAATGTGTTAAATTTTAGGAAACCACGCATCTATGATTTATTTGATATTGTGGACTTTCATGGATGTAAAATTAGGTAAGGTAATAAAATAAAATAGGTAGGGTAAATAAAAGCTTCATCTTTGGGAATGGATTTGGGGATGCTGGATGGTAAAGTTAACAGTGTATAAAATCTACCATATTACAAGGTAGCATGTAGTCCAAACGTGCGACAGACAGACGATTATGAATTAATAGTTTTGTGTGTAAAGCTCAAACATCAAACAATTGAATTTTAAATTTAACATCAAGTTAATAGAACTTAAATTCCATTGCAGGAAACAGTTTACCGGTTTTATAGTACGAGAGTAGTTAAATGGATTAGTTAATTCAGAATTCAGATGTTATCCTATCATGGATATGGATTACCCACCGGTCTGATTAATTAATAAGTAACTTGATATACTTGGATCAATTTACTTGATTCTAAAACTTACGCATCAAAGACATTCAAACAAATTTTAAATTTTGCTACAAAAGTCCAATTTAAAGTTGTTTGATTTTAATATTGACTTTTATATCAATTCAATACCAATTGCTACTAACACTTACTGCTCATTAAAGCCCGCTATTAATATTCAGTTTTAACTGAACTGTACTGTAGTCAAAAAGTTAACTGTCAAACTGTACTCTTCTGTTTTGCCTATACACGTACGATTTAATTGTACAGTTCGTCTGTTCAGTTAAAACTGCCTGTAGCGGTCTTTAATCCCACTTTTTTCTTGTAAGGAAGGGAATGCAGATATCTCTGGGTATCGGTCACTTCGCTATTTTAACGAATTCAAGTGGCTGCTTGTTCGTTTACCACCTATAGCTACTCGTATAAAGAATAAATAAATTCTATCAGTGTCATCCTACTTACGAAGGCGCGGACAAGGAGAAGCACGATGGCATATCTTTGTTCTGTGATTAGCAGTATTTAAGAAATAAAAAAATGGTAGATTTTGAAGCAGATGTTTATTGAATAGAGAAGGTGGAAATAGCAAAGCTGGACATTAGTCCAGTGTTGGCACTAATTAGTTTCGCTCAATGACAGTGAGCGACGGGCCGTGGCCGCTAAATAATACCAGTCCCACTGACTCTGATGAAGGGCCCCGAAGGGTTCGAAACAGTCGGTGCCGACACCAAAAAATTCATGAGTGGTTAGCCGTTCATATATTGATGTCTCACGAAACTTCAAATAATTTAATAACAAAGCAGTTCTTGCAGTTTTGATCCAAAAAATGCATTTATTTGTAAAGTCAACGAGCAAATAAAATTAGTGAATTCGACTAGTTCCAACATTATGTTGAACATAATTGTGTAATGTAACATTTCACGCGATGATAAATAAATACACATAAAATAAAACGTTATGTCTTCGCCTTCAATACACACTGTAAGGGATATATTTGTTTAGGAATCCATTTGGTAAAGTGTTTTGGGTACTATTTCATCATACTTAAATATTAAAGTGACGAAACTTTTTCGCTGCTTATTTTCCACGTGTCATAAATAGATTAGAATATTACAATCAAAGAACATTTTTTTTTTCAAAACTTTCAAATGTTAATGGCGCAATCAATTCATAGGTTATGCATAAATCCAATAAATCGATGGACATAAATGTAGCATAATTTTATCTTTACAATTTCCATAGTAGGAAAACAATAAGTTATTTTATTTAATTTATTTCTTTTCAAACTATAAGGAGTTCCAGTGTAGTCTTAATAAGAAACAAAGAGTTGAACTCAAGTCAAATTAAAGAAAAATATTACGATAGCTTAATAACATCAGACTTTCTTGGATAACTTTGGTGTGGTGCCGGAGGCCTAATTTTAGTCCACGTTCCCTTCCCACCCGTTTCTTATAAGGAAAGGATGGAAAGGGGAAGTGGATTTGACGAAGGTTAGGACGCAAAAGAAGAGGATATATCCTCTTTCTGTGCGTCCCCTCCTCTGTCGATTAAAGGTAGGCAATGCATCTGCAATTGCGGATGTCTATGGGCAGCGGTTGCTTCGCTGTTTAGGCGGACTCAGTTTATCACTTGCTCGTTTGCCATCTTAAGATATATAAAATAGCTCCTTGTTATTTCATTACAGTGGGTGACAAAGCTATACACTATTAGTTCAAATTCTAGTTATTTCATGTCGTAACTTTAATTCTATACTGTACATTGACGTCATCGTTCACATTTCGTACTTCTATCCTATGTTATTGTTACAGACCTTCTGCGTTGTATCGAAGAGGTTTCGCAAGAACTACATCCATCGGTTCACGGCGACGCGGTCGCTGTTCTGGTGGTCGCCGTGGTCGCCGGTGCGTCGCGCCTGTGTATACCTCTCTACTAACCAGTACTTCGATTACTTCGTCATGGCCACTATCCTGCTCAACTGTGTCTTCCTCGCCATGTCGGAGACTATCGAAGAAGCTGAGTAAGTACCATAAAAAGCACACCACACATCGCCATCGGCGGTCACTTAAATTATTCAATTATTCATTAAATACTATTTACAAAGATAAGAGAAATAAGTACCTTAAAATTTTAAGGAGCAAATTATCACACTAATGTTTTTTATTATCGTTAGGTAAGCAAATAAAGAATATTTAAACGTGAAGGATGTATATTCAATAGGAAAGTATATTTAAAAAGTAACAAAAAAGTAATAATTTGCCAACGTACTAAAGAAGTAAAGAAGTAAGATCGTTGATTCCCCCCCCCCAGTTGAATTATAAATACAACGGCCCGAAATTAGCAATTTAACAGTCATAGACGCCAGAAACAACAACGTTGCATGAATGGATCGGCTCGATAGGTGAAATACCACGACCACACAGAAGACAGGCATAAAGTGGAAGTAATTTCGCATTTCAGCTGATGAGTATGCGTTCCGGAAGCCTAATTACAGTCCTCTTCCCTTTCCAACCTTTGTCTTATAAAGAAAGGATAGGAAGGGAAAGTGGATTTGACGGAAGAGGTGATGCATAAGAAGGAGAAATATTATCTTTCTGTGCGCCCTCTCCACTGTCGATTAAAGGTAGGCAACGCATCTGTAATTAAGAATGTCTGTGGGCGGCGGTCGCTTCGCCATTTTAGCGAATCAGATGGCTCCTTGGTCGTTTTCCATCTTATTTTATTAAAAAAAAAATAGAGTTGTTATTCTCACGAGATTAATCAAACGTTTCAAAATGTTTTAATAAACATTACGGCCAATAAAACAAAGTTTGTGCTCGACAATCTCATCCAAAATGAAGGAACGTTGCAGTGTTTTGCGGAGAATATTTTACTTCGCGTCTCACTGGGGATAGAAGTATTTTAGAGAATTATGCAGTATACTGCACTAAGCCCACGCTCCGGCACTTTGGAATACTCGGGGCTTTATATTTTAAGGATGCGTTTATATTAAAATTAAATATAAAGCGAAGAAGACGATTAATTTTGCTGCGATAAAAATGTACTAAATGTTTTTGAAAAGTTAATATGGAGGCAACTCTAATTGTACTCACATATTAAGTAGAATGCTGATTTTTAATTTAGTTATTTTAAAAAAAGAAACCTTTATCAAAATTTCTAGAATACGAAGATTACTAAGAATCTTGAAATAAAAAGGGAGACGATTAAATATTAAAATATTCAATATTATCATATTACTAAATATTAAAATTATCTCTTATCTTTTACATTATTTATATTTAATATTAATATTATTATCATGTTATTTTAATTCTTCTGTCCATTAAAGGTAGGTAACGCTTTGCTTTTTAGGCGTATTCAGGTGACCGTTTGCTCGTTTGCAACTTTATTATAAAAAAACTACTATCTAACAAAGCGCTATACACGTACACGTACACGGAAGATTGTCTGTTATCTATGAATTCAATCCCCAATTGAAAATAACTGAATAGTATTTATTTTCCAACTAAAACAAATGCAACTGAAAACCAATTGAAGATTGAAATCTCATTTAATCGACCTCCTTTGTTTAGTATTGTAGAAGTGGTTTGTCATGTTCCACAACAGTTTAATCTGGTAACATTTATCTTGTCAGTGCGGAGTCGGGTGCAAATAAATCGAGTTACACTGCAGCTCTTGAAGTGTGAACATTATTCACCAAGTGTTGAGGAATTTGCCGAGATTATCTTACATTAAATAATAATACAGGAAACTATATAATTTTTTTTATAAAAATAAGTAACAAAACTAAACATAAACACGATAACCACAAAAGTCAATTCTCAACACTCATGTCTTAACAAATACTTATCAGTTTTAGCTCATAGTTAATTACATAACGGATTAAAAAGTAGAACTTTTCTATTGTTAGTTTTACCTACTATACGCAAGAAGTACTTACTGAAAATAGACATGTTCCAAAAATAAACATATAACAATAAATACATGTCATCCAGTGACATGTGTATATTTAATTTCTCATTTCCTTTAAATTCGTACATACAATTAAGTCTTACAAAAACGACTATAATAATAATAACAATTATTATTATTATTATTAACAATAGTAACAATTTTCTTTTCTAATCTAACTTCAATAATTATAGTTTTCAAGGAACGTTTTTTTAGAAGGGAGCAAACGAGCTGTCATAACAAGAATACATTGATTTGACTACTTGTGGAAATCTTACAAGATTTTTTTTTCTTTGTTTCTAAGTTCATTTATTATTGACTTTACACTATACCTTGCTTCATTGTGATCTCAAAAATATAAGTAATATACCTTAGATGTGTCGTTGGAATATATTTTAATGATATTGAAGACCACTCAATAAGCAGTGTCGAGAACGACGTCATTATGTTGATACCTCGCCTCTTGTCGAACACAATCGCACTCGGTGACCCAGTTATGTGGATTTATAGAGGGTTACTTGACTATGGAAAATACTGAGGTTTTCTGAGTAATTATAACATGATATAATATGATATTACATATTAAATTATGTAAGTCTTGAACCATAGTACAATAATTTTAAAATTACATTTTACATGATTACATACTAGTGGTCTATCCGGGCTTACCACGACATATTTATTTCTTTAAAACATTATTAATAACATAAAATATAGCCTACATTACTCAGGGATGTAGCATTCTAATATTCATTTATTATTGTAAAGAAATTTTACAAATCGATTCAGAAGTTTTTGAGTCTATTATGTGATGACAACATGAGACTTCGAATTGACTGACAATTTAATAATATCGTCCAACATGAATATTTAATTTAATTTCTTTTTCTTGGAGTATTTCTGTTCCAAACTTTGTAATGTAAAAAATAACATTTTAGTTTCCAAAACTTAATAACAACAAGGTCACAGTTGAACAACTGTTACAAGCTACAAGCTTGTACACTTGTGTTGCAAAGTTTGAACATGAAACCGTTTGCAAATCTAAATCTTTACGATTGTACAAAGTATTTTAATCCAAACAATAACAACAAACTTCAAGTAGACACATAAATGTACAATCACGCTTTTATTTGTTTAGTTTTTTGACATAAATTTTCAATCTTATTTTCAATGACTATTGAGCGTTGCATTTTCTTGAAAATTTGCTTATCACCAATGGATTCTCTAGACAAAGAAGAAAAGACATCGCATTCTGTTCAAATTAGTCGTATAACTGGGTACTTCTTGTATTCTTTATTTAAATGTAGATTTTTACCCAAGTATGTTACCTAAGCTGTTTAATTTTTTGTTAACTTTAAAAAAATAAACATTATATAGGTATAAAACAGTAATTGAGAAATAAAACGCTGAAAGTAACTTTATGCGTGTAATCGGGCAGTAATTCGCCTTAATTAATTTTACAGTAAACGTAATCTCATCTAAATGTTTTTTTTTTTTGTGACCGAGTCGTCACTGTTTGCCTTGAAGAGGCATTTACAGCTTCACCGGGCTTGAGGTGGCCGGGCGCAGATGGCGCTTAGCCTAAACCTCGTTTATGAGTAACTGGGCTCGAGGGCTCCCTCAGGAGCCTCGGCTCGGGCTGTTACTTCGTTATTATTACCGGATTGGGAGGTCACCGAGCTCTTAGGTCGCTTCGGTGGACGCTCCATGGAGTGACTGGGCGCAAGGGCCCCCGAGAGGGGACCTCGGCTTGGGCTGTCACTCATTACGCGTTTAGCATTCCGATTCAAGGGTGCCCGAAAGGGGCGAACCTCGGCTTGATCGGTTGCTATTATCTGATAGCTATTATTAATACAGCTAACATTACTACCACTTCGGAAAGCGTTAGCGCTGGGAGAAGAAGTGGCGGAAGAAACTCCAGCAACGCTTCTACTATTAATAGGTGAAAACCTGCCTGCTATGAGGCCGTATCGCGAGAATGATTGTCGCAGCCGACAGCGACTGCGGCGTGTGATCTGTTTGTGATGTTTGAGTTTAGCCTGGGCGATAGTAATTGCATCGTCTTGAAAGTCAAGAACGTGCCTAGGTCTACGATAATCCCGACGAAACTTACCGAGCGCGATTGGATTGTAGGTTGCGGCACCTACAACAAGCGGATTAGGATGACCGACGGCAGAGTCAAAATAACGACGCGACGCCAACTTCTGGTGTTGGGCAATGGTGGGCAAGTCCAAATCTATATGAAGATTGCTGTTGCGCATGTACCACGGGGCTCCCGTGGCTCTACGCAAGAATCTATTTTGAATCACCTGAAGTCGATGTATTTGTTTCAGGGCGATGTGCGCGAATACCGGACTAGCATACGTCATGACGGGACGGACTACTGATTTATAGAGTGTCACCTTGTTCCGAAGGGACATTTTACTCTTTCTATTAATCAACGCGGAAAGACGACCTAGGATGAGAGCCGCGCGGTTCCTGACCCTGGTCACGTGAGCGGAGAAGTTAAGTTTAGAGTCAAGTATGACACCTAAGTATTTAACTTGGTCTTCCCAAGGTATTGGGCTGTCCATGAGTTTAATGGACGGAAGAGCAGTACCTTTCTGGCGTGAAAAGTATAGCGCCGCGCTTTTGCTAGGATTAATTTCGATCCTCCATTTCCGAAACCAGGCACCTAACGTGTTGGCAGCGGTTTGGAGACGTCGACATATAGCATCGGGGGAACGTCCAGATGTGTATACGCAGGTGTCATCGGCGAAGAGAGCTAGCTCTACACCGTGTACGCGGGGAATGTCATTGGTGTATAGGGTAAAGAGAACTGGCCCTAACACCGAACCTTGGGGCACCCCGGCTCGAACGGGGTGCAATTGTGAGCACACTCCCTCGACGCGATATCGAAACGTGCGATTACTTAGGAAGTCTCGTATTATGCATACGAGACGGTCGGGTACTCTGTACTCATATAGCTTGTATATAAGCCCGTTGTGCCATACTTTATCGAACGCTTTCGCTACGTAGAGGAAAATAGCTCCGGTGCTAAGGCCACGTTGGCGTTTGACAAGTATGTGCTCAGTGATGCGGTGCACTTGATTGGTGCATGAATGTTTGGCGCGAAAGCCAAACTGTTCTGCAATAGGCATGCCTTTTGTGTCCATAAAGGTGCGAAGGCGTGCTAATATTAATCGTTCATAAATCTTCCCAAAGGTTTTGAGAAGGCTTATGGGGCGATAAGACGTGGGATTGGAAGGCGGCTTTGAGGGTTTGAGGAACCCTATGACTTCAGCATCCTTCCACTCGCTGGGAAAGACGCCTTTGGTCATTGCCGCATTATAAATGGCTACGAGAAGTTGTATAATGGCAACTGGAAATAGTTTCGCCACCCTATTGGTGATGCCATCTGAGCCGGGAGCTTTGCGTGGACGTAGATTTTTAATTAGTTTCTCGACTTCGTCGCTAGTAACCGGAGGAATTGAGTCGAGAAGGGGTTCGTTTTTCCTCCGGTCGACCTCGCTGTCCACCCTCCGTAGGTGGTCAGGGTCGACCGGTAGGCTACTGGGGGAGCACTGGGCCTCGAGGCTGTCTGCAAGACATTCGGCTTTCTCTTCGTCCAGCATAGCTGGTGTTGTATTTGGGCGCGACAATGGCGGCATCGTTGAGTACGTGTCGCCTTTAAGTGACTTGGGAAGCTTCCAGAATGCTAAATGTGATGGCTTTATATTTCGAAGCGTTGAATCCCACCGTTCGTTCCGGATGGCAGCTATGCGTGTTTTTACTTCACGCTGTAATTTACGTAGCTGTTTTCGGTTCGATTCAGTAGGATACAAATCGTGAGCTCGGGTAGCCGCGTTCTTGCGTCTCAACAAGTCTCTGGCATCTGGTGGTAGTGCCCAGCGTTGATTGTCTGACTCTGGCATTTGCCTTGAGCAGTCCTTGATGGCGGTTTGGATATGACTTGTTAGAGAGCCGATCGCGACGCCCATATCGTTATCAGAATTAATTATGTCGGGGATGTCGTTTAGATGTGGGGAGTTAATGTCTTTGAGCCTGGCACTGAGTTTGTGCCAGTCAACGACTGTCTTAATTGGGGTGTCAGCCGGTGCAGAGGGCCCTAGCTGTAGCAAAACTGGTCGGTGATCTGAGTGAAGCTCATGTATCACCTCAATATTACCTAAGGTTAGGTTAATATTCTTGATGATTGCAATATCAAGCACATCCGGAGTGTGTCCTAGTATGTGGGGGTAGTGAGTGGGCTCTAGTGGCGCTATGATTTCAAAATCAAGTAAGTCCGACAGTGAGTCAAGCTCACGGCCGCGTTTACTGATTCTGGTAGAGTTCCATCGAATGTGCTTGCTATTGAAATCACCAGCAAGGATGGTGGCTCCTCCTATAGATAGAAGCGATTCAAAGTCGGAGCGTATGATGGTTGCGCTTGATCTACAAGGAAGGTAGACCGAAGCTATCGTAATGGGGGCATGGCCAGTCATGGCTAGCTGACAGATCGAGGCCTCTAAGTGCGTTAACGCGGGCGTGTCAATCGGTACACAGTGCAGGGATTTTTTATAGTAAATGACAGTGCCACCGCCTTGGGCGCCGGTCCTATCATTTCTAACGATATTGTAATTAGAGACCTTCGGGTCCCTCATAGCCGGTTTGAGAAAGGTTTCCTGCACGAGTAACACGTCGACTTGATGATCGCGAAGGAAGTTATGAATTTCGTCGCGTTGTTTTCTAACACCGTTCGAGTTGAAAAAAGCTACGATAATTGAACGCGGTTTGACTCTGCCATTATTATGCGCGAGGGGCGGATGACTACAATTATTTAACGCGTTTGCAGCCATCGGAAAGCCTAATTGTGTTCGAGAGCACTGACGATGTGCTTGTACTTCTTAATCAAGTACAGTCGGGTGCCTATATTTCCTGACGCCTTTTCGTATTCGTCGGCGAACGTTAAGACTTCCTCCATGTTGAGGCCTGAAAGACGATTGAGGGATTCAAACGGATTCCCTGTCGTTTTAGGTGGCGTAGGCATTGCCACCGGCTTGACCTGTACCGGTTTAGCAATGGGCGCGGTAGATGTATTGTGCGCGGGTGCGCTAGCGGTGGGCCTGTTACTGCCCCATGCGGGGGTGTTAGTTTTCCACGATGGTTGAAGAGGTGGAAATTCGTTGGCTGCCGGTATCGGAAGCGCTAGACGTCGCGACGGTCGCTGGGGTTGCGATTGAATTCGCTTTGGTGCCTTCGGGCATCCGTGATAGTTGGCGGTATGATCACCGCGGCAAAGGACGCATGCAGGCTTCCCGAAAGCCTCTAATAATGATTTGTCTTTCGGCCTTGTACAATCCGATGTGCCATGGTCGCCTAAGCACTTAACGCACCTAGGACGGGCAAAACAGTTGCGGGCCGAGTGCTCGTACAACTGGCATTTGTGGCATTGACCGGGTAGGCCATTTTTGCGTGGCGGTTCAACTAGTAGCCCGCTAAGGCCACAGATTGACTTTACGTCAAAAATGGCCTTTCCTTCGGGTGACAGGTCTAAGTGTACCTGTACCAAATCCATAGGCAATTTAGTGCGCCTGTTGGTCATGCGGAAGACACTAATGACCGGAAATTTTTGTTCTTTAAGAGACCTGACGATATCTTCGACGGGGATTTCCTTAGGGATGCGTTTGATCACCACTCTAAGGATACGCTCGTCAGCGAGCGTGTACGTGTGATAATAAACCTCCTTTTCTTGGAGGAATCGGGTTATGAATCTGAAGGCCTCGGCGGTCTCCAGCTGCATTCTGATCCCCTGGGCTGTCGCTGAAGCGACGACCTTGAACTTGTTGGACATGGCCGATTGGATCATCGGCCACTTGTCCTGGGCTTGTATATAAATGGGCGGAGGTTTTTTGTCTAGCAGCGCGCGGGCTGCTGGGGGAGCCGAACGGACAGCCGACGGTGGCTGAGTAGCGGGCGTTACGGGCGCAGTTTTGGGCGGCGCGACGGGGATGGTCATGAGGGATGGGATTTGAACCAGCTGGGAAGATCCGGGTTCGAGCTGGGGACATGGGCGCGGCGCCTTCTGAGGCACGGGAGATGGGGACGATGATGACGCCGACGAGGGAGCGGGGGAAGAGCGCTTCTTGCGCTTCTTCTTGTTCCTCACCTCCGTGAACAAGCCGTCTGCATCTTCGGGGTTGTCGGGGGACAAGGGGGAGTCCAACTCCATCTCCTCAGTGTCGGTGGTTGATGGCGTCGAGTCGAGCGATTTAGGAGGCACTGCGGGGGCCCCGGATTCCGATTCCAATAAAGAGGCGGTTAAAGCCTTGAACGCATCAGGGAACTTAGCCCTGAGGAAGTCAAGAACGCCTACTAAACTCTGGTCCGCCATTTGGACTTATGGTGGACCAAATCTAATTTATATGTAGTTTCCCGGTGGGATGCCGGGGTGTGTATCCCTAGCTCCCTCCCTGCTGGGTTTAGCAGGGAGGATGTGTGCCTACTACGTGTAGCCCTAGTGTGTCCGAGTGCCGATCTTATTGTGCACTCGGGTGTGTACTTAGGTCTAACTAAAGCTACCCGTGGGCTCTAAAGGGCCAAGCGTGGACCAACGTTGACTAGGGCACTACCCAAGGCCAATGATGGAGGTCCCTTCCGAATTACGAGGTTCCCTGAAGGGGAAACGCAGGCGAACGGGGCTACCTGACTAGCTTCGTTATCACCGTTAGGTATCCGCTAGCCTTTCTCAAAATTGCGGTTATTAAGATATTGCTCAGCGCAGTGAAAACTGCACTTCACAATTTCTTTCACGCAGTTCCCGAAGTCGGAAACAATGACGTCGCTATCCCAAGAAACCAGATGGCTTGCCAGATGGCAGAGCAATAATAGATCCTTAGCGGAACAATAGACGTTACGACGTTCTACCTAGAAACTAGGATTAGCGCTTACCAGAAGGCGGGCGCAATAAAAATTGCGCCGACACAATCGGCTCGCGAACAAAGGACGGCGGCACCTTTTATGGCGCGCGCAGGTGCGGATTGCTCAACGTAATGTCGGGCGGAAAAACAGATGTGCGGCGAGCGAACACGTCCGTTCGCCTCAACAGTCTGTAGCGGAGTGTCTCATCTAAATGAGCTGCGCATTGGCTTATATAGGCTGGCTACGCTTCCCCCTCCAGGCATGGCAGGTGTCATTGGCGGTGGGAGGATGACGTAGGCTTGCAACTGGCGACATCTATTGACGTGTTATTACACTTAGGCTTGCAACTGGCGACATCTATTGGCGTGTTGTTACAATTATTAAATTTTCCAGGTACATTTTCCTGGCAATATACACGGCGGAAATGATAATCAAATGCATAGCGAAAGGATTCATTCTCAACAAGTATACGTACCTGAGGAATCCTTGGAATTGGCTGGACTTCGTCGTGATCACTTCGGGCTACGCCACCATCGGGATGGAAGTCGGCAATCTGGCCGGACTGAGGACCTTCAGGGTACTAAGAGCATTGAAGACTGTTTCTATTATGCCTGGTAAAGTATCTTCTTATAAAAAGATTAAACTAAAAGATAACCTAAAAGTTATTTTTATTAAATTCATTATTGTTTTATAATCTCACTTAATAATTGATTTATTGAGGTAAATAATTAATTCATTACTATTATTATTAAATATCTTCGTTTTCTGTAAAACTTTGCACAATATCTTTTATTAGCATGATTTAAAAGTTCATAAATATAAATATAAAAATTGTAAAAGTTATTTTTTAAACCAAATTCATAAAGTTTGCACTCAAAAATTTTATAATAAATATATTCTTGTGTGTGCATGTTGTTAATATTCATTCATATGTGTTTTTGTTGTTATATAAAACTTACTTAATTTTATGTGTGTCATAAATACTTCGAAGACATTTCTTTCTATTAATCGAAGTCGCGAAATTTGAATAAATAGTTGACATAATATTTATATCGTAAAAGAAGTCTATTTATAGAAGAAGAACAAATGTCAAAAGCGTATATATATTACTATTTTATTTACAGATGGCTTTAAGAAAAAGTATGAATATAAAGATATTGTTCCCAGGTCTAAAGACGATCATCAATGCGCTGCTGCACTCGTTCAAGCAGCTCGCGGAGGTGATGACCCTGACCATCTTCTGCCTTATGGTGTTTGCGTTGTTCGCTCTGCAGGTCTACATGGGGGAGCTCAGGAATAAATGTGTCAAGAATCTAGTCGTTAAGGCCGGAGAGAACTTTACTGATGAATTATGGTTGCAGTAAGTATAAAATGTACTACCCTATTTGACAATCTATCTTGTTTACTTGTTTAGCAAATTAACGCCAAGATGTTCCCTTAGTGATCACTTAATGATGCAATGTTTTCATACGTTAATTTTGTATGAAAATAATCTATTATCTTAAATACAGATGGATAAGACAACCATCTAACTGGATGGTGAACGATGAAGAAATACCAATAATATGTGGTAACTTAACCGGTGCCAGACACTGTCCTCCGGAGTATACGTGTCTATGTGTGGGCCCGAACCCCAACCACGGGTACACGAACTTTGACAACTTCCTATGGTCTATGCTCACCACTTTTCAACTAATTACTTTAGACTATTGGGAAAATGTGTATAATATGGTAAGTTCTTTACAAAAGAGTTTTTAATATTATATTTTGTGCACATCATTATACTCGTATAATATGCGACAGTTGAATATAAACAAATCTAAATTTAGTAATACTTTGACGGTAATTAAATCTTTATCTTTATGATAAATTCAACTCTAAACAACTCTTTGGATCTCTCCAATCTCTTTTTATAATTCGTCTGTTTATTTAATAGTCTGGTATTAAAATTTATTCGAGCTCAAATCGCAGCCGGCGGCTAATAAAGAGATATATTTTTAATTGCTTATTTATCGCATGGTTGCATTTTTTAACCTAACCAGAAATCATACAAAAATTTAATCCAACTTATATGAATATTCCGTCTATTTCGCGTAAGTTATATAATGCAAACTCAATTACTTTAACCATTTACCCGTTGTTTACTTAGGCAAGTTTGTTAACATAGTACAGGTTCCTCTGTCTTATCCTTTAGAACCTCTAACAGACCCTCCGCAATGTCAACAGCTATTTAGTTATTTTCTTAAGGAATAGCTCTACAAATACAGAATCGTTACAAGATAAATAAACATCGTAGTTTAATTTGATGAATAGACAGTACAATTTACAACACAATGTTTAGCTACTAAATGAACGGAGTATAATAAATACAATCAAAACAATGTAAATACCAAAGGTTTACAAGCCCTGACGTTGAAGCATTTAAATCAAAAACTAAGAAACCGGCTAAATAGCATTATGATTGCTATCAATTGTAATCTGCAACAACTTTTTCTATAGCAAAACTGTAACAAATGTTATTATCCTCTGTAAACGTATTGTAAAACATTACAAATAAGTTTTAATTTCAGTCACATGCAAATAAAACGTATCAGGCTTGAATTTTAACGACGAAATGTTAAAGGATACGGCAGCCCGGGCGTTAATCAAATTACGGTTAATAGGTGACGCGTAGGCTTGAAGTGTACCCGCAAAACTATGCTCGTTAAATGTCGCTTACGAAATAATTTAGTCACGTTTTACTTAATTGCTGGTAACGCTTACCTCGGATGAAGCAAATGCGTGAATTCGAGTTGATGATAGATTTTTCATTGGTTATTACAGCAATGAAATACCGAGAAGGCGATTTCACAAAGAAATTCTATTAAACGAAACTATGTGATAATAATTCTGACATACCTTTGTAACTTCTATATCTACACCTTCTTCGTCGTCTGTTTCTTCAACCTTAAACATACTAATAAATTTATTTAATCGACTTCGCGTCTTAAATTAAAGCGTATTTTTTATCTTAAAACGAATCTTTATTCATCCTTACATCTGTTCATCATCGGCTACGACTACTTATATTGCCTTTTTTTCTATAGTTTTAAGATGATCGGCTTTACTATACTAATTAGTTTTATTTTTAGGTGCTGTCATCTTGCGGTCCTATGTCAGTGTCTTTTTTCACCGTTGTTGTTTTCTTTGGCTCGTTCTACCTCATAAATCTGATGCTCGCTGTAGTAGCGCTAAGCTATGAAGAAGAATCACAGATTACGCAAGAGGTACTCGATTTTTGATCACTCTGTACACTTGTCTGATAAACACCAAATATATTTAAACTCTGAAAACTATCTATCCAAACTATCTACGATTTGATACCACTAGATAAGAAGTGTAGTTTGAAATTTTGAAGCTCATTAAATTTTATGTATTCTAGGAAAGAAAAAAAGATCTAAATGAACACAGAGACGACTCTACATTCAGCTTTGACCCAACGTCGCTGTCTGTGCGGACTCTGGCTAAAGAATCAAAGAAGCGCATAGACGCACGGAAGGGACTTCTACTGTCTTCGTACTCCAGAAAGAGAACGAGAAGACGAAAGAGAGGCAAGAGTTCTATACATCAAGTGACAGCAGTTGCGGCTGTATCGGAAAGGTTCGTAATGTCATTAACATTTTTCGTAGTTTCTTTGGTCGTTAAATTATTAGATTTGAAGTAATGAAAAATTAGAGCAACAATCACTGGAAACTTTTAAAACTAGGACATTTACTGTGAATTGATGTCTATAAATTGGTGTGGCAGATATTTGATTCTTTGTTTGTTTCGAGTAAACTCAAAAATTATCGAATGGATTTAAAAGTTCTTTCTCAAATAAAATAACTTGCTACCAACTTAAAGACTGATGAAAACCCAGAAAGCTGTGTCATAATTATATTGACAACAATTAATAAATTTAATTCTAATCAAGCTTTTTAAATTTCATGAAACGTCAGTTAAGACGATTTCAATGTTACTACATTGCAGATTTTCTCAGAAAAAGTGTGTGCTGAATAAAAATTACCTTCACCTACATCGGTTTTATAAGACCCGGTATCAAAGTGATGAGAAATTTGCATATTAATACCGTTTTTAGTGCAAGCTCAAGCGTGGCAAGGAGATGCGCTTAGCACACACCATTGTACGTGATCTAATTTTTTAAAATTCAATCTAAGTATTCATGTAGATTGAATTGTTGCTCTTAAATCAACATGACTAGAAGTTTAGGATTCAAAAAATTTGTTTACTTAAAATTAAGGACTACAATCAGTAAATTATTTTTTGTTTCGGTAATTCATCTCGGTTATAATTATTTTTTTCATTACTAATTGACAAGAAACAACAGTTTTTTGTTGTGTTAAAAATAAATTTACCTTCCTATTGTTACCTTAACATTATCTTTTTACTTTTCTCACTTATCTTAACTAGTAATACTTGATATTACTACTCGTATACAAGCGTAAAAACTTATGTTTAATAATAATAAATTGTATAGAACAATTTATTTAAGTTTTTAGTAGTTGCTGAATATCTTCTCTTGCAATTCTACCTTCATGTTCATGTTCAGGTCAAGATCACGGTCGAGGTCAGTGACCCCGAGCGGGTCTCCGCCCCCGCCGCCGCCGCCGCCACCCCCACCGCCGCCGCACACGTTGCATCCTGACAATGCATTAGGTAATTGGACAATTGATAAATTAATAGATTAGTCATATCAATATCATCATATCCAGAAAAAACTAACACACTCAGTCGCTTAGTAAAGATTTTGTTGCTAAATTAGAACAATGGCTCCCTGAGAATCGAAACTACGGAAATGTTAATAATAAAACTACTTTTTTTTACATTAACCAGGTCGTGGTGCGTTAAGTGTGGCTGGACGCCAACTAAGTGACCACAGTAACAACAGAGAGTCGTCACTAGACGACAGTGGAGTTGTGGACGACCACGACGAAGGCGAGCACACATCCGACGACCAGGCGCCGCACCCGCATCCGCGGCGGACGCTACTGCTACCGCCACCGGTACTTCCAACCCAGCCACCAACACCCGTGCCTCAAATCCCACTGATACAAGTAAGTAAGAACATGTCACGCCCAAGGCAGGAACTAAATAATTTGTAGCGTGTCAGAAATTTCTCCTGCGTGCAAAGAGTATTTTGGTCAAAAAACGCGCGCACGTCTTTCAGCCTGTTTGACCAGTGAGGCGGTGAGGTCGCGGAAATATGGATTTTTTAATTAATTTCTTAATAAAATATTAAAGTAACTGTTTTACAGGAAAGTCATATTCAGGACACAATACAAAGTAATCCGACCAAAATCGAAAAAAACTCTGAAAAGACAAAAAAGAAGGAAGAAAAAGAGAACATACAAGATAAATATCCTCTAAACCCTGACTACCTCAACCAGATTGTGGTGTTAGGTAATAAATATATATTTTTTATTTCCAATAAGTAATGCACTCAAATTTTTTATGCATTTATATTGTAGTTAAATGAAGGAATTTATAAAATTTTGATTGCATTGCTTCAAAGTATGTGCACGCTTTAATATAAGAGAGCACAATGAAAGTACCACGACTTAAAGAATGAATGCTTTGCCAACACAAGAGCTCTTAACGACCGATTTCACTACAACTCCTAACTTAATAGAACAATAATTTATTACAATTTTATTTAATTAAGTAGAATAGATACTATAAGATTTAAAATATAAATAACTGCGTAAAAATTTGCATGTCTATTTATTATTTTATCGACATCTGAAATTTAATAACATTGAAAATTACGTTGTCTTTTTTAACTACCAGCTTGTTATTTCTTCATTTTTGGCAACGAAATTTAAGAAATTAACTAAATATTTTTCCATTGTAACTAATCTGTTACAGGTGAATCTTCCTAACATATTTATATTTCATCTTTCGTATATCATTTACTTATTATGTACATATTTTTATCAAAAAAATTTAATAGCATCTTTCTATCTATTCAAAATCATCACGCATAATAATTCAAAAACCAATTAAAAGAATGAATTATTTATTTATTCATTTATTTTGTATGCAAAGTTAATAAGAACTAAACAATTAATTTGATAGTAAAAATTAGTAGAATACTTTATTATTTTTAATACGTATATAGGTATATCAAACTGACATGACATGCACTAGATGTTTTAACTTTAAAGTATTCTACTGACTTAAAGCATATTTTACTAATGTTCTGAGGGTAATAGCAACATTTGTACGTTAATAGTTGATTCTATATAATTACAAAGTATATTTATAATAGTGGCTGATAAAACACAATTAGTCTCACAATTCTATGGAATGAACCCATAGATCACATTTAAATAACACTATTGCATTTTCGCTTCTACCCTCATTAATATCGCCAGGGGCGGACTGGCCATACAAGCACGCGCCCGACCTCCCCCAAGCGGAAACGACGAAAATTAATGAGCTCAGTTTATTGGCAGCCACGCACAAATCTCATATGGGCAATTACGAGCAAAATTGCACTTACTTCACAGGTTAGTAAAACACTACAGATGCAAATGCTTCCGCCCCCCAGTCCACCCCTGTTCCTTACGGGAAGACTGCAGGGTATACTGCAAGCGGTCGATGTACTATCTGTCTATCGCTTTAATGTCGCATATAATTACATTCATATTAAATATAACATTTAATTAAACTTAATAGAAACGATGATAAAACTTAAATAATTTTTGTGTAATACAAAAAATCAGAATCCAACTACCTACCATCCAACTAAGAATTCATAAGTAATTTTATCAGACTTAAAAACATTAGAACAAAAACAAATTGGCTTATTTTCGAAAATACGGTCCTGCGTCTTTCCTATTTAGCTCCTTCTCTGCTTTTGTATGCATGTCGCTCATGTTACTGTAAAAATGTACAACTAGATATAACAGCAAATTAAAGCTTGCATTCGGATGATGTAAATTCGTTCTGCTTAATAATGCTTCTGCCATTTTCATCTATTTCTTTATAAATTCATGTGTGTCTGTGTTGTATAAAGTATAATAATTCTTCAAATACTTACTTACTATTATTTTCTTAGATGAACTCGTCGACAGAAATTGCGAGTGCTGCGTTACTTGCTGTATTGACTACGAGTCTTGGCTTCAGTTCCAGAACTGCTTGTACGGAATTGTGAAAGATCCTCTATTTGAATTATTCATCACGACTTGTATAGTTCTAAATACGCTATTTCTTGCATTGGAACACCACGGTATGAGTGAAAATGTCAGACAAGCTTTAGATATAGGGAATAAGGTACTATTTTTAAAAACAGACATTGTTATATGTAATATAAATTCTCATATATTAACATATTTCTTTATATTTTAGGTTTTTACTTCTATATTCACATTGGAATGTATTATGAAAGTGATGGCAATGAGTAAGGATTTCTTTTCTTGTGGATGGAATATTTTTGATTTGATAATAGTGTCCGCAAGTCTACTAGATCTTATATTTGAGCTTGTTGATGGTTTATCCGTATTAAGAGGACTGCGTTTGGTAAGTTCACCAAGTTCGTTTGCCTTATTAAGTTTGTGCATTATATGTATTTTATGTTCTTTATGTATGAGATGTGTTTTCTCTTTCTTTTTTCTTAAGCATTTTACTTTTATGTTATAATGATATGATTTTTGGTACTTTTTCTTGCAGCTACGAGTGCTAAAATTAGCTCAATCATGGACTACGATGAAAGTGTTGTTGAGTATTATTATATCGACTATAGGTGCTCTTGGTAATTTGACGTTTGTTTTAGTAATAGTTATATACATATTTGCTGTTATCGGTATGCAGTTATTTTCTAAGTCGTACACTCCTGAAAAGTTTGATCCAGATCCTGTGCCCAGGTATGTAACACATCAAAAAAGAAAATTTAACACCTTTTTCTATTACCACTATTTATATTTCACTGTATTGTGTACCGCTTTTTTAGTAAATCTTTACGTTTTAGGTGGAATTTCAATGATTTCTTTCATTCATTTATGATGATATTTCGCATTCTGTGTGGTGAATGGATTGAACCTCTGTGGGACTGCATGCGAGCCGAGAGAGCGAGTGGGGCAGAGAGTTGTTTCTTCATTTTTCTTCCCGCTCTCGTAATGGGCAATTTTATGGTGCTCAATCTCTTCCTTGCCTTGCTCCTCAACAGTTTCAATAGCGAGGAGCTCAAAAACAGAAAAGAGGTAAGACGTCGCTCTATTTTTTATGAAATTATTCCCAAGTAACATGTGAGATATCTTAAATAAAGATAATGTAAAATTTTAGGAGGTTGGTGAGGATTCAAAATTAGCTAAAAGTTTTGATAGAATACGTTCTATTGTAAGAAAAAAAGGTTTCCTTATATCGAGGAGTAAAGAGACTGAAAAAAAAACTAAATTAGAAGAGCTAGTTAATGAATTTATGTTACAACAACGTGCCATTAAAGAGAAAAAAACATCCATACCCAGCGAACAAAGATATTCGTCGTCTGTGCAAGAAACTATTCTTTTTCCTCATGACAATATTTATAGTCATAGTTATCAAGAAGCTTTAAACAGGTACCTTTTGTTTCTCTTAAATTATTTTATATCCAAAATTTATATCAAATTAATCAATTTTCCTTTTAGACCAATTTCAGTAGGATCAGACTTTGCATATCCAAATTTATATCAGGCTGGTAATAATTTAAATCATGGGAGCCAAGAAACTTTGAAAGACGTTCGTGATTTAGCAACTGAACACAAAATAACTAGTATAAGAGAGGATTCCAAAGAGAATTTAGATGAAACCGCTTCGATAACGAACCAAATAGTCGCTCAACGTTTGTTAAATCAATCTTCGTCTGGATACCATACGCAGCCATCGGATTCTAAGGGTACTAAGATAAGATACTATCTAGAAAGTTTTGTTTGTTCAATTTAGCGCTGAAATTAATTTATATCGATTAAATAAAATACAAGAAAGTTACATTATTTAATAATGTTGCATTCAATTAGATTCTTAAAAAATATTTATATTCCTATAAAAATTCAAAAATATTATAATATTTCAGAAATGTTTTTTTTAGTATATACATTTATTGGTTGTCAAATTTTACTTCTCTTATTTCAGATGAGAATGAACAATATGAAATGGCACAAATGTCTAGCAGAACTACACCAGATAAAATTAGACGCCAGGGGAAAGAGTTGTCAAATGTTTTAAGTAAAGAGACCATAAAAAGACCCGATGGAGAGGACATGAAACATCCGTGGCAAACATTAGTGTCATACGTTGACGAGTTAACAATTGGCGGTAGAAAAAACTCCAAAGGGCAATACATTGATGCGATGGGAAAATTTCCAGGCTTCGGAAAAAGAAAAGAACCAAAAGTTCCTCAGGATTGTTTTCCTCGTCAATGCTACACCGTGTATGTATGGAAAACTTTCATTATAAAGTCATATAAAGATTTTTATAAATAACTAACTTTAAACGAAGTTTTTTTCTTAACAGATGTTCTTGCTGGGATGCATGCATTCAGACAAAATTAGGGCAACGTTGGATGCTTATTCGTACATTTATTTTACGATACGTTGATACTCCGGCTTTCGAATGGTTCGTCCTAGTTTTGATTTTCGCGTCCAGTATAACCCTTTGCTTTGAAGATATCCATTTAGAAAAAAATATACCACTTAAGAAAATACTATATTGGACCAACCTGGGATTCTGCTTGATCTTCGTTATTGAAATGTTTCTAAAATGGATAGCGTTGGGATTTTTTAGATACTTCACTAGTTTTTGGACGCTACTGGATTTTACTATAGTTTTTGTATGTATATTTTTTTATTATCAAATTAATTTGATAAAGTGAATGTAAAACTGTACCTTCATATTTTTTTTAGGTTTCCGTGTTTAGTTTATTGATTGAAGAAAATGAAAACCTCAAAGTGCTAAGATCTCTAAGAACTTTGCGTGCTCTAAGACCGCTCCGTGCGATTTCTCGATGGCAAGGAATGAGAATAGTTGTGAACGCTTTGATGTATGCAATACCGAGTATTTTTAATGTGCTATTAGTGTGCTTAGTGTTTTGGTTAATTTTTTCCATAATGGGTGTTCAGTTTTTTGGTGGAAAGTTCTTCAAATGTGTCGATGACGAAGGAGAGTTACTGCCTTTAGAGGTAAACATTTTTTTTATACAAATACTTATTATTCTGTTCTATATATAAATATGTTTTAATATTTTCAGGTAGTAAACGATAAATGGGAATGTTATTACAATAACTTTTCATGGATAAATTCTAAGATATCTTTCGACCACGTGGGTATTGCGTACCTGGCTCTGTTTCAAGTGGCCACTTTCGAGGGATGGATGGAAGTAATGGCGGACGCCGTCGACGCTAGAGGTGTAGACTTGCAACCAGCTAGAGAAGCAAACATTTATGCTTACATTTACTTCGTTATTTTCATTGTATGCGGTTCTTTTTTTACTTTAAACCTATTCATAGGAGTAATCATAGACAACTTCAATATGCTCAAGAAAAAGGTAAAAGAAATTTGATTAGTAATTTAAATAACATTGACGTAACTTTTAGTTACAAAAGCTTTTTTATAATTTCAGTATGAAGGCGGTGTTTTAGAAATGTTTCTTACTGAAAGCCAAAAACATTATTACACAGCTATGAAGAAATTGGGAAGAAAGAAGCCTCAAAAAGTAATAAAAAGGCCGAGGAACCAATTTCTGGCAATGTTCTATGACCTGTCGAATTCCCGCCGTTTCGAAATAGCAATATTCGTGCTCATATTTCTTAACATGCTCACAATGGGTATCGAGCACTACGATCAACCACACTCAGTTTTCTTTGTATTAGAAGTTAGTAATGCTTTTTTTACGACTGTTTTTGGTTTAGGTAAGTTAACTTGAATATTAATTTTAAATCATTTATTTAAGTAAATATATAAAAAGAAGGTACATAACATGAAATTTGGTTTTAAGTGACCACTGTATCAACTCATTTGCTTTAACTGGATCTTGAAGATTGTCTACGGATCATAGTTCCATGTTTAACAACATTTTTTATGTTTATTATATAGTATAATGATTACAATATCTGGAATTAACTTTTATATACTCTATAGAACTATTTTATATTTCAGAAGCAATAGTTAAAATTGTTGGTCTACGATACCATTATTTCACGGTACCGTGGAACGTATTCGACTTTCTTCTAGTTTTAGCTTCTATCTTAGGCATCGTTATGGAGGACATAATGATCGATCTCCCAATATCTCCCACATTATTGAGGGTAGTTCGCGTTTTTCGAATCGGGAGAATCTTAAGACTGATTAAAGTAAGTTGCACATTGATTCTCATATTTTTTTAACAAATTCTTTAAAAATGACATGTCTTGTTTTTATATATTTCTAGGCCGCTAAGGGTATTAGGAAACTTCTATTCGCACTAGTAGTATCTCTGCCAGCTCTCTTTAACATAGGTGCCTTGCTCGCTTTAATTACATTCATATACGCCATCATCGGCATGTCAGTGTTCGGACATGTTAAGGAGCAGGGTGCATTGGATGATATTGTCAATTTCCAAACATTTGGCAGAAGTATGCAGTTACTCTTTCGGTAAGATACTTCGATACTTTGAATTGTGTCATTAATTAAACAGACCATAAATGACGTGTCGTTTTCCAGCCTTATGACATCAGCTGGTTGGAATGATGTACTGGAATCGCTAATGATTCAGCCACCTGATTGTGAATTGGGAGACATTGGGCACAGCAACGGAAACTGTGGAAGTCCACTTTTAGCAATAACATATTTTACATCTTTCATTATAATAAGTTACATGATTGTGATAAACATGTACATAGCTATAATTCTCGAGAACTTCAATCAGGCACATCAAGAAGAAGAGATCGGTATTGTAGAAGACGATCTGGAAATGTTTTATATCAGATGGTCTAAGTGAGTATTTCTTACATTTAAGGATAATCATTTTGTTTTTTGTCTACTAAAATTAATGGTTAATTTTCAGATACGATCCTCATGCGACCCAATTCATAAGTTTTGCTCAATTATCAGATTTTATAGCATCTCTAGATCCACCTTTAGGCATATCCAAGCCAAATACAGTGGCATTAGTTAGTTTTAATCTTCCCATTGCGAGAGGCAATAAAATACATTGTCTGGATATTCTTCATGCGTTAGTTAAACATGTGCTAGGCCATGTAGAAGAAACGGAAACATTTAGACAACTTCAGGAACAGATGGATATAAAGTTTAAGAAACAATTCCCGACAAGGAAGGAGTTAGAGATAGTGTCTTCCACTAGGATATGGAAACGCGAAGACAAAGCAGCGCGAACTATACAACGAACTTGGAGAGAATACGTAAAGTAAGTTTCTAATAATATATGAAAAATGCATCATTAATTAATGATATTTTATAACAACTATAAAAATTATAAAGAGCTTTTTATATAACGAACGTCTCAAAGAAGGAAGAAATACATATTTATTGTACATAACTAGATAGATGAGCATGATTTATTTTAAATATTTTTTAAATTTATAGGCGTAAGAACCGTAGCCCTTCAAACGAAGAGGAGAGCACGAAGTGGTCTCCTGGCGGGGGTTGGGGAGGACGTCTCAGCGCGTTACTGCATGTTAGAAGGGGATCACATGCTTCCAGTAGAAAATCTTCTAGAGCTTCTGATGCATCAGATTTCAGCGACTTAGGTGGAGCCTGGTTGAATCTGCCACTCCTTTTGCTACCGGGTGCGGCGCCTGGTGAACAGGTATAGTTGAATAAAAAATATTTGTATAATTTTAACAGAATTACCATACTAAATAATTCACATTTGAGCTTGCACGAGTGGAAAAACACGACATCTTAGTATGATTACGACATATAGGTCATATGTTTAAAACCAGAATATAATATTTCTTATGTATTTCAGCCGAGCGGGTCGGATGGGGCTCCTCCACGTCGAAGGTCGGCTTACGGATTGCCATTGTTCCTTCGTCATCAGGACGCAGTGGACGAAGACTCGGTGCCGAAACGCGCAGGTTCATATGTAATGTTTTGCTTTTTGTGTCTTTTCCTATAGTAGCTAGTTGTGTTTGCGTACCGAAGCTTTGCAATAAGTTTTATCAAATACATGCGACTCATCTCTTAATTTAAACCATTAATATCGATAATTGTAAATCCATCGATTCCTGATTATTGCATTTTATTTTTATAGAACTATAATTATAGAATTAAATCTAGCAATTCATATTTTAAGAACATTAAACAATATTAATTTCTTTATTTGAGAAATAAAAGATGAACAAATCAAAGTATCTAAAGAGGAACTAAGAACAAATATCAGACTAAGTAATTCAGCTTCTTTGAAGATACAATTATTTGAATGACGATAAAAATGTATTCAGGCTTAGTGGAAAGCTTCTCATGAATAAATTCATTTGTTCTGTCAACGAAAGAATACGTTCATTTTGTTGTCGGCTGTTGTTCAAATGAATTTATCTCGTCCAGAACCTGCTAGTGTCCTTAAAATTTTGTATCGACTGTATCGTCTTGTGCGTTATCTAATATGACGTGCTTAATGTTCCAGGTTTTTGTGTTTTGCTTTGCATGAATGTTACTTGTAACGATGAATTCGTGTTACATTTATAGTATAATGTCTTACAATACGCATGATCGAATTAGCAGCTGTCCCAAACGTGTGCTGCATGATTTTATTACATTTTACTATAAGCTATAGTTAGTATTCTATTAGGTAGATGTATTTTGGTAAGTGATTTTTTCTGACTATGATCTAATCTGCCACATCCCAGAAAAACAAATTGAGCGCAGACTAAAGGAGGACCGTCAACCGCCGGCTCTATTTCTTAGTGAGTGGTCCTCGATTTTTTTCTCTATCCCTCTCTGTATTTTATTATCTGATTGCTTCTTTTAATACAACCTCTTGATTTCTTTGATACTACTTTCAATTCTTTCTAATTGTTCTTTTTCTATATTATTTTTTATTAATGTAATTACACTGTTATATTTTGTATGAAATTTTGTATCATAATTAAGTATATAACTGTATTATTTATAATTGTACTGCTACGTCCTAAATAAAATGTAGAGAAACTACTTAACACGCAACAAGGATTGTACTAGTTTTTTTCGCATTTTAAAAATATGCGTTATTTTCATGTCTAATGTTTTTATCTTCACACTTCGTCTCAATAAATACTGGCTAAATATTTAATAAAATAATGTACTCGGCACATTATAAATTTTACTATCTATTTTACATGTCACAAAAAAATATATTAAACATATATTTAAATAAACACAATTTTAAAAACTCCTTCACAAAATAATATTAATTTTAATTTGCTCATATTGATGTTGCTTGTATATGCAAAGCGTTTGAATAAAAAATTTCGCATAACTAAAATGTAGACGTGTTATATATAGGTTCACTTCGCTTGATGTCACGTCGCAATTCTGCGAGGAGGGCGACGACCCCCGTGCGAGCTCGGACCCCCTCCCCAAAGGCCAACAGCTCCGTCAGCATCCTTGTGACAGAGGCCTCCCCTGACGCAGCTCCGCCCCCCACAGCACCCCCCACTGTCGTCAGAGTCCTCGTGCACCGAGAAAGTGACGAACAACCCAGCTGATCAAAAACAACCGAGCCTGATGAAAAGGCTCCCGATAGTTGAATAGTCTTAGATAATATTGAGTGAGAAAGTTTTTAAACTGGAAAATTGTGTTCACACATTCGAATAAGTGATATACTGTTTTTTTAATAGATAATTTGAAGTAACCTAGAATGAACTAGAATAAACAATAGCTGTGTATACTTTCAAATTGTTTGAGGTTTTGTGTTAAAGGTTTTATTAAATTTTAAACATTAAATACGAGATAATAAATTATTATAAAATAAAAATAAATAATATTTAATACATTACGTGCGCGATTGTACCACGCTTCGAGTATCGCATTAGATTTATTTCCAGCTTAGAGCTAAATTAGCGAAATTGTTCGGTTTAAAATATACGCTTGTATTTAAATTCGATATTTAAACCTTTTATATGTATAGATAGCGTTTGTTAATTACTTTGACTTGTAAATATTGTTACATAATTATAGAATTCGTAATGCAATTTGATTACGCAGATTTTAGGGCTAGTGATCCGCTAGATAAATATAGAAATGCCAATGTTCCTTTAATTTAAATTAAGACGTTTTAGTTTTAAATTATGAAATAGATTAGCAAAAATATACCCAGAGATATAACGATGTCATTTAGAATTCATATTTGGTCGTATTAACACATCACATGTAATACGAATGACAGTTGCCCTAATTGTTATGGTAAAATTACGTGGTACTGTGTCGTTCATGTGGCATTTCTCTTACGAATACTTACTTTGTGCAAAGAATGCTAGAAACGTTTTTGTCAAACTCAGATATTTCGATTCTGGTATTTAACTGGATATAGTACAGCAATTGTACAAGAATAAAAAATATTATAGATCAAGTAAAAAACATTTTTAAAGTTTTATTATATTCTCTGTATGTTCTAAGATCATCATATCGCAAACAATTACAATATACATTTTATGAATAAAAAAAAATTCAATATACATTAACACATTTCTAAATTAACTATCATTTAAAAACAAATGAAAACAGCATATATTTGTAATAAAATTAAATACTTGAAATTGCGTTTAAAAACTGTCGAACCTGGATAAGCGAGAAAGCTCTATAAGCGAGAGTCATTGTCCGGTAACGGCAGAAGACCTCCATAAGCGAGAACTCGCGTTAGAGAGGAAAATATCGCGCTTCTTGAGGTTCGACTACATTATTTCCATAACATCAGTCATGACAGTCAATTAAAATAAAATTAAAGTATATATTTACCGTTGAACCGCACAAACCGATTTATAAGTTTAAAGTTTAATAAGCACCTACATACTTAGCGTTAAAAATGTTACATCGTAAAAGACAATATTCAAATTTAGCATAATAGTAACAGTTCATTGCATTGGCTTTTTGGCCAAGGCAAGTATTTTAAAATATCATTATAACTTCTTAAAATCTAGCATGACGCATTTTACATTTTTTTTAAGTATAAAAAAATAAAAAACCTACAACAAATATGTACCTTATCGACTCATAGACAACTTTTATCAAATATATCGAATTGTAATTTAAAAAGTTATTTCCGTCAATTTACCAAATCATTAATTAAACTAAATAGGTTCAATTAGAGTCGCTATAGATTATAGTTCTTTGTAAGGACCAATACTTTAAGCTCTACGAAACATCTCATAAGCACCATTTCCGATGTTAAATCTTTCTATATTTTTACTTTAAAATTGACACAGCCGAGAAATATTTAGGTCACTTTACATCACGCTAAAAGCTTGAAAATATTCTCTTTTAAAACCTTCTACATCATCTATTTATGTTGTTGACACATCTCTCAACTTTGTACATAAGACAGTTATTGCAATTTATTTTTCACAATTTTAACCTAGTAAAAAGTTTAATAGATCAATTTTAAACGTTGTGATGTACAATGTACATTAGAATTATTGTAGAGAGATAACAGAGAGAGGTTCTTAAGCATGGTACATGCGTAGATTTATTAATAATACGTATTAATAATTGTAAAATATGTAAATAAGGAACTTTAAGTGAGACATGCGAAATATGATTTTCTTCTAAGGTACAAAATAAAAATTAACCATGTTGAAAATTATGATTAAATGAAAAATACAATATTTTCTTGTTTTATTTGTCTTATGTTTAAAAAAAGCACACGAGCGTTCACTTGATGTGTTGAGACCACACCCATATAAAATCCTGAAACCAGTAGGAGGCAAAAAACAGATAAGATCATGGGAGAATAAGAGAAAGGAGGATTAGACGAAGATTAGAACATAAATAACCACGTATCAGATTAGACAGTTCACCGTTGGTTTCTGAGACCAGTCTCTGTATAAAAATATCGTCACTATTTTTGACAAAACAGTGATAACAAAATGTTTTAAACAGGTATTTTGTTCTCAGAAACCCACGATGAATGTTGATCTTACTATGGTTTTCAACTACAATGACAATTCTATTGACACATACACAGCGACAACAATATGAGACAGTACAATTTGAGTACATATACTTTCATACTGAGCTTAAAGCTTGTGAAGGTACATGACAATACTCAAAACCATGACCTCCCGTTTCCTATTTTGTGACGTAATTTAGTCAAGATTAATATGCCAACATTTATACTATTCGTAATGGATGGGTCTCTACTATGTGTGGCGTACATGTTTATAAAAAGAATTCGAGCCAAGAACACTAGTAAAGCGATGATAAATTCAAAGCCAAGTAATTAGGCAAGCGTTGTGTAATATAAGGGGCTATTTGTTTAGGACTCTCATTGTTTGAACACGCTTGGGTTCACTTTTGTTATACCTTCAAACTTTGTTTTTCATCACTTGAACGGTCTACAACCACACACATACAACCACATTTTCACAAAATTTTATAAATAACTAGCTGTCGCCCGCGACTCCGTCCGCGCGCAGTTAAAAAATGGGGGGGGGGGGTTAAAATAGATGTTGGCCGATTCTCAGACCTACTGAATATGCTCACAAAATTTCATCAAAATCGGTCAAGCCGTTTCGGAGGAGTATGGCAACGAAAACTGTGACACGAGAATTTTATATATTAGATTTACTTATTAAATAAAAGACAAAACTTATTGTGATGAGAAAATATTTTATTTTCACAATTTTTCAAATAATAATACAAATGACATATTTTATAATAATGTTTTAGCAGTGGAATCTCAATGTAAGAATGCAGGCAACGGCAAACACATGTATATAAAGGAATAATGAATAGAAAAACCAAACACATTTTCTAACTGTTACATCTATATATATAAAAGAAAGTTGTGTTAGTTACACCATTTATAACTAAAGAACGGCTGAATCGATTTCACTGAAAATTGGTGGGCAGGTAGCTTAGAACCAGGAAACGGACATAGGATAATTTTTACCTTGTTTTCTATTTTTTATTTCGCGCGGACGGAGTCGCGGGTAAAAGCTAGTAATTGATAAAATATAAACATTGTTATAACTATTACCAGCAATATCTATCCCGGTAAGGCACGGATGTAGACTTTAGTTAGTCTTAGAAAAGACAAGGAAGCGTTTGCTATCGCATTGCAACTTCCATCAAATCGCAGCACGACCGGAAGCACCACTGTCGCTTCCCTGCAAGCAAGACCAAGAAATACAATACAAATAATGACTGATTATATTTTATTGTGTTCTAATTTATGTAATGTGTTTTAGGTACTCTTCTCTATGGTTTTCGTAGACCTATACATCTATTATCGTCACTAATTCAAATGTAATCTTTGAAGCTATAGTACCTCTATATCTAATCTAATATTTGGTCTGCTACAATTAAACACTTCCCACCTCTTTCTTCCTTAACCCGTTCGTTTCACTGTAATATTGAATTTTATCTTGATGTAAAACATTCACTACAATAGTTTTAATCTCAAAATAACTTCAACAAATTTCCTTCTCATTTTTCTTCAAAATAAAGTCATCGCGAAATGTTTGTGTTAGAAACTTGAACACGAAATCCTCGTATGACAATTGAAATGGCACCATTTAGCGTTAATACTGCAAACGTGCTCACATTCGAATGAATAACATGATACCATGATGTGAGTATGGGTCTCGGTATTCAGAAACCATATCTACCTACACATATTTTGATTTTTTGATTTGGAGTTTTTGTATGTTTTTATGAATAAACCCTAAAACTATATGTGCTGATTTCCGTACTCAGAACGAACCGCTAGTTATTTTGTAACCAAGTTTTACATTTCTATTTTACTCTAAAATGATAAAGAGTCGAGCAATTCATTTAAGTTTCATCCTCCTAGCATATTGTAAAGAAATCTAATTTGAATTCCCTCATGTTTCAACGGACTTATTGAAAGACAAACTCACGACGACATCTCAGATCTAGACAACTTTCACGATCCACCTGAAGTAGTTAAGTTGCACTTTATTCAATAGTTTGGAATTGAGCCAAAAATTGAATTACATGTACCGGAAAATACTGATATTGTTTTTTTTTAACTATGTTAAAACATATTTTTATTAGTAAAAAACGTAAGAAGGACTTTAATATTTAATTTATTTTAATTATTGATTTCATATATTTCGTGTTATTTTGTAAAATATCATTAAAACTATGTAAATTTTGATTACGAAACAACACATTGCATAAAATTATTTAATTCGCTTATAAATTAAAAACCTCATTGTTTTCTTTTTTTTTTTTTTGTTTTATTAAAGTGCAACTACCAGGCTATCATAAAATGATATGAGATGTTTACCCCGAGCGTGAATTTAGCGATACAACAGGATTCAGTGAGCACGTACGAGTGCTCATCTCATTTGAAATCATAATGCCGCATAACTTGCACGAACTCTGAATGTCGCCTTTGACTCAACCTTTTTGTACATTTTCCTCGCAATATACGTCGTATTACAAGAATAATGAATACATAACAGCGCAGCACTTGATGAAATTTTGTAGCGCATTTCTTTAAATTACATAATATTTTATAATATTGTTTTATATCTAGCAATATAATTCATTATTTAATTAACGAAACCTAACTGACGTATCCAACAACAGCTCTTCAATCAAGTCCAGTAAGTCGTTTCAGCTACGGAGTGCAAAATAAAACATTGACCCCTCAATGGGGCAAAAATATGTAATTTCTATTTTTTGATGCAATAATTAAAATGTATTATAAATTCCTGACTTTTAATACTGGTAGGATTTTATGACATTTTAGAACTAGGAAATTAGCCTCGAAAATTTTTCTGAAATTTTGAGTTACTTGTTTTGTTTTGCTTCATAATATTCAGGTTCTCTCAGTTTAGATGTGTTATTAAGATTAAGGTCGTTTGAAACTATGCTCCGTTAATATGGTTAGACATGGTTGGAGCTGCACTGTGTGTTTAAGCCGTGAAACCCTCCTCTAATGAACTACGGTTACACAAGAGAGATTAATTAAAATGTTGAATGTGCAATTTACGAAATATGTCATACAACTATGATCCATATATGACTGATATACTTATTGGCGTACTCAGGATCGTTAAGTGTGCACTAAGGAATCCCATAAGTGCAGATTTAATATTTAAATTTACTGTCAGGGATTGCTGAAGTAATTAATAACTGTGAGAGTGGTAGTACCGAAGTAACATAAGGTTATCATCTAGACCAGGGGTGGCCAACCGGTGGGTCGGTTCGACTAATACGTAAAAAATATAAATAAGTAAAACACAACGTTGCGGAAGATGCTCAGAAGCAATGCCCACGTTAAAATAAATTAATGTTTAATAGGAATAATTGTCAGATTTATGATTTATCTTTTAATAAAATGAAAAATACTAAATAATTGTGTACTGAACTATGCTGCTTCCATATAAAATTTCCCAGTGTGTAATTGACAGATGGCAAAGGATTTCATTGGTTAACTGTAATCTGATGAAGTTGGCCACCCCTGAGACTAGACCGATTCTGAAAATTAAATTAAAAGTAGAGCTTTTTTATCTAAATTCAACGCATTTTAAATATTATCTAAATTAATAATTACTTCCGACTATCGTGCATAAACGCCGGGTTTCAATGGACCCCTGGGCTCTAGCAGGATCACTTTGGAAATCACAGATTTAAACTATTACATGGCAAACATTAACTAAATGAACGTTCTACGAAAATACTAACTTTACTATGAAACTAGTAATTAGCAGTTTAGATTCAAGAGCGAGCGGAATCGATAAAGTTAAAGAGTTGCCGACTGCAGTGAACTCGTAAAGTTCTAGTTTATTTTAACATGTAGATAAGAGTGAAGTTTGTTCAAAACATTTCAAGTCTTAAAATAATATTTAGTTTTTAGCGGTTGCCTTTAAAGAGAGGAATCTAATTAGCGATCATATTTAACCAATAAACGTTTTTTTTTTTAGCGAATGTAGTTCGTCTTACTTTTGCCTTGAATGACAAAATAATAATGTTTATAATGTTTTGGCACTAGACGGATAAAGCCTTTCGTACACAAAACAATTTAATCTTCGAAACCCGGTGACCTTAGTCGTTATACAACTTACGCAATGCAATGTCGTAAAAGCACATGTCTTTGACATTTCTATACGCATCGCCAAAGCCAGTCGCTCGGTACTCCTTTGTCAAGATCGTAGTGAGAAAAGTCGTTGCGATTTTCAAGATGGCGGAACAAATCTATACTGTTGACATGTAGACGCTATGCTTCTATTAGAACGACCTAAGTGTCAAGTTTGGTTTGTTCATTTTTCAATCAACTATTGCTATTGCTTTAAGCTTAAGTTTTTGTTAATTGCATAGGAAAAGTTAAAAAAAAAAAAACTTACTTTTGATTAAAATCATTTATTATTTTAATCAAAAGTAATCTTAACCGCAAGTAAAATTTACTGCAATTTAAATAATAAAATGTAAAAGTTTCATAAAATATTTTTATGATCATTTAAAGACGTTTGCAAATTTACTTTGGGGCGGTCGCAAAAGAAAAATGTAAACGTATTAAGGAAATTTGTTTAACTTTTTTAACTGTTGACTTCTAGAATTTAGGTTAATGTCTTACGAACGCCAGCTTCATTAGTTAACCGTTTATATTTATGAGAAAAATCTTTACCGGATATTGAGTCGCTTGGGTAAATATCGCCCGCTCACTTTCGAATATTTTTATAACATTTTAGTAAAATATTTGAAAGTCTTCTACTGAAATTAAGAAAACTGTAAGTTTATTAAGATTAGTAAAAGAGTGTCATGATATTAAAAACTAAAGAATTTGAGATCATTGCTAAAAAAAAAGAAGGCGAATTTGAAGTTCTGGCAATTAAATTGTTTTTATTATATTTTGAAGAATTTTTATATTATCATAATTTACTTGTAAAAAAAAATTCAATATTAGCAAAAACTGTCTTATTAATATTGTTGTGGGTATATATATTATGTTTTTTTCTTTTTTTATTTGTAATTATACGATAATTTAAACTGTTGTGTAAATAACTTTATAAAGAAATTAATAACCTTAATAATACTTAAATATCAAGAAACACTTTAAAAAGAAATTAGCACAGATATAATTCTAATTATGTTAAAAGTATTTTTCCAAAGACCATAGATATTATATTTAACTCAGTTATTTGATTCACATCGGATGGTTGGCACAAGTTTAATTATAAGCAATTAAACTTTAGCCAGTCGGTAATACGTACTCCAGTCAATCTCGATAAACTTACGGTCGAGGGATCATTCATCAGAGCGGACAATACATTGAAGACGTAGGCAATCAAGATAGTTTACGGATGACGCTTCCTTATTATGAGTTTACACTAACGAAATACGATTTAACGAAGAAGGGGACGCATAGGAAGAGGATATGTCTTTCAATTAAAGTTATGCAACGCATCTGCAATTAGGAATGTCTATGGGCAGCGGTCGCTTTGCTATTTAGGCGTTTGCTTGTTAGCCACCTAATGATATAAAAAAGTGACTGTTTTGAGCAAAATATGTGCATTAATTTAACTTATTGCGCATCTGTTTCGGGTGTTTCGAGAGACACCATATTAGGGTAAATTGCACATAAAAGTACCACATTCACAGCGCGAGTGCGAGAAATGATTGTGAGAAAATCACATATGGAGAAAATGTTGGAGGAAATTTGACGACTGTATTCGCCAACACGTTTTTGATGGCAGATTGCGAATCCATTACTGTGAGTTTCCGCGGTAGCACCGCTTGTATAAAATCTTCTTTTCATCCCTCTCATTTTGTGTTAACACGAGTGGCATGACAGTTGACACGAATCATAATTTATAACCACAAACATTAAAGACAAAACACATAAAATAATATCTTAAAACATGTATAGTGTAACTATTATTTTACTTTATTACATAACTTATAACAAATTTTCTTTTATAAATTTGACCTAAAATAATTTAATAAAGCGTATTTTCTATTTACATTAAAATTTAAAATTTACCTGAAATCCGCCACAAACGATTAATATATTATTGGTAAAGTACCAAAATCCAAATGTTAATTAATTTCGAATTGGAAATTAATTTTGTGCATAACCGATTTCCGCTCTGAATGATGTATGAAACAATTTCAGCTGTAAAACGTTTCAATTATTTCAATGCATATTTAAATACTTACAACGATTGTTAGATGAATGATCAAAAATATTGTTTGTGTTAATATGTAAATTATAACTTAATATCCAGATTAATTATGTGTAATTTTATGTTAGTATAAGGTTATTGTTTTTTTGGTTTAATCTTTTTTGTGTTAATAAATAAACTTTCTTTCTTCTTCTTCTTTCTTTCTTTTGTTCTTAAATTATATAGGGTTTATTTAAGAACATTTTCAAACAAAAACATATAATTGACGAAAAAAAATGTCTAAAATCATCTCTATTTTGGTATTAATCTAATTCATAAAAGTAAAGCAAAAAGCAGTATTTAACTAAAAAATAAAAACGAAACAAAAGATGGTTAGAGGAAAACAGAAATTACCAAAATCCGAATTATGCGGCGGTCTCTGGTTGACCTAATTTCGCTAATATTAACGTGATGCGGGATTTGCATAATTGTGTTTATGTAAGCGACAACTCAAAAAGCGTGTAAACATTAAAGGTAAACAGTTTATTAGCTCTCCTTAATATATCGCTAATTATAACTTTTTTTGAGAGTTTGTTTATTTGTTCCCATGGTTACCATCTTCCTTGCTAAATACTCGAAACCCTAACATGATCCTTGACTTTTAAATCTCGAGTAAAGTTAAGCTTTATGACTAAGAAACCTAAAAATAAGTCGATAGGAAAGGAAAGAAACTGTTAACATAAAAGCTTAGGCAGTGTAATGCGATGTCGCAAGCTTATCAATATAAATATTATCCCGAAATTAATTTAGTATATCAAATGAAATAATTCCACTCTGATCCTCCGGACTATTACATGCTTCAATTTAATTTAAGCCCCTTGTGATTGTAGAACCCTTGCCGTAGTTGCAACGTTGATGAATTAATTGCAAAAGTTGTTTTGGGTTGTGTTTACACTAGCTTGAACACAAGTAAATACTTAGTAAATAGAAAGTAAAACGACAAAAATATCGAATAACGAAATACAATTAATTCTTAAAGAAATTTGATATATCTTTATAGATACTGGTATATTTACCATAAGCAAGTCAAAGCAGTTGCTTATCAAAGTCCAACCGGTAGATAATACTTTTGTCATAATATCAACAGGTTATTGATTAGTTTGCAGTGGTCGCCAAACCGATTAAAAGTTAGGATAACCATAATTTTTGCAAAATAAAAATAATAAAGTTTATTGAGAAATTCTTCTTGCTACAAACGTAGATTTAACCAAGAAAATCATAAATTAAATACTCTATATATTCTTATTTCTGTTCTGAAAACTTACGGTTAGTCTGTCTCAAGATTGGAATTATTGCCCTTATTTAAAATTCGACAAGACAGTACTACGGCACTACATAGTACCGAGCTAAACATTCTAAAAAGACTCAACTTTCAATGTCAATTAATTTGTTAACACTACAAGAGAATGTGGTAAGCGTTTATGTCATTAGCATTGCGGCGAGGGTAGTTATAAATGAATGAGCGCAGGTGTGCTGTGACAAAGTTATAATCCTCCAGCGAAACAAGCACGTACTTAGATACTAAAACTTTGTTAAGTGTCGGGAGACTACCACTTATGTCGCAGTACTTGTCTACTGAACCACAAGTGTTTGTTAACACAAATTTTTTGAGGATACAAACCTTGAAAGCAACAATTATTTGTGTTACAAGATAGCATGAAAAGTGCTACGATTGTATATAAATCAAAGAATCTAAGCTTTTGTTTTAAGTTTCTGTTAACGTCTACGTCTACGCCTAGATCTACAGCTACGTTTACTACTCTACTACGTCTTCGTAATCGGCTACGTCTACAGCTACGCCTCCACTTACGTAAAAAGCGTAGTTTTTTTCAACTTACGTTCCACTAGAGATCCTGCAGCCTCCGCTCCTAGCACTAGAGGATAGCTATCAAGGGGACTTAAGTAGGTATATTTGTTAAGAGCCCCAGAAAATTAAAAAAACTGTTCCGCAATGATGTCTTTGATCATCATATCTTACATCTAAGTAAGTAATAACTTAATCTGAGCGTAAAATTATTTCATGAAGCACTGAGCTATTTCGTAAACGAAACATGATTTCGTTATGATTCCGTAAAATAATTTTGTCACACCTTAAATAAACGTTTTCTGGCACCGACTTACGGAATTTTTCCAAAACTATTTGGCATATTCCTAGTGTTATTTCGTTAGTTTTACACGTGATTGGTGTAATATGTTTTTTTTTTTGTGAAGTTGTACAAAATGAATCTAACTTTATGAAAAATCTATCGTTTTTACTTACATAGCTTACATAAATCTCACACGCGCAAAATATCTTGAACAGTAAAAAAACTAAATAAAATTTTAAACCTTTACTACATAAGCACTCAGCGAAGTTGTACAGGGCACTCGTAAAACTAAAGCTTCCACATTAAATATGCATTGTAACCTTTGAGGCCGTTAAACAGACAACGCGGAGAGTTATTAAAAATAAATCTACCTACATTATGCAAAACAATTATAAAAAAAATTAAATATCATAATATTTCTTACTAGCAGTCGAACGCGACTTCGTCTTCGCGGAAATAAAAAAAAAACTATCAATAAACGTTCCCCTGTCAGCTGGGAAAGTTTAGCTTCCCAACAGTGAAAGATTTTTTAAATTGGTTCTGTAGTTTATGAGTTTATTTAATACAAACATTAAAATAATGAAATCTTTTTCTATATAATATTAGTACACGCTTTCATTGTAATAAAATTCAATACTACGGTAACTTGTTAACTGCTATATAATCAAGATATATATAAATTGAAGGGTAGTCTTACCTTTCCTAACTTTAGGAATTCCAAAATAATTACCGACGGCAATTTTCCTCACATTAGCTTTGTTTCTTTGTTTGTTTACATTTAGTTCTTATTGCACATTCAGTTATTTATATCCGATTAGATATTATATTATTGATTTTCTATTTTAGATTGAATACTGTTTAGATAACGAGTCACTATGTACGTAGCGAGATTGAAATGAACGTTTGCATGTGGGTAGTCGGTGATTCATCAGCGCATAATTTATCCGCATGCAAACACACGCGATGGCGTCGTTAGTTCATTGTAATAGACAATGCGGGCGCATTGTGCTGCTCCACTGGAAAACTTAAACTTTAACGCACAAATAGTCCAAGTCCATCCATATATAATAAGTAGATCGTGGCATAACACTCTGCCTGATAAGAAACGAACGCAAATGCAAAACAAGTTTTTATAATCAATTTAATAAATTAATTAATAATTGTATTCGATGTTGTTAATTCATATTTTACTTACACAGATAATTCGATATTCGGAGCGTCGGTGGCTCAGGGGTTAAGCACTTGACTTGCAATCTGCAGGTCCTGGGTTCGAATCCCGCCATGTACCAATGTGTTTTTCGATTTACATATGTACATTTATCCGACGTTCTTACGGTGAAGGAAAACATCGTGATGCAACCTGCACATATCAGAGAAGAAATTCAATATGTGTGAAGTCAACCCGCACTTGGCCAGCGTGGTTGACTATGGCCTAGTCACCCCTAAATTGGGGTAGGCTCCAAGCCCCTCGGTGGGGACGTATAGTGAGCTGATGATGATGATTCGATATTGAGATAAGCTTTAAAATAATGAAAAAACTAAGTAAGATAGGTTTTTGTCAAAAATTGTAATATCAGTTAAAAACTTTTTCTACAAAATAGCGCTTATTCATCCTATAAATTTTTAATTCCATTTTATATTAATGTAATACGTACATGTTAATAATTAAAATATTCAACGGATGAGAAGGATTATGCCCGACATTCAACGTTAATTTTGCAAAATTTATTAAGTTGAAACACGGCTCTGCCGTCCACTATTAAATGTTATCCAATTATGATATCCTAGTACTTCTAGGGTTTATTAAAGAGAATTTAAACATTATAATAATATTTATTTTTTGTATAAGTTGTAACAATCCAAAAAAACAAAGAAGTGACCTCTATTGTCACAACTAAGACCTTAACTGAAATAGTAAACTGAAAATAGTGTTGGTGTACTTGTAAACTGGGTTGAACAATCTGGCCGCTAGATGTCGCGTTCTCACTATATTAAGCAATTTATCAAGCACCCTGAATTAGAAATATGTTAATATTTTGTATCAAAATTTATGAAAAATAAGGAAAAAATCAAACTGGCAACTGGTAAATCTAAAGAATCTTGAGGTCTGAAAAATCAATGTAGCAAGTCAAATACAAGGAGGGCTACCAATTGAAAAAGTCTCAAACAGTAGAAATACAAAATTGAGTTTTCCTGTCACCAATATCTTATACAGTTATGGAACTTTCAGCCGAGTTCTAACGCTGTTAACACACTTGTTGCTTCTAGGAACATCATTTAAAAAAAGATTTAACATCACAATTATTACCATCTAATATATAAAATTCTCGTGTCACAGTTTTCGTTCCCGTACTCCTCCGAAACGGCTTGACCGATTCTCATGAAATTTTGTGAGCATATTCAGTAGGTCTGAGAATCGGCCAACATCTATTTTTCATACCCCGCCCCCATTTTTTAACTGCGCGCGGACGGAGTCGCGGGCGACAGCTAGTTTACCTATAAGTTAAGGATTGAAAGGTTTTTAAATAAACGAAACTATCAAATTTACACATTATTCTTTATTTCTATATAGTTCTAAATAATGTAAAACATTACTTTGTTGATACTCTGGTGCGGCGGTTCCATGAGAAGTTAATGCCATAGCTCTTGGGCTTGAATTCCTTTTCTAACTTTGGACAATCCAGATACCAGATCCAACCGTTCTTCTCGCAATGTTCAATAGCATCTTCAGGGGATGAGAATTGAACTTTCATGTTGGATAGTGGGTCTCCTGTAGAAGTCCAACCCATTAATGGATTCTCCCACCGTTGGCGATTGTCAAATTCCATTTCCCAGTGATGGATATTGTTAGTACCACTCTGCATAGCATTTTTCGGCGGCTGGTAAATGCGGACTCTGCGAGTTTTGATATGTTCCTCTGGGACACCAGAAATTGGAGTTATATCAACCTGAAATTTATATCCAACTGAAATTACTTGTCTATTAATGCCTATCAATTTTATTGGAAAAATATGTTTCTCATTATTTTTTAAACAGTGTTTAAATATCACAACAAACAATTAGTCTAATTAAAGTAGTAACCATTACGGATTAACTGTTTTCGGTCCTTAATTCGTCTGTGATTAAACTAATAGTACTTGCCTTCTTAGGGACAGTTATTGTAGACTCAAGAGCACTTTTTTCTTTTGCTTCCGCTGGCAAAGCTATAACTGTTTCGTTATCGATTTTCGGCGCTTCTTTACGAGCTGCAGGATCATTGGTTGAAGCAAATCTTGCGTTAGATATCAAATACGAAGGTCTAGAAATAAAAATAAGATTTATAGCACATAAGTATTAAAAACCATAGTGACTATTAAAATTTAAAAATTACCCCGATATAGCTTGTCGGGACAACCGTGTCGTATGAGTTAAAACCTTAAACATTGTTAAATTGGCGACTATTTGTTTCTGAATTGGGTTTTACTTTTTGCTTTTCGATTACACAATACAGAATTTTATTCAAGCCATCTGTCAATCATCCGCTGTTTTGACATTTTGTACATATGGGTCCTACACCAGTTTAAAAAAGTTTTATGCACTGGAAATCAATTCTATTTTTTTATAATTCTAAATAATTGGACTACATTGTGTAACATATTAATGCTTTAAATTGTCACAACTAGAAATTATTTTAGAATTTTAGAATTCGTTTTGAAAACAAACCAAAGAAAAATGAGATTGCACTATATAGTCTGTTGCCAACGTTGTTATCATTTAGACAATTTGACAAATTGGAAGTTTGTCATTTGTCATTATTCGCAGCGGTCAAAGATAGAGGTGGATAATTTTACGAATTTCTAATTGATTGATAAATTTACCTTATTATTTCATGTTATAACGCTTAGACTACATCTTATGTGCCTAACAACCGGTTGTGTAACGTAAAATATGAGTGGTATCTTTTTCTCAGTAACCGGAACTATTCGTACATCTGTTTACGTCTAAAGGTAATGCTATTTTTAATTTAAGTTTCATAGTATATAATAGGCTGTAAATTGGTTTAAAAATGAATTATAATTGGTGTTTGCTTAACTAATGCCTTAATTTTCTAAGTTCAAACACCGGTCTAGAAATTTATACAGGTGAACGTCATAATTGTGAAACGATTCTGATAAGATTTATATCGTCCAATAACTATTAAAATCTTATATATCTTTTTCATAATTTGAAAAGCGAGAATATCCACTATTTTTTTAAAGTAAAATCGTAGACCAGTAATAAAATTTCACAATTTGTCTTTGCTGTTGTGTAACTTAAATGTTAAAACAAAATACTTTTAAAGTTTTTCTGTATTTTCAGTGGGTCGACATAAACATTATGTGCTGCTAAGAAGATATTTGTAGCTCCTTTTGGAGCTACATTAGAGCATTTGCTCTAGTGTAGTAAATAATAATTTTCATATCATACTCCTAGTACCTGGTAAAATAATATATATATAGAAGATAGAATACTTCAATTTTATAAACTAGGACTTGGGCAAAAGTTAATGGACCATAAAAGTAGATGTTATCTTTTTGATACTTTTTGGGAATCTAATTAGAAAATGAGTAAAATAAATGTAGATGTAGACTGCACCAGGCGGTGTAGGTCTAAAAGCCATGGACAAGCTCTGACAAGTGCCATAACTAAGAGATCTGTAAATGATGAATCCTTAGCAAGCTTTATTAAGGCAACTTGTGCTAATTTCACAAAGGCTTTTGATTTTGAGGTAAGTATTTAATTTTTTTTATTTAACAAAATTTCTAGTAGGTATTAATTTTATTTAGAATATGCTAATAAAATATAAATGATGATAGCAAAAAATAACTATTTTGAAGTGATAGCACTAGGTTTATTACACTTGGCAATTTGCCAACAATGTTTATTGCACAAACATCTAAAATATTATGCAATTTACCTCAAATATATACAGAAAGTAGTGTATTTGCCAATTGACCTTCCATTCTTTACATAATCAAACATATTTTTCAATTTATCTTTGTAATTATAAAATTATGATTATCCTTATCTCTATGGATAATTAAATGGTTGTTTATTTTTACAATTTAAGTTTTAATACTATTTATTAATGAATAAGTAAACAAACAATTATTTATGTTTTAAGTCTTGTAATAAAGAAGTAATTAATGACTAGGCATAGCTAGCTACGTAATCTTTAAAAGAATGTAACCTCTTCAGGGACGCACTGCATTGCATATGACAGCTTCACGAGGGAGAAACAAGCTTATGGAATGGCTATTCCGACACTCCATGGAGGCATTTGCGAATGCACGCGATCGCGAGTCCGGATACACACCATTACATAGATCTATTTTCTATGGCCAGATACATTCGACAGTTGCTCTGATGAAACTAGGTAAAATTAATATTAAATTAATAGTTTTTCATGAAAATCGATATATATAAAAGAAAGTCGTGTTAGTTACACTATTTATAACTCAAGATCGGTCGAACTGATTTAGCTGAAAATCGATGGGGAGGTAGCTTAGAACTAGGAGACGGACTTAGGAACTTTTTTATCTTGTGTGCATTTTTTTTATTCCGCGCGGAAGAAATCGCGGGTAAAAGCTAGTTTTATATAAAGGACAATACTAATTTACATTTCAAAGCTGTTATTTATCATATTTTTATTTATTTACTTATTATTTGTATACACTTATTATTTGTGTAAAATAACACAAAATATTTTAAAAATAACTCTTTCCTTATTTCACATTTTTAGGTGTAAACACAGATATAGTTGATAAAGATGACTATACTGCGTTAGAACATGCGATGCTTGACCGCCATTACATGTACAAGCACATTGGTGACCAGCCCAGTGATGTATATGTGTGGGGAACAAACTCAAACTACACCCTGGGCACGGGTACGCAACAGCAACGTAATTCACCCGATCTACTCACGTCTTTTAGCAGAACTAACAACTCAGTTAAACAGGTAAGTGTAATCATTTAATCTGACCTGAAATATAGCATCTCTATCACGAGGGTGCCACAATCTCATTTGTTATTACAACATTCTACATCTACCCCAATATGTATATCAAAATGTCATTTATTAAATCTAGTTCTAGTTGTTATACATTAATTGTCTGTAAAGTCGAACCTGGATAAGCGAGTCATTGTTTGGTCCCGATGAACAACCTCCATAAGCGGGAAACATGGGTAATAGAGTAAGCTCTATAAGTGAGAAAAATATCGCGGTCACAAAATATCACATCAAATTATCAAGAACTGAAAAATTACCAGGCGATAAAAATAAAATACTTTTTAACTTGATAATCAACAATATCAATGCCATAGGAAGGAATTTTTTTTTCAATTAAATTTCTTTTGCCATTACAAGGATTTAGTCCTGTAGGTTTTCCGCAACATGGCGATGTGTTTAATTTTTCTGGGAAAGCTCATTTAAACGATAAATCTTAGTTAGATTATCTGAAATTCGAGTAGAGGTATTTTAGACAAATAATTTATTACTTCTTCACCAAATAATTATCTTATATGTAAAATTCTCGTTTTTGTTAGTTACCATACTCCTCCGAAACGGCTTGATAGATTTTTATGAAATTTCATAATATGCACATTCAATAGATCTGAGAATCGGCTACTATATATTTTTCATACACCTATTAAGTTATTTTTTAAAATATTAATAGCGATGAAAGTTTTGTTTGTGTAAATATTTTTCCAGTTGTTAAAACTATTCCGAATTCAATTAGAAAACCATAGATTATCAAAATCACATTTCATAATGTCAAATGAGTCAATCAAACGTCAAAATAACATCGAAAATGCATGATTTTTATATGTTTATTTTAGTAGTGCAAGAATTTTAAACAAAATGCACACAACTAGTTTACCCCGGACTTGCCTTAGCTGCACAAATGTCACATTCTTCTCAATGGCAAGCATTGTCTGCGGCGCTTGTGTGTGGTGCATTATCAATACAGAGATGTTTAGAGAAGTAAACCTTACTGTCACCAAGAGCCATATGATACCAATCATTGCCAGCGTCGTAAACTTGAAACTATGGTTCACTCCTTTATCAACGATCGTACTTATCCTCTCCGCTATTACAATGTTCACTTCATGCTGCGGAATTTTTGGTGCGGGGTGTAAAATGAAATGCGCTGTTAAATGTTACATATTCCTGGTAACTGTTGTATCGGGTACTGCATTTTGGTTGTTCTTTGTTACCGGCATTTATAATATCTATTCTAACAATCTTCCTACAAGACGATACTTACAAACAACGATCCGTAATTACTACGGAAGGGAAAACGATTTGATGTCATTCCTATGGGACTATATAATGTTGAATTACGAATGCTGCGGCGCTAATAATTATGAAGATTTCGATAATTCAGAATGGCAGAAGAAAAACCCGGGCCTTTCGAACCCGGTACAATGTTGCATGTTAAAAAATATAACAAATCTTATACCATTGGATCCTAACTGCACGAAAATAAATTCAACTAATTTGGGTACTTATAAAACTTTTGGTTGTTTCGACGCACTTAGAGAAGCTATTAAAGAGAACAAGGGGACGTTCATATTCTACGCTGTAGTGTTATTGCTTTCGTATTTCCTTATAATTTCGTTTGCCTCTTGTATAATAAAAGGCGGTCCTTTAGTAGATCCTAATAGCTGGGCGCCAATAAAGACGACTCCGCCAAAAGCGCAATCGACCAGTAGTTTACCTGCGAATAAAGAGGTAAAGGTAGTGGTACCGAAGCGATCGAGTGCGTACAACACTATGTATGCTGAGGAACCTCCGAAGAAGGTGGTGCGAGTTATATCCGCGGTGAATCCCGCTCAGAGCTACAAATTTGATACGTATCCGTACAGAGGCGATGGAGTCGTACCTTATCGTTTAAATCATCAATTACAATAAATATTAAATTCTAACATATTTGCTTTTTAATTATATAAAAAAAAATCCCTCGATTTTAATTTTGATCAAAAAAGGCGTAAAATTTCTATTACTGTAGTATTTAATTGCAAATTACACAGCCGGGGGTAAAAAATATACTTTTTAATCATTAGAATATAATCAAGAAAACCAATGCGGTTTTGTTCACATCCCGGTATCGTATGCTTCGCTTACCGCAAGCCTATCAAATTCCGTTATTATTGTAATTTATTACAATTCTTGAATGATCAAGTGGTTAAGTATTTTATTCAAAGATTTTATAACAATGATTTTTCGTTTAAGATTAGAAAAATCAAATGGTGTAACTCTACCTCTTTTTACGGCTCTAATTTTATGAACACAAAACTGGATAAGATCGTATTGCTACATTAGATTAGTACTAAGTAAACTTAGGATTAATCTTTCCGAAGAGCTATAGGTATTGAAATATGTGAATCTTCTAGCTTGTGGTTTCCTTTTCTCACCACGTCATTGTGTGTAGGTGTGCCTGGGCAAGTTCCACAGCGTGTGGGTGTGCGAGGCGGGCGGTGGAGAGGCGTGGTGTGCGGGGCAGACGGCGCGCGCAGGCGGCCCGCCCAGCACCGCGCTGCGCCCCGCCCACCTGCGTCTACCGGAGCCCTGCCTCGCTGCTGCTATTACTCTCACCTCCACCGTCTTCCTGCTGCAGAGCGGTGCGGTGAGTACTGTCGTTACACCTTCAATAATATTGTCACACCTTTTATTTTACTTTAAAAATTTCAAGTAAATCTATGCGAATGATATGTAAATTTTCAAATTCTAGGTAGTCCAATACGGACTCAACTCAACAGACAATATAAGTTCGTCTACCGCAAAAACGCCAACAGTCATAAAATTGGGTTCAACTAAACCACTGTTGAAGTTAGCCGATCCGCTGGGAGTTTGTGCGGGCAGACTGCACGCGGTAGCTTGGAACCCCCGTGCAGTGTACACGTGGGGCACCAACCTGGGACAGCTGGGTCATCCTCAAGAGGATAAAGTAGTCCCAGCTCCGAAACGAGTAAGTAAACATATTGTAAAAAGATTTTATACCAGTATGAATCAAATTATGTCAATATTATATAAATATTTTACATATTTAGATAGTTACTTTTAGACTTCGTCATATGTTTCATCTCTGTCGTGTAACGAGATGTGCTTGAAAAAAAAAAATTATTTCTAGGTAGCCGTTTCTATTAATACAAAAGATCAGACGGAAATTCAATTGGTAGCCACTTCGGATGCTGCTACAGTATTTACTACAAGTCGGGGCGATGTTTACCTTTTGCATAAGTATTTGTGCAAGAAAATTGTAATCAAGTAAGCATATAGAAATCTTAAGACCCAAAAACATGTAAAAGTTTTATAATGAATTACATAACGTTTTTTAATAATTTCGTTACAAACACCCTGATTCAAACTAAATATACCTAAATAACCTACTATTTCTTGCCGAAAAAATGATAGAAACAACTTATATAATGAGAAATTGTTTCGGAATGAAAGATAAGTAATCTATCTTTATATACAACTAGCTGTCGCCCGCGACTCCGTCCACGTGGAATTAAAAGAAAAAAACATAATAAGCCTATGTGTTCTTCCAGACTATGATCTACTTCTATGCCAAATTTCATTAATATCCGTTGAGCCGTTCCGGAGATAACTTCAAACAAACATCCATCCATCCATCTAAACATTTACATTTATAATATAAGTTAGATTTAATGCCGTGTACTTTATATTATTAATATATTTTAAACAGACATATAAACTTACGTCAAGTATGCGTAGAAAGTAAAGTGAGCGAGCAAGGAGTTTACTCGCGAGTCACAGTTTTGTTGCTCACGAATGTTGGACAATTGCATATCTGGCAAGATACAACCAACCGTCTTACAAGGTAACAAACAACTATTTATATGTCACATTCTCCCAGGTAACAAACAACTATTTATATGTCACATTTTCCAAGGTAACAAACAACTATTTATATGTCACATTGTATCTTTGTCTTCAAGGAATTAGAAAAAACACCGAGTGTTGTTTGAGATTTTGTTCAATATCTGTGTTAAATTTGAATAAGATATCTCGAACCGTTGCAGAGTTATTGAGTAAATATATTGATGAAACTTATTCCAAGAGTATGTATTTCCGGGACCGTAGAAAACCAATGTGTTCTTCCAGACTGTGTTCTTAATCTATACCAAATTTCATCGAGATTCATGCAAGCTTTCTGGAGATACATAGTAACAAAGATCCATCCAAAAATTAGCATTTGTAATATTAATAAGATGGATTTCAAAAGTAAGCGTACATTTTTTGTCAATATCCCTTTCACTTTTTAGCATTAAAAAAACTAGCTAAGGTAAAGACGTAAAACCATAATATTGTTAGTTTATTTAAATTTCAATGAGAAAATCAGAAAAGTTTGCTTATGATCTAGTTGATCCGGCTCCAAGGACCAGAAATAACAATTTAACTTTTATCGTTTTTATGAAAAGAAAAATTATACTATCACAACTAAAAAAAGATGTCACAGATTATTTAAAAAAATTACAGATGTGTTTTTGGTCTGAATCATCAAACTTTAATATCCCACGTGGCTTTAACACATGATGCGCTCTACTTTATAACAAAGTATGGAGAAGCGTATGTCGGTAGTATGTCTAGAAAAACAAATCCAGTCGTACAATCCACGAAGAAAGAAAAGGACAACAATAAATCTGCATTAGTTAAGTTCTTAGAAAAGGACGACTGTACTTCTGTAAGGATTGTTAAAATACCAAATATACATCGGGCGGTGGCTATTTCAGTTGACAATGAAGGATTAAATTTCGCTTGTTTGCAAGTAAGTATGAAGTTAACTCTATCTTCTTCACTCTTAATAAGTCTTATTAAAATTTCTCTTTCTTAACATTTAAAATTTCAGTATTGATATACTCTTTATGACGTAACTCAAAGGACTGAGCATTTTTTTGTCGTTATAGAGAGTTATCGTTATATGGAATGAACAAAAAAAAATCAAATTAACAAGATAACATAGCATAAACAATAATACCGATAATAAATATTTACTTGAATGGCGTATCGCTATAAAGAGTGTTTCAATATGTGGGTTTTAACACAAACCAACCAAGTTGGGCTCACTTCAACGTTACAGGGAGTTTATTGTTATAAAGAGTTTACACTGTATTTTTAAATAATTGTATAATGTTTTCCGAATATTTTACAAAAAAAAAGTATTTTGTGTTCTTTAATTTGTCTTTTTGATATAACCTAATTGTTTATTGTTTTTTTTAAGATAAAACCAACTTGTGGTCTAACATCTCTGCCGGAACTTTCTCCGTCCAGTATAACTAAACATATGGCATCTCTATTAGAAACAGCAACTGAAGATGATATTTTACATGATGTCATATTTAAGGTAAGTGTAATTAAAAGAAATACAGTAAACTAATATTCTATCCTAAAAAATAATTATTTAAAAAAAAAATATAAATGTATTCTATGACCAAATTTATAATTACTTGAAATGTAAGCAATTCTTCTATATTCTATACTAGCTTTTACCCGCGACTCCGTCCGCGCGGAATAAAAAAAATGCACACAAGATAAAAAAGTTCCTATGTCCGTCTCCTAGTTCTAAGCTACCTCCCCATCAATTTTCAGCTAAATCAGTTCGACAGTTTTTGAGTTATAAATAGTGTAACTAACACGACTTTCTTTTATATATATGGATGAAAGAAAATTAAAAATAAACACTTCAAAATACAGCAGAAAGGCAAATTCCGAGTAAAATATATATTTTTTTAGGTGAACAACAAATTGTACCCGGCTCATATATTCATAGTGGCATCCAGTAGTGAATATTTATACAAAATGTATCAGGAATCACGCACAAATACAGATGATAAGCCTATAGTATGTCTAGATAATGTACATCCGGAGGTATTTGAAAGGATATTGAGGTATATGTATACTGGAAGTTGTGACGTCACAGAATTAGGACCCTGTAGCCTAAAGATAAGAAAGGAAGATCTAAATGCTGTTATTAAGAAGGAAAAAAACGAGATCGATATTGAAATTGATGCTGTTGGTAAGAATTTAATGTTTTAATTACTTTGATTGACAATATAAATCATTGAAAGGTGATATTTTATCCTTTTGGTTGTGTTATTTTTTTATAATTTTATTTGTATGTATGTATGTGGAAGTGTGCATCGGTAGATGGATTATGTTGAAGGTGACATGATTAAGGGAGGGATGATTGAAATTATAGATTTATGTAAAGGAATATTTCAAAGTGTTTCACTAAAGTGCTTGATAACTAAATAATAAATGACCTAACACATAATACTTCCTGACAAAATAGTTTGCATTTCACAGCTTACTTGGAGATTGTGAATCATAAACGATGACTTTGACAAAAAGTATCAAGTTTGTATCCACAATTTGGACTATTAAAAGAGGCCCTAAATTCATTGATAATAAAAACATTATCAGCCAGTGACATGAATTATGTTTGCCACAGCCGAAGGATCCAAAAAAAACCGAGATTGATTCTTATAATTTAATTTAATGAATAAAAATTACAAATTAAACTTATTACTAACTATGCTATGTTCCCTCCGAAGTTAGGATTGGAATTGCTTAACTTATTACAATTAATAATTACGAAATATCGGTGCCAATGCTGCCTCAGCGCCTCGTGTCAACTTAAGTGGGTCGCGGCGAAGTCAACGCACTGCTGCGTCGGCGATCTTCCTTATAGGCATATATGTAACACCTCCCCTCGCAGACCAGCAACTATTTGAGAACTTTAAGCGAAAATGTTGCTGGGAACTCAGGGTCTTGGCTTCGATTTTCTTTAACATCTTCATATACTCGCGGTGGTAGATTTGTAAGGTTTTCCTTCTTAGTTGGCCTCCACCACTTGTACCAGAGTCCTAATCCGATAAGAATGGCTGCACTGCATGCAAGGGTATAAAATGGTATCGTCGTATGGTATAATATGGTGTCCGAATTAAGGCTGTTGAGTTGTATCGGATTTTCGAAAGTTAGCTGTTCCTGAATATCGTGAAGTCCTTGCAGGTTGATTGAGTTAAGATTTATGTGTTTAACGTGTGCGACTTGATCTTTTATGTCATATGGAATTTTCATTATTTTTAGAGGTTGGCCCTTTATTTCGTCGTTGTCATTCGTGATGGTGAATTCCTTAGTTCTTAAGTAACAGTTAATTGGGATAGTGGTTAGATAGCTCCCTTGTAAAGAGGTGTAGTCAGTTTTTCCACAGAATAGTTCCACTCTCGTTGGATGAGGGAAGCACACGACAAAGTGCTGATCGTCCAATTTTTCCATAGCCTCCTTGGTTAAAGAGATATTATGGAATCTGCAGGAATTCTCTAGGACTTGACTGGTTATAAGTTTCTTGATGCAATCCCCCTCTGTTCGCATTTGGGTTCCCACGTCCTTTTCACATAAATACCAGGTGCTTAACTTCGGGCATTCTGCCTCTATGTACACATGATATTTTTCAGATGTTGCTATATATGGATAGGAAGGGATTAGGGCTTGGTTGTGTTTGTTAGGAACGACCGATAGTCGATATAGGTTATATATATCTAAGGAAACTATAGGAAATTTAAAAATTATAACTATTCTATCGTCAGCATAATATGACCCTGTCCTAATTATATCATAGTATTCTCTAAGTTCTAAATCTAATATTTGACCCTTATTATATACCCTCTTAAGTTTATCTAGCATCGATTTTAATGTAGTTATATCTAACATAGAATGATGTGCGCTCGATGCGCGTATAAAAGCTAACGTATTCTCTATCCTAAGTAATTCTGCTAATAAATCATCTATATTTTCACTTATAATATCTAGTAATTGTGCAAATTTAGCGTATTTAATTAAACTCGAGTCTCTATAAGCATTTTGGTCTAAAATTAAATGTAAAGTTTCGTTAATTTTATGCTGGTTATTAGCTAATTCTATTAATATCTTATTATGTCGAGACATCCACTCTTTACTAAGACTTATACGATTATTAAAGTCATTAACTACTTTAGTTTGACTGTCCTGTAACGTTTTAATAGCGCTGTCGTACTTAACGGCGTCGGAATAGTCAAGATTCCCGGTTACACTCTTTATAATGGATCCAAAGCCGTTAACAAGTCCTCTCTTTACTCGTGTAGGCTGTAGTGACTTTAACTGGTTCGATACCTTATGGAGTTTAACAGTAAGATAGTTAATTTGAATTTCATACAGTGAATAAGTGTCATTGTCAAGTCGCGCTTCTATGTTACGCAGTTGAGTCTATTGTATCGGTTCTGTCGGCTATGTCATTTAATTTAATATATTGCAAAAATGTGTGGTAATTCGTCGTAAGTCTTGTCGGTCCAAGTTTGTAGGGTAAAAGTCCTGGTCCATCTGCTAAGCTCTCAAGTTTTATTTCTTGAGACAGTGTCTTTTCCGTCGTCAACAGTAGTAGTATCCTGAAACAATTTAGCCGTCTTAGACACGCGTTTCAGTCTGTTCTTAGCTACAGGCCCGCGTTTCTTTGACGTATAAATATGTATAGGCAAATCGGCTAAAACTGTATCCTGAGTATAACGAGGGGCCGTTTTTTGACGATTAGCGAAGGGATTTTTAATGAATACTTGTTGCTGAGGTACATATTCAGTTTCGGGTTCGCGGTTTTTATTCCGACTCTCTATAAGGGCTGTACGAGACGCAAGGGTTGATTTATTCACTATTTCATATACGATTTCCATTCGTGCCTTGTGATTTTGCAGATATTGTTGTAAGAGATGCTCATTAAAGTTAATATCGTTAAGATCTCTGGGATCGAAATGTCCTGTTAATAAATCAAAAGGTCTACACTTAGTAAAGCTATGAATCGAACTATTATATGCGATTATCGCGTAAGGTATGAGGTTAACGATTGGTTCGTCTTTATGCTTTAATTTTAGAATTCTAATATGTTCTAAAAGAGTTGAGTGAAAACGTTCGATATTTCCATTATCATTCGGCGAATGTGGCAAAATTCGGTGGTGGTTGATTTTATGTGTTCTAACGAATTCGGCAAAAAGCTGATTAGTAAATTCTGTTCCGTTATCGGTCACTAACGTCATAGGAACTCCGTGGTGCGTACAGTAATGTAGCAAAGCTTGTAAAATACTAATTGCCGTACCGTCTCGTAAGTTATAAGCTTGACCGTACTTTGTAAAAACGTCCACTAGCGTTATATACTTTTCGTTTTGAATTGTTAATAAATCCATATGAACAATCTCCAAGGGTTTGGTAGCAGGGGGTACGATATTGAATTGTGGTCTAATGGGATTCCTGTCGTACTTCGCTTGTCCGCATATTGTACATTCGTTAATAAATTTAGTTATTTGTTCCTTCATTTTAGGCCAATAGTATTTTCCAGAAAGGGCTAGGTAACATTCGTTTATGCCGCGATGGTTGGTTTTTCCATCGTGATAGTGCCGAATTATGTCCTGTTGGTGTAAATATTCTTTTACGTTTTCTCGCTCGGATTTTGTTAACACAAGATTCATGGAAGAACTTCTAAATTTATCTTGAATTATAGGGATAATGGAATACATAGCGAGAGGTGGATTTATTAATAACCCAGTCTTAACTTTGGGACTGACATATTCTTTGATAGCGTTAATTACGTCGTTTTCGAGATTATTTTCTGATATTTGTACAGCAATACGCACATGCGTTTCGAACGGTTTAGTTACTGTCGGTTTCCTCTTAATGTCGCTAACGATTGTAAAACATAATTGCCTATGAAATTTATTAAGTGGTTCGTCGGTTATTGGGATCTCGAGTATAGGGTGTTCGTTACTGGTATGCACTGTCTCGGTAGAAGAGTCAGCTAATGTGGGGATAATCTCTGAGGGATTAGCGATTAGAGAGTTAAGCTCGTCTATTTCTTCTATCAAGGAGGTATTCTCATTGTGAATTTCGATACGCGAGAGGGCGTCCGCGTTAGTATTATATCTACCTTTTTTATATACAACCGTGAAATCGTACTCGCTTAGACGTAATCTCCATCTGGTAAGACGTGAATTCGGTTCTTTTAAATTCATCATCCATTGTAACGGTTTGTGATCAGTTAGGATTTTAAACTTTCGGCCAAAAAGATAAGGTCTAAAGTACTTAGTCGCCCAGACGATCGCGAGAAGTTCTTTTTCTATAGTACTATAGTTAAGTTCGCTATCGTTTAAGGTGCGCGACGCATAACATATGGGTTTATCGGAACCTATCGGGCCTTGAGAAAGTATAGCGCCAATAGCGATATTGGAAGCATCTGTCGTGAGTATGAATTCTTTACTAAAATCCGGGTATTGAAGTATGGGGTCATTCGTAAGAAGAGTCTTGCATTTCTGAAAGCAATTAACATATTCGGAATCTAAAGTTATTTTTCTACCTTTTTTTAAACATTGAGTAAGCGGTTTTGTTATACGCGCGAAATCCGGTATGAACTTGCGATAATAACCAAGAAGTCCTAAAAATTGCTTAATTTCCTTTGGGGTTTTCGGTATCGGATATTTTTCGATTGCTGAGATTTTATTCGGATTGGGTTTAATACCGTCTCTACTAATTATATGTCCCAGGTATGCAGTTTCAAGCTTAAGGAACTCGGACTTGTCCATTTGAATTTTAAAGTTAGAATCTTTTAAACGCTGGAAAACTTTCTCTAGGTTAACCATATGCTCCTGTAATGATGTGCTAAATACAATGATGTCGTCCAGATAAACGAGACATATATTATTTTGTAATCCTTTTAGAACATTATCCATAACGCGTTGAAATGTAGATGGACTGTTTTTGAGACCCATCGGCATGCGTAAGAACTCGAAATGACCGTGCTCAACATTGAATGCTGTTTTTGAGATATCTTCAGGGTCCATTTCCACTTGATAAAATCCGCTAGCTAAGTCTAACGTTGTAAAGTACTGGCATTTTCCTAACTTGTCTAAAACATCATTTATATTAGGTATAGGGTACTTATCGTCAATGGTTTTCTCGTTTAATTTACGGAAATCAACTACTAAACGCCACTTCTGTTTTCCAGAAGCGTCAGCTTTTTTCGGAACAATCCAAATGGGAGAACTCCAAGCGGAGTCGGAAGGTCTTATAATGCCTTGGTCTAACATTTTCTTAATTTGGTCCCTAACTTCTTGACGATGTATGAACGGGTAACGATAAGATTTCGTGTAAACCGGAACTTCATCGGTAGTTTTTATTCTGTGCTTTATTTTATTCGTGAAAGTTAATTTTTCGCCTTCAATATAGAAAACATCCGAATAACGAGAACAAAGATTGATAAGGTTTGCTTTTTCCTCTTCATTTAGATGGTCCGTTCGTAATCGAGATATGACGTCTTCTACGCGTGTGAGCTTTGAGCTACGGTAACTCTCTATATTAAAAAGCTCGGCTTGCGCTGGGTGGTTGAGCGAAAAGACTATGTCGTTTTGGGTAGGGTTCTCTACTTCGATATAACCGCGATTATTGCTTACGTTGGTAATACACTCATGAATTATACAGTTGCAAATTATTTGCTCTTTTACGTGAACATCACCGTCGGAAGTGTTAATAGGGATACGAATTAACTTAGAGGAACTAGCTGGAATTATATCCTCGTACAAGTTTATATTACGTGAATCGTACATACGAATAGGATTCGTCGCGGATCGCGTGATTAAACGAAAATCTTTTAAGTCTATCTTCGCTTCCCATTTACTTAGTAAATCTAATCCTATCAAACCGTCAAAGTAATCGTGAAAACGATACACGAATAACTTTATGTAACTGGAATCGTTAAATTCTTTAAAACACGGTAATGATACGGAATAATTATTTCTACTGGTGGCATGCACATTAGTTACCTCGAACGGATCGTAGTTGAGTGGAATATGCGGGAAATAATTTTGTAGCGCTTCAGGGCTGATAAAAGATTGATTCGCGCCGGTGTCAATTAGAAGTTTAAGCGGCGGGTTCGCGATACGAATGTAAGGTAACTGTCGTTGTGTCTGTAAATTTAGTTCTATCTTGGCTTTCCTGAGGACTTCGCAATCCGAAAATCCTTTTCGTCCTGACTATGACCTGGCTGAGGTTCTATGTCATCTGTCGAGTCACAAATCGGGTTATCTGTCACGTCATAACATGTCACATCAGAGTTATAGTCGTAATCGAATGCATTATAGTCTGTATAATCGGGTTGGTAGTATTGTGGTTCGTAATAATAGTATTCGGACGGATAATATTCGTCATAAGGGGAACTTAATTCATGAACATTCATATCTCTCGACTTGAAGTAATTAGTCGGTGGTGGGTTACCTGACTTAAACCAATTATGACCTGTCATTGAGGTATGGGGTAACACCTTCGGTGCGAAATGTTGAACACCACTCATCGGCTTGGGGCCTGAATTTTGTAGGGGATTATTTCTAGGTGGTATACGGAATACATTACTTTGGGGGTTGTAGTTACGGGGTAGTGCGCGGAACATTTGTTGGGTTCGAGTTGGCATATGGGGTTGATTTTGTGGGGGATTAAATTTAAAAGGTTGTGGTTGAACTTGGTTTGCCATACGTGGTCCTACTTGCATCGGCCAGCTAGGTACTGACATTTGGAAGGGTTGAGGACGCGGTTGGGGTGTATAATTTACGGGTATATTTAATTTAAAATTTTGTGGGGCTCTTGGGGACTCGTGCCGTTGATGTAAGTACTGCACGTTTAATTCCTCCTGTACAAACTCTAATGCTTTTTCGATTGTCGGGGGTCGCATGCATCTTATTCGGGACCCTAAAGGCTCCTTAAGGCCACGAACAAACGCCTGCATAGTAACTTTCCTATATAATTGTCTTTTTGCGTCAATTGTTGTCTTTAAAGTTTCGTGTAGTGTTACATAAGTCATTAAGGTACTGAATAAACTTTGACAATGGTCATAGAACTCTTGTGGAGTCCTATTTCCTTGAACGGCTAAAGAGAGGTCATTGTATAAGGCGGTTTCGTCTCTTTGATCGCTGAAATTGTTAATTAGATTAGTTCTTATTCCGGCCCAACTATCCGGTATGCCGTTTGAGTTTAGGGTGCACGCGGCGGTGCCTGTTATTTTATTTAAAATACCGTTTAAAAGACATAAATTCGATAATTCGCTCCCAGGGGCAGCGCTTATATATTTTGCCACTATCTGGTCGCATATATTAATAAATCGGGGCAACACATTAGGGTTGCCGTCGAACTCAGGTACGGGACGCAGGACCTTGAAAATGGTGTCTGGGTCCGTACTCATACTGTTTTCTAAGAATATATCACCTAAGTAAATATCTAAATCTAAATTTCTATCTAGGTCTAAAGTACGTCGACGAGCCTGCTGCGATGCAGGTGCCCGCGATTTACCTAAAGGTTTAGGGTGGAAAATTTTGGTATAGGATAACTAAGACTTAGGATAAAAAGGAAGCAACACGTGAACAATTCAAGTGTACTTACAGTATCATATTAATCTGGTATTCTTTGGTGAATCGATGACTGGATTCTCCTCCGGCGTGCAGCAGGTTCGTTGCTGGATATTCGATGAGGGACTGGAAAGTCGCCCGGGCCGCCCGCGATGATCTTCTATTCTTGAAGAATTTTATACTCGCAATAGACCCGCGAGTATCCTACCGACTGCGCCAATTATGTTTGCCACAGCCGAAGGATCCAAAAAAAACCGAGATTGATTCTTATAATTTAATTTAATGAATAAAAATTACAAATTAAACTTATTACTAACTATGCTATGTTCCCTCCGAAGTTAGGATTGGAATTGCTTAACTTATTACAATTAATAATTACGAAATATCGGTGCCAATGCTGCCTCAGCGCCTCGTGTCAACTTAAGTGGGTCGCGGCGAAGTCAACGCACTGCTGCGTCGGCGATCTTCCTTATAGGCATATATGTAACACATGTGTAAATATAATTTCTCATTTCCATTCAATTTAACTACATATTCAACTATGTCCGACTGTATTATTTAGTTGAAATAAACTCAATAATCAAATTACTATTATATCATATCACGCACTTGATTGAATGTGTATGACTATAAAGGTGAAGACCGAAGAAAGTATGTATGTACTATGTGAAGGAATATGTGTAAGAAAGGATGAATTCAGATATGACGGCTCATAGAGATGTATGGAAGAGTAGTACATACTGTCTCGATCCTCAGGTGGCATAGGTTCAGGTTGATGATGATGATCACCCATGTAATATTCCTCCATTCCTACAGAAAATCCAATGGAAGTGACCGCATTCGAAGTATACAAGGGTCAGAATAACAAACGTAGTAATAAAAACCGTCGCAACACCGACACTCCTCCGCGCAGCATTCACTGCGACCCTGTCAAACTCGTGCAAGCTAGTGCAAAACGCCTTAAAGTTATGGGATTACATAAACTGCTTGATAAATACTAGTAAGTAAATAACTTTCGTAAATATAGTCTCCCACACGCATTTTATGACAGCTTTTTAACATTGACAGAGCTTATAAATTTTAAAGGTTACCAGTGAGCAAAAATTTCTTAACTTCCATAAGTCATGTTGCATTCCAAGGAACTTACGGTTAAAAATATATAAACACTAGCTGTCGCCCGCGACTTCGTCCGCGCGCAGTTCAAAAAAAAAATGGGGGGGGGGGTTATGAAAAATAGATGTTGGCCGATTCTCAGACCTACTGAATATGCTCACAAAATTTCATGAGAATCGGTCAAGCCGTTTCGGAGGAGTACGGGAACGAAAACTGACACGAGAATTTTATATATTAGATACTTATAAAGTGGTATTTTTAAAGTTACAGGGATGGCACTATATATCTTAAAGAAAGTGCAACATATACAAAGAATAGTCCACCTCCACTCGACCGCGAGTCTTTCCCAGAACTGGTGGACACTAATGTTGGCTGCAAAGACGGCTCACTCATACCCGCACACAAGTGTGTGCTGGCAGCCCGCCTGGAGTACTTCAATGGAATGTTCATGCATTCCTGGACAGAGGTAGTAAACATCCTGTATAATAGGAATTTTATATTATACAGGTTGTCCGGAAATTATAGATTTTTTTTATTTTAGATATTACTTTTTCCAACTCATAAAATAATGTTTGTGCAATTATAAAATCTTTTGTTTTTTACTTGATACAATATTAAATACTTCTCTAAGCCTCTATTTATAAATGTATGAATGTTCCAGTTGTGAAGATTTCTTTTATGAATACTGATACAAATTATTTTATTTATAGAGCAAAGTGATGTCGACGGTGACTCTACCAATAAACTATGGCATTCTATTGCCAGTTATTAACTTCCTCTACACTGATTCTTGTCCGGAAATTGAAAATTCAGAGAGCATTGATTTTATTTGCAGTATGCTTATAGTAGCGGACCAACTGTTTATAACTCGACTTAGAGAAATGTGTGAAGTAACATTAGCAAGTTTGATTACATTGAAAAACTGCGCCGAACTCTGCCAGTTCGCTCACACATACAACGCCACACAACTCAAACAATGTTGTATGGAATTTATTGGCCTTAACATATGCAATATACTAGAAAATCGTTCGCTTGATTTGTTAGAGGATACTCTATTAGAAGATATATCAAATTATTACTGCAAATTTAATCCCATAATGTCATCTCGAGTCATCACACCTTTTTTCAACAGTCCCAATGATGATGTTATTGACGAATTCGCAAAGAATTCACCCGTCGATCTTAGTGTTATAGATGAGGATTTGAAGAAAGATGACAGCATTTTAGAGGTCAATAAGAGAAAAACTAAACAATCTAAGAAAGTTGAATATACAGAGAGTGAGAAAGCTAGAATGAGATACGAGTCTGTGAGCTCCGTAACATCTCTGGACCTCTCCTACGATACCTCAGGAGATGTGACTCTGTCTTTAAATTCTATTGCGAAAGAAAACGAGACAAAGAAAATTGAGAAAAAGGACAAATGGATAGAAGTGCCATCTGCCCAACAAAAGCAGCAAAAGGTCATACAAGCGAGACTCAAAGCAATCACAACCGCTAAAGAAATTCTCAATGAAACTCCAACTGAGTCATTTATAAAGCTGACTAAGAGTAACTCTTCGAATGCCATGAATTCAAGCAAAGACAATCATGGCCCTGGTACTTCTCGTATGTCCGAATCTCCTAAGGAATCAACATTCTCAGAGTCAAATTGGGGTCCACAATGTAACTTAGTTGTTAATCATATTGGACCAAAACTCTCTCAAAAGCAAAGGAAGAAATTGGCCATGCAAGGGAATGATGTAGCAACACCACAAAACTTGGATAGCTACTTATCTAATAAATTAAATTTAGGAAGTCCACCGGACAAGCCAAGAAATCCATGGAAAATTTGTGAGGCTCCCATAGCCAGTAGTAGCCCAAAAGCTAAAGGGATAGAGTTCAATCAGATTTTGGCTGACCAAAAGAAGCAGAAAGATGACTTCTCTAGAATCATGACAAAGCCTTTGGCACTAACACAGGTATAAAAATATAATTTAAGTGTAATTTTAACTTTTTCATTCCAATATGAAAATTATGTACTAGTAAGTAAAATCCATTATTTAATCCTTGTTTTCTTTATGTTTCACAGCTTGAAGATAAAGCAATTGAGGAATTGGAGAGATTTTACAATGTGCATGAAATAGATGATGAATTGATAACGGTGCGCCGCATCGAGCTTCAAGTGTCCTCACCACAATGGATTCACACTGCCCCAAAGTGATAATTATGTGCTATTTTAAAATTATACATTTACATTACAATTTGACATATTGATATTTTAACATAATTATAATAAATTACAGAATCTTTTATTTTTAATTATTGTTTTATTGACATCTAATCAAACAACTTTGTTGTAAATATAACTGAAATACTGTAGAAGTCATTTCATGCAATAAAGTTTATGAGTTTGCTGAACTAAGAGAAAATAATATTTGAAACAAAAATCCATAGTTCCATAAATATTTATTTACACTATACTATTTTAAAACTATTAGCAAAACAGTAAGGATTACATACTATTTTTTTGGTGGAAACGCTTTAAGTAGTTGATTCAACTGTCTGTGTGTTAACTTTTTTTCTCCAGGAACTAAAATACCTTTTTTCCCTTGCTCTCTTTGAGTCGCAAGTTTTTGGCTAAAGTCACGGTAACAGCCTTGAAAAGCGGTTATTTCTTTCATACATTCTTGTTGATCGAAGTCATGTTTCTTAAAGCACGCAAACATTAATGAAATCTCTTGCATGCAGGCTGCTTCTTTTAGATTATCTCCTTTCCCTGATACAGTTTTCTTCAGCTTGAGTGGTAAAAGCATTTGAAACGGCACAGGTTCTTTTTGCGGTGCTCTGGCTGACTTATTAAATGGTGCCGAAAATAGTAAGGTATTTAACCTCATTTTTATGTTTTTACACTATATCGTTCGTTTTAGTTTTTCTATTAAAAATTATAGGTTATGTATTGTCTAAATTTTGACAAGATACACTTAACTGGCAAAGTGACAGATGTCACTGCAATATCACCAAAGCAAACTGCTTTAAAAGATTATAGAACAATTATTATTCGTTAAGTTTCGGTGAAATTTAACTGAAACTGCTTATTTTGTTAAATAACAAGAAAAACATTGGATTGTTATTTACATTTCAATATCGTTTCATTTACAGTGGAATCTCTTTAAGTCGAAACCCTCAACAAGTAAAAAAAATGCCGTCTCCTTCCACTGAACCCTCAAATTCACGGTATCTCGAATTATTCCGACTTTATTTCCCTAGGCAGATGTCTTATACTCGATAATTCGTATTTAAAAAATGAGACTCTGTGAGTCGAATATAGGAAAATATGACGTCTTCTTCTTCTTCTTTTAATTTATAGTGGACCCCATCGTTTTTTTCGATGATTTCGCCAAAGTCAAAGTTGAAGATAAATGAAAGTGTAAAGTATGTGTGATCAAAACATTAAATAGCAAGAGACAATCAAGGTAACGAGGTCCGGTATACTCCGACAAATGACCGGTAGCTGATGATGTCAGTTGAGACACTGAAAAAGGACAATATGACGTCTTACTTACGAATGACGTCGTATTAGGAATTCCCCGTCAAATTCTTCATGTCTTGAACTTCTTGTGAAGTTAAATATTCCAATAAATTATTAGAAGATATATAAGTCAAAGTTTTGTGCTTTTCCCTTCACATTTGAGATATCAAAGTTCTATCGTATGATGAAGGGGTAAAAGAAACAGGGATGTTCAAGCTTTATACTCTAGCAGCTGTCGCCCGCAACTCTGTCCGCACGACATTAAAAAACTTTATTAGTAGCGAACTTTATGTGTTCTTCCAGATTATGTTCAACAATCGTACTGAATTTCAACAATATCCGTTGAGCCGTTATGTAGATACCTTCAAACAAACATCAATCCATCAAACATCATCTAAACATTCCCATTTATAATATTAGTGAGATTTTACAAAACAAAAAGAATTTCTGTCCTTAATCCGTCTGATAAGTACCAAACAGAACAGAAAGTGAATTTTCGATTTTAATTTACGACTTTTGTCTAATCTATGGCTTAGATGAGATAAAAGTAAAAAGATTAAATTAAAATGTATAAAGTTATCGTCCAAACATTATAAAATTTGCGGTGATTCGAAGGGCACTTTTAAAGCTTAATTTATGATCTTATTTATTCATTTCGTTTTTTATTGAAGATTAACTATTTACCAACAAAGACAATACCAGTAATGAAATAAATCTGTAAATTTTGGCTTTCATTGAGGTATTGAAAAATAAAAAAGAAAGGATGGTATTTTTAGTTTATTGTGCGATACGTAGCCAAATGGCTACGTATCGCACAATAACAATATAAACTATTCAACTTCTAACTTCATTATTGTATTTATTTATTAGTTGTACTATTATAGTACTTATTTGTAATTAGTTAGTTATACTTATTTGTATTTAGTTTGAAATACCTAAATTATAGTACTTATTTGTTCAATTATTTTAATATGTGTGTACATAACTACCATCTATCCGACGTTCTTAACTTGAAGAAAAATTGTGTTTCAACTTGCACATATTTGCTAAAAAATTCAAAGATACAGAATATAGAAAGATTTAACAGTGGTAGACGCCAGCAACAACAACATCCGTTGCACGATTTGGCCGGTTCGCCCGGTGAAATACCACGACCACACAGAAGACAGGTTTGAAGTAGAAGTAATTCCGCGTTTCGTCTGATGAGTGTGGTGCCGGAGGCTTAATTTTAGTCATCTTTCTCTTCTCACCCTTTTCTTATAAGGAAAGTTTGGGAAGGGCATGTGGATTTGATGGAAGTGCATCTCGCATAGGAAGGTTAAATATTCTCTTTTCGTGCTTCTCCTCCTTCGTCGATTGGGGGTAGGCAACGCATCTGCAATTGCGAATGTCTATGGGCAGCGGTCGCTTTGCCATTTCGGCGAATTCATGTGGCCGCTTGCTCGTTTGCCACCTTGTAATATAAAAAAAAGATACGTGTGAACTCATCCAATCCGCACCGGACCAGCCTGGCCTCGTGATTATGGCCTAGTCACCTCTATCTTGGGTAGGATCCGAACCCCTCGGTGGTGACACATATGGTTTAACGATGAATTTATTACGAAATTCGATAGAAATGGGAACAGGATCTTACAATGCTTGAAATTTTTTGCTTATAAGGTAAAAATTAATTATTTGACCTGAATAGCATCGCGAGTATTTCTGATGAAATAAAATAAGTAGAGCGAGCGAGAATTAAGAATGGATTTTCCAAAAATCCTTTCTAATTTCTATAAGTATTTAATGTGAAAAAATATGTACATTTTAAAACTTTCCAGATCAAATTGTTCAGAATGCGTATCTCGTGAAGAACTTACTATAGAAATGATTCTACGAGTATGAAGTAAGGTCTTAGTCGTTGTAGTAAGTTATTTCTTTTGTTAACCATCTGATTTTGATTGTGTAGCCCTGTGGTATAATAAAAGAAGTGCACATGGATGTAGAGAAATCGATGAAAAAGAGGAAAAAAAGGCAAACGCTGCGGCTGTAACTTACGCGACGAAACACAGATGAATGAATAACGTACAGCAATACAGCAGTTATCTAACTTGAAGATTAAATGGATCTACTGATAAAATTATTGTTATAAATACAACAAGAAAATGTCCACTGGACATAGTTTATAGAATCAACTGCTAACTAAAAAAGTAAGTACTAAAGATTTTATACAATTGAATTTCTTTGTATTTCAAGATTACTCATAAACGTTACTAAATTATTAAATTTAACTGTAGAAGAGTTGTTGGTTAATTGCTATTCCAAAGTATTTTGCAGTAGTCAAGTTAAAAAATATTCTAATGTTTATAGATAGTACGTTTAACAACTTAACTTGATTGTTAAAGTTAATATTAGTTTTAAAAGTTATTTAATATGGTATGTTTTTATAGAAGAATCGTGATGCTCCTGATCGCCTTCGCTATTTTCGCCGTGGCGTCTGCCCGCATCATCCCGCCTTCGGTGGTGGCCAGCACCAACCCCGAGGTGCAGGAAATCCTTAACTCCATCCAGAGCTCGAGCACCGACCCCGCCACCGCCGCAGCACTCGAACAGCTGCTCCTCGAAGTACTCGGCATCGCAAAGCCTGAACCAATCCAAGTTGGACCTGCTATTGTCGATGAATACGAGCCCATCCACGTCGGACCAGCTATCGTTCACGAGCCTATCAACGTTGGTCCTGCTATTGTTGACAAAGAGCCTATTCACGTTGGACCTGCCATCGTTGACAGTTATGAGCCAATTCATGTTGGTCCTGCTATCGTCGACAAGGAGCCTATTCACGTTGGACCTGCCATCGTTGACAGTTATGAGCCAATTCACGTTGGTCCTGCTATCGTCGACAAGGAGCCTATTCACGTTGGACCTGCAATCATTGACAGTTATGAGCCAATTCATGTTGGTCCTGCTATCGTCGACAAGGAGCCTATTCACGTTGGACCTGCAATCATTGACAGTTATGAGCCAATTCATGTTGGACCTGCTATCGTCGACAAGGAGCCTATTCACGTTGGACCTGCAATCATTGACGGTTATGAACCAATTCATGTTGGACCTGCTATCGTCGACAAGGAGCCTATTCACGTTGGACCTGCAATCATTGACGGTTATGAACCAATTCATGTTGGACCTGCTATCGTCGACAAGGAGCCTATTCACGTTGGACCTGCAATCATTGACGGTTATGAACCAATTCATGTTGGACCTGCTATCGTCGACAAGGAGCCTATTCACGTTGGACCTGCAATCATTGACGGTTATGAGCCAATTCATGTTGGACCTGCCATCATTGGCAACGAGCCTATTCACGTTGGACCTGCCATAATTGACAGTTATGAACCAATTCATGTTGGACCTGCTATCGTCGACAATGAGCCTATTCACGTTGGACCTGCAATCGTTGACGGTTATGAGCCAATTCATGTTGGACCCGCTATCGTCGACAGGGAGCCAATTCATGTTGGACCTGCCATCATTGACAGTAATGAGCCAATTCATGTTGGACCAGCCATCGTCGACACGGAGCCAATTCATGTTGGACCTGCAATCATTGACGGTTATGAGCCAATTCATGTTGGACCCGCTATCGTCGACACGGAGCCAATTCATGTTGGACCTGCCATCATTGACGGTTATGAGCCAATTCATGTTGGACCTGCCATCATTGGCAACGAGCCTATTCACGTTGGACCTGCCATCATTGACAGTTATGAGCCAATTCATGTTGGACCAGCCATCGTCGACAACTATGAGCCTATTTCAATTGGACCTGCTATCGTGGACCCCGCCTTGCCCGTTGGACCTTCTACCAACTCCCCCCTCGTGCAAATCGTATTAAACGTTCAGTCATCTCAAGCCTAAACCTGTACTACCCAAAGGCATCTTAATCCATTAAATCCGAATCGTTTAATTTAGTCAAATACAAAAATATTTCAAGCTACTGTTTGTTATTAAATAAAAAAATCTTTAATAATAATTCCTTTTTATTTATTTTCCATGTAGAATACTGACTTGAGTTTTCGAAGTTAATAAAAATAGCATATGAATAATATGATTAAATAACTTTTCCGCTATTAATATGTTGGCCATACGTACATACAAAGATGCTATGCAATGCTATAGATATGACAGAATGTGAAATTGAATGGAGAAATATCTTCTCCTCTGATGGCACGACGAATTAAATATTTAGATTACCACGTATGGTTTGTTTTATTTTTAATTCTGGTTTTAAATTTTCGAAATAGCTTTGTTTCTTGTACGAGTATCTAAATAACTTAATAGCCCCCACAGAATTAAAAAAAATTTAAAAAAATTAAAAACTTTAAGTAACAATTAGCGAAAATGGCAATTAAATAACAACTTACTTATAATTCAGAACGAAGGGCCACTTTCTAAAAGTAAACATTTTGATTGACAGGTATTGCTCAATCTTATCAAGTTATTATGTTTTTTCAAGTTATTATCAAATAATTTACGACTGATTTATAAATGATAATAAATCATCCATTTCAATCTAAGTCGCATTAATAGAAATAATCCAAACCTTGTTAGATAGATAGATATTTTTTTTTCAAACTTGATTTTATCTTTAAGCTTTAAGTTTTTAAAAAAATCGAACAAACATAAAACAAGAATTCGCAATAAAAATATTAACTTTAATGGTACTAAAGGATGTCCCATAAGTAAAGAGACAAAACTGAGTGTTCATATCGGCCGAGAAAAAGGTTTTCAAAAAATAAAATAACTCTTGCCATGATAATCACCGGTAACAAGTCTGTCAAATTCGCGTGGTTTTGCAAATATTGTCGATTTTTTTCTAACATGAAGCGGACCGAACGTGAATCGTTAGAAAAAAGAGTAATTCAGTACAATTTTAATAATGGGAAATCCGATGCAGTTCGTAATTTTTCTTAAGAAGTGGCTATAAAAACAAGTATCTACAGGATAATTAAACGTATGAAGAATCAGGAGAGACTGATTTTAAGAAGATTCCGGGAAGGCAAAGTACCATAGCAACTGATCGAAACATAGATAAGGTAAAAAAGGTTTTTAGAGAAGCACCTTCAACATCTGTGCGGACTGCGGCTCACAAATTAAAAATATCTAAGTCAATCATATCCAGAATTAAAGTTCAAGATCTGGGCATGAAGAGTTTTGTGAAATTGTCCGCTCCAAAGTACGTGAAAGACCAAGAAGTGCGTGCTAAGCGAGGTTGCCGTCGAGTTTACCAAAAAAATTTGAAAAAAATTCTCATAATTGTAGATCAAATTTACGTACCGGTTGATCCCTCTGATATTCCTGGGTAGCAATATTTCCACGCTACAAGTCGTGGTGAGTTGGATTACAGTGAAAAAGTTAAAACAAAAGCTAAATTTTTTAAGAAGTATTTGGTTTGGCAAGCTATGGAAGAAAACGGCAATGTTTCCGAACCATTTATCTGTACACGGTCTATGAACTCACAAATTTATTTTCGAGACTGTATTATGAATTATGAAGCGATTAATACCGTTTATAGACAAGTATCGGAGGGAAGACGTTGTATTCTGGCCGGATATGGCTTCGTGTTATTACGAGTCTGAAGTCACTCGATATTTGCAATCTATGGGCGTCAAATTCATATCGAAGCAAAACAATACTCCAAATGTTTCTCAAGTTCGAAGCATCGAAATGTTTTGGGCTCTGTGTAAAAAGGAATATATAAAGTATTCAGAAAAATCAAAAACGTTGACATCTTTCAAACAAAGATGGACTATATTGGCCAAATAACTTCTTGAAAAGCAGTCATGAGACGTGCATGCATTAATTTGAGAAATATCGGCTATAACTGCATCGCAGGAGCAAATTTGATATAGATTGTATTTTATTATTATTATTATTATGCATAATTTACAATGACACACTGAACAGTTGACATACAATTTTTCATACAAAAAAATTTTCATTCAATTGTCTCTTTACTTCTGGGACACTCCAGTATCAATAAACATGATTGATCTTAAGAATAAAAATATACCTGACCACCCGAATTCGTCAATATAGCGAAGAGACTGCCCATAGACTTACGCATTTGCAGATAAGTTTCCTACCTTTACTCAGGTACAAAGGTAATTTATTAAAGGCGGAGAGCTTTGAGTTTATCACTTGATAATATAATAGCTTTTATTAAATGACCTAAATTGCTTTATAATAATGACAGTATTTCCTAACTTTAGCTTCAGTGAAATTTAACATCAAGGTTTTAACGTACAAAGCATTAATTTTTAATTCTCGTTAATCGCACCTAAAGGATTAACGATTTAACGAATTTAATGATAAAATTAACAGGAAGTATATAAAGACAGAAAATCAGTCATTCAGTGTCAGTCTACTTTAGGCTAAAAGTAAGTACAAACATCGATACTTTTCCTCACTCAGAATGTTTAGACTTTTAAGACTTATGTGATTAAATTATACTTATTGATTATACTTTTCTTATCTCATGTTCAAACTTTGTTTCAGGCTTGTTTGCAAATTTCAAGACATATAAATGTAGAACGAATTATGTTTCTAACTTTGAATAACATTTATTTTAATAAAAAGATAATATTTTTAAAATTGTGGAACTTAATAGACTTGTTTTATTAATATGTCGTTGTTTTTTCAGAGAAGCATCATGAAATTCGTAATCGCTTTTGCGCTATTCGCCGCGGCGTCAGCTAGCATCATCCCACCTTCGGTGGTAGCCAGCACCAACCCTGAGGTTCAGGAGATCCTCGCTGCCATCCAGAACCCGGCAACGGACCCTGCCACCGCCGCCGCGCTCGAACAGATGCTCCTTGAAGTCCTCGGCGTCGCCAAGCCAGAGCCCATCCACGTCGGACCCGCCATCGTTGACAGTGAGCCTATTCACGTCGGACCTGCCATCATTGACGGCTACGAGCCCATCCACGTCGGACCCGCCATTGTTGACAGTGAGCCTATTCACGTCGGACCTGCCATCATTGACGGCTATGAGCCCATCCACGTAGGACCCGCTATCGTCGACAACTACGAACCCATTCATGTTGGACCTGCAATCGTACAACCCTCGCCGGTTGCTTCACCCTCCCCCCTTGTTCAGATTATCTTAAACGTGCAGTCGTCATCTGACGTCGCTATTGATTCGGTCCCCTCCCCTGCGCCCACCCCTGTGCAAGTCGTCGACGAAGCCGAGGCTCCGGAGCCCATCATCGTGGTTGACAAGCCTGAACCTCTACCTGTCATCACTCTGCCTGAAACTATCAATTAATTAATATGAAATGTAACAGACCTGATCACAAAAATATGTACTCATAATCTATGTTTTTTACTCTGTGTATAATGAATTAATAAACTTTTTGCTTCTAATAAGTTTTTTATTTCTTTTCTTATCTAGAAGATTCACAAAATAAGTTTTTTATAGACAGAATAATTTGTGATTTATACAACCCGGATCTGTCTATAAAGATAGCTAAATAATTATTTCTTTTTATCAGTTATTGCAGTGACAAATTATTTCTTTCCGAAATGTTTCATGTTCGTCTTACTCTATATCTCTATATCATGGAATATTAACTTGATACAATAATCATTTGAAAATTAAAGTAAGTATGATAAGGACAACTCAAGGCACCTGTTACAAATGCACAGCAAAATTTAATTCATTACTTTAGCAAAAATTTGTAGGCGTTTAATTTTTTTCTCAGGTACTCACGAAACAAAATTAGCTATGAAGTTCTGGTAGGCGTAGAGTAATTAAAAAATTAAAAACACAATTACCAACACACCACCGATGTCACAGGAGAGATTCAATAGTCTAATAACACAAAAATAAAAATGTACGTACTTATACTAATTAGTCATGTCTCTGTAACATCTTGTATTCGCTACGATACGCTGATTTCCGCTCTTTTCAGCATTCAGGTTTTTCAATTCAAATACAGTCAAAATCTGTTATAACGACATCGAAGGGACTACTCATATTGAGTCGTAAAAACCGATAGTTGTAACAACCGGTGACAGGTATTAATAGGAAAGATATGTATATAACATTCAGCCAGGACCTTTGATTTTGGTCAATTTAACCGGTATGTTGTTCTAAACGATTTCGCCATAAACGGTTTTGACTGTATATTCAAACATAATCTAGTTATAGAATGGACATTATCAGCCTCTTATTTTAAATATTTTAAACATAATCACACATAGTCGACACAATCGCTATGTGTCTAGACAACCGAAACTCTACCAGTGGTTTTTAATTTTATCTAGTGGTTTGATTCGCAACGACTTGTCTATTAATATACGCACGTTTATTTTAAATGTTTTTTACTCATTGCAATAACTAACTTAATAATCGCTAGCAAAATGTTTATTTCGTAGTATGATTAGTGCGTATTATTAAAAAATTAAATATTACATTTGATACTTTTTTTAATATTCAATATTAGTAAAAAAATAAACTACGTTTATAATTTTGGAAAAGATGATTTTATTTTTCTGTGAGAAAGAATAATATTTATATAATAAATAAGTTCTGAGCTCTTATCGTGTGCTCGACTATGCTTCTTACCTATTCTTAAAAGCAAAGGAATCTTAAAGAAGGAACAACAAAAACAGACCTCACGCCAGTAATCCAGTGTTAAAAAGAAAGTTGTCTAATATTGTGAAAAAATGAACAATCAGACACGTGTACGTAACGTATACGTAACTGTAAAGGATGTCAGTTGTTTGATAATGAACAAATTATCGTGTAAGATACAATATCTTTAAGCTTTTTATAATGCATGATGATAAAATATACGTGTGTATGTAGAAACGTGTATGGGAGTATTTATTGAATGTCGTATAGTACTTGTGTATGGTCCGTGCAATACACAAGTACTATAATAAAATAATATCTAATTATCATAATAATTATTAACAAAAATAATTTAATATATGACTTATGAGAAACAACATCAGTTACACAAAGGGACCGGCGTGGTCATACAACTCACAGAAAACAGGCGGAGTATTGACTAGCATTTGATGTGATGAGGTACCGACTAAATTCTAGTCTTCTGTGAATAACGCTGTCAAATTAGAAAGGGGAAACATATTGATTTTAACCGTAAACAATTCGTCTAAAATTTCATCATCATCAGCCCACTATACTTCCGCACTGAAGGACTCCTACACTAACTCAGGGGTGACTAGGCCATTGTTAACCACGCTGGTACTTCACACGCATCCTTGAATTTCTTCGTAGATATGAGCAGGTTTTCCTTCATCGGACTTCGGATAAATGTAAATATGTAAATATAAAATCGAAAAACACATTGTTTTATGTCGATCTTAACCCAGGACCTAAAGATTACAAGTAAAGTACTTAACCCCTGAGCCACCAACGCTCTATACGTCTTGTATTTACATTAAAATAACTATATATGTTTCAATCTGAATATGTCTAAAGAATGTTTATTTACATGTGCGAAGTCATCTCACTTTATGTCTACTCCAAGGGACTCGAGACTACCCCAAGTTAGGTGTGACTAGGCCTTACTTAACCACCATGGCCCAGTATGGATTGGTATTAAAATAATCAACCTAATTGCATATTTTCAAAATTATTTATTTGGACAGTCAGATTTTTACACTCAAATCATTTTTAGAAGCGCTCAGTTGTTTGCGTTGAGGAGGATTAAACGGAGACGGGCATTGCGGGGTTAGCGACGATGACCGCATCGGGATTGTAGGACGGGTCGGGTCTTTCGATAACCGGGCCTGGGTGCACGGGCGCAGCCGCGGGCGGGTTCACGGTCTCAATGACAACAGGGTTGCCGGCAACAGCTTGGTTCACCTTGATCAAAATGTGGACTAGAGGAGGCATTTCAGGGACAGTAAGGGCGCCACCATCGGGTACGGGGAAAGGAACGATGGCGGGTCCAACGTGGATGGGTTCATACTCGTCAACGATAGCGGGTCCAACGTCGATGGGTTCGGGCTTGACGAGGCCAAGGACTTCGAGGAGCATCTGCTCGAGGGCGGCGGCGGTTGCAGGGTCGGTGTTTGGGCTCTGAATGGCAGCAAGGATCTCCTGCACCTCAGGGTTGGTGCTGGCGATGACGGCCGGTGGCAGGATGCTGGCCGAAGCCGCGGCGAAGAGGGCGAATACGATGAAGTATTTCATTGTTGACTAGGTTGTAAAAAAAAGTTAGTAAAAAAATTATGATTGCTAAAACAAAAATGTTATTTTTACTTACTTGAAGATTCACTTGTAGAAGTTCAACGAGGTATTCAATGGATAACTGCTTTTCGACAGTGTATTTATAGGTACCATTATCCATATTGTCATTTAATCCAATTTAGATACGAGGGAATTTTATGCTTTTTAATAAAAAAATACTTTAATGCAAGTTTGATTGTTTTATTACATTAAAATGCCTTACCTACGTCGAATATTTTTTTTTTTTTTAAAGTATAGAATAAAACATTTATAAAGTTTTTTTGTCGTAATTCATTTCCAGAAAAAGATTTTACATTGTACATACATGATGTACATGCATGCATATACCTATAGTTTATAGATGTTAGCTTATTTTCCTTGCGTAGTCTCTTAAGGTGTAGGAAGGCTCGGATCGCATTAAAAAGTCAAGTTAAAAGCACAATCCGGGAGTTAAAAATGATCTTAATCGACAAGAAGTGGAGAGAGAATTCTATAGAAATGAAATGATGATTCCATCACCAATGCATACACAGTGAGTCTTTTTAAGGCATCAAGAATGAAGGGCGATGATCAATACATTAATGAAACTTCTTTATCCTTCTATTTTAACAACACAAAAACTAACATGAACTTTTTCGAAACTAAAATTCCAGTACAGAAGGAAGCAGACACATTTACACATTTCATTGTTCTTAACGTAGCTGCCACAGACATAGAAAGAAAAGGAAATTTAAAATACAACTGTTGATAAAATTTAATTTAAATTCCTTGGCCCAAAAAAAGTATCTTTTATTCTTTTTGTATATTTTCAAGCAAGGTTATAATCAGAGCTGGGCATTAACTCGTTAATCCGTTAATCGTTAATTAACGAAGTTAACATTTTGCTTAACGGATTAACTTTTAAGTTAACTTCAAAAAGTGTTAACGCTTTTGTTAACTTCCGTTAAACTCAACTTCCGTTAATAAAAGTCCGTTAATCGTTAAATTAGAAACTTGGAGACGTGCTGTCATTTTGTTTAAATAACGTGCCACGCCACGCTCGTAAGTTCAACTATGTTGGGCGACTGTCGGCGACTCGAATGGTGAACCAACGAGTTGATAATTGATATATGTGAAGTTCGCGTGCAACTGTGATGCATCAGAGTGTCCGGGAAAGACGTGACCAACAGGACCAAAACAAAAGAAGGTTCGAAATAGTATATTTCATTACGAGTATATAAAAGCATGAGTATGTAATAGCCCACATTCCGAACGCTCTTCGCCCCTGCAATACCCTCCAATCCCTTTTTGAGCAACTGTATTAAAACACTTTTTACTCGTGCCTTCTCTTTCCCAACTGTAAAAATGATGTCTATTAAGAAGAAAAAACCAACCACGAAGTTTTTACAAAAAAAAAATCATTGAAGTTTTTATGATTCATGCAAATATTTCTAAAAGAAGCTCCTAATTTGTTACAATATCAGATTTAATGATTTGATGAAGATTCTTTTACGGTTGGCGCCATTTTTCAAACATTTTAGTTAGTTGAGTTTATTGTGTTTTTAGCCGACTTCAAAAAGAGGGAGGTTATCAATTCGACTGTATTTTTTTTTTATTATTCTAATAAATTGCTTAATTTTTTCGCAACCGTAATAAAATAGTTGTTTAGTACACGTGCGGAACTGTCATTACAACTGGTTCCTACTGTCAACCCTCACCTTCGGCTGCGCCTCGGCTCGGGTAGATATTTGTCGGAACTCTTTGCAATGACAGGCTTTCCGCACTCGTAATGAAATATACTATAATGCATTCATACTTGTCTCTTATACTAATGTGTTATAGAATGTTCAGTCAAATTACTATTTTAAACAAGTGTCGCCACAATAAGTGCGAAATTAGTATGTATAATTTTGGTATGGTTAACTGTTAACGATTAACTTTAACTTGCGTTAAATTTTCGAGAATTTAACGCTTTAACGATTAACGAAGTTAATTTTTTAATTAACGGATTAACGATTAACGAAGTTAACTTTTCGATTAACTGTGCCCACCTATGGTTATAATGATAGTTAAGTCGAAAAGGATAGCTTGGATCATCTTTAATCTTTTAACAATACTGATACCTTGCATTTTGATAACACTTCAAATCTAAATTACCGACTGATATAGCAAATATTTATTACATTGATCTATTCTTTGTTACTTGACAACACGTCTTTTATCAATTTTGAGTGGGACAAAAAGAATATGACTTAAAATAAAATGACGATCTTAAAGGGTATCCGCAACCGAAGTAACGAAAACAAAGCGAGAATGGTTTCTTAGAAATAAACAAATATCCTGCATGCAGAGGATAACAGGAGTGAATTTGTGTTTTGTTTTATGTCGTTATATCAAAATGACTAAAAATATTGAATTTAACTATACAGACTGTTTTGGAAAACTTGTGCTCAAACTAGTTATGAGTATCTTTATATCGTCATAAAAGTCGATGATATTGTAACGAAATTATCATCATTAAAATAGCATCAAATAATTTGTTCAGCAGATTTCCTTGATGACTATCTGCTTTTCTCATTTTGAAACGTTCTTTTTGTAAAAGTAACTCTATAATGATCCCGTACAGTAGGAAAATTTTAAAAGTGTCATTTTCTCCTATCGTCGTAAGAGTTTTGAAATAAAAAATCTTTTTCAGTTCACTAACTTTCTCTAATGCTGTAGTAAGTTTTACTTTATCCATATTATTAAGTCAAACATTAGTAATTTTTGTTTCTGACAAAAAAGCAGAATATTATTTGAGTAGGTATATGTATGTAAGTTAACGCTTTATTTATTTACTTTATAAGTTGCTTTCTCTGGCAGTGATCTGAGATTCTTGTACCATATCGGATACAAATTAAATACCGATTTTTTGTTCTTCATTCAGAACTTTTAATACGTGAATGAAATTTTTAAACTGTGCTGATACATTTAATCTTCACTGTATAATATTTTAATACCTTAGCTTCCGTCGTAACTTAATGTAAGGATTAACTTATAGTAAATTATTTTTTTCATCGCGTATTTATCAAATTATTAAGATTAATATTATATAGATTAATGTAAATATCCGACTTGATAAAAACCATTCAATAAAAATGTTGTTATGTTGATCGTATGTTTTCATTGACGTGATAGCTATACAAAAACATTTGTTTCATTCAAATACCGACTATCAGACATGAAGAAATTACGCTTATGCAATTTTTGAAAGCTGACTTCAGGGTACAGCAAAAAGTTAGCATAGTTCAGTACAAAATTAATATATTTATTGAAAGGCAAATCTAAAAATTAATAATTACTCTTAGTATCTATTTATATATCTACTAGCTGTCGCCCGCGACTCTGTCCGCGCTCAGTTAAAAATGGGGGGGGTTTATGAAAAATAGATGTTGTCCTATTCTCAGACCTACTGAATATGCACAAAAAAATTCATCAAAATCGGTCAAGCCGTTTCGGAGGAGTAGGGCAACGAAAACTGTGACACGAGAATTTTATATATTAGATTTATGTTAGTGTGAGCATCGCGTCTAAACATCTTCCGTTACGTTATGTTTTACGCATATTTTTATATTATGCCGACAGGACCTTTCTAGGCCCTACATAAAACAAAAACATAGTAATTTCTGTAATAGCTGGACTGATTTTTATGGGGTTTTTGAAGGTAAGTAACTTGTATCCAGGAGGAACATAAATATGCTATTTTTTTAATACATGCCGACAATTACAAAAAGAAATAGAACATTTTGTAAACTGTTATTCGTTAACCGTTTTCTGAATGGATTAAATGAGTTTATTATTACTAAAATGGTCACTATCTGAGTATCATTTTTCCAGTTTAACCAGTACCTAGATAGACATTAATATAGAGTGCATACTAATAGTTGCATTTTGTAGATTAGTAATGTAATTTAATGTAGATTGAAATTGCTTCAGGAGCTTTTGTAGTTTCGGTTTTTAAACCGATAACAATCTGAATGGTTTTATTCTGAAAGTTAATATGTTTCGCAACCTTAAAATGAACATGATAACAAATAGATAATTTTTTGTAGTCCATATCTTAATTAGTAAGATATGGTGCATCCAATTTAGTAAATTATGGCATTAATTATAGAATAGTTAGTATGTCTTTCAAAAGAAGGTAGAGCGGTCTTTGAGTTAAAGCATTAACTTTAAATCGTGTTTGATGAAAAATGATGGATAACAAATTAAATAATAAAATTAAATAATTATTAAAAATATATTTATTGCATTAGAAATTCGTTAGCCTTATCACACAGATCTATTTCAGCTTAGTTAAGAATGTCGGGCAGAACAACAACGGGAGAGGGAAGAACTGGGGCTACGATAACAGGTTCAGGGACGACGGGTTGGTCGACGACAATGACAGGCTCGGCGACTGCGGCCTCCTCAACAACTTGCACGGGCGTGGGCGCAGGGGGGACGGTCTCAACGACGACGGGGGAGCCGGGCACGTTGGTAGGCACGTTGATCTTCAGAATGATTTGAACAAGTGGGGATTGAGCTGAGGGAGCGGGGATGACAGGGGCGACCTCCTGTTCATCAACAATGGCGGGTCCAACGTGGATGGGCTCGTATTCGTCAATGATAGCGGGTCCGACGTGGATGGGCTCGCCAACAATAGCGGGTCCAACGTGGATGGGCTCGTACTCATCAACGATAGCAGGTCCAACCTGGATAGGCTCGGGCTTGGCGATGCCGAGGACTTCGAGGAGTAGCTGCTCTAGGGCGGCGGCGGTGGCGGGGTCGGTGGTTGGGCTCTGGATGGAGGCTAGGATCTCCTGTACCTCTGGGTTGTTGACCACCACAGAGGGTGGCAGCACGGCGGCTGAAGCTACGGCAAGGAGAGCGAAGACTGCGAAGTATTTCATGTTGAATCTGTAAATGAAATAATGGAAACTATATAAAGTACTTAGCGACCATTTTACTATCGAGGGAGGCAAAGTCAATCCACGACAGAAAGTCTGTTTTGTTCTTTAATGTGAAAGTCATCTCTTATCGTCACAACATAACAAGTTTAACCATTTTTAATAAAAGGAAATGTTGAACATAAAGTTTGTTTTGTTTTACTTATCAACACATGTTTACAAAACTATTGTGAAGAATTAAACGTGATGTAATTGGTAACTATATATTTAAGATTATATTATATAATATTTAAGGTTATACAACAAGGCAAGCGAAACACCTAGAATTAAAAATGTTATTACACTTACTTGTTAGTGTTGAATTAACTGTGACATTTGTGATTGAAACAACATATTTATACGAAATTTGCAAAAGATAAATTTTGATAGAAAGACATTAGGTATTTAATTTAAAGCGTATTTTTATCAAATTTATCATATTTGGATTATAATTCATACGACCAATTTTATAATTTTTTACGACTCTCATAAACTTATGAAATACGACAATCCATGCAAAATTCTAAGCGTTGGTTACGTCTTAATGCAGTGGCAAATTGAACTTTGTGAAATCTTAGAAGTAAGGAAAGTTCGATTTTGAAGCATTTGATAATAAAAACGACTATAAATATGCACCCCAGGACAACACGCAAAAAGTCCAGACCATGCAGACTCTCCGCAATACCATTCCATCAGTCTACAACTGACCTTAATGAAAAAAAAGTAATTAAATTGGTAATTCATTAAAAAAAAGAAGGCCAACTTACTTGCTCACCCTACGGCGGCGATAAATACGTTCACTCACACTGCAAAATAAATCATATAATTTATGGTAGTTATTTGATTAGCATAACAAACAGAAAAGGGCAACATGCTCTTAAAAATTAGCAAAAAGTTTACAAAAAATTAACTACCACTTTAGTTTAAAAGACTAAAATTCTAAAACACCGATTACATGAAATGACTTTTTTTTTAAATAATCTGCAAAACTTTTGTTATTTGTGTGGAACATATGGCACCAGATATATTTTACACAAATTTAAACTTTACAACGAGGAAGTAGACCACACCCGTTATTGACCTGCACGGATTAAAGTCTCTGCGAATATCATAAATTAATTTTTAATCATCCAAAGTAATTTATAGTATACTTAAATAGTATAAAGACATTGATTAGACAGTAATTAATAAGATAACATTTTATATATAAACTATGACACAGTACAATAAATACAATTAGCCGGAGCACCAAATACTCGTAAAGTCTGTAAGTCAATTAAAATACCACAGAATTAAAAATATAAATAATAACACCTATTTATATTACTCTGATACTACTAACAACCAACTATTTGCTTCTAGAATTGCAACATGAAATACTTCGCAGTCTTCGCCCTTCTTGCCGTGGCCTCGGCCGCCGTGCTGCCACCCTCTGTGGTGGTCAACAACCCCGAGATCCAGGAAATCCTGGCCTCCATCCAGAACCCAAGCACCGACCCCGCCACCGCCGCTGCTCTAGAGCAGATGCTCCTCGAAGTTCTTGGCATCGCCAAGCCCGAGCCCATTCAGGTTGGACCCGCTATCGTTGACGAGTACGAGCCCATCCACGTTGGACCCGCTATTGTTGGCGAGCCCATCCACGTCGGACCCGCTATCATTGACGAATACGAGCCCATCCACGTTGGACCCGCCATTGTTGATGAACAGGAGGTCGCCCCTGTCATCCCCGCTCCCTCTGCTCAATCTCCACTTGTTCAAATCATACTGAAGATCAACGTGCCTACCAACGTGCCTGGCTCCCCCGTCGTCGTGGAGACCGTCCCCCCCGCGCCCACCCCCGTTCAAGTCGTCGAGGAGGCTGAGGTCCCCGAACCCGTCATCGTAGTTGACCAACCTGTCGTCGCTGAGCCCGTCATTGTTGCCCCAGTCCTCCCCTCTCCCGTTGTTGTACTTCCCGACATTCTTAATTAAAGGGGAATAAAGTACAAAAAAAAATCACATACGGCATGCAAAACACCAGAGTTTATCACAAACATTATTTTGTTTATTAATGCAATAAAGATGTTATCATAAAAAATACAGTTTCATTATTTGAAAAAAAAAAGTACATAAGCTGCATTCTCTATGGACGCTCTAGGTCCAGCTAAAACCTGACACGCTGATTTCTTAAGTGAGTAATGTTAATAAGCATGTACAACACAGTTATTCGTACGTTTATTGGGCTGAGCAGCTTAGTTTTTCTATAAGAGCATGTCAATATTCTTTGTCAATATCAAATGCCATGCCATGCCATAACACGGCTGTATCTATGAGAGTGCTTCGGTCTCAGTCAGCTTGAGAAAAAAAATAGCCGACTTAAAAAAAAAAACAATCTCATAATCTCGGCCGAAACCGACTCCAAAATAACAATAATTATACACTATATAGACATGTTGCAAGAAAGAAGAGAACTTTCTTTAGAGTTTAGAGACACGCAAAATACGCGCTTGTCGTGGAGTTGCGGAAAACTGAACCCCTACTAACTACTAGAGTTTATAGAGTTTTCATGACATTATTTTGTTTCTTTTTAGTGCATTTTTGCATTTTGTTTTAAAATTTTTTTTTTTGAAGTCGGCTATTTTTTTTTTCTTAAAATTTTTATTTAATTTCTCAATTTTTAGTGAATTTGAAGTTCACTTACAAATTTCCTTAATACGTATAAGGACACGTATAAGACAAATAAAGAAAAGGACTTTCCTATTTAATATGTGTGTACTTCAATTCAAAAACGAATTTAGAATGCAGCAGATAACCACTTATCCTTTAAACAATGAAATAATTATCAAAATCGGTATACAAATTGAAAATTGTATACCAATTGTCCAGCCGCGCGCCGCACTAGCATTTTTCGAATGCGCGAAGTTTTTAATCATTTAATATCCTCCAAACTATTGATCAGAATTACATAGTTTAAAGGCTAATGTAATCTGCATTTAATACTCTAGCCTTCAAACATATTTATTTGGATAAAGATTCATACCGAATCTATATATCTTATATATATAAAAGAAAGTCGTGTTAGTTACACTATTTATAACTCAAGAACGGCTGAATCGATTTGACTGAAAATTGGTGGGCAGGTAGCTTAGAACCAGGAATCGGACATAGGATAATTTTTATCCCGTTTTCTATTTTTTTATTCCGCGCGGACGGAGTCGCGGGTAAAAGCTAGTATAATATAATAACGCCGTAAGCTTACGACGTTGTTTTTCGTGTGCATTTTAATCGAAGTTTGTTCACAATAACATGGATTTTGTGAGACATCCATGGATGATAGATATATGCCACCAAAGAATTTTATTTAGCAAATTTCAGGATCTATAATTACTGCATACATCATTTTTATGTAGGTCATATAGTTTGACCTACGTAAACCCAGAAAGCAAAATTGTGCTTTTCATGTAGCATTTTTCGTTTCCGCGTAATTTTATTCTTACAATATCTCCTAAACTATTAGACAGAATGATATAATTTCAAGGGCAAATATACTCTACATTAAATTCTCTTGATAATGAACATATTTATTTACATAAGGGTTAATTAATGCTGAACTCGAATAATAGCGTCGGAAATAGGGCATGAATTTAATTGATGTTTCTGAAGAAAAAAATGGTTATTGTGAGAAAACTATAAAAGATAGATATATGCTATCGCGGACTTTTATTTAGGACATTTGAAGAGCTACAATTCGTCCATACATGTAGACCCTATAGTTTAACCTACGTAAGCGCTGAAAGCAAAATTGTCCCTAATTTTCGCAACAAATTTTGAAGCTAAATTCAAAATCTACTAGTCTTCTAGTTATTTAAAAAAAAAAAAAAAAAAAATTAGACCCATCTGCAAACACTTCTTTTCGATTAAAATATTTTTTATCAAAATCGTACCACCAGGGGCGGAGTTTCGCGGTAACAGACATAAAAAAAAATACAGTCTAATTGATAACCTCCTTCTATTTGAAGTCGGCTAAAAAGAAAGAAATAGTCGGTACCAAGGGGAGATTTAGGATGTCCACTTGACACGGTGACAAACCTCCATAATAGCTCTACAGTTAATAGACTGTCCAGAAAAAGATAAATATTTCAATAAGGAAGTAACTTCTATCTCAACTCAATGTTCTCGTACACTAGATTTAATTGTCTAACGAATATCATGAATTTATTGTTTAATGATCTATCACAATTTATTGTATACTAAAATTAGATAAATAGTAGATTAGACGGTAGACTGTGTGATAACATTTCATATAAAAACTTTGAAAACATTAGAAAGAACATACTCAGTCGCAGTAGCTACAAGAGAATATTGTAAGTAAAAAAAAAATATGAAGTGTACATTTTCTTAATTATTTTATATTTATATTTAATTTAAATCAAATAATTTGCTTTGCTCAACTTTCTTAAAGATTGCAAAATGAAATTCTTCGTTGCCTTCGCCCTCCTCGTTGCCGCGGCTTCGGCCAGCATCCTACCGCCGGCTGTCATCGCCAGCACCAACCCCGAGGTGCAGGAGATCCTGGCCTCCATCCAGAGCCCGAGCACAGACCCCGCCACCGCCGCCGCCCTCGAACAGATGCTCCTCGAAGTTCTCGGCATCGCTAAGCCCGAACCAATCCAGGTTGGACCCGCTATCGTTGATGAGTACGAGCCCATCCACGTTGGACCCGCTATCGTTCCCTTCCCCATTCCCGATGGTGGTGCTGTGACTGAGGTGGAAGCCGCCCCCGTGGTGCCCGCTCCCTCTGCCAGTGCTCCTCTGGTCCAGATCATCCTGAACGTCAACGCTGCCGCCAACGTTCCCGGCTCACCTGTCGTCGTGGAGACCAACCCCGCTGCGCCCACCCCCGTTCAAGTCGTCGAGGAGGCTGAGGTCCCCGAACCCGTCATCGTAGTTGACCAACCTGCCGTCGCTGAGCCCGTCATTGTTTTGCCCGACATCCTTAACTAAATCCAGAGCTGCTTCCTGTGAATAACTACTTTTTAACAGTATTTGTCATCAATAAGCCATCAATGCAATAAATACATAACTAAAATTTATATTTTTTTTATTTTTGAACCACCCTAGAATTGACCTAAATGTAAGTGCTTAACTAGGTTTTATGGATTTACTTATGATTTATATAAAGTCAGTAAATTTAAGTATTAGAACTTATCGTTTTACACGTCTACGCAACACAAAAATATGTTAAAGTACAATAAAAAACATACATACATATGGCATGCAAAATACCAGAGTTTGTCACCGACATTTTTTTGTTTATTAATGTAATAAAGAGGTAATAATTATAAAAAGACAGTTTCATTATTACATGAGCTGCATCCTCTATAATGAGGCACTAGGTGTAGCTTAAGGCTGACGCGCTGATTTCTTTAGTAAGTAATGTTGATAATCATGTACGACACAGTTATTCGTACGTTTATTGGGTTTAGCAGCTCAGCTTTTCTATAAGGGTATGTTATTATTCTTTGTCAATCTCAAATGCCAAGCCATGGTAATAGAAGACACGACTGTGTCTGTGAGGGTGCTTCAGACTCAGTCAGCTTGAGAAATAAGAATACGGCACCAAAATCCAACGACGTGCTTGTTTATGAATATTGAGCCAAAGGCTGCCGTCTTTACGCGGAATTTCCTATAACTTGAAGTCATTAAACAAAAAGAAGCCTTAAACTTAAATGTAAAAAAAAAATTAAACAAACTTTACGACTCAGCAAAGTGAGAAAAATTTAATAATAAGTAAACATTTTTTCAGTAATTTAATTATTAAATTAGAAAGACAACGCCAGGAGCAGTTATGTTAAGTACTGAGTTCGATTCCGTCGTGATTTGTACTCTACTAATTCATTCCGGCGACCGTTAATTAATCTACTTAGTCCCATTTTGCAATTCTGATATTTAGTTTTCCCTAATTATCTCTGTTTGTATTATCCCTGTACAGTAGAGCAGTAGCGCTTTAAATCAGCGCTGGCATACAACTGGCATAATGTAAACGCTAACAAGCGTCAGTGAGTCAAAACAAACAAAGCTAGGCCAGCGCTACTGTCCTACTGAAGTGGCATAATGTAAACCTGGCATAAAGTTTCTAATACTAACGAAAGAAAGGTAAGCCAAACCCAACCAAGTATGTATTTACGGTATATTCATATTGAGCGCAGGACAGAATCCTAGTACTTTGTTGTCCATCAGACGAAACTCGTATTGACTGGTTAGATGGTCTTAAATTACTAAGAATTATTTAATTTATAGGTTTTCTTATATTTTGTGATAGCAAATGTTTTTCTTATTTACTACTTTCTTAGTTTCAATTCGGAATTTTGACAAGTGATAACAACTTTATTAACAACTACCTATATATAGGAGACATTGCATTTTGTACAGATTACGAGAAGGTATGCTATTAAGTCATTATATTGTGTTAAAAAGGAAGGAAGGAAGGTTAAAAAGAAAGGATAAAAAAGCGCATTGAAATGTTTCTTATTACCGCACTCACAGTCTTTCAAATCACAGTTATTCATAATAAATCTGCAATAAGTAAATGTTTGAATGACATGTTTAGTGTTTAAACAAGCTGTGTGCTTCTTCAAATGTACAAAAGAAAGAAATAGTCGGTACCGAGGGGAGCTAGAGATTTAGGATGTCCACTTCACACGGTGACAAACCTCCATAATAGCTCTACAATTAGAATAGGCTACAGACTGTCTAGAAAAAATCACAATCCAATTCATTACTAATGTAAGCTTTCGAAACGTCTTTTTGTTACGTTATGTATATTTTGAACTTTTATAATTTTTCCATTAATAATAAGACAAATATTTCAATAAGGAAGTAACTTCTATCTCAACTTAATGTTCCCGTTCATAAGATTAAATTGTCTAACAAATATCATGAATTTATTGTTTATTGATCTATCACAATTTATTGTACACTAAAATTAGATAAATAGTAGATTAGACGGTAGACTGTTTGATAACATTTCATATAAAAACTTTGAAAATCCTAGAAATAATATACTCAGTCGCAGTAACTACAAGAGAAAATTGTAAGTAAAACAAAATATTAAGTGTACATTTTCTTAATTGTTTTATATTTATGAATTTAAACCAAATAATTTGCTTTGCTCAACTTTCTTAAAGATTGCAAAATGAAATTCTTCGTTGCCTTCGCCCTCCTCGTTGCCGCGGCTTCGGCCAGCATCCTACCGCCGGCTGTCATCGCCAGCACCAACCCCGAGGTGCAGGAGATCCTGGCCTCCATCCAGAGCCCGAGCACAGACCCCGCCACCGCCGCCGCCCTCGAACAGTTGCTCCTCGAAGTTCTCGGCATCGCAAAGCCCGAACCAATCCAGGTTGGACCCGCTATCGTTGATGAGTACGAGCCCATCCACGTCGGCCCCGCTATCGTTGACGAATTCGAGCCTATCCACGTTGGACCCGCTATCGTTCCCTTCCCCATTCCCGATGGTGGTGCTGTGACTGAGGTGGAAGCCACCCCCGTGATGCCCGCTCCCTCTGCCAGTGCTCCTCTGGTCCAGATCATCCTGAACGTCAACGCTGCCGCCAACGTTCCCGGCTCTCCTGTCGTCGTGGAGACCAACCCCGCTGCACCCACCCCCGTTCAAGTCGTCGAGGAGGCTGAGGTCCCAGAACCCGTCATCGTAGTTGACCAGCCTGTCGTCGCTGAGCCCGTCATTGTTGCCCCAGTCCTCCCCTCTCCCGTTGTAGTTTTGCCCGACATCCTTAACTAAATCCAGAGCTGCTTCCTGTGAATAACTACTTTTTATTAGAATTTGCCATCAATAAGCCATCAATGCAATAAAGACATAACTAAAATTTTTATTTTTTATTTTTGTACCACCCTAAAATTGACCTATGTAAATGTAAGTGCTTAATTACATTTTATGGATTTAAATTCTAACAACCACAAATAGTTTGTATTTACAAATAATTATTTAATAATATAAATAATAATATTTTTTCAGATATCTCATTCTTTAAATTAAATGTAAAGAATTGTGCAAAGTAAGAAATTCAAAAAATAATAAAAAAGATATTTTTCATTACCCTTACTAGCGTACTAATAATAATAGTACTTGTGATGTAATGGTTCTATGTAATATAACTATAAAATAGCGCAATTAAGGTTACAGAGAATCAAAGATTTGATTTTAAATTGATAACGAATTGAGTAAATAAAATCATTTCTTTGTGAATTTCCTGTATAAAGTAGCCTGAATAAACCCTCTAAAAGTATTTTAAGATAAAAATATTTTAATTGCTTATACATATTTACACAAAATGTAATCTATATATTACTAATAACTAATATTATAAATGGGAACGTTTGAACGAACGAAAACTATGTGGGAACGATGGATAAATGACTGGATGAATGGATGGATGGATGTTTGTTTGAAGGTATCTTTGGAACGACTCAACGGATCTTGATGAAATTATGCACAGATGTAGAACATAGTGTAGAAGAACACATAGGCTACTTATTAAGTTTTTTTTTACATCTGCGCAGACGGAGTCGCGGGCGACAGCTAGTTATAAACAAATTTAATAAATTAACAAAAAAAAATAATGTCGAGATTATTGACGTGAAAGTTTCTTTCCTTGAATAAGGAAATGAATTTACAAATGCAAATAATATCAGGAAGGGTGATGATATCAGCCTTTTTTAATCGTCTCGTATTAAAAGGTGTTCTATGTTTTGGATAATGTCTATACATAAATAAATTAAGACCAAATGACAATTTAAATCACCGAATCGCAAGATGTTTCGGCACCAAACAGATTAAACATACACAATTTTAACTTTGGAGCTAACTCCAAAGTTAAAATTGTGTAAAATCCACCCTAAGGTGGATTTCTTGAAACAATTTTTATGTGTCCTTCATTGCTTTAACACTGTCTGCATCAGTTATCTACAATATGATGCAGATTTCTTAATTTTTTTCATAGTATAGCGAAGCAACCGCTGCTCATTGACGTCCGTATTAGCAGATGCGTTGCCTACCTTTAATAAGACCCTTAGCCAGAGGCGGGAACGCACAAAAAGAGAATATTTTCTTTTTCTAGACGTCCCCTCCTCTGCCAAATCCAATTCAACCAGTACTAGTCACCTAATCACCACTAACTTGGGTAGGCTCTGATCATGGAAGGGACCATGGGGACATATATGAGCTGACAACGAAGATAAGTAAATAAAATTAAATAAAAATTATTAGTTAGTCGTTGCATCAGTAACAGTAAAAAACAATATTTATAAAAACATCTTTATTGTGTGAAGAAGAACTAATATTCACATTATTGACAAATTGTTATACATAATCAAATGAGCAATGTATAATGTACTCATTGCTTAGTTAAGAATGTCGGGCAGAACAACAGCGGGAGAGGGGACAATGGGGGCGACAAGCACTGGCTCGGGGACGATGGGGGCCACGATAGCTGGGTCGGCGACGAGGATAGGCTCGGCGACGACTGGGGGAACGATGACGGGCTCAACGATGATGGGCTTGTCGGCAATGATGACGGAGTCGGGGGCATCAGCCTCCTCAACAACTTGCACAGGTGTGGGCGCGGGTGGGATGGTCTCCACGACGACGGGGGAACCGGGCACGTTAGTAGGGACGTTGATATTCAAGATAATTTGGACAAGTGGGGAACTAGCAGAAGGAGCGGGGATCACGGGGGCGACCTCCTGCTCATCAACAATGGCGGGTCCAACGTCGATGGGCTCGAATTCGTCAACGATAGCGGGGCCGACGTGGATGGGCTCGTACTCATCAACGATAGCGGGTCCAACCTGGATTGGTTCGGGCTTTGCGATGCCGAGAACTTCGAGGAGCAACTGTTCAAGGGCGGCGGCGGTGGCGGGGTCTGTGCTCGGGCTCTGGATGGAGGCCAGGATCTCCTGCACCTCGGGGTTGGTGCTGGCGATGACGGCCGGCGGCAGGATGCTGGCCGAAGCCGCGGCGAAGAGGGCGAATACGATGAAGAATTTCATTTTTAAATTCTGAAAGGAGAACAATACAAATATTTATATTGAATTTATTGATTGTATGATTTAAGAGAAGGTATTAATGTTATAACTTACAGTTATTGGCTTATTGTTGCTGCAACTAATAGTGATGCTTCTTAAAATTTCCGAGTTTTTATATAAAAAGTTATCTTTGAATATGTGCTATAAAAGAGATATCTTAATTCATAATTCAATAAAATGCATATAAATCAATAAAATCAAATAATATGATAATATTTTTCATATGAACTGCAACTGCATGCATCATTGTAACTTTTCTATCGACAAGTAACGAATCTAAACACCAGTTACATGTTTTTGTGATAAAGGAATGTAAGGGGCATTTAATTGTTCGAATTTTCTCTGTGATGAGCTGAACGATTACTGCGATTATGTTTGCGATAAGCTGTCCTAAGTCGGAGAATACCATGGCCTTCATTAAAAGTACGCATAAGTTTTTAAATTCCAGTAAATTACACATACATTCTTTTAATCTGTATTCCATTAGATTTCTCAGTACTAATAAGATATTTTAAGCATATCAATTTATATGAAACTGTAAGAAAAATTTAAGAAGGGCGGTATCACAAAAGCCCTTGTATTTCTCTCGTAGTTGACGGTAGGTCGAGTTACCTATGGATATTGTGATTTCTCAATCTTATTCCAGATTCCCTAGCCAATTGTGCCTAGGTTAGTATCGACTTTTTTATCATCTTCCTAGCCTTATCTCACTCACGTAGAGTCGGCGCACAAGGTTTTATGAACCTTAATGTTTTGGTTTAATTTCTACAGCCTATCACCTTTTTTTAAAGTCAGGAAATGCATTTACGCACCACTACGGCTGTGCAATGGCGTAGGGAGTGTGGGGCTCGCCGGCCACAGAAGGCCGGAATACCCACTAAAACCTGACTGCCCTCTGACGCATTATGGCGGGGCCACGGTAACGCGTGAGCTTACTTCCGTCTGCGTTATTGCCCTAAGGGGGCCGCCTCCTCACGTGTGGTTTGTGAGGGGAAGGGCGGCAACATATTGCCACCTTCTCCTCCCCACTCTCCTGCGCCGGAGCGGAGGCGCCAGGGGGTCTCCCTCACGCTCCCGCTCCTTCTGCGAAATAACAGATTCGCAGAAGGAGGAGACCACATTCCATGACCTCTCACTTCCCACGGCCTATCGCCTGCCTCACACCAAACCAACCATACACACTTCCAACAACGCTATGGTTGTGTGTACGCCCAAAACTAAACGTTTTTAACAGTTTTGTTTAACTTGCCCAATTTGTTTGTTTGGTTGGGTGAAACCTACTAGATGATATTAAACCCACTGTTAACCACTAGCGGAATTTAGATTAATTTCCCGATGCTTTGAACAAAATAGTAGATGTCTCTGCTATCATTGTGTTTATTGAATTTCTTCTAACGCAAGTTAACGACTGATAAATATTTAGTTGTTTATGGCGCACAACTGAAATTGTAAATCAATTTAATTATCTAAGATTATATGTTTATCTTAAACTTCCGTTAAGCCCAAAGCAATACTAAAGTAATAAAAGTGATATCACCTTTGAATTACATATCAAAAATGCCGGCTTCAAAATACGTTTTAGTGTTTTTTTATAAATTTACAATGATGACCTCATAAATACTTTTTAATTATTAAACACAAAAATGTCACCGAAAATTTGCCTTTTCTTATTAGAAGGAAAAACAGAATAACCACAAGAGATTAAAATTTTACATGACTGTTTCATGATCTAAATTGCAACAATATATTTTATTACTTTAATAGGTATCTCATTGGCAATAACAGTAATCAAAATCGTTAAATACATAATGATAAGTTTTTAAGTATAGTAAATTTTTATGGCACACGCAATAAATATATAACATTAATATCATTTTATCTTTATAACAAAGAAAATACAACATCCAAGGTTTTAATAAAATAATCGTCAAAGGTTCAAGGTTTTGCACATTTCGTTACATGAAAGAGAAGAAAGATATATATGTACAAGTAACTAGACAGAGAGCTAACTACAGCTAAACATTATAATTATTAATTACTAAGTCACTGTAAGAACATTGCAATCCCATGATTTTTGTCCCTGTAATATCGGCTTTATCATAAAAGTAATAAGTAAATGTTTAGGTATTATATGTTTTTATTTCGTGCAAATGAATAATAGCTTCAGTTGTTTTAAACTATACATTATCCAATTATTATACGTAGTGCAGATTACATTACTTCCGACTTAAATAATTTCATGTTAATTCTTACAAGGGATTAGATAAAGTGGGATTACTTTTCTAGCAATCCCAATCGCGATAAACATTAGTATATATAGGAATGCAATAATCGATTCTACATAATTGTACAAGAAAGCAAATATTAAAAGGTTAGTTAAACTTGCTATTCAAACAATCAAACGAAATATAACATCGGAAAGATATTAATTATCTTGTTGATGTTTTATTTCAGGCAATCACATCCCTCAAATATTATCGAATTTACTTAAAGATCACAATATTTTCTTAATACGTTCTCTGCCAACGCGGTCAGTGCTGACCGTCAGTGTAGTTTCCCTTTAGGCTGATTAAAAATCATAAATCTGTTCAAAAAATTTTAATTTATTTTTTGCTTATATCTATTTATCTTTTCCTCAAATGTTATTTGGTTGTAACTAAAATCAATTTGAGCCATTATTAATGGTAATAATTTACGTCAGGCAGCATTGACCGACGCGGCCTATAGGTTGCAAAAAGCGGTTTTCCGTTACGGGGGGCCGCGCGGGTCGCGGTGTCGGGTAGCTTAATGGCTATTTGTTATGTGCTTTAATATTGTTATGTACCAAAATCTTAAAGAAAGTTTCAGTGTTTATAAAGTTACATGTTTAGAAAATGATCATTTGTGTTATTTTTTTAATAAATTTTTATGTACGGTGATTGTTGATTTTTTTTGTAAGTTCAATTTTTTTTTTCAAAAACCAACTTGATATGAAGAAGCTATAGGGCCACGCGGGTCAATTAATATGAGATTTAGTTTGACAGCGCTGCTCAACGGCCTGTAACAACGAATTGAAAACCCTCGTAAAACGCGGTCATCACTGACTGACGTGGCTTGAACTGAAAGTCTATATGTCAACCATCACTGACCGACACGGCCTGAACAGGAAATAACTTTATTTTGCTCGGCAGAGAACGTGTTAAAAATAAATATACGCCTTAATACCAAGAACAAGCAAAAATTATGGTTTCCGTTCAAGTGCTTAAATCTGTTTCCTTTACAGCAAATATGAAATTCTTAGTAGTCGCCTTCGCCACCCTCGCCCTGGCCGTTGCCAGCCCGACACAGCGCGCCCTGGTACAACCGGCCCCCGGCGGCCCCGCACCCATCATTGACCTAGACAACTTCGAGCCCATCGCCATCGGACCCGCTGTCATCGACAACTTCGAACCCATCGCAATCGGACCCGCTATCGTCAAGCCTCCCACTCCCTCAGCCTCATCTCCTCTGGTACAAATCATCTTGAATGTAAACTCCAATGTTGCCGGGTCTCCGGTTGTCATCGAGGGTGCACCTGTACCTACACCAGTTCAAGTAGTCGAAGAGGCTGATACTCCCGAGGGTGTCATCGTCGCCGAGCCCGTGATCGTCCCTGAGCCCGTGCTCGTGGTCGACCAGCCCGCTGCTCCCGAGGCCATCAACGTCGCCGAGCCCATATTCGTGCCTCCCGTCGTCAGTCTTCCCGACACCCTGAACTAAATCTCAAAATCTCAACATAATCGATAGCTGATACAAACGATGCTGTGATCATACTAATAAAATATAATTCTATTTGACCTCCGTTACAATTTTCGGTAGGGTTTATCGAATAAAGGTCTAGTATTATTATAAGATTATTTTTTATTATTTGAAGTATACGTATACTTATAGAAATTTAATACTTTCTTTTATTTCACCATATTTTTCAATTCTTACTATTAGCTTGCTCAAGGACTATATTCTAATATATATAAATCTCGTGTCACAATGTTTGTCCTCAATGGACTCCTAAACCACTTAACCGATATAAAATTCGCACACCATGTGCAGTTCGATCCAACTTGAGAGATAGGATAGTTCAAATCAAATTATAATTTATTAAAAAATCATAGTCAAATTATAGTCGCAATTTTAATTTATTGCTAACTAGCTTTTGCCCGCGACTCCGTCCGCGCGAAATAAAAAATAGAAAACGGGGTAAAAAATTATCCTATGTCCGTTTCCTGGTTTTAAGCTACCTGCCCACCAATTTTCAGTCAAATCGATTCAGCCGTTCTTGAGTTATAAATAGTGTAACTAACACGACTTTCTTTTATATATATAGACTAGCTTTTACCCGCGACTCCGTCCGCGCGGAATAAAAAAAGAAAAAGAAAACGGGGTAAAAATTATCCTATGTCCTATTCCTGGTTCTAAACTACCTGCCCACCAATTTTCAGTCAAATTGATTCAGCCGTTCTTGAGTTATAAATGGTGTAACTAACACGACTTTCTTTTATATATATAGATTATTTGTTTGTTATTATTTGACAGTCACAATTATCTGTTAACTCCAAATGATTCTAACAATTGTCGATACCTTTCGACTGGGTTGAGTAAGTAATCAATAGATGGCGCTGCTATGGTAAATCTACGAACGTGTCATATAAGCTTATTAACTGCGCGCGGACGGAGTCGCGGGCGACAGCTAGTTTGTCTATATATTTATATGCATTCTAGAAGTTGCCCGCGGCTTCGTCAGCGTGAAATTAAAAATCTAGTAATAAATATAGTAGCTTATGTCAACCGGGAATGATGTAGCTTCTCAACATTGAAAAAATGTTTCAAATCGGTTCAGTATTTGCGGAGCCTATTCAAATCAAACAAACAATGAAATCTTTCATCTTTCTTTATAATATTAGTATAGACTATAGATATAATACCTTGTACAAATCTTGTAAGCTAAAATAGACCCATTACCTATTGTCTGATTTATCTGAAACTAGCTTTTACCCGCGACTCCGTCCGCGCGGAATAAAAAATAGAAAACGGGGTAAAAATTATCCTATGTCCGTTTCCGGGTTCTAAGCTACCTGCCCACCAATTTTTAGTCAAATCGATTCAGCCGTTCTTGAGTTATAAATAGTGTAACTAACACGACTTTCTTTTATATATATAGATTTTGTACATACAGACATGAAAATGCAATTTTTTAAATTCAATGACATTACAAAATGGCCGCCATTACAAAATGACGGATAACATATTGGCGTATTTTTGCACAACCCCCCCAACATGGGCATCAAATGCAAGGGCTTGATGAGCGGAGTATGGTACTATGAAAAACCCAAAATCGCCGCCGTCGTTTAATAAATAAATTTTCTACAGGCGCTAAAAACATATAAGCGTAGTGGATTGATTCTACTTTTATCACAAAATATCATTTTCAAACTGCTCAAAGACGAACTCACCGCCAAGTTTAAACTGCCATATTATTTCAATTAACTATGTATATATTCTCTAAAGTTGTAAGTAACGAATAAACTAAGTAAGTTTCTTACTAAAGACATTACTAAAGTCCTTTACTATCATTTCACTTAACTTACTATAAAAATAATTTTACTCATTTACATAATTTATTACCAAAGAAATTCATTTTTACAAAGAGATTTATATTTGAATCATTACCGTTATAATTATAACCATGACAATAGTCTCGGAAAAAATGAAGAATTATTTAAACGTTTTTATTTTTTGTTAACTCGGTTACAAATCTTACCACATAAAAATTTAACGCTAACATCCTATATAACACTTACTACAAGTTTTTAAAGTTAAAATTGATTGTCTAAAATATTTTGTTTGTTACAAAAGTCCTTTGGGCAATTAATAAATGATCCTAAAATCCAAAATGCTTGCTTAGGTATTTCCGGGTAAGACGATACAATACACCTACTTAATACATTTTATCAAAATAAAACATTGTACATGGCATGTAATTTTTGCGAGGATTAACCGTCATAAATTACATCGTAATCGTCGATAATTCTGATACCCATACTTACGATAAATGCATCATAAAATATGATAATTTCAGGGTTCTATTGTCTTATATAGAACGTTCAGGATTAATCTATCTATATATATATAAAAGAAAGTCGTGTTAGTTGGACTATTTATAACTCAAGAACGGCTGAATCGATTTGACTGAAAATTGGTGGACAGGTAGCTTAGAACGAGGAAACGGAACTAGGATAATAATTTTTACCCAGTTTTCTATTTTTTATTCCGCGCGGACGGAGTCGCGGGTAAAAGCTAGTATATTATAAATTAGAAAGTTTAGATGGATGGATGATTTTTTGTTTGAAGTTACATCCAGAACGACTCAACGGCTCTTGTTGAAATTGACACAGATGTAGAATATAGTCTGGGAGAACATAGGCTACTTATTAAGTTTTTTTTAATTCCGCGCGGACAGAGTCGCGGGCGATAGCTACTATACATATCTATATATCTAGCATTTTGTATTTGAATGTACTTACTTTAGTAAGTACCTATTTAGTTTATTCGCTCACTATACGTCCCCACTGATGGACTTGGAGCTTGCCAGCTTAAGTTTGGGGTGTCTATGCCATAATCAACCACGCTATCCAAGTGCAGATTGGTTGACTTTACACATATCGTTGAATTTCTTCTAAGATATATGCAGGTTGCATCACGATGTTTTGCTTCATCGTAAGAACGTTGAATAAATGTATATTTGTAAATCAAAAATCGAAAAATACGTTAAGTACATGGCGGGATTCGAACCCAGGACCTGCAGAGTACAGGTCAAATGCTTAACCCCTGAGCCACCGAAGAACTCTAGGAACGCATAGTTAAATGAAATAATATCGGAGTTTAAACTTGGTGATTTGAAAGTGATATCTTATTATTATTATAAAATTATAAATGCGAATGTTTGGATGGATGGATGTTTGTTAGAAGGTATCTGCAGAACGGCACAAAGGATCTCGATGAAATTTGACATAGATGAAGAACATAAACTGGAAGAATACATACGCTACTAATTACGTTTTTATTTTCTTTCGCGCGAACGGAGTCACGACTAGTTATACTAATATATGTTTTAGCGCCTGTAGAAAATTTATTGCTAATATTCACAATCGAAAAATATTCCAACATATATTCAAATGAGGCTTAATTTAATCTGAATATTGTAATTACCGTATCACCTAACTTTTGAGAGATTTTACCACATTTTACAGTTAAAATTGTTATATATCAGATAAAAATACACGAAGACATTGAATTCAAGCAAATAAATAAACCTAAAGGTATGTAATATTTTGCCTGCAGTATTTAACAAACTTCCTTCACCTTTATCATAATATCCTACTCAATATGAATGACTGAAATAAGATCTGCATACATATTTAATATCGTAATCACTTCATCTTGAGGTTATTTGTTACTTTTAATCGTCTACATTAGGCGTCTCAAAGTCACAGAAAGGGCAATGGATAGGGCAATAATGCTCGGAATCTCTCTGCGTGATCGCATCAGAAATGATGTGATCCGCAGCAGAACCAAAGTAACCCTCATTGCCCGAAGAATTGTAAACCTTAAGTGGCCATATTGCCCGCAGAACGTACAGCCGATGGGGCCGCAAAGTACTAGAATGGTGGCCACGTACAGGTCGACGAAGCGTGGGCAGGCCTCCCGCAAGATGGACCGATGAAGGTTGCGGGAGTATCCTGGATGCGGGTTGCACAGGACCGATCATCGTGGCGATCTTTGGGGGAGGCCTATGCCCAGCAGTGGGCGTTACGAGGCTGAATGGAATCGTCTACTACTAATCAGTTAACCTATTCCACTATTTAGTTGCGTATTCGTTCGTCCTTTTTTTAGTGACTTCACAGAGGATTTATACTATTACGTACTTAACATAAAAACTTATTGTAGGTAGACATCTTTATTACCTAACCATTTATAATGAAAGTTAATAATCTTGTAATTTAAATAAATAGATGCTATTGTTATTCAATATTTTTTTTTTTTTCAAAGTGGAACAATAGTAATAAATTACCTTAAGCAAACAACATCTAAAAAGATGTCATTTGTATTTTTTCACGTTTTTTTTCCATTACATTATATTAATTGCGTGTTTTAACAACTTTAATTGATTGACTGTTTTTACCGATAGCAAGAAATTAAAAAAATAAAAATAAAACTTGAGAGGTGTCAAGGGACACCCGAATGGAACGAAGTTCCTTTCGATTAATTAGTGAAGGAACCAATTTTTATTCTATGAATAAAAAATTTAAGTCTTCACAAGAAGTACATTTTATTTCTATGAATTTTCGTTATATATTGTCACGTCGTTGCCATGGTGATATAGCAAAAAGTGTCGTGACAACTTTTCGTAAGAATTTTTTCCGTCTAGCCCCCTTTCACAACGCGCGATAAGGAACTTCGTTCCAAAAATGTAAATAACTAAAACTAATGTCTAAATTAGCTTTTGGGCCTCAATTTTTTTTTAATTTTTGATGAAACTTAAACGGCAATAATTCTACTTTATATAATAATACCTACTTTTAGTAATAAGTAAAATGACCTTCGTATTACAGTTTTCCAATTTAGGTACCGTACCAGTATTTTATCATTATCCAGATAATTCAGACATAGAATATATTAAATATATCATCCTATAACTTTGTAAAATTGTTATAAAAAATACCTTCCATTCGCTGTTGCCACGCAAGTATCGGGTGAATTCTAATGTCGTTAGATGATACAAATTTTTATTATCTGCGAAACATGAATGGCTATTTGATATTTTATCTCGAATGTAAAATGGACTTTGCAATCTTTGCCTTGGCACGTAGAGATGAGGTTATCTATGAGGAAGAATACGTGCTAATAAAGAAGCTAGTAATAGACGGATACATCATTTAAATTTATTCAAATATCGAATACAGAATACTGAAAAGAATTTTTAATCTTGATTACCTCAATCTCCTTCATACAACCAGAAAACAACATTGTAATTGTACCTTGACTTATCTCATTATTTCAAAAATTATAGTGTAAAAAAAACCCTCTACACCTTTTTGGTGATCATTTCCGAAATTATTCCATAATTTTGTAAAAAAAAAAAAAAATATTACCGTCATGTCACGGTTAAGAAGTGGTAATCCAACCCTAGATATGCTTTTCCCGCAACCAGCTAAGGTCAATTACTAGTGAAATCTCCCAATCGATATAAATTAAACTCCAAAACGGTTGGTATTGTTGGTATTTATCGACAATATTGTTCATCAATTTAATTAGGTTATTCCAATCAGAAATTTCAAACGTTAACCAATTTATCAGGATTATCGCTTAATATTTAATAGTTAGTTTGTTCTTTAGAACAATTTAAGAGCTAGCAAATATCAGACAATAAAGAATTGTAAACCTTAAGTGGCGATGGGCCGGCCATATTGCCCGCAGAACGGACGGCCGATGGGGCCGCAAAGTGCTGGAATGGCGGCCACGTACAGGTCGACGCAGCGTGGGCAGGCCTCCCGCAAGATGGACCGATGATCTGGTCAAGGTTGCGGGAGTATCCTGGATGCGGGTTGCACAGGACCGATCATCGTGGCGATCTTTGGGGGAGGCCTATGCCCAGCAGTGGGCGCTACGAGGCTGAATGGATGGATGGATGGAAATATCAGACATTCGCAACATGTATTTTAGTAGTGTAGTACACAATATTATGAGAAACAATATTTTTCACTTCTAAAACTATTCTTAGTGTATAGTATATAGCAGCATTGACATCAAATAGACACGTGTAGCGACTATTATTACCAAATGCTTTAACAAATGATCTTCTTCATTACACTGTAGTTTACAAATTACAGTTATAATGTAACTAATGGTTCAAGATTAAAGAGCGATTGATCGTTCATGTATATGTTGAGTTTGAGTTTGTTTATTAAATTTTTATAAACTACTTTTTTACACCGTTTTTCTTTAAATAAAATTAGGTAAATCAAACTGTATATTTTTTGGGACAAAGTAGATTGTTTTTCGTGGGAGGGGAGAGGGGGAATCTTCAAAAGGCAGAGTTATGTGAGATTTGAATCTCTAAAACAACGTCGGTGGTCATCCTCAAGTGCCGGGATCTCCAAAAGAACACACCGGAACTAGGGTTAAAGTAGCCTATGCCTTCTTCCGGGCTACATTTTATTTTTGTGCCCTATTTCATGGAAATTCGTTCAGTCGTGCCTGGTAACAAACATCCATCCAAACTGGCATATACAGTAGAAGCGAGAGTCGAAGGGACCGCGATATATTTTTCACTTATAGAGATCGTCCGTCGGTACCGGATAATAACTATCGCTTATAGAGGTTTCTCGCTCATCCAAGTTCGACTGTATAATGGATAAAATGTTATGTATGTTTGCAAATGTATGTACATATTTAAAACATAAACCAATAATCGATATCGGTACGATCAGAGCTCGGCTTATCTGTAACTTTATTCAGAGCAACCCATCACCATGACAAAAGTGAGTGCGTGAATACTTAATCAAGTTACTTGTATGTATGACGGAAACGAATAAATTACCAACCGTAAGAACAACTTGTGTAATAATGTTGAGATTTTGATTAAAAAAAATTATAAGTTACCGCGGTAACTACCACCTTAACAAGATGTCAAAATCGTGCCCACTAATTTTAAGTTTGTTCACACTTCTCGTGAAAATTTTAGGCATCATGAACATTCAAAAAACTAAATAAGAACTTAAATTTTCATTAAGTTTCTCTACCCCATCAAATATTACCCTCCCGTCAATCGGGAAAAAATAACCATCTCACACAGTTTCACAGGTTTATCAAGCAAGTTAGAGAATAAAATTATATCATTTGTACGAAGTTTCGGCATTGGTTAACCACGGTATGATATTTTCAATTCTTATCTTGATCTAAACATCGCCTGATGACTCTTGAAGATAAGCATTATCTCTGGTTTTTCATAAGAAATCTAACAAACGTTTCTCTTACTCATCTACTACTTCCGTTCAAGTCTTTCATTTTCATAGTGTATTTACAAAAAAATCGTTTTTAAAAAAGGAACGCGACCCGAACGCTCGTTGTTTGCGCGAGTCGTTAAAATCCAAGTAAAATTATCTCTTTTGTTAATTTTTATTGGACTTTTGATTCTGGTAATTTTCCTTAATGAGATAAAATGTGTCAATCGAGCCCTTCTGCAATAAAGATACATTATTGATGGTGAAGATACCATATTAAGATATAACTTTATTCATCATCGTTACATTACCTGTATACTTCAACTAGCCTTAAAATAATTAACAATTTCCAATGCCTAAGGTATACAAGGGCGTCGCCAGCCGATGATCTAGGCTAGATCTAGGGGGACGGGTAGGAAAAACATCTTTTTTTACTTCAAAGATATTGCCTATTAGCTGGGGAATAAAAAAACTGTCAGTTTTTAGTTATCTTAGTATTTCCAATTAATTTACATACCTATTTGATATATTTATATTATTTATAAATACTACAACATTTTTACATTGTATTGAGTACACCTCGTAACTTCATTTAAGACATAAATTGTGTGTTATTTCATGTTGATACCTTCAGGGCTTAATTTGGCTCTTGTGACAATTTCACCACAAGGTTAAAACTTAAAGAGGAAAAATAACCACAGGTGGGCACAGTTAATCGAAAAATTAACTTCGTTAATCGTTAATTCGTTAATTAAAAAATTAACTTCGTTAATCGTTAAAGCGTTAAATTCTTGAAAATTTAACGCAAGTTAAAGTTAATCGTTAACAGTTAACCATACCAAAATTATACATACTAATTTCACACTTATTGTTTGCGACACTTGTTTACAATAGTAATTTGACTATACATTCTATAACACATTAGTATTAGAGACAAGTATGAATGCATTATAGTATATTTCATTACGAGTGCGGAAAGCCTGTCATTGCAAAGAGTTCCGACAAATGTCTACCCGAGCCGAGGCGCAGCCGATGGTGAGGGTTGACAGTGGGAACAAGTTGTAATGACGGTTCCGCACGTGTACTAAACAACTATTTAAATTACAACAATTTAATAGAATAATAAAAACACAATAAACTCAACTAACTAAAATGTTTTAAAAATGTTTTTTTTTTGTTTTTTTACCCATTCTGCCCAAATAGCCAAGTCTTCAGTAGATTATTTTTATTGATATGAAATGAAAATAAAATTTAAAGAGATGAAATAAAAAGAAACCTAACCTAATTCATTAGATCAAATAATTAAATCTGATATTGTAAAAAATTAGGGAGCTTTTTTTAGAAATATTTGCATGAATCATAAAAACTTCAATGATTTTTTTTTGTAAAAACTTCGTGGTTGGTTTTTTCTTTTTAATAGACATTATTTTGACAGTTGGGAAAGAGAGCGCACGAGTTTGGAAAAGCTAAAGAAAAAGCACGAGTAAAAAAGTGTTGCTCAAAAAGTGGCGTATTGCAGGGACGAAGAGCGTTCGGGATGTGGGCTATTAAATACTCGTGCTTTTATATACTCGTAATGAAATATACTATTTCGAACCTGCTTTTTATTTTGTCCTGTTGTTCACGTCTTTCCCGGACGCTCTGATGCATCACACTTGCACGCGAACTTCACATTTATCAATTATCAAATCGTTCGTTCACCATTCGAGTCGCCGACAGTCGCCCAACATAGTTAAACTTACGAGCGTGGCGTGGCGCGTAATTTAAACAAAATGACAGCATGTCTCCAAGTTTCTAATTTAACGATTAACGGACTTTTATTAACGGAAGTTGAGTTTAACGGAAGTTAACAAAAGCGTTAACACTTTTTGAAGTTAACTTAAAAGTTAATCCGTTAAGCAAAATGTTAACTTCGTTAATTAACGATTAACGGATTAACGAGTTAATGCCCAGCTCTGAAAATAACATTATGAATTTTCTACAAAATTAGTAGTATTTTGTGGCTAAACAACAAAATGTTCGACAGTCCTTAGAAATAGATTTTTTTAAATTTCAAAATGTTATAATAATGTAAACAAGCTGCATAAATAATAGCGTCTCGTTCCAAAAGTCAAATTCCCTTTCTAAACCTTGTAAATCCTGATAAACATTAGTTAAAATTTGTTCTTGCACTTAAGTTGGAAAAGTCTTCTTAAGTGTAGTCAATATTTTTGTTACCTGGTCGGACATTAAATGCATATGTTATTAACCATAATTTCGGTGTTTTCTATTACCTAACTTTTACTACACTTTTAATTAAAGTGCGTGTTATTTCGTCCATAATGGAAAAGATATATTTTAAAGTCAAAGAAACACACATTGTTTCACATTTACATCTTCACTTATTTAATTAATCTTGAAAACAAAAAATAGTATAAATTAACGCAATAAATGACCTGAAAAAAAAAAATGGTTGATTGCATTAAATATTTTATGGTTACGTAACTATGTAAGATTATCGTTCGTTTTCATGGCCAAAGGATATGGGTTACCGGTAGGGATGTTAAAATTGAATGGAAAAATCGATTATTTGAAAATCAATTTTTAAATTCCTAACCAAAAATCGATTAGTCGATTTATCGATTTTTATAGAAAAAATAATCGTTTTTTTAATAATCGATTATTTTTTTCGCATCCCTAGTTACCGGTCTATCAAGGCATAGTAGTTACGCTCTCTTCTAGAACATTCTGCTACATTCAGAGAAGTATGGTCAATGGAAGTTCCTTTGAGTTACTATAACAAATTTTCACCAGGAGACTGCTAAAGATAATGAGAGGGATGACGATTTGTTTTAAACAGGGATTTTGGTCTCACAAACCAACGAGTCGTATTAGCTTGTAAATTTTCTCCTGTACAGATCATTCCGCGTTCGCTTGTCACATATAGGTACCTGACTCTAAAAGGATACAATTCCTCTAAAATCTGACTTTGGTGTCCAATGGTGGTGTGTAATTATTAAAATTTGAACAACATATAAAAATAATGTGAATTAATCTAGTAATAGGAATGTAAAAAGTACGTTATTATAACAATAAGACAGTTTAAAAAATCATTTACCATAATTACAAAGGGTATTTTAGTATAATTAACTAAGAAAATATGAAAAGGTCATTTGGATAAACAAAGGCGATTGCCCCATTGTATTGTATGCAATTTTTTGTTATAATTTTCTGTTTATATTATAATATGTAAATTAAAAACGATTTAATTATTTATCAAGAAAACAAAAAGCTAAACAAAAATTTAAGTACCTGTTTTACCAGCAAATGTACTACTTGTACTAGAATTACAAGTTACGTGGTATAGATAATTACTTAGAAAGCACTACATATATCCGATAAAATAATACTAGTAAAGAAGATAATGAAATAACGGACCAACGGGTTCATTTACGGATTACAATTGATCTGAATAAAAGATTTCTAGGCATTTTTATACGAATCAATGTTATTCCAAAATAGCTTGTTGAGCTCACTTAGTTAATGATTATGGGTTAAGGTGTGCCATTACTACGTCATACATTCTTGTGCCAACACATCATTTAATCCAGTCATAAGCTAACATTTAACATAGGCCAATATACCCTGATTTAATTTTTAAAGACGCAGTGGCGTGGATTGACGAATTTAAAAGCATAATTACTTCGACCTTATAAATATAACCTTACTTTTTGTTACTCGTTTTTAATTTGACGTACATTGTGGATGCTATAAAAATATATTATGATAATGTAGAATTATTTTAGAAGCTAATTTTTATATAACAGTTTTCATAATATTTGTAAGTATAGGTACCAGTCATTACGTTGAAATTAATTACTTAGGTCTTACTCTGCCGTCCCGCCGCCATCCCGCTACACCTAAAACTGTTTTCAGTAACTCACGCGAAGTTAAGAGCCGCCAAAGTATCTGTAAATTATATTACTGCAGATTATTTTATGAGGGCACAAATGAATATATCTAAGTATGGAGTTGGATAAAGTTTATGTAGGTATTTACAAAGCAAATAATTAATTAATCAAGCGGAAACCTTGATCTCTAAAGTTCAGATTCAGTGAGTTTGACATTCACCCTCACCTTCAAAACTCACGCGCATACTCTCTTTTCCAGTGTATTTACACTTGCAAAACATTGTCAAACATGTTATGATCTCGCTACTTTTGTCATAAATCTAATGTTAAAATGATAGAACATTGAGTATCGAAACAAAATACTAGCTAAGTTTTCTACATTGTTGTAATTTGTAAAAAATATAATTAAAATAATATAAATTATTTTTATATAAGACATCATACATATCTTTTTTTATGGGATAGTATAGGGCTCTTTTCCTTCGTCCTGATAAAGATTTTTACAAATGTTGAACAAAATGAAACAAAATTTTTATCTCAAATATATATTTCATAAATTATAGTCACAATAAAAACCAATCAATATTTAAACCGAATATTATTAGTGATTTAATATTTGGTATAAATAAATAAATAGCATACCCGAAAAATTAAATATGAAACTATAATATCAAACAGTACAACATAAGTTTCATAAAAATTGCACACCTTGTGAACACAAGTGAACACATATGCTATTCAGCAAATTTCACAAGAAATCTTATTAAAACACCAACTAAATATAATATTTTAATTTAATAACATAAATAATTTGTTTGTTTTTGCAGTGTAAACTCACTGTTATACCAATAAAAGTTGAATGAAAAAATTCGATTCTAACTACCTCATTTCTTTAATAGGTTATATAATTTATCTTTAAATTACAATTTGTCGATTCATTTATTTCAATTTACTAATTAATATGCAATTAAAATTCCTTGACAATATTGAAAATTTAAATATATTTTGTAATATTACAGCGCTAGTACATTTGAATGATGGTATATCTTATTTCTAAGGCTTCTTGTGACTAAATTGATATTTGTGATGATCATTTGCTGATAACTAAATTTTGGAAGGGAATATGTTACTTATACATACAATATTCATAATATGTACTTGATATATATATTTGCATGTTATATATATATTGTTGTATATTTAGACTCCCCGAGTCCATAACCCTGCCATGTACAAACATTAATAAATACTAAATTATTTAATTAATTACATTAAATTGAGATTGAGAGAATATCCATAAACCATTCTCCACAACCATGCTTTATTGCACAATATTTCACATTCCACAACACTTCCAAATCCAAACAATAAGATTCCTACCTACATAATATAGTTACCTTAAGGTAGTGTTCACAAAGAATTTAATGAAATCATTAAACACATAAACTAAACAAAACAAACAAATATGGAATTACTAAGCTCACTATTGTAACATTATTTGGTAATGCTTCAAAGTTATAATAATTGAAATTAATTCCTACACCAAATGCTATAGTAAAATATCTAGTAAATCTTTAAAGCTTTCTTTCATATGTACGTCTCCTTTGTTCATCTATCCGGACCAGGTAGTATGTGCCTGGGAACAAGACATCTATTGACCCAGAGGGCTCATAAGGAGCAGTGTGATAATTCTTTGTTCTCACATCCATAAGGTCAGAGAACACTTGTGGGTCAACACATTGTCTCTTGTCCAACATTGCAATTGTGTTGTTCAAAGAATTTATTAAGCGCTCCAACTTTGACCCGGCACTCATATCTTTGCATATGCTTATAGAATACATAGTAGATGCAAGACCAGAGCCATATGAAAATAGAGCAAACTTCTTACCAATCAATTGATCTGGTGATTTGCTAACCAAATATGACACCAGGCCACCATACAAAGATGGAGTGTACATATTTCCCACATTCTTAGCAACATGCAATGAAGGTTTTGTTTTCTCATTGAATAATTTTTCACTGTAAATCATGAATGCCTTTTCTACATCTCTATCAAAATATGTTTCTTCTCTTTTGTGATTGTTAAACTGAGATAGTCCAGGAAATTGCTTTTCACGATCCGCGGGTGATGCATTAAGGAAATCATTAAAACACACTCTACCCAGAGACTTTTGTACCAATTTACAATAAGGAGAGTGGAATAACATACCATCCAAACTTAATAAACCTTTGAAATCAGGGTTATCCTTCCTCATTTTCTTACAGAACAGATTATAACAATTGTCTAGAGCACTTAAATAACACTTGATAGACAATTTTCCATCAACATAGGGAAATTCAGAAGCTAAATCGGGCTTATAGAAGTCATAAGCATGTGTCATATATGATGCACGGACACCACAGTCAAAAACTAAGGGGGCATCGGGACCAATCAACATTGCCACTGCTCCAGCACCACCTGTCGGTCTTGCTGGCCCTTTACCATACACTGCTATATCCCCAGCCACAACAATAGCTTTTCTACCATCCCAGGAAGAGGACTCAACCCAATTAATTGAATTAAAAAGTGCTGCAGTACCTCCATAACAAGCATTTGTGGAGTCAATACCTTCTATATCTGTGGCTCCTTCCTTGGCAAACAATGTCATCAAAAACGTCTTCACACTTTTGCTTTTATCAATAATTGTCTCAGTACCAACCTCAAGTCTTCCAATATCATGCAAATTAATGTTGTTCTTCTCAATAAGTCTATGTAGAGCAGTCATGCAGATGGAATTTATATCTTCTCTGTCAGAACAGAAGCCCATTTTACTCTGCCCGAGACCAATTGTATATTTGCCCGTGCCGACTTCGTCAAATTTTTCTAAATCCACTTGATCCACGTATTGTGAAGGAAAGTAAAGTTCCATGGCAAGAATGCCTACGTTTTGGACTTTCGTCGACATAATTTCAAAGGGATTATATTTCACGTTTATAGATATACGTTAAATTCAGGAGCACTTTACGCACCGACGTCTGCACTTTGTGCCGATCTGTACAGACTGGTGAACCCACCGTCTCGCCCGCTGCTCGTCTGCTGTCGACGTCAGAACTACACGTTAACGAAGTGTACGAGTCATACCATTGACCTACAACGGTACTATTTAACCAACTTTCTTTTACTCTTACGCAAATGACCGATAACAAATTATAATATAAATAACTAGAATTCATAAATGTAAAGCTGGCAGATGACACTGTCCTTGTTAATGAACTTGATTTTTACTTTCACTTTAATTTATAAATGTTTAAATGTTATACGAAATTATTGCAAAATAGTTTAATGGTATTGCAATTTTCTTTTCATGTCAAATTCGTTTGCTCCACTCATGTGACGTGACGTGACTCGATCAGTTTTTAGGTTATCTGCTACGTCAAAACGTCAAACAAACACGTTCTGTAACAGCCTGGAGCCTGGAATGTTGATGCGGAATAAATTTATTAACTAAAAAAAGTAAAATATGAAGGTAAATTAGACAATATGATATAATCACACATGACATTATTTAACGACGAGACTCATAAAATACATTAAATCAATAGTTCGGGCGTCATTTCTTTATCATTGAAGAAATGAACCCATGTTTATTTTGTTTTCGTCATAACTATTCTATTGTTTGTTATTCCAATATGTTAATATAACATTATATCATTAAAATTATTACTATATTACGTTACTGTTTTTTGTATCTTTTTATATTTTTACATTGGAATTCGATCAATTCATAGTAAAGTTAACAAGGTCTGTTTTGTTGGCACTTGAAATTCTCATGTCGTGCCACTTTCACTTCGTTAACGGTCATCAATGATCAAAACTCGTCCCAATTGTCACGAAAAGCTGTTACGATGAGCTAAATAAATAACTATCTCATATCTCTATCAAAACTTTTTAAATATCTGCTTATGCTAAATTTCTAATGATCAATGTGAATGAATCCTAAATTATTAAATATGAAAAAAAACTGACTTAACATCACATTAATAACACGTATCATGCAAATACTTGACTTTACACCCTGTCTTTTAGATATTTCGTGTTGTTCAAATAAACTACAACGCCATCCTCCCAACTAAATTACAACTTCTTTCCTACCTAAAAGAAATAAATAGGATAGCCAATAATAATATTATAGTCCAAACATAACAGCAGATCCCTTGGCATAGTGTGTGATTCTTGAGCCTTTTCACTTCCTAATTAAAAACAAACGTTGTCGTAAAAATAGTATAAAATTTCTTTAAATCAACCATTTGCAGTAAAACATTTCGGGCAATTAGCGATACTCCACACGCGATCCTCACGGTCTATCTATAAGTAGGCTTATCATAATTACGAAGAGCCAAACCGGGACGCAGAAGAAAAAGAGGCTCATTTTCATTTTGCTTTTCGCTTATTTTGTGTTTTTCATATTTGAAATGCAATCAAAATTATTATGAATTGAAAACGCAATTATATTGAAAAAACGGCGCAGAGGAACGATTGGTTGGGGTGTCGGTGCTGTTCAAGTTTGACCGGGACGCCTTGACTGGGATCTCAAACCGGGACTATCCCAGTCAAACCGGGACGTATGGTAAGCCTATCTATAAGTCATGGAAATAAACTTCAAGTATATAAAAAATCTTTTCTTTTACTTCCTATATCTGAAGGTAAGGTTAAAAAAAGTTCAACGATTATGACAAGATTGCTGTACTTTTTATGTAGTTTACAGTACAAGGCAAACTGACATCAATTAACAGTTTATTTATTATTAATAGTTTGTGTGAAACTAGAAAAAAGTATAATTGGTACATTTAAGATGTAATTAAAAGGAAATATGTAACTTTACTTTAGTTTGAATGACTAAACAGATGCAAACATTCAACTCAAGGTCATTGTTTTTGTTTGTACTGCACACATACAAATGTTTTGTAAAGAAAAAAAACATTAAAAAAGCCCCAATTCATTCTCGACGCAAAAAATCGATAATTACATATTAAAGTTAGCTCCCAAGTCGTTATGAAAAATAACCTTTTTCATGAAGAAAAATAATTAGTACTTTTAAAAATTATAGTCTCAAATTAATAAACATCATTGATATTTGAACAGTAGTTATAAGGACTTTTGGTCTAAGGTCACACATTACTAGATTGTAAAAACAATTGGACATACGGAGGTCACAAAAGGACTTAAGCATACCACTCAGTAGGTTAGGGCTCCATATTTGAAAAATAATATAAAGTAGATGCTAATGTAACTCGATAAAAGATCTTTTATTTAAATTTCTCAACCTTTATTTATCCAAGTCAACGAAAACAATTAACGTAACCACAACGTTGTAAACTAAAAACGAACGAGAAGGTCAAATCTTGACTACATTTTAATTAATCACAGGAAAGCAGCAACTTTGTTACAAATTTATTTTGTTTTACCTAAAAAATAAATCTTATGTAAGTAAAGGTCGAAAAAGTCACGATTGAGGATTCTAAAAAAAAAAAAAAAAACATTTGAACAGGCTATTGAATTACAGTGTAACTGCCATAGCAAAGAACATTGTCGTGATGTAGAGTATATAGTAACAATTGAGTTGAGTTGCAAATACTATACAGGTGATGTCTTGTGATTTCTTGCTGTTTTTGGATGAAGATATATTTACCACCATATTTTTCGTTCTAGAAGACTCTTTAATGGAAATTAGGAGATTAGACAATAAATAAATATTATAGACTCTAAAAATTGCAATAAATCTAAATTTTTTGACATATTGAAATATTTATTGTGCTTTGGGTCCAACTATGTTAACACTGTCATAAGCTCATAAGCGTAATGAGTATTTACATCATATAACATGTTTTTAATATTTCTCATTATTCGTTATTGTTTTTGCTCGTTAAAAACTAATAAGATACATTTTAACTTAATAGTCATCAATCAGTTAATTGTTTCATGTTGTTATTTTTTGATAGTTTAGTTTAAACAAAATAAAAATTAATCTAAATTAATTATTGGGAGTAATATTTGTTCGCAGAGTATGTTTCTTTGAACAGTGGAAGTGAATTGCCATAGAAACACTTGTATAATTTGAAAAGAACGTTTATTTTAATTTTACAAAACTTTACATATTTTATTCCGTGTACTTAACTCGACACTCACACAAGAAGGAACCATAGATTAACAAAATTGTTTTTTTTTAAGAATTGAGATCAAATATCAAAAAAAAAATTGTTAAATCTCAATTGGGTTGAATTACTATTGTAAGAAAATTCATATAAAATGATTAAAATAGAAGCCAAGACTTGTCAAATACTACAGAACAGATTACAGTTATATTAATATTGAAAATAAAATATTACCAACATAAAATATTAAGACGAAATTTTATTCACATGAACAATAAATAAAATAAAAAACAGCAACATTGTGTCATTTTTTCACCGACAAAAAACCGTATTACGTAACCACTCACTTAAAAGACTTAAAATGTAAAATATTACTCGAGCGGAATTAAACAACACAATGGCTTCCATTTTCACGTCTTCTCCTTCCGTGGGATACACATTTTGTGAACTTGTAGAAACGTACACCTGTAAAAATAAAAAAAAAGTTGAAAAACCTGTAAATAAGTTCTACTCACCTTTAAACTTGTATTATTGTGTCACAGTTAAATTATTATGTACTAATTACTTTATACTTATCTTTAAAGGTAAAGTCTAGCGGTTGCCCATGACTTCGTCAGCACTGAAAAATGTACCTTATAATATGCATCAGCTACATTCACGTCAGTGTCGTAAAAATCGGTCCAGCCCTTTCAGAGATTATCCGGAACAAACGCATATTTGCGGACAGACAGACAGACATACAAAAAAAATTTTATTATGTGTACGAAATATGTATTATTTTAGACATTACATGCAGGATGCATTTTTTGATAATTAGAGGTTAACAGCCAGTTATAAATGGCTATAAAATTTTAGAACTCTACTCTTAGGCAGTCTAGTTATTATGATAGTCCTCTGTTACTACCTGTGGGATTGATTCTGGTTTCGAAATTATCTTCCGGATTAAACACTCTTGATTCTTCGTCCTTATACAGATCCTGAAAAATATAATTGGGTTTATTTGACAAAAACAGAGCGTTTATAAATAAAAATGACAATAAGTACTTTTATGGAAGTTGATCAAGAAAAATCTTTGAGCCATTTGCTCGTTCGTTAAAAGAAAAGGTTTGCTAAGACTAACCTTTACTTTATAAGTTTGCTTTGGTATCTTCATCTGGTGGGCGTTAACTCTCAGTGTATACGGAGCACCGTCCTCTCGCAAGTTCACGATAGCTATAGCGTAAGATCCGTCGACCAGTTCTCGAGTCCAGATCTATAGGAAGATTAGGATTAGAAATTATTTTTGCATAGATGTAGAACATAGTCTGGAAGAACACAAAGGCTACTAATTAAGTTATTTTTTTTATATTTCGCGCGGAAGGAGTCGCGGGCGACAGCTAGTTGTTTTATAAGTTTTCAATAGATTCTTGTATAAACAGACTAGCTTTTACCCGCGACTCCGTCCGCGCGGAATAAAAAATAGAAAACGGGGTAAAAATTATCCTATGTCCGTTTCCTGGTTCTAAGCTACCTGCCCACCAATTTTCAGTCAAATCGATTCAGCCGTTCTTGAGTTATAAATAGTGTAACTAACACGACTTTCTTTTATATATATAGATTATCACCTCGCAATTGGATCCGTTCCATACTCGAAGTCCCTGCTTCCCGAGTGGGTCCTGATCGACCTTGATGATATCCTTGTTGAGGAGGATCTCCTTGAACTCCGGGCGTATGGTTGCGAGGTCCACGCTCATGAGGAGCGGCGCAGCGAGCACCGACCACACCGCCATCTGTACGCGTGCTTGGTCCAATGATAAACCAAAGTTACCAATTATCAACTGTAAACAGAAAGGAATTATAATTGCATTAAAAAAAATGCATTTTCTTCCTTCTCTTAAGGTCGTTGGTAGATAATAAAGTCTCGGCGTGGGTGCACGACGAAGAGAGACAGTATTGATAGCTTACAAGTTGAAGATCAACAGCGAGAGGAGATCAGTGAAATCAGTAAAATTTTTAAAGGGGTGCACGAGTATAGGATAGTTTTAGAATCTCAGAAATCTGACCATATCCGGGTCATTCCAATGTCCAGGTCCTGCATGTTTTACCAACTCGTCCTGATTGTCTGCGAACCACTTCATGATGCTCTTCACAGATGCCCAGGAGTCATCGATATCCCCCCAGTTGCGCCACAAGTTGCAATGTTTCTCAATCGAATCGTAGTTTGGCTACAATAAAAATTGATTTTCACATTGAATTGTTTACAAATCTATATAAGTAATCGTCTAAAATTTTTTGTTCATATTTTTGCCTCATCATGTTTCCAAATCTACTTTCTTTGCTTCCGTTTTTTTTGGCTATGAATATATGCTTCAAATATTTTACAAATGTAAAATTTTTTGCAGTACAGTTTTTACACACTTAAATACATTATTATATCTTAATAATAGCAACATAGACAATGATAGATAGCGGAGGCCTTGACTCGAACTATGACCTAACATAATGTGTAGGAATGTTTCAAATTTTTCTAACAATTATTGCATCGTTTCAGACCAAATTCCAAGCAGCTATTGTGAATTTTCTTTGTTTTTGTCAATACTTACTTTGTCCTGGTACGCCGGCCAACTGCATGAATACAACATGGGACGCCCAGTCTCATTCAGTAGTTTTCCGAAAGCGGGATAACCTAAAAATAGATATCACTGTATTTATTTTTAGAGTGATGAAGTAAATTTAATGAAGCAATTAATAATATTTTCAGAATTTATTTTTTTAGAGAAGGGGATATACGAGCGACGGGAACACCGGAGGATCAACGATGGCCATGAACATCCGCAACACTAGAGGAACTGCAGATGTGTTGGCGGTGATGGTATGCTTACTATTTTGTACCAAAGTAGTAGGTAGTAAGGGTCAAAACTTGCTAAAAATATCACGTGATTAATGTACGACCTCTTACCAGTATCCATTTTACTAGAATCAACATAGCATCCGTCAAGTTTAACATAGTCCACATCCCATTCGGCGAACGTTTTGACGTCAATCTCCTCATAGCCTAGCACTCCTGGGTATCCCGCACACGTCTTTGTTCCGTAATCCTGGTATATTCCGAACTGTAAACCTCGCTCATGGATCTACAATTTGCAAGAAAGTCACTTAGGCTTTGCTTCAATATGCATTAAGTAACTTTATAAAGAAAAAAATAACATGAATTATTGCTATGTTAATTTATAATAAACATGTAGAATGTAAAAATGTGAATGTATGTGCAAAAATAATCGTTGAGTTAAACAAAATTTCAGTTAATATTAAATAATATTTTCAAGCGCCTGTCATTTTTAAATACTAACGTAATCCGCAAGCGCTTTCATGCCGCTCGGGAAACGATGTCGATCGGCCACCATCCGGTTATCAGCATCGCGTTGCTTCTCCAGCCAGCAATCATCTATGGCTATGTAGTTATAGCCAGCAGCCAGATACCCTTCCTTTACCATGATATCAGTAGTACGTTTTATCAGGGCTTCGCTGCAATTTAAAAAGAACATGACTTTGAACAGCGGGGTCTCATTTCGTCTGTATTTAATGTTTTTGTTTTATTAATTTAAGTTTACTTTCGTATCTTGTGGTCTTATATTTTCATAGAAATATTTTTGCAATTAATTATAAGTATTATAAAACAGTATGAAAAATCTGAACCGCAATTTTTTTCAAGGTCATTTTTCGCTTAAGTGTGTAAGAGGCTGGTTGCTTAAGTGGCTGGTAAGTTATTTTTAAAAATTGCAAATAGAAAAAAAAAACGTCAATTGAATTTACCTTATACATTCTTGAGGGTACTTCTTGCAGTCTGTGATGCACCTAAACCTTTCCCAAGTAAGCCAACCCATGGGTGGCGTCAGCGCCAACCCATTATTAAGAGATAGACATGAAGGCAGTAACCACAGAAATATATACAATAATATCTGCAAAAACATAATAAAAGCTTGTTAATTTTCATTAAATATTTCGTTATGTACCTATAGTAATATATATATCAAGGAGTATGTAAAGGAGCTGTATGAAACTATAACACTATAAATTATTTTATAAATATTTTTTATTTTATAAAAATGTTTTTACTTTTTAATATTCGTGACTTTTCATCACTAAATCGATTGCAATTTAACGATTAGAATGTCACGAATTTTGTATAGAGACACTATGATGTGCTATTGGTTGATGATTTTTAAATAAAACATTTTCTATGTCGTACGTGCTAAAATCATTAGGGATAGACAGAGATACAACGCGTTTTATAACGTGGTTTTCTATCATAATAAATGATACAAAAGAGATTCCTATTCATAATGATTTGCCAGTTTGGAAGTAACAAAATATTACGAACTCTATTGCAGACTAGATTATTAAACAATTGAGAAAAAATTGTAATAATTGGTAAGTACTTACTTCCATTGTCGTTTTGGACATTATTTTTATTATTTTATTGTATTATTATATTGAATCACTTATCGCTACTATGGCTGGTTTTCAAAAGCAACGTTACGTATGCGGTGTTAACATTCCCCTGAGGGGTTTATATTGATACACTGCAGAGTGGAGTGCTGATAAGCTCATCGTGGCATTGGCACTGCACAGCGGGCAGTTATCTAGCTCTAAGGGTGGTCTTTCACTAATGCTTAGTGACACAGTACAAAGAATATTAGAAAAAATTCAAATATTTACTATGGATTCAAATATTTAAGATGTGTGCAAATGGATTTGACGGAGGAGGGGATGCATTGGCAGGAGAAATATATTCTTTCCGTGCGTCCCATCCTCCGTCGATTAAAGTTAGGCAATTGTATAGCAAACACATCTGCAATTGCATAATGACTATTGGCAGCGGTCGCTTTGCTATTTCAGCGAATTTAGGTGACCATTTGCTTGTTACGATTTGGCCTTACGATAAAAAAACATAAACTTAGGTCCTAGATTATTTGATAGGGATTTATGCGCTTTTCTATCCATATTTATACGTATTTCGTAATTATTGTCGCTCCTTTATTTATTGCGAAAATTTTACTTATATGTTCAAATGTTAGAACATTAAATAGTATAGTAAAATTAAGTACAGTTTTAATTTCATAAGAATTTATGCTATTTTAGCTTATTGTTCACTTTATTGGAAACGCACCTTAACATGCATTTTATCAACACAAATAAACATTGTTAAAATAGTTAAAAATAAAGTTTTAGATACCTTAAATTCGTATTAGAAAATGTTAGAATTGTTATCTTTTACAAAATAGTATACGACTGTTATTTTCATTTTATGCATTTACGTCACTAATTTACGTAATGCATAAAAGTAAAAATAATGAATACTTAAAATAACTTGTTACATTTAGTTTTTTTATCTGTTAATATGTTGTCATGATGAAAGAACTGACCAAAATAAAAACATATCAGCATCATTAACATTATCGCTGTATGTTTGTCCACAAAATTAACTTCCCTAGTTTTAGAACTGTTCATTAGTTACCAGTGATGAAAAATGGACGCCCTAATAATAGAAATTTAGTTGATTTAATGCAGCAATTTAACAATGATAACACAACCGTAGACATAAACATAAGGTTTGTAAACAAAGAAACATCACTCACCACAATAATGGGTCGATACCATAACTCTAATTATAGTTGGTAACATCGAAAAATTCGTAATTTAAATTCAAGATAAGGTGGAATTAGTTTGTATAAATTCATAAATGTTAAAAAAATAGTCTAAACAAAACTCAAAATAATTAATATTTAATGTTAAATGTTATACGTGGTTTATTATAACCTTAAAACTAACTTCCGAAAGAGATTTAGGTATTTAAATAAACACTACAATCGTTTGAAGAATTACTAAGCTCGAGACATTGCTTTTTATTTACTTACTAAGTCCAAAACAATATGAAAACAGTACGATAATTTTCTATACCTATTTAAAAATGTTCGGTATGATAACACGATGTCGACTAACCGCTAAATGAGCAATGAAAGTGACTTAATGACTTGTCAAGTAAGCAAACGGAATTCTAAACAGAGCATGGGATAAACGCTTTCTTTGCGTTTCCACACTTCCTTCGTACAAGTTAAATATATACGGAACTCTGTGCAGTTATTCGTCGGTTTTTATACATTGTACCTATGAAGATTATGGTATTATTCTTTGCCTTGATTGCAACATCGCCTTCTACCCCAAGATGGGTTAATTTAATCTTCATTCAATCAGTAATCAAATCCGAAATAAACCTGCTAAAAATGTCAGGTTAATGTATGTATTTAGTTCATCCCTGAGCCCCCATAGCGTGAGGAACTACTGAATACCACAGGCAGGTGACAAAAACCATTCCATTAGCATACATTTCAATTTCAATTGTGTTTTAGGAACTTTCAGTTCGCTGAAGTATGTCATAAGCATTTCATTTAACTAGTATACAATATACATACATGCATAACGATTTACAATATTTAAATGGAGAGTACATTTCACTGGGTTTTCGTATTCGGAGTCTTAGGGCATATATCATCCTGATATTATAAATGCGAATTTTTGGATGGATGGATGGATGTTTGTTTGAAGGTATCTTCGAAACAGCTGAACGGATCTTGATGAAATTTGGCATAGATGTAGAACATAGTATGGAAGAGCATAGGCTACTTACTACCTTTTTTTTTAATTCCGCGCTGCGAAGTCGTGGGCGACAGCTAATATTACAAATTTTTCGTAAAGTATTTTAATAATCGAGAGGTTTTTAGAATCTTTTTAGTTGTTCTTCTAAGACCGTAGTGAGATGACTACATTGATTGCGTTTAACTTTATCCTTACACTTATATTAATTTATATCAACGCTTGTCAATAGAATATTGTAGCGCATCTTATTTATATTTCCTCTTTCAAGACTGCCCACTGAATGAAAATACTGATGTCGGCAATTTGATTCAAGCCATTGTTATTTAAATATTTAGTATTAAAACGTCACAGTGATGATTTACTAAAGACATTTTGACTTTCAAATTAACGGCGCCAAAGCTGTGACAATACGATAAAAGTGTAGTGGGAGTAAGAGTGCGATGACGAGTTCAAATCCGGTTTAGAAATTACGCACATAAAAGCCGTGAAAAACTCAATTATCTGAATTTTTTGAAAGAGACTAAAAGGATCAGTTGGTCAAGCCTTTTGGCAACGGAATCTCGGTGAGTTTATGGCTAAAATAGTCTGGTAAGTTCAAATAAAACACATTCATTCATATACAAATATTACTTTTAAAAAAAACGTGAGCCGTCATGGGACGCCTGGCAGATGTGAAACATCGTGTGTACAAGTAATATGCATAAAAGATAATATTATTAAAATGTATATATATATATATATATATGTATACCTCAGTATAGCGTGGCGACCCGTCGCCACACCGTACACTCTACTACACATAAAATATATATATATATATACCTTAGTATAGCGTGGCAACCCGTCGCCACGGCAAGCGCCGCCACGCCAACAATTCGGTTTACAAGTGAGCCTATAGATGTTTCACATCAAAAATGCAACAGGTATGTTCATAAAAGTGTTTCGAACTTTTGACACAAAATAATCCTAACTATACATAATTCTTATTCAAAAGCGTGAAAGCAGGTGCTTGTATCTGGTAATCCGAAGCAGATGCGATATGATCAACCAAATGTCACCTTTGCAGGTACCGTACAAAACCTGTCCAGACAACCTGAATTTGGTCAATAGCGCATTTTTTCGCTGGTATTGCTTATCAATATAAACAATGCTGATGAGTCATATCTTGCAACACATTTTAAAATTTGCTTTGTAAATCGCTTTATATTATAGGAAAAAAAGTTTGGCGAATTCAAATAGTCTTCAAATTAAGTATAAGTCGAATTGCACGCCTCGTTCCTTTTTTTAAATCTGTTAAAAATCAATTTAATAAACAAGGAAGTTTGACTGGCAGGAGACGGCGCAAGACAGGCGACTTTGGCGATTGCTTATGTCGGAGGCCAAGGCCGGATTATGTAAACGAGGAAATTTTATTCTTGAAAGTTTTCCTTATTCCGAAGAGAATAGAACTCGCATATGGGAAACACACATCAACTTATTCGAATTTAAGGCCATTTGATAGCCTACACAAATTATAATTTGCGTAGGCTTTCGTAGCTTACAATAACATAACATAATGACGGAAACGCTGCCTAAGGCGCTGGAAATATGGTATGGGGGCGCGCGCATGGCGCCAAATGATCAAATGTTTATAATATACTTGACATAAATATTTATACTTGTCTCATTCTGTCGTAATATAAATTTCTTAGTATTTTTTAAAGTATTTTTCGAACCTCTGCTTATCATGTCAGGGGTTAGTTTTACGAAATAAAAGGTCCTACAACTACAGTGAATTATGGCTTAACCGCGAATATAAAATCTTCGCCATATTGCGGAAAAGTAAGAAACCAATTCCTTTGCGCACATTATGAAGTGATATAAAGATGTTCGAGTCCCTCCCCCATGTCAAGATTTTTACACTCTTGCTAGGATTATAGTTTCGTTCACTTGGAATAAGTTACTTAGGTCTTATTTTTATTAAGATGCATTAATTACCATGTTCTAAAAATAGATACACTTTTCTTAAAAGATAAAATTCATGAAATAACTAAACATTTCACAACTTATTGTAAATATTGTCGGACTATATTAAGTAGCGTCAACGCATAAAAGCGACAGTTGCGTTTGATTCTGCGCTACGATTATTTGTGAAACGGAACGTAGCCGCGCCAAACGTAAACAAAGAAAATCATAAGCGTGACGTTAATTTGAAAATTTACATAAAAAACAAGTGAAATGCTAAATGAGAGTGGTGTTAATTTTAATTATTAATGCGTTACCTTATAAAGTGATAATAAGAACTTTCGTAATCTAAACATAACTGTGATATTGCCAACGGAAGTCCTACAGGAAATGGGGACCGACAATTCGCACACCCGGTGATTTCTAATGTAGTTCGCTTTGAGGAGGACCATGGGTGCAACGTACAAGCAGTTGTTTAAATTATACGATTTAATTCAAAGTGGCGATATTAGGTAGGTAGTAGTGATGATATTCAATATTTCATTATAAGTTATTTATTTCGAAGATTGCGCAACTCTCCTTTGAAACAATATGTGCGTAGGAGTGTGGATTTCGAAACGCCTTTGCGCATTATTTTTTGTATATAATTAAAAAAAAGAAAATTATCTGCTGTTATGCTGTAGTAACATTTAATAAATTTTGTTACAGATCAATTAAACCGTTTCTCGAAAATGAATCCATAGAAATTAACGACATTTTACCATGTAAAGGTATAGGAATTTTACACTTAGCAGTAGGAATAGATCCTGTAGAAAAATCTAAAGAGTGCACGGAAATAATATTAAAACATGGAGGAAATCCGAATTTGTGGTAAGTTATTTTATTATTATTATATTATATTAATCTAAGATAAATCTTTATTGACTTCGAATTTGTCTATTGAATTAGTTTTTTTTTTATCTTATTGGAATATGGCAGATTTAAGATATAATAGATGAAAACAAAACTCTGCAACACAAGTATTCAATTATTACACAATATTTAAAGTACCCTTTTTTCCTTAGTTTTTGTTTTCTTAAAATTTAAGTTCTCTGTGTAAAAGGATAAGTACTGTGATTTATTTTTTATATCAAATTATGGAACTCTATTATTCATTAGAAGCCAGACTGTTGGAAATTCTGTATTGTGTAGTATTGCTTAGTTCAGATGTTAAACCGATTTAAACAGGATACCCTCTTATAATCATATAAAAATCTAACAAAAATCTCAAGTATTATGAAGACGGCTAAAAAATAAATATTTTAGGTTTTGGAAGGTCTTATATATCTGTATGAGTACTTACTAGAACTACTTTTACAATATCTTACTATACTAAGTGCTTAAATTACAAAGTTAGACTAACATTAATACATAATTTGAGGAAAACTTCTGTTAAACCACAAAGGCTTGAACTTATCCTAAGTTAGAGGTGACTTTTAACTAAATCTTATGATGCTAACCATGGTATTCTGAGACCAAAAACTCTGTTTAAAATATGTTATCTTTGTTTTGTTAAATATAATAACAGGGATGAAAATATGTTTCATACAGAGATTATCTCAGAAACTAAACTGTTAAAAATACTGACAAATTTCTCGTTCAGACTAATAGATAAATTGAGGTAAAACCTCAGTGAATTACAGTGAATTTTAATTCCCAAATATAAAAGAATTTTTTATATTTGGGAATTAAAAATCATTACTCACACCTTTGAAGTATATGTATGAAAAATTGAATATGCTGTGATTTGGGAATCTTTTTTTGTTATGTAAATTTAAAATGAATTTATTATTTTATGTCATTAGTGACATTATAAATTACATATGCTATGATTAAATCATGCAGTGCCAACAGGAAAGGTCAATTAACCCACATCAAGTCAGCTAATCCATAATTTCCTCTTGTGCAATTATTTAGCATGAAGCAGGAAACAAATGATCATGCTTAATATAATTTTTATTGCATCATTTTTTTATTTTTTGTTGTTATCTTAGGTAGTGTTATATTAATCACCAATTTTTTATTTATTAAACAGCGTTATGCACTTCTTTTCCACATTAACTTAAACTGTGTTAAATTCCATGTTCATCTGTTCCTTTAAAAATGTGTACAAATTTTTTGCTTCATGTATATATTAAACTAGCTGTCGCCCACGATTCCGGCCACAATGTATTTAAAAAAAACATAATTAGTAGCCTATGTGTTCTTTTAGACTATGTTCATCCATGTCAAATTTCATCCAGATTTGTTGAGGCGTTCTGGAGATAACTTCAAACAAACATCCATCCATCTAAACATTTGCATTTATAATATTAGTAAGATTTTTATTGATGTTTTTTATTTAAAAATATTAAAAAAAAATCTATCACTATATAGTATCATTCATGGTTACCAAGTTTTGTTAACCACAATCATAATTTAAGTCCATATAAGCCCACACAATCTCTGTGTGGGTATACTTAATTTTATTAAGTCAAATTACCGCCCACTCTTTAACATTCTAAACTTCCATATTTGAATTGATTGATCAAACTGATTTCAACATAATTACGTAATAATTAGATTTATGCCTTTATTCCTGCCCCATTAATTAAATTTTACTATTATTAAAAATAAATTTAAAAACTAATTCTTTGATAATTGATGAGAACCATACTGTGTATTTTTTTAATACCAGTTTTTTTTTTAAATTATTTCACAATGTTAAAATCAATAGAATCCACATGATTTCAATGTAAAATGTTAGAAATAGAGTTTTTCTTATATCAAAGTGAAGGAAAACATTGTTTAAAATGTTTAGCAATGAAGATGGCATCACTCCAGTGCATATTGCTGCAATATGGGGTCGGCTGGATAACCTGAAGCTGCTCATAGGCTGCGGTGGGGAACCTTCACTGCGAGACTTGGACGGTCTGTCTGCATTTGATTATGCAGTCAGAGAACAGCAGTGGGAAGTGTATGATTATCTTCATAATGTGGAAGATCAGTTAGATGACTCAATTACATCTCCCTGCGCTTATTCTTTAGATTTAGGTGAGTTATATGTTTCTTTTGTATGCAGTGTGCATGAAATTTTTAATGTGTCTAATTTAATTGTCTGTATTTTAAATCAGTAAGCTTGCTTTTTAGTTTTGTTTATTTTGTTTTGATAAAGATATTGATTCTGGGCTTTATACTATTTTAGTAATTAAATCAAGAGTGAGGAAATATAACATTAGTTTTTTAATGTAATTTCACTGTTAAAAGAATTATTTACTAATTGTTTCAAATTAATCTTCTTCATTAAATACGCTCCTTTTAGTAGTTTTATTCGAGGATTTAAATTTTTGATTTAAATTTACTTCACTTAAAAATTAAAAATTTAAATTAAATTAATCTGGCTTGGTATTGAAAATGTAACCCATATCAATTATATATATTATATCCATTATGTTATTATTTCAAGCACAATCTTATCAAAAATTAAACCAATTAGGGTTATTAAGATCAATAACAATCTGTCGTATATTAAGTGGCCCGTTAATAGTGTCGTACAGTGCACCGGGCCATGGCAGGTGCATCACACAATTGACCTACAAAGGCTAATTCAATATAAAGATTGGAATCCATGAGTCACATTACTTCAATTGTTCTTTTAAGTAGTCTTTAAGTACTCTCGTGTTAAATATGTGGCTAGTAAGATTAGAAACCCACGAAGTTCATAGTCGTTCAGTGACATATATATTACATTAGTTATGCTCATGTATGAGTTATACAAAAAATGATAACATCTGCCAGTTTAAAACCTGTTGCGCAAGCTTGCAAGGCTAAGCAGGTGCAAACAATCTGCTATGCCTTTTTTCAACTGATGTGTTATGGAAAAATTTGTATATGTATATCGTACATAGACTAGTGGTTTGACACCATCTTACGTTCTAAATGTCGGCGATACGAATTTTGGCGTAATACTAAAAATGTTATTCACATTCCAGATAGGGTATTAGTGACAACAGACCAAATGGTTGCAGAATACAAACCTACGACTGATAATCAAACTAATAATACGACAATAAGAAAATCTGATTTAGTGCGAGACTGGTGCGAGAAAACAAGTCTCGTTATGAACAAATTATATCCGACCATATTAAATGAAACATATAGTTTATTAGAAAACGAATCCGAACCTTGGAATATAGATACAACAAATTTGACGATCGATCTCAGTAAAGAACAGAATCCACAGACTGGTGTGAACGAAACAAATTACAGTTTCAAAACATGTTTGACGAACGGCAATGACGTAGAAATAAGCGGTATTCAACGTTTAGACAAGACAATTGACAAAACAAGTACGCAACCAAAGCAAAGATATAGTGTTTACGAGAATTTCTCACTTCCTGGATCACCGAAGTGCATTACGCATAAGAATTATAATACAAAGACGAGTTTAAAAAAAACAAAAAGAAATGACCTTTGTCCTAGGATGCAGAATTTAACACTTGATCAATCTAATAGTTTATTGACTGATGATGCGTCAGTTATGGACAAGGCTATGGCGGTAGTACAGAATAGAACCAACGAATGGTTATCAAGTTGCAGTAGTGATATGTTGGAGACCAGAGCTTGTAATACCAGGAGATCATCAGCTAGTAGTGGTGTCAGCAGCAATTATTCGGGTGGGAATATTATCATAGCTAACGTACACGAGGAGTACAAGTATGAAGATAAAGAGGAAGGTGTCGTCTTGATTGAGAAACGGTTACTTCTATCACCGGTAGTGTGAGTATATTTCTTTTTTCAGTACTATAGCCTCATCTGTAGTTGTAAATAAAAAAAAATCAAAATATCTATAATTAATTGTATAGTTTCTAGTTATTACTAATTTAATTTATGGTTGTTGATAAAAAATTTCTAATGTTGAGAACATTATGAATGAGAAAGTGAGTCATATACAGTTTTGTTTCTCATGTAAATCATAAAACGTGTCTGCAATCATTTCCTTTACTTTTGCAATTTCCATGCATCCTGTTGTCATTCAATTTGCATAATTTTACGAACTTGTTTCGAAATAAAAATAAACGTGCAAATGATTTAATCGATTGAAAGTAATCAAAAATATTATTTTTAGTTAATGTTGCCTTGGAAATTCTTTTATTGATCAATTAATTACATTTCAAATATCCTTGTTCTCCGTATTTTACAAAAAGAGTGAGAGACGACAATACTGGTACATTTATTTTTTTTAATATAAACATACAAAGAAAGGTGGTAAAAAGTATGTATATCATGCCTCTTTAATATTATAAAGTTGGCAAACGAACAAGCAGCCGCTTAAATTCGCCGAAATAGCGAAGCGACCGCTGCTAATAAATCCGCGATTGCAGATGCATTATCTACCTTTAATCGACGGAGGGAGAAATGTACAGAGAGAGAATATTTCTCCTTCCTATGTCCCCTCTTCCATTAAATCCCATCCGTTCCTTACAAGGAAAAGAACTAAAATTACACCTCCGGCATACACACTCATCAGACTGTACGCGGAATTGCTTCCACTTCACACCACGTCTTCTGTGTGGTCGTTGTACTTCACTGGTCGATCCGGCCAATTCTTGCAACATATGTTATTATTGCTGGAGTCTACAACTGTTAGATGTCTAAGCTAAATCTTTATTCTCTGTCTACATTTATAAATAAAAATAATTTCAGTTTGCCAGTCGATGAAGCAGATATGACAACACCAGACCAGACTATTCTGTCCGTCGCATCTTCTCTGCCTTCCACAATGGACTATGACGTCAACACACTCAGATCCGAGCTCATGAAGCTAGGCTTTACACCTGGACCTATACACGAAAACACTAAAACATTGTACCTCAAGAAGTTACAAACGCTCAAGAAAACACCGATCGTTGTCACCAAAGAGGGAAAATGTAAGTAATTTTGAAACCTTTTTTTGTTGATTTGTCAAAACTCTGTCATATTTGATTTATTTATAAATTTTGTATTTGTTTACTTTAGTTATATTTTAGAGGATTATTTATTTTAAAATGATTTTACGAGTATTAAAATTTACGGTACAATTTGAAAAAATTAATTTAAGAAGAGGTGTTAAAATATTACATTTATAAAAATTTAATTAATCATTAAAAAAATATAAAACTTTCGTAAATTTTAAATGAACTACAAAATACATTAATGTTCAGAAATAAACAATTTCATGATATAAATAAGCGAATTTTAGGCAACCTATTAATAAATAATTAAAATTTCAGCTTACAGTGTAGAATTACAAAAATCAATTCGATCATCGGATTGGTTAAATGATCTGACGCCATACATTGAGTTGGAGAAAAAAGCGCGAGCGGATTTCGCCAACCCCAATAAGAAATGGCGGGAAGGAACAACTAAAACCTCATTTACCTACCTTTTATTGGACCCAAGACTTACTGACAATTTACCACTTAAAGCTAATAAACAAAATCCTCACGAACTATGGGGAACTTTCATCAATTCTATTTTTTATGTAGGAAAAGGTTAGTATTTTTTTATACTAATCGTTGGTTTCTGAGACCATGTATAAAACTTATCGTCGTCTTTGACAAAATAGAGATAGTAATATGTTTTATACAAGCATTTTGGTCTCAGAAACCTAAAAAAAACTAACCTACGTGAAAGTTGTGACCAGGATATCAGAAACTTGAAGATAGGATGGAAAAGTTAATAAAACTAATGTTTGATTTATTAAAATTCCAGGTAAACGTTCAAGACCTTACTCTCATTTATATCAAGCACTCACTTTATGGAAGAGAGATTTTAAAACATCCAATGACAAAAAGGTTCAGCAGATCCTTGACATTTGGTCGGACAAAGTGGGTGTGATATGTCTTCATATATTTCAAAATGTTATCCCCGCTGAGGCGTTCACATACGAAGCTGCGATGATCGATGTACTAGGGTTGCAGAACTTGAAGAATATAAAGAGTGGGAATTACTATGGAGTTGCGGCGTCTTGGCCTCTTAAAGAACGACGTATGCTCGGCCTCTACCTCTTGTACAAGGCCATGCAAATATTCCTCACCGAGGGAGAGAGGCAATTGAGACCAGACGATATAGACTGACTTTATATTTATTTTTAATAAATATATATTTTGCGTATTATAGCATAATAAAGATTACAGTATTATTATTATTTAGGTATTTTTACGTAAACTTGCCGTAATTATAATGTGTTTTATTTGAAATTAATTCTGTACCTGTATTTTCTATTTTCATACTAGTTTCCGTTTAATTTGGAAGCATGTCTGTATGTACAGCCAAAGATATTGTGTCCTTTAATTTTTAAACCTTGCACTAAATTTTACCAACATTTTGTGTTATTTAGCATTTGTCTTTTGACTTTAATTTTAAGCTTTAACTTTATTTATTAACTGTCTCCGATAATTATAAGTTACCATAAAACGAATTGATTATAAACATTATTTTTACCTAGTCAATTTTACTAAACTTACTAATTTTAGTGCGTAATTTAATAACGATATAGTTTATAAGCGTCCAAAATTATGTATAAGGAGTTTACTAAAAATAAAACACGATGCTAAGAAATAATTTATTTTTATTCCGTTTTTTAACTTCCTCCAATTTCTCTTCTAAGAAAAATCAAACTGATTTTAGTTACATCAAAAACAATACACAAATATTTGATATACACAATAGATACAAGACGACGAAGAGGCGACGCGACAAACTTCGCATCAGGTTTCGCATCCAATGAGTAAAAAGAAAACAATCAGTCTATGTTTATATTCCGTCGACGATAGACGTAGCGCTGCGTGAGATCATGTTAGTCATACACGCTCCCACAACATTCATACAACATTAGTACAAATATAATTGCAATTTTCACGGAGCACGCACAAAAACATTTTCCATTTATGAAAATATTAATAAGAAAGTTACAAAATGATTTTTAAATTATCCTTCCCATTCATTTTCATTAATTGATTTATATTAATTTATAATAATAAGGTGTAACACATACTACGGTACGATATAACAAATCACAGTAAAAGAATAATCGATATGCTTATAATTCTTAAATTTCAAAAGTAAAATTAATTGCAATAAAACTTGTAAAAGGTAAGAAAGAAAGAAAAAAGTGACAAATAAATCAATCGATATCATTTATGCCCGTTTTTGTAATGCTCCGTGAAAGGGACACAAACTCATACCATTCTTTGAAGGTACTTTTTAATTAATTTATTTATATTTTAGTTCAATTATTGAACAACAAAATAAGTAGTATTTGCGAGAACAACTGTATTTAATTATAACTTTACAAAAAATAAAAAAGAGAGCCGCCTGCATACAAATAAAATTTATTTATTGTACAAAATAGATGAATCATTTTCTCGCTTCGACAAATTAAAATAAAATTAGAGCTCATTGTTATTACATCTCGGTTAGCATTATGGCTCTTAATGCTTAAAGAATAAGATTTAAAACGGCCTGATCTCTTTAGATTTATTTGGCCAAATTATACTTTTTTCGACTTAGCTTAGGAAATAACAGTTTGTACTGAAGAAGCTCTAACTGTTTCAATTTTATTTATAAACATAGTTTAGGCAGTCGCACGATGACTTTGGAAAAAGCAATATTATAATATTAATAAGTAAATAATAATTGTAAAAACAAAATTTCACTGGTTTCCAGTTGTCAACATAAATCTTTTTTATATAAATTGGGTATTTAGGCCCCGCTTCCTTCTATAAATATCGGGTTTTGTTTATCGGACAGGTACGTTCGTACATTGAATAAAATATTAAATTATAGAAAAACAAATCTCTACAAAGTATTTGTTGATCTAAATTGAAGTGTTTTACTACTAAAATTTTTCTACAATTCCACAAAGTACACATCTTTACGATTGAAAATTACAGAGCATTAGTTACGGCTTTTTTTTCAATAGTAATATAGATTAAAAAAAAATGTTGCAACAGTCGTATGAACAATTCGACTGGAAGACTTGTATGAAATACACCCACACAAAAACGGGATATAATAGGAAGTACTAAGAAACAAGATTAAATCGTAAATTTGCCGACCTTACCTAGCGTGCTTCAGTGTGGGCTCGGGAGTCTATCAAAATATCGGAATATGAGATTATTTTTCGTTTACAATAATCATTATAAGCCAGACATACATTACGCACAGCGATAGTCAAACACTCCACGATTCTATAGGATGCTCTACGTTATATTAATAGTCGTTCCTCATCATAATTGAGACAGAGTACGATTTGTGCACACTACGACTCATATTGATCACACTGACGCCTTTAAACTTAATCTACCTTAATTATATTATTTTAACTTTATGTTTATAAACTAAGGTACGCTTGCTTTTGTTATCTTGTGGAATGCTATTATCTCGAAAATCTCACTGCAACGGATTCGTTGATACATCGAACAGCGACCTTGCAATCAGTACGATGTCCACAGGGGAAAGGAGGGGGGGGGGGGATATAATTCGATGTTTTATATTACAATTACTGCATTGGACTCTAATGTAAGGGAATTTACACATAAATCTAATATGTACAAAACTAGTTTGTGCATTAACTAGTTAACATATAAAAAAACAGGTTCCAGTGAGAGGGGACAGCGAGTGCGAAACTTCCAACTGCGTCCACAATAACTTGACCAATGTTCAACATACATTCGAGAGTTCTCGGAACACAACACTATACTTCAGGTAACTATCGGTTCGCACACATCTAACATTCAAAGCGCACGTCACATTTTCTACACTCGTGTTTGAATTACGCGAAATCACAGAGTTTAATTATGGCTAGGGGATAAAGTCTACCGGAACTCGGTCATAGTTCGACTCGGTGGTCCCGGTCATTGTCACGTCACTGCACTTGCACTATGTCACTATCGGTGAGTTTAACTTCATCTGGGCTGCACGTCCTCTGAGGCGGCGAGTGATCGCGCGCCCTTAGTGTGGGTTGGTCCTTATTCTGGGAGTATTCCTTTCATTTTGGCGGCGTGGGGAAGGAGTTGACCACCGCTTGCGTGCTCGCTAACACCGCAGCCGCTGCAAACACACAATCCTCCATTAATGTCTCGCTCCTCTCTCATATCTCTCCCATTATAAATGCATCTCTCTGTACATTGGTTATACAAGCTGCGCGGGGTTCGGCCGCTTATTTGCCGAATGCTATCGCGCCCCTGCAACCAAGCATATTATACACCTTATCGTATTATTATTGCTATATTTTTAACAAAAAAAAAACACTAAATAACTTCTAAATGTTAATTGATGGCTTTAATTAAATAAAAAGTTTACAGTAATCAACCGATTCTATTATAAAGACACTTTAGAAATCTGAATCTGAATAAACTGACGGTAGTTCTTCAAGTAAATATAAATTATAATTATTTAAAACAATTTACGAGTCCATCGTCCTATGTAACGGAATAAAAACTTTGCAATTATGTACCTAACTTGATGTTATTAAATAGGTTATGTCCTTCGTCAGTCATAACTACACATAAAATTAATGGCACTTTATCACGAAGGTAATAAACTTCAAGCATATCATAAATATATTGTAATATTTATTACAAATTTAAGTATTTATTTAAAATGTTTACTGGCCATTGAAATTTAAATAAAGACAAACGATAATTATAGAAATATGGTTATATTGAATTGAATAATAAAAAAAATCTCCGAAACTATACAATTTGTAACATTAAAATAACAACGAAATAAAATATATTTAGCCTTAAGAATTACTACTTTTAATTTATTTAATTATTATTTTTATTTATTTTAATAAATTAATTTTATATTCAAAGTATGTTTTAGATATAAATATTTTGTTAACAGACCTGGATATGGGGGGGGATAGAGCGGGTAGCCGAGACCGACGTGTGTGTGGTGGTGTGTATGAACATGGCGCTGTGGCGGCGGCGACCGGGCGCCGTCCTTGGGCGCCTCCGCCCTCGGCGCCTTCCCCACCGGCGACTTGGCATGCTCCTGCAGCTCGTGGATCTTATGAGCTCCGTGTGCCCCGTGGCCCCCGTGACCCCCGTAGTACTGCCCCGGTGGCAATAGTTCCAGCTTCCCCGGCGCCCCGGGACGTGATAAGTCCTCGGGGGCATGATACCTTGGTACCGACCACCCGGGACCGTACCCGCTCACCAGCATGGGGCTCAAGGGGGCTCGGTACACGGGGTCGAACGGTAACGCCCCGTAATGTGGAGGCTGCATGTAAGGCGGGAGGTAGTACTGTGACGTCGGCGGTGGAGGCGGCCCTTGTGTTTCTGTTGTCGGTTTCTGACCTTCTTGTTTAACCTGTAATTATAATTAAAGAAATATTTAAAAAAATCCTTCTTTTAACTAGAATAGTAAAACTTGGAGGTAAATTACGTTACTTTTAATATTATTGGAACACCTGCGGTAACAGGGAAGCATAGCTCACCTTGACTTCCTCCTTGGGTTTGTCGTCCTTGTCTTTGGGCGGGGGCTTGTGCGCGGGTTGCGGGGTGCGCGGCGGGCCGGTGTTGCCCCCGCCCCCCGGCCCGCCCGCAGCGCCCGGCATGCCCGGGGGACCACCGGGCTTCACATCACCGCCCTCTTTGCGTCTCTGTTCCAGGCTCATGTAGTACCTGAAAATATATTACGGTCATATTCATTATTACTTCATTAAAAAGAGACAGATGCTAAGCCGTGTGTTCCGTCTTCTCAAATTAATTTGGTCAAAAACGATTCAACGAGTCAACGGTCAAGACTTTACTGTACATATTCAATAATTTGAATCTGATAGGACCTTACCTTCTTAATTCTTCTTCCCTGGTATGTGGCGGTCGTTGGAATGCGTAAGAACCCATCTGTGCTTTCATCTCTATGCTCTCCTTGAGTATCTGATGGTTCTCGTTGGGCCGCGCCGGGTTCTCTTTGCCGTCGGGAGGGCGAGGCTGCTTGCTCTTGTCCAATGGGCTGGGGGTAGTTTTGGACCTGTCTCCGTCACCGTGGGACTTGCTCTTGTCTTCTAGCGGGGTTCCCGGAGGAGCACCAGATTCCACGTTGTAGGGAAAATTTTGAACGTAGTTGTATGGATAGAAATGCTGCGGTAAGACTTTTTGTGGACCGCTCTCTGGTTTGTTGTCCTGTAATTAATATTTTTTATGGTTTTAATCTAGAAATGATTTTATTGAATTTGTAAATAAAATTTGAAATGATTTTTTCTACACTCGAGGATTGAAATAAAAATTTTCGCTATGAATAATAAAAGTATTTTTGTACAAAAGAGTAATAAATTATGTTAAACGTGGTCGTTTTACGACTGAAATAATATCACATCGCAATAAAGTTAAGTCTAGACAAACATAAAACGGTCAATTTCTATATTTTATCGATAAGTATTTGAAGAAGTCTATTTTTCATAGTTCTGTTAGTTTAGTCTGTTATCAGCGTAAGATCGTGCGACAAATCTGAAATAGCATCCAATGCTGTTACCAATACGTGGTCTAATAAAATAATAGTATTAGTGAGATTACCTTGAGATCAGCTTTAGGGTCGCCTTTATTGAGGTCCTCCTTGGTCTTATCTTGTGCGGGCGGAGGTGCGGCGGGAGGGTGCGTGGGCTGCAGATACTGTGGCTGCCCGTAGTACTGTCAATTGTAAAATATTATTCAACATTATCGCTCCATTTAGCTTAATGGCGAGCCAACTTGATAATTAACTGCCTCTTGCTACCACCAGATAGTAATGATGTTGATTTTAAGTGCTATTACGACCCGACCGCACCGAAGTTATCTATTGCGAAATAAACTTTTAATGGTTTAACTTTAAATTGCTCGTATTACTTAGGATTTATTTCTTTATTTACGTTGAAGAATAACTGCGGTATATAATGAGAGAGCTTTGTGAATTTTACATTTATTTATAGTAATTGTAAAGTCTATATACTAAAAAGATTGACCAAAAAAATATTGTTATCTCTGTTTTTTCTTTCAAAAGGAATGCAAGGTATCCAGTGACATGTTTTTGTACAGTGTTCTAGTAGTGAAAACTTAAGTGATGGACTGTAGTATTAATTCAACATAGTGTGAGACTAGAAGGAAATAAGTGCGTGAGAGTGTACTAACCTGATGGTAGACGGGGAAGGGGCGATGGCTGGGCTCGGCGTCTGGCGCGCCCTCCGGCGGCGCGGCGTCGTCCGAGATGTCGGAGTAGGCGGGTGAGCGCACGCCCGGCGTGGGTGAGCGCCGTGCTCTCCGCTTACCCGGTGACTCCTCCGCCGGGGATTCCGTTGATTTACGCTCCTCAGATGGCATCAAAGCTGACCGAGGTTTCACCTAAAAAGAATATACGCTTTTATTTCTTGATAACCTAGGAATCTCAATTTGAATGAAAATAAATAAATCTTTTAGCGAACATACCTTGAATTGCGTTGGCTGTAAAGTCTGTAGCGGAGGGAGAGTTTCGGGTGGGGGCGTAGAGGGCGCCGGCGGCGTCGGAGGGCGCTCGGGCTGTGGAGTCGGCTCCGGCGTGGGCGCGAACTCCTCGGGGAACCTGGGCTGTGGCGACACCTCAACTGGCTCCGTCTTCTCTGGCGATTTCTCCGGAGACTTGTCGCTCTTTACGTCCGGAGACTTAGCGGGCGTGGGTGACTTCACAGGCGTGGCGGGGGTTGCGGGCTCCGAGGGAGGACAGGCCGGTGACGCCGGTTCCGCCGTCGGTTCCTCTAGCTCCGAACTGGAACCATCCTTGTCATCGTCATCGGGCGAGCCGTGCGCGTGCGACCGGTGATACTTGAGGCCGTTCGCGTGTTTGTATTTCTTTGAGCAGTTGGGCTCGGGACACTCTAGGAGGACGGGGTCGGGCGGGGGAGAAGTGGGAGTGGGCGGGGGTCGCTTGGCCTTGGGCGTGGGCGGCCGCTCCTCCGCCTCAGAGTTACGCTTCCTCTTGGAGTCTGGCCGTGGTGGCGTGAAGGGCGTGGGCGACGGTAGCGCGCGCCGGCCCTTAGCGCCGCCGTTACGCAACTTGCTGTGTACGGATGAGCGCGTCTCTGTGAAGTTCGTCATGTCGGTCGGCGCCGCGCCTCGGCCACGTTTTGCCCGACCTTTCGGCGTCCTCGAATCCAACTCCTCCGTCGGGGAATCACAAAACCTATAATTAAAAAAAACATTAATGATAAAAAGAAAATTTGAACAAACAAAGAACAAATGAAGGTCACTAACCGCGGCGGCGCCCAATCATGTCGCGTACAATCCAGTAGCGTACCCACGTAGGTCTTCCCCCGCCAGGTTACATTGACTACTAATACACCTGAAACAATACAAAGGGATCGTTAAGCGCATCCACACGTAGCTGCGGCTTTATGTGGATATAAATAGCGCGGGGACGGGATGAGTTTTTGTAAGAGTTGCGGCTCGAGGCGAACACGGAATGCAGCGAGGTTTATTGGTGTCGGCGAGAGCGGTTCCGATCCAATTTGTCTCGGGAGCGCTCATTTGCATAGGGGGCGCGGAGAGGCGGGCGGGAAGTACGGGGGGGAGATAGGGGGCGAGGCACGGACGTGACTTTAGCCGCATATTTAGAAACACCCGCGCCACGCTAAGCGCACCCCTGCTTATCGCGCTAGCGTGGTAACTTATGCAAATTTAATTAATCAATTTCACCCTCACTACATTGGAGCGTGATGCTACTTCATAACCATAAAATTGTATCAACATATTTTCCTTATCGTAAAAACATTGATACAATAACTGTAAAGTTTTATGTTATCGATATAGCATTGGGATTATGTTACATTTAAAAATTTATAGTCCCCCATATAAAGACAGATTTATTAGATTAAATGTTATAGTTAATAATTATTTTGCTTAGATTTTTGTCTTCAATCAATTTTGTCTTTCGTGTTTATAAACTTAATTTTGTAAACCGACAGAACACGTTCTTATACATTTACGGTTAAATACTGAAATATATTAAACAAAAAACTACTACATACTAACTACGTATCGTATGTTTATAAAAATATTTAACAACCTTTAATACTACAAATGTATGACATAACCGTTTTCACTAAAAACAATTTTATCACGCATTTAAAGAATTTCTTTTATTATAGTCTGTAATAGATTTCAAATAATATTATTGTAAGTGAAAACGGACATAGTAACATGTGAATATACGACTATATACGAGTAAAGCCGTCTCGAGTCTCGTGAAATAATAAATTTAAGTGCAACAGTAGGAGACAGACAGACGGCCGAGGCCGGGGCCGCGTGCTATATCTCAATAACTCCTACATTATTTATTGTTTCACGAAACAATGAACACATAAAGCATTTCTCTATAAGCTATTAGCATAAAATGAACGACCACTACGAACAGATTCATTGCAGATAAAAATCAATGTCACAGTACATTACATTATTATCTAGAAACGTATAATTGTATCTAAAGAACTAATTAAGTGATGAATTAATTGATTTATTGTTAGAATTATGAAAGTATAAATATCTGTTCAATTGACTGAACTTTCTTAACTTGTAAGATAGATGGCGTTGAAGATTTGATTTGGACGAATTTACAGTTACAATTGCGCAAATTAAATGATTACTTTCACATCCAAAGACTTTCAATATAACTAAGGTTGTCTTTTAGATTTAACGAGGGATATCTACACTAAGGGACTGTTTGAGTAAACATTTTAAAAAGATTTCGTTTCATTAGGTTTTTCCATGGGCATCAGTAGGTTGTTGTGAAACAAAGCAGATATAAAACTCTTGTACAAGTAGGTCTTTATTGTTCCTTTTTTTTTTAAAAAAAAGGTCTTTATGACGCTTAAATATTGAAGTGATTAGTTCATTGGCAATTAGGTAAGCGTATAACAAGGCAATAGGTTCATTTGGGCATCGCTAATTACACCCCGGGCAGCAATCAGCGGACTAATGGCTATCAGCTCATTCCCGTAGCCCGCACCCCCCTAGCCTGCCTCCCTACTTCCTCGCTTTCGGGAATATTATTTCAATATATTAGGCTTAGTTTATGAAATACTCGTCAAACTGTTCAACACATGATTACATCAAAGATAACAACAAGGGATAACAATACATTTTTATTCGAGTAGTCCATGTGAAAATAAAAAATCGTAAACTGACGTATATACAGAAATCTGGCAGATTGTAATTAATTCTTGTCGAAATACATTTCTTGGCAACGTAAAACGTATAAAAACATAAAGAGAATACGTGAGCCACCGGACCGACAACAGTCCGACGTCCGACAGCCCGGGCAAGCTTTGTTAGATCTAATCAGCGCGAGGCTTTGTTTCCCACAACAGAGCAAACAACGTCCGGGGGATTTCATTTACATTTCGTACATCGCTCCGTCTGTCCAAGTTTACACTCTTAAAAGCCCAACACAAAATAGGAGTTAATTAGCGTGTAAATAATTCACTAGCGGACACGAAACGGTTACTACTAGTATCCGAAACAAGTTTGCTCCTGGTTTTTCATTTGCCGTTTGTTATTTTAAAAATATACACGTCTAGATTCTATGGTCGGATCATTAAATGTATGCTAGAGGCATTTATGTCAGTTGGGCAGATTCACTAGAGAAGTCTGGCACCAAGTACCCTTAACTTTAGTGTCGCTTGTACGATCAGGTTTGAGTAGGTACCAAGTTTGATAAAATTGACATCGACATTCTACAATTTTTTTATACATTTTCATCGGGTTTTTTACTTTTTATAAACATTATTGCTCTGGTAATAATGCGATTTAATGCCCGAACAATAAGTATTACTAAAACATTCTAAGAAATGAATAACGAAATAAAATGAGGTTGCCATTTAGCATATTGGCTTGCGACAACTTGTCGACTAATTTTAACACATGCTTTCGATTTATACCAAGTTACAAAGAATTCTTATGTTTAATACGTAGTTTTAAAATATTTAAAAATCTAAATATAATAATCGAAAATACGAGCAGAATTTGATCCCTTATTTACTTTTCATTACGATGAATAAATCATATTTAGAACACACATAATACAAAATAAAGTTTATTTTCGTGTTTAAATTACTCACTTTATGAAAACTTCAACGTTTTATTTAAAGCTTACAGTTGACGCATTTACGGCTGGCTTAATTTGTGGGCAAACAGAGCACGCTTTAAAAATTAGACGTAAATAAATTGTGAAGGGCGCGCTGCGGTCGGATTTTGTAGAGAAACAGAAGCCAGATGGTGATTAATTATCGAATTTTATAATAATTACGCGTTGCGTAGAGGAAGCGTTGTACGCGTGCCCGCCGGCCATAGCAAACAATGCGTTCTATTTTGCCACAGATAACACAATCACGTTTTAGTTCAAATTGACATTAGCCAGCGTTGCTTTATGTTGAAACTGGTATTAGAAATTAATATTAATTTTGTCATCCTACATAAATAATAATAACATAGTTATTTATGATGTGAGACGTTTATTAATTAAAATATGTATAAAGGAATGCAGCAGTTGGCATTATTCAACACCTTCTACTGTTTATATGATCATTAAAAAGTAAAGAAGGGTCATACATATTTCATGAGATCGTCGACAAGAAGCGTCGACATATAAAGGTAACGATAAAACCTAAATGATAAAAATGGCAGGTGAGAATAATTTGAAATTTAAAACTGAACCGATTATTTAAATAATTCCATTTTTCACCAGCTAAATTATTTGATGTTAATATACGTTAAAGGTTAAGCTTTCTCCTTTTCTCGCATGTAGCGTGGTTATTGAGGTTTATTAATATTCCGCGATGTTATCTACCACTAATAAGCAAGCTTTAATTATATAGACTCCGCTGTATTATGTGCACCATCAATATATATTAATATAAATCGTACCTTACGGATAAATATCATGAAAGAGAGAGGGAGAAAGGAGATGGCTATAAGATGGTTATGGCCGCCATGAAACGCGAACGACGACAAAAAAGGTTTGGAACGCGTTCTGTTATCGCTTTAAGCCAGGTGTTGTAAATTAAATTATTATTGCCCCTTTTATAATGGTCGTTGGCGTAATTGTAGTTATTACGAAAGTCTTTTTTTAAGGTCATGAAGACCATTTATAAAAAGTTAAGGTTGTCTCATACGCAATGAATATTTTGGGAATATGACTTTTTCTTTAATTTTTAAATTAAACGTTATGGATTTTTTTAACTGTCGGTGATTAATCTACTTGTCACATTGTTCAAAACACTCAGTTGATTTAACTGTGCATCCGACAGTTAATGCGATGGGAGGAAGACATTTTAAATTCCTTCAATGTATGATTCAGTGTGTACAGTTCAGTCGGGTATTAACTAAAATTATCATTTAGAAGCGTTAGCGAACCATTGAGTCTCTCCCTTAACACCCAATTAACGGCAGTTAGTGTTAGGAAAACTAACTTTATATTGATCGTGGTAATGTTAACTTAATAACATTGATTAATTTCGACCAGAATTAAAACTAAATAACTTATCAAAAGTACCTACCTACTTATTACTTAAATACTTTGTTACACAAATATTATTTTGATTTAAACGAATTTAAAAATGTTTGTATGATGGATGAGAAGAGAAAAAAAAAATAACAACGAAATGTATGGATCGCGAAGCTGATACAATGTACTAGGCGTGCATAAGCGTGCTGTGAGTATGAGGCGAGAGCGCTACGGTGCGTTGCGTTCGTGCGCTAGTAACAACTCACCACCTTCCGTTTCGTGCCACACGATGCCCTCCAACGTGACCGAGGTACCAGGCTCGCAGGGGCCGAGGCAGTCGGGCTCCGTGATAGTACCGACTGACGTGCCCACACATACTTCGGCAGTTTCCTGGGAATAATAAAATATTAAGTATCAATATCACTTAATGAAACTGCTAATGTAAACAAAACACTCCAAACAATCCTTAATGATAAGTACTAAGGACTTTGATGTTACAATGTAGAGATGGCGTATTTAGTAGATAATAAGCACTTATATCGACAACGTTATTGAAGGCTTATTGATTTACATACATTTTTCTATTCATATTTGACACAATTCATGAAAAACAAACATAAAAACTATCGCGTTCAATTACGATTTTGTCGAAGTCATAGCGGAATCGTTAAATAACTAGTAGTTATCCGCCTGTTACATATACACGACGTGCCCTAAATACCCGGCTTTAGAAAACCGAGGGATCTAATTGCTTCCTATGGACACTTCGAAGAAGTTAAAATAAATTCCACTTGTAAAGGAATTGGAATAATAAAAATCGTTATCAAATTATCAAATCTTTTTCTAATTTGGTAAATAATTTTTTTTAATTTCTAAGTTGAATTAAATAAAATTTAGCAGAAAGTTTTTGAAATGTAATAATTAATTCTATTTTTTGTGAGTATAAAAGATCAAATGAAAATAAAATTCTTGAAAACCGTTAATGTAGTCTCTGGTACTCATTGGGATTTCATAAATGCAAAGAACGTTTACGAGGCGGAACATAATCAAATGAAGCCATTTACATTCAGACGGCGATACGTGCGAGTAGTACACCGATGTCGTTACCTCTCTTTCTTCTGCACTGCTAACAGCCTCGCAAATTATGGACAAGCAATTCACTGAATCCATAGACATGTCTACCAAAGTATTATACTATTGGTAAAATAACAAAATTTTATGTGAATTCACTCGCTTGCAAAGTAACAATTGAAAATTTTGTTGTTATTCTTATATTTGTACAATCGTGTATGTTGTATCGAGTGAGCGAAAAACTTTCACATAAATCTCATTACAGTTTGTCGGAAAAAAACACTGAACAATTGAATTAAAATTTAATTGTTAAGATCTAGAAACATCTAGATCACTCTTGTCGTGTTGGATGGGAAAGATACGACATCAGAGATTTTTCGAATTACTTCAAGTTACGAATATGGTTCTGTTATAATTAAAAATATTTTTTGAAATTTTCATCTTTATGTATTTGAACATGCGACTGTCTCACAAGTTTAAAAATATTCCGACTGCTTTTAAATTGGATGACATTTTTAACCATTCAGCTTAATTAATTAAGCCTAGTTAATTAAACCAACATATTTAACATGGAATACAAGCTTAATTAAAAAGTACAAATTTCTTAATAAAAACGATAAAGGCACGTAAATTTTTTTTTAATTTCTTTGTGTTTGTATTAAAACTATAAAAATTAAATTAAACAAGTCTATACTGACCATATTGGAATTATGATGCATTTAGCAAGTTAAACATATCACATACACTCGATAATACCTATATTTTACTTTTATGTTTGTACGTAATGTATTAACAAGACAATGTCGAGTCAATACTTTAAAGCGATAAAGACGAATTGATGACATCAACACCCACACGCGTACTTTATAAATAATATTAAATGCTATATTGTTAAACTGATGACAAATGCGCAAGCCCACGCCCACGCGTGCGCTACGGACAATGCGGAATTATACGTTGGCCTGAGAGAATTAATATTTTGACACGCCATGTCGCTATTAGATCCCTTATCGCGCGGGAATTACACGCGGAGCTCTGCATTGTAGCGCGAGGGGCCCGGTGACTTATGCGCGCCTGGTCGGACACATTGTGAACGCTAGGGGAGGCCAACAGCTGCTGATTTTATACATTTTTTTTTTATAAATAATAGCTATTGAGATCATATTATACCCGATCATGTGTTCAGAAGTGGAACGTACAAGTTTTTAAAACATTTCTTGTTTACCTTAAACGAAACCGATACATAATAAGAAATCAATTTATCTGTTTTTGCGCAACTGCACTTTTTTTAGTTTGAACAATCTCTCAAATCATATTTTATTAAAATTAATTAGAAATTGTCGGCAAACTACAAAAGTATGTAAATCAATACCCACCCGGGCGGCACGGACAAAGGTGCGCGTAAACAAATGTAATAAGCACCCTGACTTCAGTCCCTAAAGGAATGGTTCAAAGGCATTTTGAAAGCTAAGTGTTATTTGAGTACATCAACGTATGCCACAAAAGGAAAGCGCATTGATGAGTGACGGCCGGACGCCCACATGTCTAACGATTATGAAACAATGTCTCCTCTACACGACCCGTCGATGTCGTGACTCACACGCGATTTGTCTCTATTCACTGTGACAAGAAGCAATTTGGTCCGCGGCCCGTTATAAATCGTAGCTCAATATCTCGGGACATTTGGCAACGTAACCGCTCCGAACGGGTAACAATTTCCGACAGTGTAACCGAAATTACAATCAACAACAAAACGAACGGCCATACATCATTTTGATAATTTCGAGTAAATGGAACATTGCTTACGTTTATGGTAGCCTGGTTACAAGCTGTTTGGTGTCGCATGTCGTGCAAACTAACCAACATGGGTTTTAATAATAACCACCAAAGTAGTTTACTGAATAATAAACCACCAACAAACATCCAGTCAAAGCAGTATTTAAATTAGGAATTCAGTAATTCAACTTATTTAGATAACTTAGGCTAGAAAATGAATGAATAGAAGATACACTGTAACTATTAAGCAAAACACTTAAAACAAAACAAATTAAAAATTATCAATAGTTTTATTAACATTTTAATACTACATTTAATTTTGTAGTTGGAAGAAAACCGTCTATCTCAACCGTACTTCTTACAAATTGAAATAAAATTACTATAAAATCTTTTAGGATGTAAGGCGCTATAAAATTCAAACGAAAAGGCTACGCTTTAATATTTTCCTCAACTCCACCGCATTCCGCATTCAGAAAATTTACATAAATTTGAATAATGAACTCGGGCTTCCTGTTATTTCTAACAATGTTTCAATATATTAAAATGGGTGTGAAGATCATATCGGAATTAATTATATAGCATATGGGAAGTAGGTATGTGTAATCGTCCGTCACGAATAAACGCAATAACAATGTGATTATGTAATTTCTTGCTTATTACGAACGAAAAGCGTAAAGTAAAAGACAAAAAACAATTAAGTATTTAGAGAATAAGGTTAATTTAACCGTCAAGTTTAAAATTAAAAAATTTACTTAAATTTTAAAGTAATTGGTTGATAATTAATTTTTACTTAACTTAATTAACTACATTCATGAATAATTAATACGTAAGCAAGGTTTTAAATTTGTGACAAAATGAAATGCTCGATGAATAAAAAATAAACTTAACTTTTTTATCACTTATACACAGTAGCTTGACATTAAAATTTATATTTGTAAAGTAACTGGTTTTAAATAACAACTTGGTCAATACTAAACAGTAATAGCTAATTTATAAATAGCAGTTGTGTAAATAACGCTAAAACGGCGCAATCTGAGCACACCAGGCACCAGGGCAACAAAGCCGGGGCGGGGCGGACCCTACTCAACCCGCTCCCAAACTAATTAACTTTCTACAATTCGATTTGGTCTCGCGCGTAACCGTTTAATATTCGTTTATTCCCAACTCCTTATCGCGGACAAATATTACCGTGGACCGTAATAAAAACGTCAAGGGACAAATAAATTTAAGTTCGATTATATCAATGTCTTGTTTTGGAGGGAATATTAGTGTTTTCAAATAACAAGTGAGGAGATGACGAGACATAAATAAATTTGCGTCGTAAATTACAAGTCCTTAAGTACTTAAACATAAAACCCCAGACGAATTTATTATTATTTAATGTTATCTACATAATCGTATACCCAGTGTTGTACAAAACACTTTATCACCTCTCTCATTCCGTTTGAAAAATCTGCAATTATGTGGTTTTCGAATTTTTGCTGCAGAAAACATAGTAACAAAAACCAAAACAATGTAATTGGTTTCTACAAATGTAACACCTACAGTCATAATTATTATTAACAATTTACTGATCTAATTAATACAGGTACTTGAAAAGTTATTACTCGTAATATCGTTTAAAAATTATTTAATGAACAAAAAGAAAGCAAAATTAAACAAGGATAAAAACAGTTTACGGCAAGAGACCCTCGTTCTGAGCTCAAATATTAATTAAAAATAAAATCCCATTCCTGGAACTGCGAGAAGTAATTAAAACAGAAATAAATGTAACGACCGTAAACATTCAATTGTAATTGGGGCCGAATGATGATGTTTAAAATAATAATTTACCTCGCATTAAAGTTTTTGGAACGTCAGAGTTGAGCACCTCTGCTCCAACGGCGTTGCCTTTTCGAATCCCTTAATTGCCTTTTTAATTACAGGCCATATAAAGTTGACATTTTGACTTTTAGGCAAATAGCACTGAGTGGTATGACATGTAATTGAGAATTCAAAAGGTACTTCAACTTTTAATCTAAAAGTTATATTATAGTTTCAATTTTTGCATCACAATTTACAAGCTTCACAGCAAATTCATTAATTAGTTAAAATAATTTCAAACTTATGACAGCCCAGTACATACGGATATGGTTTTCGAACCCGAAACACATAAAATACTTTTTTTTTAATAATAGCATTTTTATATTAGAACATAGTTACTGCAAAAGGAAGCTACAAACAAGTCTCACACTAATATGAATAAAAATGCATAATGTAAGGTTAAATCCACCGCATATATAATCGTTAAATAAAAAGAAAGTGCGGCAAGCCATATATAGTTCAGCAAACGCTATAAATTCTTTTACTATGCAAATACTTGGCCGGCTTCTTTACGCGAGCAAATATTGAAAATTCTCGAGCGAATAAAATTCCTAGCAAAATATTTTTTAATATACACGACTCTGTTGAACGTTAGCTCTTCAAAAGGGGAAGTTTCAATTTAAAGACGAACGAAAAACGAGGATTTACATTGTACGAATGCAGACAGCTCCTTCTGTGAGAATAACAACTTCTTTTTTAAAAGTTTACATCAATATTATTTTTATTCAGATTTTTATTAAGATAACTGAGATAGTTTCGTAATGAAAAAAACTGTCGAAAGAAAGTATTTTGTCATAAAAAAGTGTCATCTGATGATAAGCGTCTAATAACATAACCGTAAATATATTATGAATGTGGATGTTGCCAAACATTATTTAAACTGTCTGAAATTGACTACATCACTTACCAGCATTTTACTGAAAAAATATCGTTATATTCGATTTTTGCCAGTTTTCTAGACCCATCCCTTCTGAAAGCTTATTTTTGTTAATAACGACACTTAGATAATATAAAACATTTAATATTTTAAAGTTAAGTCTCTGTAATCTGTAACTGAGCCAAGTTACTCTTAAAGTCACTCAGGGTAAGCTTGCTTGGCGCTGGGCCACCTAAAAACTCGTGTAAGTTGAATATGTACTCGGATTTATCGAACAGTGGACATCTGCCAAATAAAAGTCATATAACTGAAAACAAAACAAATGATTGAGACATTTGTATTTGTAAAAATTGAAAAACATCTCTTCCATTCAACTATTCAAAAATAATGTATACTAATAAATGCGTTCAAGCAAAATTTATAATTAGACAAACTCTATAAAGAAAATAAGAAAGAATTGCAAAATACACACAATTTAAGGAATAAAACAATTATTAAATCTACGTACAAAAAAAAAGTGAAAAAGATTTATTTAAAAGCAGCTTTTTCAATAAAAAGGCAATCTTCTTTTAAAAACCAGCGAAGCCATTCGTCTGCGAGATTTACATTTAAAAATTGATAAACATCAAAAGCCGGATCAAGTTAAAATATTCAATGACACCTAAACATAATTTATATTTGGTATTCATTTTTCAAATTTTATATTTTTTGCAAGATATAATATATTTATTAATAGATCCGTCGAATAAATTATTTTAATTTTTTGTAAAAATATACAACTAGGGATGAATTTTCTATCCATACTAATATTATCAAGTGGGAATATTTGTATTTATGTATGTATGTAAATCAAAAACTACTGTACCGATTTCAATTTTTTTGTGATAAAAACATTACATCACTGAGCAACATATCCATGCTAGATTTTTTTCCGCACTGACGAACTCGCAGGCAAATGCTAGTATTAAACATTTTAAGTAATAAATACCCTTAAAGTAACCCAGAGACAGTTCCTTTAAAATAATGTCATTGAGCGTTTCAAAGGCTTATTGTCAGGTTATAATGAAAGCATTTATTCTACTATACTGACTAAATTATACAAGCACAGAAAAATAAACCAGAGACAAAAGCTTCGTCATGTTGCCAACGACTGTCGGCAGAAGTCCGAATGATTCGAAAGTCGTATTCGTAAAACGACTCTTTAAACCATTAATGTTAAAAATATCCAACGAAATGAGCTACCGACTAACAAAATCCACCAAAAACCACGGTAATTTCCAAGCGAAGCTATTTCATTTAGCTCCGCGTTAGAGTAATCAGATTTATAGACCTCGCTACTTGTAGACGTAATCTACTTTGCTAAAATGAATACAGTGTTGTTTACATTTCATTTAGCAAGTTCTAACCTTTGGCTACTAACATTAATAACTACATAAGTTTCTTCATTAAAGTAAATAGACCGTAAAAGCGTTTAACATATTACAACTTTATTTAGCATACAAAAATATGATTTATCAAACAATAAACGCAATAAATTACAAACAAAACTACTACACAATGAAATTTCAAAACAACATATAAAAAAATCGATTTTTTTTATCAGTAAAGAAATAAACAATATTTTTCAAAGTTGCTGTAATACTTTTAGTTTACGATTTTAAGATGTTCAAAGGAAAATTTGTTGTAGCTACTTCATAAAATTTTCAATTCCCGGACTGAAAGTTGGCTTACATAAAACGGAGGTAAAACTCGCTCGCATCTAATATACCGACCATATTGGGACAAAGCGGGGAAAATTATTGTTTGCTTTCAATTTACGTTCAACATCAAAGTTTTTTTTTATAGTATTTTGTATTTTTAGAGGCTTACTTAAATTATCTAAGTGCTTAGAAACCGTAAAAGGAAATTCCAGCTATAGAATTTTATATCGTAATATTACATTAGTTATGATTTGTTTTCATTCAAATCGCCTGTGACCCTTGAAAAGAATTTGATGTAATCCAATTTTGGCACTTGGGTCACTTCAACATTTCGACATCGGACCCTCGTCGGTCTCCATTCCCCCGCTCTCTCCCGTTCCCCATCCCGGACAACGCCGATGTGTTATTTATCTCGTCTAAATGCTCAGCGAGAAAAATACGAACCCCTGTGTCCCTTATCTCAACCAAACTCGTACCTTTTTTATTCCCTCGTGCGACTACAGGCAGTTTTTTTTTATTATTTAAATTACAGTTAACACTCGTTCCATATATAAATTTGTAAACAAAAAATTATAGAGGGGAAGTTTTAATAGAGCTTGATTACTAATTCTCTTCGCTACTTTTAACATGTGTTCGTCAAATTAAACAAAATTAGTCAGCACGTTTGTACTCTCGGAACATAACGTTAATATAGTTCGAATAAGCTGTTTGAAGCCAAGTTCGCAGCGTGAATATTCATGATTCAAGAACTCATATAAATATTACTCGAGACAGTCGAGCGCGTTAATGAAACAAGATGCTAACTCCGCGAGGCTTACGCGAAGCTTTTAAATTATTCCCGACGCGACTCTTCGTCTTTGTTGCGACCCTATTATTTCAAATTATTTTTAATTGCTTAAAAGCAAGCGAAATAATGCCAACAAGCAACTCTCTTCCTTTGTTTTCTACCAACGCAATAAAGTTTTAAAAACCTTTTAAGACGAGACGACGAACCTAACACAAACATAAAAACAAACCGTAACCTCTCTCATTTAACGATTCTCGAAAAGAAAATGGACCGTGAAAATCGAAGCGCAACAATGGGCCCGTAATGAAATCACTTTTTTTATTGTTGCCGCGCCGTCGGGGACTGACCAATTTTAGCCTCGTTTCCATTGAAATCCATCCGACGTAACAAAGGACTTTCGGGCCGAGCTAAATTTCAATTGTGCGCGAAGTACTACCACTCGGGTATGTCGCCCTGGTAGCGGACACATGTAACGGCCGTAACAAATACACTGCGGATGCGTTCATTCCAACAAGCGTCGTCCGCCATCTTTGAATAATTCATGAGAGGCGACAACGCGAATGCTTTAAAAAGTTAACAAGGTTTTCCGAGCTTTCCTTTGTTCTACATACTGAGAAAAACAAATTGCCACGATGCTCAGCACCGCAAGAACATGGATCTTAAAATCTACATAATTTATGTTATGGTGAATGACACAAATATTTGATATTTTTAGTAAATAATTTATTAAAAATGTAATGAATACAGTTTTAGCAAACATTTTATTAAAAACGTGTATCCTATTTCATTGTTATACGTTTCGTTACAAAAATTACTAGTACACGGGCAAACTGTTCCATTAAACAGTAAAGTAGGGTGTGTACAGTATCAGTTGTAAAGTTGTGGTTCGGTTCAGCGCGTAAACACATTCTATCTACACTTCGGATATCTTTCTAACCTAACAGGATTACCTCGAACCACTCGCCTTGTTGCCGGCTAGTTTGCACACAAACTTCCTATCCGCAAACTCCTGTTCGATAATCCTCTCCTGGTACATAGAGAATTAGTAACTTATTGTTCTAGAAAAAAAAAGTTATTTAGGTAGTTGGTTAAGTAAATTTTCAGTATTTATCAAAAACATTCTTAATAAAATAACACGTGGTCATCGTACGTATTTAATAAATTGATAATCATAACAAAAATACATTGATAGCAAAATAATAAGGAAATATTTGTTAAATAAGAACCAATCTGATCTACCTAAAAGATTACGTACATTATATGAATGGTTTGTAACATTGTCTGGCTCGGTGCCTAGATTCATAGATAATTGTAATAATCGTCTAATTAGTATTACGGTTACAATCACAGCATTATTTTGTTTTGCTTAGACTTAAATTCGAAACAAATTTGAAGTAAAAAACATGAAGATACCAATGTAATTTTCAAAATAGACTAATTCTTTGGTTACCAACTTTATTCATGAAAATAACGTTTAAATTATTAAATATGACGTGTTGCTTAGATTGTAACGGCCGTCGCGTGAACGTCCCAATTGTGAACAATTATTATTAGATATCATAATGGCGGATAAACTTTGAACAGTTGGCGGCAGTCGTGAAACGTTTACGACAGTATAAAATGGTAATGGATTAACTTGATCGCCGCAGTCGGCGTTTAACGAGCGACCCGAGCCAACTTCCTCAATAAAGTAATAGTCTGCGATATACCTCTGCCCCGGGTATGAATGTAGCTATAAAAATATATAATAATCCCTCAATAAACTCTTTGGCTTGCAGTTGAAATCGTTTTACTACAGATTAAAAACTGTTTTAACACGTAACATGCCTTAATTTTATATCTAGCTTTAGTTAAATTAGTATGTAAAATGTAGCACTCTATATAGTGTCGGGTTTGAAAGCTTAATTTAATTTTGTGGATCTAGGGTTTTCACAAAAACCATCATAACTAATCAAATATATGACCCTTAACAAAAAAAAATACTTAGTAGTCATGTGTTCTTCTAAACTATGTTCAACATTCATGCCAATTTTCATCATGATCCGTTGAGCTGTTCTGGAGATACCTTCTAACAAACATCCATACGTTCAAACTTTCGCATTTATAATGTTAGTAAGATATAGAACTCTTAAAAATAGAACGATTCTCGGGTAACGAAATTGTCAACCCTTTACATAAATAGCATCCCTTTTATCCCTTTCAAATGATATGAAAAGAAGGTTGCCAGTGTATTCATTTCAAAGCGTTACTCAATGAATTTCTCGCTCATCGTTCAAAAGTAACAAAGTTTGTTTAAATATAAAAAGACATTAATGATTGCAAATAGAAGTCGGAGGTTCGTAATTAAGAGTCCATTTTGCGACAACCTCTTAAAATTCACTCCACGAGCTCGACTCGGGAGGGAGACGCTCAAAGGCGAAATAATTAAAGCGCGGGCCATAAGAAAATGTCGGCAGGAGTGAGATCAAAGCACGAAAATTCCCCTCGCGCAAATAAAACGACGCCGCCGCGGGGGATTTCGGTATTTGCTGCCGCTTATACTAGCTGTTATTAGACAATATTGACATCGGGCTTCGGCTCAATATGTTGCCGTTAAATAATGTCCACCGGGATTTCATGTTTATTAACAGCCCCTTTGTGAACAATACACTAATTAATAAATTACAAATATAGTCAGATCGTTAATTAATTCACAAGTAACTTCTTAAACACATAGCATTTAATAAGTCAACTGTATATTTGCTGTTATTTAACCCCTGAGCTCTTATTACTCAATTTTTGTTTAATATGATACTTACCAATGAAGTTATAACCTCCTGGTACATATTACAGGTGTGTTGCGTTTTTTTTATCTCGAACTTACCTGGTAAAACAAAAAACTAACATAAACAGTAATTCTTGTTATAAACATGCTACTAAATAATAAATGATAAATGTATTTTGTATTGAATTCACAAAAGTAGAACCAAAATATTTTTCTTATAACACTGCTTGTTAAGCAAAACAAAGACCTGTTTTGTTATTCGGAAGACATGTCATCAAATTATGATTTGTAATAATCTAATAATTGAAGAAAGAAAATCTAAAGTTCTAATAATATATTAAGCTTTAAATATATAGTAACAAACGTTAGCAAACATTAAAATAAAACAGTAAAAGATATCTTTCACATAATATAAAATGGAGTGTAACAAAAGTTATATTTACGAAGAATTACCGAGAGATACAATTTACGAGCAGCGCGTGGGAGATATAGAAACAAATATTATACCCTCGCATCGTGCTACATACGAAATTTTATTACGCTGTAAAAATATAATAATACTACAAACATTTACAATCTTAAACAAGTCAATTCACAACGATATAAAGATTATTACATTAAAGTCTTAAAATGAGCAATAACCAAAAATGTTCTTAGACATATTTTCATTCGACCTTTAGTACTAAAATAAACGGTAAATCAACTTTAATAAGTTTAGAAAAATAATGTGGAAAAACTAATTTGTAACAATTAACTCTGTAAAATAATAATTACCAAAATGACATACAGACGTCGACGTGTCGGTAAATGGTTTTAAATGGTTGAAAAAAAATTAATATTCAAATGAGTCGCGGGGCTGTTAGTGGAATTAGTAGGAGTTTCGGTCATAAATCGTCTGGAGAGGGTGGCGATGGCGGTGGTGAGGCGCGTGCTGAGTGGTCGCCGCTTTATTGGCTCCCGGTCCACATCGCTCGCTAATAAATGAAGCAGAAAACTTCCAGAGTCGTACGGTACGCCGTTTGGAAAGCGGAAGACAGCATAGCACTTACACACAAACAAATTCGGCGCCTATTCCTAACGTGATACAGTTGAAATTTCGATGAGGACAAATTTTACGACTAGCTCCGTCCTGCTTGTTCGCGTGTGATACGAAGGAGACCCTGCGAACACATTATAGGTTATGAAATGAGCCCGACTGCCTCGCGTTATATCCCGGCAAGGAAAATGTAATTATGAGCGCGGCGCGTGCAAAGAAAACGCTCATGACACAAACCTCTTGTACATTTCTAGTTTCCGTGTAGCTTTTATTGTTTTTGCTCGGTTTATTTCGAAAGTCGTAACTGGAATAGCGCTGTTAAAAGAGCTGCGCATATATTAGCAAGCAATTACGAACAGACAGCACATTACGAAGAATAATTAAAAAGATATTCGTGATTATCACAAAGCTGTAATTGTTGTTTTAGCAAAAACTCTTTATGCCGTTCACCTATTGATTTTAACGTTGATAACAAAAACAAAATTAAACAACAATCAATATTAATAGACATTTTTCGAATAGTAGTTTTATAAACAGTTGAAGATTATTTAAAAATTACTTTAAAATTACTCATACTAAATAACAACTTTATCTTTATAACATTCATTCTTATGTGATTATCATTAATTAAAGTTGATTACAGTTTAATGATAATATGTAGAAGGTGGAAGGTTATTAATTATTGATTGTTATGAGAACACATAGTCGGCCATTAATCTAATCAAATCTATAATTAAATTGAAGACACTTTGATGTGCTGACTGCCTGCATCTATGCCTGCCTAGTACGTGCCGATTAATTAATGACGCCATGTTGAATAGATCTGATTATGTTCCAAATTCAAATAATTAACGATATATTTAATAATATAACTAGGTGTCGCCCGCGACTCCGTTCGGGCGGATGAAAAAGTTCTTCCAGACTATGTTCTATGTAAAATATTAGCGAGATCCATACACTCGTTCTGGAGATAGATACCTTGTTACAAACATCCATCCATTCCCAGATGCTTTAGCTATCAGAAAAACGATCAATGAAAACGTTTCGAGCTATTTCCCCGTTGATTCTTACTGAGTGTTTTGTATGCATGACCAATGTATGACAGCCAACGAGCCATTGCGCCTACGTGATCCGTTTTAATGGTGTTCACCCACATATAGCCGTACAGTTATATTAAATCAATGTCTGTTATGCGACCCTGGTGATTTAAACTTGATGACAAAAACAATTGGATTATCAAAATTTATTTTTTTATAAATTTTTCTCTTTAGTTAATTGTTCCTCTGGTGTTGAGTGTCCATGGGAGTCGATGATCACCTCGATGTTACCGTTCGTTTGCCTCCTTCTCTTATATAAACAAAATGTTTCTAGTAAAGTGGCATCATTCTCAGTGCTCGACGTTAAAACAAAAACATGAAGTAATAAAAACTCTTCCTTTGTTCTTTCTTAGCTCGAGTGTGTACTGCAATCGCTTGTAGTCTAACATTAATCGTAATATTCCGCCTCGCTGTATTGCTCCCGCGATGCCTCTCCGTGCTTTATGTTCGCCCGATAACATTCCTAAATAACATATCTTCCCATAGCCTCGATTACCATATTGAAACAGCATTCGGTACGTACCATTTTTTTTTTATATTTTCAATTTAGATGAAAGCATTAATCTGTAAACTAAACTTTTTACTATCTGCATGATAAAAAAATGACTTACTTGCAAGGAACTAAATACAAAAGAGACGCTCAAACAAAGCGATTTAAACAGAACGCATACAACATACACACATTGACAGAGTTTAATTAACATAGATGCCGAAGCAAGCGGTTTAATTGAACTATATCAACTACAAATTGAACTAGTCCTACATATTACATCCAGTGTGTACAGATTGTACACTGTGTCCAGTGTTAACGCAACGCAAATACAGGATTTGCAGACATCAAACCAACGTTTTGAGTGAAGCTCATTAGTTGAAATACGTATATAAACAACTAATTAAATAAAAAAAATATTAATAACATCACAAATTGCCACATTCATTCGTTAACTGGTTGGTTTGACACTCGTTTAGTGTATGTTTCTCATATTAAATCAACATTTAATGTCTCCCTCAGTGGCCAATTAACGACTCGTTAACGAGTGTGGTTGTGTATCAGGACTTACTTAAAAATAACTTAACAACTTTGCGAAGACCGCAAAAATGTTTAAACGTCAGTCCTTTTAATTCTACTTGTTCAGTTTTCATAATAGAATAAAATTATAACTCTGTTACTTGAGCAATTTTTATTTGAGTTGTTCGTAAAACGGTATTCTTTGTAGCAACTGGCTAAATATTGTTTTAGTTTGGGCTCATTCGACGGAAGTTTGTTTACTTAGGTACTGTCTAGTAGATGGTAATCCCGGTTAAAAAATGTAAATTATGAAACTATGACACCAGTAAAATGAGATTTAATCAAAAACTGATATCATTGTCCTTATATATCTTATATAGTTATAGATAAAAATAAAACAACCAATTATGTAATAAAAGAAACATAAATAAATATTTCTTTTTAAATAAAATGATAAGTTAATAAAGTAAACATATAAAGGAACGAAATAAAAACACGTTCGATTCTACGAAACTCTTTGTGGTTATACGTTTTTACCTGTGGACGTAGAAAGCCGTATCATGCAATATGAGGACATAATATAATAAATAAAAATTCGTTTTACTCTGAAACGTGTTTGCTTATAAATCAAATTGCCTACGTGTACGAATATAACCCAATTCTTTTATCAAAAACATTCCCTTTTTGATTGCCAATATCGACGTCGCTTATGTATGTATGTCGTTTGGAATACATAATACTATTTACACACGTAGTCAGAACAGTGATGTAGAGCAGAAGAATACAGTACTGCTATTGTTTGACACACGTGGTAGCAGTAAGTATACGTTCAATAAATAGAACTACAGCACTGTCCTACTGCTTTGCTTCACTGTTCTGCCCTCGTGTGAAATAACACGGTCCAATAATAGAGATGAATAATTTTGAAGGCAGTAAACAGTATTCAATTACCGTAGGCTTTGTTTGAAGATAAAACGATCGCAGATTTGATACAAGAACACGAATAGTTCTGTAGCAAAATGTTTGTTAACTAAACACGGTCGGCTGAAGAGCTGGCAAATTTACGGTCGATAAACTTTTATGGTCCGCTAATATTTGCACAAAACAGCGCTCCTAGCGCTTAAAAGACGATGTTTATCAACTTTTGATAAATCATATTCAGTCTTCTCTATGCATGAACTGGTGGGCAATATCGTTTATAAAAGTATTTCATAAAAAAAAAGTTTTTTTCTAGAACTGAAATTTTTAACGTCGACATAGAAATCTGTACAACATTCAAATTTAAAACAACAAAATTGTAACGACAAAAACGGATTAAAAAATTAACATATTTAAAACATTAACAGAGCCAACAAAGCTTTGTAAATACAATCCAATAAAACAATAACGATGTGCAATGAAATATAAAACAATGGCAGGCTTCGGTGTCGATTTAACAATAACCGCAATTCAATTTAAAGCTCGCCAACTAGGGTTGTCGCCTTTTCGAATTTGTCTAAAGTCTTTCAGGTTTACATAGTGCATACCCGAGTTACGGGTATAAATTATTTTCATTGGATCGGAGTGTCTGTGATACAATAATGACTTGTTTTTTTTTTGGTTATCCACCAAGGAGTTACATATAAGAAATAATAACAGATTGTCGTTGACAACCCTATTCTTCGCCGATAGCATCGCCCCGCTATCAAAATGGCCGCCTGTCAGCCCGTTAACATGCTGTCAATTACCATGTACTTTGGCGCGAATTCCGACATTTATGCGAACAAAAAATGTTTGTTTTTTAAATCGATCAGCTAATATAAGTTAAAATTTACTTACTAGCTATCTGTAGCTCGTTAATACATTTGTTTTTAATTAAAAACACACAATCTAATTTTCCGGAGTAATTGAGAAATATGAAACACAAAAACAACTGTATCCCACGGGATCTGTACATTTTTCGAGATAAATTGTGGCCTATTTGTTACTCCAGATTACAATCTATCTCTGTTATAAATTTCATCTGGAACAGTTCAGCCGCTGTGGAGTTAGAAGTAATATTTTCCGTTATAAGACTGGTCCTAATAATTAAGACTTCTATGTAGTGAACTTTTCAAGTATGTATCAACAAGTACTTCATACGAAGACTAGAAAGTCGGTTATCAACTATCTTAACTTGGAAGTCGTACACTTAAATAAACTGAAGTTAATTACTTTCTATTAAGTTAACTGCTCGCCTGTCGATTACATTGAAACAGTAATGGTACTATTTTATTTAAATTTTTAAACGAGTTCTAGATAATATTGAATTTAAACGGATTACCATAACTTTATAGATTATGTCACCAAACACAGTGCTCAAATTTAAACATATCCAACAGTTTTTAATTATTTCAAATACAAATAAGTAATTTTATACACAGTTTTTACTTTTAACTAAAAATTTTAATCGATGATGAAATAAGTATACTGTTAAAAAAACACGGCATTAAAAACTTAATAAGTAGCCTATGTGTTCTTTTAGACTATGTTACATCTGTGCTAAATTTCGTCAAGATCCGTTGAGCCGTTCCGGAGACACCTTCAAAAAAACATCCATCCATTTAAACTTTCGCATTTATAATATCAATAAGATAATTATAACATTGCTTTCCACACATAAAATATTACTCTGACATGTGATAGAATGCTTCAATGGGATTTAATGTTCCCCAGAATAAATAAAGACTAATGCTCACGAACTGTATAAAAGATACCAAAGATCCGTGTATTCGTGTATACCTATCTTAATTCATCGACTGCTCGCTCAACATAAGTGTGAGTGAGAAAGTATGTAGAAAAAGAAACGAGGTAGAAAGAGACACTCCAGGGTTGCCAAATAAGTATTGACCCGTAACATTTGGCCTGGAATAATATTATTTGAACTTTCGCTTGTCTGTACACGAAACAATCTAATATTTATTTTACAAACGTACATTGTGGTTTTACTTTTTTATACTTTTGTATATGAATCCTTTTTACCAATTTATATAAAGTTATTTATTGTAAAAATGTTTTAGTTCAATCATTTTTATTGAAAAGAGCTTCCATTGTAATTATTCCTAAACAAAAAGTCAATGGATTGTAGAATAATAGAAAGGAGTTCAGATTGTATCGTCCATTGAGTATTCTAAACGTTCAACTTTAAAACAAAAGGTTAATAAAAATATTTTTTCCGAGTCTTTATGTAAGATATAATCACATTCTTCTAAAAGTAATAAGGTTCTATCGCAAATAATTAAAAACACATGGATTTTCTTTTGTGAAAGTTGACATATTTGTGACGATAATCAAGAATGGATTCAGGAAAACTGTTTTGTCAACCAACTATCCTTAGTTAGTGTCGTATATTTAAAAATTATATAAATTCTACCACATAAATTTAACAATTTTTTTTTTAATTACAATTATTAAGTACCTTAAAAATCTACCAATTAGGTAATAATTAAATACTGGCAACCCTAAAACGATGTGACACTGGCCGGTGTTAAGGTTAATAGCGCTATTTGTAGAGCGAGTGATGTTATCAGAAGCGGACAGGGTAAACAGTTTACATATCGGCTAGACTCGTCGCCCTGACGATTACGATAACGCCCCCTGACGACCACATTCTGACACGAAACACATCTCAAACGAAGTACCATTCTATCAATATTTTACTCTTTGATTCATGTATTTTGATTTAATACGAAAGGTTCGAAAATATAGAATTTACTACGAAATCTACACTTAGCACCTATTTAAGTAATGATTCAATGACATTCTAAATGCGGTATTTAGTCAGTTATTACAACATAGTCAAAAGTTAAATGTCCGTTCTTAAAATATGATTTGACAAAGAGCTTTACAAGAAACAAGTATAGTTATTTTCCTTTCAACTACTTTTTCTTTATTTCATTTTAATTATTCTCTTCTGCTTTCAGTGTTAACTTTGCCAATTTATTTGTCTACATTTATTTATAACTAACTATACATCTAACTGAAAACTTATAGTTAAATAGTGAACAGTTTCCAATATTTATTATTTTTAAATTTAACTTCTTAAATTTTTTTTTTTTGTTACTCTGTAGAAGTGTCAAAAACAAGCATTTTTTTTTCAAGTAAGTTTGGTTTCTGAAAAAAGATCGTACAAATAATTTAATAAAATCAACATTTGGTATTGAGTATTTTTGTATCGCACAGAAATAGGTACCTAGAAGGTAGAAATGTTTACTAATATATTTTACTAATATTATAAATGGACATTTAGTACAACTTGAATAAATTCTACGTTTTAAATTAAAGTTTGCACTAAGTTTTTACGTATACACTGCAATAGTTATTCTGAGATATCTTCATCTTCTATTCGTACGTTTTGAATTATGAATTAATTTCCCTTTGAAATAAAACCGAGTAACAATTTTTAACTGACCGAGACGATCCGAGTTTTTTCATTAAAATCTTCCCGAGCAGAGCGCGAAGTCTTGAAACTTCTTTAATATTAAAAAGATTTTATAAGAACGACTTATTCATGTTAATGAGGCTCCGTGTTAACCTGTTTTATGCTCTCCTAATTGTCGAGACACGGTTAACCGGTATGCCCCAATGAAATTGTTTTTATATTTCGGGCGAATTTTAATTTCTGTGTCTTTTAAAATAAGTGTTGAGCGACAAACATCTTTTTCTCGTTGCCGTATGCGAATAAGGAAAGGTAAACCGGTTGTTAATTTTCTCCACACGACTCATCACCTTATTAATAACCAACAAAAACTTCCATTCGTTTTAGTTCCACACAGGACTGTCGAATTTAAATCTCGATGACGCTATACCAAAGGTTTTATAAATAAAGCTGTCGTCCTCAACACCATCCGCGCTGATTAAAAAAAAAACTTAATTAGTAGTCTATGTGTTCTTCCAGACTATTTCTACATCTATTCCAAATTTCATCGAGATCCGTTGAACTGTTTTAGAGATACTTTCAAACAAACATACAGATGTCAATCCATCCAATCATCTAAACATTCGCATTTATAATATTAGTAAGAAGATGTTACGTACATAATACGATATATTAGCATAATTATGTAATAAAATTGTAATGAACCTGACATTTACATGTAAATTGTTTAATTTGTCACTTAATGCGACTCATTTAATTTGGAATAACTTTTTTAATTTGTCCGATAGCAATCAAGCGAAGAATTCTTGTTCGTTACAAAATGTATTTTATCCGGCGCATATAACGTCAAAATAAAGATTAGCAAGCGCGTTGGTTATAGAGCTAATGAATGCAAATGAACCCTTTTAATTTTACTCCAACGACTCATGCATAGACATTTATTAAAATTTTTGTCGTTCCATATTTAATATTTGTATAATTCTTTTTCGTCGGAGCCATTCAAAAACTTAATAAAATGGTAGATAAAAAATCTCTTGAATATTTAAAAGAAGCTTTAAGAGGTGTGTGCATCGGAGCGTAAAATGCAGATTTGAATCATAAATATCAGACGTGTATACCAGTGAAGCCGTGACTTTAATACGAATGGTTTAAACATGTAATTTTTAACCCAGTAACTATTCATAAATCGTTTTTTCAACGCTCGTTACTTTTAGCAATAGCGTAAACCTAATATGCTAATGTGGTCATGCTCCCTCGTAACTGGCCATTAAAATGAAGATAAAAATCATTAAAAAAAAACACACAGTGTGAATATATGCAAGAAAACGTGCTCCGCGGCTGTAGAGCTGTAAAACACATCCCATACAGAGATAAAACCTTCATTTACAATGTAACCAGACGTGGTAAACGACAAACGTTACTTGCGCAACTGTTTATGTTTTCTCGTGAATATAAAAGCTGGTACACGGGTGGCGTCAATAAATGTGTAAAGTGGTTATAACTAACAAACAACTCACAATAAACAGTTAGCATTTCAACGTTTAATATAGAAAACTTTGTTCTTGGAATCTCGCCATATCTGTTTAGTTGAAGTTGTATTGCCAAATGGTTCAGAATATGCTCTCCAAACAAATCGTATTAGATAAACAAATTTCGAACAAGTTTATAGCATTTCTTTGAAGTAAAAATACAATTTCTTTAAATAATTTTTTACTTTTATTTTTGGGTGTATTATATTAGTAGCTTTTTAGTGAGGGAAAACATTAAAGGGATTTAAACCTTATAGGAAACTTTTGCATCAACACATAAATGTTTCAAGTTCTGGTATTATTCGTCTTTCTCGAATTTCGTGTCATCTTCCTTCTGTTCGAAAAAAAAAACAGATAGTTAAACTAGTTGCATTATGAAATACAACACTTGTCAATCTTCGGCAATACAAACAAGTTTCCATTGTACTCGTTAAAGTTAACCATCTGCCAATTTACCTGACAACGTAAAAGATGCGTTTACCTTATAAGACCGGCACCTTTAGTTTAATTAAGACAAAAAAAGTCAAAGAATGCATTGGCTTTTATGCCAATTATGTGAAAATGTTAAATATTTTAATGGTAATTATTTTTAAGACAATTTTATTAATATTAATCAGTTTGTATACATGAAACACAACTTATCAAGTCCTGTCATCGAACTTTTATTTATTATAAGTTTGTCTCTTGTTATTTCTTTAGACAAGTTGTTTTTATAAGTCGAAAAAAAATATTCATATGACGCAATAACTGTGATCTTATCTGTACAGAGAGCTGAGATATATTACGTTATGCTTTTTGAGATTTCTAGATTAGTTTTTAAAATGATGTTTACGTTTTTTTTTATTCCACTGAAGTATGTTCTAATAACTTTTCGTTGGTAGATGTTACAAGAAAGAAAGAAAGAAAGAAAGAAACTCGTTTATTACCACACAAGTACAAGAGAAAAAAAAAATTCACACCACATATTTATGAAAATAATTTAGTGAAATGTGGTAAAAGGGGCCAACTCAGCGTATGCAGAGACGGCCTAAAGCAGTCCCTGCGCTGGTTTACAATAAGCTTGTTGATCTGTATTTAAAAATATCAAATATCAGTTTATGTGTGGCTGTGGCTAAAAAAAAGTTTGTTTCTCATTTCATAGCTGTTTGTCATCATAAACTAGAAAGTTTTACTACTATTCCGGATTGAGTTACTCATAAAACTTTAAGACTGCACGCAACGTCACTTGTTAAAAAGATAGAGTACATATTCAAGGAGCCTACAAATTGATATAACACCGCAGAGGATCAAGATTAAACATAAGCCTCATTTCGTCGTGATTGGAAGACAAATAGCGGCCGACTCGGCAGCTCTCTGCGCCGGCCTGGAGCCCGGCCATCATTAAGCCGTTTGTAATAAACCGAGCACGTATTTGCATGGGAACGACACGCCATTTGCATATGTAAATTACTTTCCGTCTTTATTTGGGCCGCGGACTTGAGCCACCGCGTCCTTATGCTAATACGGACCCTCGTTTCACCGATAGACGCAATCTTTATTCGCTTCCATTGTAGAATAAATGATTTAGCTCGGTACCGGTCGACTATCTTTCATCGCCGACAATTAACGCAGATGTTTACGATGCTCGCATTAAAAAAATTGAATAGACCGCTAACAAGGCAAAAAAAACGTAGACTATTACCGTAGCGTTTAATAATGCTATTATAATGCGACGGAATCGGCTCCGAGAAACCGCCCGAGGCGTTTAACAAACCGAAGATGAGAAGCGAGCGAACAATGACGGACGCGTCGCTCATTTTTATACGAGCAAACGAAAACAATAAAACAAAGAGAGCGCAAAACCGATGCACGCTACAAGGCACGCAAGCCGAGCCTCTGAGAGTCGCGCTCGCGGCAAATGGCCGGCCGCGCACGCGATGCCTCGCCATCACTACTACAATACAAGACCTGCCCTTGTACAAGAGCCAATTATCGACACATCTATAAAAGTTTTATCGACGCTTTATCTCAATTACTTCTGCGAGGACTAGGGTTATCTGACATTAACCGTTGTTTTACGATACTTCGAATTTAATTAATCACAATTGCGTCATCAAAAATTTATATTAAATAAATTTATTAACTTATAATTGTAAATTTATTAATTGAATAACTCACATAAAAAAACATACTGTTTTTGATTCTTCCACCGATTGTCAAACTGTTGAAAACTATCCGCTACTAATAGTGGGTTTCTGGGATCAAAATCTCTGTTTAAAGCATATTGTTATCAATGTTTTGCCAAAGATAATGGCAGGGATGACGATATGTTTTATACAGATATTTTGGTCTCAGAAACCAACGGTAAATGAGATCACATATTATATTTTAAACATTTGACTCTTTGCTGAAAGTTAAACTTTCAAATAAAAAGGGTTGAATGTTCGACATAAAAAAAAGTTCATCGACAATTTTCATTTTGAAAACTTCTTTTAACTAGCAAACTACTATATCAACAAATAGGGTAAAAGGAGAGCATAAAGGTTGGGCCACACATGCGTGAATAAAAAACGGAGGCAGACAAGCGTGTCGGCGTGTAGCGCGGCTTAGGGTCGTGCTTGTGTGCAGTGAGCCGTGCAGCCGGCGCGCCGGGCGCATGCAGCCGTGCACTTATTACTGGATACGTGCGGTATCCATTACACGGCGGAAAAAGCGCGTCGCCCAACGGCGTGTGTAATTGATTAACAGTATGAGAGGCCGCGGTCGCGATCTACCGCGCATCGTAGCAACATCTTCAATCTTCATACATTTATATCGCCCTGGTACTGGTGGAACTACGTAATCGTCGCGAGATAACTTTATCGTCATTAACCACCTGCCCTTATCCGTACGGAGGTTAGGCACAGTATGTACTACTCCTGCATGCATCGCTATCAACAATCCATCTATACTTTTTCAATGATCTCATCGTATTCAAAATTATTTAAAAAGCAAGCAATTTACGGCACTACCTTGTTAATAAAGTAGACGATAACCAAATTCAACTAAAAATATTCAACTGTACACTATTTTGGTTCATTAAAATAACTATCAATTTTAAAATAAAAATAGAATAATGTAAAAAGTGGTGGAACAACCAGTAGATGGAGTAACACACAAAGGAGACACGTATTAACTCCAACTAATTTTTTCATCACAATCTAAGTTTTAACATACAGAAATTGATTCTTAAAAAAAATAAAACAGTAGGCAACGAGCAATGTTCGAGCACGTTGTGTTCACAATAATATTATATTGTGTAAATAGTTAAAACTCTCGACGACAACAATAGACGAGGGCGCAAGAAGCGTTCCCTCGCGCAACATACATTATTCAAACCGCATCGTGCCATTGAGAAAGTACTTTGTGATCCCCATAACAATTAATACACTAAAGTTCCATTGGAAAAAACCTTGTGTACGCTTACTAGATTTGATTTTGAAACCGTGTCATATAACTTTATAAAGATGTTTATACTCTTTTAAATGTGATCATTCTATAAGCATCATAGATAAAATACGAAAATACAGCTAACACTATACCTACCATTTTTGGGACGGGAAAAATTTTGCTATGAAACATTTTTGCGGCAAAAAATGATTTTTAAATGAATTTCGCCACAAACTGTCAATTTTTACACCGTTACGTTTTTTTTTATTACGTTATAACGTTATTCGGTTAACATTTTTGATGACAATACATGGTATGTATTTAGTAGATAAATGACGCTTCGTATGTTACATACATAAATGCAAATTGTAGTGAACATGCCTTTAGTTCTAGTATACGAACACATGTGCAATAAAAATGCACCGCACGCCTTTGCTCAACCGTCCATTCTATTCGAGAGAGAAATAAAACAACATACTAACATAGCGAAAGGCGCTCACTTAAGGAAATAAACACGCGGGTGAAACCGAGCAGAACTATATCCCTCCACGTAGTCGTCGACTGCCAGGATTAATTTCAACTCCAATATCAGAAAAGCTTATACCAAGACAAAATTCTGGAGTTGGGGCATTGAGATTTTTTATTCAATTATTGTCAATTTTACGAATTGATAATTTCGAATTGTATTTAACACAACTTTATCAAACGGATAACTTTATCTAATATTGTTAATTATTGTTATTGCTCTGTGTTAACTGCTCATGGTCTAATTTTAATAAATTGATATACCACGAAAAGGTCCGTTTGGGACATACGTTCTACATCCGTTGAGATAGCGCACCCTGCCGCATGTCTGCACTGAGCGTGAGGGCGCGAGAAGGAGATGCGCGCGCCCACCCTAGGGGTGTGAGTGAGAGGGGGGATATATCAGCGCGTCTGGCTACAAGATGGCAGACGTTTGCGGCCGATAGTTTATAGTTATTGCGAGTGAGTGCGATGTGTTCGTGGCTTTATCACATTGTTAGCGCTGTTATCCTGGTCCAACGGATTAAGTGGAGATCACACTTCATGCCACTCACGGCTTTCTTGTTTTTTCCACACAATGATACTATGTTTTATTTTAGAGATATTTTCTAACTGTATGTTTGCAGTAATACAGTATAAGTTTAAAGAACAAACTGTAAACTTTAAAGAAGTTTCACTTTACTTCCTAATAATAATAAAGTTGGCGAGTTAATACCGCTTTAATTAAAAACAATGGCGGCGCGCGGGCGAGAAATTTATTTCTCCCATCTAGCAACTTCAAAGGGCCAAGAGGTGTCGCGCGCGTAAATAAATCTTTTCCCGGGATAAAAGCGGGATAGGAGGACGAGATCTATATAAATGTCGCGATTCATACGAGTTCTGTTTGATCGATAGCCCTCCCTACGGCCCCGCTATTTCAACTACGAGACATCTACTTCATTCCTGTCATAATCGAAATCTTTTACTATCTTTGTGACGATATACGGTTGTTTTTAAGCATTTAGTCACAGTAACTTTTTATTTTTAAGTACTAAATTTGACAAATTGCCTCTGAAAAATTTTCAAATCTTAATATTTTACTTAATATATAAAACAAAAATATATTATTATGCACTAAATGCTGTTATATTAATAAGATTAAGCTTATAAAGCTGGTATAGCTAAAATTCAAGCAAATAGCAGTCCATTAATATTATATGAAATTACGGGAATGTGCACAAGGAGGGGAAGCGAGAATCGCCCCTCGCGCTATAAATCAGGGGACGTAAAGAAAGCTTTAGCGCTGATTTACCGGCGCGCGTTACAAGCGCTCGAGTACACCAATGCTTATAGCATCTCTTCACGTTTTAGTTCTCTTAAAGATTGCTCACACTGGTTTAGTTACTAATTGACTTACTGCCGAATTCAAAATTGTTAGGAAGAATTTTAAGAAATAGTTTTTAGACTAATTAAAGAACAAAAACTTTTTGTAAACAAGCTCTTATTATGTTCTTGTTAATTATAAGAACTAAAAAAAAAACATTCGTCAAGACTTTTAAAGCAAGTCCAAACTCGATGAGGTTGTGTCCTTTCATTACGAAGTTCCTCTGGCTACCTACAGCTCCATCATCACTTCAGCACCAAGACATCATAATATTGCATTGTCACGCGATATACAACTGTATGAAAAATTTCAACTCAATCAGTAACCGGGAAGTGGATCAAATTTAATTTTCCACATTTGATGACAAAAATCGGGACAAGTGAAACTAAATAAAAATTTATAAAAATTAAAAACACGTTTTATCTAACGTGGTAATAATAATATAGTGATGTTGAAGATTTGGCGTGAAATTCTTCTCGGTACGTTTTGAGATATCCATCGTGACGAATTGCGAAATTTATATACGGCCAAAGGGATTGCGTATACGTGACCAGAAAAGTTACAATACCTTAATACATTTTATCCCTAGCTTGATATTCTCAAGGGAAGTATTAAATACTACTTCTATAAAACACTTTTTTATTAACTTCTTATACAACAAAAGATTTTGAAATCATCAAAATTTCGGTACGTATCCGATTCAATTAAAAGTTTGATTCATTTACCAAAGAATCAGTTGAGAAACTCTTGTTCTTCGCAACGATTACGTCGTCGAAGAAAATTCATCTCGTAAATTTATACAACAATAAAGGCCGTCGGCGCAACCCGAACGGGGATCTTATTAAATATACTGTAATTGTTTGAACTCGGAGAATAGAGATTAAATGGAAAACTTTTCATGACTTGCTTTAAAAAACATAAAAGGCGAAGTCTAATTGGATAAATGTGATTTTTATTACGAAGAGACTTTGAAATGTATAAAATCGTTTGGTGTAAGGATTTTTTTTAGTATTTTTAATGATCTAGCTATCCGTGATAAAATACTCGACACAGGCAATTTCTGATGTCTTAGTACTTCAACGATAAAGTCTGTTGTTATTTAATTTTTAGTCTCATTTTCTAACCTAATTTAATTTCATTTCATTACCACCAATACTTATTATAACATAAAAACAGTAAAATAAAGTATCAGCCATTTGATGAAAAAAATGAAAACGTTAACCGAGTAATAAAATAGTTAAAACAAAGAATTGTAGTCGCGTTTAATTATTCAGAGTACACGGTACAAATAAATGGAGTCGTAATAAAAACGGGGCACGCTATTAGTTTGCACAAGGAGGCGATTAGTTCACAAAGTGGGGCTGTGCAATTAGCGGGCTAGCCCCGGGCTGGCCGCCTGGTATGCGCGTTACAACATTCAATAATTAAATACTTACTACACACCGTATTTATTGTATTGCCTCTATGACAAATTAAATGAATAAATATGTTTTGCTATTTTTACTTATAAATACTCTAAAAGTGATATCGCATTAGTGAACGTTTATTTAATCCATTTAAGTTTCTTAAGTTCCTCTTCATCTATGTGTAATCTCAACGTGTCACGCAAGGTTTTTAAGTTACAATTAACGGTTCTATCCAACAATTTTGAGTAGAACCTTGAAGATTTCTTTTTTAAGTAGGTAAGGCGGCTTTGTTTTCTTTTTTAAAATGACGACAAGCTGCATCTTGGGTGGCTGATACCAGGATTACATAACAGGGAAATAAGTAAAAGATTGCAGCACTACAGTGTAGCGAACGCTTCGTGGCCCGCGAAGTGCAGTATTAAAAATTTAAAAGCGATGTTACGCTCGCCGTTGCTTTGTGTTCGCTAGTTTTAATGCACGGACGGTTCGTAAAACATTTGTAGAGCGAAACGTTCACCTCCAAGTGTTTCCACGTTTCAAACAATAACAGGCCCCTTGTTGCCGAATCGAAACACTGAATAATTGTTAATCTATTTCTGTTTGTTTGTACGCCTTTGTGATCTGTTTCACGTATTAAAACGACTATGGAAATTTTACTGTCTATTACCAATTTTGTCTGTACAACTAATCAAACTTTAAAATAATTTTAGACAGACATTAAGTTACCGATTTATTAATATCAAATTGCGTATTTGAAACGGCTTTATCCAAAATGCTAATTATATTGTGTATTATATTTCATTTCATTACATAATTATGTAATAATATTGATCAACAATACACAAAAATTATAATTCGTCGAACATTACATTATGTATTTGTTCGACGAATTACTTGTTAATGATCCGTTTGTAGCTTTTACCAAGTAATTCCACGATTACGATGAAAATAAATAAACTATTAAAACACTTAAGCGTTAAAAGCTGATTTGTATCAAAACGAATGGCGAAGCTCCGTAATGCCAATAAAATATAAAGAAGTAATTACGTAAAAGAGGCCGTCGGTCGCGTCGGGCGAGCGTCGGGCGCTCCGAGCAGATTGTTTTCTGTGATAACAACAGCTAATAGATGAGATAGACTTTATCTCCAGCGATATACTAATTGCGTTTTGTATCTATGTTTTCATTCGAACAACATTATCTTAATTTTGTATCGAAAGCATTATTCTTTATGCAACAAAGAGCAAAATCATGATGACAGGTGTGCATTAAAGGCGTCATGTTTATTACATGTTTTTATCATGTATTAAAAATAAAATTAAAAAGAAGATATGCATTTTATTTTTACAGACTAGTACTTAAATTACGTTACGTAAATTATGTAATGGGAAATCAGTAAACGGTAACCCTTCCCTTCCATTCAAAATAAATTGTTGAAGGGAAGTTATTATAAAATGAATTTAAACGATAATTATTTTTATATTTTTGTTTGTTAAGACTTTAAACGTTGAAGTTATTACGTAACAGACGCGCTCAACCATTGTTCCACAAACCTCATAATTTATTTTTACCCGCAAGACCACCCGCTGTTCAACATTTTGTAAGTAGCCAACAACGGTATTAACTTTTTCAATATCAAATGAAACTTGTAAAACTTGCTTTAGTCTTGAACAAATATTACGTTGTCATATTTAGAAAGAAAGATATGCAGATCTTTTTCAATTAAAACGTATCTTTTACCTTTACCTCTTTATTTTGTGAAAGAATAAGGCATTAAGTACAAGATTATTTCTTGAAACAAAGCGCTCTGTCGGGACGCATGAGCTCTGCGTTGGTTCAAATATAAATTAAAGCGAGTTCATAATACTCCCAGTGGAGTGGAACATGCAGTTAGCTGTCGCAGTCGTGTATAATCAACGGGTACTTTGCATCTCCGTTGCGTGTGCACCATTCCCTGGCAATTTCCTGGGAGCCCTGTAATGCAAATAGCCTCATCTAGCGGAACTACCTCCTTAGGTTTTTGCTCGCCTGGTAGTTTGGTGCAGTAACGACAGAATAAGTTTTAAGTCAAAATACAATGCAAAAAAATGGAATCAGGCGTCATCCGTCATGCATTACATTAAATGGTCTTAAAAAAATAACTAAACGATGAATGGTTATTATATTTTCCAAATATTCATAAACTCATTTTCAACCAAAAATATTTTTTTTAATCGCAGCTATAAACCACGAAAAGCTATTACAAAGAGCAGGTTTATATGTTGCCGCGTCGACTGTCTCTCGGCTGTTCATGTGCGCTCGGAGACAATAAAGCGACGGCAATAAACCCCACAGCCGACGGCGACGCGCCTTTATCTACACTGGAATGAATCAATCAGCCGTCAAACTTGCCATCGTCTTTATCGCTTATTCGCATCGGAACTGAAGATAATCATGATCCTTTAACGACGCATCCGTGCCTTCATAAACAATTCACATATAGCTATAACCGTTGAGATGAATAGGTCAATAAAGTTACACAGATAAGGGTGAAACCAGACGTGTAATTTAATGTCGTTTAAAAATAGCGGCTATAAATCGCAATTCGCCGCACACGTTATTATTGAGTTAATTTTGTGTTTGCCTTAATGTGTTCCCTAATGCTCGCGGTCTCACACCTCAATAGACGACTGATGTAACTCGCTTAGCGGCACTCCAACAACAATAATTCCCAACGTTCAAATTCACACGCGTCGACGACTTCGCAAACAAAGAGATTATTGTAATTTTTTCAACGTTCGCACCTCGTAATTTATGGCAAATTTAACTCCATGTTGACAGATAAGAACGTTTACATTCCAAGAAATAAGTAAGTAACGGTATTCCATTCGCATAACTTTTTTTATAAGGAATACACTTGAACACAATTTGACCTGATAATAAGTAGCAACGTTACCTAAGATGGTACATTATAGTTTCGTTATAGACTTTTCATTATTCTTACTGTACAAAAATTTTACTTGGCCTTTTGTCTCAATTCTTTGTTGTACGCACAAGAAATAATTCAATACGGATTTAATGTTGCACTAATAAGTTTCATTCATAGTTAGGTAAATACATGGATTTAGAAACCAGCGTTCTAATGTTTAACGTTACACATTTAAATAAAAGCTTGTATACAGAAATAAACAGCAAAGAACATGGATACGGTTCTAATGTGTTAGTGATGTACGTTAATGCCATTGCGATGGCTCATGTGCCGACCGCAGCGCCGCAGCGGCTAACAATAAAACCGGCCGTAATAAAGTTCACACATCCCGGGTGGACCGCAAACAGAACAAAACCCTCACCTGTCCGGCCAGTTCGCGCTTACCTGAAAATAAAGAAAATAAACTGTTATTTGAAGCTCGTGTTCGAATTTCAAAACACTGTTAATGTTTACAATAATGCATCACGAAATCGATTAATTTTTAAAGAACAAAAGAATTGCATTTTGCTGTAAATCGACCTTTAAACAAAATAAAAATATTTAGTAAACATATTTGATAAAATTCTCTGTAGTTGCAAATTCGAATAGACACTAAAGCTACATAAAAATAACACAAATAAAGGTAAAAAGTAACATCAACAAGTTTGTACATTCTTAAATTAAATCGAATTTAATCCGACATTTTCTCAGAGTCATGTTCGAAATCAAATCAAACGGGCACTCGGGTTTGAATCGTGCATTTGGATTTATTTGTCCGTCGTCTGTCGTTGTGAATTGAACCCTAAAACAAGTTGAACAAGAATCTAAATTGTCTGTCCGCTGTAAACGGAGGCAGACTTTGTATTCGTGTATTGGAGCGTGAGCAATCTAAAACGGCGAGTGTGCACAGTATACGGGGGGCTCGATTCGCGTGGCTTTAACGTCGAAAAATAAAAACGGGTCGCAAACGTTGGTAGTGGCGAGCGGGCCTTCGCTTGTGTACTCCTATTGTGTCCCTCACTACTGAATGTCTATGACAAATAGCGATGCTGAAGGACTCGCACTCGATTGTCTGGGGCTTGAATTGACAATCGTATGTTATTTCTATTGGCCCTTTTACACCATTACTTTTTGTACAAAAAGACCAATTTATTTCATGTTACTGGTAAATAATCTATTTAGCCCTAGTTATAGAGTAGACATTTTAGTATAACATTAATTTTGATACACGCCTATATAGTAATAAGGATGGTGGATATATTTTATAACAACTTTTCGTAAATACATATTTGATTTGCGATTTTTTTAATACATAAAATATCAATGAATGTATCCCAGCATATTAAAAATCAACGTTATGAATAATTTTACAGTATTTATCGATCTGTCATTTACGTTGTAGTGTTTATTTAAATATATAAATTGAAAACGTGATAAGATAGTAAGAAATAAAACTTATTTCTTGACTGTTTAAATAAAAAAAAAACAACTTGGCGTACCTATTACAAAAATAAATGGTTAACATTTAATTTTTAATTGTTTTTAATTATCGTATTTTTTTTAAGTATCGTATCGAAGAACTTTTTTTGTTGACCGGTTTGTTGTCAGCCATTTATCGCCACTCAATTGAACTGGCCGCCATTCATCTTTAACAACGATGGCTTGAAAAATAAAACAAAATAAACCTCCACGAAACAATTTTAGTAAAAATATCTATGAATATATTTTGGACAGATAAAAAAGTAATAATTTTATGATAATAAGATTACTTTGTTAAATAGACTTAATGTTAATTAATTATATGATTAGTTAACGTAAGCACCTATAAATATTTTATCTAACTTCTTGTTTATTTCATATCTCTGCCTATCCGATTAGGTATAGATTTTTTGTATTTTATATTTTTACATTTGAACAATTAATTGAACACACTTAAGAAAATGTTTTACAATATTTTCTTAAGTGTGTTCAATTAATTTCTTAAGTCATATAATTTCATTACAATACAGATAAACAAAATCAATTATTGCCAATTTTTATCTTACTACCAATATATAAGTACGCTTACAATGTAGCAAACACAATTTATAATGATTTACGAGCAAACGTCAGATAGCAGATTAATTTATTATCCAACGGTCAGCTTTACCAGAATACGCAATATTAAATTGAATTGGATATTAAGGAATTACTTATGATTAATTTTGAATTAATTTATGATATTCAATTTATTAATGAACTTATTGTATGTCAAATCTTATTTTAAAAAAAAAGGCCAATAACAAAAAATAGAACGGATGGAATTTTTTTTTTTCATAAATAAAATAAATAAACAATAATTTGGAAAATACTTAAAGACAAATTAAAAAATAACAAACTGCATCGTCCATTGCTTTTGTATCTAGTGCCACCAGGAGAGCATGAATAGAGTAGCGCTGGAGTCGGAGGCGGCTGGCCGCAGCGCGCCAATTACAGCTGCGCGTCAACACTGATTTACGAGTATGATATAATGTCCGCGCGATGCCTTCACATTGTTTAAATGCCTCGCGTCGGATAAAATCCGCTCATCGTTCGCTGTACTTCAACCGTGAGCTCTCTATTCACATTCATTTAAAACCGCCAGCAATTCATGTTATACTGGTAGGTAAATATCTCCCCTATTAATTACACAGCATTTTTTTTTTCATGTAAGAGTGGGCGCATAATGATGTAATTCATCATGACGACTAAATCTGTAGGAGGGGGAAGCGTCCTCACAATTTGTTGAGCTGGCAAATGTTCATCAATCAGTAAAGCCGTCTACACCGTTATTGAGTCGAGCGGTTATTTGGCAAGACCGACAGGGTAATTAGTTGCTAAAACAAGTCAAAATAGCACAACTAATTAATTGGAACATAAAAGACGACTGTTGATGATAATAAATAAAGATATAATAACACTTTGCTATTTCCGGTTTTAGACGTAAAAAATATATGGTGTCACAAACGATCATTCGTGAGTGATGTGTTTATATTCCAAATAAAAAATTACAGTAGTGTAAAACCAATTCGGACTTTACCCATAAATTATTTCATCACATTGTTTGTACATCGATATTTAAATCGCTAATCGAGTTGAACAAACATATCGATTTTTCAATAATCGTACATTTTAGTGATGCTCCGATGCCCGGCATTTAAAAGTTAATTATGTAGGTATAATTATCGATACAACTACACGTTATTTAGTTTTTATAAGCTTCCCTGCGGGCGTAAATGGACGTCGACTTGTAATTAAGTGCTTAATTTAAAAATTAACGATGCGAACTGGTTCTATAATAAAAAAATAAAGAAAAACGCCTCGGCTTCGACGTAAAGTCGTCTTGGGAGTAATTTACAAGGCGGGTGGAGGTACGGTCGTCATTCGTGAGCAGAATGAGCATTGGATAAAAAGCGTTATTAAAACACTTCGACCGCTCTAGAAGCATTGCCTGTTCGCATTTATAAATTACTAATGGTTACGTAAATTTCCAATGACCACCGAGTTTTTCAAATACCAAAAACCACTTTATAAGCGTTACTATATACTTTTTTTGTCCACATAGTTTTACTAAAAAAAAACTATTCCTATTTAGCAACAATGTTATTTAAAAAAAAGTAAACAAAAGTAATCAGAGTCGTCTAAAAAACAACTCTTGTAATCAAGGGTTTATCATATCTGGAAGCGGGCCATAGAACTACTAAGCAATCATGACTTAAGTATAATAATACCACTGCCAAATAAACGATATTTCAATCCTCAGATAAATAAATTAAACCAAAAATAAAAAGTAATTACACATTCACCCGAACATCAAAGTGAATTTGTTTGCACGAAAAGTATTTTATTTCAATCATCTGCTAAAAATACATATTTACGACCATCGCGATCTGCCTGTACTTTGAAAGTTTATTTCTGTTTTTATTGCAATATTCGTGCACACTTTGTATAAATAAAAAGGTAATTTTTATTTTCCTGGATTTTTTTAAATATGTCAAAGTTATAGATTTATGCATTCCTAGTAACTGCATATTTTTTCCTATCCAAAATGTTTCAAATTTATTTTGGGAAAAACGGTTTTTTTTACAAAAATAACATTTAACAACATTTTTTTATCTTGATACCGTACGAACAAACTCGAAGGCACGTCGGACCAAAATGATTCCGAGAACCAAATATCCCGATATTACTTTACCTAGTTTTTTTGGGACCTTAATCATCACGGTCACGCGATGTGACGTGTACACCAGCTGCCTGGTACATCTCGAATGATTATTCATGCGATTTCAATTATCTCTACACGAATCTGTGTAATTGTTACCATCGTACTTGCTGCTTCGAAACGATCTATATCCGTGAATGTAATCGATTGCTTATGATATAAAATCACTGGCTATCAACATCCAATTTATGGTGTAAAAAGTATCTTTGTATGCAATAAAAAGTATTTAAGTGTAATAAAAACTCAAAACAACGTACAGTTAAAACATGTGTGGTCCAAAATCGTGACGTTTTGTCATTAATATGATTATTACATTATTTAGGAGAAATATTTTATTTAAACAAAGAACATTGCGTGCAGTCATAATCGTGTGAATCGCTTGAGAGAGTCGGGGCAGGGCATGGTCTCGGTATTTTCATTAAAGAAGCCGTCTCATTATAGACATGGCAGCGCTCGGCAGCGAGCCCCTGGTGGCAATTAACGCGCTACGAAACTTTATTTAATCCGTTGTCGAGTGACGGCGCCCCTCACAGAGCGCGCACCGTCGGTCGCCGCGCAGCGCTCGAACGACCGACTCGAGGAAATTATACCCAGCCACGAATTCCGCTTCATTTACGATCCTCGACTATACGCTACTTGCGCTTCATGTACTCCTGGTACACGACAGTTATTACTGTTAACTTCTTTCGAAACAAAAGAAAAACTTTAACTATTGCAGTTAGTTTAGTTATTTCATCTCTTACAGTTAATTTTAATAATGAGATTTCACGATCTTATGTTTGAAAATAGAATGTATACAATTATATTATAAAGATGAGGTTTACGCTTAATTTTAACATCGGGGTTAAGCACAATCCCAATTAAAAGCTTAGGAAAAGAAATTACAAATTTAAGGAGTTTGTTGTGCATTGTTAAAGCGTACATTGCATAAAAAGATTACACAAAGGAAGCACAAACGTAAACTAAAACATTGTAAACACATTTCAGAAACAACATTCCGACACGAAAGATGCACAGCGTGAGTTCTGTTTAAACATATTTACGGGCTACAAAATGTTACTTATGTTCTTTGTAAAACGTAGCAGCGCTCGCTGGAAACGTAACAAAACGAAAATAACACATTGAATTTATATTCACACACCATTATAATAAAGATTAAATAAAAAGGAAATGCATTTTATCTTAAATAATGTTTAGATTTAATCTTTAGTACAATGAATAATTTTTAGTACAATGTTATGTTTTACACATAATAAAATAGACATATTATAAGACCGTATTACATAAAATTATTATACACATGTGAGTGTACAAAACCAAGAAAATATATTTTTAGTAGTGCATTCCATCATGAAGGAATCTCTACTTTGATCGTTTATTCCTTAATATTCCCAATGTATTTCGAATTATGTTTTATTTAATAAAACATACGAAGGAATCAAAGCGACCAAAACATGAGGTAGAGTGAATAATCAATCAATAAACAAGTCAAACTGTAATGTGATAAAGATACCGATGTAACAACATAAAAGTTTTGGTTTTCAAAATTTCTTTGTCATTTAGATAAAATCGTTTCGATCTGAGATAAAATAATACAAATCTGTATATTAAAGTCATTGGAATATTTTGAGATTATAAATATTTAGCTTTAACAAATAATATTAAGGTGAAAATGTTTAAATGAGCAATACTTATTATACCGCCGTATTATACACAAACACGGGAATATTTAAACCACAAATTGTATTTTGAATCTTTATACTTAACCACAATTGATATTTAAATATTTTCATGGCACGGATAACGAGTATTATTATACAAACATAAATGTAAATAAAATCGTGTATTTTATAATAAAAAATACATAAATATCATTAATTAATTAATTAAATAACATTAATAAATGTTACATTGAAATAACAATTTCATATTTATAACGAAAATAAAAACAATTCTATAATTTTTTTCAGTCTTCTTGTTTGCCTGGCTGTCTGTCTGTCCGCATATCCATATTTGTTCTAGGTAATCTCCGAAACGGCTGGACCGTTTTTGACGGGACTTTTACTGCACGATAGCTAATGTATGCGTGAGTAACAAAAGCTATTTTTATGTATTCCACGCTGACGAAGTAGCGATCGACTACTTGTTATGAATATAATTAGTTTTAGTAATTAGTAGAAACATATATAATTTAGTTATCCGACGGCGAGCACAGAGTAAGACATGAACAGAGCAGTCATTACAACAGACTAAATAATAATTAGCGCGCGGCTGGACTAATTAGCAACAGCTGCCAGTAGCTACGAGCGCTTATGCAACCCTGTTATTATCAATTCGACCGAGATAGATTTAAACACGGTGTTTAATGTCTAAATGACACGTCTGTTTGATTAACTTGTTAAAACAAAAGAGATCAACTTTATCTTTTGATACCATGCTTAACTTTTATTATAATTATCTCAGATAACTTCATTGTAATTATCTCAGATATCGGTTGCCTACCTACATGAAAAGTAACGGTAATAAAAAAATAAATTTTTTTGTATTAAGGATATATTAAATCATATCGATATATTAAATCATTAACAAACTCAAAGAAAATTAATAATATAAAAAATTCCATAACATTTATAGTTAAAAAGTATTAAAGAAATAAGAGTCGAATCAACGTTATAAAAGTCGGATTATAAAAAAAAGTAATTGATACATGGCATGAAATATAAGCTTGTCATTAAAATATCTGGTTTTTGATTTAGCGAGGCGTAATTTAAGGCGATACAAATAGAAGTGGAGTGGCCGCCGAGGTTTCTTTGAGGGGCCGTCTTTAAATAGACGAATACGGTTACGTGGGTGGCGCGGTCTGCATCAAAATATTATCGGGTATAAACAGTCGTAGCCACAGGAGTCACGTCCAAATTGCTGGCTAAAATTTTCTTTCGTCGAATGTTTATTCCGGTAATATTTTGATTCGGCGATGTTTAGTCTGTGACGCGTTGCTTAATTTACAGCCACAGAGCTCGGGCGCTCGGTCCGCATGAGTTCGTGTGTACCTTTTAATTCTGAATAAACGTTTGGAAATATATTCAGTCACGGTGCACGCTAGTTCCATTTTATTGGAAGACAAATGAGACGGCCGAGGTTTTCATTTGCGTAAATTTAAATTACGTACATATTACGCATAGTTATAAATACTATCTTGATATTAATGATCATATTTAAATGTAATATTTTATACTGACAGTAAAAAATGCTTTAACATTTTTAGACTCATAAAGAGACTGATATAGACGAAGCGAGACATGGTTACTATTCATAACTATTTGTAATGTATGGAGATAAAATATGTATATTTTATCTTCGTTCTTGTACAAAATGTGTATCAGAAGATATCGATGGTGAATTTAGTGTAATTGTACAAAAAACTAATAAAAAGTAATATTATTGTGTATTTTGTTCCATCCGCGCCTCGAGAGCCCTTTACAATAGCTTTGAAATATAATCTCACTCAAACCGTCAAAAGCCATTGAAATGTATTAAACCATTCGTCCGCACGACTTATACGAATGAAGAAGGCCCTTTTGTTATATCTAAAATAAGCGCACATTAATTCGATTGTTATTATTTCGTGTTCGAAAAGCAATCAATGAAATGAAAACGGCATTACAAAAGCGACTTCGCCACCGCTATGAATAAATTTAACATCAATTGATGGATGTTTCATGATTGAAAATGAAATTTATTTAACAAATAAACCGGTTTATTTATTGACCACAGATTATTAACACAACAACAGAATCAATTTGTTGTCTGAGTTTTTTCAATGATAATGACAAGGATGAATATGTCTTCCTACGTATGTGTCAGCGGTGGGAACTCATTCGTTTAAATTTAAAATTGCTTTTCCAACGATTTCGGAACAAAGAATCCAAAGCTCGCTTGTACCAGGAACGCAGAACACGAAGTGGTAGTCACAAACGTACATACACATGCGCAATAAAATACGGACGCACACAACGAAATTTACCCGAACACAAAATGGGGGGGGGGGGTCTCCGCCCTGAATCTCGACGAGGGTAGAATTTAAATTATTCAGAGCGCGGGTATAACTGCGTGCCGTCGTCTTTAACAAACAAATTACGTATGCACACCTAATAACATGCGCGATGCATGGCTTCTGGCCATATGCAGATGAGCTATCAAATACCTAATAAAAACTGGTTAGACACTTAAAAAATAATATTAAAAAATACAAGAGTACCAGCAACTTTTTTTCTTGCAGCCGGTATTTTAAACCCATATAATGTCAACACATGAAGTCGAGAAGCTGTTGGAATAACGTTTAGAAAATAATTTAATAGTGGCTATAGAAGTTTAGTAGATAAAGACTCAGATTCAAAGTGATTTATATATTTCGATTCTACGGCTGAAATAAATCAAAAAGTTATATCTCATGGCCACACAGTGAATGTGTTACGACTAACATAACTCAACACACTTTCGATTGATTTATCAACAGATAAATGAGTTAAAAAATAAATAGAATACAGAGTGTATTTTATTATTTTCTTAAAGAAAATGAATGACAAAAGATCGAATGATTGTAATATATAAAAACGAAGCTCCACGGATTAAATAAATACAAACAATAAAAAATAAGGTGTTGAATTTTCAAGCGTCGCTTGTTCCATCTCAATAATCTGCTTTAAACGTCGACACAAAGTAAGGAAAGTAGGCAGAGCGTAGCGTCAAAGAGATTGAATATCGATTGTCGAGTCCACAGCAATCTCGGCGAAGTGCGGGGATGCCGCGAGGGGTCGGGGACGGGAGGGTAGCGGGAGGGGGGCGCCCTTCCCAGTTGTGACAATTTATGTTATTGGCACCGTACTGGACGCCGGCGATACGGGACCCTCCACATGTAATTGTTAGTTCCACCGCAGGATATTGGGGAATTAAACGAGAGCGTTGATTGATTATCCGGCGATAACTATTATACGCATCCGATGTTGCCGCTCGAGGGATGAAAAATTGTTACCAGCCGGCGACCGCTGCCGGCCGTGATAACGTTCACAGACCGGTAATTAAATGCGACGGAAGCTATTTACATAACAAACACGAATCGGCGCGGGTAAAGTGAGAGCAAATTAGAATCGTAAAGACAAATATATACACAGATATAAAAACAAGCTCGCCCAGAGTATACCCCGACATTTTACAGATTAAGCTCAAAGATCAACAGACACATAAATTTTAATCTTCGTGAACGACATTCTCTCATTTCCGGCGGCAAAAACTCCAGCCGACACATGGGCGAGAAAAAACCTCGAGTTATTATCTTAAGTCGAACCCAACAGAACCCATTAGTAAACAACACGGGCACAAAAGAGGGCAAAATAGCGGCTTATAAGAAAAAATGTTACAAAAAATCGGCTTTTGATCCCCGGCTCCCCTATATTGCATTTGAGAAGGTTTTATTAGTCTCCGGATTGGTCGCTCGACTTAATCCGTCGACCATTCCAAGTTTTATTTTTCTAACAACATTGAACTTATTTTGTGAGACCGTTATTAGATTAAGGACTACTGAGCACGAACAAAATAAATATCGTAATTATCCTTTTTGATGACTCGAAAAAAAATATTTTTCTTTTTTGTCACGGTAAAAGAAACTATGTTCTCTTGTTTTTTAATGCTGTCTTTTTTTCAATGTTTTGCTAAAAAGTAACATTGCATATAAAAATTACATCTTTATTTACTTACGTTTCAACTGTAAACTAAAATTAAAGAAACTTATTTAGTGGAGAATACATAGGAATTTAAATCGAAAGTTCAATGGAGACTAAATTACACCAGTGAGGAGCATGAAAGCAATTACCAGGCAAACAGCACTAATTCCCATACGCATACACAAATGTGTAAGCACAACATCGACTGCGACAAATCCGTTTCGAGCAACGCTTCACTGCGAAACTTTCCACTCGAACAAAGACATGGCCAGGTATACGACAGCTGCGGATTACTGGCGGGACCGACTGCACGACCGACACGAGGCCCGATTCGGTCGATCGATCGGTTTCACTGTGAGTCGGTCGAACACTGAATCAATCGTTCGACTCGGTCGATCAGAAAAGCCACGACCCGACTCGATCCACAAATGCGCCGGGGGACCGGACCGCCACTTAAATGGCTTTATAATAAATACGCTTCAGAAATATGTATTCAGTGAGTGAGTGATCGAAACACGATTTTAAAGCGTCGAGTGAACACGCTCGTATCGACATACAAATCTCGTTGTATTGAATTTAATTTGCGAGCCTCTGTGTTTCGTTCGACTTTGATTGATATTTATATGAAGTCAGTTTCATTACGTCCATACGAAAAGAATGAATGGAAATACTCTTTTAATGTTTTAAACAAAGATTCTGTGCTTTTAAAATTAAAGATAAAGAAACTTATTTCGTTATTCTAATACAAAAAGTATCTATTAAATAAATTAGTAAAAAACATACATCCGATAACCTATGCAAATTCAATTTAAATGACATTAGTTAATTATGTTTAAAACATTTCTCACAGACAGATAAAAATGAAATTTATTCATTCCTTACAAAAAGCATTGTTACATGAATATAATCACATCGTCAAACAAACAACTATAAAAACGAGCGTCTTGAATAAACGTCGGTCGAGACGTCGCGATATCCAGCGCCATTATATCCAATACAATTAAAATAAAATCAATTTGCAGCGGAGGAATGAATGTTTATTATCATAACAATTGCTAGTGACATAATAAACGAGGGCAGTAACACATCGCGGATTATTTATAATTATTTGTTTCATACGAGGGCAAATAATGTTTTGCCCTCGTACAGAATGACACTGAAGTACCGCTATTATTTAAACGCACTCTTTAACAGGAAGTGTACATTCAAATAATAGCAGTACTGTCTACTATACTGCCCATGTGTGAAACTAGTATAATGCGAACCAGAAAATAATAATGGCATTTATTAGTACGTGGGCTGTCTGTGCCGCGGGCTACGGACTGCATTCACATCCTAATTACGCTGATAATAATTACGTGCACAGTAGTCTGCAGCCGTCTGACATTTCCTTGCACCTTCTGCTGCCTTGGTAACTAACACCAATATTTAATTAAATTACATTACTAATTAATTATTAATTATATATTGTTTATTAAATATTATTAATAAATACTATTATTACTATAAGTATAATTTTAGTGTCAATTTATTGAAAGGTTAATCGATTATTAGCCCACATCCATCCGTAAATTACATTTATAAACCTGTTTTAATTTTGCGAATGTTAAAGTTGAAATAAATCCACATTGTTAATTAATGATCCATTAAACAACTTCAATTCGTTTTTTTTTCAGTTCATACAAAGTCAAATAAAATTATAATACATGATACAAGTAAGAATAGTATCGACAAAAAACGACGAATAAAAAAATAACTTTAACAATAAAAATTACATTATTGTTAACTTAGATCAGAATTTTATTTTTTAAAAAGGAAAGATGACAACCCCTGATATAAAAGCGTCGATAGGCTTAAAATAATAATCATCGAGGGGCAACGTGCAATTATTGTTTCGATTCGAGCCTCGACCCTACGAGGGGACGTATCCCGGAACTCAATTTAACTTATCAATTACAGAGAATATAGCAAATTAAAATAATTTTAATTTGGTTCTCGAGCGGACGTTTTTGCCAAGGCTTCGTAATGTTATCATGGTACGCTCGAGGCGGTAACACGATACGTCCGCTCTCCGATGTAAATAGACTCGTTGGAACGAAAAATTCTACTGAATTTATAAAACACTTCGACGAGAAACTAATATCTCATGTCTTAACATCATAACATATCTCAATCCCATTACATTTATGAGAATTGAATCGAGAAGTGAAAAAAATCGATACAGATAATGTGATCTTACTATGGGTTTATACTGCAATGATATTTGTGTAGACATATATTATCTTTAAAAAAATAGAGACAACATGTGTCACAGCAGCAAGTGCTGTTTCGTGATAAAAGTCATTAATTTCTCTATACACTACAAAATTATTTTTAACTAAATTTTATATATTAATACAATTAACAAACTATGCGTAGGAATTCTCATACAAATTTCAAAAACCAGAAATATCTTTCACATAAATCGATTATAAGGAAAAAAAATATGTTTTCAATATTCATGAATGCTATTAAAAATCAACATGAATATTTAATTCAATTAACTAAGAGCACTTTCGATGCGTGATAGGTTGATACATCGATACCTGCTCTAATAGGGCTGTCACCTCTTCGGGATATCACGAAGCATAAGTATCAAAATCGGTAATAAAAAATAAATGACTGAAAGTCGTATTTTCGTAAGGAGACTAATGTTGACAAGTGGTTACTTTTGGCTTTCTTGCCACCAGTCTTTGGGACTGCATTTATTGAAATTTAACAGCCCTAAGCTTTGATCACCAGCCCTATTAACATGGAAATTTATTCAGAACGATCAGTATAATCGGCGTCGAGCGCTATTAACTTCGTTCGAGATGATGTGAACATGTTATACATAAAATTTTCGACGATCGTACGATCGTCTCGCACCTTTTTTGTAAATAAAAAAGTTTATTTTTTATTTTTATCGAATTCGAAAAAAAAGGTCATTAGGTTTGTAAAAATAAATTCTAACTGGCATAACACGAAAAGGTCGAGCGTGTTGATATCAATTAACATAGGTTGAACTTTTAACATTGAATATGTAATTTGTTACTAAACATAACATTAAAATATTGAAGTTTTTTAATTTACTAAATGACAGAAAGGTAATTAAAATTGTTTCCTTTAATTATAAATTTTGTAAAATAATTTTATGTGTTAATTAATTAAGTGGGGAACGATAATTCTTTAAGCACTGATTATTTATAAAACAGATAGTGAATTTGCCAGCAGTTTACAACTTTAGTCTTATTAAATATCTCTTTAAATAGGGCATCATAAAGTAAAATAGAAATATTTCACATTTCAAAACGCCAGTTCCATTTCTAAACCGGACTCATTGCCAAGAACCACAAATTAATAGAACGAATATTTGCTTTCATTCGTTTTGCGGGATTAAGTAGTCGAACCATTTATAATCGAAAAACATTTTATTGACAAGGGTGCGACCCCTATTGGAAGCATTTGTAATAATAATAGGCCATTTGAAGATAGTTTTAATACAGAAAGCGAACAATGGTCATATTTCTGTTAATGTTGTTATATTTTCAAATAGGGGAGTTTTTTTCTTCCAAATCACAGAATTATCTGAGGGAAAACTTTAAAGATAAGAACTCTTGAACGGATTGATGTTTATAAATTAATATATATTTCAAAAACTTCACCACTTGAGAGTAAAATTGATTTCGTAAGCGTTTTGGAATTCTTTAAAGCACTCGACAGTGATAAATTAAATAACTTTAGCAGGCCGTTGTACTCGCTTGTTCCCCTTCCATAGAATTAAACATATTAAGAAAGAGGGGTGAGAACCCTCCATCTTAAGTTCTCGACAATTTACGTTTCACCCTATGCAGAATAATCATGAAATATCGTCGTAATAATCATCATAAAGGTTTTTTTTTGTGGCGACGTCTTATTTTATTGACAAATGATTTAGATCTATCATTTTGTTTGTTTCGAGCTATTGATAAAGATTATTCAACTTAAAAGTATACCTAATATATATGCTCATCAAATAGATGTTTTATGGTTCTTGGTGGTTGTTTCTACTTAGGTCTTCGATGGTCAATAACATTGAAAATTTCATAAGCTATCAAATTGTGTTGGATTTCTCAGCGGATACTAAATTTTTGTTTACAAAACTAAAGACGTTGTGTATTACAAAGGGCATAAAATATGACTTTAATATAGTGCAATATATCAAACATATTCTATTTAGATTCATATCCATTTATCCGAATAGTTTGCATGCATTTGCATAGACGTAACAGACAAAGTTTATTATTATTAGCCACGGAAACCACAATAGCATTAATTTGTATACGGCGGCGGCTATTGTTACGGCCGAGCGTTCGGTGCGAGTGCGAGGTGGGAATGGGCGGGCAGCAGGGGGTAGTGGGAGGTTCGGTCGATTTAATGAACTGATGCGGCGGGCGGCGGGCGACGGGCGACAGGCGCGGATTACACCCCACGAGAGTTTGCACTCAATCAAGCTCGCAAACACCCCTAAGCCCCGACAATTAAATACACTAGTCCAAAACAATCGGATACACGGCCGATAAGAGCAATCGAGACAATTAGTATTCGATTATATTGTTATCGATAAAGTAGCATTGATTGAAATGCCCTCGTGCTCTTGTGTCAGGCGCGTCGCTTGTTTACTAATTAACATCTAGATCAAGGTCTCTCGATAAGTGTACGTTACGATAGAAGACGTCAGTGATTACATTAATACAACACGATGTAACAACATGCAGCGCAAACAACTAGCTAATGTAGGATTTATCTTTTACTGATACTCGTTGCTTTGTTAGTTCTCGACATTTATCTTATTAGATTATTGACAGATAGCCTATATTTATGAAATCACACAGTCAAGTGTAAATTGTTTTAGAAAACCTTATCATTTTAGAAAGAAATGGTAACATTGAACACTGTTGTGTAGCTACTTGGAATTCTAAGGATGCGATCTAAATGTTTTTAAAAATAACTTCACGTGATTCATTGGATGCCTGTATATCACGCGAAGCGCACTATAATTTCAGAAACCCTGAGTTCACTGATTAAAAATATAACTCACCTTAGGTTCAGTTTTCTGTTTCTTGGTGGGAGGCTGCGCGGTGTTCGCCTCCTGCCGCGAATCGTCCGGTTCTGGTTTGGCAGCGGGTGATGGCGCGTGAGGCGTGTGAGGCGCATGCGACGCATGGGTCGAATGCGGTGTATGAGGTGTATGAGGCGCATGCGATGCATGGTTCGCATGTGTCGGAGGAGGTAGGGGTGTATGAGGCGCGGGCGCGGGCGAACTCGCGGGAGGAGTAGGCGTCGAAGCCGGCGCGGCGGGCTTGGGCTCTGGACGCGGCGCGGGCGGGCGCGCTTCCTGCTTGACGGGGGGCGCGGCAGCCGGCGGCTGAGCCGGCGAGGGTGGTGCGGGCGGCCCGGGCGCATTGGGCGGCGGCGGCACGCGCGCTACTCCGTTCACGTCGTGGGGCGGGTGCGGGTGATGGTGCTTCTCCCGCGCCTTGTCGCGCCGGTGACCCCCCGAGCCTCGCTTGGCGACTGCTGGCGCCGCGGCCGCTGCAGCCGCAGCAGCAGCCGCAGCCGCCGCCGCCGCCGCGGTCTTCGGCTCGCCATTCATCTCGTTCGACTTGACGATCTCGTGCTTGGCCTCGGAGCTTTTGGTGCCGGGCTTGGTGCGCTTGATCTTCATCTTGAGCGCGGTGCGCTGCGCGTCAGGTTCGGCGCGCGCCGCCATGCCGCCCGCCTCGTCCGTCTTCTCTATGTCGGCATCGAGGTCTATGATAAGGTCGCCGATGCCGATGTCCCACTCGTTGTCATCGTACTCAAAGTTGGTGGGGTGTGCAGGGTGCGCATGGGGCGCATGGGGCGCGAGGGGCGCGGGGCGAGCTCCGCCGGCCGGCGCGCCCTCCCTCATTGGCGCCGCCATGCGCGCCGGCTCGCCGCGCCCGCCCCCCGCAGCGCCGCACGCGCACACACCATTGTAGCCCTGCAACACCAACAAGAGAGTCTCACATATATTGCACACTGACAGCACGAATCTGTACAATATATTATATGTAAAATAGAATATATACAATATATTACCACTCAAAGGTGCTTCAAAACAAGAAAGAAAAAGCCGTAACAAAAGATACTACTACTACATACATTGTTTGGACATAGCGGCGACAGACTACTTTTCATAAGACATACCTACAACATAAGAATTGGAGTATTGTGTAGAAAGACAATAACAATATAATAAAAACATTTTTTTAATTTATTTATAATCCGCAACCCTATGTAAAAGCCATCTTACAGTAAACGAATTTATTACAAAATTTTAATCGTAAACACTCAACAAGTTTCAAAACATGTTAAACTTTTCTAATTCCGATCCACTACTTAATTAACTGGCGTGAACGGAAATGCTCGTTATTAATAACCATTTTCTTTTAACACTTCGATGTTATAACGAGTACAATTCGTTATAATAAAATTTAACTCTGGGCCTATAAAGAGACTTAAATGAACATATCCATTTGAAATGATTCCTTTATAGAAATTTCATATCGTAAGGAGTTATTACCGATTCGGAGAGGCAATAATCGTAAAAAAGTCATAAAATCTTGGAGATAAGGCCGGAGTACCAGCGCGCAGCTCGATATGAACCTAGAACGCATACTTAGTGCTAAAGCTATGCATATTTATTACAATTGTATACAACCTGTTCTTCGTCGGAAAAATTACATTCTTATTGTTCCTTAATTTCTTGATTTTTTATTTTATTTACGACTAGCTGTCGCCCGCGTCTCTATCCGCGCGGAATTAAAAAAAAAAAAAAATTATTCGTTCTTGTTCTTCCAGGCTATTTTCTACGTCGAAGCAAAATTTCTGCGAAATCTCTTGAGCCGTTCTGAAGATACCTTCAAACAAACATACATCCATCCATCTAAACTTTCGCATTTATAATATTAGTAAGAAGTACAAGATTTGATTGTTTAAATAAAAAAATGATTGTTTAAATATTCTGTACCTTAAGTTTTGTTTTAATGACCTAGGTATCGACAGAGGGCAACGTAAATCTTATAAACCTGGCGATTTTAGTCGCTATGTGCAACAAAATTTATATAATAATAAATTTCACGTCGATGACACAAAACCAAGTTAGAAAAATTTATTAACATGGTGAGTGAAATATTCCTGCATTACTAGGATAACAGAGCAACAAGGATACGATTACTTCAAAGGACAGGTATAACGCGGTGGCGACGAGCCGGGTTTACTGCGCCCATTTGATCTCCTCGTAACTTTTTTATGACGTGCGGGCTTATGTCTGCCTGGTGCCTCTAAAATTTTGTATCCTCCCCACACGGTTGCTTTTATTTATTCTTCCAAACCCATATCAATCATTTCTAGCAGCAGAGATTAAAAACAGGAGAGGTGGTTAATTTTTATTCTGCCGAAAAGATTTCGTTAGTCAAGAGCGAGGGTGAACTGCTACGTTCATATTCATGAGTGTCGCAGCCGCAGCGGTGTTGCGGTTTTCGAGTGCTCTCGTTTAAACGAACAAAGTTTGTGGCATCGAGTACATATTCAAACAGTACAGTCGAAGACGTTTATTTCCTACCCATTTAATAGTAACAGTGTGATACTCGATCCTAACTAATATCTTAAGTGGGAAGTTAATTTGATTCTGTGTCTGTACATTGGCCGTGTATAATTTATTCATGACAAACGACTTCTACTCAAACTAAATGTAAATTACAAATAACAAAATTGTTGACAGTGAAATTCAATCCGGTTTAAAATGTAAATCAGAGATAAAATACCGGCACTACGAATTTTATTCAACTTTAGGCGAGGATTTATCAATATAAAGAAATTATTATTTTTTTGTAAACAAATCCATTTCCTTTATAAAGGCTAAATTTGTTAAAATGTTACGTATTAAAATCGTAAAAATATGTATAAAACAAAAATATAGACCTTTTAGCAAAAGATAATGTTTTATTGCATAATAAAATAATATAAATTTTATAAACATAAATAATTTATTTATACAAACACTTTATCACTAACCAACACGTAAAACTAAAACAAATGGTTTCAATTTTAATCATGTCTTAACACGAAAACGAGTCATGTTTTCTCGTTATCGTTATAATAATGTAAATTTTGCGTGCAACGCAAGAATTACATGACACAAAGACAATTCAACTCAACATTAAAATTCTGAAAAAAAAATTGAAAGTAGCGCAAGTACTAGAAATAATATTAAATTGAATGAATATATGTTCGAGATAACATATTATTAGAGTTATAAACACGGCGTTAAAATTGGCACGTTGTGTATAAGAATGCAGTAGACCTAGCACGAATATTTCTGAGAACGTTTTCGTAACGTCATCGACCAAATTTGTGCAACCCAAAGTACACCAGTAAAACTCATACAAACACACATTATGTCGAAAGCGCGTGATACAAAATCATGCTAGGCCCTCTGGTATTTCAGATGTGTAAAATCAAATACTTTATTACAACTATGTTACATTATTAATAAAATTATATGCTAAAGATATGTTATCATAAAGTATATCTGACGTATAAATGAATTAATAAACATAATACTAAAGAGACAAGATAACACATGTTGTTTCAAGTATATCAACATAAACATACTGTGATTGTTTGCGTAAAAAGATAAAAATTACAACAATCATGGTTCACAATATGAGGTAGGCAGAGATTCAATAGTAAATATTGCAGCTATTTCTTTATTTGTCTTGCAACCTACTAATTTTATTGTTAGTTTTCAAAGCGTCTTCAAAATATTTTATGTTACTCTTTTTCTTTGTTATAGTGTATCCTAAAATTATCGTGTATAATATGGCCATCCTAATCGTTTAAATTAATATTTCCTTTAAAAATTGATGTAAACACTTTCTATATCTAGAGCGTTTAACGAAACTTAAACTTGTTTATAAACTAGATGTTGTGTATGCGCTTGCCCTGCGCGTGTTTCCGAACTGGCGGCTGCGCCCGCCGCTAATGTGACAGCGACTTGAATAAACAGTCTGCGCTAAGCAAGCAATCGTTTCATTACTCCCAATACGTAACAGCTTAGTACATCTGTGCCAAATTACATCAAGATCCGATGAGCCATTCCGAAGATACCTTCAAACAAACGTCCATTAAACATTCGCATTTATAATATTAGTAATACTCGAATATATATTTACTCTAACAAGGTTGGGCAAAACAACTAATGACATAAATATTATGCACATAATATACTAATTATGTTGAGATGTCAATACACTCTTGACCTCAAATGTTTTGAAACATTTTATGATTGCAACACAATAACTCATCTGACACAGTAATTGCTTGTTGAATAAGCTAAAAATATTACATACGTATTACTATAATTAATTAATATTATTTAGCTTCGTTGGTAAAATATACGTCGGCATTGATAATTTTAAATTCTTGAATTAATTTTTTCCTTGAGTTAAATCGCAAAGTCGTCTATCATGTACTTCCAAAGTAAATACCAAATTTTTGAGCGTGAATTTCAACTTTTTTTTTGTATAAAGATCAAAGTTTGAACGCATGATTATGGATATAATGAGCACACGTACAGAAAAACAATTGTAATGTTTAATCATGTTCCCCTATTAGGAAAGCAGTTCCCAGGGAACTTTCCCAACGTCTGTCGGATGACATTAGCTGGATACTTCCGATATTTACTTGCCAGCTGTAGATTATATCATGATGGCGACATATCTTGCTGTTTTTTCTACAAAAAGTACGTTAAAAATTTCAACTCTTATTATCTTTTATATGACTTAGTATATTTGTTTGTATGTAGTATGACCACATTCTTAGTATTTTTATTTAGTCCACTTAACCCTCGGATTTTCTATAGGCACAAAACATGTTCATGGACTTTACAACAAAATCCGGTAACACCAGAAATCATAACAATAGTACTAGTTCGCAAGAAGTCGTATTAGCGCCGATAAGATTAAAAGCTGATCTGACTTAACTCCTAAGCTGTTACTAGTATTTCCATAAAAATACTGTCATTCGGATAATATATAAGAAAATAAGCGACGATATTTAATCAATAAAACTAGTCAGATAAATAACGCTAGATTTAACCCGAAATGCAAACGTAAGAGTCGTAGTCGAGAACGGCAGATAAATCGCGACTCCAAATCCATTATGGCCGGATCGTATGTTTGTCAATAAGGCGGCTGATGGGGCTCCTCGATGCGCTGCGAGCCTGGTACCCGTCTGTGATTTACGAACCGGCCGCGCTACTTGGCTGCTTGCCCGAGCATCGAACTCTCCTTTCCTACCTAACTCGCCAGCAATTGCATTTTGTTTTAATAGAAAAATTTGCTCTCACGCGAAAATATATTTCAAAAATATACATCATATTTTTTATTTTACTTCTATGAAATAAACTACACAGACAATGAAAAATAAAAAGTTACATTTTTATTTCACGCGTTTTGCATATTATCAACATTTCAAAAAAAAATCTCGTCTTCAGTGTTACGTCTCCGTTAAGAATGTTTCACATTAAGTAAAAGTTTCTGCTTGAAGCTTGACAACGAGATGGGTATTTGTAAAAAAGAAAAGATTAAAAATTGAAACAGTAAAATAAATTCAAAATCTCAAATAGAAAATCCTTTGTATATTTAGACCACATACCCAATTATATAAAACCTCCAAAACAATACGGTATATAAATTAAACCGCTTTGCGTAATTCATATTTACAATCACTATGGGATAATATTTAACAAAACAATAAACCATAAAACTTAACGATCGATACATCATTGTGCACATTATAACCGGTTTTAATAAAATCCCGGTTTATCCGTTGCCTTACAATAAAATCCATTTGTTATTCGACGACAGGGAAATTAACAAATTGACCTGTCACTAGTTGAGGTAGCGATAATGCCCACATAGATTATCTCACGCTCACTCTAATGATGTAAGTATCCGTTAGAAGCAAAAGCAACGTATCTCGGCCGAGTTGCGGCACTTTGTACGTAGCTATAATGAGACTTGTAATGGTCGACTATCGTGTCGTGTTCAACATTTTAAAGCCGTAAATGATATTATTAAGCATATCGTGCGATTCTGGCGTGCGGCCCGACAACTCGCAGACTTGTAAGTTATCCAACAAGCGAACCACTTAATTATATTTACTACAATTGTGTTTTTAAATGGATAATGTTTCGTTCTATAAACGACAGTACATAATAAGGCTTGTTTAACGCAGATGGATTTGTAAATTTATTTCTTTAGGGAATTAAATTTATTCATTGTTTTATAACTTTATTTGTATTATGAACCACTATATTTTTTCTTGTCTAGCAAATTATATAAGAAATAAATCATGGTTGTAATCTAAACTAGCATAATAAACTAGGAGTACGTAATCTAGAACATAGCATACGTGGATTAATGTCTGACGCTAGTTCTCTCATGCGTACACCATCTTGTGAGCGGAGATATGCTAATATACTTATCCTTGTCACTCCCAAAGTTTTAGACGTGAGCGAAAGAGACAACATGCATACGTGAACCATTAAAATGTGTTTATGGTAACCACATGAGTCAACTTTTCAGGATAATCCCCGTTTAAAAATTATTTCGGACATTCTGCAAGTAAATTTTGTTTCTCAATAATGTTGTTAATAAAACCTTTTTATTTTGCAAACCAAAGAGAAATATAAAATTCTCATTTTCAACTTGTATTTACAAACTTCACTTATAAAAGCGGATGAAAAGTATACCAAAAGTTTTAAAATAATGGCTATCCTATTGTCGTCCCTTTGAAGTTGAAGGTAATATTTTCTTTGTAAAAGGCAATGAAGGTAAATTGATTTGGATGGGTACGGGCGCGGTGGAGACCTTACCCTGTCATCTTTTAAAAGAATACTTAGATTAAACCAAGCGTTGAAAGCTACGCTATGTAACGTTTTTTGATAAAATTTAGTAGCATCTTTATATACATTTGATTGTTACGTTACTTTAGATTTTTTCATATTATATCAAAGTCTGAGATACAAGGGATTCTCATGTAGATAAAGATTAAATTATATAAATGATAGTTGGTTTCTTATCTCTGTTTCTTTAAAGAATAGAGAATGATAACAAAATGTTTTCGTACAAATGTTTCGCCAATGAAAACTCTAATTGTATTTTTATGACTAAACAAAACATCATTTAAACGAAGTTAAATTACGTATTCAACTGTTAAGATTTATCTGTTGCCTCTTCATATAATGTTTCATTATTTAGTTCTGACGAAAAACATATAAGAGGAGGGGTTTTTACTGCTGTAAATAAAGTTATAAATAAATGCGTGTGTTTAATAATTCTATTAATCGATAAAGTAACCAAATTTAGTTTTAAATTACCATACAATGTATTTTTATTGGAATAGTTTTAAATATTCCACGTGGTATATACTAATAGCTTATCGTATAAGCAGGATGGATGATTTTTTAAAATTATGATTTCTTGATGTTAACCATAACTATTTAATTCCCTAAATACTATTAATAATACCTTGTTGCCACATGTTATATATCAAAATTTTCAACAATACAAAAGGAATGAGCATATTGTTAATACGTTAGGAAATTTAAAGCATTTAAATTTAAAGAAAAAGGAACATTGAAAAGAACCACTCGTGAAAATAAGCGAGCAGACGTCACAAATAACAAAAACATATCACAAGAGCCATTACAAACTCAAATAAAAAATTCGGTAACTCTAAAAACTACAGCCGAGTCGACTCAAAACGTACAAACGAAAAAATATCCCCTTGCCTCTGCGCTTATTAATTCCGTGGATAAGATTTTTATTCCCGGAATTCTGAAACGGTTACACTAACACGAGATGGAATTAATTGGAGAGTTAATTTTATTATTTTAATTATAAACTCTTCCTTATTTATTTAAAACAAATAAGATTTTTTAATTAAATTCTAATCCTAACCGAGTCGACAGAAGTTTTTATAATTCAATTTACTTATATTATAAATGCGAATGTTTAGATGGATAGATGATGGTTGGTTGTTTGTTTGAAGGTATCTCCGGAATGGCTCAACGGATCTTGATGAAATTTGGTATAGATGTAGAACATAGTCTGTCAGAACACATAGGCTACCTATTTTGGTTTTTTTACAAACTAATATTACAAAGAGGAAAGATTTGATGATTTATTTGTTTGCATTGAATAGGCTCTGAAACTACTGAACCTATTTGAAAAATTATTTTATTATCCGAAAGCTAAACTATACTCGGATTCATTAAGCTATATTTATGACTGGATTTTTTAATTTCGCGAGGACAAAATCACTGGCAACTGGTAGTCTCTATTCAACAGAGGGGCTCCAAGGCGGTAGAAGATTGTTTGGGAAGGGTTACTTTCGTAGCAAAGCCCTGGGGGGCCGCGGTTGGGTTCCTATTTGTTCCCGAGACTCCTCGTTAGTGCTCTGGGCGACCACCGTAGGGTTTTAGTCGGTGCAAGCCCAACATAACTTATCTTTAGTCCTATAAAGAAAAGTATGCGTAAGGCATTTCCCTACGTTAAAAAAAAGCCTATTAAATCTTAAAATGTAGACCACTCAAAAACTCTGAGTTAAAAAAAAAAACAGATTTTAGTGATTAAAAATAGGATAAAAAAACGATTTGTACTGTTTCTATTGTTTTCTTGTTAATAATTCTTATATTTTTTCTACGTAAATTTATTGCTCAAACAAAAAAAGTCAAGTGCTTAAAAGGTCGAACGGCAGACAATGTTACTAAATTAACATAAGACAACATATAAGAAATATATTTATTTAGTAATTATAAACTGCACGTGTATTAAAAATAAATACCAACTCGAATACTTATACAAAAGTAATTAATAATACGTGGATTCAATTGAATTAATTAACTGCAAAATATTTGGTCGTACCAATATCATGTACATTTGCCTACAATTAAATATGAGCTCGTTATTAATCACTTTTATCTTTTTACATTTTTTTTATTAGTTTAATTGATTATATCATCATCATTAATTCTAAATTAGATTAAAAAAATTAACTATGACAATATCTTTCTCTTATCCTTCAGTATCAGAGAAATTATAATTTTAATTAAAAGCAATAACGGCTATTATTGCCGTCTATTGTCTTCCTAATTTGTTTATTAAAAAGGCAAACTCTAAAAACTATTTAATTCAGTTTTGATTAATTGTTTTCGACAGATAAAAAAAAATGATAAATTATTTTGTAACAAAGAAAAATACCTTTTTGATTTTTAATTTCTAAACTTCAAATGGCTGCCTGTTAAAAGTTCATCTAGACATATGTATTCCTAGTACAACGGTTTCTTTGTCTGAAATTCGTTATGATAGCTGGCAAGCTTGTACGCTATCTCTTTTCTACCCGAGCGCTTAAGAGCTACGTGTTGTCTCTTTCTCTCTTACCACCCGCAAATGTAGGTGTCCCGTCATACAAATTGCATAGCTTTGATGCGGGCTACATGAGGGGTGTACGTTCAGATAATGATTAAACATAACGTTGTTAAACTGACATTATCATTAATATCCATTTCAATTTATTAATATATTATATATTTATTCATAATATAAATATATTCATAAATATTGCGGTAATACTCGATCAAACGATAGTAATATTTCTGTAATTATTTAATTCAAGAGAAATTATCGGAATACCACAATAAAACTTCTCCTTAGACTATTACTATTTATTATTACTCCGTTGTCTAGTGAAGGTCTGTGAATGAAGTGCCTATCCTCTGAACTTTTGCGGTTTTTTGCTAAGAAAATTATAGAAGCAAATATTAATGTTTAATTTTACTTATACCCCATAACAGTAGATAACTAAATAGCAATTTATAGATAAGTTTTAAAGTAGTGTATAACATATAAGAAATGTTGACATTTAATTGACTTATTAAGTTCTAATGGGTGAAAAACAGCTTTTTAAGCAGCTAACGATTTCATTGTGCATGTTATGAGAGTTATCATTCTAGTAATTGCTTAATAGTTTGATATAATGTACTCAATAAAAAGAGGAGAGTTTGAATCCTGGTAACAATAATGACGTGGCCATTATCAAATTACGCAAACCGTTGAAGAAAATTATAGTAGAGCAGTTTGAGACAATTTAAAGCGCATCCAAACTTACTTCTCAATAACTTAAAGCGTTGGCAATTTTGTAAAACTAAATTAAGGAAAAAAGTTACATCTCTACATGCTTATTAATAATACCAAATGCAATTCGTAGTTGTTATGTGGATATAAAATATGAGCAGATAAAAAATGGAATGTAGATAAAATAAAATGTGCAAACAAGAAGATATGCTGAACAAATATACATAACATAACAAACCGAAAACCAACAAAGCTGAATAAATAAAGTAATAACATTTAACAGAACACACTGTACTGTGGCCCTTACCGTTCCCAACTTGATCTCCCGATGACTGTTGACGGCAATCCCAAAATGACACAATCCATTCAACACTTATGGGGCACTATACTGTTACACTAACACTGCGGCGTTACTGGCACGACTGATGCACCATCACAACAACACTCGCATCCCGATGATCCTCGCAACGGACACCTACGGACAAACAAAAGCCAACATCAGCATACACAGCACTGCGCGACTAATTTATGCACATAGGGTACAAAGTGCGAGTATAACCAAACGGTAAGGAACGCGCGTCACTAATGCACGTCGCGCGGGCACTGAGCCGGTCGCGCCTCGCGCCTCGCGCCAACGCCAGCGCGCTCGCGTCGTGCGGCCGTCCACAGAAACGGAATTCAAACCGCTTGCCCGATGCCCGCTCAGCCCAACGCTACCCAACCACGATCATTTCACGCTCCACTAAGTGGAAGAGTAAAGTGTAAAATTACACGCAAATAATACCACGCCATCGCATTTATACTAATGGAAATACTTCTTTTAAATGCCAACATTCATATATGCAAACCCCAGGTTTGATTGTAGCCACAATTAAACTGTCACGACAACTTTTGACAAACTACACGTGTAAAGATGCTTGCATTAACTCTGTACACCTGATAATTGTACACAGTATATTATATTAAGCGGTTAAATATTAATAATTTCATAGTGGCATGTTCTCGGCAGCATGCAAAGCGCAGTACGCGGTGATAGAAACTATTTTTCTTCCATGTGTGCGTGAGTGGAAGAAAACATGTGAGATAATAAAAAAGTTATGTTTAAGCGTTCGACTCGTAAAGTTTATTTTTGTAATACATTCTTTGTACAAACGGATAATTACACGGAGTTTTATTAACGGTCGCCGCGCACCGCTGGATGATAAATTTATTTGAAATTTATTAACCTTTAAATAATTATTATTAAACTGCTCCAATGAATTTCGGAGAATTGAATATAAAGAGAATTTAAAGCTAAATGTGAGGATTTAACTAATCTAATTAAACTACTAATAAAATAAAGGGATCGCGGTCAATCCATTTAAAGTAATCATGGTCCAAGGGTACTAAAATTATATAGATTATAAAAAGAAATAAGTAAACGTCAATTATTATGGGTAGTTTCTCAAAAAGATTCTGTACTAATATCGTTTAACAATATCTATAAAGTCACTTAAACGATATGAAATGTACAGCGAATAGAAACGTCCGTATAAACAGGCCCATGCAGTAAACACTGCTGTTACGAGACTTGGTCAATCTCATCTTCATTAAACTATAACTACATAATCAAGTTAAGTAATAATTCATTCTAGACACCTAAAAGTAATTAATCACGATCTGTCTAGACATTGATTGATATCATTCGAATTGTTTAATTCTAAGTATTTATTCTTTGATTATAACTTAAAGGTCAGTGCGAGTGCACAAATTTTTAAAATTAAGTACCCAACTGACAAGATAGTATTTTTTTTAAGAAAGTTAATTGTTACTTTTAACAACTTAAATGTCTCAACTAAGAGTAAATAATATTATTTATAATTATAAATTTTAAAGATCTAAACAAAACAAAAATTTACATAAATACTTATTTTGGATAATCATCTAAATAATGTTATCAAAAATTGTAATTTGAAGTGATTTTTAAGTCACAAAAAGGACGTAAAGTCGGCTGTAATAATGAGTCATATTTAAAACTAAAGCAAAAAGTCAGGTAGTAGTTAACCCAAACCAGCTTTCTATGTGACCCGATAAACTATAAAGTATTTTATTTTAATGGAGGGAGACAGAGATTAGGGAAAAAACTTACATTTTTGACTTCTTACTAAATCTAATCTAAAGGGCTCTTTTGTTAAGTAACTAATAAACAACGAGTAATAAAAAATAAACATTATAAACAACTCCATACAAAAAGAATAAAATGTAGTATTAGCTTTATTATTTTATTGAGTTTTGTTCATTAAGAGGTAATTCATAAATCCTCAAAAACATTTTTACGATACTCAAACAAGCATATTTATCTATTTTCACACAATTTGCTTTTCCTTTTGATAAAACACGCTGAGAGATTTTAACTATGTATTAGATATTTGAGGAGCAAGAAATATTTTCCGATATATTTCAAGTCGTAATACTCCCCGCATTGTAGGGGAGCAGATATTTCTCGTATTCTTTTGTTGGCATCATTGCGACCGAATCTTTTGTTATTTGTGTTATGTGAAGAATAAGAGAAAACAAAATTATTACTTTGATGCTTTAACGAAATTTGCTTTATAAATTCGTTTTTTAATAACGAAGTCTTTCTACAATAACTCTGTTGGATAATTTATCTGACAAATGGATGTCCAATGGAAATCCATTCGAAGTTCGAATAGAGTTTTAATAACTCAACACCTAGACTTACCAGGACTACATGATCGCTGTTGCCCCGGTAAGTCGTTTGGTGGACAAACGAAAAAAGAACACTCATTCTCAACTAGACAAGCAATTGAATAGCCGAATCGTCTATTGACATTGTAATTTAAGCCCGGCGGCGAGACGGCGAGTCGGAGAGGGGAATAGCAGCCGGCTTTCCGAGAAGCGACCTTACCAGCAAGCGCATGAGGCATGAGGCAGCGCTTTCACAGGCTTAACGAACACAATGCACACAATGGAGCGTAAGAGATACCGGAAACTATAATCAACATGGGTTTATTTTTAAACGTATAAAAGTAATAATCCTTTACTGCGCTATCTAATCTTTGACAACTTGGAAATTGTACTTGGATTAAAAGTGACCACGATAAAAGTCTTTAATAGTGTAAGGATTTAGTAAAAAACGTTTTTTTTTACAAACTCGGACAGCCCAACCCAATATTTTAATAATAACATTTTGTAAGTAAAGTTCTTTGAGTAGACATTTCATTAAAACGGTACAGTTAATTTGAAGTTAAATCTAAATCAGATTCCATTGCCATCTAAATGAAGATTACGCTACTCGAATTTTAATTAACTTCGTAATCCCCCAATCTATTCACGCGTTTATTTCATTAAATTTTGCTTGGATCTGTTTAAATTAGAATGTTCTAAAATATTACTCTTTAAATAACATTCTTAAATTAACCTACGATTTTAATTATTTTATTTTAAATTCTTTGTTGATTTGGAAAAGAGTGTGTGTGGTTTGTTTTTTAAATTCAGCAAGGATACGTTGTTAATCACCAGGGCGACAACAATTTGTGGAGTATAGCCGCAAGTGCGATGCAAGCCGACACCGCGCGCTGGCCCACTGCCGACTTGATTGATGGCGCGCTGTCACTTTTGCATTATCGCAGATGCCTCATGTCATTTGCATTAAATTGTGATGTTGCAAGTTATTTTACAATATCATTCCAATGTGTGATTTTGTGTGTGGTTTTAACTTCGTTATTAGACATTTTCAAAGATTAATACTCAATGAAGTCGACATGTTTTATATGTCGACTTCATACGACGACAAAAAAATTGGCTTATAAATCATTGAATTTGATGTGCAAAGGGTTCAGATACCCGAATAGATTTGTACAATATCTATTCGTTGATGGTAAAGTATAAACTTATATTTTAAATGATTGTATTTTAAATATTATACCTATTTTTAAGTTCTTTATGAATTATTGATTACTAATTCTAATTAGAAGTAATATAATTAGTTTAAACACAATCGATATATAATTTAAGACTCTCGTTATCTGGCTTAAAAGATTTATTCTTATTATTTCCCCACCCAGTATAAAATAGAGATTTATCTCGATCGATAATAATATTTATCTATAAACAAGTTACGAGGTAACTGGGAGCGCATAAGCATGAGCTAATCGATTCAATAAACAATGGCATGATTATCATCGCGCTTGTCTTGTTTCTAATTTACAACGTACAAATACAATTTAAGCTTGAACGACGCGGTTAGCGTTTTAATTAAATTGCAGAGTTTTGTTAATAAGGTTTTCAAATATGTTTTACATACAATATTAATTGATTAAACTAAGTGAATTTTCTTTGTGTTTCATACTGTACGAGCATTTTATAGCAAAAAGATATTAAATGAAGTTTGTATGAGGGGTGTTTGTTAGGTAGTGAACAATTATTAAAGTGCAAAATAATTTGAACGCATTTGATGCTACTATGTCCCCCATGTCTCAGTCCTACAGCCCTCCCAAATCTTAACGCAAAACACATTTGTAACACTCAAAACGATGCCTTATAAATAAACATAGCGATAACAAACAAATTGTTTTACATTTTTCAACGTCGAGATTTTAAATGCTTGTAGTTTTTTGATATCGCTTGTTTTTGTTTTATTAATTTTACACAATTGACAAATATTTCACGACAAAAAATCTGTGTATTGGAATTATATTGGATTAATTTATAATTATTCTAATTGAATTAGTCATAACTATCTATTATTGATATTTTTTTATTTATTTACACAAATTAATAAAATATAACTTAGTTAAATAGCGCCCCTTAATTATTTTAATTTGTATTCGAAAACAATATTTCTATTTTTAGACTTAATGTTAGCATTGCTGAAACATAAACATTGACTATATGTTTTACTAGCTGTCGCCCAAAACACTGTCTGCGCTAAATTTAAAAAAAACTTATTAGTAGCCTATGTGTTCTTCCAGGTTATATATATATGTTCTTTATCTGTGCTAAATTTTATTAAGATCCGTTAAGCCGGAGATCCATCTAAACATTCGCATTTATAATATTAGTAAGTTATGTAGATCTTTCGACGTTGAAAACCCAAAGACTGTCAAATATTAATATAACCCTAATAAATATGGTGTGTTAACAACATAGTAAGGACATATCTTATATTAATACACAACCACACCGCATTATGTAAAGTTACAACCGTATTTGGTATTCATGCGACATTACGATGTATCCGGCCTACCCTTCGGCAGCCGACGTGGGGACTAACAAAGGTTTCATACTTCCTACAACCCTCCGCGACGAAATGCTTCGCTTTCCAAAACGTTTACAATATTCTTACATTATTTTATACACGCACACTCATATATAATGTTATTTCAATTCTTAAAGCATATCATACAATTTATAATAAACTATTTTACAGTAAAAAAAAACTAAACTTTTTGTAGGTATAAGTCAATGTAGTTGTATTTTTTTTTTAATTTTAAGAACTTATCTTTGTTTCTAATGTATTTATAATTATGATAGTTTATTTTATTTATTTATTTTATGTAACATTAGGTAGGTACACATATTGGGATAATATTACATTACTTTTTTTTATATAATTACAATATTACTATTTATGCGTAAAATTATTCAATCAACAAAAACTAATTTCAAGATACCAAAGACAGCCATAACCTCACATATTTTTTGGCCATTGAATCGAAACCTATTTATAACGAGAGGAAATATGAGAACGCATTGGGATTTGGAGATCCCAAAACGAGGGCGGGGGATACCAGTTGTGTACGTCTGAATAATCAGGAATTCTATTAAACTTCGGTCTTAATCTTATTTCAGACACGACTATACTACATGTTTTCGGCCCTCGCATGTGGTGTTGCGTCCGTTGTGGGAATTATAACCATTAACACGTTCAATGCCACATAACTTTCGAGGATGTTTATGATCTTTCAGTGAAGTCACAATGCAATTAGGTCGAAAACTTGTCTTAGAAAAATACATGCAATATTATAGCTCTTATGTTGACACTTTATCCGATGTTTAGGGGGAAGTGGATTTAATTGTTTGTTGTACAAAAGTGAATTTACTGAATTTACTTTTGTACAATAAGCACTGAATGTGTTAAGCCTTTGCCGCGTCTTTTCTTTAAATCGTTTATAAATGGATGACATAATTCGTAATGATGGCTGTTATTATGAGTCATTACCGTTAGCAGCGACGCAAGATAAAAGATAGTTTGTTTTAGATTTATTTTTGACTAGCTGTCGCCCGCGACTCTATCCGTGCGTATTAAAAAAACTTAATTAGAAGCCTATGTTATCTATGACAAATTTCATCGAGATCCGCTGAGGCATTTTGGAGATACCTTCGAACAATCCATCCGTTCATCTAAACATTCGCATTTATAATATGTATTAGTAAGAAGTCAGATGTGTAACGTTATTTTTAAAACGATTATTATTTTTTTATGTTCATTCTAGTAACTATAAAAATATTCTAGATAAAAGTTTTAAATAGTGTAGTTATGTAAGATTTAGAAATTAGTTTGATGGTTTCAAAGATTCAGAATCATGAATAACCAAAAGAAATTTTACAACAAAACAAGTTAAATTCGTTTATTTAAAATAATCTACACTAACAAATATAAATAAAATATAATAACTTGTTAAAAAGAAGCGAATTCGACAAACACGCTTATAAAATTCTTTTCCAATTCGAATCTTCCATTTTAATTAAGTTTTACGATTTCAAAGTCTGGCGAACGTAAGCCACGCAGCTCAAACGTGTTCGTGTTTATAAAACGATTGGAGTATTATTGTGTGCGTTCGGTAAAACCATAAACTCTGCGTACGAATACTTCGTGTGCTTTTAAACTTCGAAACCGCGCAATACTCGTTATTAATTACCTGGAATTGAAAAGCTTTTTTACTACGCTGAAGAATAAACTTAACAGATTTAATATGCCATTACTCAAACTTTTTTTTACATAAATTCCACTAATACTTAACTAGTATTCAGCCTAAAGTCTATGTTTATAGAAAAGATAGATGACTTTAGAACCATCTGTAGATCTAAATAATTAATGGCTATCAGTTTTTGTTTTGTTGGTTAATAATGAAACAAATAAAGTTTCTTTTAAATGAAGACTATAAATCGTTCTACTACAAGATGAAAACAAGATCGTTAAACTAAACGATCGATTATAATTATCAACCGAGTTCATTATCACGAAGATTTTTTACTTTATCTCTTGCTAGCGACAAAATGTTATAAGTATAAAACATTGTAATTTATTAAAATAATGGGTAATTTACTAAGCGAAACATTGTAACAAAAAAGTGCGATCGCTCGATAAGATGAGTCCATATGAATATCGGGTGCACCCACGCATACACACTCCGAGAACGACGTTATTAAGCCAAATCGTTCTCTTTAGTTTTATGCTTGCCTGGTACCGACCTAATAGATGCGATGGCGGTGCCCAGATAACGCTCATAAAATATCTTTATCTCCCTCTCGCGCAGAGATAAAATAAAATAAAAGAAATAATACCTCCTGTGTTTGATATACACTTTTCAACCTTCATGGTTTTTTGTATTTCAATAAGATTAGATATGCAGCTTTACAAAGGGCTTGCACTCGCATCTTATCTCCTTTTTATGTTTACAGCAGCTCGTTACAGATAAACTGTGTCTATTATTTATAAAATAGTTATTTTATTACACACTTTATTCAGTTACTATTTTTTACTTATACGTATTTACCTGTCTCTTACCAGAAGCATCAATAGTTACCGAGACGTCTTTGATATTTTCTAACGTTACTAAACGCCACGACTATTACGAAGTCGTCGTTTGAATAGCACACAATGCGACAAAGAAAGCTCGAAGCTCGAGTAATTACATAAGTGAAGAGGTTCATTGTGAATCCATCACACGCCAGCCGTCAGCCGCCGGCCGCAGCCGCAGCGAGAGGGAAATAATTGCAGCGGCTCGCTATCACGCCGCGCTCGATGCGAACAAAAGCAATTTGTGTCCGCACGAAGTGGCTCTGTACGTGCGTGGCGTCGGAGGTGTTTATTAGCGGCCGCTAGTTAGTTACGACATGTATGTAGGTACTTGGTGCGAGCGAGCGGTCGAGTCACGACCCCACGAGGTCATCCGATATCGTTCCGCTAATCTCGAATTCTCGCCGCGCACCCCACGTGCTCGTGCGACCGCAACCTTACATATAGCCCTAATAAATTAATCAGCTCGCAGAGAAACGAAACATCCAATTACCCAAGCCCGAACAGATAAAGAAACAGAGTTTCTATTACAGCGTTATGAACGCCCGCCTACTTGGAAACAAACTCACATTTGGCCGTAATCCAACGTCACTTACATTTCAGATTTAGTACACAGCGGGAACGAATTAAGCTGAAAGTTTCACTCCGTCCGCATTGTCGACTGTTACGTTCTCTACAAAGCTATATTTGACAAACGTTTAAAGTAATAAAGTGGTGTGACAAAAGATTAATAAATTGTAATCGTCGAGCGTGTCAGGTACTCGGTTGCGCTGACGTGTCTGTACGTTATTGGCGAAGTTCCAGAACAACGCTCGTCATAATAGCAAAACAAACAAATATCATTCGCCGAGAAATCCGCAATGTACCAGAAAATATCTATGTTGACTTCATGACATCGGCCGTAAGCGTATGCGTAGTGGCAAAGAGACAGCTTGCGACATAGTGTGTTAGTGTTACATTCGCAGAGAATCAGCTTGTGATATCTCAGACATGCGAGAATATTTCGCGGAACAAATACTTTTTATTGTAACTTGTTTTACGATTTGTGAAATAACTTGTCTGTCACAGAGTATCTTGTTGCGGTGGTTTTGATGAATGTGCTTTCGGTTTCGCTTTATTCGAGAGAGACAAATGCCGTCGATTTATCCGGGCCGCCGTCATGGCGTTCCCTCATTAAAACGTTCCCGAGCGGCTGTTGTCCCGTCGCCCGTCGCTCGCCGCGCGATTCGATACGATAATCGATTTTATTGCGGATCGCTATTAAATAAACGATAAGGGCGATCGTTGTTATGTTTTTAGCGGCGTCACATTCCGCGACTCGAATCGATCACCGTGTTATTTCAAAACGCTGAACATTTTCCGCTGAATGTGAGCAGCGGTTCTAATTTCTTGGCAGCATCGGCGTCTCACAAAAGCGGAACAAATTGACGCGGCAAAGCAGTTCCATACGTTACGTATGTAAATATAACTTTCCACATTCCGGGCGTCATTTAACTTCAAATATGAAATACGATTCCTCGCGTTGGCATGTTGTCGGATAACCTCACTCTGCAAATATACATAACGTTTAGAAATATAACTCCGAACACGCGCATGTCTTTAGATAACTGACGATATTAACCTTCGAACTATCGTATTGTTGTTGTGATAATTGAATTTAGTGTTGAATTTAGTTTTAGGCGAAGAGTTCAAAATCAAACATTTTACGCAATATAGATAAAGTAATCTGAAATTTTATAAAAAAAAGCCACAAGCGATTATAACACGCAAGATTTGTCCCTCAGGCGTATTAGAACATGTAATAAGTACTTCATAATATATGTGGTATAAAGGTCTATCAAGTTAAAGAAAAATATAAAGTACTTTAAGCAATAAGCTAATATTTTTATATATTTACCGAAAGATTCTTTTTTTCTGCTATTTTACGGAACAATGGTAAAAAATAATGCACTAATGATATTAAACACAAGTTAAAAATAAAATGTAAAACGTGCTGGTAATTATTAAATAACTTCAATACAGATTATAATCGTTGTATGCAATTAGGAATGAAGTGATTCCAACTGACAATCGACATTATCTGTGCTAGAAACAAATTGCGTTCCCGCCACGATGATTAAGCAGTCTGTGAACGCTTTCGAATTATTTACTCTGTGCCGTACTCGTGTGCTGCACGATGTTCTATATTCAAATGTTTTCATTCGTTCATTCATTCACTTTAACGACTTTAATTGACAAGCACTTTAAGATTATAATCTTAAGAATATTATTATAAGAAATTAAATGTGAATTACGTCTTTATTTTAACGCATTTGGCTAATGTAATCTTACTATCTATAAATGCGAATGTTTAGATGTATGTTTGTTTGAAGGTATCTCGGGATCGGCTGAACGCATCTTGATGAAATTTGGCATAGATGTAGAACATAGTCCGGAAGGACACATATGCTGCTTATTAAGTTTTTTTTAATTCCGCGCGGACAGAGTCGCGGCAGATAGCTATTCAAAAATAAATTATAGATAAATTTAACTGTTTGACATAGAACAAATAAGGCAATCCAGCAGCCAACATCATTACGTGGAACTAATTTGCAAACAAGCTATTACGGCGCTGCAGTCAAAAGCGCGCCAATAGAATCAAAATACTATTACGCCAATACGAAGTTGATTAAGTCAGGGTCGGGGGAGTGTTTCGTTAGTTAACGCCAGTGTTCCACTGTGCTCACAATAAATATTGGCAACACAAAGTTTATAATCGAAACCCAAAATAATTAGAATAATTACGACTCAAATAAAATAAAATAGTAATAAACATATTATTCATTATTATTACATATTTTATAACAAATAAAGTTATAATAATATGCTAACAACGTAATAAATTAATTAAGGAAATTTAAATGTAAATGTAGTCATGAACAAACTCCGCCAACGCTAATCTGCAGCCGTAAGGAAGTTAATAAAAGTAAAAACAACACGTCCCACAGTTTTACATTAAATTCAGCGGCAAAAATCGGAAGATGGTAACACTGGTGCTAGCACGGTCGCAGCTAGCTCGCTCCGCTCTTGTAATTTGATTTGGAGTGGTAGGGGGTGGTGCCGGGAGCGAGGGGGCGGGGAGGGGAACACGCTGGGATCGATAGAGCGCGGGGTGAGCGCGGAGTGCGGGAGCGGGCACCCCGCGCGGCACCACCGGGCGCGTGTTGTCATGGCAACGGAAGCTACCCGCTCGCCTACAGATTTCGTCGCTCGTCCCACTAAATTAAACAAAGAGGATCACCGATATCATTTTCAGGTGCTCCCGGACTTTAATGGATCTGATTTATGTAATGATAATGTTGGTGAATGCCGGTTATCTACGCCTACTTATTACTACGAAGTTATGAAAGGGCTTGCGAGTGCTGGGCCGCTTAATCAATCATACCGAATGAATGGAGCAACCCTGTAATAAATGTGTTCGTTGGAAACTTCTTCTCGGAATGTTGCTTTTTCTTTATTTCTTTGATTGAATCAAACAAGACCAACGCTTTCAAATTCATCCAGTAATCAGTACAGTTAAATGTATAAAAAGATTTAGAAAAGAAAACCAAGCTTGGGAATAGCGATTAAGTGGTTTTTGTGATATTTCTTACTACATTATTTTTACTTTCATTTGCAGGCAAATGTGTTCTTGAACATTATTTATATCCGACTTTATGTAATAGAGCACGCTTTCGTTAGTAACTTAAAGGTCATTGACACTAATTGAAATGAAAATTCAACGTTGCACTTTTATATACAATACGTAATGGGGTAGGCAACAGATCTTAATTAAATTACTATACAATAAATAAGCTATTATTTACTCGCTTTCTATCACCCACGTAATCAAAAAAAAAAAAACTCAGCCTACAAAATTATATCAAAGCGTTATTAAAGAGAATTCAAAACATTTTTCTTCGAAGGAAATTTCAAACAATACAATGGGTTATCCATTCTGTCTAAACATCACTTACAATAACCGAGGATAACTGTTATAAATAAAGCGTTATTTTATTAACTATGTTGTTCAAGTGATAATCGTTAGAATAGCAGTTGTTTTGCGATTTTTTATTACCCAATTCAACTACGGTTGCTACAGAAAAAATACTATTTTAAATTTAGTGCTTGTTTTTAATTTAGACTTAAAATTACTATAAATTCACTTACACAATGTTTATTTAAATTATTTAAACGATCTTTTACTTTAGGAAATAAGCAAAGTTTAGATAAAAGGGAGTACGACGTTTATTTATACGGACATAAATGGATTTATGTAGGTCGGCGCTGACCGTATGAAAATACGAATTCATTTAGTTACCATTGCCTCAATGCTGAGTTTTATTCAATCAAATTTTGTATACCTTTGATTTAAACATTTAAAAATGAGATTGGAGATTTAATTGTACCTCTTAATGTAAAATTAAATAATACATTTAAAGTCGATGTCTCTTTATGTGTTAAAAGAACTTGCTGGCATCTTAATTTTAATATAGCATTAGTATATTAAAAAGTAAATTAGTAAAGTCAACATACTACGTAGACCTTTCCAAAGGATTTAACACAATGGTTATCCTTTGGCTGTCCTAGGCTCTTTATCTTGTAAGAAACCTTTTTACAAATTACTTAATTATATTGTTATGTCGAAAGCAATCTTAAGATGTTTGTAAAGCATAAATAATAAACAGAACAAGTACTATATGCGAAGAATATATTCTAGAAAGAGAATTTATTAGGTCACAAAACATTTCGCCAGTCGTAAAGCAAGAAGTCGGAAAGCTAGTCTCAGTATTTCCACTTTAACATTCATTTCTCGTAACATTCGCTAAGTGCCAATTTTGTTCGCCGTATGTTTGCTTAGTCCTTTCTTTAAGAATTTAATAATGCTCATGTGTAGCGTGTACAATGTTAGCTCTATAACTTAGTTAACGTAATACGTGTTCAACTTGAATTGGATTCCCGTCTTAATGTTTCTGTACTGGTATGGTAAAGGAAAACCCGAGTAAAAGTTATAGTTGATTACATTTTTTTTAATTTTTGTAAAGTGTTGAGTTAAAGGCATTTTATCATAATGCGAAACCCTCAGCTTAAACTCAAACTCAAAAATAATTATAGCTTCTTTTATTACGAGTGTGTTTTAATTCTTAACATCTTATACAAAGATATTTGTGGTATGTCTTTAAAGAAATCTCTATCGGAATTCGCTATTATCTTGTTAAGTGTCGAGAGCAAGCTGATGACGTCATAGCGTGTATTAGATCCAATATGGCGGCCGACTCATCAGCTGGTTTAGTTTATTAAATAACTTGCTCTTAGCTGAGGCCTCAATACGACGCTTTCCTATATTATATAGACTTTAATATTTCTTGCCAATTACTAATTTTGTCATAGTTTAATAAAAATGGTTTATGGCCGAAAAACCCTTAAGTTTTAAAACAACTCCAAATGCATTCGACCGTCTTAAATTCTTTATATTTTCCTGAATACATTTTGGAAAATATAAATAACAATTTTTAATATGAGCAATAAAATTTATAAGTGCAATAATTCGTGTTTTGTATAAATTTATAAAAATATGATATAAATAAATAAACAACAAAAAAGCAGATGTACATTTTTCAAACTAATTTCACGTTCGAATTCGTAACGAACACGGTTGCTGAAAGTTAAATAATTCCCGTTTGGAGTGCAGTCACATGAAATATGTAAAATATTTATAAACACGCGCTTCCACACACAAGCCTCGCCGTCGCATGTGACAAATAACATCGACCTATGCCAACTGAATACATACCATATTTTTTCTTTTAAATTGCATACGCTTTTTCTTTTATATATTGATATAATCAACTGTTTTTACGAGACACTACCGTACTTTTCTCTAAGAGTTTCGTCTGTATTTTTAGGATAGACTTTACAAACTACCCAAGTATTCATTTATCTATCTAGTATGGTTTCGAATTTAATGACGTCAATTTGATGACTTTTAGATTTGAATTGAATTTGTTTTTTTGTGAGAATCGTCATAAGATCGATGTAGAAAGAAGGAAATTTTACTTTTATTATTAATATTATAAATGCGAAAGTTAAGATGGATTTTTGTTATTACGTATCTCCAGAACGTCTAAATAGATATCGCTTAAATTTGGCATAGATGTAGAATATAGTCTGTGAGGGCACGAAGACTGTAAATTAAGCTTTTTTTCTTAATACCGAGTGGACGAGGACACAGGCGACACGTAGTATTTAGACAAATAAGAAAAGCTAGTATTAATAATAATCTATGGTAAATGTTTACATATCACAAATTATTAAATATCAAGTTCCATAGACGTTTTAAAACAAATGTGTGAATATATTTAAATTAATGGCGTAGTTTATAAATTATTTGCTACATCAATTAGTGACTAACATAAAACCGGCCAACGGAATAATTACTTCGATTTGGCATTTCACTAAATGCCTTAGCTGTTGTACCTTTTTACGTGCTAAACCATTCGGGACATACAGAGAAAGCAATAATGGTTTTTAACAAACTCTAGAAGCAAGAGTATTTTACTAATGAATATGTGACGTAAAAGGTAAAAATAGTCTTGGTATCTGGAAGCAGCTCCGATGCGCTAGGGGGTGCTGGTTGCTACAATTGAATAGGTCCATTTAAATTGCCTAGACTGAGAGATAAGCGGACATAAAAGGGCAGGCGATGATGCTAATACGGTGAACTTAACCCGGCCGGCGGCACCTTGCCTCGTACCGGCAAACTGGTTCCGCCGGCGACCTTCGTGTCGTCTCGCCGCCAGCGCGCTCATGCCTCCCTGGTACATTCGATCACTACGCCTGATTGGTTTTCCATTTAAGTTATAAAAAAACTTAAAAGTTTTATTGACATAGTTTTTTTACTGTTATTGAAATTATCTTTTTTATATTAATTTATACATAGCAGTTAACTTTGAGCTAATAAAAACTTGGAAAGAGTCATTCATTGCTGCACAAAATATCGTAGCAGAAAAACTTTCCATCTAACATACGGTTATTGATTAGTCTATTAGACATAATGGAATTTCTTACATGGCCGTAATCAACGGGTTATCGTTACTGACAATTTGATAAAGCGCTATAATTAATATTACCCAATATTGTTTTAGCCCGTACTCAATCTTTATTTTATTTATAACCAACATTACAACGTGAAAGCGCGCGATAAGTTAGTTAATACGTTGTTGTTAATGTTACATCTGAATTCTTGTGAAATCCAACCCGCATTAACTTATTGTATTACGGAGAACCTTGAACTACATTTTATAGTATTATTTTACAATATAACTGGCTATTAATATTATAAATGCGAATGTTTGGATGTATGGATGTTTGTTAGAAAGTATCTGCAGAACTGCTCAACGGATCTCGATGCAATTTGGCATAGATATAGAACATATACAGTAAGAATACTAACACTACTTAATAAAGTTTTTTTTTTCCGCGCGGACGGCGTCGCGGGTGAGAGCTAGTAACTTTATAATTTTGAAAAAACAAATACAGTTAACAAATAATATAAGTAAATAGTATAAGTAACTTTGTGCAACACTTTGGAACTACTAATTTCAGCCTCTTGTTAAACTTTCAGCTGAGTTAATAATTACATATATTAATAAATGATGCCGTACCCATTATTCTTGCGTTCATACATTTACACCTACAAACATATTAATATTAAGACAGCCGACCGCCTGTGGGCATGAACTATCTATATAATACACAAAGATGTCTTACGATGTTTATAAAAACGTTCCAGCTCAGTAACACGATTTATATCCACATTGTGTTTCGTAGGTGGGCGTATATCCCGATCGCAACCGAGCCCATACCATCTTAACATGAAACTACGAACAGTGAAATAAGTTGAATATATTATCTTATCAGGTTTTAACTGACATTAAGCTAAAATATAATTTTGAATTATATCTGGTGAGAGTTTTGGCTATAAGTTCTGTCCAATAAATAAGTAATTTTCAGTAAGTTTACTTTTTCTGTAATGCAAGTTGGCTGCTGGCACGTTTGCCACCTTTTGACATATAAAAAAACTAAAACTCGAATAACAAAGGCTTTTTAAAAAAAACGCTCTCTATATTACTTTTTAGTCTACCGAAGACTATAATTTACTCTCAACTAACCTAAGTTGTTATAATACGAGTTTCGAATTTACGATAACAAGTAAGAGTGTGAACGGGTGCGTTATGTAGTCAATAATACGAGAATCTGATCGGTATAATTACGACGTGTAAATGGCTTTAATCAAGCCACATTGGCGCAGTTTAAAGCTGATTATATATCGGAGCGATTAGTGATCCGGCGTGGCAGTTAAATTCACTCATACGCACTCATCTTAACTAATTAAACGAATATCCAATAATTGTAAACAGTAGATACCCAAATTTAATACTAAATAAAACGATTCCTTTAATAATGGATAATCTAGTTTGTCAATGTAACTCTATTTATTTTAGTTTTAGCATTTGTCTGTACATTTGCATTATAAACGTGGAATTCAATATATTAATAAATAAATTTCATACTTGAAGATGATGTTCTCTACAACAAATGTATACAACATTAGAGACTAGTTTGTCTTATCATCTATTATTAGAAAGAATACACACTGCAGTATGCGTTATAAAAGCAGTATCCATTGTTCCTTGCCCGTTAAGCGTCAGTCTGGTTGTTTAATATGTACATGTTTAACATACAACATATTGCGAGCACGACACGTCATTTCGCCGGTACCGTTACCGCATGTGCGAAACACAGCAGCGTCGTAAATCACCGCGCTCAGTTGATGCGTAGATAACAGCTCTCTCATTTGTTTTGCCATTTCCCGCGTCTTTCTCAGCGACATTACTGAGGCCGTGTGACGTAACTTCACATGAAATCTTGCTTCCCTCATAACACTAATGCTGCATTGTTCTCACCGCAAAAAGCTTCGCCTTGCGTACATTAAGTTAATGTTATCTACATTTCCTTTTACACTAGAGAATAGAATAACTTGCTTACCTTTAAGAATGAATAGGTAAAAGCCAAGCTAATCTTTAGACTGATAAATAAAACTGGCAACATCTAATACTGCTTAAGACCGGCAACCGACTCACAGTAACTTAAAAATTCAAAAATCCGTTTAGGTACAGGAAGGTACATAATCGCAATAGACATTAACAGATCTATATTAAACAATAACATAGAATACATTAACATTAACATACCGAGATTAAAAATCAATAAACAATAAAATTATCTTATAGATTCGCCGACATAAATGGCTCATTGAAAATCTGAATTCGCCCGTAGGCTGTTAAGTGAAGCCTCATTACATTAGCATAGCGTTTAGAGAACAAGTCTGACAGGCGAGAGGCGAGGGCCCCGGCCCGGAGGCAAATTGCTCGTGGGCGTCCCGGTGACCCCTCAGACCCTCACACAAATATAACTCCCACTAAAAGAACGATTTGATATTCCTCCACAACTATATCTCGATCCAAAGACGAAAGTAAGTAAACAGACGAAAGTCATATTTTATACATGGCGTCCATTATGATTTACTTTTGTAGTTATTTTGTTAAGATTGTGAAATAAAGTAGCAAAGAGATATTGTAAAATAAGGGCAGCTTATGTTTTTAAAAAAAAGATTTTTTACCAGAAACATTTTGAAATTTAGAAGCTGAAAATTGTTCAGCTTATTTAGTGAAAATTCTTCGGGTTTTGATTGGAACGTAGAATAAAACTCCTAACAAGTCTTTGAAGCAATATTAAAACGAATCCAACCGGAAAACGGGAGGATATGAAAGAGCCACAAAAGAAAAAAATTAAAAACAAAGAGGGAATCTGACAATGGAAGAACAAAAAAGATTTGTGGAGCGCTTGGTCGGCGTGTTTCACATACGACAGGAGCTCAATTAAGGCGCTCTGAGATCAAGTGAGATTTTAATAGAGTGCCGATAACCGAGAAAAAACAGTAATTGAACGACTCGATTCTCATGTATGCGGGTAACGGAACAACCTCTATATAAGTAAAATGACATACATTTATTTTCATCGTCGAGTGTCTTGCAAATAATATTAAACAGGCGAATTATTGAACGCAAATAGAAGCTTTATGAGAGAATTCAAATCGATTGACAAAATGCGAAATATCTACTCCTTAATGAGGTTTATTACGTACTAAAAATATGTTCTATAATATTTTTGATAAAAAAACCAACATGGAATAACGTGATAAAGTAATAAAAACACGTATCGGAATAAAAGCCGTTTATAAAAGTATTTTGCGGAGCGCGTCTGGGATGGAAAAAATGAAGATAAAAGACGTCTAAAGTTGCCGTGAATAAGGAGAACTCTTTTTATAACGTAATACCTCTTTTCATATCATGAAATCTTGGAATATATTTAAAATAAGAAAATGCGAAGAGCTTTTAGAATCTCAACATAAATATGTTGAGCTCTTACACATTTATAGAATTAAGAAAATATTTTTCATAAGAATTTGTAAATTTTTCGACATTAAAGTTACACTACAATTATACATATAATTTATAAGTTTAACAGTGTTACTAATTAGTAGTAAAGGTAAATTAGTAATTTTATACAAATAACAAAGACTTAACCAACATTTTACAAGACGTTTCGTAACTAATGTGTACTAATAGTTAAAAACTTGCTAAGACGTGCCCTATTGGTTTCTATTTTGTCGCTAAAGTTTTAAAGATAAAAACATTTTATAACAACATTAAAATTAACCTATCTTACTCAGTGTCAATGGAACATTACAATGGTAAAAGAATTTCCGGATAGATTTTGAAATTAATAATTACAAATATGTATACTGAAAAAAAAAAAACAAATCCGTTCTTTTCATAATTAGTATTATAACCACAATGGTTTAGTTTAAGAATATGAAATAATTCAAGAACTTTCTTTACATGTGTAAATAACAATAGAATATTTTTTTTATTCGATTGCTATATTTTGGACGTTGTTTTAAATATATAAGATATAATGTCGATGAATAATTCAACATTGGTACGTAACTGTGGAATTCAACTGGCGGAGTATTTGTATTAAAAATATTGCCCTCCCTCTTATTATCTTTCAAAAAGAAGAGAGAACTAGATGTTTTAATACAAGTATTGCAGCAGTGGAAATTGACTGTCGATGTGTTGCGGTCGTTACGGTCGTACGGGATCCGGTTTTGTCTCCGTTGTTAACTAATTGCGTTCTCAGAAGGCGCTGAACATCAATTTGTCCTATAAATTTAGATATATCGATACAATCAAAGACCACACAATACAAATGGCATCTAATAACAATTATTTTATGAAATGTCTTTTTTTATTAAAACTCACATGTATTTTCGTATAATTTTTACTCTTTTTTGTGCCAGACTATTAAAAATAGCATTAATTTATAGTTTATTTTACTTAATTGTACGTATTTCTTGTTTAATTCTGTTTCTTAATCGTAATAAATCTATTTTTGTATATTGTAATCTCCGTTCTCATATAGGTCTTACTAATATTATAAATTAGAAAGTTTAGATGGATGAATGGATGATGTTTGTTATAAGGTATCTCCATAACGGCTCAACGGATTTTGATGATAATTGGCATAGACGTAGAACATAGTCTGGAAGAACATATAGGCTACTTATTAAGTTTTTCTTAATTCAGCACGGACGGTGTAGCGGACGACAGCTAGTTCAATAAAACAAAGTTTATTAATAACGTAGTAGGCGTGGCTAACATTATTTATGACATTTAAACAGTAATTACACAACCAATTCATTGATAAATTGAAATATTAACGGTTTAGAAATGTATCAACTCAATTAGCAATAACATTAGTCCATAAAGTTGGTGATTTATTTGGTTAACTCTTTAATTCGCATTCATTATTCAAAGCCAATTATTGTCCGGATTGTTTTATTAAAGACTTTCACGGAGCCACATATATTGTTTTTCCGTCCAAGTACGACGTGGAGCCTTGAAGGCTCGAGTACCTTGAAGGTAGAGTGAATAGGCATTTACAAACCTAGCATGTACCATCTTTAGACCACATCATCACTTCATCGGGTGGGATTATGGTCAAGCCCTAGATTTTTCAATATAAAAAAATATATATACATATAGAATGTAAACTATATTTTGTAGCGTTTAGTATTGCTATCCCACTCATTCCCTGTGGAAAAAACGAGACAATACGTGCAATATTATTATACGTTAGGGCAGTGGAATTTCACTAATGTATTAAAATGATGTATTATTTTGAGAACAGATAAAATTGACTTGCAAAATCTAAGATTTCGAGTAGGAAAAGGTCAAACATTGCAGATGGATTGGATTACAGTTATGTAAAAGTTTCCAAGAACTTTTGTTTTTATATAACAAATTCAATACAAGCATAATTTATTTTCATTTTAGTTTTGTTGTATTGTTTTCTGTTACTATTATAATAATTATATAACATTAATTATTCCGTGTAAAATGTTAATTATTATATTTACTTAGTTACTAAACATTTCAAACAAGAAATTAGTAAATAGAATATTAAATACATCATTAAAAGCGAACCCAGCCCTAATTTGTTGTGGAAGTACTATGAAACATAAATATCAAGTTCCAAATAGCTAAACGATGTCCGAAATATTAATTTAGAATATAATTGACAAGGGTTATGACTCACATAAGTATAAATTATATAAACTAAATTAGAATTAAAAATATACGAGTAAAGTAAAACGTTGAAATATTTATTTTACATAAGAGTCTCTGTTAGCGACCTCATTAATTTATTTTCTCAACGTCAACTTCTAGAGGCCTCTTACTACAATCCGATGAGCAAGATAACTAGCTGAAGTCTGTTTCGATCTCATTTCTTTTGATGATGATAAAATAAAGAGATTTTTAATGCAAAGACCGAGCAAGCTCATTATGTCACATAGACAAGAGTTCTCATACACTAAGGGTACTTTATTGATCACTTAACCACTCCGAGTACGGCAGAACGACGTTACTTAAACAAATAAGTTGCAGATGCTTTAAGCAAAATAGATTTTAAGAGGTAAAAAAAATGAAGACGTAACACATTTTAAAACACCAGGAGACTAGAAAATGTAAGTACATTCGATAGGAATACATCAATTGTATGTTATCAAGAGACGTGTGGAGTAACACGTCTTTGTTTGTTGTACAACTAGTTTGTTGCGAGCCGTGTCGCGCGAGGCGGTCGGGGCACGCCTACTTATCAATTCCAAGTGCCATTCAGTTCGACGGCGCAGTTTACGGCACTCGGCGCTCTTCAATAAATCCTTTGTGAGACTACTCGCTCCTCAGATCTTCCATGCCAGTTTCACACATGGGTAGAACAGTGAGGTAGAACAATGCAGTACTGCTATTGTTTGAACACACACGTCGAGACTTTTCAAAGTAACATTCGATTAACGGTATTGTTACTAGTCGAAAAGACAAATATTCATAGTACTGATATTGAAGATATAGAAAATATCCTGACGATTTTACTAGCGATATTGCTAATCGAATGTGACATTGTCTACAGACAATTGTCTGTGTGCTCAGTATTACTTTGACAAAAAGATTCTGTTCAAAAAAATTGCAGTACTGAAATATATAAGACTGTGTCACTGATTTACCAACGTGTGAAACTATCCTAAAGGTTTTATACGGTTTCAAGTTGCCAGTAACATTGGGATTTTGGTAAGGTATGTGGCGGACATACACACACGAACACTTACACACACACGCACGCACACAGATACCCACACACATTCATTAATTTCTTACATAAAAAAATAAAAAAAAAAACAATTACTAATTTTGTATTTACAATTACAAAAAATTATAACTTTTTATTCTATATATTTTATTTGAAATATCAATAAAAAATAATAAGTAAATAACGATTCTAACGCCCTCTAGCCGACGCATTGAAAACGCTTCGCGTGAAGTTTGCATTAATTACCTGTCGTTGCGTCGGCTCAGGGGCATTCCAAAAAATCACACAGTCACGGCCATCTTTTGCGACAGTAAAAATTCCATACTGGTGACCCCTTAAAGTGAATACGTGAATTGATTTAAGAAAAAAATGATAAGCGACGGTGAACAGGAAATAGATTACGACGCGCGAGTGACGAAGCGGCGAGTGCGCGTGCCCATTGTGTCGGACGACAATTCAGACATTTGTCGTATAGGCGTAAGAATGCCGCCATTTTGGCCAGAGAAGCCATTATTATGGTTTAGTCAAATCGAAAGTCAATTTTGCATATCGAAAATAACCGATGATGATATAAAATTTCATTTCTTAATCACAAATCTGGACCGGAGATATATAAGTGACATCGAGGATTTAATAACATCACCTCCAACGACCGGCAAGTATGAAAAATTGAAAAGTGAAATTATTAAACGGCTTTCCATTTCAAAAGAGAAAAAATTAAAACAACTACTACAGGCCGAGGAGATGGGCGATCGCAAACCATCTCAGTTCCTGCGACATCTACAGCATCTCGCGGGCCCCAATATACCGGAAGATTTTCTTAGATCATTGTGGACTGGTCGACTCCCAAGTAATCTGCAGACTATCGTCGTGTCGCAAATGAGTATGCCCCTTAGCGAAATAGCTGACTTGGCAGATCGAGTACACGACATCGTCCCAGCTTCACCCGTGGTTGCAGCCGCATCATCTTCACAAACCAGGTTAGAACAAACCATTGAGGACATGGCGCGACAAATGTCAGAACTGAAGATGCAGGTCAGTACTATTAATTCGAAAATTGACGAGCGCTCTCGGCCACGTCATAAAGTTAGGTCACGTGAGCGGAGCCGTACGCCATCGAGAAGATCACAGTCGTCCTACAGAAAGTTTCCTACCTGTTGGTATCACTCCAGGTTCGGCAGCCAGGCTAGACAATGCATTCAGCCTTGCGATTACAAGTCGGGAAACGCACCGGGCAGTCTGTAATGGCGACGGATGACTGTCCCACATTAACTACTGGTCGCCTATTTGTAATTGATAGCAGATCGAAAGTGCAATTCTTAGTGGACACAGGAAGTGACCTATGCGTTTTCCCCCGATCTGCACTCAAACAACAACGTGATAAATCTGATTATGTACTGTGTGCAGCTAATGGTTCTATTATTCATACGTATGGTTATGTACAACTTAATTTAAATTTAGGTCTACGTAGAGATTTCATGTGGCGATTTACTGTTGCTGACGTCACAAAAGCTATCATTGGTGTTGATTTCTTGTCACATTTTAATTTAATTGTTGATGTTAGAAATAAGAGATTAATAGATACTACAACAAAATTGTCAACGTTAGGTGTTTCTGAAAAATTATGTAGCCTAATATCTAGTGTAAAGGTCATGACTGGTGATTCAATTTTTTTCAAATTACTAGCTAATTTCCCAGAACTTACACGGCCAGCAGGCACCCATCGCACACCAACACATAAGACAGTTCATCACATACGTACCACACCAGGTCCACCGGTTTCCTGCACACCACGCAGACTTCCCCCAGAGAAGCTGAAGATCGCCAAGGCAGAATTCCAGGTAATGTTAGCTAATGGTATTGCTCGTCCATCCGAGTCAGCCTGGTCGTCACCACTACACCTCGCTCCGAAAAAGGATAATGGTTGGCGACCATGCGGCGATTATCGCTTGCTTAATGCGAGAACGATCCCGGATAGGTATCCTTTACGCCATATACACGATTTTGCCCATAGTTTATTCGGTTGTAAAATTTTCTCAACTATAGACCTAGTAAAGGCATATAATCAGATACCAGTATTTGAACAGGACATTCCCAAATGTGCTATAACCACACCATTTGGACTTTTTGAGTTTCCTTATATGAATTTTGGTCTTCGAAACGCTGGAGCCACCTTTCAGAGATTCGTTGATGAGTTGACACGTGGTCTAGATTTTTGTTTCCCATATCTCGACGACTTTCTCGTATTTTCGCATGATGAGACAGAGCACAAAGAACACCTTCGCCTCCTATTTAACAGGATGAAGGATTACGGCGTGCTGATCAACACTGCAAAGTGCGTTTTTGGAGCATCAGAGGTAACATTTCTAGGCTACTCCATCAACCAGCACGGCACGAAGCCCCTGGAAGGCAAAGTTCAAGCCATGAAAGATTTCCCCCTTCCTACAAATGCAAGGCAGCTTAGAAGGTTCCTGGGCATGATAAACTTTTATAGAAGGTTTATCCCCCACGCAGCCAAAATCCAAGCTCCCCTGAATGCATTGCTTAAAGGTTCAGTCAAAGCGTCACAGACAATACACATGGACAAAAACTCATTAAAAGCTTTCCAAGACTGTAAAGATAGCCTTTCTAATGCAGCCCTGTTAGCTCATCCAGACCCTACAGCAAAGTTAGGTCTTATCACTGATGCTTCGGATCTTGCTATTGCTGGTGTCTTACAGCAACTCGTAGATGGTAGTTGGCAACCTCTTGCCTTTTTCTCTCGTAAATTGAGCCCATCACAAACGAAATACTCACCATACGATAGAGAGCTTCTTGCTATTTATGAGAGTATTAAGTATTTTAGACATTGGCTAGAAGCAACACCGTTTACTATCTTCACAGATCATAAACCACTGTGTTTTGCATTCAGTGAAAGGAAGGCCAACTGCAGTCCACGACAATATAGGCATCTGAATTTTATTTCCCAGTTCTCGACCGATATTCAACACATCTCCGGAAAAGATAATGTCGTTGCTGACGCACTTTCCCGAATCGAGGAGGTTGAGGAGATAGTAAGACCCGTGGACCTCGAAGTGATTGCTAAAGCTCAGGACTCCGATTCTGAATTAGCAACATTTCTAGAACAAGAAAGTTCCCTGCATATTAAGAAATTAAATATACCTGGAAGTCGATTGCAGCTGTACTGCGATGTCAGCACAAAGACTCCCAGGCCTTTAGTACCCAGATCCTTACGCAAGCAAGTATTCGATAGCTTACACTCTCTTAGCCATCCCGGCGCTATCACAAGCGCGAAGCTTGTTGCTGACCGTTTCGTCTGGCCATTGATGAGAAAAGATTGTCGCGAATGGTCTAGGGCGTGTTTGTCATGTCAGCGCGCAAAGGTAAATCGACACGTTATGTCGCCTTTAGGCACACATGATTTACCTTCAGCGAGATTCAAATACGTTCATTTAGACCTTATCGGACCATTACCTCCATCAGCTGAGTTCCGTTACTGCTTGACAGCCGTCGATCGCTTCACGCGATGGTGCGAAGCTGTTCCCTTAACGGACATCACTGCAGAAACAGTGGCCAAAGCATTTTTGTCGTCATGGATAGCGAGATTCGGCTGTCCTACTGATATTGTGACAGACCGTGGTAGGCAATTTGAATCGGCACTTTTCGAACAACTTTCAAAATTCATATCTTGCAAACATCGTAAAACAACCAGCTACCACCCTCAATGTAACGGTCTTATTGAGAGGTTCCACCGGCAGTTAAAAGCAGCTATCATGTGTCACGAGGATAGTAGCTGGGTCGAAAGTTTGCCAATAGTTCTACTGGGTATAAGAAGCTCCTTCAAGGAAGATCTTCAATGTTCTTCCGCTGAACTTGTCTACGGAGAACCAATACGTCTGCCAGGTGAATTTTTTGGTCATAAAGCGGAGAATTGCACTACTGATATAGCAGATTTTACAGCGCGTATTCGTTCTTTTGCTAACAATTTGCAACCCGTACCAACTTCTCATCACAACACGAGCAGAATTTTCGTATTTAAAGATCTTTCAACTTGTTCCCATGTCTTTCTAAGAGAAGACGCGTTAAGAGGCGCTTTACAACCAGCTTACACAGGTCCCCATGAAGTTGTTGAGAAAGGCGAAAAAGTTTATAAGATTAGAGTTAAGGGAAAAGTCTTACGAGTATCAGTAGACCGTTTAAAGCCAGCCTACATACTTGTATCCAACCAAGACCCTGGTTCATCTCCATTACCCATTCCTATTTCAGATGCTGTTCCACAATCTACTCCGACCGCAGTGACTACACGTTCTGGGCGAACAGTCCATTTTCCAGATTATTATCGCCCGTAGACACGGTCTCTGGGGGGGAGTGATGTGGCGGACATACACACACGAACACTTACACACACACGCACGCACACAGATACCCACACACATTCATTAATTTCTTACATAAAAAAATAAAAAAAAAAACAATTACTAATTTTGTATTTACAATTACAAAAAATTATAACTTTTTATTCTATATATTTTATTTGAAATATCAATAAAAAATAATAAGTAAATAACGATTCTAACGCCCTCTAGCCGACGCATTGAAAACGCTTCGCGTGAAGTTTGCATTAATTACCTGTCGTTGCGTCGGCTCAGGGGCATTCCAAAAAATCACACAGTCACGGCCATCTTTTGCGACAGTAAAAATTCCATAGGTATTATCGCGTTGTGCAGGATATTAAAAAAAAATTAACGTTAGTCTTTTTTTAACATCGACACAGATTGTGATTTATCCAAGTTCGGTGTTAATTAAGAATTGGCCAATTTAGACTTTCTTTTAGACACATGCAATTTTGTTTTTATAGACATTGAATAAATGCTTAAGAAAAACTATGTAATTCCTGTGTGTATATTATGTATTCAAAACAATTCAATTACTGTGAAAAGTAGAGGTAGAAGATCTTTCTAGTGTAGTGTTGAAAACCTAGACATTGTGAGGTTTAGTTGTATGTTTTTTATTGATAAATGTAAATTTAAAAACGAAAAGAGCTATATAAATCTACTCATCTATGATATCTGTTTACAAATTCAATAAACTAAATGTAAATATATTTAAATTAATGGCTAGCAGTTAAGGAATTTCTAGCCTATTCTTAAATTTATAATAAATGATCTGTTAATTTGCATTATACACGTATAATTGAGCAATTAAGGATTTTATTTATAAATTTTATCTCAATATTACTTTAAAATATTTGAATACTATTAAATTATACAAAATACGATGTTACTGAGAGTTCACACTGACGAAACATTAACATGAAAACATTGAACATGTTTTCATGTTAATGTTTCGTCATGAATGTAAATTTTCGTATGAAATTAATCGAACATTAAATGTGTAGGTACTTTCAAAACAAAGGTACTTTCAATATTTTAATTCCCACTTATAGACTACATTGGGCAGAATATATAGATCTAATAGATCACAAGTTTTATATAGTCATAGTGAATGTTTAAATAATAGTAGCTATTTCATCATAGTCAACTCACTATACGTCCCCACTGAGGGGCTCGGAGCCTACCCCACGTTAGGGGTGACTAGGCCATATTCAACCACGCTGACTAAGTACAGGTTGGTTGACTTCACACATATATTTTAATTTCTTCTCAGATATGTGCAGGTTGCATCACGATGTTCTCCTTCACCGTAAGAACGTCGGATTAATGTACATATGTAAATAGAAAATCGAAAAACACATTGGTATATGTCGGGATTCGAACCCAGGACCTGCAGATTGCAAGTCAAGTGCTTAACTCCTGAGCCACCGACGCTCCTCCGATAGTAACTATTTATAAATTGAAATTTGATATTCAAACTCCATTCATAGATAACATCACAAAAAATTATTTCCTTATGAGTTTATAAAAAAAATTGAGATCTAAAACCACGACGATTGCTTAATCAAAATTAAATATTCTGTTGCCAATAAAATTAAAAATACAGTCACAACGACATTTTATTAAAATATATAAGATATGGTTTATTATATAGTTGTTTTGTTTTTTAAATTACAAATACATAATGACTATAACCTTCAACTTATCGTTGGTTTCTGAGACCAAAATGTCTGTATAAAACTGATTATTGTCATCTCAAAGATGATGATGGGATAACGAAATGTTTTAGACAAGAATTTAGGTCTCAGAAACCAACGATTCTGATTATTTACATCACAATTTGATCAAGTATTGTCTATACCAGTGATTGTCAAACTTATTTCTTTCACCGACCCCTTTGAAAATCAATTATATTTCAGAGCGCCCATAATTTTTATTCAGCCCTAAAATTTAAAAACCACAATTTCATTACTTTAATTAATTTCAATGCCCCCCATTTTTCGGGCCTCTTATCGCCCCCTCCTAGGTTTCAAACGCCTCCAAGGGGGCGTTATCGCCCACTTCGGGAAACACTAGTCTATACTAATCATATAGGACACACATAAAAACTACCATAAACGTTATATGAATAAAAAAACTTTTACTAGAATTATCTTACAAAAGTTTTTTTTTAAATATATTTTTAATTTTCTAAATCGTTATAAAAAATCTTCACGTATTCAATCTCATAGTCGTCATTTCTTTTAGTCGAGGTTATAACAATAAAAAACAATTTTATATTTTTCTCTCCGCGTTAAAGCGTACAAATTAATATTATGAGTCTGAATTAAATTCGTTTCATGAATATTATATTGCTTTTTCTTTTAACAATGTTACATCAACATTAGGGAAGAGTAAACATTCAAAACAATTTTTTAACAGTTAGTCTTTTTAAATTTTATTTCCTGTAAAATAATTGTATTGCCATTTTTTTATTAATGTGTAATTATTCTTAATAACGTAAATAACCTTATTTTTCCAAAAAAGCCCAAAAAACTTTTTGGATTTTTTTGAATTTGAAATTTGAATTTAAACCAAAAATTCACTAAACCAATATTTCTACTCTTGAAACTGAGACATTAAATCAGTAGGATAAAGGTCATAACCAAAATGTTTTCTTTCAAGTCATACTTTTATCTAATCTATTATTCTAACTCACAATTTATAAGGTCATTAATAAAGTTAAAATTAAATTAAAATTCGTCATTAAAATTTTTACATCTCTTATTTAATAGTTTCGTTTGAACATAATTAAAATAAATGCACATCATCACATCGCCAGTAGCATCCGGCACGGCCATTAAAACGCTCAGTTTCAACATTTAAATATACAACGAGCTCGACTTTATAAGAATAAATAACATGTTAAATATTTTGTGTGCAAGCAGATACAGTCGAATGGATATTCAGCGATTATATACCTTATAGAATACAACTTAAAGTTGAGATTCACAACACATTTATTTTATCCTATACAATACGTGCGTAACTTGGTCTTTGAGAAAAAAAAGCTTCTATAAACTTTCAACTGGATGCTAAGGCGCTTACAAAAATCATTATAATTAGCAAATGAATTGATACTCCAACGAATAACTAATGCTCGTACTTAACTCGTCAAACTAACAATCCCAAGTAATTTATTTTAGACGACATTTCTAAATGAAATAAGTCTCTAGTCTTTATTCCACTGTTTTAAATATGTTAAAGTGATTATTGTTGAATTTTAACACTGAGTTTCTCATTTACATTAAATATTTTCTTTATACAATCTCTGTTCACAAATACTTGTAAAATGGACCAATATAAAAAACTTAAAAGCAAAATAATATGGTATTCCAATAACCTTTTTAGTACGTGTTCGCCGAAACAATTTGTATTGGTTACGAAACTGGACGGAATTTAAGTCATTATAGATTGGGGACGGTTAACACTTAAAATTATTATTATCCGAAGCTACGAGCGGAGCGACACATAAATTAATATATTGATAGCCTCTTTATCACGTAAGATATCAACTAGGGTATAAATCAGTGTTTCAAATGTTATTTAAAGATTGCCTTAAGTAATAAAAAAAAGACAATGAACAAAAAAGTCTATTAGAATAGAGATAACATGAGTCCTCTCGGACATATAGAGGTTATTTGTATCAACGAGTATGACGATTTCATAATAAGGTAACACAGAAGTTAAAAGACATTTATTTCCTAAAAAAACACGCTCATTTTAACCACGTAACCCTAATAAGTCAATTTAGAGCATAATTTCAATTAACCACTAACAATTTTGGAACATAATTTAAAAAAAAAAAATTGCATGACTCCATGAAATAATGCAAATAAAATTTAAGATGGCGCTACTGTAGAATAAGGTACATGACGTCAATTTAATCTGTATTGGTAAACATTTCACTCATTTGTATAAATGTTGTATAACAATGAAAGGAATAAAAACTTACCCGGAATAAAGTGTTCAAGATTATCGACTTAAAGAATCTATAGAAAGCTAAAACGTTCTCGGAACTATTAAAAAGAACAAACAAGGTTCAACGCTTTACTACGCATTTAAACCGACTGAATGCCATTTCTATAAATAATAGCTTGGGTAAATGATTGTCTTATAATTCAAATTATACTTATAATAGTTTATTCAAATTTAAATGTACTACTTTTATTGTTCATTGTTTTAAAAAATGGCATAAAAATAGGCATTTACATGAAAATATCACAATACTGTTAATTCTTAATTCCAAGTTTTTAATGACAGATTGAAACTTATTATAGACATCAACAATTCAAATCTTGTGATATTAAATCAGAATAACCTAAAAAAAAGTACATAAAGTCGATGCGTCGTATCGCAGCCTGAGCAAAGTTGTAGCAAAGTGAACGACGTACCCCGCACTCGTTAAGAATTTAATCAAACAAGAAGATAAAAGAGGTGTAAAAGAAATAATTTGCAGGGACTAAATTATTCAAAAGATGGATTAAATATTAAACAAAATAAAAAAAAGAAGTCATGTCTAAATAACTTGAATAGGTAGAGAAGATAATATCTTTGAATACATAATCCGACCTCCAACAGGTTATTATAAAAAATATAATTGTTATTTAATTAGTTATTTGTAATCTGCAAATAACAACTAACGAGTACTTAATAATCAATTTATTTTTAAAGAAAATAATACGTAAATTATCTTAGTCATTCTTTTTTTAAAATTACGTATGAAAAACATGAACTGCAACTTCTTCTTATAACCTCGCAAAACGTGCACAGTAAACGAAGGAATACATGATTTAATTTCTATACTCTCCAATATGTATCGTTTAAAGCAAGAGGCTAGCCACTTTCCGTTACAAGACCGGGCAAATTGACTTTAGTCGTGCCATCAATTAACCTTTTAGCATCGCCTCCCCACCGAGCGCAGAGACAAGGTTGCAACGAGCCAAATTTATCTAAAGTATTCAATACACGACATTCCTTAAACTTTATTGTTAAGAAACTACTGTAAATAATGGATGGAAAAATAATACGATGAATATCGCAGACTTATCTTTAAATTAATTGTCAATGAGAGTTAATTTAAAACATATTTGTCTGCGCGTAATAAGACGAACTCATGTTAATGAGAGTCGTAATTACTTTGTCTTAATTGGTTGTCCACTTTGATGGTACGTCTTACGATTTAACGAAGCTATTAAGTTTAAGATGAAGTTGAAATTATTAAATAAAAGATAAAATATTAGACAGTAATAAAAGTCAATGTTTGTATCTTTACCTATGCGTTCTTAAAATAATACAGATTTTGATGACACTTTGGTAGGATGCTCTGAGGACACTGGAGAAGGGTAACTATAGTAAGGAAAAGTTTCATTATATAATAAAAAATATTTTAATACACAAATAAACTATTCGTTTGTTTTTTCACTTTGCCATTGCATATGCATTCGATTTTACATATTCCATACTAATATTTTGAAGGGAGAAAGATTTCATTGTTTGCATTGAATAGGTCCCGAAACTACATACAGATTTTAAAAAAAAATCACTGTTAGGAAGCTATACTATCCCAATGTGAAATAAGCTATATTTATTATTTTTTTTTTAATTCCGCGCGGACGATTTCACAGGCAACTGCTAGTATATTATAAAACATGAAATCGTCTCGTAATTTATAGGCAGGGTCATGACAGTGTATTAATTTCCAACATCAATTACACTAAAAGTAAACGATGTCGTTGGTATTTAGTATTGAAGTAAACCTTTATGTAATCAATTCAATCTCTTATGCAAGTTAATAGCATGTCAGCGCGAACGGCCGTCATTTTATATAATTGATTCTTATTTAATTTGATAGAATTTCAATGGACTGGTCATTATTAAAGATAAATTATTATTAATTGCATTATAAAAACATTTTGCACGTAAAGCAGACGACTATTAGTTATAACGCTCGGATAACAATGAAATCTTTCATGTTTGTCAAATTAGTTGATAACTAGCTGTTGCCCGCAACTACGTCCGCGTGGAATAAAAAAAAACATAAGTAGCCTATGTGTTCTTTCTGATTATGTTCTATATCTGTACCAAATTTCATCAAGATCCGTTGAGCCGTTCCGGAGATACATTTAAACATACATCTAAACATTTGCATTTATAGTATTAGTAAGATATGCGAAATTATTTGACGTCTTTGTTTAATTAATATCTTAATTAAATACATCATTTGCTACACGTTCTTAAATGTGTAGAATAGACAAGTCTGAACGACGCAATATATTTTAGGTCTTCAGAAGAGGGGTTGATGATCTAATCAAGTTTGTATGAGTCTGAATGAGCTGGCTACAGATTTCTTTTGTGAGTATATCCATTGCAAACATATATACGAAATAGTCCAGTCTTAATCATTGCAATTCAATAATTCCATTACGACATATCACTCAAGAACAGATGAGCGATACGATAAAGGTTTAATTTAAGATAATATTAGTTTTTGAAGCTATCCTCAGCGCAATTTAACGCAATAAACTTCGTTCTAAAATTTTAAATCGTTTAAGTGTAGATTTCTGTCTTTAATCTACACAGAGGCAAACCCTTAGTAATCATTGAACGACCCTCAGTGTGACGGTAAGTCACAGAAATATAAAATAATGTAACATACTTTCGCCACACATTACAAATTAAATTGTAAATCTTATTCTAAAATGGTGCACATTATTTAAATGTAGAGTAATTATATAGAATAATGTAAGCAAGCGAAGTGCAACCGCATGTAATCCATTCTTGTACACACCTACAGTAAACACAATCTCCAATGATGACGTACATGCAAAACTGCATAGTGTTTTCATTTTGCCTTCACGTCATATTTTTTTCTAGATTTATTAGAAAGTCTTGGAATGAAAGCGACGCATGTCAAGCGTAGAACGCCTTTCTTTGTACCGATGTCTTCTAATTACGGAAACTATTGACCGAACATTCTGGAAAATACTGAGAAAGATCTATGAGGACTGATACAAGTTTATGATGCTCTGGTCATTTCTTTTCTAATTAAAAGTGTTTCTTCGGAATTCCTAGTTTAATCTTAATGTTTATAGGTATTTTTGGTTAGCCGTCGATGAAATTTATTTGTGCTAAACCAATTTCAAGGAAAGAATATATACCATCCAGCCCATTTAGTATGACCAGTAGATATAACAGTTCGTTTCGTTATGAATGGCTGAGAAAAAATGGCCGATTTTTTAACAATGAACTCTAATTTTCAACAAAATAAAGCGAGACATTAATTTTGGCTCACATTCATTAGCCCGTAAGGATTTATGGCGGTTTACAAGTTGAAGCTTCCGCGCAAAGGGGTTTTATTAGGATTACGGGATTTAGAATCCTGGTTATTTAGTCATATTACTTGAAGTGCGGTATAATGATCCGACAGCTTAGCAGCCTTGACATTTTAATGCTTTATTATCGCTAGTTTTGACTTACAATGGGTTTTTTTTCACGATTTTGTTAGGTTGTATCTGACATTTATCGTATTTTTAAATATTTTTACATTTGTAACAATTTTTACGACTTACAAAATGTCATATGAAGTTATTAATGCTATTAATTATTATAAGTAATTAATAAAAATGATTTCTGAATTATTTGTTTTATAATCATCATCGATGTAATTTTAATATTTTTACATAACATGAAATAAACTCGATGCGGTTTGAAGTCAAAAGCTTAAGCATGTTGTGAGTGTTGGCTCTTGAGACCTCGCTTTATCGACTCCCTCATAGTCTAAATGGGAAGGCAAACAAGCCACCGCGTGTTGACATGGAGCGATTCCACCGCTTTATAAATATTTCGAGCGCGGCGGCCAGCGGCGGCGGCGGCCGAGAGCCATTATCCCATTAGGGAAGGGCATTACTCACAGAATGTGAAGCTATTAGCCCAACGATCGCAGGCGAGCCTACGCTTCGCTTTACGTATATTGAGGATACCGAACAGAAAAATGTACTGTTAAGTAGCCAGGACGAGAAACGTGTTCTTCAATAAACATGCCAGACAGCTTTAAATTGTATTATGAAGCTTCACTAGAGGCCAAATACCTTCTCATCTTGTCCACATGCAATCGATATGTATCTGTTCATTTATACTTCATATATATTATTACTCCATACATAAAAAATCTTACCTAGCTGCACCGGCCTCTACCACGCGGCCAAAACAATCCAGTGCTTTGTTTCGATAAGCGATCGATACGAACCGACCGACCCTCCGTACCGTAAAAGCGAAGTAAATTACTTTTAATCACCATTCAGCACATAAACGAGCACGGCCGAACCGATTCACAATATAAGTCGTTTCAAACTTCACATATACACGTACAGTACACCACAAGATCGACAGTAGATTCTTGGAGCTATGTAATCAAATCCAAAGTAGGTATAAACAAATAACAGTGGTGATTTCACGGTGGAAACACTAGTTTAGCGTATCGCACGTCAGCGCCGCGTCGATTCGGCGGACGACCGCGGCACTCTGTGAGCGCGGGCGCGGGGAGCGTGGGGCGCAACGCGTCCCTCGTGAGCGAGCGGGATGCACTGCGGACGTTGACTTTGTACGAAAGAGATGTTGGAGCTTGTTCGGAAAAATGTGAGAAGGGCGCAAACTGATTACAACTGACGACACCGCATGTTGTCTGTATATTACAGATTTATTCGCCAAATAGATAATGATCGACATCTCTTTGAGGCGGAATCGAGCCGGCTCTGCATTCATTATGTCAAATAAGAGTTACAATAATATATCAATAAAGGACTTCGCCAGAGGTCATTGCCTCGCGAGTGGGATGACATAGCCGAGCTTCCACATCCTCATCTAATTGTTTCAAAAATTTACACTTTAGTTGTAGTCAATTTGTATTTATTTATTGTGTTTTTTGTTAAATGTATTTCTATTTTTAATAATTAAAGATAAAATATGGCTACGATGTGACGTAGGCTTTAGATACACATAAAGTCGAGGTAGTATGTCACCATTAGTTTGTGCACTTAGACAGTTTTTAGATTATTATGAAGAGTGGCCAAAAAATTTACTTCTATATGTACTTCGTCCGCTGTTATTCGGTGGACTTCTCAAAGAATCTAATCAAACTTTTTATTGTACTTGTAATTTCTAACTTCATATTTATACTCTAAGAGTGCGATGCAGTTGACTAAAATCGCAGGGCGAAGCCAGTATATGACAAAAGTAACGTACCAGTGAGCAGTGTTGGAATGTCAACTTATTTGTTACCGAGTACTTGGGTACCTATCGGTTGTGGGTCAATGTAAAATCTCAATTTACTTCATCAACCTTGAAGCACCAGGTGAACTAAATACGTTAAATATTTTGTTATAATAAAATAACAACGACTTTTTTAATTGAACAAATGTAATTTGTAACGGTTGACCTTGCCTGCGCGTTTTAAGATTACTAAGTTCTGTAGTTTCACAGTAGGAGAAATATCTATAGTTATTGACCACAAATATGTTTTCCTAGTACCTTTAGGTAATAATTATTCAGTATATTCTGCGAATAATATAAAAATAAACCTTTTTTTCATTTATCTATATTTATTGTTTAAAAGTCTTCGGTGGGAGTTGCAGGCGATGATCTCGGTTCCAGTTTAGGTGTCGTCAGCGGATCAGGAAACTGGGGAGACGATATTGTGTGCTGAGGGGACGCGGACGGCGTCGAACTGTTATATGATTCATCGTTTCGGTTGTCACATTCAAGTTTCGAATAGATCCCTATATCAGCTTCAAATATTACATTATTTATGGCTTGTTTCACGTAACTTAATGTGCGTTGATCATATTTACGAAGTTCATTAGCAATGTATCGCCCGTAAGAAAAATATAAGTCAGTCGATGTTGCAGATTCGGTTAGAACGTGAAATGATTTATTCTGCTTAGGAGATTCTTCTTTGGTAATCACTTTTTTTCTTTTTCTTACTTTCAGATGTTTTCTAAGAATAGGGGAATCTGTTTCGATATTCGTTTTTCTTCTTTTTTGCGGATTCTTTGGAGGTTCTATTTCTTGTTCTTCTTCTGGAAGCGAAGTTTCTGTGTCATTACTTTCATTATTGTCGTTTTGTGTCTGTAAAAGAAAAAGTATTAATTGAATATATTTAAAAATTTCTATAGCTTAGGTTGGTGCAGTTTATTATTATCTAAATACGCGTGAACTGTCAAGGTACATATTCTGATAGCGGTATTTTTAAAAATACAAAATGATACAAAGAAACAAAACGTTATTGTACATTCTCCCTCCATCCGTTATATTATGCCTACAAAGGCTCTCGAAGAACTCCAAGAAGGATGACAAACTTGCCAAATTAACAAATACGTTTACACTTGTACCCATTACCACTTAGACTCTCGCCGCGAGCGAACGTCATTAGAAGTCATTTGTCGTTTCCATTGACGCGGCGAACCATAAAAATGGCGGACTTACTCGCGGTTTATCTTATCAAAATGGGTGTAAAACTTGTACTCACATTATCAACCATCGTATCTAACGTTTCATTGGGTATATCTTTGTCCTTCATGAATTGAAAGTCTTCGAAACCATACCATTTGGAAACATAAACTTCTCCTTTCCCTGTAATGAAAACAAAAATATATATAATTTTGAATATACCTTTCATTTATGACTCAAAGGTCATTACTTACCTGAAGAAAGACTTTTAACTATTCTAGATTTTTCCCTTCTGTATGACGCTAAAAGAACAGTCATTTTCTTTTTCAACTCAGGTATAGGTACGTCCAATTGTTTGCTTATTTCCACCCAAGTCTGAAGCCTCAACAATTTGTTGTGGTATTGAGGTGATTTGCTGTTCCACATAAACTCATTAGCGCCATATAATTGTATAAGTTTGCGGCACTTGTCGTTGTCCATTCTGCGTATTGCCGCGCGAATCAACCTTCCCTAGAGCGCGCCAGTGGCCGACTAAAGCGGTAAGTAGCCAATAGGCGCGCGGCACGTTCGAGCGCGGCACTAATCGAGCTGCCGCGCGCGGACATCCCGGTTTCGCCTATCGGGTTGGCGCGCCGGGTTCGGGCCGATCAGGTACGCGCATACATTCCTTATGTAGCGAGGACATATTGTTCCGAGGAACTTCGGATGCCATTCGCTATACGAATGGGTTGTTGACAATTTTGATGTCAACGACACGTAACATTACTTTATTTTTTTTTTGGAACGAAGTTCCTTATCGCGCGTTGTGAAAGGGGGCTAGACGGAACAAATTCTTACGAAAAGTTGTCACGACACTTTTTGCTATATCACCATGGCAACGACGTGACAATATATAACGAAAATTCATAGAAATAAAATGTACTTCTTGTGAAGACTTAAGTTTTTTATGCATAGAATAAACATTGGTTCCTTCACTAATTAATTGAAAGGAACTTAGTCCCATCCGGGTGTCCCTTGACACCTCCAAGTTTTTCAACTAAATGATGGTTATCACTTTCAATAATGCACACTACGTTTAATTCAACTAGTTGAATTAAAACTTTCAAGGGGTGATATGTTGAAGTATGAAGGGTTGATTCAACTAGTTGGTTAAATCACCGCTTTACTGACTGACTGATAAAATAAATTAGGAATTAGCAGATCAATTTTGTTCATTGAACAAGATGGTATTTACGAAATAAACAAGACATGACCACAATATTTACATTTATTATTCTACATTATTTTACTCTTTAGTATTACAATTTGTAAGTGTGTGCACGTGGACCAGCGGCCGCGACGACGGAACACTCCATATAACACACTTACAATGGAATATGTTACATCTTAACAAGACAATAAATACAAAAATGTTTTTTTCATTCGCATACACATTAACCTCGCTCACAAAACTTTTTTTATATTCACCACCATATTTAAATTTTCTGTTTACGTCCATAATGACAATGTCGTACAATTTAGAAATTACAGGATATATATACAAAAATAACAAACATAGATTTTCATTACTTAAGTATATTTTAATACATTTTTGTATTTCTCAAATGTTGATTTTTTCAATGATTCATCTAAAAAAATGTTTTGATGCAAAACACTTTTTTTTTCTAATTTAAGTATATATTAGACTGCTGTTTTGCGACATGAAATTATTTATTTTTTATTATAAGTGAAATTTATATATTTAAAAAAATCAATTAAAAATACATATTTCATATGCAACAATAACTTAATTTTAGCAAGACAAAACAAAATCAGACACATTTTATTGTTTATTAAACTTTTTTTGGAGATTTTCAACATTCGTCTAATAACAAAGTTAGAAAAAAAATTAAGAAAGATTTGCAAAAAGGTTAAATGTTCGCGCCATATTTATTATATGTCAAAAAAATCAATGTCCAAAATAATTTCACATATAGATCGTCACAACTTTACGCGGCACTAATCGAAAAAAAAACTCTAATTTCATGTCAATTTCAGTTTGAATAAATAAAAAATATTCTTGATCAGGGTTATTATATCTTAAGACATCTATTTTTTTAGTAATATTTGAAAAATTTGTTTTTTTTTTATACATTATTTATTTAGACATTACGTCATTATGGATTTAAACTAAAATAAATTCTAAGGTGAACAAGTTTGAGTAACTTGAGGAGACTTTAATTAAATATAACGGAAATAAATCAATACATAAATCAGAGTGGATGTCAACAAACACAAACAAATCCACCAATACGGTGAAAAGAGTTACATGTCTTATCAGATGTAACCATTTTCATCGCATCGGTGGAAATACAAAGACGATTTGCTATTCACAGCGCAAGCTTCATTACACAGCCGAACTTATTTTCATTATTTCGAGATTTAAAGTAATCCATAAACATAGAAAATTAAATTATTAATATCTAAATTATAATGGTACAAATAGTAACGATATCAACAAATTCCTTGTCTCCCTTCAAATCTGATTGCAGATTGAGTTGCACCAATGGCAGAATCGTATAATAGGGGGTCTAGACCCCGTTTATGAGGCTTAACTCTTAGTTAAAAATAAGCCTTTAGTCCCTTAATCCGCCAAATATTTGCACAAGTATTCAATATCAGGAATAACCTTTATATTCATATTTGTTAAGATATAAAGAAGATGAAACCCTTTCAACAACTCTCGTTTCTCTGTTATCCTTATAATTCGAAAAGATCACAAAATTGCACTTTTGATTGGCGGATAATTTCGAAGTCTACCTTTTATGACGTCATATTCATTCATTTCAAAAGTTCAAGTAGAAAGAATAAGAGAAAAAGATAAAAAAGATTGAACAGAAAGAACAACTGAATGAAAAAACTTATTATAATCCAATATTCTAATTATATTCAATGTCGAGATGTTATTGTCTAAAGAAACAAATATAAAAAACATGTTGTTTTACTCTAATTATATTTTATAGTGTTTCATCAGTGAAAACCAACGTTAGATAACATATACATTAGGAAACTAGAGTTGTCCAAGAGTGTATTTCACTGCAACAATGTTGATATTAATTTGTACATTTTTAATTTATTTAAATGCTGACACCCAAAGAGCTTAGAAATAACACCTTCATATGATCCTGAGGTAGAATTAGAAAGCATTTAAATTATAATCACAAAATACATAAAAGTTGAATTTATTGTAACTTAAAATTTAATAGCAAATTTTATTTCGCGACAATTAGATATAAAGTTATAAAAGGGACACTGGAACAATTTTTTCTTTCTTTTAACAAGATCTCAAAAGATGTTCTATTCGATCTATGGGACGTAATATCTCTTATATACATATGTAGCATTTATGCATATTACTGTGATCTAAATTTCGGGACAAAAAAAACAGAATAAATAATTTTTCCCTGTCTTATAAGATATATGAATTTCGTCAAGTCATAGAAATTATTATAAAGAAAACTATCAACGTAAGGCGGGTATTCTATAAATTTGTCTTAATAAATTATAATATTTATAAATAAGCTATATTCAGGTAGGCATCTGAGCCAAGGAGCCAAAATGTCTTTAGAAGAGCTGAGACATCGATACTGAATCCAGTGATACTAGCTGGATTGGGTCCAGATCCAACAAAATTAAATGGGATTCAGGACCGGAAACTAGTTTGACTGAGGTCAATACCGGACACTAGTTGGATTGCGTCCGGACCGGCACTTCAGGGTAGGAAGGTTTTTGTTCATCTTCAGAAGAATGGTCGCTGGAGTAAGATGGGCGGCCACTCTTCTCCCTCAGTCAGTACCTGAATACAATAGATTTAACTTTAAAATAACTATATTAAAGGTTACGATCAAATATATGTTTTTTTTTTCATACCTTCGATAAACTTCATGATTGTCTCGCTCAGCATCAGCATATGGCGCCCAATGCGTCGGCGCAGACTCATTACCTTCTCGATCTGAGTTGTTGCTTGTACCTTTGAATACAATATTAATTAATTTCTAGAACTTACTACCATACTCAGATTTGTTTAATCATCCCTAAAAACTTAGTCTTACAACTTTAGTACATAAGTAAACATTAAATGGCATTAATTGCGATAGCTAATATGTTAAATGTCAATAAATGCTTCATGGCGACAAAAATATATACTACTAGAGGTCACCCAATACTTTATCAGCTCAGAATTAACATTACTGAACTATTGCTTACAACAATCCTGCATTCATCAAAGTACCTTTCCGTGAGAGTCCCATCAAAATCATTCCAGACAAAAATAAAAAAATAAAATTTCCTAAACATCAACGCAAATACACACAGACGCTCTTATTTAATTAATATCTATGTATAGATGTGTACATGTAGTGTATCTATTCTAATTTTAGTCCTCTTTCCCTTCCCAACCTTTTCCTATTAGGAAAGGATGGGAAGGGTAAGTGGATTTGGCGGAAGAGGGGACGCAAAGGAAGTTGAAATATCCTCTTTCTGTGCGTCCCTTTCTCTGTTGATTAAATGTAGGCAACGCATCTGCATTTGCGGATGTCTATGGGCAAAGGTCGCCTCGCTATTTCGGCGAATTCATGTGGCCGTTTTTTTGTTTGCCACCTTTTGATATAAAAAACTAGCTTTTACCCGCGACTTCGTCCGCGCAGAATAAAAAAATGAACACAAGATAAAAAAGTTCCTATGTCCGTCTCCTAGTTCTAAGCTACCTCCCCATCAATTTTCAGCTAAATCAGTTCGACCGATCTTGAGTTATAAATAGTGTAACTAACACGACTTTCTTTTATATATATAGATAAATCTGCTAGTACTCACAGTCTTGTGGTGGCGAGGTGTCGGGGGCGGAGTGTGGTGTGTGCGGGGTGTGCGGGGTGTGCGCGGGGGGTGGTGCCGGCGCTGGCGGGGAGTGCGCGGAGGGTGGGGAGGGGCTGTCGAGGGAGATGACGCCGCAGGCTGATGCGCATGCGCCCGGCGATCTGTACCCACTCGATGACACCGCCTCCGCTGTTACATAACACAATCAATATAAATAAATGGTGCTAAAAGAAAATTTATAAGTTTAACGCATGATTAAATTTTTTTATGAGTTATTTTTTATTTGTTAACTAGCGGTCGCTCTCGACTTCGTCAGCGCAGAATTTTTAAAAAAGTAGCCTAAAATATGCCGAATTGCATCAGCTACCAGCCGTTCCGGAAATTAACCGGAACAATTGCGGCCTAGCGGATAGACATACAAATAGAAATTTTAAATTGGTTTGTCAGCAACGCAAATATATTAAGTGTATAAAACTTTTTTTTTGTTTACACACAAACATTACAATTTTATTAATATGAATGAGTCGATAAAATTAAGCAATAAAACAATCCACATTAACGTGTCTTACCATTTGAAGATGAGTAGTCATCAGCCTTGATATCAGCAGGTGGTGTGTGCTTGGGTTGAGGCACCTTCCTCTTCAGAGGCACCTCATCCTCCGAGTCGGAGGTGAGGTCGACGAGGGCCTCAGCGGGCTTCGGCGTGCGGCCCTCCCCCACTGCCGCCCGCTTCCCTCCTCCTGTGCCCTCTACTGGGATTATTTCTGGAAAAGTATTCAATTTAACATTTTTGTTCTAACTTTAAAAACTCCTACACACCAAAGTTGTAGGCGTATTTCCAACACTTCAGTTAGAAATATAGCACACAAGTGTATCTATTTTATCTTGTCCCTAATTAAAACTTTGTATAATAATTTAAATAAAAATTGATAAAATGGATATTTTGATTCTTTTTGACACTAAAAAAGGTTGTCTTTGCCCTATTTTTTTTTATAGTAGAAGGGGGCAAACAAGCAAATAGACCACCTAAAGTTATTTGATCCGACGCCATTATAATTAGTTTTACTTTTGCATACTCTGACACCAAGAAAAGGGTGTCAATTTACTATTGTACTTTAGCTCCACTTTTCCATACTAAATGGGATAAGTTTGTATATCACTGTATACGAGATGCTGTACCTAAGTCATCAGGTATGAGGGTGACCGGCTCCGGCAGGGGTGCTGCGGGGAGAGGGGCGCGGGGAGGCGGCGTGTGCGCAGACCAGCTGCCGTCAGCATGCAGCTGGATCTCATTGCACTCGCTAGACAGACGCGCAGACGTCAACACCTCCAAGAAATACCTAGGACACATGCAACAAATTTTAGACTTACTAGGTATATTATAACACTGACATAACTAGATAGGTATCACTAATGCACATCTAATAAAAGTAGTAATTGATGGCAGATAAAAAAAATTGTACAGATCTTTCGACAATGGAAGCCTATGGTAATTAAATTGAACAAATCATTTCAAAACACATTCACATGTGTTAACAGTCTAGATCTAGAATTTCAGCCAAATAATATCCTGTTAAATGAAAGTTACTAACCCATCAACAACTAATGAGTCGTATGGCGCTGGTCTATCACATACTGGACAGAGCCAGGTGGGCTTGCGCTCGTTCATCTGCAGGAAGAGTGAGGCATCGAAGCACTGCAGATGTGGACAGTTGGCAGGTCTGCACGGACATGACATGCGCATCTTCCCCAGTGGACACATCAACGACACACGCAGAGACGTCGTCGCTATCTCATTATCATAGTCCTCGGATAGCTTCTCTTTGACTGTAATATAACAAAGTAAAATAACAATATAAAATACATTAATACACTTGTAACTGTCACACTCTGAAACATTATGATCACTAAGAGAACCACAACTGTTGAAGTAACAATTAAACAACTCTGAATGCAACATTAAGCCACAAAACTCACTTAAATAATCATTGAAACTACATATTTAGTAATTTTTCTACGACTTGAATACATATAACTAGTTGTTTCTTATGACTCTAGCCTGTTTGTTACATCACTTGGACCTTCGAAGTAAGGATAAAACTCACTAAGCGAGCGTGTGTAGTCCGCATTCTTGGTGCCTTTATTCTTGAGCCTCTGCAGCAGCTCAGCGGAGGTCAACTTGCGTACGAGGAACACGCTGAGTACGTAGGCGCGTGTGAAGTCAGCCGCCCACGTCACATGGATTGTATTTGCGACTGTAGGCGACAGCTTCACTAGGGAGGAGATGTTGACTGGTCGCGGCGGTCGCTTCGGTTCCGGCGTCGGCTTATTAGTCGGTAACGGACTCTGGATAAATACAATTATAATATAGTAACATATAATATTTAATTTTAAATAAATTAATTAAATTTTATTTATATTCATCAACAGCTCACTATATGCCCCCACTGAGGGGCTCGTAACCTACCCTAACTTAGGGGTGACTAGGTCATGCTCAACCACAGCCCAGTGCGGGTTGACTTCACATATATCTTTAAATTTCTTCTCAAATATGTGCAGGTTGCTATAAATGTACTTAAATAAATCGAAACTCGAAAAACACATTGGTACATGGCGGGATTCAAACCCAGGACCTGCAGATTGCAAGTCAAGTGCTTAACCCCTGAACCACCGACGCTCATTTATATTATTTAAAAAAAATTGGCAAATAAACAGTTTTCTGTGTAAATACGCTACTAATTAAATGATTAACAAAAGTAAAACAAAGTTATACTCACAGGCAATGGACATAATTTGTTGTTTACTTTAACTGAAACACTCGGTGGGAAATAATCTTCTTGTTCACAAGACGTCTCTAACAGGCAGAACCTCAATTGGGCCTAGAAACAATATAAAAACAAAAAATTAGGACAAAAATTTACTCCATCTTAAATGACAATTAGACACTCAGTGCATTGAAAGATATGTATATATAAATTGCTAAATTACCTGTATAACATAATCAAGTTTGTTACTAGTGCCAACTATATCCTTTCCGGAGGCAATCTCTGTGGCTTGCTGCGGTGTGAGGTGGAATACGTAGGTGCCTTCTTGCAGACGCCCGGTCTGCATCGGCATCATAGTAGACGGCTTCATTAGTTCAGCCATCACATCGTAGAATGGTAATCTGGAAATTACATACATAATGATACTAAATAATTAACCTTTGTACGAAATTAATTTGACAACAAAAACTGATTTAAAGATGGATTTCTTTTAAATATGTAATTTTTTTCAGATTGTTTAAGTATCCTTTGATGATGAATTAGTAACAAATAAGACCATACAATAAAAAGCAAATTTTAAATAATTACAAATGGCTAATGATTACATTAATGTTTTAACTGTGCCATATCAAACTGTTCATCTATTTATAAAAGGCCTCAAAAGAAAATGTTCACTATGTTTTGAACCTTTTAAACTTGACGTCCGGGTAGACAGGGAAGGGCGGCAGCGGGGTGGTGGGCGAGGGCGCGGCCATGGGCGCCAGCGCTGCGCCCGCCGCGCCGCCGTACCCGTGGTACATGCCGCCCGCGTACATGGGGCTCTGCCGCGCCTGCGCAGTGCGCGCCTGCTCATATACACTATTATGATGCATTGACAAACTACAAGCATTTAACATAAGAATTTTTGTGTCAAATAGACATTGTGCAATACATTAAGATGTTTTAGGCTTCAGTGTACAAAAGGGAATAGCAATTTATTTCGTCACACCGAGAATTTACGTCACCGATATAAGAAGGTTTGAGTTGTCGAGTTTGCACTGTGTGATATAATACTTTTCAACTTTAGCGCTGAACACACTTTAAGTTGGTAAGGCGTTAAGTGATGTGCACTGCGCAGTGTGCAGATAAACTTGAGCTGCTAAAAAGAATGGCAAGCCAAACACAGGCCATGTTTCCACTGGAGCATACCGTGACGGAGAGGGCCTGTGCGCGGGTGTCTTGCGGGTTGTACCCGGTGACAGCGGGGTGTTGGTACATGCTGCGAGAGCCTGGCAGCGCGGGCGCCAGCGGGTCCTTGCCCTGCCCGCCGCCGGGACCCACGCCGCTAGACGACAGCGCCTGGTTATTCCTGCAACACGCTTAGCATTCAACATATACATATACATACACAAACCCGATACATACTCAATACATGCACATTTCATTGTTAGATGTTTGCTGTGTAATTTTAGTAAATTGTATTGTCTACCTCCAACCCAAAGCCCATGCAAAGTCGACTATATAACTGAATAGCAATACATCTCAAATCAACAAATCTCGTCGATTTATCGAATGAAAATTTCGATACTTTTCATTTCATAGCATTTATTTTAGCACAGCATCATATTTCATTACAAAATAGGTACAGTAACATTTCAACCTTTTTGCACACAAAAATTCATAGATGTAAATATTATTCTTTTTTACGTCTACTTTATTCCTACATGCATTAAAAATCACTACAGCATGTATCAATATGCCATCAATATGCCACCCTATCAATACTATATAAACAGTAGAGAGTGGTGAGCGAGCAAAAGCAATAGTAAACTTGCCTAAATGGTAAGTTCTTTTGCGCGCGTTGTCCTTTTTCATTGGTTTTGAGGCGCGTTCTAAGTTCCGAGCCATTGCCGTTCTCGGCGGGCGCGCTCGGGGCCGCGTTAACTACTCGCGCTGAAGATCGTGTTTTAACCATTGTTGACGACCAACACTTTCATCTCAACTGAAATTAAGGAGTCCGAAAACGGACAGATATCGGCTATCATAAAAAAACAAATTCAAGAGGTTTTTTCTGGAAAATTTCTTCAACAATCAGCAAAACAAAGATGGGCATCGGGAGCAAACTTATTTCTCTTACTACAACTGTGAAATGCAAGTATGGGGAATGGAGGTACGAGACTATTAATGTAACCAAATAATAATTCTACTTAGTCTTCAATGGTTAAAACATATCTTACAGCTTTTAATATCTACAAACCACTATTCTTTCTTAAACCCATAATCAATTTAGAAGTTGGCGGTCCATTTTGTATTAAAAGCAAATTATTCCACTGCAACTGTGAAGCAGCATTGCTAGGGAGAAAAAATGTATTAACGATTACGGGATGGCTGGCAACCGAAAGCGCCGGATGTGACAGGAACTTAACAGTAAGAGAAATAAGTTGTCTATCCTGTCAAGGAAATTTTCCAGAAAAATTTATAGCAATAAGTGATTTCAAATGCAATTAAAAAGGGCTCTTCAGGGGTCGGCTGAAAGGTTCTGAACCTAAGCTACATGTAATGATGATTTCTGAACCAATTTCAAAACTTGTTAATCCACTACTTTTAACAGTAAGGGACAGTTTGTGTAAGTAGGAACATTACAGTCCAAGAATTAATTGTAATTAATAATATAAAAGGGTCAGTGTTACTTTTGAGTAATTTTAAGCATGATGGGATAAGAGTTTTTAAGAAATGTATAAACAATGAACCTGGACTATAATCTACCACTACAAATTTTGTGCTCTTGTAGATAACGCCTTCTCTAAGCATTCAAATACCACTAACAATGACTAAACAATTTAAAAAACTTGTAACAGATGTTTAAAAAGATGGCAAAGGCAAAGTTAAGTTAAATTTTAAATTAGTTAAGTTTTGACAATATAAGAAGGCACATGGAGTAATTAAAATTATTTAATGGGTATAAAATAATGTAACAACAGTGTAGTTAAAGGGGGAAACCACTTAATGGCCTAGTTTTCTGTTAATTTAAAACATCTAAGCTACAAATAGTTTTTTTTTAACATCAATATAATATTATGTATTGTAAGCTTACTTAATGAGAGATGTAATCAGTTTGAACTAGTTTATCTTCACCCTAAAATCAGAACTTTTCAACCTTCCCTTATTTTCATGTAAAAGATTTATATATTAAAGGGGTTTAGGACCACCACAACTATAACACAGAATTTTAAATTTAAAAAAAAAATGTTCTAATTTCAAAATACCTATTTCAATAATATCTACTATAATACAAATTAAATTAATTTACTCTACTTATAGCCTACTTTATAAAGAATACATTAATCTTTTTATTAATATGTTTGATATTTTAATAAATAAATTAATATTGTGCTTATAGGGAGATTATAATCATTTAAACTTTGTAGTATGTAAATGTTACAAGTACATATAATATCTTGTTAGTTACTAACAAAACAGCAAGAGTATTAATTTTAGATTATTATTTACACTAAAACTTGTTAATACTGTGTCTTATCTGAATGTCTTGACAGATATATATTTATTTATGGCAGTTTTAAGTTAAAAATTAATTGTCACCAACAAATTAAAAGAGTAAAATATAATTGTAAATTCATTTGATTATAGTTCGAAATAATTAAAATTTTACATATTACATATTTTCTATCATTAAATTAATTATTCCTAAGTAATAATGGAAGTTGAGATGTAACATCTATACTAATATCATAAGATATTTTGTTTGCTCCACTTGAACCACTATTGAAACCATTTTTGAAATATGTTTAACCAACAGCAAGCTATTTATTTGTTTACCTAAGCCAAGCTGTGAAAAGCTTACTTCGAAAAATAATATCAGGAGACCCTATTAAACTTGACATCTATGTCTATTTTTTTGTATAAGCTATAAAAGGAAATTTATAGCTTTATAACCAAATAGGGAAGATATACCACTTTAAATATCCAATATAAATAAGAATAACTTAGTAAAGTATAACCTTGATCTTATAATGTAAGCTGTTTGATAAAATAGTAAAATACGAATATTTTTGAAAGACCATGCTCAGGTGCAACGGCCACGTTCAGACCAGACAGGGTGGTCAATCCTTCATAAGCACCAGTTAATATAAAATATTGTAATATTAGTAATATTATTATTGTGCAATGTTAAGTTTCATGTATGTACAGTGAGTTAAAAACAATCAGTTTCATATTGTCTGGTACAAACGTACACAAGTTCAAACAATATGGATGTCGAAGAGCTATATAAAATTTACTCACCATGATATCGCATTACCAAAATCGTAATATCTACTCATATTCAATTTAAGTCAAAAAATTCACTGACATTTAGTTATAAGTACAAAAACTATTTACGAATGTCTAATGCAAAACACCATAACTTGACGCTTCTGCTCCAGGCGCCACATTGATTTCGCATAGACAATATGTTTTTAAGATAATGTGTTCGAAACATTACTGTCACATCCAAGTCACATCTGTTACTTTTTTTTGGTATTGTTCAATTAGTGTTCCATGAGTAAATGTAATTCTAAGCAATAATTACAATTTTCACATATTTCTGTAATTTATTACAAGATTATGCTATAAAATTACAATAATACGGTTTATTGTAAAGCTAGTTACACACTGTTGAAAGAATGAAACCATAAACAAAATAGTGCGTCATATCCTTTTCCTCTCATTTAGGGTTGAACATTACCCAGTAGGGTTGAACATAATTAAATATATATCATTTTTTAATCTGTTTCGCTACAAATATCGTCTGTGAGAATGTAAAGGTTACATTGGAAATACATTTGAGGAAATTAACGACAAATCACAGCTTAAAACTAGCTAGCATACTTAAAATTAGGTATAATTCCCAAAATACTTGGCGAGTCCCAAATGTGGAAAGAACTTACAGGCCCTTTCCACATTTGGGACTCGCCTTGAACATCTGTACTATATCGCTCTTTCATAAGGTAACGTAATCTCTTATCATTTTTACCTGAATAGACCTGAATTAACACGACTGTACATTAACGTACTGCACGACTGTACTTGCTTTAATATTTCCATCTATTTTCAAATATGCTACGAAGCGCCGGAGACGTGAGTTTTCACTACTGAAACATACGGAAGTATAAAACACATTTGCAACCCTGTCATTTACTTTAAAAAAAGAATGTAGATAGAGAAGAGGGTTTCAATAACATATATGTAGTATAAACAACACATCCATATCAACGAAAATCAATATCTATTAAGAAATTTGCATCTTTAACATTAGTTCATTTATATATTGAATTTTGACTCTTCCGATTAAGTTAAACTCTATTCGAAACGTCGTTTTAAGTCTTCCTTCCAATCGAATTCCACGCATCTGCAACCATGTAAGTAACAACACTACTTTAAGTGTGGTTTCAATAACGCTTTGATACATTTGTTGTAACAAGGAAGTCACATTAGTAATCAAAAATTTTACTTTAAACCTTTTATCTCCTCTCTCTAACAGTTTAGCCCAAGGATGAATTATTAGCACATTGTCCAGTAAAAGAAGTACATTATGTTGTTTACCAATTTCGCTTTGTCTTTTTTTTGACTTCACGGATAGAGTATTACCATGCTAGTTAATAAATATTTCATACAGAGCTCAGTGTATGAGATCATAATAATTATACCTGATCCAATTTACATAAAACATATTTCTTAACCTAGTGAACTTAAACATTCGTTATGAATTAATATGTTTCGGCAGCGGAAAGGTCGTACTGATGGAGTAATTTATTTTGAATTTAAAATAAAATAAAATACTGGAAGATCAATATATATTCAGAAACATCAAAAACAGCAAATGCAGTAGGTACTAACTTGTAGTCGAAGGCAAAATGCCGTTTAGTTTTATTATTTTTATTACATAATTAGGATACACACAGTTATGTACTAAACGAGCATGGTGGCAAACAGCACCAATAATTTAATAAATAATAAATCTATCTACACAGACTTTTATTTCGAATTGTTACTTCAATATAACACAAACAATGTAATAAATAAAATTAAAGAGATGTCAAGCTTATCGCAGCGAAAGACAAATCCATAACTCCTGGGTTATAACTGTCTGATATGTCTCGTAAAAATGCGGGTGTAAATATAGTAAATACCGTGAAAAGTATGAGTAGATCACTCTTATTTCGCTTCAATCAAATGTGTTAGCATATAGTAAAAATAAAATTAATTGAAAACAAAGTTTCAGTCATAAATCAATTAATATCTTCATCTTAAAATACATACTGTGGTTTATTTAAAGGCATGTATATGTGTTATGGCTGCACCACATAGACCAAATAGGCTCGGCCTTAACATTGTACCGTGTGTTGAGCCTTGAGCGGTAGACATCGAGCCGCGCCTGCACCGGCCGCGTGGCGCCCTCAGGCCGGTCAGACCACAGGCGCTCTGCCAACGCGGCGGCGCGGGGCCACACGCGCTGCTCCAGCCCTCCTGAACCCAGCGTCGCCGACCACACCGTCGCCTCGCCACCTTCCAGGAGACCCAGGCTGCTGCTCGCCCACGGCCGGTACTCGTATATCTTCTGCCACGAGTTGTACGGCGCTCCCTCCGAGTCCTCGTGCCACGACCCCATTCCACTGTTCAAATCCCAAACGTCTTCGTTTGATAGAACGGTTCTCAGACCGCGCACAAAATTTTCGTTCCAAGCCACGTTACGAGCCTGTAACCCTATATAGTTCAGGTATTCTCTTAAATCTGTTTTTATTTTTTCGCATAATTGTGAAGACCAAATTAAAGTTAGTTTTGGCAAATTTCCCTTAACTTTTTGTAAACTTTGCAATGTTTTACGAGTGAAATTTACCCAGAGATCCATAGGTTCCGTGTCGTTAAAGTATTTTGTCCAACATCGGTCCGACATCCCGTCTCCACCAATGTGATAAAGATCGTCCACTCCCGTCAGTTGGGTGACTTCTAGAAACAGTCGCTCAAGTATATTGTATATATGATCGTTACGAGGATTGAGCTGACCGCATGGAGGCTCATCACAGTACAGATACCACGGCTCCAAGTTAGAACAATACGCTAATTCTCCAAGACCGAGGTCCGGACCCCAATCCCACGCTTGACCAATTTGTGCGGGGACGTTGATCTCCAATATTACCCTTATCCCTCGGAATCGTGCATATCGCGCTATAGTACGTACATCATCGGGAGTATATATGGTGGTATTGCCATAAGCATTAAACTTGGCCAGCTGCGGTACACTATTAAACATTATCGAAAATGCTTGAGCACCAGTCGCGTGCCAATGAAATGTGTTAAGTTTACAAGTAGCCATAGCGTCAATAGTACGTAAAAGTTCTTCAACGGGAAAATAATTGTGTACAGTGTCGATCATTAAACCGCGATATCGAAAGCGAGGCGCGTCTTGAATGGTAGCCGCTTCCAACATTAATAGAGAGCCAGCATAAGGATCGAGCCATATTAGTTGCGTGAGAGTTTCGAGCGCATGCCTTGCACCACAAAAGGAATTAGCAATGATGTACACTGCCATGGTGCCGACGCTGCCGACCTCTGGTTGCACGGACAGCGCATAGCTTTCGTCAGTGTCGAGTCGCATGCGAGGATCGCCACTTCCGTTGATTCTCACTCGCACAACAACCTTATACCATTCATCGAATCCACGCAACTGTTCTTCGGTGAAACTTAATTCTTGGCGAAAAATGTCAAAAGCGTTTTGTAAATGTTCGAGAACTGGCTGCGATGTAAAGTCTAGCACTTGTAGCTGGAATAGATCAGCCCGCACGGGGACGGCTGTAGTAGACAAACTGACCGACCCAGTAGGTTGTGGCCAAAGTTGAATTGTAGTACATAGCATATTACATGTAATAAGAGACTGAAGTCTTCCAGAAATAGTTGCCTTAATGGGTAAACATTTTCCATTTATACAATCCCAAGTCCATATAGGCTGGTTGCTGTAAAATATGATTTTATGAATATCTTAAGCATTTCCTAATAAAAGTTTTCGTCGAAAACTTGTAAATTGTAAACTTACAAACGACGAGAAGCTTTAATGTGTAAAGCAATTAACATGAAAAGTAAAAACTTTTTTAAATGATGCGCCATGGAATGACACATCACCTGTTTAAATTAAAAAACATCGAATACATTTTAAACTGGATTTTTGTTTTAAATAACGCTACATTATGAAGAAGCACTGGTTAAACATGAATTTTTAAATGTATCTTTCACTGATATTGACAAAGTTGTATATAAGTATTGACAAGCTTTCATTAAGACAGAAATAAGTTATGAAACATAATGTTCTGTTCTGATACCGATCTCCTATTCAAAATACAGTTACATAAGTTATATCATGAGAAATTAAACTTTTTATGAGAGAATTCGCAGTCTGTTGATTGTAACAAACTCTAGTTATACATTCCTACGGCGGCATCAAGTATCTTTTATATACTCTTTGGCATCAAGATTTTTTTAAATTTCATGGCTGTAGGATTTTATTACCTTTGTTGTATGTAAACAAAATTACAACAAAAAAATGTCTACGGTACACGGTACAGGACAGGAGGGGAGGGGTAAAAATGACAGGTGCCTGAAAGTTATCCGTAATATATGGTACTCTAAGGCGGAATAGTTGTAATTTGTAAAATACTTTAATGGTGTGGTATTTTTCGATTCCAATCACATTAAAGAACTATAATGTCGACGACAGAAGGAGATTTGGATATAGAAGTGTCCCATGAACTGGAAGAAGGCGAGGTTAGAGAACAATAGTTTTTATAGTTTCGCCTCAAGATATTACGGTGTTTTGTTTAATGAGACATGTTATTCGTAAAAAATATATACATACCGAAGGAATGTAAATGCTTCGCTAGCTGTTGATTGCCTTAAAACTCTTAAAACTGTGTAGTTGAGCCTGTGAATGAAAAATAAAAGGTTTGACGTTTGGATTTACGTATCACGATACTAGATTATATTTTTTTGTTTTAGTTAGAGGAATCTGACGTTGAAGAAGGCACATATATTCCCCTTGCACGACCAGAGACTTTTAACCCGCCGTCCTTAGTAAATATGCAGATACAGGATGAGTTGAGCGATGAACCTTCTCATGAGGAGTCATCAGGCTCAGAATCTGACGAGGAGCCACGCCGCAGAGCCAAGCGGACCAAGTTACGCTTACGAAGATCACATAAGCAGCAGCAACAGCAAACAAAACTAGATAAATATAATGTTTGGTGCAAAACAGTGCAGGTAAAACAGTGAAAAATGTCATTAAATCATATGTGTCGTTCATTAATGGGTCATTAACCCATATGGGGGTGATCAACCAAGTGGGTAGATCTTACCTTATTAGCCACCTAGCCTCAGTCAACCATTCAGATAAAATATTTTTTTTTGTTTTACAGGAGGATCTCTTAACAGAGGATATGGGAAGTATAGATGTGACAAAAAAAAGTGATTATGGTGTTGAATCTTATGATTATACAATTAAGTATAGGCTAGATGATAATTATGTATCGAAAAAAGTTTTTTCAAATGATCAAATACACAATAGAGACAATACAAGTAATAAAAGGAGGCACATTGATAGGAAAAATGTAAAATTAAGACTTGGCAAAAAAGTAAATTGTAATCAGCCTCGGGAAGACAAACAAAAGCCAAGGTATTTACCTAATTTAACAGTCACTACAGAAGATCCAATAGAGAATATTGCAGAGGAAATTGCAGAAAAATTAGCTGAATCAAAGAAGGAACTAGTTGGTATGTCATTATTTTTAAACAAGCTTGTATAAGCTACCATCTACTCTTGTCCTTTGATATGAAGTATTTACCAGTTTGTCTGTATACTATAAGTTCTCAATCAATCACAAAGATTAATTTTTGTGGGTCTTCTATTTTCACTTGCCTTACTCAGGAGGGTTATGTATTTCATGCATATATATAGTAGAATTCAATGAAAATTAGAAATTACTAGCTTTTACCAGAGACTCCACCCGTGCGGAATAAAAAAAATGCACACAAGATAAAAAAGTTCCTATGTCCGTCTCCTAGTTCTAAGCTACCTCCCCATCAATTTTCAGCTAAATCAGTTCAACCGATCTTGAGTTATAAATAGTGTAACTAACACGACTTTCTTTTATATATATAGATAAGTTTTTATGTATGTAGTTGTATGTTAATTCTATTATGACAGCCTGGTGCTTACATGACTGAATCAATTTTGACAAGTGTCAATCAGTTCACATACTTTTCCTCACTATCATAATGGTCATCATAATCATCAAGTAATCTCAAAGTTTTTTTTTAAATTCCATTTTAATTTCAATAGGAAAGCAATTACTTCCTATCTACATATAAAAGGTTTCACACATTAAGTACTACTAACTTACCTTTTGAGTTTAATTTAGTGTTTAAATTGAGTATTTATTTGCAGTAAGAATTCTTCAAGTGGTTGGTGCCAGTAAAGCAATAGAATTATACAAAGAAACACAAAGAGTGGAAGCTGATGGTGGCATGCTTGTCATGGTTAGTATACAATTATTGATATTTCTATTTTACATATTTATCTAAATCTTTGTATTAAAATATACATTAAATATTATATATAGATACATTCAAGCTTTATTTTTGAACTTTGTAATGAAAATTATTTAATTTCTTATACATTTTTATTTAAATAAAACATACTATTGTGTGATGCATAGTTCTGTGATGTTTTGTAATTATAAAAAAGTTAAAGATCCTCTGATATTCAACTTATTACAGTCACTGATGCTCTTAATATTGTCTGACCTTTGTAGTTAAAGATAGAGAAGGCTTATGCCTGACAGTATGTATCGTAAACTGTTAGCATCAAGCTTAACCAAATCATTTTTATTCTACAGAATGGTACTCGTCGCAGAACATCTGGTGGTATATACTTCTTCCTCCTAAAGCATGATGAAGATATATCACAGGCTATGATCAGTCAGATATTTGTTGAGGACCGGAAGACATCAGCGCGCAAGGTCAAAAAGGCGCTTGCTAAGAATCGTCAGAAAATTATGGAAGAATTAAAACAGAGCTTAACAGGTACGACTTATTTTGGTACATCTAAGTTAATATTGTTAGAGGGAAATAACCAAATTGTAACTTGAAATTTAAAGGTACGAGTGCCCATTTTGAATGGCTGACCAATTTGTTGTTTTTCTTACAGATTCTGAACTACCCTCACTTTTATCCCGGGGTGAGGCGACCGTGCAGACAGAGCACGGCTCCAACCCTCCGCCATCACCGGCGACAGACGCGCGCGAATGCTCGAGCGACACGGACGCACCGCAATCACCCTCGCAACCGCAGGCGAACCTGCCAGACAGGACGGACAGAGACCCCAGACAACTTCACACATATGAAGATGACGACGACTTCTTAGAAGTAATGTGTAATGAAGAGATGGATCTTTTCTGAGTTTATCTGGTGCTGTTATTGCCTCAAAGTGGATTTCTGAAGAATTTTTAATGTTCCACATGCCTTGGTTTTTTATGGTTCGTAAAATTGTAAATGAATGTGGTGTATGCAATTTAGATGTATTGTTACTTTGAATTGTTATTGGGTGCTTGCAAAGATTTGATTAAATATTTCATTATGCATGGATGTTGATATAGTTGGTGCAGGCACCTGGAATGATGGCCTACGCTTGGAAAAGAATCAATGGTGAAGTTTTTATTTTTCGTAATTACAAATGTGAGAGAAAATATTGGATGCAAAATAATGTGTGTTCATAGTTACATGTGGCATAGTCAGTTTATTATGTTTATTGTATATTTCATATTTGGGCTATGGAATATATTTAAAAAGAGCTTTTGTAAACATTACTGACATGTTAAGTGAACAAGCAATATCATTGTTTTCAGCAAAAATGTGGATGCACTGCCAGACTTTTTGTAAAATAGAATATGAGGATAAGTAAAATGGTGAGAAAGATTTAGTACCTCTAATTTATCTAGTAAATTTACTATTCAATATACTACAGAAATAGATGGCTATTACTTCTATTGCTAGGTCCCCTAATGCTGTAACCTAGTCCTAAAATCGCTCCCATAACATGTGTGAATATAAGTGTTTGTTCACAATTTATAATATTATAAATTTGTGGACTTGAGTGTTACATCTAATATTTTAGTAATTAAAAAAAAAGTTGCCAATGTTAACATTTTACTTTGTGATAAAATTGAGTTTTGGGCCATCAGGTGGTTTTGTGGTTTAAACACTGGTTTATTCATTGTTTGAAAAAAAAATATGAGAGGTATTTTTGTTATCTATGTCTGTTCCATTTTGAACTAAACAGCTGTTCATAGTTTCAAGAGTAGTCAGTTGGGTTGATTTTATTGCTTGTATAAATTTTACTTTTGACATCTCCATTATGTAAGAGATTTTTCTTAAATGTTGTTTTAGTTTTGAATACAATTTCCTGTAGAGAATATCATGGGCATAATGATGTTCACATCCGCCTATAAAATTATTTTTATAAATAAAAACCATTGTCTATGGTTCTGAATATTTGGGCTGTAAAATTAGCTGTATTTGTAGACAATAAATATTTTTATTATTTAGGTTTTCCTCTCATGTATACTCCTATCATTAAAATATTGTCTTATTAGTAATTTATTGTGAAAGTGTATAAATTGTATTGTTAAGAGGTCCAGAGTTTTGTATTTTTACATTAAGAAAGATTTACGAATTGTGAGTTTTTCATAGTAATTGTGTGATCAGTGTGCGAAATGTTACTAGACAAACTCTGGAATATTTGTATAATAAACATTAAAAATAATATTTTCACTTTCTTTGATATTCCTATGTTCTAAAAGCTAAAGTGGCAACATAGTGCAGTCTAGTACATAGACTTTTCAATATACATTTTATAAAAATAATACATTGGATAGACCAATTAAATTCTGCCAAATTTTACTTATAAATGGGAAAGGATAGATGTATGGATGTTTGCTTGAAGGTATCTCAAGAATGGCTCAAGGGTTCTTGATGAAATTTGGCACAAATGTGTATAGAACATAGTCTGGAAGAACTCATAGGCTACTTAAGTTATTTTTTAAATTCCGTGAGGACGAAGTCGCGGGTTACAGCTTGTATTTCATATAGTTTAACCAGCTTGATAAATATTCAAGAGAGCCAGCTCTGGGATTGAATTTGTATAACTAGGATGTCGGACAATCACTTAGGTCATGGATAACTTTATAATAATCTTATTATAGTGTCATGTCGTTTACCACTACCATAAACAATAGGTTATTTATTTTTATTAAGCAGTGTAATAACACAGCTTTTAAGGATATAGATGATATGATAAATACTTAAAAAACCAAATTTAAAAACTATTGAGATTTATATTTTTTGTAATAAAGAAAAAAATTGCACTATACAGATATTTTGTGCAAATGCATTATCACAGAAGGTATCGATCTTGTTGATTCAGGGCAAAGTAGACAGCATTCACACATATAGGCAGATACTATGCATCATAATAGATGTTGCAAATGTTAAAATCTTCATAAGCATTTATGGCAAATCCAACATCTGAAATCATATACAATTCCATCACTATCTTTTTACTCTTATGGTTGAATAAACTATAGCTATATTCCAAAATATTATTTTAAAATTCTCGATCAAGCTGTTACCTATTGATTTAATTAACCTTAGTTAACCAAAAAGTAACATAATATGTATTTGCAATTTTTGTAAAGATAAGGTCATACAAATTCTATAATTTGTATGACCTCATCTTTACATCATACTCTCTCTATAGATCATGCAATTTTTATAAAGATAACACCATACTGACTACTTGATTTAAACACTTTTCAATATGTTCAACGTTGATCTCAGTGCAGCCCTCTTTTATAGCCAGTCTTCCCGCTCGATGACAACATTCCATAATCAAACAATTGGCTAATTGTTTAACCAGAGGTAAAACGTCAGGTCCCATTTTAGTTTTGCCCTCAAAGTGAGCTTTTAACAACATTTTTAATATGTCCTAAAATAATAACTTTCAGCATTAATATATTTATTTTATTGTCTTATAAAAACATCTTTGTTGTTATCGTAATTTTAAATAAAGAACTTGGAACAATCTTACATCCTGTAAAGTACTCCTAATCATAATATTATCGTTATCTTCTGAATATTGATCTATGGTGTTTTCCGCGTCCTCGCTTGCGTTGCTCTTCTCGTGAGACATCATAATGTCTTAAACAATTTTTTCTGATATTAAAAAATATTTTTTTCTGACTACCCGCAGCCAAGGTTCAAAATGTGGTCAAATGGAAACTAGATTTAACAGTCGAAACGGAATTATCGGAAAATATTTGAATTAACAATGTCATCTTGACAGCGTGATATTTTGACCAATGAGGGAGTAGCAGCAGCACAGTTAATGTTGCTATTTTCGTAATTTCGAAATTCATAAAATAATACAACGCATGAGATTCGATGTGTCAATTAAAATAGTAAGAAATTACAACGAGAACTTTGCAATACAAATAAATGCAAATCTGTTGCACGAATTGATCGGCTTTCCCGGTGCAATACCACGACCACACGGAAGAAAGGCCTGAAGTGGAAGTTATTCGGCGTTTTGTCTGATGGGTGTACGTTCCGGCGACCTAATTTTAGACCTATTTCTTTCCTCCCATTTTTGATTTTCTTGTTCCGAATCTATTTGTGGTACAATTTTTTTACGAACACTACACACCCAATAATGGTTTTAGCGAGTAAGGGAAAAGTAAGAAAAAAGAGCTGCAGTCATATTCAATGTAGTTCATTTGCGCTTGCTTTCTGTAATGTAATGTGAAATTTAATAACAAAAAAAAAGACTTCAAATTAAGCAACCATAATTTGAAGTAGCTAAGAAGACTGTTTGATTAAACCTTCATAATCATTAAAATTTACGTGCTGTTGTCGTTTAAGAAATTAATTTATTCTGTTTTCCGCAACATGGCGCGTAATCTTTTGGAAATAAAAGTAGCTTTTATTCAAAAATGTTTATTTAAATAAATAAATATAAAAAAACTCAGTTTTCACTTATAACTAACAAATCTAATAAATACATAACACGATCGGTGACATCTTTGACTGACTTATGAGGTAAACTGTCGGTGATGATTTGTAAAACGTCCATTTCTTCAACAATATCCAGGATAGTTTTATTTTTGCGCTCCTCGCGGGTAAAAGACTGTTTCAGTACTTCAAGAATTAATCTGTCTTCGGACCTCTGCCACTCGGGGGCTTCTGATTTCACTGTTTCATCATCAGACATGATCAGTTCAACCTTAATGTCACTCAAATTTAATTTTTTACCATCACTGTTAGAAATATCCTGCAAAAGTATAACAAAGTATAAAAAAATACGCATATTCAGTGGGAAATATTTTTTTTTTGTTTAATTAATATATATCATCATCATATATATTAATATATGCAAAAAAGTTATTTTTTACATAGTCTACTAATGTGTGTTGCAACTTATACATACATATCGATATATTTCTTATCTTAGTAATCTCAGTAATATTATAGATACGAAAGTTTAGATGGATGGATGGATGTTTGTTTCAAGGTATCTATGGAACGGCTCAAGGGATCTTGATAACATTTGGCACAGATACAGAACATATTCTGGAAGAACACATAGGCTATTTATAACGTTTTTTTAATTCCGGTCAGATGAAGACGCTGGCGACAACTAGTAATATAAATTCAAAAACTTTTTTGAGTTTTTGAGTTAAAATATAATAATCAAAATTAATTGATTAATAGATAATGAAAGTCGAATTTATAAATTAGTTTATAAACTACACTTACCTCTTCCGTATATTCCTCAATTGGAATGTACTTTTCTTCATTCATTTCAAATTCTAACTGTTCCTTTTCTATTCCTTTAGTATTTAGATCTTTATCATTTGTATGATCTGGGCTGCAGATTTATGAAATACAAAGAAATCTTTAGAACATATCTATATATATAAAAGAAAGTCGTGTTAGTTACACTATTTATAACTCAAGATCGGTCGAACTGACTTAGCTGAAAGTTGATGGGGAGGTAGTTTAGAACTAGGAAACGGACATGGAACTTTTTTATTTTGTGTGAATTTTTTATTCCGCGCGGACGGACTCGTGGGTAAAAGCTAGTTTATAATACAAAAAAATATAAGCAAGTAGACAACAGACGTAAAAATTATACTCCAAGAAATTATCTTTAAATAAGATTTTGTTTTTTAATATAAATCTTGCAACGCTTAAATACAAACCTTGAATGATGATCCTCACAGTCCATATTTTCCGGTTCTTCGCATATGGTCAATCTGACCTCTTGTTCAGAATCGCGTCGTTGAGCATTAATCTGTTCATCTGGGTCACTAAATGGCTCATTATCCTTAACTTTGCTCATACTACGAGTGGTAACTGTTGAAATTTGTTCAGATACTGGATTTACAGATTTGACTGGTTCACGTTCAACGCAATCGGTTACAGTTTCAACTAATTCAGGTTCAATGTTAGTGTTTATAGTTTTTTCTAGTTCACATTCCGGTCGGATAGTTACACTTTTAACTGGTTGTGGTTCATTTTTGCTGTAGAAATAAAAAAAAAACGTTAATTGTTGTAAAAATAAGTACACTTATTACAATAGTAAAATGGCGAAGTAAGACGTGATTACCTGTCACACCTCTTATGAGGAAAGAGATTGAAGGTGTGTGCAGCGAGTTGTGCATGTCCGTCCATGTGAGTCAGTAAGTCAGTACAGATGTCACACGCAGATGCCTTGTTATCCGTGAAGGACATTATCAGACGAGACAGTAGCGCATGTCTCTTCTTTTTGTCTGTTACTTCTTCCTAATATAAAGAGGTCGCACTCATTAATTAATTTATTTATTTATAATAGTTAACCTTGGAAATACAACTACGCCCCACAAAATTATTTAAAATAATTTGACAGTCGGATCAAAAATTATTTTTAAATTTAAATTAATATAAAATTAAAGTAAATAAGTTTAGTTAATTTATATTAAAACAAATTTAAGAAAAGTATAAATTAAATGAGTAATGAGAAAAGAAATATTATGGTAATGAATGTAATAAATAATTTTTGAGCTCTTTAAATTTCCCTTTGATACTTTCATCCGTAATGACTACAGGTAAACTATTAAATATAAACGGTACACGTTTTTTAAAAATACTAAAGGAGTTGTGGCAAAAAATTGAATAAAGGCTTGTAAACCATATGAAATATACATAGAGCTTTGGTGGCTTAGGGATTGAGCATTTAACTTGTAATCTGCAAGTCCTGAGTTCGAATCCCGCCATGTACCAATGTGTTTTTCGATTTACATATGTACATTTATCCTATGTTCTTACGATGAAGGAAAACATCGTGATGCTGCAACTTATCTGAGAAGAAATTCAATGATATGTGTGAAGTCAACCCGCACTGGGCACACTCCGAGTCCCTCAGTGGGAACATATTATAGATGATAAAACCATATGAAAGCTTATCACTCAAAAATTCGTTGATTACTTCATAAATTTATAGTGCAAGGGACTTAAATGCTTATTAAATGTAAAACTTATATTTTTAAGGACAAATAATATAGAATATAGTTTACCGATATCCGTTTAACTAGATCCGGGGCACAGGCTTGTGTGAAATAATCTTTAAATCTATTTATTTTGTCTGCCTGCTCCGGTGTTAGACATCTGAGGAATTCTTTAAATATATCAACTAGTTCCACATCGAAGATCTTCTCTAAAGATTTTGCTAATTTAACAGGATCGCCTGTTTCTACATCGAATTGTGATAAATTTATATAAGCGTTCTTCTTAGTAAATGGATTCCTTGTTAATGACAATCTGATCAACATTTTCATTTGTAATGATGTCGCAAATGCTAAAAAAAAAAATAAAAAAAATTATACTTGTGTCTGTATTAAGTGAAAAATAGGCTTGTTTGATAACGTTAATATCTGGAATTATATATAGTAATTGTTTAATTCTTTCTCATTTGGATAGTTTAATATCTACAGTCAAAATCTGTTATAACGACATCGAAGGGACTACTCATATTGAGTCGTAAAAACCGATAGTTGTAACAACCGGTGACAGGTATTAATAGGAAAGATATGTAATAACATTCAGCCAGGACCTTTGATTTTGGTCAATTTAACCGGTATGTTGTTCTAAACGATGTCGCTATAAACGGTTTTGACTGTATATATATAAAAGAAAGTGGTGTTAGTTACACTATTTATAACTCAAGAACGGCTGAATCGATTTGACTGAAAATTGGTAGGGAGGTAGCTTAGAACCAGGAAACGGACATAGGATAATTTTTACCCCGTTTTCTATTTTTTTATTCCGCGCGGACGGAGTCGCGGGTAAAGGCTAGTTATTAATAAAGGTTATAGCCCATTTAACATCACACTAATAGCCTTAGGTTTTGAGTAAAAAGAAAAAATACACGATTAAAAATAAGTTAAATTTGCCTCGGCAGTAAAATTTGATAATTTTTTTTCCTCACCTAAATCATTAGGATCTGAAATATCTTCTATTTCAAAAATACTGTCATCTTTTAAATTTGTATGAAAACCATTTTTATCCTTGCATTGTGATAACTTTTGTGCCATATCTTTGTGTACGTACATTGAACGATGTTTGAAAAATCTTAACAACATTCTTAGTTTATTAGTTATTTTTGGTCGTTGTAAACTTTTGCATGGACATTTTACTAAATTATATCGTTTTGGTTTTATATATTCTGTGATTAAAGTCTGTCTTTGTTTACATATTTTTCTTAATAAAACACAACAATTACAATGTCCTTTTTGTGATATATTTTGTCTATTTTTTTCATTTTTTTCATCGATTTGATTTCTTTTATTTGTATTATGTTCATTTTCTTGGCATTTTACTTCATTTGTGGTTGGTTTGTCAATTAAATTGTTATTTGTTAATATTTCTGATGCACTGCAAATCGGTTGCGAGACAGAATTAACTGTTATAGTCCCATTGTTTATATTTTGTATATCAGATGTATTAGCTTTTTCTATATAAATTATTTGAGTGTCACTTTGTTCAGAAGTCTCTGGAGTTATGTATGTGATAGGTTTTTTTTTCGTTTTTATAACATCATTTGGTAAAGGTTTCTTTAATTCTGGTGTTATTTGTTTTCCCAATGTGATATCAACACCTTTCGGTTGTAATACGCTTGCTTTGTCACGACCGTACAGATGATCCTGAAAAAAAAAAGTTTTTTTAAAATTAATTGACTTGATTTTTTAATTTAACTTCAGCTATCTTAATTTATTTATTTTTATGTATATTAATAGATATCATTTTTATTTAAAAACTAGTTTTCTAACTTCGTCTGCTCGCAATTAAAACTTTTCTAACTAGCTTATGTGTTCTTGGAGACTATGTTCTACATCTATGGCAAATTTTATTTAGATCCGTTGAGCCTTTCTGAAAATCCTTCTAACAAACATCCATCCAAACATTCACATTCATAATATTAGTAAGAATTAAGATTAAAGCTATTCAATAATCAATAAGTTCTTACTCTAAATCGTTTGCTTGTCTTAGCGAGGTGCCTCAGCCATATCCGAGGCATCTCGTACTCTGGCTGCTCGTACAGAGTTATCCTGGGGTTGTACGGCAACAACTTGTGCTGCACAGGTTCCACCTTGCGGGACTCGAAGAATTTCTAACAAATAGAACCATCAGGTGATCAATTAATTAACAAGTGCTGCAATTACTTAGAGAAATTTGTTCAGAGAATACACACAGAGAAGTTTGGTCTTATTGTGCATGCCATGATGAGATAAGGTTATTTATTGTTCAACTAGCTGTCGCATGCGACTCCGTCCGCGCAGATAAAAATACCTTAGTAGCCTATGAGTTCTTCTAGACTATGTTTTACGTCTATGTCAAATTTTAGCAAGATCTGTTGATCCGTTCTGGAGATACCTTCAAACAAACATCCATCCATCCATCTATCCAAATTTTTGCATTTATAATATTAGTAAGAAGTAAAATTACGTGATTTTTGACGTATGTGATAACTATGGAGAAATCATGCTATCTATTTCATATGCATAGACTTTACCGCTTTTTAAACGATCATGCATCTCTCTTACGTACATAAACACACAGAAGGTACATAATGGTTTATCTCTTACACATATAGGGTTCTCCTTGTCATTGCGGCGCACGTAGCGCACGTGTTGCAGCAAGGTGTGTGGAGCGAGCCACGTCAGCATATATCGACACAGCAGCCGCACGGCCGCCTTCAGACCCGCGCGACCCCCGCCCGTGTTCCTCAACGGGTATAGCTCCGGGTTCTCCTCCACATACGACCAGAACTCGTCCAGACCCAGAGCTATCAATCTAGTAATGTACCACGTACTTTTAATCTAACCTTCAACTGCCGAAATAGTACAAGAACTTAAGCACTCCTCTCGTTCTTCTTGTAAATAGCTGGTATAACAATACAGTCAAGGACGTTTATTTCCTACCCATCATCGAAATCGGTAGTGTCATTTGACGCCTTCAAACAACAATAACAAATTGTAACAATTATTACTAATCTTAGTTTGATGTTCATAATGCAATTAAATCGAAGTCTTGTTATAGTAACTTATTAGCAAAAATTATAACTTTTACGATGACAGACAAAAATAATAAATATAGTAAGGACAGGAGACATAGAAAGAATAACAGACCTATCCTCCGGCGGCAGGAACTTGAATCTCTTGAGTGAGTCAGGTCGGTACATCATGGGGGGCAGCAGGTGGGGGTAGAGGAACACGCAGCTGTTGGCCACCACGTCCTTCAGCGTGTCATGGAAGTCGCCGATGTGCAGCGAACACGACGCGCTACGGTTGCGACTGACAAAAAAACCTTACATATAAATACGTTTTTTTTTTTGACTGAGTAGTCACCGTTTGCCTTGAAGAGGCATTTACAGTTTCACCGGGCGCAGATGGCGCTTAGCCTAAATCTCGTCTAAGAGTAACTAGACTCGAGGGCTCCCTTAGGAGCCTCGGCTCAGGCTGTTACTTCATTATTATTACCAGATTGGGATATTACCGGATTGGGATACAGATATGACTCTTCTTGATACTTTTACAGATGTGTCAATAAGTCGCCAGGACTCCCTGAATATACATTAGACATATAAAAATAACCAGAAGTAAGCTCAATATTTTTAACACCTGTTTTACAATATTGCCATTTCTCTTCTTCTCTATGAAAAAAAAAACAGAGATAGTTTTACGACATTTGAAATTTACAGTCAAATGCAGGATTAAACAACAATACACTCGTCAAAAAACATAATTCAATTTAATATTAAAAAATATATTTTTAACTCACCTTCTTTGAACTTCTTTTTTGATATGTCTGAAACAAAAAAATATTGTCATTTTATGCTATAAAAGTAAATAATGTGCTCCATGATAAGTGAAGCATAGAGCGTCGGTGGCTCAGGGGTCAAGACTTGCAATCTACAGATCCTGAGTTCGAATCCCGCCATGTACCAATTGGTTTTTCGATTTTCGATTTACATATGTACATTTATCCTATGTTCTTACGGTGAAGGAAAACATCTTGATACAACCTGCACATATCTGAGAAGAAATTCAATAGCCGCGTACCCACCTAGCGCACAGGCTCACGCGGCAGCCTCGTGAGCCAATGCCTCGGCTGGTGTGGACGTGCCTCGGGCGCGCGTTTCCTCGACCGAGCACGGCTCGGCCCCGATCCATCTGTTGTCGGTAAACTTGACGCGCTCAAAGGTACCTCAGTGAGCGCTGTGCGTTAGGTGGGGACGGTTATGTTTTGGCTCGCGCGCGAAGCTACTTCAAGTTTTGTCTCTTGCCGTGTTTGTCTTCTGTAATTTTGATATCATGGGCAGTCAGGAGGAGTCCAGTAGGTTTTTTTGATACGTGACTGTTTTCGTTTCTTTAAACAATAAGCAGCTAGGAAAATAGCTGTAGCTGAAAATACACGACTGTCCATTACGAATACTCGCGGACTTATGATGGCTCAGCCTGCCTCGCGAGGCGGCCACGGCCACGCGGAACAAAACTACTGAGGCTGCCGCAGGAGCCATCGCTCGCGATCCGGACACCGAGGCTGCCGCGTGAGCCTGTGCGCTAGGTGGGTACGCGGCTAATGATATGTGTGAAGTCAACCCGCACCGGGTTGTGGTTGACTATGGCCTAGTCACCCCTAAGTCAGGGAAGGCTCCGAGCCCCTTGGTGGAGACGAAGAACCAGCTGTATACCCAGCTGATGATGATAAGTGAAATTGGTTTACAAAGTTTAGAATTATTTGTAACAGACTATATTGACTCACTCGACCATGGCTGTGTTTTCAGGTGTGACTTCAGAAACGGTGTTCTCCCAAGTGGTGACCAGGTCCAAGGCGGGCTTCAAGTTGCACACGTTCACTACAGACTTGGGGTTGGCAGAAGCCACATTGTTTAACGTTTCCTATAAAATAATATATAATTCTATACATAACATTATGATTATAATCAATTCAGTTTCAATTTCTGAACAGAAAAACTAATTAAGTTTCAATTTCTGAACAGAAAAAACTAACTAAGTTTCAATTTCTGAACAGAAAAAAACTAATTAAGTTTCAATTTCTGAAAAGAAAAAAACTAATTAAGTTTCAATTTCTGAACAGAAAAAAACTAATTAAGTTTCAATTTCTGAACAGAAAAAAAAATTAAGTTTCAATTTCTGAACAGAAAATTCAATTAATAAAAGTGAAATTTGGAAAAGTTGTGATATTTTTCTTCTTTTTTTTTTAATAAAGGACAAGGTATTAACATATTTTTGTACAGTTTTAAATAGCACTGTAAAATAAAATAATAAAACACAGAATCAAGATGCATATATCAAGATGGCTACATTAATATCTTTATCTACTGATCCACAAGAATTTATTGCATTATAAATACAAAGAAAATAACATGATTTACTTTCTAATACTACAACTAAATAGTTTTTAATGTAAGAGCACTCGATATGAATTGTGACTGAACGTGAACTGGTTTGAATGAATAGTGATGTGTAATCTATATATATAAAAGAAAGTTGTGTTAGTTACACTTTATAACTCAAGAACGGCTGAATCGATTTGACTGAAAATTGGTGGGCAGGTAGCTTAGAACCAGGAAACAGACATAGGATAATTTTTACTCCGTTTTTTAATTTTTATTCCGCGCGGACGGAGTTGCGGGAAAAAGCTAGTATAAAATATAATAAATTGCTGAATGATGGAAAAACATATATTGTGTCTTTACACTGTACATATATACTTACCAAATATTCTTTATATTTAGGTGCATATGACCAGTAAGTGGGATGTGTGAAGAGCTGCAGAAAGTTAGATGCCGCCAACTGAATGTGTTGTCGTATCTGTTGTTCGAGTATTAATATCTGTTCAGGTAATACCTGCAAATAAAAAAAAACACGATGGTGTACATAACAAGGAAAACAGCTCCCAGTTTAAAAGATGGACAAATAAATTAAAAATAAGATTAATACAAAATCTATCTCATTATCTGCCTGTCCAAGGACAAATTCTATTCACAAAGGATGGAGAAATACAAAAGCTTTCTATTGGTTGATTTTCTAAATATAGGTTTAGTAGTTTTTAAGTTTATTGAAAACAGTGAAGTTTCATTTTGCTATTAATAATGAATGTGGATGGCTATAAAGGTAGAGGAAGACCAAAGAAAGGATGGATTGTGTGAAAGAGTGTAAATTTAGATATGACGGCTGATAAAAATGTATGGAGGAGTAGTACATACTGTGCCGACCCTCCATAGGGAGAAGATTGCAGATGATGATTAGTAAATAGTCGAGAAATATGTGTGCGTGTGTGTATGTATGTATGTAAATGTTGTATTATAAGGATTGTAACTGACGGATGGTTCAGCGGAGAGTTGCACGATGACAAAAGGTTGGTCGGTGTGCTCAGCCTGCAGCACCTGCGGCGGCTGCGGCGGCGGGGACTGCGCCCGACAGGACTCCGCATCCTCACCAGCTGCTCCACCTGCAGCCTCTTCCACCACTAACACCACATTTGGCCTATACAAAGAGACTTTAAGACTAAAGAAACCAAAAAAAATAAAAAATAAATATGATTTTACTTTTTGAATACTTTAGTATTTCCGTAGTAGAAATTATCTCTACTATCTTTTACAAACCTCACTGACATAAACATTACATTACTTTAGAAACCTATTAAATATTAAAAAAAACACCTTTCATATCTTTATCTATATATATATAAAAGAAAGTTGTGTTAGTTACACCATTTATAACTCAAGAACGGCTGAATCGATTTGACTGAAAATTGGTGGGCAGGTAGCTTAGAACCAGGAAACGGACATAGGATAATTTTTACCCCGTTTTCTATTTTTTATTTCGCGCGGACGGAGTCGCGGGTAAAAGCTAGTATGTATATAAAAGAAAGTCGTGTTAGTTACACTATTTATAACTCAAGAACAGCTGAATTGATTTGACTGAAAATTGGTGGACAGGTAGCTTAGAACCAGGAAACGGACATAGGATAATTTTTACCCCGTGTTCTATTTTTTATTCCGCGTGGACGGAGTCGCGGGTAAAAGCTAGTATTAAAATAAATAAGTGAAAAATAAAAAATCTTACGCAGGAATGATTGTAGCTAATGATATTTGTTCTCCAATAATTGTTACTGGCATTGTATTCCATGCAGTTTGACCATCGTTAACCGTCGTAACCATGGTTACTTGATCTTCTATCTCTTTCTTACTCTCTTTTTCTTTACCGTCATGTCTTTCTCTTTCTATATCTTCCGGTTCATTTTTACCAATAGAGAAACATGTATTATTTGTGTTTATTGCAGTGTTTGGTGCACTCTCTTCATCAGATTTAGCTTCTTGCTTACCCTCCCAAACACCATTCTAAAAAATTGTTTATTTTTGACAAGACCTTAAATGTATTATTTTAATATTTTTTTTCTTTAATTGATTTTCAAGTGCACTATATTATCTTACTAATATTATAAATGCGAATGTTTAGATGGATGTTTGAAGGTATCTCCAAAACGGCTGAACGGATCTTCATAAAACTTGGCATAAGATGTAGAATATAGTCTGGAAGAACACATAGGCTACTTATTAAGTTCTTTAATGTCGCGCGGACGGAGTCGCGGGCGACAGCTAGTGTAAGATAAATAAATAAAGTAGAAACTAAACTGATTAATCCATTATTTAATAATTAGTGTTTTATTTCACTAAAGGTTTTTCCCCTAACGCCTACAAGAATTATATGTGTTATTCATACCTCTGAAGCATTTTTTCCTGTTACTTTACTTGCAAGTTCTTCAGTGGACGGCTCCGGCATGATGTTGAACAGTTCTGTCATCAGATCGTTGAGCTCCTTCTTTGATATTTTAATTATGCTGTTATCTAACACTTCCTCTTCATCATCATCTGTAATATGTTGTACAGTTGAGGACATTTATTCCCTACCCATTTTAGTGGCATGTCATTTGTCATTAACAATATAATGAGGTTGAAAACTTATCATAGCAACACATATATAATTCCATTATAGCTCTTATGGTGACATTTTGCTGTCCATTTTCCACTTGATCCAGCAAAGTAAATTAATTTCTTTGACAGTACAGTACAGGGAATTTTTTAGATCAGTTATTCTCTGAGTTAAATTATTAAAAAATATAAATATATTAAATATTTATATCTTTATAATCACTTTATAATATTAGTATAAATGTGTGAGAAAAGTATGACATATCTACATTAAGGTAATGTATAGAGGTAATGATATATCTTGGGGGCTCAGAATATCGTACAAGTCTCCGAACACAATATTAACAACAACGCAAGCAACAGATGACCTCTAGCCGCTAAGATATTTGAAATTACATATACAATTTCATAACAATATATATATATTTAAGTCTGTTATTGATTAAATTCACTAGACTTACGTATATCAGGATCAGCTGCAACATTATACTCAGGATCCGCATCATCATCATCTTCATTCTTGACCAATGCGGAGGCAGGGTTGAGGCACTCCTCTAAGAACTCATTCCATACAGGATCGTCAACATCCACTGTTGGTACATCATCAGGTGGGATAAACGAACTCTCTATATGCTCTATTGGTGTTGCTGATAAACTTAACTTAGATCGAGTTCTGAGTGCGATTGTTGCTTCTTCTTCTAAGTTTAATTTGCGACGTGTAGGTGTTACTTTGTTCTGTAGATTAAAAATAATGTTTTTACGTAAACATTGCATTTATGTCATTTATTAATTAAGTGAACAGATTTTTTATTTATTTAACTTCCTTCAATATAGCTGAGTAAATAAATAAGTTAAGTTTATAGTTAAATGCTGAAACTATGAATATGATCTTATTTTTAAGTGTTTATTATTACTTACTTGTGGTACTTTGAATGGGCCATCTTTAACAACTTTTGGAGACACCAAGCTTTGTGATTTCGGGGTGGCAGGTGTTCTTGGCAGAGAGTCTACATCGCTACTAGATTCCATTGTATGATCATCATCACTCTACCAAATAAATAGTAAATTTATGCACAAGGAACAATTATATTTATCAGCAAGAAGGTAAACAATATATTCAATAACTTAAAAATATCTAATATATAAAATTCTCGTGTCACAGTTTTCGTTCCCGTACTCCTCCGAGACGGCTTGACCGATTCTCATGAAATTTTGTGAGCATATTCAGTAGGTCTGAGAATCGGCCAACATCTATTTTTCATAACCCCCCCCCCATTTTTTAACTGCGCGCGGAACGGAGTTGCAGGCGACAGCTAGTATATATATATATGTATAACAAAATTAGAAAGGAAAAAATCAGAATTGCATGACTTTGAGTAAGTTTTCAATATTGAAAATCTTTTAACAATAAAAAAAATATTTTGATCATATATATTAGAAATAGCGTCTCATCTACTAAGGAAGAGTTAGAACCCAATAACCACTCATACACCAGATATTTAGTTAGTTCCTATATTATTTGATTGTAAAACTATAATTATCATACCTGAACATCATCATGAGTGGGTTGGTACTCATCATCATCTTCATCCTCCGGTAACTCCTGGGCTATGAGAGCTTTGACTTCAGGCCTTGTTTTCACTGGAATATGTTTAATTGGTGTCAATTCTAAATTCTCTAAATTCCATCCAGTTGATTTTGGTAAATCTTTCATTAGTTCTCTATAAGAAAAATATTTAGCTTTAAAAAAATAATTCAAAGGCAAAATTAATTTATGAATATGTACTAAAAGCTGTCGTCCACTACTCCGTTCGCTTGGCAAAAAAAAGCTTTACATCTCAACCAAATTTCATCAAGATCTGTTCGCCTCTTCCGAAGATACCTTTAAACAAACATCTTTTCATCCATACAAACATTCGCATAATAAGATATGACTATGAACATTGGTATCTATATTATTTACTTAACTTTATAATAAACTAGCTTTTACCCGCGACTCCGTCCGCGCGGAATAAAAATGCACACAAGATAAAAAAGTTCCTATGTCCGTCTCCTAGTTCTAAGCTACCACCCCATCAATTTTAAGCTAAATTGGTTCGACCAATCTTGAGTTATAAATAGTGTAACTATCACGACTTTCTTCTATATATATAGATAATATGGTTGGCATAGCAGAAACATTTATGACAATCACCTTCATATTGTTAACAAACAACATTTGTAATAATAATAAACTCAAATTTTACTAGTCTTCTAGATATTTTAAAAATTAAACATAAAAATTTGACCCATCTGCAAGCACTACCTTTCAATTAAAATATTTTTTTATCAAATCGGAGCACCAGGGACTAAGCTTCCTGGTAACACACATAAAAAAAATACAGTCTCTTTCCTTTTGAAGTCGGCTAAAAATTGGTAACAGCACTCTATCAGGTATAAAGTACCCCAAAAAATTCATACTAATTTTGACATAATCAAAAATGAGGATACAAAGGCGATTGTCACAAATATTCATGCTAGGCTCATAGTACAGTTACAAAGATGTATATTTTTTATGAATGTTTTTAAAAACTAACAGTTAAATATTGATTTAATAACCATCTCAGTATTTAATACCTTCAATATTTATATGTTAATTATATCTATAAATTTGAAATAACGGAATTGTTTGTTGTTATTACTTACTTGACTTTAGCTCTAGTTAATTTAGGTCTGATTTTCTCTTCCAAAATTTCTTCTTCTTCCCTTAACTTTACGAGAGCCAATACATGGTCATTTGTGACCACTTTCTGTAAATTTCAATAAAATATACAATTGTAATATGATATACTATTTTTATATTTAAAATGTTCAGAGCCACCAACTTGTCTGGTGATCACTTTCATATAAAAAAATCGAGTAGCATAGAACATATTAAAGACAGTAAAACAAACATTTTAAAAACGTTAATTTCTCATACCTTAAGTATTTTTTTAACGCTAACATCATCCAGGTTATTTTTGATAGCCGAGGCATGGACATTCTTTTCCATTTGGAATGAATTCTCTGCTAGTACACTATCATCACCTTCAGAACTGCTTGAGTCCAAGCTGAAATATTAGATACATTGAAAAAAAATCGAAAATCTTGTTAAAATTACACACTTATTTTCCAGGCATAATGGAATATGTAAACCAGGGATCCCCAAACTATTTTAGCCCAGTGAACCCTTTTCGAAAATGAACTGTTACCTCAGACCCCCATGGCCAAATTACTTACTTTTAAGATCACTTTCATTTTCATTCTGACTTAGGTCAATAGAAGAAGACAGAGAATTAGGAATGCTTAAAATGGAATGCTTTTATCGACCTCTTTGGGAACCCCTGATATAACAATATAAAGTCATTTAATTATGTTTCTGCTCAAAAACATCTATTTTTGGTACACAAACCAAATATGTCTAGCTATACCTCAGTTGAATAAAACAATGCTTTTTGCTATTTTCGATTTTAACTCAAATTATTTTGCAATTACCCCACTTATTTACTAAAAACCGTTAGTATAACCTACCGTTTTCTTTTCCGAAGCCTTGTCCTTACATTCGACTTAGTGTTATTTTCCGATATTGATGTTTTCGGAGATTTATCCGACTCAGAGGAGTTATCTGAGCTATGAATATTATTTTCTGCTTCACTCATATTTCTAAAGATGCTAGCTTTAAATTGTTCTTTTAAAAACTTAGAATCTTGTTCACATAGTAAATAATGAGAATTTAACACAGTTATTTAATTTTAGCTACACATAATTTACAAATCAATAATCATAAAAACGAAATGTGATGAAAATATTTTATTTGTCTCAAAAGTTGCACAAATTGTTCAATAGACTACGACAATAACTCCTAGGATTTGCATCTTTTAATTGTAGTAAAAAGTTGTAGGGTAAATCTTCTGATTATCAAAATAAGCGGCTTTTTGCAAAAGAAAATGACATCGGCGCGAACCAAAGAGTACAAATAATTTATGTAGGAATATATAGTTATAGCGCGGACTCGCAAAGAGTATGTAACTACTTCGGACTCCTATCAGTCATTATTTTTACGTCAATTTAATTTTTTTCTTTTCGCCCATATCGCTTAATCTTTCGTAGAATTTTTCCTTTAATATTATATTAATAAATATTCCTTAATAAAGTTCATTTAAATCTTTCGTAAGACAGTAAAGTAATTAATTATAAGAATTGCTTTTCTCGTGAATATACAGAAAATAAATAGGTTTTGTTCTAAATAGGTATTCATACTGAACGAGATGATTTTTACTCACAAGCATATTTGGTCTGAAGTATCCAAAACAAATACATTTTAACTCAATGGAAGAAAAACACTTAAAAATTAAACACTAAAAATACTTTATTATTTAATTCTTATCTTAGATAACATATTTATTTACACAAGCTTAAGTGCTTTCTCATAGAAATCAGCAAGCAATAGTTTCATATCATCATATCCTGATAAATCCTGAGCTTGTTGTAATGGCAGCCACTTGTAGTCCTGATGTTCATCAGACAATGTCACACTTTGCTCTGGGTTTTTTAGCTTAGCTAACCAGTATATAACACATTTAGGTTTTTGATTAACTTCATAATTGAGTGTGTAAGATACATCTTTATAGATCTGCAAAAATTGCAAAATAAATATTATATGGAACATGCTATATAGCTTACATTGTCACAACACTATTCATATAAAACTAGCTCCATATGACTGTCATCAGGCCGAGCAAGAAAATGCAATGACAAAAACCTACATGATCAAGTGTAATATTTTATAATTAATTAATGATTAAAGATGGTGAATGTACACAGAACATAAATTGGTAAACTATAGATTTGATTCTGTTTACTAGAAACCTTTTAAAATCCAAAAGTTAAGTTTAGTAATTTAAAACATTTTATCAATAAAATCTCATTAAAATAATTAAAAATCATTATCCGATTCATAACTTACTTCTAAATCATTCTCTGAATATCCTGCTTCTTCCTTAGTTTCTCTTAAAGCTGTTACCCAATTTGATTCCCCAGGGTCAACATGACCTATATATAGCAAATAAATGATATATTTTAATGATATATTTTAGTTTTTATGTATTATATTTAATCTAATATTTTAATTTATTGTATATAAATTTTTAATTTTAGTTAATTATATTATTTAAAGCTATAATATGAATACTATTATTAAAATAAATTCTGCAAATAAAATATGTAAGTAATTATGAAATCACTTTAGTGATTAAATATTATCAGTTTTATTATTAATTTACCCTTCGGTGGTGTCCAATGATTTTGGCCGTATGAAGTTTGCAATAGGAGAAACTGTATTACTTTATTTGAATAGCGAAATATCACCAACCCTGCTGCACTAGTTAGTGACATGATGAAATTAGCAACTTGAACTTGACTTAAAATTAAAGTGAAAACTATTGAAAAGTGTACAGAAAATTAAATCTATTTAATTTACATTGTTGATAATTTAAAGAAAATGACAGTTCGACGTCAGTTCTGGTTTGACAGTTTAGAAAATTTCATAGATTGAAGAAATAAAATACCCCTAAACTACCAAAAAACAGTTTTTCGTTTATTTTCGTCTACTTTGTAGACGTGAAAGATTTTTAATTCGTATAATTAGCAGTTATAACTGTTCGAAGTGGCTTGTTAATCAGTAATTTTTACTTTTCCATTTCCGGTAAAAAAATGTTATTTATTTCTGGCAACTCCAAACTGACAGGCGTTTCTTTCTGTTTCTTTCTGTTTTTTTAGTTTTCAAAAGTTTAGGAAACGTTATGACGGAATCCAAACTGACAAAACAAAGATTCAAACTGCAACGGTGAATTGGTTTGATTGGTTTTTATTGTAGCACGCGAATTTAATTGTTAAATTATTCCGTAATGAAATCTTTACCTTAATACTGCATAGTAGTACACATAAGTTCATCATGCAACAGAAATGGAAGTGTATTATTTCAAATTGGGTATGAATAGAAGCTTTATGAGTTTACGCCTTTTTATAACGATTATTTTAATAGTAGATGTTGATTTCAGATTAATTGTTACTTTTACGATAACAATAACAAACATGAACCACAAGTTAACCAAGAGTTGCTACTTAATATTATAAATCACCTTCGTCAAAACTTTAATTTGAACGAGTCGAAGTCATCAATATTTAGTGGACAGACATTAGAAGAATTTATTGCTGAAAAGTTTCCTGGATTCATGTTCGAAAATGGTACACTTCAAGCTGTAACCGAAGACGATATATTCATAGCAGCTTCTCTTTTGCTTTTCTTCGTTTGCGTTAACTCGAAAGATGTGAACATAAAAAGTGCCATGTGCAGTAAACTAAGCGCGAGCGACCAAGAAATTATATTAAAATTCAGTAAAACTTTAATGGCATGTTCGAAGATTTCACCTCTTGATGTAGTTGCTGCTATAACAGGTCAGTGCGAAATTTAGTTTCTTAATAGAATTTAATGAATATTGAATTTTATTGCAAATAGCTACAAAATATTAATGCTAGATATCACAAGTTGTATATGCCTTTTATCAATAGTTACTTTCCTTATACTAAAAATGTATTAATTAAAAATTATGTTGAGTTCAAATAGTAATTACTGCACTTTGCAACTAATATAAAACTCTGTTGCATGTCTTTGCACTTTTCTTGTTTTGAACTCCTAGTTTTTATTAACAACACAAGTTGTATAACAGAGGGGTGATTTTTTTTACACAAGCAAATGTCCCAGCTGTCCAACAAGAGCAGCTGGCACATATTTAAAGGGAAAGTTTAGTAACCATCTGTTTCCTGAATAAGCAAAGGTTTTTATACCTTTGTTTGCTTAATAATTAATTATATTTTTCACCCTGTAGATCCTTCTTCAGTTTTTTTTATATTATATTTGTTAGTTGGTTGGTTATATATTATATAATGATGTTGTTCTTAATTATTTTAGTTATAATTTTTTTTTGTTGCTAAATATGTAACTAAAGGTTTTTGATAACTGATACTGTTACAATTTTTAAAGTTTGGATGTGGTAAAGTGAGAAAATAAAATTTCTGTAGACATTTGAAATTAATTTCTAGTTTTCTTGTATTATATATGCTTAAGTACAGTATTAACTTATCCCCTTTCTAGTAGTTTAGCAGTTCTCTTGGTATTTATTTACCTTTTAAATTTTCTTAACTATATTAATTAAAGTTTTACATGTTACTTAAGTATTTTTGAAAGTGTTTAATTTATTTAAACTCGTGAGTTTTCATCACCTCTGTACAAGTGCAAAGTATATTAGTTGCAGTGATAGTGCTTCTTAAATACAACAATGCTTTTTACACGATTATGTTTACAACATAATTGGCTTACAATGAACAAGCTGATATAACAATGTTTCTTTTGAAATGGATTTGAAACAAGGATATGCTCTGTTTACAATTAACATTTCTTAACTGTAAATAAACAAAGATTTATAATAATCATGTAAGGATGCTATATTGCTTTTTATCTAATATATAAAATTCTCGTGTCACAGTTTTCGTTGCCATACTCCTCCGAAACGGCTTGACCGATTCTCAGGAAATTTTGTGAGCAAATTGAGTAGGTCTGAAAATCAGCCAACATTATTTTTCATACCCCTATTAAGTTTTTTTTAACTGCGCGCGGTCGGAGTCGCGGGCGACAGCTAGTAAATACTATAAAATTCAAAATTATAATGAATAAAAAAGTTGACCATGCTATTATTTCACCTTAACACATGTGTGTAAATTGCCTCAATAACACTTGGTTTACAGAAGCTTGCGGTCCCGACATGTCTACTGGCGAGGGTAGCGGACGCTCTTTGGTAGCAGAGACTCCACCCGCGTTGCGCTCGCTTCACGGCGAGGTGCGCCGCCTGCAGGCCGCGCTCGATGCTGAGCGCTTTGACAGGAATTACCTGCAGGATGAGCTTGCCAGGACCAATTTAAAGCTAGAGAAGTTAGGTAATATTGAATAGTAAATCAACATTTCAAACTATCACTGAATATTATTAAGACTAACTTTCTTTCTCTAGTTGGTATCATATATGTTGGTAGGGTAAACTTTCCTTACTAGTCTCCTTGAATTTGTTCTGTATCACAATCTCTGTTTGCCCTTGGATCTTCTACCTTGAAAGGAAAGTTGTAGTTGTGTGTAGTAGCATAGACTGAAATTTTTAATAATAATCTCTATTTTTTTAGTAAAAGACAAAGAACAATACAAGATAGATATAGTGAATCTGAAGGCAAAGATTTCGATGTGTTGCGGCCAGGAGTCCGAGGTGCGCGACGGAGAGACGGACAGCAGTGAGATTAGTAAGCTAACGAAACAATTGCAGCAGATGGAACAGCGCCTTGTGGATGTGCAAGAAGAACTGGACGAGGTCAAACACGAGAGAGACACATTGAAAACAAAGGTTTTTATTGCTTGAATACAGAAATTAATCTTGTTCTGATACACAAAGCCTAGGTCTTTTGTAACATAGACTGAATGGTTAACACTAAAATTTGTAAATTCTGAAATATTTGTAATTAGCTATTTATTTTATATAATATCACTTCACTGAATCTTACTTAATTTCGGATTTTTCTTGAAATTGAATTTAGTATCTTCGAATATATAAAATTCTCGTGTCACAGTTTTCGTCACCGTACTCCTCCGAAACGGCTTGACCGATCTCATGAAATTTTGTGAGCATATTCAGTAGGTCTGAGAATCGGTCAACATCTATTTTTTTTTTTAATTGCGCGCGGACGGAGTCGCGGGCGACAGCTAGTACTAATATAAGTTTAATTAATGTTTATCATAATATTTTCAGTTGGACAATTTGAAATGTGAATGCGATAGATTGATAATGTTAAATCAACAAGAGAGCTCTCAAGCCACTCAACTAGCCGAGGAGTTGGAGAACGAGAGGCGACTGAGTCAGAGCCTCCGCGAGCTGGTGATTGAGCTCCGGCAGCACAACCAACGTAATGGACTCGACGCCAGTATGGAGTGTGACGATCCTGACACCAGTGTACAGTCTTTACAACGGAGTTTCTGTAAGTTGAAAGTCCGCGAGTTTACTTTCATACAAAAAGATCTTGGTGGCTTGTAAATACGTTAGATCATAGACAATGTTTTTTCTGATTTTTTTTAAAGTATTTTTATGATTGCAGCTGTTTGTAATGATGTTTGTGCTGTTGTGGAAGTCCAGTTAGGCGAAGAAAGAGCGAAAATTGAAGCTCTCAAACAACAAATAAATGTATTACAGGTATTAAATTTTTATTTGCATATTGTTTTTAAAAAATTGATTGTAGAGTTAAATATTTTTATTTTGTTTGTAGGATGAATGTAATGGACACCAACAAAATGTCAACACATTCAAGAAGATAATTTCGGATAAAGAGAATGAAAATTTTGACCTTAAACATCGAATTAATGAAGAAATTGAGGACAAAAATAATTTAAAATGTTTTTTCGATAACGAAATTACGAAACTGAACAATATTGTTAATGAATTAGAACAAAAACTTAAGTCCCAAAGTGAGCAATGCAAGATGATAAATGAAAAACACTTACACGAGGTTCAAACATTACAGGAAGAAAAAATGTCGCTTCTTCAAAGTTTGTCAGACCAAGCTAAAACGTCAGATAATCAAATAAAGGAATTAAAAGAGGCATTAGACACAGAGAAAGCTTCTAAAAATAATATGAGAGATGACTATGAAAATCGTGTTATGAAATTAAAAGAAAAAGTATTGAATAGAAATAATGAGTTGGTGGAGTTACAAAATAAGATTTTACAGAAAAGTGAAGTTATTGAACAAATAAGTTTAGAACTTCGTAAAGAGAAGGAATTAAATAATGCTAAGATTAACGAACTTACTAATGATTTAACAGTTTTGAACGGACAAAAAATCAAAATAGAAAAAGATCTACAGGAGAAATGTTTAGATATTGCAAAATTGATAGAAAAATTACACAAACGTGATGTTTCCATAGACAACTTGAACAAAGAGATCGAATGTTTTAAAACATCTGCAGCTAATTTAAAGGAAGAATGTAGAATTTTAGAAGAAACGAAGCAGTCTTTACTTGATGACGTTCAAAATCGACAAGTCAGTGCTGAAAAAATGCGCAAAGAATTAGATAACTTGAGACAGTTGCACAGTGAAGAGAAAGATAAAATTCAATGCAAAGTAGACGAAATGTGCGCCATGGTCAAATCACTTCAAACTCAATTACAAAATGAGATAGATTTTAAAATAGGATTGCAACATGAGTTAGAAAAGACACAAGGTGTTATTACAAAATTATCAAATACTAATACAAAACTAAACACTGAATTGTCAGAAACTGTCACAAAAATGCAAGAAAAAGAAGAGATTATCATGACGAAGGATTTGGCTCTACAAGAAGAACGAGATAAGTGTTCGAATTTAAAACGAGTCTTTGACGAGCTTAATGTTAATATTGGAAAAGTTTCAAATGAAGTTTTACAAAAGAGTCAAATAATAGAAGAATACGAAAAATTGAATAAATCGTTGCAGGAAGAAATCACAAAAAATAGTGAAAAAATGAGTACACTTCATACAGAGTTGGAAAATCTTAACAAAGAAAAGATGAGTTTGCAAATTTCCATTGAATCATTAAATAATGAAAAACATGAAATTATAAAAGAAAAGGATTTACTCTTACGTACAGAAAAGGAAAAACTTGGAGTACTCAAAAAGGAGTGCCATAGTTTACAAACTTTTATTGAATCATTGAAGAATGATAGCAATAAATTTATAAAAGAAAAGGATTTACTTTTACAAAAAGAAAAAGAAACTCAAGAAGAACTTAAAAAAGAATATGGAAATTTGCAAACTTTCGTCGAATCATTAAAGAATGAAAAAGATAAAATTATAAAAGAAAAGGATTTACTTTTACATAAAGAAATGGAAACGCACGATGTACTTAAAAAGGAGTATGATAATCTGCAAAGTTTCGTGGAATCATCAAAGAAGGAGAAAGATGAAATTATAAAAGAAAAAGATTTACTTCTACATAAGGAAAAGGAAGCACATGAAGTACTTAAAAAGGAATGTGATAGTCTGCAAATGTATGTCGAATCATTAAAGAATGAAAAAGATACATTTATAAAAGATACGGATTTACTTTTCCAGAAAGAAAAAGAAACATATGATGTACTTAAAAAGGAGTATGATAGCCTGCAAACTTTCTTGGAATCATCAAAGAAGGAGAAAGATGAAATTATAAAAGAAAAAGATTTACTTCTACATAAGGAAAAGGAAGCACATGAAGTACTTAAAAAGGAGTGTAATAGTCTTAAAACTAATTTGGAAAAACTTTCCAGTGAATTAATATTAAAAGATAAATTAATTCAAGATTGTAATAATAATCTGGAACATTTAAATACGGCTTATCAGGATAAAATTACAAAATCCAATGAAATTATTGATTCTCTGAAAGCAGATTTGATTAAAGTGAATGCAGAAAAGCAAAGCCTTCAAGTATTAATAAAATCACTAACAGACGAGAAAAATGAAATCATCGCAGAAAAGGAAGAAATTTTGCGTAATGAAAAGGAATTGTATAATAAATTGAAACAGGATGATGAAAAAATTAAAACAGACTTAGTAAAAGCATCCAAAGAATTGACAATAAAAGATACTTTATTAAAAGAATATGAAATTAAACTGACAAATTCAAATAATTATTGTCAAACAGAGATCTCTAAATATAAAGAAAAAATTGATTTACTCAACCAAGATTTGACTATTGCTAATGCGCAAGAACATAAACTCCAGGACACCATTCGTTCAATAACACAAGAAAAAGATGTGATTATTAAAGAAACTGAAACACTTTTACAAGCAGAAAAAGAAATGTATGCAAAACTTAAACAAGACTATAACAAACTTAATAAAGACATCGAAGAACTAAATATTGACACTAAAGAGAAAGACAAAATAATACTAAAATGTGAAAACGAACTGCGAAATCTTAATAAATTATTACAGGACGAAGTAAATAAAAATACTGAAATCATTACCTCAATTAATGGAGAGTTAAAGTCAGTTAACGCCGAGAAAGAAAACCTTCACAAAACTATAATGTCATTGAATGATGAAAAAAACAATTTGATTAAAATTGTTAATGAAAAATCAAATATTATTTCGGAATTGGAGTCGGAACGTGAATCATTATCAAGAAAAATGGAAGAGAAAGGCGCAAGTAAGTTCAAATATTTTTTACCTACTTTGAAAAAAAAAATATGTTGAACTTATTTAATGTTATTGAAAATTATAAACAATTTGATAAAATAATATTTTCGTAGATTCTCATGTTTTTTATTTTTATTTTATTATTGTAGCTATTCACGGTTTGGAGCAAAAGTTACAGGACAAAATGTTGGCCTTTATGGAAATAGAAAATAATTTCGGTATAGAAATATCAAAACTTATGACCAAATTGAGTGACGCTGAAAAAACATTCAAAGATATTAAGGCAAAATCGAATAAGATTATAGAAAATCAGGAATTACAAATACAATCATTGAATGGAGACATATTTACTTTAAAGGGTAAACTTGAAAATAGTCTTAAAGAAATAGGCAAATTGGAAAACAAATTAAAAGATATAAATTTGAGATATGAAAAAGAAAGAAAAGATTATCAAAACAAGTGTAACAGTCTAGAAGAAGCAAACAATATGATGAAAAATGAAATTGTATTAAAAGAGACTAGTATTTGTGAACTGGACAAGAAAAATACTTTATTGTCTTCTGTGGTTACAGAGCTAGAAAAAGGTATTTTATTTTAATACCTTTATTAATATGTAATGTTGTACATTTTTGTCTTTTCAGTGTGTTGCATTGCATAATTATTTATACTATCATAAATTCACTGTGTAGACTTTAGTCCAATATTTTTAATAAATACTTAATGATTTTTTTTGTTTTGTAGAACTAACCATTTTGCGGGATGCAAATAATGAATGGAAATGTAATAAAGATCTTATGGATGACAATATAAAGGTAGAAAAGGAAAGATTAATGAAGACGATAGAAGAACTTAACATTAAAACAGGAGAATTAAGTGAAGAGTTAAAAGAAAAATCACTTAAAATTAATAGTTTAGAAGAAGAATTAAAAGTATATTTTAATGAAAAAGCCACATCAGAGAAAGAAAAGTGTCTCTACAAAGCATTGTTGGTTGAATTAGAAAAAGATAAAGACAATCTGATCAGTGAAAATAAAATATTAGAAAGTGAGAACGAAGAGTTGCTTGAAGGAAGAAGTAACTTAGAATCAAACTTAATTAAATTGAAAACTAACTTTGATGAATTGAAAAGTAACTTGGTCATACTTGAAGAAGAAAAAGCTAATATTATCAATGAGCTGGAAAGAACAAAGTCCTGTATGAATACTTATAATGAATTAAACATACAATTAAAACAGGAAATAAAAGAACTGAAAATTGAAAAGGATAATCTAAATGAGGAGAGAAATTTGATTTTGTCAAGAATAGCCGATGTTGAAAATGAAAAGCTTATTTTAAAAAATGAAGTGCTACCAAAACTGAAAGAAGACAATTTAAGATTGACGAAATTAATTGATGAAGATAAAACCGGTAAGAATTTTCTTGCAATATTATTGACATTTTTTATTTTTACTAAAACTTAAAATTTATTACACTTACAGTTTTTGAAATTACACAGTTCTATTTATATTTTAGCAAAATTTTACCCTGTGCTTTCTTTTTATAGTTATAACTAACTTAGAGAAACTAATCAAAGAGAAATCTGAACAAAATGATAAACTGTGTCAAGATTATGACGCGGAGAAAGTGACTCTTACGAATAAATGCCAAGTTTTGGAAGAAAATCTCAAAGAAGCTGAATTGAATCTTGATAAAAGAAACGCCGAAATAAATGAGCTAAGAAAAGAACTAGAAATATCTATATCAGATGCAAAACATCGTGAAACTGAATTACAAGAAAATAATAAAACATTACTTGAACAATATGAAGAAAAAGAGATGAAAATACATAAATTAATACAAGATTTAGAAGAAGAAAAAGCGAATATGACACGATGTCAACAAGAACTCCAAAGTAAGGAAATTAGAATCTTAGAACTTAAACAAAGACTTAATATGGCTGAAACTGAGAATAGAGGAACTGAAAATGAGAAATTACATTATACGGAAACTCTTAAGAAAAAAGATGAAGGTATAAGTTATATATATTCTTTTTCTGTAACACTTTTTTTGTTGTTTGTCATTCAACTTATTTATAGGATTTCTTATTTGGTCTATTTTTTTTTTTCTAGAATGTGCATTATTGAGAAACGAGAACAACGAATGGAAAATTAAAATGGACGCATTGGATGTTGAATTTAAAGCTGAAAAGAATTCTTTACAAAATGAACTACAAATACAAGTTATTAAAAATGAACAACTAGCACAAGATCTAGAACTGACAGTCCAACAATCAAATGAGCTTAATAACAAATTATTGACTTACAATAATGACATGACGGAATTGAAAAAAGAAATTAATGACATTAAAAATGAAAAAGAAAAAATTTCGAACGACAATAATGTACTAATTCAAGACAATAATAACAATATTGCAAAATTAAATAACCTACAAAAAGAATTTGTTGTTGCCCAAAATGAATTGACTCAAATTAAACAGGATAACTTGCAATTGAAAAGTATTGTAGAAACATATGAATCAGGTGAGTTAATTTTTTTTATCAATAAACGTTTTATGAATGAATAAAAAATAAATTAAATTATGCTTTTCAGAGATTATGAATTTGGAAAATATAATTAAAAAAGAAATGAAACAAAATGATCACTTGTTTAAAGAAAATATTGATAATTTAGATATTAATGACAAATGTAGAATTTTAAAAGAATGCAATACAAAAATAGAACAAACATTAGAACAACGACGAACAGAAATAAATGCACTAAAAGAGGAAATTAAGATTGTGACAACCGAAGCCAAAATACATGAAACTGACTTGAAACAGAAGAACGAAATGCTTACAAAGACTTTAGAAGAAAAGGACGATGTTATTTTAAAAATCAATGAGGAAATAGCTAAAGAAAAAATACTTAATGGCGAATATCATAAACAAGTGCAGTTACATCAAAACGATATCAGTGAATTGGAGAAGAAATTGAGCCAATTAAAAGATGATATCGATCGAAATAATTGGGAAACTGAAACAAGTAAGTAACATCGGTGTTGAGTTCAGGTTTTAGATGGCATTTTGAATTATTTTTATTAACTTACGTAAATCATTGCAGATGACGCCGGCATAATTGAAATGTGTGGTGAGGTAGAGGCGCGTGTCCGCGGGCGCGGGCCTCACTCTGACGCACAGGTACATAGCTCATCATCCGACATCACTCATACCGCCACTGAGAAGAACAAAATCATTTCTGATCTAGAGAGAATACTGAATGATAAAAATAGAACAATTAGTAATCTTAATAGTGATATAACTTACTTGAAGTCGTTGATGGCCGAGTCGGAAAGTCAAGTGCTGGACAGGAACAAGGAACTGGAGTCGAGCAGAGAGAACTGCCAGCAGCTCTCGCTTCAGCTCAAGAAAATCGTGCACCAAAAGAATGAGGAGATTATGGATCTGAAGAGGCAGATCACCAAGATGAGCCTCACGGAGAATCGCGCCTCGCAGATAATCAAGGTGTCCGCCAGATATCAGGAGATCATACAAAAAAGGATCGCAGAAATTAAATCCGATACCGTGCTAAAGGAGTTGACGAACTTCGGCAACGCGGCCAACGGCGACCTGAAGCGCAGCTTGAACTCGGGCTCCATCACCATGGAGGACCTCGAGAACTTCCTGGAGACCACCGACAGGCACCTTCGCAAGTGCGCAGAGAAGCGCGCCGCGTTGCAGAAGGAGCGAGACAGACTGCTCGAGATCAACAGGATTAACGAGTCGGACGTTATCAACATAAAGAAGTTCCTCACCGAGCTCTCCGTCAGCGTAAAGACGTTCAATTCTTACAAGGAGATGTACTCACAAAAAATAAGTAGAGTCATTCTCCTGCAAAGGACGGTGAGGCGAGAGATACTGAAGGTGGAGGAGCGGCTGTGCGAGGAGGCGAGGTGTAAGCTGGAGCGCACGTACGCGGCCGTCATGCAGGACCTGGTCGAGTGCGCCCTCAACATGGAGCGCTGGGTGGAGCGCTGCGTTGCGCGCGCCTTCTCCTCGGAGAAGTTGAAGCAGGCCTTCATGAACGACCTCGACCGCGCCTCCCTCGCCCCCGCCTCCTTCCAGAGCGCCGCCCTCGAGGCGCAAATAGACGAGCTGGAGAACTCCTTCCAGAAGGTCCTGGAGGAGGTGGCCCGCGCGCTGAAGGGCGAGGGCGTGGCCGGGGGGCGGCGCGCGGCGGGCGGCGGGGGCACCGTGGCGGAGGTGCGCGCCGAGTACGAGGACAAGCTCACCCGGATGAAGGCGAAAATGGTCAGTACCCTCCCCATACTGTCGTTGATATTAATATATCAGGTGGTGTGGTGGTTTTATCTGCTCATGGATCACTGAGTGCTGGGCTTTTTATTTTTATCGACCCATTGACTTGTAAAGTCAATTTATTTATTAAATAAAGTTATGTTTTAATGGATACTTTTTGTTTTATTTTTTTTTATCTTGATATTTTTCAGTCTAAGCTTTTCGGAGTGTTCATTAAAACATAGGTGTGGTAGTGTAGTTGCAAATTTCACGCTAAATATAGTAAAATACATTTCAGAACATCGAGATGTAAGACGAGGTAACGAACTTTGTTTTAATGCATGCAGCATGATTTGAGCACGATGTCTTTGTCCCGCTTCGTTTTTCTACGCATTATAATGTTTCGATTGAAATACATGTGGTATGATTTCAGAAAGAGTTGTACAGCCAAGAGATCGAGGTGTTCAAGGAGCGGCAGCGGCGGGAGGTGGAGGAGCTGGAGCGCGAGGTGGCGGCGACCCGCGCGCGGCTCGCGGAGACCAGCGGCGCCTACGAGGAGCACATCCGCGGCCTCACCAGCGAGCTGTGGAGGCTCGGCGAGAGACTCGTCGAGCGCGATGAGGACCGCCCCCGCGCGCCGCGCACTCCCCGCACTCTGCGCGCGCCCTCGCTCATGTCCCTGCAGCAGATGCCTTCGGTAAAACAAACTCTTGAATGTGACATTTTGCGTCAAACACGATTTATAAAAGTAAAACTAAATTAGTCTGTTGTGATCATACTTGTGACTTATTTAATATAATATTCCAGTCCTTTGCGGTGACACACGCGGAGGATCAGAGCCGAGCATCCGACACGCATTCCTTGAGGTCTCTTCCTGTAAATATAAATAACAAGAAAAAAGGTAATTTTTTTTATTAATTGTTTATCATCGGTTTATTATTTTCCTATCGAGCTTCACTTGTGTAAATTTTCATGATACATTTTTATGTGAATTACTATTACAGAAGGTCGCGGCTTGCACATGTCCGATGAGGAGGGCGAGGTGTTCGACAACCGGTACCTGCGCGAGCTGCGGTCTCCGAGCGAGGCGGGGCGCGGCGCGGGGGCGGGGCGCGCGAGCGAGCTGGCCACGCCCCGCGCCCGCGGAGACCCCTCCCTCCGCCTTTCCGAGCTGCGCTGGCGCAACTCGCTCTGTCTGCCGCATCTTAAGAGCTCGTACCCCGCCGAGACACAGTTCGTAGCGGCACATGAAGACGAAATTAAGGTATTCATTATGATATTCTATGAATCGATTTCGGGGAAATGTGAAAACTAGAGATACATGCTACATTTGTAAAGTAGTATATGAAAGATTTCTTATATTAATGCAGGCTGTTCCCGCCAACGCGACAGTCGGCGGGCGTCAGCGCAAAGAGGTGGGCATCACGGCGTACAAGAAGCCCGGCCCGCCCACACCCAGCAAGCAGGCCGGCCGCCTCTCCGCCACGGTACGTACCCCGCATACAACACAGGAGCGAGACGAGAAAAGTCTAAAATAAGTTTTTTAATAAGAGTAATTTTTTAAAGATGGTTAATTAATAGTGTGTATGTGAGACAGGACTGTGAGCTGCGGGAGTCGCTGCGGGTGGAGGTGGAGCCGCAGGGTGCAGGGGGCGGGGCGCAGGCGGGGCGGCGCACGGCCACGCCCTCGAGACTGCGCGCGCTCTTTACCTCCAACAGGAGCGACGCCGTCGAAGTTTGTTATTTGCTAAATTAATTTATAGATCTCTTTTTTACTGTTTTTGTTGGTTTTTGATAACGACAGTCATATCAAGTGACCTATTTATTAGCATTCCAAAAAAGTTTAGTACAGTTTAATACTTATCGTACTATCTATATTATCAGAAATATTGACTGTCTTGCTAAGCCTTTTATGCATGAAGTCGATGATAATTGTTTTATAACAATACTTTTGTCTGTTTCAGGGCACCCCTCGAAGTAGAAGATTGAGTAATTTCTTCAGGAAAAAATAACCACGACTCATTATTAGCCACCGTCTTGTCTGTATTAATTATTATTTGTTAATTAAATTATACCTATTTATTAAATAAATTTCAGTTTCACTTTATTCCGTTGTTTTATTATGGGTAAATGAAAAAAAAATTGTATTGAATCTCTTTTTTTTATTAGATAATGTATTACACCACGAAATCACTTTAGCACCAAACATTACTTACAAAATGTACAAAATTGTGCTTTTCGGCCGTTCACATCAACCTCAACAGAAACTTAAACATACATCTATTCACTTCAATAAGACAAATTAGCAATCTTAAACGTAAATATTGCAATTTAAAATATATAACGTATTGTTTTTTTAAATGTACAATTGTGAGTTTCCACTACCGAAACAACAAAACTAGAACAAATTGTCAATTTTATTCAGGGAAAATGAGAGATGACAATGTTGTATATAAATAATTTAGTAATGTAAGCCTACGTTTAGTGCTACACATTTTTTCGTACAGTTTACCAGATAACGAACCGCAAACTGCAAAAATTAAGACGTCGAACAGTTATAGTCAACTAAAGCTTTTCAGCCAAATTGTGGAGTAACCGTAACTTCCTTAGGCGCTTTCAGACAAATAGCGCAGCTAGCAAACATGTAATGAACTTGAGTTTTATCATAAAATTGTAGCAACCGTAAATTGTGTTAACAAAAGAAAAACTTTTACAAAAACTATTAATTTTGAATAGGTCTTACTAGTCTTATTACGTCTACAAAGCGCCTTACTAGCCTAGTATTTTCACATTGGCGATTGGTTTTAGTGACGTAGTCAAGTGACCTGCATATTAAATTTTCGGACATAAAACCTAAAGTATATTTTTTTTATCACACGAAATTTAAATATCACCAGTTTCAGATCATCCGTCTTTTTAATTTTTCAGTTTTTCTGTGATATGTTGTTATTATTTACTCTTCAAATTTAATTGCTTTTAAAAATATTGCCATTTCATTTTGTATAAACAGATCTAGTTTCTAATCCCATGACAGAGGCGAAAACCTAATAAGCAACACTTGTTTTCAGCTGTACTTTATAAAAAAAAACTACTAAGCTTGATACACGCAGAATACTTTGTATTATACAAAGTGAATTTGCCTTAGATACAGATCATATAATAAATAATTTTAATACAATTTAACAATACATTAATTATATTTACAAAATAAACACAGATCTAATTGTGATGACCTTATCATTGATTTCTGAGAACAAAATCTACCTTTTAAAATATATCGTCGTCCATTATCTTTGACAAAACAGAGATAATAATAATATGTTTGAAACGAGAATATTACTCTCAGAAACCTAAAATTAATAAATTACTTGATTAACGATCATATAAATAAGAGAAAAAAAAAACTCTTAAAATTTTAAATTGTAGTCAAAAAAATATGCACAATTTTGTAGTCAACTTACAACTAATTCATTAATTACATATAAATACGATTAAAATTTCATTGTGAGGACTAACAAAGTGCGTGAAATGTTAACACTAAATGAATGATTTTATTTCTATATATAAAATAACATTTGACGTATTTTTATATAAATGAACTACGGTAGTTTATAGATGAATATATATATGTAAAATAAATATAAATATACAGATTTAATAATTATTTTCTTCGCTTTTTGATTACATGTTTTAAAACCAAATGTCAAATATTACCTAACGTAATAAAAAAAATACAAACAATAATTGGCAATTTCAAAGAGATTATAAGATAAAATATCGAATATTAATTATTGTAAATAAATAAAATAAAATAAATAACAATTTATAATACAATTATTTTCTAATTTAATTTCTAAATCAAATCCTTCTGTGATGTAAATCTAATAATTGCATTGAATTTGTAGCAATTATGATCCTTATATCTAATAGTCTTAAATTGACTTATGAATATAAAAAAAACATTGCATATTGTATATATGATACTGTCTTATGTAATTTGATTTATATATCAATACATTGTACGCTTAATTCTAGTATAGTTCTTTTCAAATATCTTAGAGGCTCAAGGTAAACCGCAGTAGCCTCAGCCCGCATCCCGCTGCATCTAACTTTGACGAAGTTTGAGCTGTCAAGATATCTGACAACTCCTGTACACTTATTTATATAAATTGGTTATTTACTTATATCATATTTTAAGATTTACAATAACTAAGTATCGGTATATTAATATGTACACGTTGAGTATATCGCAAATGATTTTAGACTTTAATACGTCAGACATAGAGTTTAATTTTAGATTAAGGTGTGTATATAAAAAGCTTAAAACGAATAAAATGCTCTTGTGATGTTTGAGATAATTTCTAGAAGTAGAAAGACTAGTTTCTTTGTCAAGAAGAATTTTATATGGATTTAGAAATTGGATTTTTATAATCGACTTGATACAACTATTGCAACAGAAATACATTGTATCCTTTTATAAAAAATGTCTAACACATTATTTATTGCAAACAAGTTGTAAAAATCGAGTGATAGTAAATCGCAGTACAAGAAATTTAGCTCAAAAAGTCGCCACCCAAAGTTATAAATAAAAAAAATACAGTACGAAAATATAAGTATATAAGTCCATCATTGACAAATAATTGGTAAACGATTTTATAATGTTCTTTTTTAATTCATTATGTTGGCACAATAAATGCAAACAAAATGTAACAAAATTATAGATTATAGATCCTATTGTTTGAAATGTAAGGTTAAATTAAATATATTTAATAAATTAAAAATATATGTAAAAAGAGATTCTCTAACAAATACTGAGTGCCAATTTTTGTTTAATTGTATTTACGAAAATAATGTCGTAAATCGTCACTTTGAATGCAGTATGCATTAGATTCAACATTTATTGCTCGCTTTATTATTGGAGTTTCTTCGTCCTTTTTATATCACATACATTGAATATTTAAACCTAAATTTTGTCTAATATGAAAAAAATAATCGCAGATTAGTAAGCTTTTTCACTATTCCTGAAGTAACACTCGTCACAACCAAACGAACTAGTTTTTAAGTTTGAAGTATTCCAGTGTCATAATGATGTCAACATACGATGGCATGACATTCATTCTATGTATCCGTTGTGAATTAATTTAATTGAAGATAACGTCACAGATTGTTTTTGCATCATCTAAATTAAATTCATACTACAAAAGTATAATTAAGACGAAATAACGAGAGAAGGTTGTGGAGGTGTGTTGGGTCGCTAGAGGCAGGCGTGGGGGTTGTGTGTGCACCAGCGCGGCCAGAGCGGTGCGGGGCGCACGCCGCGGGCCCTCAGGCGCGCCCGCTGCGTGTCGAGCCGCAGGTAGACGTCGGCAGCTGCGCCCTCCGCGCGGTCCGACCATAGGCGCTCCGCCAGCGCGGCGGCGCGCGGCCACACGCGAGCGTCCAGTCCGCCCGCCGCCAGCTGCTCGCTCCACTGGCACGCCTCGCCGCCCTCGATGTGCCAGCTCTCGCCCGTCATCCCCATACCTGGCCCGCCGCTGGACTCCTCCACCCAGGGCCGATGCTCGTAGATCTGCTGCCAGGAGCGGTACGGGCCGCAGTGACCGTCGGAACTGTCGCGCCACGAGCCGAAGCCGCAGTCCAGGTACCACGCGTCCACGTGAGATATCACCGAGCGGAACCCGGCGTCCAGCACCGCGCGGGACTCGGGCCACCGCGAGGCGCCCCACACCTGGATGCCGTACTTCTTTAGGTCCAGGCGCTCCAGGTAAGGCGAGCGCGTCAGCCGCGACGACCACAGCAGCGTCATCTCCGGCGCTTTGCCGCCGTTCGCGCGCTCGAGCGCTCGCATCGCGCGGCGAGTGAAATCCATCCAGAGATCCATCGGATCCGTGTCGTTGAAGTACTGCGACCAGCAGCGCTCGGAGACTTCGTCGCCGCCCAAATGGAATATGTCATCGACGCCGGTCAGCTCGATAATCTCGGCGTATATTCGCTCTAGTATTTCGTAGACGTGAGGATTGCGCGGGTTGAGCTGTCCGCACGGCGGCTCGCCGCAGTACGCGCTCCACGGCTCGACTTCGACGCAGAACGCGAGGTTGCCGAGCCCGGCCTGCGGGCCCCAGGCCCAGGCGCGGCCGACGTGCGCCGGCGCGTCCACCTCGAGCAGGACTCGGATGCCGCGCAGCCTGGCGCGCCGCACCACCGCCTGCACCTCCTCCGTGGTGTATACGGCGCCGGGCCCGTACGCGCCGTGCTGCGCAAGCTGCGGCGCACTTTTCAGCCTCAGAGGGAACGACTGCGAGTCGCTGACGTGCCAGTGGAACGTGTTAAGCTTGCAGGCGGCCATGGCGTCGATGGTTCGCATGATCTCGCCTACGGGGAAGTAGTTCCGAGCGGTGTCCAGCAGCAGCCCCCTATAGCGGAAGCGGGGGGCGTCGTCGACCGTTGCCGCTTCTAGAATGAGCAGGGAGCCCGCGTAGGGGTCGAGCCAGATCAGCTGCGAGAGGGTTTCGAAACCGTTGCGCGCGCCGCAGAAGGAATGCGCCGTGATGTGCGCCACGAGCGTCGACCCTTCCGGTCGGAGCGACAGCTTGTAGCTCTCGTCGGTGTCGATTCGCATGCGGACGTCTTGGCTACCGTTGACCGAGACACGCACTATAACTTCGTGTGCGGGCCCGATGTCACCGCGCTTGGTGTCGCCGATCTGGCGCTCCAGGGTCCGCAGGTCCTCGCGGAAGATACTAAAGGCGTCTTCGAGGTGGTCGGTGACATCATGCGAGGGAGCAGAGATGACCTCGAGCGCAAAGCCGGCCGCGGAGACGGGCACGGCTGCGGTGGCCAGGCTGACGGGCCCTGTGGGCTGCGGCCACAGCTGTGTAGACGCGCACAGCATATTGCAGGTGGGTAGCGATTGAAGGGAGGACATCTCCGCCGCGGGCAGGCGCTCGCACCGCTCATTGCGACACAGCCAGGTCCATTCGGGCTCAGCACCACTGTAAATTATAATTCTGCATTTATAAATACGCAAAAAATCTATCTAAAATATATATCTTCTAGCACTTACACTATATGTCAGTGGCCATGAGTTGCAGATTTTTTTACAGTAATTTTGTACGACAAAGGAGGATGTAGGTCTTGCCTTTTTTTCGAGATGATTTTTTTTGGCCTGAAGAATGTTGTACGTTTGAGCTTGTGCATTGTGTTAGGTTTTGCTTACGAGAAGACGTTGTGCAAGGGGCGGGTATCGCTGCCGTCGGTTTGCTGGCGCCAGTAAAGCAGCGCGGCTGCAGTGCAGGCGGCGGCAGCCAGCAGCAGCAGTGCACGCCGCAGCCGCGCCACTCGCGCGCAGTACGCTGCGCCGCCGCGTGCGCCCCTCGCGCCGCGCACCCCCGACTCTCCGCAACACTTCATCTCACCACCTTGAACCCACTTCCTGCAACCAATGAGGTATATTCACATTAACATAAAAAGTTTACGCTTCACAAATACAAGTATTCACTGTAACTTTACTTGCTTATTGACTGTTCTTTTTTAATGAAATTTATAACTTTTTAATTTTATAAGCGTATTCATAGAGGATTAATTTTATTTATGAAATGTACACATAAAGCATATTTCTGTTATGATGAGAACGTTCACTAAATGTACTTTCGTTCTCAAAGATATGCGTACAGTTGCGCTTTAAGGAATACAACTTAACACGTGCTTAATTTCCGCTACAATTACATCGAAAACTTAGTACTTAAGTTATTGAGTTCTAACAATAATATTTAAAAACATTTTTTGTTTGTTTTTGGATTTACAAATAAAATTACAAGATACGTTGCTGACACGTTGTTGAAATGGTTTGAGTTATCTCACATTTTGTATTTTCGCATTCAACATCCAGATTCAAGACAAAGTATTCCAAGCTTTTCTGTCTTAATGTGAATGTGGTATTCTTACACAAGAATACATACCATAAATAAAAATTCTAAATTTAAAATGTACTCAACTGCTTATCTTCAAACGATAAATAAAAAAAATTGTATTTATAATCTTTTAAAAGAAAAAAACAAAAGGTTTTATTTAAATATGTATGAAGCTAATTTCCTATGACATAAGGCGCTGTGAGTAGCAAAATGCGCTTACTAGAAAGCGTAGAACAGGGCATCTAAAAACATTTGCTTAGTCATATTTTAGTATGTGTAACTTCAATCCTTTAACTAGATTCTGGTCGAAAAAAATCACGATTGGATAAAATTATCTCGACTATTTGATTTTTTAAAATGTGCCTAATTCAGTAGGAAAAGCCGTGCATCTACAAAACTACAATGAAAGTAAGGAATCAAAATGCTTTATTCCATACATATTTGTAAAATCTAAATTCTGATCGAACGGTTTTTATCCCAATACCAAAACCCAATACCAAAATTAACAAAATCTTGAAATTCTATTCAGGGCATCTTTTTCTTCGATCTTTATAATAGAGGTATAATAAATAATTACATGATTTGTTATAATTATATATTGTTGTACTTACTCTAAGCAGCTGATTATTTACAAAATAACAAAAAAAAAGATGTTTACACAATCGACGTGCGACGACGTATTATTTCACATGCCGATAATTTAATAATGAAGCATGTCTTTGTATCGGTTGATTAATTCAACGATTTACTATATAAATGCGACTGTACCTATCAAAACGTGTTTTTATCAGTACAAAATAAAAAAAAACAAAGTATTTAAAGGTAAAAACGAATGATTCAAAAAATATTTTAAGGTAAAAAAAATCTATGATCATCACGTGTTTTTTTGTGGATCGTAATTATTCGGATGTGTTAATGTTATTTTGATAGGTAACATCGGATCCGGATACATTATTAGTAACAGTGCCACGTAAAATATAACAATTCGTTCAATTAAGATCGAAATCTTTGAAGGCTTGGTCCAGAACATTACAGCTAAGTTTCATAATCTGATCAATGGTTTAGCAACACGTCGAGGTCATCAACTTACATACATACAAATATGTATAAAACCTTTAAAATATAACAATATAAATATTACAATAGCATCGTGATAATATATTTATTTGTATAAGTTGGGTCATAGTCAAGTATCATCGGGAACGGAGCGGGAGAACTTCAAAACGGTCACATCAAATATTTAAGAAAGTCAAGAGATAATAGTGGTCTTTTTTCTATTTTAGGGGAAAAAAATAAAAGCTATTTCCATGTATGCATTTCAATAAACTATGAGTAAACAATATGACCTATAAACTTTTATGTTATGTTCAATAAGAGTTTAAAAAAAACTTGAGAGTTGTCAAGGGACACCCGGATGGAACGAAGCTCCTTTCAATTAATTAGTGAAGGAATTGTAATAATTTTTTTTTATTATTTTTTTTTTAAATCGCGACACCACACTGTTCAATGCGATATAGAAATGAAAATATCTGGCTTGCTTTCTATAAGAGAAAGAGAGAGAGACAGACAGACAGAGAAACATGCGACGCCGCACAGCTTACAATAGCTTACTATAGCAAAAAGTGTCGTGACAACTTTTCGTAAGAATTTTTTCCGTCTAGCCCCCTTTCACAACGCGCGATAAGGAACTTCGTCCCAATAAAAGTAGTGTTGTTTTAATAAAATTTAAGGTTTATAAGATATCATAGTTTCGCAGTCGTATTATGAATATTTTACCTGTTTTTGGTCGATATTTTTGAGGTATAAGTATGAATTACTCTGACACTACAAGCCATGAACCATAAAAAAGCAATAAAATTAAAATTTCAAGGGTACCTATATCAATAAAAAATAAGTTAATGTGCGCGAAACTACCAACAATGGATCATGTAGTTTTTGTCCCGTGCTAGTTTCACTTACCAGGCGAACATAAAGAATGTAGCAATAGCAGAGCGAAAGTTCCGTAGCAGCGACGCGACGGCGATGTGTAGATTGCAATATTGATCAAAATTTCAAGTTCTTGAGACATGCTACGTGCGCGCCGCCTAGCGGCCGGTTATTACACGGATAACATAAATTATTGAACGTGACACCAAAGTATCGTAACGGGATATTAGAAAGTATAACACGACGGTGTGGAAATTGAAATACTACAATGTAAGGACTTCAAGTTACGAGAACCCGATTGGTCAGAATGAGCACTTTCAATTTTATAGAGAATTTTAAATGTCACCTGTATACTAATATACTTGTCCGTTTTTTTTAAAGAGAATGCAAGGGACGGCAACTTATTTTATTGGACAGTAGAAGTCCCCAAATAGACAGACAAATATATTACAAATAAATAAAATTTTATATCTTAAACTAAATTGACTGAGGCTAAGTTAAGAGTGATAATAAAAGCGTTTTACCGCGGGTTTCTCTGCCGAAAAACATGAAGAAAGAGGTATCCCAATGTGTCACAGTCGTTTGCAGTAGAAACCTGGTTATATTACCCTGATTTTATTCCATCAGACTAGCTGAAGTTTGTGTTCGACATACATATATTTGGGCTTAGTTAATTATTTTCGTTTTACTACTTAATTACCCATTTTTAATGTGTTAATATGTCTTTCAAACGGATATAACATAGGAAGAAGATCGGTTTTAGTGACTGACGTGGCTCTCTATAAGTAGTTACTATTTCGCATGTACTAGATTGACGTGGCAGACTGTGGTTCTCCGGGGAACCGCCACCTGACGCTATACGTCTCACACGTTGTGGACGGAAAGCTAGCAAGGAAAACTTGCCTTTATTTATTATCGTTGGGTTAAATTATTCAGTAGACGTCAGAAAATGTTTTTTTGTGATACCTTTTATTGGTGTGTTGGAGAAATAAGTATTTTTTAAATTGTTTCTCTACAAGGTGTCTTTTCTATATAAACGGCCAAAATGGTAAATTGTTTAAGTAATAATTAACTAGTTTTTGCCCAAGACTCCGTCCGCGCGGAAAAAAAATCTAGTAGCCTATGCGTTCTTTCAGACTGTGTTCTTTCTTTGTTCGTTCTTTCGTTTCTTTCTTTCTTGTTTTCGTTTAGCTGTTCTGAAGATACGTATAACACACATCCATCCGTTCATCGATTTAAACTTTCGCATTTATAAAAACGCACTATAATTTAGAACTAACTCACTTAAAATTAGTATGATAATAAGAAGTCAGATTTACTTTTTGTCTTGAAATAGTTTCCCATTGTTAGGTCCTAGGTTTCTTATGTTCGTCGAAGACAGATCAAATCAAATTTAAATTAGAAACCTTTTTAATTAAAGGAAATTATTTAATTGGGTGTAGAATATCTTATCAGCAATTAAAATATCATGACTGTCATTTAATCCAATGGACCCAGCACGAATCTTTGTAACAATCGTCTTCTTATCGATATCGTCAAGTAGTGCACTTCACAAATTTTAATACTAATTTTTTCGATGACGATACGATGGCGATTGTCATAAATATTCGTGCTAGGGCCCACTGATATACGAACGTTTTAACATGGTAGGTCAATTCATTCTATTAGGTTGTAGTTTATTTACAGACATTTTTATTATCTATGTACAAAAGTAGTTCACCTGACTTTTGCAATTTTCAGGTAGTTCATAAGACATATTGGCTGAGCTGTGGCCTGCGGTACGGCGACCACAATTTATGATTTCTGAGAAATTCTGTTCTGATGGCGACTTTTTTCACTCTAAAATGATTTTACACCCTTACGCGTGTAAGGGTGGCTTTCTGAGGCCGAGAAAAATTTGCCAATTATGTGAAACTTTTAACACTCCACTTACATAATAAACTTGTATTAAAAATTTCATTGCCAAGAATCATGGAACTATTTTCTAACGTATAACGTAAGCTTACACACTATGTAAACACGTATACTATTTAAATTTGGTTTTAGACATAGATCTTTATGGCAAATATGGTTTTACACGACAAGAGAAAAATATAGAATAAATTTGTGTACATATAGTCACCCTACGTCCACTGCCGGACGATGTTGGGCAGGCGTGACGGAGGCACAGCGGGATCGTGACGGAGGCGCGGCGGGGTCGTAACCAGCCACGGCCCCGCGTTCGCTCTTTCATTATTCACCGCAATCGATCTGGGCACATCAGGGGTCATCTTCAGAACGGCTACCACCTAATGCCAGTTTTACACGACGGTCAGAATAGTGAGGCAGTGCAGTAAACAATAGCAGTACTGCACTATCTCCCTGCACTGCTTCATTGTTTTGCTCCCATGTGAAACTATTAAAATACATGCCTCACATCACAGTTTATTCACGACGAGTAACAAACCAAGCTTTGAAGTAGGGGATCTAATACAATAGGCAATAGGTGCAGTTTATACTTTTTTCATTAAATCTATTCCAACGTTTTTCATTAGAGGTAAAAATCTTGTCCCATATGTAATCGTATTGGCCAATATCAAACACTTAATACTTTTTGCCACTGGTAAATGTTCGATGTGAGATATTTCGGTTGAACAAAATTAAAAAAGTTGTGAATGCACTAACTAAATGAATCGAAATTGTAGGTTACGAAAAAGGCCGAGAATTTGTAATTAATTGCTATTGTTTGCTTAATTTTATTGTTTAAAATTTTTACGTGAAAAGATAACTCAACTGGAATATTATCTTTTATTAAATGGAAGTTAATTATTCTTAGTTATCGTCACTAAATTATGTACTTTGTAAATGTGACATTACTTCATTTATTATGTATTCACTTCTGTATTTAAGTTTACATACTTTTTAATATGATAAAAATACAAATTAATGTTATGTAAAAAAAACTGTTATCCTTCGTCAACCATTGCGTATGTTTCAATTACTTTGATGATTTACATCACAAATTATATATGCTCAATAAACAATTAAACATTAATATACTAGCTTTTACCCGCGACTCCGTCCGCGCGGAATAAAAAATAGAAAACGGGGTAAAAATTATCCTATGTCCGTTTCCTGGTTCTAAGCTACCTGCTCACCAATTTTCAGTCAAATCGATTTAGCCGTTCTTGAGTTATAAATAGTGTAACTAACACGACTTTCTTTTATATATTACTAGCTTTTACCCGCGACTCCGTCCGCGCGGAATAAAAAAAAATAGAAAACGGGGTAAAAATTATCCTATGTCCTTTTCCTGGTTCTAAGCTACCTGCCCACCAATTTTCAGTCAAAGCGATTCAGCCGTTCTTGAGTTATAAATGGTGTAACTAACACAACTTTCTTTTATATATATAGATTATGTTTATAACGCAAATATAGGAAGGTTTTAGTAGATCTAGAGCTAGAATTAGTAAATGCGAGTAACTCAAATACCAAATGAGTTTTGCGGTCGGAATACATACTGCGAAACGTATCACATATTGCTAATATATCTAGAAATCTTTACTCTGTACGTTTATGTATATACTGTCCCACTTATAATCATTAATTTATGTAGTAGGTAGATTGATAAAAATTCTGCGCTGTGAGTGTGCTTAGAAAAAATTAATTAAATTAATATTCATATCACAATGTACGGTTTTATCAGAAGATATTAAATCCGTTTGACTGATAACAATACATGCACAAACGACACAGCAACGAAATCAATTTGTGTTTCCAGTGCAGTGAACCTGTGTAAAAACATGTTTTCTTTTGTTCTTTCAAAGATAACGAAAGGGATGATATGTTTTTGTACAAGTATATCAGTTTAAATCTACAGTTTCTAATATAGTACATAATATTATAATAACCAGTTGAACCTGGATAAGCGAGAGTCCAAAGTACCGCGATATTTTTCCCGCTTATACAGATTAGATTTATGTAATCAAGCCTCTTATCTTTATCCACCTTTGATGGACTTTGGTCCCAAACGTGACAAGGTATAATGTTCATTGCCATACAATTAGTGAAAAACTAATTACACAAGAACAATGCAATTTTTGATACAAAAAAATAAAAATAAACTATCGTATTCTATTTTGGCATTTAAAGTCTATTGCGAAGACAACTTTAATAACATGATGAGTGTGTTTACCTTTATTTATTATCTTTACGTAGATAAAGTTGATGGGCATCCATAACACTACACTAGAAAAGTTTGAGATCGTCTTAGTATCCGGACATTGAGCGACGACGCCTCGCCGTTACCTCGAAAGGTAATAGGGGCAAGTGAGAAGGTGGGATTATGATAAATCTGCGGGCGCGGTAATGCCCATACTGAGGCGAGCATGACTGGATTGTCTTATTGATATTTATAACGGTAATTTGACAGAGATGTCCGTATCAAAAAAAGGTTAAAATAAAATCTTTAATGTGGTGTAGTATGAGAAATCTACCCTAAGCAAAGAGATTATTAAAATGACTCTGAGTCTGATAGTATTTGTATTTCAATATTTTCCAACGGGATGAACGAATTTGAGTTTTTGAATTTCTTGATAGTATATTCAGGATAGATTTTGTCAATAGAATATTTCGTAGACGTGACCTTTCACATCAACTATATTATTAAAATATGGATTCAATCACATTTACGTTGCACAATAACAATAAAAGAACGCGGTTATTGTTGGTGTAAAACAACGGATATGTTACATCGTTATAACTGATAATATTTATATACTTAGGTTGTAATGTAACTAAAATAGTAAATATTATATTTTTATTTAGGGTCCAAGTGGTTAAGTAGAGATTAGGTATTAACACGGCTTGGCACGTACAACTTTTATTGTTACATTTTGTTACAGTTGTTAAACTGTAGAATATATCACCCCTAACTTAGTGTAGGCCCGAGTACTTCAGTTAAATTTTAACATTTACATGAAAAATATACTACTTTAACAGTGGTAGATCCCGCAACAACAATATTTGTTGGGTGAAATACCAAGACCGCACAGAAGACAGTCGTTAAGTGAAAACAATTCTGCGTTTCGTCTGATGAGTGTGGGTTCCCGAGGCCTAATTTTAGTCCACGTTCCCTTCTCAAATATTTCTTGTACGGAAATGATGGGAATGGGAAGTGGATTTAGCGGAGGAGGGGACGCATAAGAAGGGAAATGTCCTCTTTCTGTGCACCTTCAGCTCCGTTGATTAAAGGTAGACAACGCATCAAGCATCTAGCGACTTATCACGTATTAAGTTAATGTATACTTCCGTATTGTTAAGATAGTAACAGACACCATTAACGGATTTTAGACGATGGATAAATAAACTTAGAACCAGAGGGATGTGTACATACCTATTTAATTTGGTGTTGGTGAAGAAGTGAAGTAATGTGTTGTTATTTATTCTTGAAAACATTTAATTGAGAATTAACCATTTTTACCCATACACAAAGATTGTGGCAAAACTTCGACAAAAATCGAAAAACGGCAAACTTTGCATTTTCATTAGGCACTATCTATAATTATTATTTTATTATACGATAAGAAAACGGCTAAAACTGACAAAAAACAAAAATCATTACGATAACAAAAAAACAGCGTCAATAATTTTTAAAACCAATCATTTTTATAGACAACTGCATTAATATTTGATAATCTTTTTAATTATATTAACAAGAAATATAAAATGGAATTGTGTTATAAACAAAATATTACTAATATCATAAATGAGAATGTTTAGATGGATGGTTTTTTATAATCCGCGCGGACGGAATCGCGGACGAGATCTAGTATACAAATAAATACGAGACTCACTATTTATTTCCCGACGATAAGAACAAAAGGCCACATCAAAACTTAATTGAAATAGAAAGATCGCTGATGCTCGCCCATTAATTGATTTGTTGTGGAATATCAGATAATTTCACGCATATATGGCTTAATAATTTCGTTAGAGAAGCATCTCATCACAGGAAATATACCAAGAAAATAAAAATAACGAAAAGGAAAACAAAAAAAAGAATCTCACGTATTAATTACCATATTTATATTTACTAACGTTAGGTAATTAGATTTAATAATATGAGATCTTCTTGAATTTTCTTAACACGGATAAATCAACGGCTCACTTACTGCCTACTACAAAATTAATATAATAGAACATTGAAAAGAAAATACAATTTACATCTCCAAGTATCAATTTACCACTAATTTAATTTTCAACTTTAATAACATTACCTTTATCTATCTAAAGTTATTGTAAATTTTAGAATAATTGCTTCGGGACATTTTATTGCTTAAGTTGAACTTTATCGAATGTGATATTGACTTTATAAGTTCTAAATTGTTATTCATAACGGGCATGGTCTGTAAAGTAATTACGACGTAGCGGCCGTCCTATGTGTTCCCAAAAGGGCCCCGTTGGACAACACGTCAGACTCAATAAATCGAACACTCTCAGCCAGACTGACGGACGACAAACGCTAATAGAGGGAGACGCGGATCAATCCCAAGTTAACTCTAGACATTTACATCAATAGAAATGAGGAGTAAAGGGCTTTTTTTAAACACTTCGCTGATGCATTTTTGCTGCTCACATCTCCTTTAGTGACTATAATTAAACATCAAATAATTAACTGAAAACAACACTAGGTTCTAAACTAAATACAAATTGCTTTAAAACGGAAGCAATATGAATATTAAAGTTTCCCACTATACACGGGAAATTTTATTATAAAACAATAAGTCGCGAAGCCTCGCTATAAGGTGCACATTCGCAAAACAAAACATTAACGGACGTACCTTGCGGCGTGACGGGACGGCCACGGGCGAGAGAGTGAAACATCCAGACATTGGCTATCGACAGACATGTTGGACCAAATGTTGGCACCAAATCAGACTATCACTTTGGTTGGGTTATGATTTAGGAATGCTAAAAGGCGAACTATTTGATAGCGGTACACTTGTTGATAGCTTATCGAGATAATGTATAACTTGAATGATGCTTATCTATCTCTAACGTAATCCGTTAAGAAGTGACAAATATAAGGACACGCATAAGTATTGTTAAAAAAAAATGTACTGAAATATATTCGTAGAATCTTATTTCTACAACAACTTCACAGGTAGCTTCCTTACGCTGCTTAGGGTAAAGTACATAAAATATCCGTTATTTCTTAAATACAAAAAAAAAACAAGAGATAATTTTATCCTCCGAATGCCTTGAGAGTTATTATTTAACTTTAAAAAAAATAATTCGAAAGTTATTTATGAAAGATAAATGTTTCATTAACTATGTATAGTTAAGCAGTTAAGATGCCTTTGCGACTTAATTACTTTACTGTTGCAGGAACTATTCCGTAGTATACATTCCACGGTTTGGTATTTGCAAGCCTAATTCAATCTAAGTTAGACGCTTCATAGACTTAGGTCATCTAACTATTCAGCGAACTATTAACGCCAAAGCATCAAAGTATTCTAAATGAATATAAAATGAAGCTTCCAATTTAATAAGATATTGCAGATGTTCATTTTATATTCTGCCATCTTTTTTAAAACGCTAATAAGAAGTAATAATTAAATATTGGCCAGCAATAAATAAAATACACATATGTAAGAAAAAATCCTATTTTAAATAAATGATCGCTTTTAAAATTCTTCATGACGATATTTTTTTTAACGCGTTGTTATCCGGCCATCACAATGTAATGTGGTCGTAAATAAAATTTATGAGGTAATTGTTTTAAAAATCAATTAAGTGACGCGATATTAAAAACGTACCTATGCTGAAATTTTTTGTCTCGGCAGTTTAAAAATGCAGTATTAAATAATATATTTTTTGCGAACAATACGTTTTTTATGTTTAAACCATTTATAAATTTCTCATTAATTAATGTAACGAATGCGTCAAGCTTACAAAACATTTCAGAAAACAATAAAAAACTTAACACTGAAAAGCCAACACTTGTATGAAACAAATAGATGTCGCTCGTAAAATTCTATTTTTAAATCACTTACGTATATTACAGAGAGCTGTATGTACTTCAATGTATCGCAAATGTTGGCTCCTATGTTTGGGGAGTGTGGCTGAAGTTTGCTCGGAATTGGTCGTAGTTGTGAGTCGGGGTTGTTTCCGGCACTCGAGTGTGACGGTCCGGGGGCGCAAGTCGCGTCATTGCCCGACGAACTCGCGCGAACTTGTGCCGCGAAAAGTGATAACTTGGTTTTGTGTTTCATTTATAAGGTAACTTTTTAATAATTTTTCGAAATGTAAATTCCATTAAACTGTTTATCTTCTATAATTTATGAGTTAAATTTACTGTAAAACTACAAAACATAGCGTGGCCTTAAAAGGACTCTAAATTATTTAAATTAAGTCGTCCGTGATAAATTCTAAAACCAATTATATTAAAGCTATTGTTGAGACTATGAAAATAATCCGTCCAGATATAAAACTTGTCTCAAAAAAGTGACTCACATATTCAATCTTGTTTTAAGCGATATCGCAAACCTTTTGTTTACTTTGTATCCAGTTTTTACTAGTTTGTATTAAAAAAAACGTTGTTTTGTTTTTTTTCATTTCTGGAAATGAATCTTATTAGACTCTGTAATGTAATAGAATTTGTTGTGTTCTCCTTTTTTTAAAGATTGTCTAATTGGAGTTTTAGAATAAATATTAAACATACACATACGAAAATTTTGGAATATCACAATTATTCAAGGATATTGAATTAATTGTATCTGTTTCCTTTTTTAAAACTTGACCAATTTTTGTTTTTGACGTATGTCTTAGTAGTAACTGTAAATAATTTCTCTGCTTTTTAATATTAGTCTATCAAAGACTTTATTTACAAGTAGGTAATGTAATGAGAAGTTAGCTGCCATTATTACGAATACGTAAAAATATTCTATACGATGTTTACTGAACAATTTAAAAAGGAGACAGTTTTTAGTTTACAGTAGTGAAAAAAGTTAAGAATGCAAAGTAGTTCGTCGACATCGTCATTTGTTAAAATGTTTAAATAATTAGAGTTGGCATCGTTAGTGACGAAGATCGACTTCCCATTTATTTCACAAATACAAATAAGAACTTCGCGTTCAGAATTTCAATTTTCTTTCAAATTCAAACAACACCATTATTTAACATCGCTGTCCAGACAACGACATCCGAATCCAATTAATTCTAACAAAACTTCTTTAATAGACTGCTAACTTTATGAATAAACTTACAAAGAAAATCGACTGAATAACTAAGCACAACTTATCTCATCTTGTTTCAGATGTGTTTGGTCGACAGATGGAATAAAAAAGCTAGCTGATAGATACGTAAAGAATAGTTTAGTATTGGCTGGATATAAAAATATTTTTTTGTTAATTATAAATTAAAAAAAAACAACAAAAGTTTGGTGGCGGCAGTCGGCAGTCGCACAGGCGGCGCCGCTTGGTGCGGTGGTGGCTCGCTGGCGCCGTTGGTGTGCGGCGAGCGTGGGCGCAGTGGGTGCAGCGAGTGCGCAGCGCAGCCCTCTTGGCTGGGCGATGGGCAGCTCGCAGAGGCTGGCAGCGGCTGCGGCCGTCTCCCACGCCAAGCACTACTACAACCACACTCAGCCGACTGTCACGCAGACGGAGCCAATGCATTATAATGTCAATGTGTTCTTTGTAAGGTTGGTTTTCATTTTATTTACTTATATTTATTTATAACATAAGTACATTCTAATTGTAATATAGATGGTTAGACTATGGTCGTACATTGGGAACTAACACGACCGGAAATGCTCAAAAACAAGCTTTAAATGTCTCTGATTTATAGTGAATCGTTTGTCTGATTTTATAAAAATATGCAAACGACTAGAATATCTGCTTCGTATGAATTCAATAACATAAAACCATGTAAAATAATTTCGCAAACGAATATGCTCTATGTATAGCATTTAATACATAAAAGTGCCGTTATCAAACTTTATGAAGGAGCGTAATATCAGAGCGAAAAACTGGAAATCCCGGAAAATGACTGGTCATGCTCGTTGTCAGTTTATAGTGCAATAAATCTTCCGGTCAGAGTCCCCACTCGCGCTTTATTGCCTCTCTATGCGAAAATTATTAGCAGGAAATCTTGATTTCGCTTATTGCTTAAAGTACGTTAATTACTTCGCGTCAAGGCGTCGCTGTCAATAGACCATCCTAGGAGAGTTGATCTTCAATTCAAATGCAAATACAAGTTCCAGAATTTATTATGACGTCGAATTTAAGTTCGACTTAAGCCTAATAAATAAATTTGATCCTGTACAAATATCAAGAAGGAATATTAGTTACCGATTGTATTTATTTCTATATAAATTATATATTGAAAAAAATCATCCGATTTATTATTAATGCTTTACGCAGAATATCGTAGCTTGTATGTTACGTCATGTCATGGTAAAAATAATTCGGGAAAGTAATATTAGAAATAGTCTATAAAATTAATATAAGGGATAAAAATTTCGTAAAATTTGATGTTATGGCAATTTTATTAACACCGTAAAAGGTGACAGCCGCTCCGTTTTCGGCAAATTGGTCTGCCAGCTGAAAGTATAAAAACTATGGATGCAAAGTACTTAGCGCGAAAGAGATCTTCTTAAGAAATAAGTTTAACCACTAGCATTTATCCTAGCATTATATCATGACATCTTACAAAAGCTATGTCATAAAGCCTCATTTAAATTAAAAATGTCACTAGAAACAAAAAGAAAGAAGGCGATATACAAGTAGTTTTTATTAATCGGTCAAAAATACTATATTACACTTATTTATATTTCTGGTTTTTAGTAAATAATTATGACTATTGCTGGCGAGTAATCGAGGCTAGGCTTTTGTTAACTACCCGTTTTAAACTTGGCAGTGGTACTCGTTGTATATAAATATGTGAAACGATAAGATACAAGTGAATCCATTAACGTCGAAACTTGGGCCGCGGTCACACGCCCCAAACTTAGTTTATACCCAATGTTAATCTGACATCTGAAGCAAACATGGACGTAATTGATTGCTGTTAAATCATATTACGACTTGTAGAATGATTAGTATAGACAGGGACATACATATATTAGAAGCTAGAAAAAAAATTATCAGGACTGGAAATGGAAAAGAAAACACCGACAGTCATCAGTCGTCAGTATTATCTCAATGTTATTTTTTAGCTAGCAACAAATAACATAACTAGTTGGAACAAACATATCTTGCGAGTATCATTCAATCAAAACAAATATGTGTTGTGTATGTTAATGATAAGTGGTGTTCAGAGGTAAAGAATAACTCCTGTCACAGATCTACGTCAAGGGAATAAGTTCCTCAACTGTAATTGGATTTATTCCATCTTAGGAATTGAGATAAAGGACAACTAGATTAAGTCGTGAGCAAAACAAATAGTATTCAAAGATTGTCAGATAAAACATGAGGGAAAGAAAGTTAAATATGGTCAAGCAACGAGATGGATTTATTAACAAACAAAAAGAGAAAATCAAATTACCCATTTTTTAAACTCTAGACTCTATTATAAATTTAGTAGTACATAATCAACAATTAGCAAAACTTTAGTGACTGTTAAATGAATATATTTGCTCTAAGGTATAGTTCCGCGCGTGGCTTAGAGCTTGGCAAAAGCTTTCTTAATCCTATAAAGCGAGAACTATTCAATCGTCTATCGACGAGCTTCACAAAGCCGATAAAAATCTGTTTTCCCTTTCAGTTAATCACGTAAACGTATTACGTAGATACGATGTCATTTAATCGATCTTTATACTGTGATAGTATAAAATAGATTTTAATTAATAATTTAAAAATATCAGTTTTTTATTATAGTTAATAAGAATTCTAGAGAAAAAAGAAAAAAAATTCTTAATCTGTGCGACTTACGAAACCTCTATGGCTTCTTTAATATTCATTTAAAATAAAGTTGTTTGTACCTATTTATCATTGGGGTGTGGGGTTCAATAACTTTGTACGCTAATTGGAGATCCAACAACAAAATGAATGTTGTCATAGAGCCACGAACTAACAGATAAATTTTGCATGTGCAAATGGATATTGTTTTCAGTCAATACAATAATGGTAGAAAGGTTTTGTAAAATCGGTGAGTATTTTTCTGATAAGTTATATTTTATTTTAGAACATTAATAGTGTTGTATTACATCTAGAAATAAGTTATCTGTTGTTAAAACGCTCCTAACTATTTTTTAAAGTTTTTTATGAACTCGTTTCCTTATTTATTTTAACAAGGTTAATTAAAGTAGGTTTAAAGTAACGTTTAACATTTAATTAATTTATATTTAAATACGAAGAAATTTACTTATTAAAAACCAAGGAATTTTTGAAGGATTCAGATTTGCGTGTTGTTGGCTCATTTTAACTTCAAAGCTTTTAAAATAAATACGAAGCAAGTTTAATTTCATTGAGGTCACAGCATGCGACTCTATGTTGCCGTTTCCAATGAAGAAATAATTATTCTTAATTATTTGATTACCTGGTTTTAATAGTAAAAGAAATGTTTTTTACTCCTTTTTTTTTCAAACTATTAAATGCTATAAAAAGATTATTTGTTCAGACAAATAAAATTTTTCCAACTTAAGTGACGGAAAGAAAACACATTCAAATTTGAAAAGCTAATAAGACTTAATTGTGTGTTTTTTTTTAAATATTGACTAATTAACTTTCTATCAAGACTATGTTCTGCTACAACTTACATATGTTAAAGCTTGTTCGAATGGATGCAAAAACCTAGGAAGCTATGTGGAAATACACTAATATAATTTGTTAGACCTTAGTTATCACAAAATTATCACTAACTGGGGTTACAATTTATAATCTTCACGTCTGCAAAGAACAACATTTAGAGGAAATGCGAGTCATTTATCGTTGTAAATGAGTTGCGTAGTAAAGGGTAACATAATTAATTCTGGCGGCGTAGCACGCAATACTTATAAGTCCTCGAGAATTAAGCGATATTAGTGCTTTAGAAGCGGAAGCGGTTATCGCGCTTATCGCTGGCTAACGATACAAAGCAAAATGCATGGTAATGTTTACACAAGTAAAAAGTTCTACGAAGTGAATTTATTGTGAATTTTCACGTATTTTATCTGAGTACGATTTTAATGTATTTTTCAAAAATATTATATATAGTACAATGTAACGTTTAAAGTGTTAAGTAGCTAATAAAAGCTTGTAGTTTAAAATATACTAGTGACTTTCAAAGGAAAACTTAAACCTATAAAAGTTTATGAAGTATGTATGTGATGTAAACATTGTTGCCATACAATTGTACTCTGATTATTAACAGAGTACGACGACTATATTAAAATAAAAATTTTATAGTAAGAAATGTACTGAATCAATATATGAGATGTAAAATGAAAACGTAGTTAAAAATCTTTCTTGTGTAACTGCAGTCAGTATATTATAGTTATTTGTAATCTTTATAACTTCTATAATTTTAGAAGTAACAATAATATTTCATAATAACTAACTACTTCTACTACGTGCTCTTGATTTTTATATGTTATGTGTTTTTAACGTGATATTATTGTTAAAAGGTTAGATGAATAAAAAATCGAATAGGAAGTTAACCAAAACCAAATCTAGTGGTAGTTATTAAATAAAGTTTAATAATCATGGTTTTCCACTTCGTAAAAACATTTGTATGAATATGTTTTAACGCATATGTTTCTGCAGTGTAAACTGACAGTAAGTGTTGTTTGCAGTGCGACACTTTGTGGCGTGCTGGTGGCGGTGTGCGCGGCGTGCTGGCGACGCACGCCTTCAGACAAGCCAGAGGACGTGAGCGACTGCCGCGGCGTCTACACAGTCAGCTCAGACGCACGATTACAGGTAAATGCGTACGCGCACATAGTTTATGCGCAGTAGAGTCGGCAATGTCAAGCTGCTTTCTGTGACCATTTATAGATACCACTAAGTGCATTGGGACTTGACTCTTACGAGTAGAATAACGTTAATATTAAAAATAAAAATATACAAAGAAAACCTCTGTGATTAAATTTACATATAATGCATTAAAGCAAATGCCTTGGCTGAATTATTTAAAAGTCGTAGAGCAATAACTACACTGCAACCGCTATGTTCTTCGTTTAAATATTTCAATTATTATTACAACTTTGTAGTTAATTCATAAAATGAGAAAAGATAATTTGATTTACTTGTATATTCTTCAATTTACCGTCTTTGCATCATAAAAAAAAAATCATAATTTATTTATTTTGACATAAAACTCACGAAAATATATGATAATAAATATCTGTAATACACTTTAAAATGTTATTCAATATTTTTGTTTGTACGAGTTTCAACACTTTTATTTTTATTTTTTACGGCGTTATATTGCGCATACGAGAGTCGTTCACGAGCCTTTACCACAGATATTAAACTAGATTTTAATCAACCTGTATAAGTTCGACGGCGAATGTGTTTACACGGTTATTATACAAAACCCTGTATATACTAAGCTTAGAGGATTTCCTTTGATAACTACATTCGCTTTATATCTTTTGCATCCTAACTCATTTCCAAACGGGTAGAAATATAGGTAAAAAAAGAAATATAGTCCAGTGTACGCTTATAGAAGATCTATGGAGTAGTTTTTGAGTTTATTAAAATTCTCTTTAAAATTATAATTCGTCATATCATATTTTATTCTATTCCAATTACATAAATCCGTTATGTTTTTAATCAGAAATTGATACGCTTTTCGAATTAACTCAATGTGGGGGAGTAATATTATTCCAATATATTTCAAAGTGCATTTAGTTCCGTTATGACCGCGACTGAACTCTGTTTCAACATAAACTTTTCCAATTTATTCCGTTATTAAGTTAATTGAAGCAAATTCTATCATCCGATGCAAATTATTTTTTTAAAAGAATTGACAGTTAATTAGTTAAGTAAAAAAATAATAAAATTAATAAAATAGTAATATTTTGCAAAGATATCTTTCTTATAAATGCGAATGTTTAGATCGATGAATGAATGGGTGTTCGTTTGAAGGTATCTTCAGGACGCCTCAACGGATATAGAACATAGTCGTGGAAAAACACATAGGCGGACATGACATCCGCGCGGACGGAGTCGCGGGCGACAGCTTGTATTGAATAATATTTAAAAGGAAATTACAGTTTGGCAATTTGCGTAGGCATTTAAAGGACAAATGCCTCTTAATCTAATTAGCTTAAATATGCCTTTGAGAATGTTCGTTTTTTTTTTTTCTTTTTACACCTACAACAAAATATTCTAAATTCTTTCCATAATTAATTTACGGTACGTGCGTAACAAAATATTTAAGAACAACAAACAGGATAACATACCATTTTCTTACAAGTGAATTCCCACTGTTATAGCACCAGATATTTATATTGACATCTCTCACATTCTCTTTGAAGAAAACAGAGACAACAATAGAGTTTTACACATGTACAAACACAATTTTGACCTCGTGTAAAAACAAAGTTTATTTGCATAATTTTAAGAATGCGTTTCTGAAAATTTGCAAATGTGGTAATTCAATTTATTTGTTTACTTAATTAAAATTCTTTATTTGAACAAAGGCCAATAGCAAAGCTAAACTGAAGCTCGCCTCTAATTGAAAGTAAATCAAATTCATTTATAATTCCTTTGTTATTCAACTGAAATGCAATTGAAGCTTGTTATATAAACAAAATAGGAATAAATGCAACAATTATTTATTCTAAGTACCTAAATTGTTTGATTCAATTGGTTATTAAAAAAATAAGTAATTCTTGCAATCTCAAACCACTATGGTCTACAATGGGCTACGCTGTAGCTACGACGTGCTACGCAAGCTCCATTATCGTAGCATCTTGTAGATATTACGTTTATGGGTTGTTTATGATTACTGGTTTATTTATATGTAGACTGAAATTATTACATAGTTACATGCTTAGGCTATACAAGAACATTGTCATACCAACATAGCTTTATGTTTTATAATTCTACTAGCTGTCGCCCGCGACTCCGTCCGCGCGCAGTTAATAAGTTTATATGACACGTTCGTAGATTTACCATAGCAGCGCCATCCATTGATTACTTACTCAACCCAGTCGAAAGGTATCGACATCTGTTAGAATCATTTGGAGTTAACAGATAATTGTGACTATCAAATAATAACAGACAAATAATTAGCAATAAATTAAAATTGCGACTATAATTTGAGATTTAAACTATCCTATCTCTCAAGTTGGATCGAACTGCACATGGTGTGCGAATTTTATTATAATCGGTTAAGTGGTTTAGGAGTCCATTGAGGACAAACATTGTGACACGAGATTTATATATGTTAAGATGACATCGATTCCAGTTGAAAATAGACTCTATCAATAATTAGATTAAATTTCAAAATCTACAATTTACCTTTGAACATACCACACTTTATAACAGGCAATACCTGTCTGAAAGTCTTGATGATAGCATCTTGTAGCGTTTCTTAGTCGTTGTTGACTCGAAAGCTATTTACTTGGCGGTATTATCGCTAACGAGCGGCTGCTGGGAGCTAACGCGGTTAGCCCGGGGCACTTCCGTCACGGGATTGTAGTTCCGCCCAACGTTCGACGGCGATGGCCCAAGCAATATACGACTTTATGGACTAGTGTTTTGTTAATTTTTGTCAAATTCACAAAGTATTCAGATGCGTTTAGATTTTAGTTAATTGAATTTATCTAGATTAGAGCATAGAGCTTGTTGTCTTTTTTAGAACAAGTTTGTTGGATTTGGTTAGGCTTAGAAGTTTTGTGTATATTTTATCAAAGACAGAAAGACACACACACACACAAACTTACATTTTCCTGTAAGTACTTTTTCAATCTGTTATTAATGGAGTCATCGCTTATAACACCGAAACCAGTACACTATTGTTACTGTTACTGGAATATCGCAATGGAAACTGGACTATGCGGTTAACAAATTCAGTATACTATGTCTCAAAAATAAAAGCTAAAAAATTACCAAGCAAGACATTCAATTTTTAATGATTTATTCTTAGGAAACGAACAGAATTAATAAGAGTGCAAATTGAATTTCATATGCGAGTTATTGTGGTCGGACAAGAATTAAATGAATGCAAGGAAATGCTTAATATTGTTTATTTGTAATAAGTTACAGAAAAAACTGACTTGTGTATTATATTCAAAATACTCTGCATTTAGATACACACAGTAATGTAAGAAGTTTTTAAATTCCATATTTCAAAACGATTCATAGTTATGTAGTTTGAATTTTATACATTTAATATTCATTGTTATGGTGTTTTTATACAAATATCATTAAACAATAAGCTTTCGCTTTCCATTTCACTAAGAAGATGTTTAAGTGTAAAATTTTAAAATTCCTGGTTCGTAACAAAGGCTGTAAAATGCTAAGACATTTTTTAAGTAACAAGCCGTTTTCTATGGACTCGCAGTTGCGGTTAAAACATTGAAGTATTTTAATATTCAGTCTTCGTCCGCGAAGTAAATGTGTGCGGAAAATGAAACGTTTCTTTTAGATTAAGAGGTTTTAGGTTTTATAAAGTTAATGCAGTTAATCGAATAATTTTAAATCATTATACTGTTTGACAGTTAAAGTTAGATAATACCATTTTTGCAAGCAAAAGTACGACTAAAAGTTACGATTATAAGGTACATATTGGTTTAAACTTGTTAATTATAATAAATTAAAAGATCTTGTTGTGTATGATGACAAAGATTATAAATATAAAAGAGTATTTTAGGTCCCTCTCCTTTAAAGTATGACAATTTATTGCAGTTCAGAAAATTACTGATTCTTTGACATTCACATGTCATTATGTTAATTCTATCTTAATTATATTGCTCATTCATTAATATGGTTTCACGGTTTGGCCTAGCCGATATACCTAGGTATTAATTCATTAGTAAATTATAAAGGCTTCTCTAAGCTATGAAACGATTAAGCTGTTGGTATTTTTAACGTATAATGAGAAAAATGAACTGTCACATTTAATTGTTTAATTATCATTAAAACAGTAACTTAGTGTAGTTTTTGAGTAACTTAGCACCTTAAAGAGACATGTATGTAAATGTATAAATGTGGAAGTGTTTGAGGTGTGTCACGACCTCGACAAATGTAAGTCTGTGGTCTCTGCTTACCACTTTGTTACGGGCGTCATTTGTGTCGTTATTGCTTGTAACTTATGGAACTAAGGAACTGTTTAAGTAACGGAAGTTAGTGTTACTTAATGTTACTAAGTTTGTTAATGTATACTTGTCAAAATGCTGATGGATATCAGAAAACTTAGAACCATGGTAATTTGGTTACCATAAGAAGGAAGTAAGCAAGGTATAAAACATGAAAAATAAAGGTTTTTTTATTTTCACCCTAAAATATTGTATTTTTAAGTAACATGATGAATTTATACTTCATAAAGCTAAATAATAATATACACGAACGTCGACGTCGCGTCGCCTCGTGTCCTGTCGATATCGATAGCCACATGATCTAAGCGACCTTGGTACGGGATTTAATTACTTAATTTTTTTAAAGTTATTTTCTATATAATTTTTCATGTTTACATTTAGATTTTTCATCAATTCTTTTATGGAGATTGTATTTTTTTATGAAATAAAAACTTTTGGAGCTTCTTAAGGAAAGGAGGAGTCTTAATAAAATAATTCAATTCTAATGAACCCTAAACTTCCTAGCAGACACACGGCATAAAAGTCCATTCATCTAAACAGTAATATTGGCATCGCTAGTAACATAGCTTGAAATAAAACTAAGAGCTAACAAGAAATGTAAATCATCAATCTGTTGGTAACTTAATTTTCGAGCTACGGTTCGTTTCAATTAATTAAAGATACCAAATCTGAAGTAAACAGAATGTCTAGTAATTCGTCCGTATGTCCGGGACGATCGTAATCGTGTTTGATCAGATGTGGGTCAAGTTCGCGCCAGACCTTGGGCTGAAAATAGAATCACCGGAATAGCCCTCACAGACTGTTTCGTGTTATTTTTAAATTTTTGATTAAGAAAAGAGAATTAATAATGATATTGTAGAAATAGGTAGTAACTATTAAACATATCCCTAATTATCGAATTTTTAATTTAGAAATTTGCAAACTAAGTTAACTTGTGTTAAAATATATCCCATTTTTTGTTTGTTACTGTTATTAGTCAAACTTCACATTGAAATAGAAAAACATAATTGTATTTTTGTTAATATTTTGTTACAAGAGCGCCGCTTGTAAAAGCATAGTTGTGAAGCTAGAGCTCAGTATCATTTAATAATATTAAAATATTTTAAATAAAAATTTCTAGGTCGCTATCCTCCGGCCAGTGGACTGATTATTATCCAGACTTTTAAGCGTCTCTCCAGGCGCTACCGTATAAATAGCCGATTAATATCTTCCCAGTATAAAGAATTTACTGCAGAATAAAGCCAACTTTACATTTATACTTGAATCGTAACAAAACAATCGGTTTTATCGCTCTCGACGTCGCGTCGTAAAGATTTAATAAGATTTTGTTTTCTGCGACAAAAATAATCCACATAAATTAATCTTTTCCAAATATAATTATTTATCAACTAGTACCCAGCACTTAAAAGGTTAAATTGCTGTCGCAATCATTTACTGGACCCTCTTTAATTGATCGCTAAGGGACATATAGTATATTTCTTATACATAATATATACTTACGTGATATTACTTGATGACTGTGAGTATTGAAGTGAATACTAATGTATGATATAAAACATAAAAACCGATAGTGTTTTTATGATTTTTCTCTAGTCCATCCCTCCTAGCATACTTCGAGTAGTAGAAAGCGATAAAAGCTATGATATTATCGGCTCGGGAAATGTATCGCAGACTTTCTGGTATGAAATAATAATGACACTAATAACACTTATTGGATATAGTTCTTCAGTAAATATCAGCGTAATATGTTCTTAGCTGATTAAGATGTTTCATATTTTAGGAGCCAGATATTAATTGAATTAACTATATCATAACACTTTTGTTTTCATGTTTTCCTTCAGATGTTCTTACACTAATATTATATAGATTGGATTTTTTTTTACTAAGAAGCTCTAATACTGGACTATATTTAACAGATCAACGTACAAAAGTCTGGCTAAGTATTATTTTTTTTGCATTTTATTTTAAATTGATCATAGGTTTTAAATAAAAGCAAAACGGTAACTTAGTTTTAAATGAAAAACAAGTATTCGCCCGTGGCTTGTTCAACTTTAAACAAATTCCATAAGACGATAAAAGCTCCTGACTTCAGGCAGTCCCAGACATCTACTTAACTATTTAAAAATTTGCATAGTCTTCCCAGCGCTTAAGTGTCTCGCCGGGTAAATCCTTTTGTTGGTGCTTATTATGTAAGTCGATATAGATATAACAAAATACATACGAATCGAAACTAATATGGGAAATGCTTATTTGAAGCACATAAGTATGTGTCCTTCCAGACTGTGTTCTACATCTATGCCAAACAGTGTGATTCATGCAGCTGTTCTTGAGGTACCTTTTAACAAATATCCATTCAAACATTGGCATCTATATATATAAAAGAAAGTCGTGTTAGTTACACTATTTATAACTCAAGAACGGCTGAATCGATTTGACTGAAAATTGGTGGGCAGGTAGCTTAGAACCAGGAAACGGATATAGGATAATATTTACCCCGTTTTCTATTTTTTATTCCGCGCGGACGGAGTCGCGGGTAAAAGCTAGTTTATAATATTAGTAAGATTTAGTCATTAAAATGTTGTATGATAAATTAATTAATTTGAATCCAAATTCATCCATGATAACCAGCTGTTATAAAATTACATTCTTCATAAACTTACTGCGAATTAATAGTCAGAAATTCTTAAAAATTACAAACGAATATTTTTATTTGCAAAAAATGTAATATTTATTAGTTTCTATACTTTAATCATTAACCCATCGATATATTTATATTCTGGTTAGAGATAAGTATTAAGAATCTCACGAGGTTAAAGATTCGTATTCGCCAGATTTAACGAGCGGTGTTCGCTGGCTCGAAATAAAAATCGCATTTGTGATAATTGGTTTCGACTCGGCGGTTCTCTCCGGGCACATGCCTCAACGACTAAATAAGTGATAGTCTGCCTCCTGACGGTGGTTATACCCCTTCCACTTAGGGTATGCTTCCCTGCAAGCAATGTATGAACTTTTTCCACTAGTGAGGCTGCAATTGTACATAGAACAGTTGCTTGCAGTCAAACACGGACGGCAAGGAGAAGTTAGTTCATTTTTTCGGCATTGCCCAACTTGCCAAGCCGTTTGGTTGAAGTTGCCAGTATCAACTGCATGTTGCAGTCCGTGTATGGCCGCAATTAGTGAAAAGTGGTCCTACCGTATGCGACTGCTCTATCCCAGGACTTTTCTGTTCAAATGTATTAAAAAGGCGAAGAATTAACGGCTTAACTCGCTCAATGGGATAAAAGTTACTCACTAATACGTACAATTTTACTCATGTGGTAAAATTGCAGGTTTTAGTTAGAAAGTTTTATTTCAACTTTATTTTAGGTTAAACTATAAAATCCTTTTTTTACGAAACTAATACATTACATTATTAGACAGATAACTAATAAAGTATTAAACCTTTTTTGATGATTTACCTACTGAGTTTATTTAAGCGATTAGTGCTATCATATTAAATGAAGGCACATTACGACCTCAGAAATACTAGATTGCTATAGTCAAAGGCTATGATTTATGGCTGGAGAACGTTGAAAATTACTAACTCGTGCCACGAGTACTAATCTTCAATTCGATTAATAAAATCGATATAGTACGTCGCGTGTTCGTACACGGTCATCTATTATTTACTACATATATTTATTTCATGTTCTAATTTTTGGAATATCGTGTCGTGTAATGAACATTAATTTTGTATACTAATGGACTTTAGGAATAATATACATACAAGTTAAGCAAGTTATTTATAACCTTACCGTTGTACTGGAGGAACATTGACAGCATTAATAAAATGTCGTGATCTTTGAAATAGCAGATTTTATTTGAATGTTTCATCAGTGGGAACGCTGGAAAACGCACGTCATGTTTGAATTCATAAATTGCCACTCCGAGAGGGTTGTCTTATTGTTTTATTTTTTTACACTATTATTTTTTCACATTTAGTATTAAAATAACTGACAAGAAATCGATTATTGATGTTAATAGATTATAAAAGTTTTATAAGGTGACTTTCATAAGATCATTATCCATCGACTACTAAACATAACAATACTGGCGCCTTTTACCCTTGACATATCGATAACAAACTGACCTGGACATTTGGCCACGAGGTAATAATTCATTGTTCAACAGCAGTATCGTATTTCAAGTCTTTATCCATTACCGTTGGTTGTGTCGTTCTTTCAACCTTAATGTGTGCTGTTGTTTATCTTCGGTGCAAACAATGGGGCTGAGTGGATCTTTTCCGTGATATTCAATAGAAAAGTTATGTTTGTTTTGTTACATACGTTAATTATGCTATGTCGTTAAGCGAGAGTCTACGAACCGCGATACTTTTCTTGCTTAAAAAGGTTATTCTCTAATCTGAGTTTCTCGCTTATGTAGGTCCGTCGGGACCAGACAATGACTCTGTTTCATCCAGGTTTGACTGTACAAAAGTATCCCTTTCATTCTTATACAAAAACTAAGACGACAATGATTTAATACAAGTGTCACTAAGTAATATGCTTTTGAAATAAAACATATAATCATTGTGATGTTCAATCACTCACATTTCAGAGATATTTCTATTTGAAGATTATTTCATTTATAAATTAGTTAAGTTGCGTAGTCATTCGCTATTGATAATTAGGTAATAAGTTTGACATGTCCATCATATTTAACTTACCATTACAGATAGAATCTATTTTTTTAGGTCTGGTGGCTATTGTGTTCTACTTCTTATAGACATCTGAAATAAGAAAAAAATGAAATTAATTGAATCACTGGTTAATGTAAAAACTAAGTAACAGAAGCAATATTTACGATAAACTTTTACAAATAAATACGTATGTCTTTGAATTAGTTATTTTTTATCATAATTTGGTAAACGAGCGACGGGCCCCCTAAATTCGCCGAAATAGCGAAGTGCCCATTGACATCCGCAATTGCACATGCGTTGCCTACTTTTAATCGACGGAGGAGGGGACGCATGGAAAGGGGAAATATACTCTTTCTGTGTGTCCCCTCATCTGTCAAATCCATTTCCCTTTACGATCTTTTGATTATAAGAAAAGGGCCAGAAATGAAAGGGAAAAATATAGGCCTCCGGCACACACAAGCATCAGATAAAACTCGAAATCGCTTCACGTCTGTCTTCTGTGTGGTCGTGGTATTGTACCGGGCGAGCCGGCCTATTCGAACAACAGATGTTGTTGTTACTGGCGTCTACCACTGTTAGCTATATTTTATAAAGTAAATAACACGACAAACTGTTAGATATCAACAGCACATATAAATTAAGCACTTTTAACAACTATTATAAATTGTACCCCTATCACACTGGTCCAAAGCCTATATTTTACATAGTTGCGAAATAATCAGTGGTAGAATTGTGATTAGGTACGATGATTTACAGATTAGGGGTCATATTATCAAACCACTCAACACTGATTGATTGATTAGTTGTAAACTATCTAGGATTTGAAAGTATCCGCTAACGGTGAGGTTCCACTGTCGTAAAAGTTACCTAACAAATTATTGCCATCCCTGTTTTTTTTTTCTTCAGAAAATAGAGATAAATAAAATTCGTATATATGTGTTACGTCACTAGAAATTCACCGTAAAGTAAATAGAACTTAGAAAGTTGGATGTAATAATAATGCAAAATTTAACAATGCTTTTATCGTATCATTTCAATGGACCTCAATTGTAATTGAATAAAACGCCAGTCGCCTTCGATAATTCAGTAATACGGAGCTATTTTTACATTGAACTTTCTATCTGCGAGGCTTTCGATTTAATTATTACGCCGGATACTTACAGTCAGATAAAAAAAAAAGAAATAAAACGTAACATTCCTTTTCCAATTAAAATATACAAGTATAAATAATGTTAAAGCTTTCAGAAATCGTTGTTCCATATTTTTAATAGCAAATGGTTGCATAAGTATCTTAAATTTTAATAACATCGTCTCACATGGCATAGTGAAATATCCTCTCTATTTAATTACCATTGTACTTGCTTTGGGCAGGCCATTTAAATAGGTATTACCGCTTGCCTGTCGCCAGATGAAGGTGCTGTATGCAGAAATTACTGCGTTTCAGTTTGAAGTGCGTCGCAGTTAGCGAGTGGTTGAAGAGACACGAGACGTTACGTCTCAAGAGAACGCGTTATAACGCTGTACGCAGAATATTGTACGGCTAATTATATAGAAATTTTAAATCATAAACTTTGGTTATAATCCTATACAGATTAATGCTAAATATCATCTAAATTACTTAATATTGAAAAGTGCAATTGTGTTTTTTGCTCCACTTAAGAGAGAGAAGGACGATTTAATTTTGAATAAGTTACTGCCGCAACTCTTGTTTGTTTAGTTTATAATAGTGTGTTTACTTTGTCTGTAGGTTCAAGTAGAGCTGCCAGGCCCGCCGCCGGCTTACGAGACCGTCGTCGAGGACACGACCGATCATAAGCCGTGTCATTCGTTACAGGTAAAGATGTACATTAAATTTCCATCATACCTTAGCCCTGACAAAAGAAACCAATGGGTACTTAAACTCTTATTGTAATCTTGGCTTTGCGACGCTTATTTAAAACTTAGTTACATTTCAATATTAAGTTGATTAGAATGTAATTGCGTAAAAGAAGGAAACCTGTTGTTTCTGAATCAATTGTGTTTAAATTGAGCGTTAATTTTTATATTTTATATTTCCAGGAGGTGATAACGGAACCATGTCAGCGATGTCAGGCAGGTCGCGTCGACAGCGGCCTGCCTTCTTATGAAGCGGCGGTGCTACTGCGCGACACCAAGTTATAATATGCTTTATAGATCTTCGAAACACATATGTGACATCGCACCAAACATACTATAATAATATGTGTAGAATTATAAATACGTATTATAAGGGTAGATACATTATGTTTACTATGAGAGTGACATGTGGAATATGAGAATTTCGTAAGAAAATTATATGAGAAAGTTGTATGACCTCTAAAAATATGAAATGTATAGCAGAGATAGTTTAAAGATTTTTTAAAATTGAACAGCTCATGTGAGAAGTACTGCAGTGCTTGCTTGCTACTTAACATTGTAACAGTTTAAGTACAGATTTAATTAAATAAAGACTTCACTTGAATTAGCAAAAGTTAATGCTAGTTTAACACACTATTTACATAGCCCAAGTCCTTGGTTATATATAAAATTTATGATGTATTGAAGTATGAACAAAGTAACAAAGTATCGCTATAAATAGTAATCATAACACTGAAAGAGTACCTTCACTCGTTTTATTCCACATGCAACGAAAATAATTGTAATATTTCAATATATTTTCGTGACAGGCATTTCGAACTTAAACATGATGCAGTAGGAATCATAATCGCGTTGTTGTGAAGGTGTAATTAACAGAATATTAGTTAACCGTTCGTTTTGTTTATTTATATACAGGGGGTGAATTTATCAAGCTTATAACGTGAGATTTGAATGAAAAGCATAAATTATATCCATCAAAAGTGTACATTGAAATTTGTTCGTTATTGTGATGTGAATAGGTCTACATTTGCGTGTAAAGTTTCCACAACAATTAATTATACTGTAGGTGAACGTCATTAGTTGGCGGAGGCGAGGGGTGTCGTGTGAAGTTTAGTCGTTTTGCGAAAAACCACATAATTTAATACAAGTCTCTCCATAACACAGGGGGGTCGCCAGAGTGTATTGAATACTTATTGAATATTAAACTCACTATTTCCTGACATTAAATTAACATATTATATGAGGATGTTTAATAAATTTTTATTCGTCAGCAAACTACTTACTATCTATTTATGACTTCTTCTAAAGAACAGGAAAAATATTACACAGAAAATTTAGTGTTCCCCAGTAAAACACGAATAAAACGTTTGTCATATTTACGTGCGTTTTATATATTCTGTATCTGATCAATTGCGCCAGATTTGAAATTTTATAGGATACTTGTACGATCCTATCGCAATATATCGTGGGATTTTGCTCCGAGGATTTAAAGAGTAGCTGTTACTGAAAAATACGTGATTTGACTTCCGGTCATACCACTATCACGTGTTTCAGAAAAGACGATAATACGTAGCATAAGCACGTAGCGTTTTCGTAGCGCTTGGTCTACACTGTTTATGTTTTGTACCATTTGAGCACTGCTTTCATCAGGTTAATCTTGAAAATAAGATAAAATTAAACATTGAAACAATAATACTTTAAATCATAAAGTATTCTTCAGTTACATTTAAAGAGGTTCAGGTACGCGAATATCTAAAAAAAACTGTTTGTCGATTAACGCAAAATACTGTAAGAGGAAGCATCTATTTTAGGAATTTAACATAAATATTTGTATAAATAGGTATTATGTAAGCAAAGTATTAGTTTTAACCATTACATTGCTTCATTGTTGAATTTATAACATAAGAATGATGATGATCCTGAGTATCATCAGGATCATCTAAGGCTTTACAATCGTCAGTGGGTGGGTTAAGTAAAGCATTTTGGAATAGATACGAAGTCCTTTGCTTAGTTTCTAATATCCCCTATAGTTTAAAAACTTGTATGTTACAATTAATTACCATAACTTCAGTCTGCTCTAGTTTGTAACTATATAAGTGTAATGTAATTATTTTAATATTTATATACGCTTTGTTATGTATTAAATATATACTGTATGTAATCACGCTGTAGACAAATGAACTGATATGTACTAGTCAGTTATTTACTGACCTATTCTTATGACTAGGCTATAAGGTGGTGGTATAAAATAAAGAATAAATTATAATGTTTGCATTTTTCTTGTCATAGGTTTTGACAGAGGAGATACAAATTGTATCTGTTTTTTCAAAGAGATAAAAAGATGACAATACGTGTCAGTACAATAGTCACTGCAGTTTAAACCCACATTTAGCCTTTTCGTACACAAAGCAACGTACATCTCCGAAACTTACCTCTATATTGTACCCATGCGTTGCGAGTATCACGTTGCGCTTGCTCCATACACACAGCGTTAAATCGTCGACACGAGTTGTCTATTTGGCCAGTATAACCATAGCCATTACATGACAACTGTATAGATTTGCTTTGCCATCTTTAAAATCGCAGCGACTTCTCTCACGTTGAGTTTGACAAACATGTTGCGACAGGTAACTGTTTACAAATCTCCATGACTTTATATTGCGTAAGTCGTTTAGCGACTACATTCGACGGGATTCGAAGATTTACGCTTTCTTGTGTACGAAGGGCCTTATAATAATGTCTATCGTTGTACTACGATATATATTTCTGTTTTAAGTATAAAAATAACTTTAAATGAGTGCTTCAATAGTTTATTAAAACGAGTTTGCGAATTTGAAGTGTGCGTATAAAAGTACAAAACAGATAAATTAAAATGACAGACTAGATAAGGTTTTGGTTAACACCTTTCCCTCCGTAAAACAATGCAAAATAAGGAAGGTTCAAGTGAGGGTATTCTATAATAGTTAAGTTTGGTGTTAAAGTGTAAAAGCGGCCAATTTTCATTAAGTACGGATACTGTGAGCATTCTGACCGTAGCTACGTAAGGTTGGCGGACATTACCGACAGGTAGGATAAACAACGAAACGGTCACATTTTAGATATGAAAGGATCAAGGTAATGTTTATGTAACCTTAACTTTGCATATTCGTGAGCTAATTAAAACATTGCCTCTCAATACTACATACGTAGTTTAGAATATATTACAACATTTTGCACGGTCTGAATATAATTATATCCTAAAAATTTGTTTTTGTCAGATATACCTAACGTGCGTTTCTGAGACCAAAATCTCTATATAAAAAATATCTTCATCCATGTCATTATCTTTGACAACAGAGATAACAACATTTTTTAAAATAAGATTTTTGGCTAAGAAACCCACAGTTAGTGTGTATGTTGACTGTCGTGACACCGATCCCGGCGATGTTAATCCCTGAAATGACGCCTTGCTTGTTTTGTCGCATAAATTCGAAAAATCTTTTACATAAGATCCACGTCAAATACTTACTATGTAGATAATGTAGAAACGAGTAAAGCTCACTTCAATGACCAACATCGTAAAACGGCGTTTAAGTGGGAATCTGCGTCACCAAGTAAAACGATGCCCCGCACGCCATATCAACATTTGAACGATACACTTACATAAAAGTTCGTTGAATGTAGCTCTTGCAGATTTATGAGCTCCTAGTACTTGATTTAAATGCACAACAATGATAAGGTACAAAGGAAAAAATACAAAAGAGAAGAATAAAAGACGTTCTTTAAACACATAAATCGAACAAGAAATTATGTGAATATGAAAATCCATTTTATTTAAAACTAGCTGTCGCCCGCGACTCCATCCGCGCGTAATTAAAAGAACTTTATTAGTAGCTTATGTATTTGTCCAAACCATGCTTTACATCTATGCCAAATTTCAGCAATATCAGTTGAGCCGTTCTGAAGATATCTTCAATCAAAAATCAATCCATCAATCCAAACACTCGTATTAGTAAGATGTTATACAACACATAGAAAGTTTACCGAAACCAATAGAGATAATGTCGCAGCAAATCTAAAAACTAAATAAATTTACTTAGCACTAGAATGTCAGTTATAAGTTATTACTCATTGTAATATATATACTGAATAAATGTTGAGATTTCTAATGATGGCCCGACCTTTACTTTCTGAGTACAAATGAAACTTACTGAATCAGGCAAAGATTTTATGCTAACCACTTTGATTATTATTTTAATTTGAATTTTAAAGAAATATCTACCTTAGTCTCGGATAAGTATTTTTCCCTATTCACATTATCAATGTTAAATCGCAATTTTCAGTAAACGCATTAAAAAAAAAACATAATTTTTGAATCAAGGCAATGCTTTTTGTAAATCCTATCCACAACAGCTACATTAGAAGCATCAGCGCGTAGGAATTGTTTAACATTCAACGCACGCACACCAAAGCGGTCCATTTAAACGGCAAGGGAACGTGCGAAACTTAGTGCTTTTTAAACAGCTCCATAAATTGTCACCCCGCACTTGCATTATGAATAATTATATGATATATAATGATAGCGCACTTAATTGAATTTAAATTAAATTTACGAATAAATTGATTGAAAAAAAAAAGTGATTTTATATTTCTGCTATGCAAAGATTTATTGACATCACTTGTATAGCCTTGTGACGTCCGTCCCGTGTGTCTGAAGTGAGTTGAAAGTAGAGCCTTAGTAGAATCTATCTATCCTTTAGGAAGACATCTACTATCTCAAACAAAAAAATTATTAACCTGTAATATACCCTGTGAAACAAGCGAAATGCTGTTGGTTTCAAGTGTGACAAAATCAAGCTATAAATTCGAATACTGTCGTAATTTTTTTAAAAATAGTGTGCTATTAATCAAATAACTTTAAAAGTGTCATTAGTACCCCAATTCCATTAACTATTAAAATCTGATTTGAAAAATAAAAATCAACTTTATCGAAATATAGACGCCATATTTTGTAACTTGTAACAAAGCCTGCAAAAGTATTAGAAGTGGTTTCGTGCACGGTGTTCGGCATTGTCCCTGTCGAGCTTCTTCATATGCTCTTCACCTATAAAGAGGCTATATCTTGTACCTCGCTATTCTAGTATTATAATTTAAACAGTAATGTTTCTAAAGTTATACAAATAATCTCCCTTTCCTTAGCTTAATCTACGGAATAGTTGGGCAATATTTTTTTGTTTTCCAAATCATTGTATCATTATTAATTTCAGTCACTTCCTTCTTTATTATGTCACCCTTCAAACAATCTAACTGTAGTTCCATATCTGAAGTTATACAAAAATAAAATTTAATTTTGCATTGTTTAGAGAGCATAAATTTAATCAAACCGTAAGCAGAACATACAAAATTAATTACGATTTCGTTTGAACTACAAACGGATTTGATTAGATTATTTAATAATTTGATAAATGTAATGAGAAATACTGTTACGTATATTTTAAATATTGGATTTGAATAATTAATTATAGAGAATTTGTAACCTAATTTTATGGTCAATATTATTTTATTCCATACTAAAACGGAGGATAGTAGATTGATTTGGTAGAGAGCATCTGTGCGACTGTACTGGTATAATGTAAACGCATTATGGTGTTACAGGACAGTAAGATAATATCAAAGTAATAATGACAGCATTAATTTAATTCTAAAATTACTTTAAGATTTATCATGATTATTTATTTTGATAGTGTCCTACTGTGTCGTAAGTTATCACGTCGCCATCTTTGATACGTCTGTTTATTTCGCCATAAACGTATGTTTTCCTATTTTCGGGATTTGGAAACGGGAACGAGAAACGGAATGACGAACAAAAAAGGCGCGTAGTAACAAAAAAAAGTAGTGTCGGTTTGAATATTCCCTGCAAAAACAAACACAATGATAGCATAAACTCTGTCCTAAAAATATTTGTAAAGATGTAAATATCGTGGCTCATCGTAGTATTTCAATAGTTTTACTTCTAAAAAGTCTTAGCAAACGATTATTACAACACATGTAGGCACCAAAATTGGTATATGAAAGTTTTTATGTCCTACTTCTATTATAAATAGCCAGAAAAAACATTTTCCGGAAAATATGTCTACGTCGTCTTAATAATAATTCTCTCCGTAAGTTGTAGGAAGCAGCGTATTTTAAGAATTGAGACGGAAAATATTTACCTAAAAGTTCTTTACTATTTTTATTTTGCTACTTTTAAATACTTTTTCTTTAGTTCACTATACGTCCCCACCGAGAGGCTCGGAGCCTGTCGTAAGTAAGATTGACTAGGTAATAGTCAACCACGCTGGTCCAGTGAGGGTTGGTTGATTTCACACATATCTTTGAATTTCTTTTCAGATATGTGCAGGTTGCATCACGATGATTTCATTTACAGTAAAATCGTCGGATAAATGTACACATCGTCCCTTAGCTAACAACCACGCATAAGTCATTTTTATTAACTTTACAGGAGACAAAAAAAAACTTTTTTTTTAAATCGATGAATTTTTTTTTGGTAATTTAAGGTTAAGATTTTTTTTTTTAATTTTTGTCGATTTATTCTATTTTAATTTCCTCCATCTAATGGCATTAAAATGTGAAAACTGCCAATTTACGACTTGAGCGGTGTTGTAAGCTAAGGGACGATATGAAAAACTGAAAAACACATTGGTACATGGTGGGTTTCGATACCAGGTCAAAAAGGTAACATTATGCTTTGTGACCCAACGTCAAGTTGATTTTTGTTTCATATTGATGACATTTATTTATCTTACATTTCCATCATACAAATAGCGCAGTTTTGGGAGCGTATTCACGACTGTTAGAGAACTTATCAGTGTCGTTAGCGCACACTGCTTGTGCAGGTATCTGATGCTTATTTGATATTTAGATGTTCTTATCTTACTCTCAATAATATTTTAACTGAAATACTTGCATATATAGATCTGTGAAACATTTGTATTGAGATATTCAATACCTGATTTTTATTTCAACTCTCCACATGACCTTTATATATATAAAATATATATACAATTTAAGTAGACTGAATTTAAAAGCTTTTTAATTAAGACTTCATCATTATTTTTTCGTCAATTATTATAAAAACAACAGATCAACTCTGTAAACTGTAACAACATACATAAAATGGAGCACTTTAACACAATTTAGCGTCGAATGGGTAAACATGTTTGCTTCTCTAAGAGGTAACTTAACTTTTAAATGACTTAATTGTTATTTTACTATAGTAGATCAATAAGTTACTAATAAACTACGTATTGTAAATAACCAACCATTTCAAAACAAGAAATACATTTCGTGTTTTTTACATTTAAATGTATGGTATGAAGCAGAATCGCTCTAAACAAGTGATAATTAGTAAAAAAAACTTAAATGCCAGTAAGAATGCAAATCGACAACTCACTTAATACAAATCGAGTGTCAAAAATGTGTCATGGACGAACGAAGAACAAGTTTATTTTATGTTTTAATTTTTAAGCACAAACCTTCAAAGCTTCACTAAAATATGTCCAGTGATTTAATAACATTGATTTCATATGGACTTACAAATTGAAGTTGCCACTCGACTTTTATTGTTGATTGAAGCAATCCTCAAGTGATTTGCTCTCACTCCGCACTCCGTATTGTTCTGAGTATTCACAAAGCCTCGGTGAAGAGGATTCAAATCCCTTTTATTTTATTTTACTTACATTAAAAAAATGTTTTGTCAACAAGAACTGGTCTGATTCATCGTGGCCCAGTTTGCGTCTCATGCATAGAACAAATGAAGATGCAAATGTCTTTTATAGTCTGAAATAAAAGCAATTTCATCAGTAACAGCCAAGTACCATGTAATTGCATCGGTCATTCAGTTACAAATCAGTCAGCCTGTGGCTACTTTTCTTTTCTATTGCCTTCTATTGTTTAAGAAACCATTTTTGTATTCCGTTCGACGTACATGTTACTAATATTCGATATTAAAGTAGTTCATATAATATATCAGTTAGTTTGTACGTCCGTAACGACAGAATAAAAACATATAGTCATACTACATTATTATCTTTATTAAAACATAAATAGCGATATGTTTTTAACAGTAGGTTGACACGGAAGTAGTAAATATAACGATAACAGTTATTTTCAAATATTATTGTAAAACTTACGATTTAAATCCATAACTTCATGGTCTGTTTAAGCATCCCGCAGTCAAAACCTGGAACAATATAAACAATATGTATTCACACAGACTTAAAAACATTCTCGTAGTAAAAATGAAAGCATGATCTATAAGTGTAAAATCTACTTCAAAACTGGAGTCAACGATGTGTTTGTCAAAAATAACCCATTATAAGATACCCTTTACTGATAATGATCTAAAGGTAAAGTTCAAGATGGCATCATCATTTCGTACACTGAATTGGAAGCCACTATCAATCACATTTCAATAGGAAAACGAAAGGAAGGGCGAGGTATAAGGAATAATAAATTGTATAGGTTGATCACCATTCTTCGTGCCAGTCATTAAGAAAAATTACGTGCCGTTTGATTAATGGCCAAAAAACATTCCTCGGCCCAAATTTATCGCTAACGATTTTTCATCAGGCGCTATTTTTATTAGTGTTAGATTTTCTTTAAAATTAAATTTATAATGTCTAGTAGTTACTACATTCACTGAAATATTAATTTATATAATTTAAATTTCCTGTACATTGTAAAATTAAATATTTTCACTTATATTTGGCCAGTAAAAGACCGAGGTTAAGAAATTGACTGTCTCATTTCATTTATTCTAAAAGTTACAGTCTTAACTTTACAACGCTTTAACTTCTTGATTAGGACCACATTGTATTGGCAGTTGTTAACAATTGCATTGTTTTAACACAAGCTGGCTGTGATTCGAGTGACGCGTATTGATGAAGTATTAAGTAATTACATATTTGACGTGTTTGCAGTCCAGATTGATGGATCACTGCATCGGCTATTATTTTTTTTATACTCTCACAATGTCGTCGCACGGCGTCAGTTCTGGCAGGATAAAAGATGGACATTGATGTCCTAAATCTATCTAACGTTAAAGTTTCTAACGTTTTAACGTTAGAAATTTCTGTGATGTACTTCAATCGCAAAATCAAAGTATAATAGAACTGAGAATATTGCAAACATATTTGTATTTATAGCTCACTCTAGAGTACCTTGTGTCGAGATTCTTAGGCATATATCTTTTTTTACATTATAAGGTGGCAAAGGAGCAAACGGCCATCTGAATTCGCCGAAATAGCAGAGTGATAGCAGCCCATTGACAACTGCAATTGCAGATGTGTTGCGTGTTCTTTTATTTTTGTTCTTTTAAAGAACGGAGGAGGGGACGCACTGAGAGGATATTTCCCTTCTTATGCGTCGATTCCTCCTCGAACCCTCCTCAAATTTTTCCATCCTTTCCTTTATGAGAAAAGGGCGTGAAGGGGAAGAAGACTAAAATTAGACCACCGGCACCACACAACTTCCACTTTACCCCTGTCTTCTATATGGTCATGGTATTACACCGGGTGAGCTTGCCCATTCTTGCAACAGATATTCTTGCTTGCGTCTACCACTGTTAAAATGTGATTTGTGACAAATTGACATGTATGTAATTTGTCTACCTTGTCCGTGAATACATCTCGATTTTAAAACCTGAGGAAGTGGAAAGTATTTGATCTGCAATATCTTATCAATATAAGCTCATGGTGTCGTGTCTGTGCTCTAGTATGTGAGCTTAAAACTACTTTATACCGCTCACAAGCTTCTTCATGTTAGTACAGCAATGTGTCGAAAAGTCTAACTAGGCTAGAAATAAATTTTACAACATTAATTGAAACAATATTTCTGATTGGCAATTATTTTACAAAGCTGTAATCCTTGTTGTTTTCAACTATTTCCAACTTTCTCCAACTTCAGTTCATATTTTGTTAGTTAAAATAATTAGAATTATTACTATTCGTGTAAAACTTCTTTGGATGTTTTTCAACAAAACTGGAGTTGATATACCAATTAAACGAAAACCACTTGCTATCCTTTTATATTTATTGGTGGTTGATGAAAGAATAACATCCGTGCCTTCGATAAAAACCGCTAGAGATGCGCCGACACAGCGTATGCGGTTCCTGGTTTTCGAATAGTGAATAAATAGAGAGTGCTGTGCCCTGTGTAGGGCTGCCACATAGGTAAAAATATTAATCAGTAGGTACATTACTTCTACAAAAATATATTATAAATATTAAAAAGTATGGCTTGGTATTAGTTTTCCGTTAATTTATTAAATTATATATTCCGTTTATTCCATAAATTATATACTAAATTATGTATTAAATTTCCACGAAAGAAAAATATAAAAGTTTTAGTCCATCTTACAAGTCCAGTCAATCAATCCAGCATTTGACCTAAATTAAGAGCGAATCACTATAAATTAGACTAACTACGAATAAAGTACTAAGTATTACTTTATAAAACATTTACAGAGAATATAGGTATTTCATGTGAGGAAATGCCTCAGCGCCTGCCTTAACGGGGACAAGAACGGATTACGTCGCACTAAGAGCCCACAACCAGTCATAAGGAACCTTATGCTCGGCTTATCGTAAGAAACAGTTGCCATATTAACATATACAGAGTGACCTATCCCTAATTACTGACAAACGTCCTGCAATTAAAAATTTAACGTCGTATAAATATAAAATAAAAGCTTCAACTAGCATCTTAAGAAGTTCTCACTAAACGATTTTATGAAGGGTCAGATATAAAAGACAGATAGTTTAGAGACTGGGCGCATAATAAATTTGTTTTATTTTTAGCCTGATCATTGGCTGTTTGTTCTTGGGATTCCGCATTTGATGATATTACTGTTTGATTTTTTAAATGTTAAACCGTGGTAGACGCCAGGAACAAGAACATTTGTTACACTTATAGACCAGCTCGACCGGTGATATCACGCCACACAGAAGACAGACGTGAAGTGGAAGCAATTCCGCGTTTAGTCTGAGGAGTGTGTGTGCCGGAGGCTTAAGTCCTCTTCTCCTTCCCACCATTTTCTTATAACGATAGAATGGCAAGGACAAGTGGATTATACGGAGAGAGTTGTGCATGGGAAGGAGAAATACTGTTTTACAATGCGTCCCCTCCTCCGTCGATTAAAATTCTGCATCTGCAAGCAATTGCATCTGCAATTGTCCATGTATATGGGCAGTGGTCGCTTTGCTATTTCGTCAAAATTAGATGGCCGCTTGCTTCTTTGTCACCAAGCATCTTTGCCGCAAGTTATTTAACTGAATAAAGGATGAATTTTAAAGAGAAAAAATCTTTTAAATAATAGTTAAGTCTGTTATCAGAGAATTGCCATCCCCCGGGTCTATTCGGTAGCCACTTCAGACAGCGTCCGCGAGAGGTATATTGAGTAACATCGAATGCTCATTCGGTAGATTAAAAAGCACTATTCAAAACCAAACACGAGTGCAGTAAAGGTATTCTTCATTCACTATTAATTTTCATCAATAAAACCGTATGAGGTTAATTTTTTTATTTTGATTTTGACACTTGATCACTTTATTATATTTGTCATCTAAATTTTAAAATAAAGAAAACATATTGTTTGAGGTACTTTGATAATCTTCATTATAACTATAAAATTCTACAGCCTTGTATTATATTTCTTTGTTTTTTTTTCAAACAGATAGACATTAATATGGTAGTTATACTTTTCAACTAGAAACTACTTTTGAGAGCTAAAATAAATATGATTTATAAAAAAACCTATAAAGTTTTTTATAATATTATCTACTATCTTATTCTTTTGTAAATCAACATGTTGTGCAAATCAAATAAAAAAGAATTTCATTAAATCTGACATTCGTAAAATCTGGGTTTTCCACCGTGAGTTTAGAGCAAGTGCAGACAATAAAATTCTACGCTACCTTTCTGGAGTCTAGACACACGCCGGAATGCCTTTGTTTCGCTGAGAATATTCTAGAACGATTAATTTTTTAATGAATAATTAAAGTTTTTAGTGAATAGTAGATTCGACTGCTGAGTAACTATCGAGCTAAATACTGGTATACTAATATCTGTTGCGAAGCTACTATAAATATGAAATATAAGGATTTTAGATTTTGTTCGTCTATAAGACCCTTTTTCTACTAGCCGCCAGTGGAAATAGTTTGTAGATTGCTCGTATATAAACAGCAGTAACGCACAGCTACTCGCTTAGTCAAAAAGGGCTTTTGTATTTACAGTTGCATTTGTAATCAACTACCAATAAAGTAAACAGTAAGTTAGGCATTGATGGACTCCCACTAATTAACAGGACGCTTGATGCTTCCAGGAATTAGCGAAACTCCGCGAGAGTTTACATTGTAAGGCCAACACGAATTCTCAGTGTTAGTGTTTGAAAATTTGATGAGTTGTCCATATACACGAGCGCAGGTAATTGGAGTGTAGAACTGTTACGTAGTTTGAAGGTTTCGGATGAAAGGAGATTGCATGTAGCTGAGATACGTATGCTAAGATGGAAGTGTGGTGCAACTAGAAGGGATAAAGTAAAGAATGTGTATATGAGAATACTCTCGTATACACATTCTTTACTTAATACTACAGGAAATTTGAAAGTAGCGCCAGTGATCGAGAAATTGAGGAGCAGAAGGTTAGCGTGCTTTGGACATGTTATGCGGAGGGATGATAATCACATAAACGAAAAAGTAATGAGATTGAATGTGGATGGCTACAAAGGTAACGAAAGACATAAAAATGTATGGATGGATTGTGTGAAAAAGGACATTCGTAAGTAAGGGGTGAATTCAGATATGACGGCTGATAGAGATGTATGGAGAGATAAGAGCAGGTTGATGTTGAACTGATAAGTATTTTATTAAATTGCACATTTAAATTAATTTCAGTAGATGTTAATCTTAATATGTTTTATGGTTTATTATTTCCTTTTTCCATATACATTTATAAATCCATTTCAAAAAATCTCTTTGTCTTATAAGATAAAGTATTCGAAATATAAGATAAAGTAAATAATATTCAATCTTATTCACGTAAACTTGACTGTGAGTCAACTTTTAAAAAGTCACCGCTATTTGAGCAAAGTTTCAAATAGAAGAGGTATGAAATTGCAGAAGTTTCGAACTTGACAAAATTATATCACAAAATTATTGTCAAGAGTCAAGATGTACGATACAAATCTCCAGATAAGTGGTACTTATTAAAAGTGTCAGAAAGTTTTTTCTCTACATCATCATCATCATCATCATCAGCTCACTATACGTCCCCACCGAGGGGCTCGGAGCCTACCCCAAGTTAGGGGTGACTAGGCCATAGTCAACCACGCTGGCCAAGTGCGGGTTGGTTGACTTCACACATATCATTGAATTTCTTCTCAGATATGTGCAGGTTGCATCACGATGTTTTCCTTCACCGTAAGAACGTCGGATAAATGTACATATGTAAATCGAAAATCGAAAAACACATTGGTACATGGCGGGATTCGAACCCAGGACCTGCAATTTGCAAGTCAAGTGCTTAACCCCTGAGCCACCGACGCTCTACATAACGAATTTATATTAAGAATTTCATAGAAAAATTCTCTCAAATATTCCAAATGGTAAATTTCAATAACTTTAACTTAAAGTTACCTTAACTTAAAGTTTATCTTTGTTACTATTAAAATATCATAATTAAAAATATAAGACATGTAAGAATTAAATAATTTGTCGGGATATAATCAGATAAGAAAATATGTTTTTCTGTATGTCCTCTCCTCTGTCTATTACACTTAACATCAGGTGACCCTCGTTTGCTATAAAAAATCAAAGGAAGGCTTTGAATTTCAAGTTTTTGAGAACTAGATATGGAATGTTCTTTGAATATATCCAAGCGGGCGTTTATCGTTGCATCTTCTCAAGCGCACCTTTACAAAGCCTCTCAAGAATTCGCACTACGGAATTTAATGTCTTTGCGCATTACATAAATTTTACGAATATTTGAAATGAAAACTTCAAAGTTATTCAATAAACAAATGTCGTTGTTTTATAATAATAAATACAATAAGTTGTAATTTGTTTTATTAAGACCAATATCAAAAAGTAATGACTTTTTTTTGTAAATTTTGTTTTATTTCAGAACTAATAATATCCTCGATGACGTTTAATATTTCTTTTATCGATAAAATTTTTTGGTTCGCTTTCTTAATTTTATGGAATCTGCAAGCGCAAATTCCAATAAAAAAGTTAAGTTTATGAAGTAATAAATTAAACTTCGTAATTAGTCGAATTAATTACTTAAACCCCATTAAAACTGCAGTAATTTCTTTTTTAATTGAACTAATTTATTGAATTTCTCAAAGTGTTAAGAACCTGTTTACATATTTATTAACGCCAGACAATTCATCCAAACAATTCCAGTAAGATATTCGATCCTAAATGGAAAGAAAATTTAATTAATTGACTCTACATAGTACATCTCTTTTACTCAGCGCATATTGTAAGTTTGTTGTCTAGTATATTGAAATTGTAATTAACATACGTACAGACGACTACATTATTATCTGTGACATGTCAGTAATTACTACAAGCCAAAATAACATTGGATTCAATTCTGTCTATACATTGTCTACTTACTGCGAGATAATTTACAACCTATGTACGACATTGGTTATATATATCTATACGTCTATCGTACATTATGGAGAATGAGTGATTTATGAGCGTTGTAAATAATATAACTAATTACATATATGTACATTATTCTGTGGTCTTCACTGCCGAAGAATTGTATTGTACAAGGGTTTAAAAACATGATACGTTTCAATTTGCCTAAGAACTGAAAAGAAGAAAATGCTAACGTTTTTCGACTTGAGAAACCAAAGAAAAAAATTTTGGACGAGAAATCTTATTTCTTACTAATATTATAATCTAGATGGCTGTATGAGTGGTTATTTGTTGAAGGTATCAAAATGGTTCAACGGATTTTCATGAAATTTGACACTGATGTAGAACATAGCCTGGAAGAACACAGGCTTTTTATTAAGTTTTGTTTTTAAATATTGCGAAGACGGAGTCTCGGGCAACAGCTAGTAATGAAACAAATGATGATCACTGTTGTTCCCGACGCGTATTTGTCCCTTTGACTTATATAGGTATACAAAAAGATTTTAATTAAATAGATGCGTATGAAAAATTGAGTATGGTAAGATTTTAAGTAACAATTCACTACACAGTATTCGATAGTTATACGAGATTGTTACAGACGTTAGTTTTAAAAGGAAGTTAGATTCAGAAGCAGTGAAGCGCATGGAACTAAGTGTTAAGCTTACACAAATTTGCATACGAATTTGTGAATGAGGACAGAGGGTAAGGCAATCGCCTGTTTAGACGTGACCAATAACACATTAAGTACAATACGAACTAGGAAGTGTATTAACAACTAGCAATTGTGAATATTACTGCTGCACGTTCGAGTCGCTAATTGGGCACTAAAGATAACCACTTTGGATTTTTTAAGTATTTTTTTTATATAGAAGGAATTCAATTAATTCATATTCCTTTTAAAAACTATTTGTTATGGTAGTCTTGCATGAAAGTATGTTGGTACCCAAAACGGTAGTGATTATAGGTTTGTTTGTTTATTTACGTAGCAAGGTAAAATTAGATTATAGATCTCCTATTCTATATATTCCTCCTTCTAAAGCTCAACAATAAATTGTACAAAAATAGAATAAAAAAGAAAAGCATAGCACTTACGTTAACATTTCCGTCTATCAAGTATATTTCATAGAATTTCCTTCGTTCCCGGATCCGGCGAAGTGGCGAAAGATTGCTTGTTCCTAACAGGAAACATAACAAATTGTTGTCTCGTGTAATTCTATAGAGTTATTCCTTTGCAGAACGGGCGAAGATTACGTCATAGCTGAAATGCACTTATGTTATATTGGCGTTCTAGTGATTTTCTAAATGTTACTGCAATTTATTTTCAAATATAAGATTAATGTTTTGTTGGTTAAGATGTTCTGTTATGTGTTTGTTTATTTGATTTGTAAATACAAATATAATTTTCATATTGTTTGATTTTAAAAAAAAACATGACGTTAACTAAGGACTGAGAGTCAGGGAGACAGTATTTTGATGGTCCATTAACAGGCCAAAAGGTTAATCCAAAAGATTAGATCTGATAATCCTATGTCCCAGGTAAGGGGTGTCTTAATAATTTGTTAATTCTTCTATCACTTTATTAATGACTAGAAATATGAAAACTACTACTGTTCTGGTGGATGATTAACCTTCGATTCTGGTTCCAATTGCAGAGACTTGCTCATTACAGCTGGTAATTAGCACCCTGTATCGGGAATCCATTAGTGGTTAATGCATTTTGGATAATATCGCAATGACAAAGTTAAATATGGATATACCGACATTGAATCGAAATATTACAATGAGCATTGTTATACATTTATTGTCGTGTTAGAAAATCAACTGCCGAACTTATAAACGTTAAGAGATCTCCCTTAGTGACCATTAAACGACTGAGTATGGGAGCAAATAAATTCATCAAATTGTTTTTTTTTTTACTTATATAAAGGAATTAAATATTTTCAAATTCTGCAAATTTAGAATATACGAGTATATTTCTCGTTGAAGTATCTTGTACGTTACGGAACAATACTTGAGCAAGGTAAGTAACGAACCAGTAACATCTCTGAGGAGTCGTGAAGTTGAACTGCGACTGCAAAATCCATTGGGTAATCTTGTAAACTGACGAGCTAGGCCGCTTCTTACAATTCCCAGTTAAGAAAAGCACTTTCCATGATGACATACGACCCAAATACAGCATTTTAGACTCATGATATAACTTTGATAATGAGATAAAAGTTTACGTAATGAGTTTCAGTCATAAAATTTTGGGCAATTTTTCATGAAACTTCTCATAGAAAACGTAATTCCATAAAAACTAGAACGGGATACATTTTTCAAGTTAGTGGCAAACCTTAAGAATTGAGAAGAGGCATTAGAAGAAAACGATAGAAGCAATAACTAGATTTTTCTAGATATTTTACATCATCAGGCGATATCCCGTCGATTATTCATCGCTACTATAAAAAAATGGCGATCTCGTAGTTTGAAAACTAAAGTATGATCAACTTCTGACTACTGAGTAATTTTGAATTATTAAGGAAGCGTCGCGACGCTCTTTGAGCAGCTGTACACATCGTTAGCTCTCTGGCAGCCTAAATAAATATTTCCTAGAATTCCTTTTTTCCGCTTCATTCTTTCTCCCAAGCCTGCTCGATGTCTATTTACATGCGAGTTAAACGTAATTAACGTTTTTATGCTCTCAAATCTTTTCCATGGAAATTCAATCGATTTGCAATGAAATAAAACTGTATAAAGCATGTATAATTTTCATCATTCAAGGTTCATTAGAATTATTCATTTTTTGTGTTATTTCGAATCTAAGTCCAACAGCAGCTTATTTTCCCGTTTTTGTAAATTTTTAATAAATATACCCATCGATGAACATTAAATAAAATTCATGTAGTTATAAAATGATAGTCAGTAATTTCTACGTAATTGTTATACAAAATAACTTAATAAAGTTAACAAACCGACGCGTTTTCCAATCATTGTTGTTGGCATATTTTTGAATAATTGATCGTAAACAAGTGTTTAAATTAACCAAAATGTATTTATAACATGCGTACTATTTTGTATATTTTATAACGGCTTTATTTAAAACTTTCTTCTTCATGTTATTATATAGAATTTGGAACAATACCATATAATGTAATAATAACAGACACATTTTCATTAAAACCATATTTGATTGCATAATCTTACTAATAAGGATGGATGTTTGTTAGAAGGTATCTCCAGAACGGATATCGCTGAAATTTGGCATAGATATAGAACCAATTAAGTTGTCTTTATTCCGTAGTCGCGGTAGACAGCTAGTTTTAAACATATTACGCGTGTGTCCAGTTGTTAGGCATTGTACTGGAAACATGTAGCATTGATGAAATAATCGCCAGTCAATAGTTACAGCGGTATCAGTCGGTAATAGCTCAAGTTCAAGTCGATATCCACTCGAATGTACCTAACACCGCTGGACATAGTATTCAACTGTATTTACATATAAAGACTAACTACTAAGACGTTATACTTTTTTATTCGTTTTTAGGTCTACAAAGAGTTAGAAAACCAATGTTCCAGATACTTATAGTTAAAATGTTTTTTTTTAAATATCGTTTGTTAGCTTTGTTGTTTGAATAGGTAAATCAATTCAGTAAAATTACATTTCCTTTTCAATATTGTTGGCGAACAAAAAAAATTATTTTCCGTTGTAATAAGATTCCACATCGTATTACCAAGATAATGAAAATTTAGAAGAGAGTTAATTGTATTCTTTTGTGTCTTGAGTTTACAATGATTCGATTGAATACGAATTTATATACAAAAATAGAAGCGTTTTTTGTAAACATCTATTTTATATTTTCATGTCACTGTCTTTCTGAGAACCAAGTTCCTGTATGAAACATATTGTTTTTATTTTTTTCAAAAATAATGAGAGGGATGATGATATGTTTTATACAGGGATTTTGGTCTCAGAAACCAATGATAAGTCAGTCAATAATATAATTAAAGAGTATAATGATTTTTTTAGTACCAAAAGACAACAAACATACTGCCAATTGGTATCGCTAGAACTGCGTCCAAATCAAAATTCAAGTGATAACTGCCCGAAGCCCTGCTATGAGTTGAAAGGTTTCACATACGATATCTGTAGTAAACAGATACGACATGTATTAAACATATCGTATCTGTTACGTTACGACTGTTCGTATCTGTTGTCTATAACAGAGAAGATAATGTACAGAAATAGTTTAATCTGTGAATGTAAGATTCAGTTATTTTCTACGTCAAGTAAATTGTTAGACATAAAACATGGGACCTGTTTTTATAAAAGCGAAAAGAGATTATTATTTCAACTTCAATTGTGGTCTACAAGATAGGTTATAATAATAATAAAATATGTAGCAGCTCTCTACTTAGTGGACGAGCGCTTCTACCAGACAATTAGCGAATTGTTTCAGCGAAATGCTCGTCCAACTCTTGAATAATTATGACTCATTGCGATGAGACTGTGATCTAATAAAGCGCTTTCCAAAATTGACATCCATAAACTCAATAGTTTGAATTGATGTTAACAGTTTGTAAAACGTTTTCAAAATTACATATTAAAGAGTAAAACAATAATCGGCAAAAAAGGGTTACGCTTGGTTAGAATCGGGCCGATTTTAGTGAAAGAAAAGTGTAAAATTTCATTTATAAAAAAAGTTACTTTGACTGCCTCGTAATTGAGTTATAGATAAGTAATAAAAAATAAACATTTTTAAAGTACCTATCAGTAAAATAGCAGACGTTTCGGTAACTGGCGAGTCATAAACTTAACAAAATTACGACGTACGACCTACAATCCTAGTATAGTTTATTGCACTTTATTATACATTTAAGATGTACTGAACGTAGGGTAGTAAAGTGTACTTTACCAAAACTTAATTCTTTACTTATCAATTAATTTTAACCTTAAGGTATTGTAATATAAATATAGGAAGAAATAATGTGTTCAATGAAAGAAAAATTCTCAAATTTATTTCGAACTAGAAACGAATTCTGAAAATATATATCTCATAATCACCTATCTCCATATAATAAAGTGAAATCAAAATAGATAAACATCTAGAAATACATCAGAAGGCAGCTATCTTCATATCTATTTTAATCCAAATGTCACAGATATAAATGAATTACATCGCGAACAGGAAACGTCGTCGTAAATTCTCTCGCACGGCTCTCAAGTTGCCGTCATTTAATTAACCGTTAAAACTTTTAACCAACTTTAAGTTAGTTTTTCGCTGATAACATGTGCACTTACTACGACCAATAAATCTATTAGTTTATTACTAATATTAATTCTAAAACGGAATTTACAACAAGATGTATTATAGATTCGTAAACTATCGGAGTGCTAATGAAATGCAGTAAGGATACATGTTGCATTTCATCCAAATTCACGACCCGGTCAATACCACAATCGTATTTCACACCGACGAAATGAACCGAATTACTTAAAATCAAAGCAGTTTTATAGAGGTTTAGTGTACCTCTATAAAACTGCTTTGATTAATGAGATTGGAGAAAAGCTAGTCGGACAGACAAAATCACAATAAATGTGATTTTGGTCCAGCTGATTCAATGACCAATTCTCTCCAATTTATCTCGCCATTCTTCCAACATGCTATGCGCCTCGCATTTATTCTCCCAGACAAGCACGATGATGGCAGCATGCTTGATACGCTATCTATATCAGGGCGCTTCCACCTGTATATCTGATGCCGGCGGATCCATAACCATAAGCCCACCGAGACACCGAACTTATCACATCAGATCCGCTATCACCACGAGCGGATCTAACAAGTATTGGATCGACAATACATAGCTCAATAATAGCTCATACCCTTTACAAATCTTTTGGTAAATAAAATCTAAAGTCTATAAAATACATATAGAAATACTTTTATAGTTAAACATAGCACAGTTATTTACGTTACACTATCATAAAGAAACATATAACAAACAATAATTAAGGTTCAGAGCTACTCGTATTGTCATCGTACAGTTTTAGTTAGCGAATTAATAATTGTCTATAAGCAGATTTCGATTAAACTGTGCCAACAGTTTGCGCGGTATAGCCAGAACATTAATTAACTTGTCGCCGAGCTCCCGGACTAAATAAATATTCAGCAATGTTGCAGCGAAACTAGAGGACTGTTATTTTGATACAAACTGCATACTTTTGAATAATAATAAATAGATATTATTCAATTAGACTTTGAACAGTGCATCAGCAGCAAAGTCACCTGATGTTAAGCTAACTACGAACATGTGCAACTGCATAGTAGGATGCAGATGTGTTGCAACAGGGAATAGGATGTCCAGAGTAAAGGATATATCCCATGTTGGTCTATTCTCTCTGTAAGCTCCGTTCCCCCTTCTCTCCTTTGATGTGCATTTCTGTACACAACGTAAAAGAGAAGGGGTGTTAACATTGGCGCAATCTGTGAGTTAGCCTAGCTCTGGTAATCGCGGCGGAATTTAAGTGTGTGGTGACGTTAGTTAATGCTCTATTTAGCATCGAGCTTAAGTCAACCAGGTGGTATAATCTAAAATAAGTTTTTTTTTTTTTTTTTTTTTTTTTTATTACCAAAATACAATTTTACAATAAAAATATTACAGTTAATTAACGCTATATAAACCGCAGTGGTTTGTCACTAGCGCTAAAGTGACCATCTTGCGTACATAAATAATGTTTTAGCTTACGCTTAATGTTTTTTGGTGTTATGCATTTTACCAAACCTGGGGGTAGTTCATTAATTAATTTAGGAACGATGTAACTTGCCGTGCGCTCGCCGTACACATTTTTTGCTCCGATAGTACAAAACTGGTTAAGAGTTGTCGACCGTGTACATACAGGATGTTCAATTTTAGTTAAAATTTTTTCATTAAAAAAATATTCTTTTAGCATTAAATATTTTATTTTTGTATGGATTGGTAAGACATTACAGTGGTTGAAAATTTTGTTTTCATCGTTATGGAATTGTTCTTTAAACTTAGGTGATATAATCTTTTTAAGTATTTTAACTTGTAGTCTGTAAATTTTATCTAGGTAAGATTTATATGTGCGGCCGTAACTACCTAATCCATATTGAATATAGGATTCAGCCAATGCGTGGTATAGCATTAGTTTTACTTTGAATGGTATACGGTCTTTTAGAACAGTTATATTTGCTAGAAAACACCTTCATTTGTTGCATACATAATCAATATGGTTAATCCAGTTAAATTTGCTATCAATAATTAAGCCTAAGTACCGTTGATTTTCTACAATTTCGACGTTGGGGCAGTTGCAAAAATCTCGACTTGCGGTATGCAGACAGTTGTGTTTATGTGCCACTAATCTAGAAGAATAATCTTGTTTGATATATGGTGATTTTATAACTAGTAGTTTTGTTTTATTGCTGTTTATAACAACACGAGCGTCATGACACCATCTCATTAATGCATCTAAATCAGATTGTAAAAGTTTGAAAGCTGTATTCGGGTCTTTATTTGCTATTACAAGGCAAGTGTCATCTGCGAATTGGTAACATGTGGAAAATTTAATAGAACTACTCATATCATTTACGTATGATGTAAAAAATAGGGGAGCGAGCACAGAGCCTTGAGGTGTGCCTTCCGTTACATCAAATTGTTCGCTAAACGTCTGGTCTACCTTCACGGAAAGTTTCCGATTTTGTAAGTAATTCGTGCACCATCTGAGTAACGGGCCGCGAACGCCACAGAATTCCAACTTAGTGATAATCTGCTTATGGTCTAAGGTATCAAACGCACGCGAAAAATCCACAAACAAAGCTAATACAACGTGTTTGTTGTTGAGATGTCCATTAACTTCATCCGTAAATTTTATCAGTAAGTCATTCGTTCCTTTCCCTTTTTGGAAGCCAAATTGATTCGGATAGATAACCTTATGTTCCTGATAAAACTCTTGTATTTGTTCGCAAACATATTTTTCTACTATTTTATCTATCGATGAGAGCAGGGTAATGGGACGATAGTTGTAATAATTATCGCGTTTACCCTTCTTGTGGATTGGCCTAACACAGCCTAGTTTTAGCCCATTAGGATACACTCCTGATTTAATGCTACAATTAATTAGGTTAGCAATAGCCATTGATGCATCTTGTCCTACGATTTTAATATCGGATACCTTAATATTATCAGGTCCTGGGGCCTTATTGGAGTTTAATTTTTTCAATATTGTATAAATTTTCTCCCTGGAGGCTTTTTGAAAGTACAAGCTTGAGTTAATGGGTTGTTGACAAAGTTGATCCTGTAGTTTTACGTCGCATCTAGGAATAATTTCTTTTACCGCAGTATTAAAACCGATCGCGAAATCGTCAGCAATTTTTTTAGTGCTAAACCCTTGAGCTTCGAACGCATTAAGAATAGCAGCATCGATAGATTGTGTCACTCGTCCTAACATTTGGTTGACTATCTGATATACTTTTTTTGTATTTTTGAAATTATTGTTTATTTGATTAATGTAATAAGTGTTTCTTCGAGCCTCTAAAATTTTGTGTATTTTATTACGTATTTTATTATATTCTAGTCTAACTTCTGGGTTATATGAACTTTTTTTCCATACTTTAAATAGCCTATCTCTTTTCTTACATAAGCGGGAGATATTTTCATTCATCCAGGGAATTCTAATGGGACGGTTGCTAATTTTTTTACTAAAGGTTTTACAAGACGTAGCTATTGATGTGGCATGCTGAAAAGATTTGCGGATAAAATTACAAATATCGTCAGGTGAGCTCATGTCATTTGTTGATAACCAATCAACTTTGTTTAATTCTTGTTTCAATATTTCATAGTTAATTTTTATTTTAGTAACATCCTGTATGCACTTGGGTTTTGCGTCGGCGACTGAAGTGAATACAATTGTGCGATGATCGGCCAGCACGACATCTAGTGCCGCAGAGCATGTATCTAATGTAGGGAACCGAGCAGAGATATGGTCTATACATGACTTTTTTGTGACATTTAATTTTTTTTCAATTCTAGTGTAGTCTGAAATGCCACACATCAGTCCATGTTCGTTAAGAGTATTTAGGTAATGGTTCTTGTAAGAGGAATTAGATTTTAGGTCTATATTAATGTCTCCTATTAAAATAAGATTTTGTTTTAAGTCAATCATAGAAATATCTTTGCCCAGTTCGTTAACAAACATAGTTTTATTTGTAGATGGTGGTCTGTATATTGCATATAACACTACACACAGATTATTATGTAATTTAAGAATGCCGGTTACACTTTCATAAGATACAGTTTGATGTTGAGTTACTGTAAACTTAATATGGTTTTTTACATAAATTATGATGCCACCGCCACGGTTATTTACACGCAATTTGTGATACATATTGTAGCCGGATATATTATATAAATTTACAAGTGATTCTGAGATACCTACTTCGGTTATAATAATAACATCAATTGGAAATAAGCAGCTATGGATAATTTGAAGTAACTTATCAAAGTTTTTTATTATGGACCTAATGTTTACATGTACACATGAAAAGTTTAAATGACTTTTAGGTGGTAATTTTTTAAGGTAATCGTTTAATGATACACAATTAAAATATTCTTGATTTTTTAAATTCATAAAACAAGATATACTTACTTTGTTAAATAATAATAGTCTTTTTGTACTTAAGCTAGGCTTGTACTATTAGTTTTGTTTTGTAATTTATTGATATGCTGAATAGAATAAATATAATGGATTTTACTGGTACTATTTTCTCTAACACAAATTTTGCCATCCTTACACCATACAAACTGATAAGTATTACCTAGGCGGGTTTTGGCTTCATACAGAAGGGTCTTTAGATGTTTGGTTAGGGCTTCTCTAATGAAGACTCGGCTGTCAGCTTTTTCCTTCTCAGTGTCCGGCAGTATGAGTCCTACTGTGAGGCTTGTCTTCTTACCAGCCTCGACCCATTTCTTCTGTGCAGCCTTGGTCTTCAGCTCCACTAGGATTGGCCCTGGCTTGAATTTCGACCCCGGGGAACGTTGGGACGATTGGATATCATTAACATTCATGTTTAACTTAGAAGCTACTGTGTTCAATACCTTGTTAATATCCATGGTCGAGTTTTCAGGTAGACCAGCAACTTCCAAGGTTTTTGAGAGGGCTTGTTGTTCAAAATTCTTCACTTTTTGCTCTAATACTGATACTCTTAGCTCAAAATTCTTATTTTTATTTTGTAGATCCTGGTTTTTGTGTTCTAGATCTTGGATTTTGGTGTCTTGTTTCTTGATGGTAAGTTCAACGTCTCTCATTTGGTTGAAAATTAATTGCAGCGAAGATTCAAGGTTCCTGATTTCTTCTCTGAATGTTTTTTTCAAATCTCTGCTTATATCATGTAAAAGTTTTCGGGTGTCCAGGGAGTGTATGTGTGTTGAATTTTCTGCACCACACTCTTCTTCATCATCATCATCTTCTGGGATTAGGAACGACGACCTTGTAGTATGATTTGTAATACAGTCTTCACAGCTCCATTCAATACCAGGGGAGTTTCGTAGTGTGTTGAGTTGCTTGTTGGATAATTTGGCACACGCTGGGTCAGCATGTACTATTTTATCACATCTGCTACACTCTAATCCAGGTATTTTCTTAGTAATGTTTTTTTTGCACATTACGCATTTTTTATTCACCATACTTGCGGGTAGGTTAAGCGCGTACAATATTACGTATTGACGCCTCGACGCATCGACGATCACTCAAAGTAAAACACTATGCTACTGAAAATACACTTAATAATATAGAGCCTTGTTTTACTTTAGTGGGGTGTCAATGATGAGGTTGATAAGGTTGATAAGGCTAATGCTTCTAATCTATTGCAAATGTCTGTGGGCAGCAGTCACTTCGCTATCTTAGGAATTTTAGGTAGCCGCGTTTGCCATCATCTTCTTTAAAAATAATTAATTAAATCATTTGCCTTTTTATTTTATGATATTTCTGTTATACATTGGTCTTGATAAATAACTACTAGCAACAGCAGTTAAATTTTTTCTATTTATAATGTTTTCTTGCTCATTTTTTTATTTCTGATGTATTTAAGAAGTAATTTGGAATTGTTTAATTTATATTATATTTAATTTTAAGAAAATCTTACCAAGTAGGGTTGGCGACAGGCAGACGGCCGGCCGCAAAAACTTAAGCCAAAACTTTAAGGTTTATGAAACCTTGTGTGCCGACCCTACGAGAGGATAAGGCCAGGGAAATGATGATGACACTGGTCTTGAAACATGAATAGGTAAAAATGTGCATATAAAATCTGAAAGTATATTGAGAACGTGTCATAGACTTTTTAATTTTAATTAAATTGTAAACAAACGCGCATCATCCATCTGTCGGATATTAATCTGTGTCGTAACAAATTGAAAAATCTTTTCCGAGAGACATCCGCAGCTACTATCACTAACCATTGACATACTTTGCGTATAATTAAATTTACCTTTTTTATTAAACTAGCTTTTACCCGCGACTCCGTCCACGCGGAATAAAAAATATAAAACGGGGTAAAAATTATCCTATGTCCGTTTCCTGGTTCTAAGCTACCTGCCCACCAATTTTCAGTCAAATCGATTCAGCCGTTCTTGAGTTATAAATAGTGTAACTAACACGACTTTATTTTATATATATAGATAGATTAATATTTACAATTCTGTTAATTGCATGATCTGTAAGGTATCGCTGGAAGTCTCTATAAGTCTTAGACTGGGCCGCGGGATTACGAAAGGTTGAGACATTTATTGTTGGAAGCCTAGGCTTACTATGGGCTTATATAGGGTGCCCCTTAGGGTTTATATATTAAGTTAGTCAATAAATTTAAAAAATTATACGATGCTATTTTATTTCTTTACCATGACAATCTGAAAATGGCAAAATAAATATAATTGAAATGTTCATTGCGTAAAAGGTTATGGAATACGATACATCACAAAAAGCCGGACCGAGATGAATACATAATACTCATGTATGTATATACAAATGGAGTGACAATAACATAAAGCCAGTAAGCTCATTATCCTGCTCATTGTGGCGGGCGCGTCTTTGACATATACTTTGACCTTTAAGTTCACCTTTCACACGGCCTTTGAGGTAAAGCATATCTAATACACATCTAATGTTCTATTAAAATATGTACAATAATCTGAATTATATTTGATGACACCGGTGTCTTTTTTTCTTCTTTGACTAAATCGGAGTTAGGAGAATCGGTATATTTTTAAAATAGATTAACTTTTAACAACATATTAATGTAACAGGTTAAAGGCATCCACTTTATTTGCCTTTTTTAGCAGAATGTTTTGCCATGTTTCAGGAATCAATAGTTTACCATTCCTGGAATTGGAATTGCGTTTTTATTTTTAGTTTTCAAAGTATAGTATTTTATTTTTACTATTATAAAGAGGATAGACTGTTTGTTCTTTTGTTCGTATTCAATAAGCTCCAAAAACTACTGAACTGATTTGATACATTCTTTCACTGTTGGGAAGCTACACTATCCTCGAGTTACAAGGGCTATATTTATAACAAGATTTTTTTATTTCCGCCCTAAAGAAGTCGCCAGCAACTGCTAGTACAGCCAAGATCAATTTAATATGTAAAAACATCTTCAACATTTTCGTTGTTCTTCATTTATATTTGAATAAAGTAATATATGGAACGTTGTTGATATTTAATTAGACCCCTACAAACTTATAACATGTTCGTTATTTCTAAATGTTGCAGTAATGATACTTGGTCCTAAGTAAACATTATACACTGTTCTATGTCTTCAATCAGACAAAAGGTTTTCAATAATATAAAAAAGTAGGGTATGTAGATAGGTAGGTTGACTGGCAGAGATCGCTGCTTACGATAAGACCTCCTTTTGTGAAAATCCTGATTTACTTTCTTTTTTTTGTAACTCCATAAAGTATTAAGTATATTTGTATGTAGTATTCTACATTTATTAAAGTAAATTTTAACTGCAATGCAAATGTAATTAAGTATACAAATACCGATATAAAAAGTAACTATATTTGTATTATTCCTTGTTTTCCTTTAAAAAAAAATTTGAGCCGTCATGGGACGCCTGGCAGATGTGAAACATCGTGTGTGTACAAGTAATATTCATAAAAGATAATATTATTAAAATAAAATATATATATACCTCAGTATAGCGTGGCGACCCGTCGCCACACCGTACACTCTACTACACATAAAATATATATATATGTATACCTTAGTATGGCGTGGCGACCCGTCGCCACGGCAAGCGTCGCCACGCCAACAATTCGGTTTACAAGTGAGCCTATAGGTGTTTCTCATCAAAAACAGGAAAACAATTCTTATTAGTGGTTCTAGCGGAGTGGAAAGGTCGGTCGTGATAAACGATCATAGCACACTATTTGTCACTTATCATATTTTCGCTACAATGCCATAGAAAATAATTTTAGTAACAATTTGTTACTTTGTCACTTTCTATAGTACTCACAATTAATTATTTGGAATTAACATTATTTTTTTATACAACTTGCACATATAGTAGCAAAGGACCACTACGATGGTTATTCAGAAATATTTTACTACTAGTAAACAATATAATAGTGGCAGCCGGCATGAAGACAATCGGGCTGACATGGCTCGAGACCAAACGCTGAGCCCAAGATAGAGCGAGCTGGCGGCGCACTGAGGACGCTCTCTGCCCCACTACGGGGACATAGGACGGATAAGTCAACTAAGTCAAGTTAAACAAAACATATATTCTCCTATTCATTTAAATTTACAATATCAAAATCTTACTAATATTATAAATGCGAAAGTTTAGGTGTATGGATGGGTGGATGGATGTTTGTTAGAAGGTATCACCAGAACAGTTCAAGGGATCTCGATGAAATGGGGCATGACTGTAGAACATAGTCTAGAAGAAAACAGGTTATTAATTAAGCTTTCTATAGTTTCACGCGAGTGGAGTCGCGGGTGACAGCTAGTGATATATATACATCGTCTCCATGCCTCGTATTTTGGTTATAAACTTAAATTATCCAGGAAATTAACTGGGTATCTTAATTACAGTCAAATCACGCGATAGCGGCACTTCCCGGCCCTTCGAGGACGAAGGTGGTAATAGCTTTCGTGTCTTTAATCCGGACATGATTAAAACTCGTCCGAGATTTAATCACTTTATAAAGTTTAGGCGGATTAAAATCCCATGTATGAACCTTATTCTAAGTAATTTATATTATAACTAGCTGCACCTACGACTTCGTTCGTATGGAATAGTGTCTTTGTAATGTTACATCAGGATTGCTCTACTATTTCGTCTCTTTTCGAAAACTTAGAACACATTTTGATAAACCATATTTCCATAGAAACTTTCATCTCATATTCTCTTTTGTTATTTTACATCCTTGAGTGTAAAACTTTTCAAACTTTGAATTTCATATTTATTTATATCGAATCAACAGCCTTAAAAATAAGTTTCAAGCTTAAAGCTCTAAAAATGACAATACTTCCCCCCACCCCTTTCAACAATAGATTAGTGACTAGTTTCTTTTATTCTTATTCCTTATATCTTTGCTATTTTATCTTCACATTATTAAGTTGTTTTTTTTTTCAAGAAAATTTTCGTCCATCTATGAAATGAATTTTTAATATGAATACTGAACTATCTATGTATGTCTACATGTAATAATAAAACAGACAGACAACCGCAACAGACTGACAGTAGTGACGCGAACGATGCATCAAGTGTGCAATTAAATTCGGTTTTGTTATTGTCCAAAACAGACACAGTGAACGTTGAGCGGATTATTCGAGTGGATGCTTGCATTCATTCAAGGTTTACTGCCTGATTTGTTTACAATATATCCAATTAATCTTCGAGTATGTATCTGAAACACTTAAAAAAAATCGTTAAAAAATTCTAAATCACACAAATACGTGCAGTCTGTTTTAACAGCTCTTGACGTAGATAATCCAAAATAACACAAGGCTATATTACACTGTGGTCATTTTAGACAGAAAAAAATTGGTCATGTAACTAATTGCTTACCATGGATTTTACTGCTCAAAACGACTTTAAACATTTTGTTACTTATGTCAGTTTTCCATAGATGTTTGATAATACTCACTCTAAGTGGAAATAATATTCTCTTACTGCGTCCAAATGAAATCAATTGAAACGCAATGCCTATTTGGTTATTTAAGACATGTTACTTGCAAAGTCGTTGTCAAAAAAATGATAAGTTTCAATTAAATAATATTATTTGCAGTCGTAAAACGTGGTGGAGGCGACGTTTGGCTTACGTATTTATTATATTTGACGAGACGTATTTGCGATCCCCAATCCCCAAGCCACCGGATATTAAACACGAGTGGTAATAAATTGAAATATTAATCCTATTCCTAGATATATGCCACCCGGTATATTTTAATATGTTTATAACTGAAGTTAAGCTCAATATCTTACTAAGATTATAAATGCGAATGTTTAGATAGATGGATGAATGTTTGTTAGAAGGTATCTTCAGAACTGCTCAACGGATCTCGATGAAATTTGGCATCGTAGTACACCATAGTCTGGAAAAACACTTAGGCTAATAATTAAGTTTCATTTTAATTCCGCGCGGACGAAGTTGAATAAAGATAAGTATGAATACGAATAAACAGAAGTATATGTGAGGATAATGTGAGGTAAATCTGCATGCTCTATGGTTTGTGATTCTCACCTATCCGAAAACAAAATGTAGGATAGGATAGGATCAAAATAGGATTGAAGAAAAAAATAACTAAAATCAAATCATCAGGCATATTCTATACTTCTGGGAGTTTTACCTACCGAAACTTTCACACTTTCACCCATTCATAATTCATAGATAGAAAAAGCGATAACACGTATTTCCCTTGACCTCTAATTTTCCCCGCTATGCTTACTGCCGCAACATAGATATTTTTAATTCAATTCCTACAAATGTAAATAGAATAAAGATTGTAATAATTTTGTTTGTTTCACTTGACGACAAAATAAGAGAGCAGCGAAGCTAGCGGATGCAATTTTCAAGCTGCAATATATCTAATTACCCATTTAATATGTGACTACGTCGCAGTAAATATTAATTAACTAAACAACCCCACTGCTGCCTGCAATTACATTGCACTTTTGTAATTATTACAATATTTTTTTCTTTTAACATCTCTTCTTTTTCATAACTTTAAGTTATATATTTATATATTTAAGTAACACAAGCGGAGAACGATTTTTATATTAATAGTAGTGTTTTACAGCGTCTTCGTCAGTATTAAAAAAAAGAAAATTAGCCTAAGTTACTCTCCCTCACACATAAGCTACCTTCTAGTGGAAGTCTCGTCAAAATCGGTCCAGTCGTTTAAATTTGTCGGTACGATTTACTAACACAAAATAAAAAATATAAAATTGGATTTTTGTTATGAATTACCCAAGTCCTAATTCTTCGTAAGATACTTTTAACATTACAAATATTACAAGTCCTTTTTTTTACATAACAATATATTTCAGTAAGTCTCTGAATTGTAATATACTCGTAGCAATAAGAAGGTATGGTCTGACCAGTTATCACCATATTGCGGAAAAGTATAGAACTTATTTGCGTCCAAATAAAAAGTGAAGTGAAGGCAATTGTGGAGTTCTTAGATCAGCTTTTTTAAATTCTTACATAAATTTAAATAAATCAATTCATAAAACATAAAATGCATGACAAATTTATACATAAGCGCCATCTAGTTTTATTTAATGTGAACTTTATGAATTTCCATTTTAAACATAAGGATGTTACTTTTTTCTGAACCGCTACAGCACGCGTTTTAGATGATACGTCATAGATGGCGCTTTTCCGTAAGCAGCAAAGAAATATGTTTAATAATATTTTTGCATCAAATTATTTGTCATTTAAAATAATATTTTATATTTGCATAATTATTTTCCTATCAAATTAGCCGTAGAAACAACAAAATACTTCAGATTTCTGCAGTAAATAAGAGGAAGAATAAAGGTAAATTAAAATACAAAAATCTGTTAATTAAAAATTGTTGTGCGGGTCAAGTGTGCCTAAATACCGTAACCTAATTACTGCATAGTAATTAGAATCTAAAAAACACCACCGCATTCAATTAACAATACTTTTTTTTTTACTTTTACCGCAGCATATTGCTTGACACATTTAGTGTCATATAGATACCCAAATTCTAGTCCTCATTCTCGCCATATTCTGATAAGGAAAATTTGGAAGAGAGTAGTGGATTTGGCGGGGAAAGGAAAATTTTCATTAACTATACACCTATTAAGAACGCATCTATAACATTCTAACCTAATGCTGATGTGTATGGCACCGGTTACTGGAATTTTAGCAATAATAGATGATCGCTAGCTCATTGTATCATAAAAAAATTATAAGTCTTTCTTATCGCAGTTGCGGTATAACACAAGGTTACCTTCTTTCATGCAACCTTTCCGCTGGTGCAATGCGATAGAAAATACAATAGTTCAACTTTAAGTACCTATTGAACTAGAAAGCAAAGCCTTAAGTCGATAAACATGCAATACAAATTAATGCTTTGTGCATACAATGTTGCAATAAATGATTGCTGGTTTTTACCAGATATAAATGGCTGGTAATTCAATTAAATAAAAGTCTTTACGTCACTGAATTGTATATAGATTTGTTTTTAGGTTGAATAGATACTTAATTACTAATATTACAAATCTAGTAGTATTACAACTATCGACAAACAATTAAAAAAATGGGTAACTGCATTTTTTAATATTTTAATTACGTTCTAAAATGACTAAGACGAAATTAAAATTGGCCTCGATTGTGAGTAGCCACTTCATTATGAGTGGATGCATATGAAGATAAGACATGGTTCATGAAATAGTGGCGTAATACTTTGTATATTAAAGGTCAATTTTTAATTAATAAAACGTTCCACTCATAATTAACATGCAAACACTTATTCTCTTTAAACTAACAGAGATAAGATTTGGAATATAGTGAGGTTTTATTTAAATGTCACTTCCGATGCCAATTGACCATTTAGTATTTAAATTTGTGCTAAGGGTCTGTTACTAAACATAAAAAAATTAAATGGCCTTAAATTAAAGAAAGAACTATTTAAATTACCCAGCTACATGCAAAAGAAGTTACACTCAGACAAACCAACAGAAATAATAATCGTCAAGTGATATGTAGTGTAATCTTTCCCAGTATTTTAATCTATAAATACAACGATACCTTCGTATTAGATTTCAACCGCTGTGGTAATATACGCTAGATTCTCAACTAGTAAGTAAAGGTACTTGAAGTAGTTAAAGCCCAATAAAAACCTTCAGTTTCAACTCAACAGTTTTCCACTATCGAACTGTTCAGTTAAATCGTATGTATGTAAGCAAAATTTGAATTGTCGGTTTAACTGTACAGTTCCATATTGTCTATACACACCTTCAATTTTCACTGTGCAATTCGAGTGTACAGTCATAGATGTGCAGTTAAAATTGAAGATGTAGCGGACTTAAGCAGTGACTTTATTAATATCCGAAGGAAACAAGTTTCCTGACTATTTTTACAACATTTTTATTACTTGGTTAAGAAAACACCCGTACAAAATATATTGTCATTACTGTTTTTTTAAAGTAAATAAGAGGGACGGAGTTATTGTAGAAATAGAGGTATTAAGACAGTAGATGTTACGGTCAGTAAAAAGAAAATCAATAAAGTTTGTTAAAAAGGGGACCTGATCATTTACACTAAACTTATATATGTAATTATAACACTAATTGGACAATTAACATAAGATATTTTGATGTCAGTCCTGTTCAAGTCGCTTAGCGCCAGTCCAATCACGATTGCGTACCGTTATTCAGGTAAGTGTTCACTCGTTCTAGGGTTACCAAGCGATATTTTATATTATAAAACAAGTCCTAGTTTTTTCAAATACCGCAAAGATGTGAGCAAAAGTAAGGTTTAAAACCTTGACTATTTTGTTAATAATACTTAAAAAACCTACAGACGAATTGAGAACCTCCTCCATCATAAATGTAATCACGTAAAAAAAAGGGTGTAAAATTTTAAACAAGCACATTTCTAATTTCAAAATAGGTTCTATATGAACATCCACCTAAAGAGTATTGCATTATAGGAACATAAGAGAGTAAAAACTCACAGTCGGTAAATTACATCACATAATGTTATAGATATGTATTATGTATGTCCCTAATCAAAGAATATCCTTAAAAAATTAAACCGTTTGGTTACATTTATGTAGTCCGAGTACTGAATATCAATGACCCCGGTATAAAAAGTACTTTTTACGAGCAGTCCATTTATTATATAGCTTTATATTAGTAAATAGTAAACGTACCATAAACAGCTGAGAAGTTTACTGACCACCTCTCTTACGTAATTTAATCGCACGCTAACTTTATCATTAAATTACTCTTATTATAAATTATATCATGATGTTTTATTACCATCAGTCATCGTTCGATAATGTTAATCTAAATTAAATATTTTTATCTGAAATCAGGTATTAATGATCATTAATATAGATTAGATAAAACATACAACAATATTTGTTATTACTGATTAGTAACAGAGTGTCAATTATTTTTGCCGATTGCTAAACCAAGTTTGTGCTTTATGATACTGAACCGGTTTATTATGTACTTATCTATTCGTCTAGCGTGTTTTATTTAACTGGGCTTCGACAAATACTCCTAACGAAGACATTTACAGTATTATATATTTAGACAACCTTACGTGTCCTGGTGGGAGTGATACTAGTATAGCAGTAGCTAGTATCGGGTTAGTTCTCTCGCTTAGTTTATTTCCCGGAACTAAATGTATTTTTTTTATTTCCATGTAAAAACCCAAGTCTTATGATGCTTTAGCTCTATAGTTATAACTACACGGTTGCAGTCTTATCACGGGCAACTGCACAACTGTCGTTAAATCATAAACCTTATCACGTTGCGATAAGACTTAAATTAGTTGTTTTATACCGGTAGAGCAGAACAACCCATTCTGACTGCCTACATGCAATCATATGGCCGATAAGGTCGTTTTTTTCTTCATACGTGGTATTTCGTATGAGCTGTAGAGTCCGGGTATGAATGCACGCAATTAGTCGACGTCCAAACCGCCACTTGACATTAATTAATGCACAAGCAATTAAACGACATCGTTTTCTGTACAGTTTTGCAGGTGTGATTGTAACAAGAAATATTAATGTGAGATTCTGCACTACTTTTTTTTACATACTTTTTTATTTTATTATAAGGTGGCAAACCAGCAAGCAGCCACCTGATTTTGCTGAAATGGCGAAGCAACCGCTGCACATAGTCATCTGCGATTGCGGGTGCTTACATTTAATCGATAGAGGAGGAGACAAACAGACAAAGAGAATATTTCCCCTTACTATGCGTTCCCTCCGCCATCAAATCCCTTCCTCTTTCCATACGGAAAGTTGGGTAAAAGGTGGGTAGGGAAAGAGATCTAAATTAGGCCTTAGGAAACTTGCTTGAATAGGAAGAAAAATGCAAAAGCTTAACAAATAACATTGCCTTATACTTATTTCTTTAAAAAAAAAATGAATTCATATCTTTTCGCGGTAACCAAAAGAGAAAAATGGTGAGTTTATAGAATCAAAACACTCCCAAATATCAGAGCCAAAAAACTTTTTAGAGTGGTAGTAAACATATTTGCAAATGTTTTCTCTGTGCTAACCCTGAACGTGACCCACATCCCACACTAATGATATGAAACTAAAAAATGATAAGGATATAGGAAAACTACTGACAGTTAATAACGCAATAAATTATATTGTTTGTACATTTAAAGTATACTTATTGAATGTCCAAACAACCGAAATTACTTTGGTTTTCTGCTATACAACAATATAATGATGACACCAGTTTGAATGTCATAGCAACTTAGTTACTTAGCATAAATGTCATACGAGTATAACAACTTTATTACATATCACTTCCAAGTGATTTCCATTTCTTAGTAAATTATGACATTAGCTGAGATCATAAATAAGCGTGCATGTGATAAATTACATGTTAGAAATACTAATGTTTCTTTAGTATACAATAACGTAAAATCTTATATTTCTTTAGACATAGTCTTATATATAAGTGCGTAGAGAAGTAAATAAATATGATTAAACTTAATTTTTAGGTGTAAATAGGTATAACTAATACAAATCTTACTAATATTATAAATGCGAAATTAGATGGATGGATGTTTGTTTGAAGGTATCTCTGGAACGGCTCAACGGATCTTGATAAAATAGGATAGAGTTACGGGCGACAGCTAGAACCTTAAATTATAGGCTTAACAATCAAAGATAACAATTCTATTTACATAATAAAAGTGTTAAACTATAATTGCTAAATAAAGAGACTAAACATTACTGTGGGTTTCCAAACCCGAAACATCAAGCATAAATCTTTTTGTGGGTTTACGGATACACTGTGTTGAAACTAGTAAACTTGTACATATTAATAAAATTGTAGTGTCTAAATGTAATATGGAATAAAATCATATTTCGTACAAAGAATGCGTTGTTGATAACAAAATAGCAATTTTTTATATTTTTGTCTATCTGTCTGTCCGCAAGGTCGCGTTTGTTTCGGGACTGGATTGGACTGGACCAATTTTGACGTGAGATAGCTGATGCACGCGGGAATAGTAAAGTCTACTTTTTTATTTTTATTTTGCACAGACGATTCGCGGTCGACTGCTAGTAATTACTAAGATTAGGTGACAATTATATCACATTGTCCTTTATTCTTGAGCTGTTACTCTGACTAGTAGAGTTTGGCGGTTAGTTCTTATATTTTATTGTATCTCATTTGAGGCAAGAATTACAATTAGTATAAACACGATTAACAAATGTCATTACGTCATAAGACTTGGCCTAAAGATCTGAATAGATTGGACCATCGCCAGTGACGTATCTAAACTGAAAAGGATATTTATATAGCGATTGCTTAATTTTCTTTAACCTCAATCTATTATTGTTACCTGTACAAAAACTTCTCGATTGTACGCTAATGTAAACAGTAGAATTTTTTGACTTTACCCTTAGAAAAAATTACTTTAAATTAGATGGTAGTTAATTTAACTGTATTTCAATATTGTTTATTCAATTTTTGTACACAAAATAGCGAAGTACAAAAAGCTAGTAAAAGATGACAGCAATAATTTTTTTAATTACGCTTACAAAACCTTAAAACCAAACTATTGCTTCTATCAATCAATAGTATCAATGATAAGAAATAAAGAATAAAAATGTTAAGTTTTTGGCATAAAAGTGCTGCCAATTTTTTTTTTTAATAACCGAGTGTTGCTCTAATTTAAATACAAAACGTTCGAGTATTTTGAAGCGGTTCTAATTAGTTTGAAAATTTACATCAATTTTCGGTTCAAGTGAAAAGCAAACATTTTTATCAATACTTATATAACTAGAGTTTTCACATGGTAGTTAAAAAATACAACATTACTTGAGAATTTATTGATATTTTTATAGTTTAAATTTTTTTATAAGCTTGTCACCATATTAATAGATAGCTGTGATTTGATTTGGCACATTAACAACTATAGTGTTCTTCCGCTAGACGTGACTTCTCAAGCGAGTGTTTGTCGTTAGGCTGATTAGCCTACTGATCAATCGGACCGGTGGTATGTTTTACATTGGGTCAAATGAAGTCGCACCAATGGGATATTCGCTTGATAGTTTACGCGACTCATAAAATCTTGAGTTAAACTATTTACTAGTACGTATTATTTCATAATGCGATAATTGTATTTTGCGTCGTGTGAACCTTAGTACAGAAACATAAAAAAGCCGATAATGTAATCTAATTGCTACTTAGACGTCGACGCGTGCAATTACAAGCAGGTAATTACTTGGCGACGTTTGAAGGTGCCATAAATTTCACATATCAGCACGTTATATGATAAGGGTAATTTATACGACAATTAACGAAGTCGTTTTAAGCCAGCAGTTAGCAACAAGTTCTCGTAACCGTTTATCCCATGTGTTCCGAATGCCGAAACAACCGTACAAAACATATTGCTATATCTTGCCAAGAAGGATAGATATGTTTAAACATTGGATTTGAAGTAAGAATTACCCGTTATACAGTGGAGTGTGTATTGAAAAATAGATTACACAAAAACAAAACGTAATTCCTTTATAAAATCCCGATATAGAAAAACTTTGGTAAAAACCCGAAGCAGTTTAAATACGCTTCGACGAATATACCAACTTATCACGAAAATATTTAAACAAATATTATTGTTTAAATGATTAAATTACTTTCTGGATGAGTTTGTTTTTCGAGTTTGTAGATAAATAAACCATAAACAAATAGGTATCAAGTTATGCATATACGTCAATAGGTACTTGCAAGCTATCAGTTGAAAACATATGTGCTTCACTTTGCTTTATTTTTTATCACATGTTACTTATAACACTCATGACCCGTCGGAGTATCGGAGTGGATCGGTTCAACGGAGAATATTACAAACAATAAACATTGTTTAACATATTCGTTATGGTATTTTTACGCTCTACATTTTCCTGTTCAAAATAACGGCAAAACCTCAATTAGGATTTTAAAAAAAAAATGAGTAAACATTGCATTAATATCATTATCCAACAAAAACTGCGTTGTAATGTCAACATAATAATATTTATCAATGGAGCCATCTGATAATGTCGTCAGTTCGAATAAACGATTAATAATGATACTTGGATGTGGTAGATATAAAATGGCAAATCGTGATTATATTTTATGCATTATTTACTATTGATAAAAGATTTTCATTGAATGAAATCAAATGAAGTGATATTGGATTAAGATAAAGTAAATTCAACATGATTTAGTCAAAAATCTCTGATCGCGTAAACACGATAAATATTTTTTGTCATAACTATTGTTACGATAAACATATAGGCTATTTATTTTATGGTTAACGTGCATAATAGTAAAAATATATGCGTGAAATAACAGATCAAAAGTAAAGCACGGACGTTGCCCCAGAAAACGTTGATGGATTGAACACGGCTACGTAAAATTATTGCCGCTCATTGTGGCACTACTACGCAATGCAGCTGTTACACTTGTTCTCACATGAACAATACTATAATAGTCACGATCTATCGTTGCGTGTTTTACTACAATCCCGAAGCGCCAGTTATCTGCATCTAATGTTTATAATGTCAGGCTTACTATATATTTAATTAATATAAGCTACTAACTTTCGTTCTACATTATGCCTAATTTCAGCGAGATTCGTTAAACCCTTCTGAAGATACCTAGCGACAAACATACATCCATTCAAACATTCGCATTTATTAGTAAAATGAAATCTCACCCAAATGAGTATTTTCAGGCATAGATTGTTTTTTTTTTTGTAATCTTAAGTATTTTTAAATCTATGAAAGTGTCATTGAAATTATATCAAAATAATATTATGAACTGAATATGAATGAACTGATGAACTGAATAAAATAAACATGAACACTTCTAAATACATTAATTTTAACTAACATCAGCGATACATATTTGAATATCAACTAACCAACTGCTTTCCTACTGAATCTAATTAAATAACAGATCATTGAACCCCGCATGCATCTGTGTGGAGGAAGTATGCCTATCACGAGATAATAGGATAAACAAAAAAACATTTCTGTATTCACAGCCACAGCTGTCAATGAATCGTGATTGTTTTTGTAATTGAAATACGATTGGCAGGTACAGTAATAGCTGTTACATAAATAGATCAACTCTATCGAGAAAGTAGCACGAAACGCAAATTATGAGCCAAAAAATGGATATGTATGTATATTCTGCATTTTGCTCTATGAGTAAACAGAATCTTATCACTTTCTAATTTTTATTTACTTTCTCCTTCTTTAGAACACCCACTGAGAGTGCAAGAAAAAGGGATATAAATACATAAATATTTTTAAGATGAATGTTTAAATTAAACAATGGTAACAAATGGTAATTTTTTTTACAATAAAGTAGTTGTGTTTGAATATGTTTTAAAATAAGAGCATACAATAAATCAAGTGCGTTAATGAAATAAACAGTCTAGTGGGGATAATCTTCTTGAGTAGGATTACAAACATATCCAAAGCGAACCAAGGTTTATCCGATAATTGGATAACATCTACATGAGTTTTATAAAGGTCTCGAAACTCAAGTACGAATCGAATGGTTCGACAAATCCATTAAATTAAATCGTTTACTCTGATTTCATTTAATAAATTATAAATTATTTGGTAGTGAACGATGAACTTACTTGACAGCCCTATTCGATCCTTAGTGAACGATGAATGAGATTTTTCTCTGTACTTATTCATTTGCCCACGAGTAATTTATATTCTTATGAATTCCTATTAACGACTTTCTATTATTTATATTACATAGGACTTAGGTTTTATTGATAAAAGACAATGGAAAAATGTCATAGGTTTATCTATGTTGAAATAAACATTAAACGCCTATCAAAATGCGTGACATTACCTAAACAACTTACTTTTATTTAGAACTGGTTTTTTTGCTGTATAACATTAAATATGGTAATTATTTAAAATTATGAGTTATTTTTTATCACCGAAAACAAATTTTCGAATAAACTAACCAAGACCATAGGGTTTAAAATTTTGATCGACAAATAACTATTTTTATCGTAGTTTTACAAACGAATAAAGTCGATTAGACATTAATCTCATATACAATCAAACGCGAGAAACCTCGACATGCGAGAGTTATTGTCCGATCCCGAGAGGCCACCTCTATAACAGTGAAACTCGGGTTAGAGAGGAATAAACGAGAAAGGATCCCTTGGACTATTGGTTATCCAGTTTCGACTATAACATTTTCTCTCTGTTACCATAGTTACTACGTGTAACAGTCATAGTTTGCAGTCCTTCTCAAAAAGGTATTTCTTCTAGTTTTATAAATCTGTCCTCGTTGACACTTATAAAAGAAATAAGTGGAATCAAACTCGCACGTGCGGAAATTCATATTTGTATGTATTTTGGCCAGTGTGCCAATAGGACGGAAATATACAAGTAGACATGTAGAAACTATGTCCACGCATAACACGCGCTCCTTGTGGCTACCCAAAATATTTATAAAAAACATCGGCATTGTTGTAGCTTGCGAAATAACGAATATGTTTGCAATTAATTATGTATGATTATTTTGTACGTGTTTGTGTGTGTGAACAAAGACATCTTTACCGTAAAATTTCCACTGCCAAACAAGTGTATAAAAATATATCGTTATCTCTGTTTTTTTTAAAGGAAATAAGGCGGATGAAAATATAACCACAGTTATGTTTGTCGCACAATTTATAACACATGGCGTTGGATTAGCAAGACGATCCTTAATTGGAAGGATGACGTAGGTCCAACTCACATCTTGAGATTAATAAATACAAAATAAACTATTGTAGTAATATGTTTTGCTTTAAGATTTATAAATGATTTTGTAACATTCGCGTCTTAGTAAATATTAATTCTAAATTCGCAGTTTACTTCCGCTAATTAAGTGGATTTTAAAGCATTACTCACAAAATGATGTGATTTTGGAATTGCAAAAAATAAACTATTAAAAAAAATTACTAAGGGTGTAAATTCAGTATAGTGTAGTCGATAACTCGGTCGTTATACAACATGCGAGAAGTCCCCGCAAACGGGCTAACGACTAATGAAAATGATTGGTTGATGTAAACCAAGGAGAAGTAAGGACTATATCCTAATGGTATGGGCGCTAACGACTACTGAAAACGGTTCTCGCATGCGAGAACGGTAACAAATCTTTCGCACCACGCATGCGAACGTTAACAACTAACGACACCAAGGGGACGCTAACAACTAATGACAGTGTGCCCTAAAGTTATTTGTCTGTGCCTTTCCTATATGTCTGTGCCTGTAATCGTCACCTTTCACTTTATTACCAATAATTGCCTGGTTTTACCAGTTCCCCTCTAAGATATTTCGATCATCATTCTAAACCTTTTGTTCAAACAAGTATTTGGCACACACAAACACACACACACACTAGAAATATTTTTTAACCGGCACAAAACTCTTATTTATACTTTAATAAATATAAAATGCAAAATTATGGGAAATACAATATCCAAATTGGTGATATGGAAAGGTGGAAAGCTTAATCTTTTTATCACTTTCGATAAGAGATAGCTAAGTTATATAATATTGTAACAAATGCCACTGTTCTGGGATTTTGCAAGATTATTATATATTCTTCATTTGATTATCCATGTGATTATTTTAAAAAGGTAGTTTGTAGATTTCATTGTTCCCTTATTAAATAGAAATACATTTAATTTTATGTATTGAATTAAAAATAGGTTAAAAAATTAGATGTGAATTTTCATTAAACAATAAACAAATACAATATTAAATCACAATGAAACACTAACATAAAACAATGAAATCATTTTAAAATAAACAGGGTTGAATTAAGTGAGTTACATGGACACATAAAAGTGATAAGTATTTATAAAGAAAATGACAAACACTTTCTTAAAACCAGGAAAAACCAAAATAAGGAATCAAATACAATTAAAAGAAGCAGTCAAGTCGAGCCACAAGGGCTCTAAATCTTTAAATAATAAGGAAAATACTTGTTAAATTCAAATTAGATCATTCTTAGTTAGTTTGTGCACTATTTAGTAAACTAGATACAACGTTGGGCTACTTTGACATTACTTCAAAATAATTTAATCTCAATTGTATAAAAAATACATGTGATATAAAAAGTAGAGGTAGACAAAAAAAATTATGTATTGGTTAAAACAGTAAATACAATCGGTTTAGGTTTTTTAACATATACTAATCAGTAGACCAAAGAATGCTATTTAAATTGATTGAGCCTTATTTTTTTATTTTCGTCTATGATTCTATTTTATAACCAAAAAGCTATAAAGTACATTTTATATGTCACATTATTTTTTACTGGTTTTCAGAAACTGAGTTCTTTTAAAAGTGTGTTCTGATAAATTTGATAAATTCTCTCCTGTGTTGTGTTCTTCACTAAACTATTAGCATTTTGATTTCAATATCTATAATATTATAAAGCGGAATGATTTGATTGTTTATATTGAAAACGATTCAAAACTAGTGACCGATGTGAAAAATTCTTTTACGAGTAGCTACACTATCCCTAGGTGACATAGGTTATATTTATTGATAGGTTTCTTTTGATTACATTCAGACGAATTCATAGGCAATTGCTACTTTGTATATTTTAGCATAAAATATCATAATGTACTAGCAAGTTGTTTATCAACCTTAAATTTAATATTTTTCATATAAAAATTCAGCAAAAAAATCAGGCAGACCTCATGATGTTAACTAAATCTCTACTCATCGATAAAATAACATGTGAAGCAAATGCATCGCCTAGCTTTATTTGATAGAGGAGAGGACAGACTGCAAAAGGCTATTTCCTTTTCCTATTTATCCTCTCTGTTGATTCCACCTCCCCTTCCCATCCTTTGGTCATTGATTAATGTTATATTCATGCTGGTTGCGTGACATAATTATTTGGTATTTTAAAATACAGAAATTCATAATTTAATAAAACTTTAACACTGATAATTATCATTATCTATTTAAAACTGCTCAGTTTTATATCATTTATTTTGTTTTTTTTATATTTTTTTAACTTTCATCTTAGAAGTCTAGATGTTTTCATGTAATTTAATCTCTATTTTGGTGTCATATTTGAATAAATATTTATCAATTTTAAATAACTCAACTAAATTTGGTCTCCATATCACATATTTTCTTACAAGGCTAAGTGAGTGTAATTGTCATATGTTGCAATAAAATACTTGATGGCTTGAATAAAATAACATTTGAAATGGACAAATTCTTCACTAGTTAATATTTACAATTAATCCTATCAGGATATTCATAGTTTTTTAGCAAAATAAATGTAAAAACTTTCTTAACTCCTTTTTTAATAACATAAATAAAAATGTTACTGACCTGACACGATAACGTAAAATATTCCTGAGATCTTGAAACTTGATGCAGATTTCTTGCACTTTTATTAAAAAACGAAATAGAAGCTGATATTAAAACAAAACTTATTCAAATTGTAATTGAAACAAATGAATCACTTTTGCCACTGTATTGCTAACCAGTAGTTCACTGATAAAACAAATCAAATTACCGCCAGACCACATATGTGATATAAACCAAAGTTTGGCATTGCGTATTCTTTTAGATATCTATTTATTATATTTTAAATAAAATAACTTGAAAGTAGTAAAACTTGAAAACATCTACACACTTGACACTTGACAAGAGAGCGGGTTAACCTCTTGTTATGAGAATTATTCACAGACACTACTTAAACAGGTGAAAATAAATTGTAAGTTTTAAAGAATAAAAGTATAGTTAATTTTAATTGATGGGGAAAAAAGTAATTTAGTGTGAATATTTTTAGTAAATTAAAATGAAAGTAACACAATCGACGAAGACGGCAATGACTAAACAGATAACGTAATATAATATCGATGTGCCACAGGTTATAAAAGAAACTATCTGAACTTTCTTATCCCGATTTACAGTTTTATAATAACGTAATTCAACCACACAACTGACACACGTACGCTACGGAAAACTAACATACAATGACGCTGGCCGATGCAAAGCTGTAGCACACTACATATAACCAATTATATAAAGTCCGTAGTAGCTTAGTGAACGAATCACTAACCTATTACGTTAGAATTTAACTGAGGCGTTGAATTCAAATACACTACAGTTTATGATTTAACTTATTTTTCTCCAATATAAATGTGTAGATTTATGAACATTGTTATTGTCAGTTAAACAGTTTTTGCGGTGAAAGTAACTAATTTAATCAAACAATACTATTGTTACTTTGTACCCGACGTTATGCGTAACGTTAATGAATGATTGTGTGATAGTACAATGTATCTATTGTTATATTGTTTAAAAAACGATCACAAATAGATCAAGCGCAATGTTCAACCTTACATCTCTGGCTACACATTATTTTATAATTTTTTCCTTAGCGTGTCTATATTATTCCCACGACTTTGAACAGTCAACACTTTCAGTGTCACCTGCCTCGACTGACGAGTTCACTTTTATAAAAAAAATCAAGGTGCATGGAACGTGTTAATAATCAAGTACGAATTAGATTTACCCGTCTACAAAAGACGGGATCTGGTTGAGATCTAAAAATTGAATAAATTAATGAATTATCAATTTCAGTGGTGGAATTATTATACTGGTGTGTCAGAGCGTAAATATGCTTGGCCTTCTTAATTAAGCTGAAGTTCTGAAGTGGTTGTCTATGACATTGTTGACATACATTCAGTGGTCATCGATAGCTAAGCTTGGAAGCGAAAGGAAATTATAATTGTTTCTGATCATAAATTTTTAAGAAATATTCTCATCCCAAATCTAATGTTTGCACGAGAAGTTTACATCGATTAAATAAATTACAATTTTTTGATATTCATCAGAATAAAAAACTATTAGAATGGAATAATTTATTTTACAATAGTATAGGTATAATATTCTCAATACTATGTTCGCATTTTTCGTTTAACGTTCATTTTTTTACCATTTTAACGTCAATAACAAAATAGCTCAAGTAAAACTGCCGTAGTTACTCTTAAATGCGTTCTTTCGCTTTTCATAAAATATATGTATGTACATACATAAAATACAAATTATTTACGTCCCTTATGTCTTGGTTCAATTCTCAATTCTTGTATAGGCTCGACGTTAAGTTCCTTAGCGATTTTTTTACTAACATCAAGTATTCGTTTTACGTACGTAATAGTTCCTTCGCGATCAGTCCTTTCACCAACTATCCTCTCCATATCACCAGGCGCTATTACTGGTAACTTTGGATTGACCTGTTATTTAAAATAATTATTTAATCTCGTAAAGAGCAGAGCCTTTTTTCAAACATCGAACTTAGTAACAAACTTAGAAACTGTGAAGAATGTATGTATACGACCATGAAATATGAAGTACAAAGTCGTGTATTTCCACAATCATAGTAATTTAATGACCACTAAGTGAGTTGGATTTAGTTTAAGTAACTATTGAAATACTATAAATGTGGCAGCACAATTAAAAAGCGAAAATAATTGCAAAGCACGCTCGTAAAAACAAATGAAAGTAATTGTGGGCTAAATTAAAAAGGAAGGCTTAAATTAAGTCGCACATCACCGGTTCCATTTTTCTCCAGTAATTCAATGACTCAGAAACGCGCTCCTTGAAGCCAGGCGCAAACTGGTTGGGGTCCATTACGATAAAGGTTTGGCCGAGATTGGACGGCCCACTACTCTTCTTCGATAGTGACCACGATCGTATGTGATGACCATAATTTGATCCTTAAAAAACATATTTATAGTTTATATTGAAACAAATTAAATTTTACAAGCGAAATAATATTGATTACGTAGTAAGGAAAATAAGCTTAATTAATATTATAAATGCAGTTTCTTAAATAGTTGGATTTTTTGAAAATTGATATAGTGTGGACGAAATCGCTGATAAAAGCTAGTTATGTTATAATTATCAAAAGATACCTGCAGTCATTCCACACAATATTTCAACCATGGCTGCAATTCCGTATCCTTTGTAACCCGATGATTGCTCTGTACCACCTAAAGGCATAAGACTTCTCGTTTTCATTGCCTAATAACAAAAACAATCTAAAGAACTTTAAAGTTTAAGAACATTAAATTATCATTTTCTACAATGATTTTTCAAATTTAAAACAAAATAGTCATAACTTTGATACCAAAAAACTCTTTTTTTATGATGATTTAATTGTCCGGTGATAATTTTAAAGTACTTAGTCGAGTCAAACTTATAAATTTAAGAACCAAACATTTTTGGTCATAGACTTAAATTGTGTCTTTTAACTCTTTTTGCAAAGTAAGTTGCAGGTTATTACCACTTGCGCGTCGTTCGTTACTTTTCCGTCAGGGCCTAGTGCCCAACCGTCTGGCAACCTCAGGCCCTTACGTGCATACAGCGCCACCTACGAAAATATATTTGGATAAAAACCTAAATTCACAATTAACATTCTCAGATAAAAACGACTATAACGTTGCATTAATTTCTGAACTCAATTAACTAATAATGGCATAATCGTTTCATTTGGAACTATCATTGTCCGCGAGAACTTTTTATTTTTCGAGTAATTTAATTTAAAAATAATCTCGGTCCAATTTTTGCTTACCAAGTCAAGATGCTTTTTACTTTTTAGGAACGATTGTTATCTTAAATTAATCGTTTACATAGTAATTTACCTTTCCTACAGAGACAGCTGTTGTCGCAAAGTCCAAGTAGAAATATTCGTTATTGCAGCCGGGAGCCACAAAGGCTATCGGATTAGTTCCCAGCGCTGGCTGCAAGGATACTGCTTTAGAAGATACCAGTACATAACATGATGAAATTAAACAATGTAACTACTAATTGTACTTAATACTTTAACATTTTATGAAATTCCCGTTACTTTAAAAAGCCAAAAACAAAGGAGAAAAATGCGGGACTAAGAGATTAAATGACTATTGCCGTCGGTTTCGATGGTATCTTTGTCTCAGACAGTTAATAACATTAAAGATATAGGTAACTATTTCAAAACATTTATATATGTTAACCTTTTTGCTTCTTGTGGGCGCGAGAAGCGGCGAACTATTGCTGAACGCAAACGCCACAAAGCCCTGCTTGGCGGCTAACATTGCCCAGTGGCCACCGATACCATAATGGTTGCACCCTAAAATATTAAAGTCATCCGTAAGACAACAGAGGAGACGAAAGAGAACCTACAAGTCACATTTTTGCTTTGTCTAATTTGAAAGCCAGTCTGCTTCGAAATCGTATAAAAAGGTATGATAGTAGATTTAACAAAAGATAGGTGCAGTAGCTTTTACATTTTAATATTTTATTTCATAAATATAAATCACTATTTCTAGGAATTAAAAATATTAAAAGTTTTTTTTTGGGCAAAAGAATTATTTACATCTCAGAACCTGATTCCCATTCTCGACATGGTGAACTTGGTACGGATTTTATTTTACCTTTTGCAGAAACCCATCCGACGCCGCTGTTTTTAGCCTTCTCAATGGCCAAGTCTAAACAGAAGTGGGCGGCGGTGGAGCCGAACGCGTTGTTAGCGTTCACCCACGCCGTCGACGTCGTTTCTTTCTCCACTTTGGGTTCATTATTCGGTTGACATGCGCCAGTTTTAATATCATTAACATAGTATTCTAAAAAAAAATAGATTCACATTTTGTTTGCTCGTTAGCCATCTTTTAATCGCTAAAAAAACCACAATCTCAATGTAACCAACAAACCCAATCTATGCAAGCCATGACTGTAATACCCGATGCGATCCGCCTGGTACAACATCTCTGCTTGCTGGCATGCGGCTTTCGCGTTCACACCGAGCGCTTTGAAACAATCCGATGTGAAACGAATTACTTCATCCACGCACACTTTCGCCATCGCCTCGCACTTATAGTGAACTGACCCTTATTAGGGACAATTTTGGCTGGATAAAAATATAAAATCATACGAAATAGTTAAAAGGTAAAATAAGAACACTGCAGTGTATAATTCTAGAGGTTAGTTTAGAATTGAAGGCAGAAATTAGAGCTCAAGGAATTCAATTTTGAAGTCAAGATATTTTGTATTTGGTAAAATTCTTCACTAGTTAGATAAGGCAAAGGACTGTGATTGAATAATCGTAATAACATTTGTAAGCTTGGTCACGACCTACCAGTTGAAAGCAATAAATACTTGTCCAACTGTTTTTTCAAAATTTAATGTATCTTCTTGTATTAGTATATAACGTTATAATAATTTATATTTTAAGTTTCCCGTGCCATCCACAAAAATAATTGCAATGCTTTAGTAACATTATTTAAAAATATAAAAAAATTGTTAAATTGTATTAAATGTTATGAATATTATTACTCTTTTGTTGTGTTATTTCTTTTGACATCTGACAAAATAATTTTTATGGTTCAATTTTTTTCTTAAATTTCATACCAACTTAGCTCCAAGTAGTTAAAGCTTCATAAGATTCTTTTTGCTGTACGATCTCTTTGTAGTAAGTAAGGTGTTGCTTGTCACAACCTTTTTACCTCATAACTTCTAAAGCAACCGTTACCCAAACAAACTCGGCCATCGTTTCTGTCAGAGCTTTCTGTTACAGTCTTGGTTTTGCTGAAATGACATAAGCCGTACATGGAAGCACTGCGTATTTGCAAATCAACTCAATTTACCGGGGCGACAAATTTTTACTTACCCTGCTTTTCAAATAAATCGATAAAAATGAAAAAAAAGACAAAATGGAATATATATCAAATAAAAAATTATAATTAATTGTCTATATAATTAGTCGGTTTTGTTTAAAAATATTTATTTCATTGATACTAATTCTACTTCATATCTTCGTTTAAAATCTCTTTCTTACTTCCATAACTGTTGAAACTTACAAAATAAAACAATGATGTAAAAAGGACTAGGCTAGTAGATTATTTTGGAAAAAAAAACATCTAAAACCAACTCTGTTATAACCTAACTAAAATAATTGTAACAATATTTCGACTTGATTAAATTAGAAAACAATCTTGCAATACATTTTATCATAACATATGGACTTGTAACATATTTATAAATTGTCAACTCTCTACAACATGGATTAATAATTTAGCCTAAAGGTGAAATATAAAACAAATAACAATACAAAAAAATATTACATACGTAAAAGTGCGAAATAAGTGGCAAATGTAAAAAAATGCAACCAATGCCTTTTCGATATATCGACCGATATCATTTATTCCAAAACAAGACCAGAATTCTGTAAACATTAAACGCCGTCTTTACTGGTTTATAGGTACTAAAAATGTCTACGACGTAACTTTCATGGGGTCCACATTGAGGGTCTTGGCGAGCGCTGCGCTGGTCTCCAACTGCTGTTGCAGGTATGTGACGGTGCCGCAGCTGTCGGTCAACGCTGCATTCTTCCTCTCTTTGTCACCAGGCGCCAGCACTGGCAGGTTAGGATCAGTCTGCAAAACAAAAACGAATCGCACAACCGCACTCGTATTCTACTAGCTCAGTGCGTGGCCCAATCTCACTTTAAACTCTGATATACCTATATACATGGTGTTCCACTTTGGATAACACATTTAGTTCATTTCAACTGTAATCCTAAATTCCTAAGTTACTGTGTGAAAATTTTTGTACTTTTAAATTCAAATTCAAAATTCTTTTTTTTTTGGACAACAAAAATCAATATTTTTTCTTCATTAATAAAAACTTAAAAATTCTCCTTTGTATTGTAACAAAATATAATACCGGCTGTAGCTGCCTCCAGTGCTGCATACAGTCGGCGAGGCGGTGCTGGAAGCCGGGCGCGAAGCAGCCGGGGTCCAACGCCACGAAGCACTGGCCGAGGTCCGCGGCGCCGCCCTCGCCGCTGTGCGACCACGACCTGATGTGATGCCCGTACAATGAACCTGCAATAACGTACACATGATTCTCATAATTATCCTAAACCAAACAAGTTGCTGATGGTAATCTTAACCGTCAGTAAATTTAAGTATCATGTTAAGAAAAATATAGCACAAGATGCAACATTACATATAGTTTCACTGAATAGCTCAGAGTATGGGTGTAGTGTCGTTTCATTTGTGGTAAGTGAATTCGGTTGGATCTAAAGTTCCCCCCTTATTTTTTAACTGCCACGCGCGAGTAAATCCAAAAATCCCCGCTTCGCCTCCTCTACTATTACACATTGTGTACGAGTTATACAATACTGTGGACCTAGCACGAATATTAGTGACAACGCGGTCGTATCGTCATCAACAGAATTTAAATTATAATTGATATAATTATCGATGACGATACGATGGAGAATTGTCACAAATATTCGAGCTCGGCCCACTGTACTGCTACTGTATAAGTCTTTACTTACCTGACAATATGCCACAGAAGAGTTCGACCATAGCGGAGAGGCCGAAACCCTTATACCCTGAAGTGTTCTCCGCGCCTCCCAGCGGCATCAGGCATTGTGTCTCGTATGCCTGGAATAATAATAATACATTTAAGAAATTGATAGTTAAAAACTTAATTAATTAATTAATTTCATTACCAAAATGGTGTTGGTACTCATTTTAAGCAATTTTAGGACAGGCAATGCAAGCCTACTTACCAAGGCGGCGTCAGTCGTCTCCTTGCCGTCAGGTCCCTGAGCCCACCCTTTAGGTATTGGCTCGCCTTTACGCAGTTGCATTTCGATCTGCAAGCACACATTACTTACAAGTTAATTTAAAAATTTAATTAAATGTAAGAAAATAAAAACCTTTTATTACCACACTTATAACAGAAATGAGAAATAATATAATAAACATACAACATCAACATAACTCACTCCGTAATCAAGAGTAGACAGAGACCACAGACCTCCATTTGGCACGGTCCTGACACACGTCTCATACAAACATATTTTAATATTGAAATGTTAACAATTTAAAATGTACCTTGCCCACGGCAACAGCTGTCGTCGCCATGTCCAAATAAAAACTTTCACCGTTCTCAGCTGGGGCAACCACGGCTATAGGATTTGTACCCAAAGCCGACTGTAAATACATACGAAACTTTTGTTAGTTATCATACTAATATTATAAAATTTATAAATACGTATGTTTAGATCGATGGATGGATGGATGGATGTTTGTTTGAAGGTATCTCCAGAACACCTTAACGGATCTTGATGAATTTCGGCATAGATGTAGATTATAGTCTGGAAGAACACATAGACTACTAATTAAGGTTTTTTTAAACCGCGGAGGCGACAGCTAGTCTTTAATCTGTGTAACATGTTATAAGAGTCAATTACAGTAGTACTAGTATGTGTTTGTCATCCGTAAGGAGAAAGATCCAATCTACATTATTCTAAAAAAAATTAAGGACACTTCACTTATTAGATATGCTACAAAATTATAATATCACTTGCGAATAGAATTAAGTACCTGTTTACTCCTTGTTGGCGCAAGTAGAGGCGAAGTATTAGTAAATGCCATTCCTATTAGACCTTTGTCAGCCGCTTTCTGCGCCCACCAGCCCGCTATACCGAAGTGATTAGATCCTAAAATAAAATCGAATGCCTTTATTAAATGGATTCCAACAGCCATAACAGAGTTTCATAGTGAACATAACTGTACCTACAAGATTTGTCACAAATGATTGGGTTTCTGAAATAGGTATGCGTGTAAGGTCAAACTGGTCATGGAAATCGAAACGTGTGTTTATTAGTTGCCGTAAACTAATGTGAGTGGGCTGTATTGTTAATGGCCTTAACCTTAAGTTATCCCTGTCCTGTATCATGCAAAATATGTGACGTTTCACCTTTAACACTAACCCAGCCGACGCCAGTATCCTTAGCCTTGCTGACGGCGAGGTCCATGGCGAAGTGTCCTGCGGTGGCTCCCAGGACGTTGTTGGCGTCTACCCAGGCGGTGGAAGCACTCTCTTTGAGCACACGCGGCTCATTGTTAGGACAACACGCGCCAGTTTTTATATCGTTTATGTAATATTCTGAAAATTAAAGAGATTTTTTTATGGATGTTTTAATGTAGGTATATGAAAAAGGAAAAGTACAAGCTTCTTAACGTTGAATCAATATGCAAAATGGGTCAAGGTATAAATTATTACGACACTTTGTAAGGTGATATTTGTCAGTTGCATTGTTATCGATCGTACAGAAATGAATGACGTTACTTAAATAATTTCGTTCGATATGCAATTTCCCAAATCTATATTTGTATAATCATAAATATGAACATAAGGTTACTTTCTTTCGTTGAAAAGTTAACTTTCGCGTCATCTTGTAGGTACCTACTTATATACTCACAAAGATCACACATCACCACGTTATTATGTGGGTTTCCACTGTCGAAACACTTGTTTTTGTTTACATGTAAAATTATATTAAGTAATCGTAACGAAGTTTTTGCTTAACGTAAATAACAGCTATTGGAATATTTTAGTGTAGTTAATACCAAGTCTGTTAAGTCCATGACTGGGATGTCCTAGTCTGTCCGCCTGCAGCAACAGCTCAGCCTGCTGCTGTGCGGGCCTGCTCGCCGCGCCAACCGCCTTAAGGCAGTCCGTCATGAAACGTAACGCTTCTGATGTCGCTACTTTACCCATTCTCACTTACTTAGATTCTAGAAATAAAAAACTACATTGTTAACAAATCACTATTGTTTATAGATATATTATACTAAGTTAAAAGTGGTAGACGCCAGCAACAACATAAGTTACACGAATAAGTCGACTAGCCCGGTCAAATACCACGACCACATAGAAGACAGGCGTAAAGTGTAAGCAATTCCGCGTTTCGTCTGTGTAGTGTGGTACCGGAGGCTCCAATTTTAGTTCTTTTTCCCTTTCTTATAAGGAAAGGATGGAAGAGAAAATGGATTATAGACTATAGAAGGTGGCCAACGAGCAAGCGGTCACCTGCCGCATCTCCTTTGCCACCTTATAATATGACAGGAAACCCTGAAGACAGCAGATTTGTTTTATTCCAACTTATTTAAAAGAAATACCTTAAGGAAAAAAAGCAGAGAAGCATTGGATAATTTAAAAAAAAAATCATAAATTAAAAAAATATGTCTCCGATTTAATATAACTTAATCACCTTCCATACAAAGTAACAAGGATAATTATTGTTTACAAACTTTCAAGATGGAATGAACTGTGGCTTATCACTTACATTGGGTTAACGACCTACGTAACCTGTTGCCAGCAAATATGTCATGTGGAAAAATATACAGACTTTTGTATGTAATAACTACGATAATATAATAAAATAGGAATTTAAATTCAAATTAGATATAAGTAAGCGTTAGTTAGATTTATTGCTAATTGAATGAGTTGTATTCAGAAATAATTATAAGTAATTTCGACTATAATATTTTATTTGGCCAATCTTATTGGTGGTTTACTTCTCAGAACTCCAAACCAAGTGCGAAATGTGTTACAGTCTATAAGTTAAATGAATTTAAACTCTAAACTAAAGCAATAAAGTCTATATTTAAGTAGAAAAATGACAATTTGGTAACGTGCCGGTTGTGTTTTGTTTCGCCGAAAATTGTTCTTTTATTTTTAATCACACTATTTTTTATATGTAATAATTTTGAAAATTACGTTATAACTTATTTGATTCAATGTATGCTACATTTATAAACAGTAGATTTGGTTCAAAAATATAATTAAAACTTTCATAAAATAGGTATTACTAACCATCGTGGATGCGATTGGTCATTATAATAACTAGGACAGTTTGTCAGTTTCATACTGCGTTGTAAACAAAATAAACAAACATCGTATTAATGTAACCTTGATAATTAAATTACTTTCGGTTAGTTTTAATACATTATATTACCTGTGTGTTGAATACTAGTTTTCAAAATATAGATTTTCTTCTTTTCCTTGATTATCTTTAAATATAACTACACAGCACCATTAAAAACAAAATAAACTTCGTAGAAAATTAACTCGGGCACCACGTACGTGTGTCCACGATCGCCAGAGCGCGCTACTGTCGTGACCGACGCCCGTAGCGACGCCTACCGGTACCGTTACAAATGTAAATAATAAATATAGTGGCGTTATTAGATAAGACAAATGAAAGGCGATTGAGTTAACTTCATAATTTTAATATTTCTTATGAAGTATTCTTGTAGTATTTAATACTCAAATATATATATAATACTATCTGTCGCTCGCGACTTTGTCCACGCTGGATTAAAAAAAACGTAATAAATAAAGCTGTTCTTCCATACTATATGTTTTACATCTGTGCCAAATTTCGTCAAGATCCGTTGTGCCGTTTCGGAGATACCTTCAAACAAAGATCCATCCATCCATCTAAACATTCGTATTTATAATATTAGTATGATTAGTATGATAGATTAGTTACCAATAATTGTATAAAACCTGGACATCATAACAAAAAATTCAAACATTTTCTTCTCTAATCTGTGACAATACATTATGTATACACCGGCTATAATTAACTTCACATAGTAATCAGTATATAACAGTACATTATATAAACAATTTACATAACACTATCAATAAATCTTAAACAACATTGAACAAGTGTTATTAACAACAGCTGATAACATTGTCTTCACAAAAAAAGTACACTGAAGAAGATATTTAATGTTTCGTAAGAATAATTATATTTAAATTAAAATTATATTTTATATATATTATAGTAAAAAAAAAAATTATAACTATTTTTCTGTCGTATCACTAGTTAGCAGAACTCTCATAATGATGTGTATAAGACAATGTTTTTAATTTGAATGATAATCATGTTTCCTACAACAGATCCAAATAATTCTAATTATCATCGGACGACACGACAAACCTCCAGATTCCATACAAACCATTTCGATGGCTGCAAATCCTCAACCTCGCGGTTTACACAAAGCTTTCTGCCCCGCACAGCCGAGATGTGGAATGATCCGTCCTTGTCGGTATTTCCAAAACGCTATGACTTAAGGTCTTTCAAGAAGCGAGCGTATCACCTTTCGAAAGGCCGGCAACACATTTGCAGTTTCTCTGGTATTGCAGATGTCCATGGGCGTCGATGTTTCGGTGTTCCCGCTACTCGTTTGCCCACTTATATTAAAAAAAAAAAAACTGTAATAGTAGAAATAGTGTACACAATCTCTAGATCTGAATCACCCTGTACTTATTGTAGAGTTATTTCTACGACTTTTATTAAAATAAGAAATCTTTTATAATATAAGAATTCCGATTAGATTCGTAGTTTACGCTAGCAGAATAAAAATATGCTTGCGAATGTACGTTATCATGTTATCAACAATTTGTTCGAGCCGACTTAAATAATTCCAAGTGACAAATTATAAAGTAACGTATCGTTTAACTTCGCAGTTACAAATCGTTTCGACAGCTTTTTGTTGGCAGTTGCAGTAAGTAAAAAAGTTAACAAAAACCCGGGAAATTGTTTGATAATTTAAAAGTAATTTAAATAATCTCTTATAGTCTGTTCAATTTAAGGATATTAAATTTTGCCATAGATTATTTTTTTTCCAAATTATATGATTAACGAATGGCACATTTTAAGAAAATACTTATTTTTGTTATCTATGTTGTGCTATCACTAAAAGTTATTGTATCTATGCATTAAAAAATTTGAATTAAAATATTTTGATTATGTCATTCATCTGACTTCGAGAAAAACGTATTTTAAGTTTTACGCTTAGGTTTTACGTTATATTTATAATCATGTTAAATTGCGGATTAACCCTTAAGAACAGAGAGAATTGGATAAAAATATGCGTTAGATATTTGTGTATCAAGGTAACTTGCAGACGAAATGCCACAATGGCGGGAATAAAGATAATGCTTTCTATTTACAACATATTTGAGTTAGTAATTTGACGTTGTTACATTAGTAATCATAAAATATAAAACCACTGCTCGAATCTCGGTACTTTTCTTAGTATGTAAGAATATAAAAAAATTGTAAAAAAACACCCTGTATAATCTACCATATAGATCGAGAGTAATCGATTTAGGTATAAGTAAGAAGGCTAAACGTTTCAGACAGTCAGTTGCAGCCATGCCCGAAGTGCGAGTGGACGAGGTACGCAGGTTCATGGTGGACAGTCTGCTGGCGGCTGGGGCTCCGGAGCCCGAGGCGAAAGCCCATGCCGACCTTCTACTGTATGCCGACACCGTTGGACACTTCAGCCATGGACTGAACAGACTTGGTTAGGGGTAGCTTAGATACTATATTTCTCAAGTGAAGCGACAAGTCAGCTACACGTCCCCATCGAAGAGTTCGAGTCGATGCATGGGTGACTAGGTCTTAGTCAACTACGCTGGCCCAGTGCGGATTATAGCTACTTACTCGTAAACAAACATATTTAAATATCTTCGCACTTGTAGCTGGTAGCGTCGCGATATTTTTCTTCGCCTTAACGTGAACGTCAAAAAAAACATTAATAATGACAGAGATGAAATCCAGAACGTGTAGATTACTATTCTAGTTACTAACCTCTGCGCCGATATTGACAAAGTCTTATAAAAGTCGGCAACTGACTTCATATCCCGACTAATCCCAGACTTATTTCCTCAGAGTTATACGTAAACGACATTAAAGGAGGAATGACGCATCCCGAGCGAAAGCCGATAGTGCTCAAGGAGTCACCGGCTACAGCCTGGGTAGACGGTATGGATACACTGGGAGCGACTGCTGCTAACTTCTGCATGGATCTGGCTATCAAAAAAGCTAAGGAGTGTGGTGTTGGCTGGGTGGCCGCTAAACGTAAGTGAGGTTTATTTTTATGGATGAAGATGGCAAATAAACAGTAATGAGTATTGACTTACAAAGAGTCAACTACTGTTAAATTTGGATCAGAGATACAGGGCTGTACGCTACAGATTGTTACATTAATTTTGACCTAAGTTGGATTTAGATGACATGGTAAACCTGGTGAAATAATCAATATTTTTCCGGTTTTTTCACAGATAGCGAATATTTGTATGTTAATTTTTGTTATCTACATTCAGGTACGAACCACTTCGGCATGGCAGGATACTGGGCCATGAAAGCAGAGAAGGAGGGTCTCATTGGCTTGGCATTTACTAATTCAGCACCTATTATGATACCAACGAGATCTAAACAGGTAATCGAATTAACTATGGAATCCATCGATAGTAATCAATTAAATGTTAGATTTATTGAAACGAAGTTCCTTATCGCGCGTTGTGAAAGGGGGCGAGACGGAAAAAATTCTTACGAAAAGTTGTCACGACACTTTTTGCAATAGTAAGTATGTTAACGACGAATGAGCGCTACTTCACCATGGCAACGACGTGACAATATATAACGAAAATTCATAGAAATAAAATGTACTTCTTGTGAAGACTTAAGTTTTTTATTCATAGAATAAACATTGGTTCCTTCACTAATTAATCGAAAGGAACTTCGTTCCATCCGGGTGTCCCTTGACACCTCTCAAGTTTATTGTTATTTTTTATTATCTTACTCATTTAAAAAACGTCTAAAGTAAACATGAGTTTTCTCTGACGCATAAATTTAGACATATCTTATTTCAGAGTGCTTGCGGTACAAATCCATTGGCCGTAGCGGCGCCCGCACTAAACGGGGACTCTCTGGTAGTTGACATGGCGACAACCACAGCTGCTATGGGAAAGGTAAAATAACATTAAGTAATGACAAGTATAGGATACAAGAATACGTTCTTTTTGATCGACAATTAAATTGAAGTGGTACATAAATACAATTTATTTAATTACTATTTCAGGTAGAGATGCAGATACATAAGAATGAGCCGATTCCCGAAGGATGGGCGCTGGGCCCGGATAACAAAGTTACCACAGATGCAAAATTGGTATGAAGTAATTAGTAAAATTTAACTGTCCCGCGAATATTTTACCATTTTTCTTTCACAATTGATATATTTACGATAGCTTTTAAATTAATATGTAGTAGTTATAATAAGTGTCACGATATGCATATTATGTTTATTATGCATATTATAAGTCAGTTGTTGTCTTCCTTAAAGACACGGTTTACAATAGATTTAGGCTAAGTAAAGTGACATTGAGGCATTTACGCGCATAATCATGAAAAGCAATTTTCCGCTTGATCGACCACCATACAACTACCATTGTATTTCTTTGGTCAAGCAACTAAATGTATAATGTATTTATTTTTTGATCCATTTAGTTTATTCTTACAATTCCCAGATCTAAGATTTTACCAATTTCAATATTTCAAAATTTAATCAATTGTGTGTTAAAAATAAATTAAATTCATAGATTTTTAATTTCCAAGCGCCTTTTAAAATAAATTAGCAAACTTGTAAATCTACCAACATTTAATTAAAATTAATTATATTTATGTATCGTTTATAGGCATTCGACACAGGTAAATTACTGCCTCTAGGAGGTTTAGAAAAAACAAGCGGGTATAAAGGCTACTGTCTCAATACTATGGTAGAAATATTCTGCAGCGGTCTTTCAGGTAAGAAAAATCAATATTACTTTGTTGTAAAACGACTTTTCTAAACTCATGTATTCTAGTGTATATTTTATAATGTAGGTTCAAACCCGACCTTCAAAGTGCCAGATTGGTCGTTCAGTCAAGACGTTGCTCCAGACTTGGGGCAATGTTTTGCAGCGATTGACCCTGGTTGCTTCGCACCGGGGTTTGCTCAGAGAGTAGCTGAATGTTTAATGCACTGGAGGAATTTGGAACCTGTAAGTTACACTATATACATTTCTAGGAGCGATATATTTTCAAACAAATACTTTGCCTTTTGTAATCTTTTTACCTTTTTTGAAATGAATTAATCTATTCACCGCAAGTTCACGTAAACAGGGTCTAAAAATTTAATAGCTATTTATATTTCAAATGAAATAACGATCATAGTTACTTCAACCACGTAATTAGAATTTTAAAGTATTCATTTAGTAACTTGTATTACAATAATAATTTCAATTTTTTAATTTGTGATTTAATTGATATAAAAATGGACTAAATGACAAAGATTCCGCATCAAACTATAAAAGAATCACGTAAATCAGATCATAAATCTCAAGGTAATCATTGTACACAAAAAAACACCTCTTTTTAAAGTCTGTTAAAATACATTTTTTTTAGATCGATCCATCACTACCGGTTCTCGCGCCGGGAGACAAAGAACGTAACAACAGAGAGGCGACACTGAAGAGGGGCACCATCACATACCCGCAGGGACAAATTGACTGCTACTATCGCATGGCCAAGAAAATTGGCATCAAACCTTTAACCGTTATGTAAAACACTCGTATAATAGATGAAAATGACGATACGAAGGAAATTGACACAAATTTTCATGCTATTTTATCGCAAGTAAACAATATGACTTGTATGAATGTATGACTTCATTTTGTGAAGAATGCGTGTCAAACCGGAGGACAGTTTTTATATCTTATTGAAGGTGAACTAGCTAATACTTGAATGTTATATACTTAGACGAAATCAACATACAATGGTACAAACGTATTGTATTTCAGAAGACCAAATGGGCGTACATTACCTATAGATTTTAGAATCAGACGGCTTTAATTTGTTACAAAAAAACTAATACATTACTTTTTAAACATACAACGTGCTAAGTTTTTTTATTTAAGCAATCATATATTATTAATAGTCACGGGGTTTACAATTACGTTGTTAGAAGGCTTGTGATAACAACAAGAATTTGTTGATCATAAATGCTTAGGAATACGTAAAAACTTGATTAAAAGTGTTTTTTTTTTCGAGATGTTGAATTGAGGTAAACCGAATTATGTATCATCCGACCTTTCAAATAACTTGCATTAAATAAAGTATTGATTCGGTGTGTAATGCAGTTTTTATTAATTCCATCACTGTAATGACTTTGTTCACGTTTTCGCTCCTAGACTATTATACTCTAGGAACGTCATTTTTTACTTATAATTACTATTTTAATGGAACAAAGAATCCAAAATAAAACACAGGAAACATAATAGTATGAAAATGCCAAGGATTTCACGATAAACAATTCTTGAGCTCTTTTCCGGGTTCATTGAAAATTAATGAAGAAGGATTTTTTAACATTGCTCTTGATATCATCCATTAAGAGATATCGTCTTATTAAAAAAGAATATTCTTGGCACATAAAATCAGAAAGACGTTTCGCTTCCCCGATGTTTTCGAAGAAGTTACTAATAGCGTAGTTTTTATATCATTCCCATATTTACCGAGAAATGTTGAATCTTTAAGGAAATTGATTTGTTCAATTAAACCGTCTTAAAGTTTTATAATTTCAAGGAACATCTTTTAAGGAAATCTTCAATGTATACTTTTTATCAATACGGAAGAAAGTATGGATGGATTTTGTGAAAGAGGATATGCGTACGCAGGAAGTGAACTTAGATATGACAGATGTCATCATCATCAGCTCACTATACGTCCCCACTGAGGGGCTCGGAGCCTACCCTAAGTTAAGGGTGACTAGGCCATAGTCAGCCACGCTGGCCAAGTGCGGGTTGGTTGACTTCACACATATCATTGAATTTCTTCTCAGATATGTGCAGGTTGCATCACGATGTTTTCCTTCACCGTAAGAACGTCGGATAAATGTACATATGTAAATCGGAAATCGAAAAACACATTGGTACATGGCGGGATTCGAACCCAAGACCTGCAGATTGCAAGTCAAGTGCTTAACCCCTGAGCCACCGACGCTCTATGACAGATGTATGGAGTAGTAAATACTGTGTCAACCCTTCTAGGTAGTAAAAAGTGGAGATAGGTTTTTTATCAATATTATCAAGGAATTATATTTATTAAAATTCAAAGATATTAACTTTGACCTTCTCAAGCATAAATGTATATAAGTTTACATTATTCAATGTAGAAGCTCGTAATAAATGCGAGATGAGATAATTACGCGACGATAATTGCGAAAGAATGTTGATTTATGTTGTTAATCTTATTTTTACTATGGATTTCCACTACCGAAATGCTTTAGATTATAGTTATTGCCATCCTTATTACACCTTTGAAAAAAAGGCAACAATGTATTTTTGTATATTTATTTCAACAGTGCAAACCCGCGGTTATCTGCAAACTGGATGTTCTCGTACCTCACGAAGAATCCGCAATTAAAAATGTTTTGTTTCTTTTTCTGACATTCTTATGTTTTTCTGGTTTTAATATGTTGATGCTTTTTGATTGTTCTCGAAAAATTTATCGTAGAGAACGTTTTAATATTACAATCATATTTGGGTAAAAAATTATTAAATACTAGAAGTTGCCCGTGAGTTTGTCCACGCTTAATTATAAAAAAAAAACTTGAGAGGTGTCAAGGGACACCCGGATGGAACGAAGTTCCTTTCGATTAATTAGTGAAGGAACTAATGTTTATTCTATGAATAAAAAACTTAAGTCTTCACAAGAAGTACATTTTATTTCTATGAATTTTCGTTATATATTGTCACGTCGTTGCCATGGTTACTATAGCAAAAAGTGTGACAACTTTTCGTAAGAATTTTTTCCGTCTAGCCCCCTTTCACAACGCGCGATAAGGAACTTCGTTCCAAAAAATAGTTATAAATATAGCTTATGTCATCCGGGGATAGTTTATCTTCCCAACAGTGAAATAATTTTTCAAATCGGTTCCGTAGTTTCCGTGTCTATTCAATGCAAACAAACAAACAATCAAATCTTTCCTCTTTATAATATCAGTATGGATACAGGTATAGTCGAACAAACATATCTCTCTCTGTCCCGGTTAGTTCTATTACAAAATATGTAATCCTACTTAAGCAGAGAAAATAACATTAACACAATAACAGTAACACTTTTTTGACATTGACAGGGTGGCTAATGATCTATAGACCTTTGTCTTTAAGTAGTTAGTAAATATATGACTGCAAATAAATATCAGCTTTAACATCCGACAATGTACAGAGAAAGGTCCTTGCTATCAGGCTTTCACTGGCTTTCTATTTTTAAAACGGTCAACACAATAAATTTAATGTCATTGTTTGAAGTTGTACGCAAAAAAAACATAAATTTACATACAATGTTACTTAGTGACCGTGTTATTTGGAAAAGTAAAAAAGAAAATAAATTAGATTATTTAACTTTTTCTTTTAAGCGTGTAAATCTCAATTAAATGTGGACGTGTAACTAAAACATATTTGCATGATCCATTTTGTAAAAATAAATTGATAAGGCAAGGAGAAAAACAATTCAATCTATGATGACACTTTACATAGAAAAGTTTTCTTCAGTCTAAAATTTGTGAATTGATTTGAATTAATTTGTTTTCTGTTAGACACCGAGTCGAAGTGGATTGATGAAAAAAAGTTATGCTAAATGAGTTAATAATAAAGAAAAATTCTTCACAAATGCACTCTTAAAAATAAAGACCCTACAATATATTTATGTCTGTCACCTCTACACGTTTGCATGATGTATAATCGGGGCTACTGGTTTGACTGGCATCTTCGGATCAGAAAGGTATGGAACAAGTCACTGGACTGGATGTTGTCTTTTTTTTCGGCGTCCGCTAAGAATTATGGGCAGACGTCGTTTTTTTTTCTTCTTCCGCCAGAGTTGGCCTGTGATTGTCGTTTGTTTTCCTTTGCTGTAAGTTTTCTTGTCCATGTTTATTAAGCTTTGACAACCCTACTAACGGAGTATACCTGCTTACCATGCACCTTACAGGAAGTGTTTAATATCAGTTTAACGTCATTGCAATTTGTAGTATTACTAAATGATTATTTTATAATCAACAAGTTTACGTCTTTATTGCTAGCAACTTAGCCTTACCGTCCTTGTAGATGTATGGGTAATTATTACTTATATTGTATATTAATTGGTAAAACAATTTCAAGTTTCAAGCTAAACCGTGCCAAAAAGTTAATGAAATCTAATTATTTCATAGGACCACAAATCTAAGTTCAATTATTATAATAAATTGTTCTTTATTTTCACCGAAAATCGAAATTAAATTTAAACGCTTTGTTTACTACACAGAACAAGTCATTAAATTGAGTCAAATAATTAACAAAATCATAATAAAAACGTTTTCACTGTTCAAAAAACTATAATTAAATAAAAATATGTTGAAAATTATTTAACAGTCAGAATACAAGTTTTTACTTGATTCTTAACTTTTTTTGGCTTGAAATCACATAATTGTTAAAACTTGCTGCCTTGTACTAATAAATGATGTCATACATTGTTGAATGAATACAAGAAATTTTTTAAGGAATAATTATAATAGAACATTTTATTGAACATTTACGACAGACTTCTAGTTTTTAATTTAATGAAATTGATTAAGATGTTAAATACATTACCAAAACAAAAGAATTATGAAGATAAGGGAACACAGGTTCTGTCGTCTCTTAAGGCGCAATTTCACTAATCGGTTGTTATACAGCATGCGGGGACTCCCCGTATACGGTTTGGCGACTTAGGAAAATGATCATCGTGTGTACATCAATTGATGAGTAGTAACGCGGTAAGGAATATTAAGGACTATCGCACAACGCATACAGCCCCTAACGATGAAAACGCTTCTCGCATCGAGCGCGTATGACATGCGTGAACAGAAAATCACGCACCACGCATGCGGACGCTAACGACTAATGAAACTGCGCCTTTAGTGAAACATAAATGCTCAATGCAAACGTGACAAATATTAGAAAGAATGTCGTATAAGAAATTCCTTCAAAACCGAGGAGTTCTACTGATGAAACAAGTAGATATTGTGATCTTTCTTATTATCATCATCTCCCTGGCCTTATGCCACTCATGTGGGGCCGGCGTATGGTTTTATAAACCTTAAAGATAAATGTGATCTTTCTTATTCTCTTTGGCGAAAATTGAGGTTACAATATGTCTTTGCAAAATTGTTATGTGGAAGATCACAGTATGTAAAAAACTTTCTAACGGGCCTTGGCGTTAAAATTTACCACAAATAATATAGAATAGTGACAATGTTCCGCGTGTGATGTAACAGCTTTGAATATTGTAATGCATTGTGTAACTCTACTTCCGAATCCGAAAGAATTTGAGGATTTTGCGTAAGATGAATGTTTGTGCTACAAATTTTGAAACTAACTTAGGTATATGAAATGGTATTTAATAGTATGCATGACCTAGCTCTCGCCCGCAACTCCGTCCGCGCAAAATTAACAAAAACTCAATAAGTAGCCTATGTGTTCTTCCAGATTATGTACTACATTGACGCCAAATTTCAGCTTGATCACTTTAGCGATTCTGAAGATACGTAGTAACAAATATTCATCCATTAATCCATCTAAACTTTCACATCTATTTTTTATATATATAAAAGAAAGTCGTGTTAGTTACACCATTTATAACTCAAGAACGGCTGAATCGATTTGACTGAAAATTGGTGGGCAGGTAGCTTAGAACCAGGAAACGGACATAGGATAATTTTTACCCCGTTTTCTATTTTTTATTCCGCGTGGACGGAGTCGCGGGTAAAAGCTATTTATAATATTAGAAGAAGCATGATTGTATGGATGGCATTTGAAGTTGTGTGAACGCGGAACTTAGCGTTTGGAACTGTCCCCAACAATTCTTAGGAACTTATTTAGTAGTCAAATTACGATGAGTAATCTTTGTTCGCATCATATGTGTGTTACTTCTCTTAAACTTGATAATAGCGGATAGCCTGCCAGTATTTTTATTATGATCAATTATGTAAATTTCCATTGAATCCAATTATTTAAGGTCCGTTCAACTACGTTACAGCGTTTGATTTAATCTTTTCGATGTTTTGTTACATTAAAATAATCCAATCATTTAATTTTATTGCTCAATATTGATTATCGATGTTACTAAAATTAAGATTGCTATAAAAAATGTTGATTGAATTATTCTGGAAAATCACCGTATAAATAATAGCTTGATTTAATATGGTTATCTATCCGCCCACAGGGTTGGCATATCTCTGCATTCTTTAAGGTACATAATTGACAACGTTCACCACAATAATGACAGATTTTAATTGTTTATCGTGGCTTCACATTTTTTAGCCGACTTCAAAAAGAAGGAGGTTATCAATTCGACTGTATTTTTTTTTGTGTGTTATATTTATTTTACTTGTAATTTACCAAATATGTATCTTAATAAAAATACGAAGAGTTATAAGCATTTATATAAACTAAAACGAACAATGCGTGAATGCGGTATTTACTTTTTACAAGTACGTGTAGTGGCAACCCTATAATTTGCAAAGCAACCGTATAAGACATGTGACATATTGTGTCCAGTATCATTTTATCTTGTAGCAATATAATTGTACCATGCAGTCACATGTAGTTACATACAGCAATGTACAGTCACCTTCTTTCGCGGTATAACAGTTAACGAACTGAAACATCGAACTTTCTTACTGTGGTTCGACAGCAGTGAAACTTGTATTAAATTAATACACTATTATCATCTCTGTTTTGTCTAAGAAAATGAATGGGATGGCAATATTTATTAATATAAGTCACTGCAGTGGAGTTCTAGAGTCACAAATTTACAATAAAGGTGTTTTATTAATGTTTTTACCAAATAAAAGACAATGTTGACTGCCTGCACAGTACTCTATAATTGCTAGCTCTATAATATTTTTTAATATAATCGTTTCAATTTGTTTCGTTCAAAAGATGATCACTTGAGTGTTGTGTAACCATCAACGAAGCTCACTGTACATTCCTTTAAGGATTATATACTATTACATACAGTCATATTTATTGTAGACTTATTATTACGCGAAAGATCTGCAGAAATACATGTCTGTTAGCATAAATTATATCTACCTGACGTAATTTATAGACTGGATTCAATCCATAAACTTTAAAGTATCCAATCAATTCAAAGATACTAGAAGCTAATTTAGCATTTAGCTTAAAAATGTATTAAATTATTTTTTTTTATTAAATTCATAAAATAAAACAGGGATTATTGAAGCTTCATAATTCATATTTATCACTATACTAGCTTTTACCCGCGACTCCGTCCGCGCGGTATAAAAAATAGAAAACGGGGTAAAAATTATCCTATGTCCTATTCCTGGTTCTAAGCTACCTGCCCACCAATTTTCAGTCAAATCGATTCAGCCGTTCTTGAGTTATAAATAGAGTAACTAACACTACTTTCTTTTATATATGTAGATATTGGTAGTTACCCAATGATAATCTGTATCGAACTATGTTAAAAAGTCCCCATTAGGGAACATTCTAGACTTGAATGAAAATTATTTCCACTAACTCAGTGTCGAACATTGATTCCAGGATCCCCAATAAACAGAATTGTACACTTACAAGAATCATATATATAAAAAAAATCAAAGTTTTAATCCTCACAAAATTCGCAATACCAATTAAAATTATTAAGACAAAGTAATTAAATCGTTCGTTTTGATGCACTAAAAGTGAATGTGAAATATTTGCTAAACGTATCTAAAGGTCACGCGACTTATAAAAGACGTAATTAAATTCAGTTTCGTAATAGCAATATAAATCTTTCCATATGAAATACAAAAACAAAAACATGTATTTTTAAACCTGACAAATGTTCGGCTGCGAGCTAATCTAGTTTAGTTAGTTCTACTTCGGTTAGTTTACTTAGTTTTGTTAAGATTCCGGGCGTGTATTGAATAAGGGCTACATTTTGTATAGTTCATTAGATGACGTCTTCATCCAAACATCCAATAGATAACGGTAGGAAACGAAAGCTTACCTTTGTTTTAGTGATTAAATTAGAAATTGTAAGTCTGAAATAAAACTGGGTACCTATTAAGCGAAACAGACTGAAGGACAATAATTTTTTTTATTACAATTCAATAAAATAATAATGGCTAAGCTCGCAACGAAAATAATTAATGAGCGACTCGATCATCGATATAAATAATTCACAAATATTGCAATCGATTTTTTTTATAATTTTGAAATACCATTTGTGGCATTCATCTTGCAAAATTGCATTATTTTACCTTATCTTTTATTTAAAAAATATTCAAATCTGACATTAAATAAATAGCGCAATGCAAGTTTTATGTTTTGCGAAGTTGGTTCATATTGTAATATAATAAAATTGATTCTAAAAATTACCAACAAGCTTTAAATAACATTATATAGTAGAAAAAATATAATATATTTAATACAGTCCATATTTTTATAATGCCAGGTTTTTTGTACTTTGGCCAAAGTTTAAGTTAAGTCAAATGTTTTTTTTATTCAAAAATATTAAAAAATCATAATTAAGCAAATAAAACAATTATCTGTTAGTCAAGGTCAAAATAACCCAGTTAATGAACCCGATCATTTTCAACTTTTTTTATTCAATTCAATATAAAACCGGAATATATTTTACCAGAGTTTCCATTGCAAAAACACAGATAATAAAATATTATCATCCCTCTATATCTCTTTGAAAAAATATATACAGCAACTTGCTTAAACGATAAGAGATGGGTCGACCGTGGAAGTTTATGGGTAACTCAACTAAAATTTATGACCTGCAGATCAGCTCACAGCTCACATGTATGAAGCAGATCAGTCAACCAACTCGCAGTTCAGCTCAATTTGTTTGCTCATTTACTCATAGTACATAGTGATGAGCTGCTAATTTACTTGTTGAACCGCAGCTCATCTCTGAACCGGTTCAAGTCTACCTGAGCTGAACTTTTAAACCGGTTCAGAGATTTGCACATGGCCACTTAAAGCTAATTTGTGCAATCAACAGTAATAAAATAAATCAAATTTAAAACTTACGTATGGAAAAGAGTAGCAAAGGAATCCAATTTTTCTAAAATCTTAAGCCATAAGTATTTGGAACCCTTCCAAATTTTGTTTAATCAGTCTAGTTCTTGTCAACGCATATGTACTATTAAAGTGCACTTTCACATCGTATTATTTATTTATGGCATTACTTTCACAACCACCAGGTTACTCTTTTTTCGTATTCTGTATTATTTTGACTAAATGCCTCAATGCTTAGTGTCATTGACTTGTTGACAAATGACAATCTATGTTTAAACAATATGGCAAAGGCAAAGGGCGAATAGATCACGTAGTGTGTGTACAAAAATTATTTGAATCGGATATTTTGAAGATTCTACTAGAGATATCGCCAATCGAATGTTAATTATGCTACGAATGTATACTCAATATAAAAATAATATGTATATTCAGCTCATGATTTTAAGGATGCAAATAAATCTTGTTCTAAAACTTTTCTACACACTTCATACACATGTTAAGTAGAAAAAGTAAACATAACAAAAGAGAGTAGTAAATATTTTTATTGATAAACAAGTTATATTACTAAGGGTTTCTATTGCTGAAACATCCGTAAAAACATATTACTATCTCTATATATTCAAAGAATGTGAGAGGAATGGCTATATTATTTTGTATGAAAGTGTCGTTAGTGCAAACGGTTGCAAACAGGAGCTATTAAAACGTTGCCAATCAAGTTATTATAAAGTTATTAGCGTTGATATGATAGCAACTTATTAGGTCGATACAAGTTTTTATGTAAACATTCGTCGGCGACTTTCTAAACTCCGACTCCGGCGACTCCGTCCGCGCGGAATAAAAAATAGAAAACGGGGTAAAAACTATCCTATGTCCGTTTCCTGATTCTAAGCTACCTGCCCACCAATTTTCAGTCAAATCTATTCAGCCGTTCTTGAGTTATAAATAGTGTAACTAACACGACTTTCTTTTATATATATAGATGTAGTTAGGCTCATTATAAACAAAGACATTCAAATATAAACCTAGTTATAGAGCCGACATAACGAATACTTTTCTTTAAGCCGGCTCCTCACGCTTGGCAAGTAACGGCAAACAGTGTCAAATAACAAACATGAACGGATAACAACAAAGATGTGGATAAATGTTTGTCAGTTGACTGTTTTTGTTTGGCGTTCGCTGTTTGTGCCAGTGATCAGCGTCTGTGTCGTATACAAGTTTGCCAAGCGTGGGAATGCCTGTTTGTGTAGGGCGTTTGTGATCCGTGTTCAGCAAGTATGTAATAATTGTGGCTGTTTGTAACAAACACCAAGCATGACGAGCCGGCTTGAAATATTTTTAAGCAAAATTACCGCTATCTATCACAAGTGTTAAAATAAACAACCGAAAATAACGAATAAAAATAAACAACGAAATAAACAACTCTACTTACCGGTAGTTGAGTTTTTGAGAGTATGGTTTAACTAGTTCGTAATGTTCCGTCTAATACATTTTGTATGTATTTAATTATAAACCAATTGCAAGTCAATGGCAAGTTTAACGTATTATGTATAAGGAAAAGTAATTATTTCTTTAACATAACAAGTCTTTCACTGTAATATAATGGACATAAATTTGTCGGATATCCGCACTGAACGGAACGGAATCTCTCTCTTTTACATTTTCTATATACTCTTTGTAGTAAACATATCTTAATCGTATTTTGAACATAGCAAAGTGCAATGGCCAGTTTTACATAAAAGAGTAATAACCGCTTTATGAATATAAAATAAAAAACGGCACGTAAAATTAATATATTATACTTTTTTATTATTTTAAATTCATAAACATATATAATGCGGGAATGTAAACATGGTTTGATATTTTCATAGTCTAGTTAAATAAAAAAGGAGAAACCCTTATTTATTACTTTATAATAAAACTCTTCGATTAACCTAATTAGCTAATTACTAATATCCTCGTGTGAGTTAATTTTTAAACTCATTACTATAGGTATCGCATGTCACTTGTTTAATACATATTGTTGTTTCTGTTTTGTCAAAGAAAATGAAAGGGATGACAATATGTAACACTAAAAGTGTGACGTCAGTTGAGTTATAGCGTAAGATAGAGATCATCACATCAATATAATAACTTTTAAACTCTACCATTTCCATCAAGAACGTTAGCTTCTTAAAAATTGCATTCAGTTTCATATGAACTTGACGTTCTGTTGCAAGACATAGGGTATGTTCCGATATACACTGCGAGCACTGCACAGTGCTATCACTGTAGAAATATTCGTTCCGTTATGGACTGCCAGTATACTGCCGCAGTACCCTAGGGAAATATATGACATCATAAATCGCCGCCATATTCTACTGTGAGCACTAGCGTTTTCGAGGCAAGGTACTCGCAGTACTTTGATCACGTGATCAGTCAAAACCACCCGAGTGCCTGACATCTTATAAACAAAGCTACAGTTTAATCAGAAAATGTTAAAGTTCTGTAATTAGTTTGGATTAATAAATAAAACAATGGAAGAATTGCAAAAATTAACCTTATTAGACTGTGTTGATAAAACATATTCTTTTTTAGCCGACTTCAAAAAGAAGGAGGTTATCAATTCGACTGTATTTTTTTTTTTTTTATGTGTGTTACCGCGAAACTCCGCCCCTGGTGGTCCGATTTTGATGAAAAATATTTTAATCGAAAGGAAGTGCTTGCAGGTGGGTCCGATTTTTTTGTTTTTTTTTTAAATAACTAGAAGACTAGTAGATTTTGAATATAGCTTCAAAATTTGTTGCGAAAATTAGGGACATTTTTGCTTTCAGCGCTTACGTAGGCTAAGCTATAGGACCTACATAAAAATGATGTATGGCGAATTGTAGCTCTTTAAATGTGCTAATTAAAAGTCCGCGATAGCATATATCTATCTTTTATAGTTTTCTCACAATAACCATTTTTTTCTTCAGAAACATCAATTAAATTCATGCCCTATTTCCGACGCTATTATTCGAGTTCAGTATTAACCCTTATGTAAATAAACATGTTCATTATCAAGAGAATTTAATGTAGATTATATTTGCAATTGAAACTATATCATTCTGTCTAATAGTTTAGGAGATATCGTAAGAATAAAATTACGCGGAAACGAAAAATGCTACACGAAAAGCACAATTTTGCTTTCTGGGCTTACGTAGGTCAAACTATATGACTTACATAAAAATAAGTATGGAGTAATTATAGATCCTTAAATTTGCTAAATAAAAGTCTTCGGTGGCATATATCTATCATCTATGGATGTCTCACAAAAACCATGTTATTGTGAACAAACTTCGATTAAAATGCACACGAAAAACAGCGTCGTAAGCTTACGGCGCTATTATATTACATTCGATATGAATCCTTATCCAAATAAATATGTTTGATGGCTAGAGTAATAAATGCAGATTACATTAGCCTTTAAACTATGTAATTTTGATCAATAGTTTGGAAGATATTAAATAATTAAAAACTACGCGCATTCGAAAAATGCTAGTGCGGCGCGCGGCTGGACAAAATTAAAGGCACGCTACGATGTATTAGTTCGTTAATTTTCAATTTGTATACCGATTTTGATAATTATTTCATTGTTTAAAGGATAAGTGGTTATCTGCTGCATTCTAAATTAGTTTTTGAATTGAAGTACTCACATATCAAATAGGAAAGTCCTTTTCTTTATTTGTCTTATTTATGTCTTTATATGTATTAAGGAAATTTGTAATTGAACTTCAAATTCACTGAAAATTGTGAAATAAAACAAAAATTTTAAGAAAAAAAAATAGCCGACTTCAAAAAAAAACAATCTCAAACAAAATGCACTCAAAAGTAACCTAAAAAAACCAATTTCAAACAAAATGCACTCAAAAGTAACCTAAAAAAACCAATTCAAAACAAAATGCACTCAAAAGTAACATAAAAAAACAACTTTAAACAAAATGCATTCAAAAGTACCATAAAAAACAATCTCAAACAAAATGCACTAAAAAGAAACAAAATAATGACATGAAAACTTCTTTCTTTCTTTCTTCTCTCTTTCAAAAACCCTCTAAACTCTAAAGAAAGTTCTCTTCTTTCTTGTAACATGTCTATATTGTATAATTATTGTTATTTTGGAGTCGGTTTCGGCCTAAGTAGGGACATAAACGTAAGTATGTCTCATACATCTCAAATATAAAATGTATAATATTATATTTACTTCGGCCGACACCGACTGCGAAATAACAATAATTATACAATATAGACATGTTACAAGAAAGAAGAGAACTTTCTTTAGAGTTTAGAGGGTTTTTGAAAGAGAGAAGAAAGAAAGAAAGAAGTTTTCATGTCATTATTTTGTTTCTTTTTAGTGCATTTTGTTTGAGATTGTTTTTTATGGTACTTTTGAATGCATTTTGTTTAAAGTTGTTTTTTTATGTTACTTTTGAGTGCATTTTGTTTTGAATTGGTTTTTTTAGGTTACTTTTGAGTGCATTTTGTTTGAAATTGGTTTTTTTAGGTTACTTTTGAGTGCATTTTGTTTGAGATTGTTTTTTTTTATGAAAAAGTACTTATTTTTATTAAATTATAAATTCAATTTATAATTAATATTAATTAAAATATTTTTAATTTGACAGTACTCAAAAACAGTTTTTTTTTATGTACTAGAAAACTTAAATACACTCATTTGAATGTTGCGTCAAAAAATGCGGCTGACAGTATACGAGATTGCGTTCCGTTTTAAATCGTAACCAGGATAACTGGCTATAAAGGAACGGCTTCACAGTATACTGAATTGACGTCACACTCTACAGTGGTCGCAGTGCATATCGGAACACACCCATAATGTATGTAAGAGCTACCCGCCATCTTGTTCCGAATGGCTAACCAGAAACAATGACTGCGTTCGTAAATAGGTACCTTTTTATTTAGCAATGGAATTTAAACTTAACATTTACTAGAAGTTCAATAAATATTTAAAATACTCCACAAATATGTAAGATTAAATTTAAATGTTTAAAAACAAAATTTCAATTTCAAAGTATCAATTTAAGTATTATTGTAATGTCAAAGACAAATAAGATGACGTGAACATTGCACAGATAATATAATATTAAGAATCAAATCGTTTATTTTGATATTTATGGTTATCTAAATTAATGTGTTGTGGAAGGGTTATCAATTATTATAAATGTTAATAATATATACTTTATAATGATGTTTATTTATTGGTTATACGATAAACGTTTTAGCTATCTTGTTTAAATATAAAATACAAATATCTAAAATTCATCATGATTGTAAACTCTTAATACAATCTTTGTAGTTGTTCAATCATTTAAAAACTCATATTGTTGTATTCAGATTGTGTTATCTATGTACTTCTAAATAATCTCTATACTAATCATCATCAACCTGCCCTTATCCCTATGGATGGTCGGCATCGTCTATACTTATATATATCTATATATATAAAAGAAAGTCGTGTTAGGTACACTATTTATAACTCAAGAACGGCTGAATCGATTTGACTGAAAATTGGTGGGCAGGTAGCTTAGAACCAGGAAACGGACATAGAATTTTTACCCCGTTTGATATTTTTTATACCGCGCGAACGGAGTCGCGGGTAAAAGCTAGTTATCTATAAAAATATTATAAAGAGGAACAATTTCTTTTTTTTTTCATTAGACTACTTTATACAACCGAGTAACATAGTAGGCTAGTAGTAGTAGTAGTAGTACTAGTAGTAGCTAAATTTAATTCTCCCTTAGGGTATATTGAATGAAAGAAATTGATTCAACTCCCTTAAAGACCGAGTAATGTCTCTGAGTGTAGCACTTACACTTTAATAAGACCACTACATAGACCATAGTTTATTAGTACTTCAGCCCAGTGGTGATTATATCATTCGAAGTTTTACGACTTATAGAAGGAAAAAATATTTTTGATACAATAAAAAGAACGTGTTTCCAATAAACACTTATATTTTAGAGTTAAGGGAAGTTTTATCTGCATCGTGAAGTGTTCCGGTAATCCGACGTTCCGGTAGTTAACAGTTTTATAAATGGTTGGCATGACATATCGGATGTAGGTTCGAGTGTATTGTCCAACAAACTTATGTGACCCGATAGTCTTAAATTAAACTAAGTTACAATAGCACATTATCGCCGCTCTTTAAATGTCAAAAAACTACCTCAAGATCCTTGTCGGAGTGTATCTATCTTGTCATGTCTTAAGTGTTATATTTTATATATAATGTACATATTTTCTTATAGAACCGTGATCACAAGATCACAACACCTCTCTCATCGGGCCAAATAACTTGGTCGCATTATAATACTATCGGGTAGCCTTATATATTTCACGGATTTTGTGTCGTTGGAACGTCGAAAAATATTATTTTGGCGATAAAATTTAAAGTCATAAATAACAGTACTGAGTTATTTGAGCACGAACATACTACTTCCTCCTAAATGTTCGGCGACAACTTTCAAGTTGGTGAACATTGAGGTCGTCGACATACATAATGTACATATGAATTTTGTAACATGAAAACAATACGATCTAATAAGACAGACGAAAAAGATTTACGTTTCTAACCCAGAGGATATAGATTACCATTTGGAGCATTGCTCACCTTAGTACCTATGCAACAGATCCTAACATCTAAGTACTAATTTAATGGTGAATAATATCTTGTTTGCTTGACTGTATTTTTTTTAATAAGAAAACACGAGTATGGCAAACGGAAGGAAAATAAAATCGGAAATAATTACGGAATAAATTGTTACATGTCTTTTAGTCAAACGGCGAAGTGCTACTTTTTAATATTACATGTGAATATTTTAAATGTTTTTTTTTGTCTATTTAATAATATTTTATAAAAATATAATTTATCCTGTATAAGTGGTGTATACACTTGTGCAAATGTGTTTTATTGCACATGAGTAATAAAAGTTGAAACAAAAAATATTTATGATATAAAAAAATATATAAAGGAAGTGAATCTAGTAATAACTGGTTCCCGCAATACTATGCGCAAAATTTCCGACCTTAAAAAACAGATTTTTATTTTAGTGTACTTATTAAAGTTAATTAAAATTAACTTAATCTTGCAAGGTTATCTGAAAGCTAATTATTCAGTGACATTTATTTTTAAAGAGATTATAGAGATATATACAGCTTTTATTTATTAGATTAAACCTTGAAAGAGAACTTATTTTTGACGTGGTACTGGACGGCGAGAAAGCGTCATACGTGTACTTTGTAAAGATACCGGCTCCCGCGCGCGTTATAACAACACGCAACGCCAAGCCGCGCGGACGGTCGCCGCCATTTTTCCGCGGGAAAAATTCGCGCCAATATTATGTGAATTTGAATTTCGAATTGTTTCTTCTTCAAGTGTCAAAATGTTTTTCGCGCTGGTTGTATTTGTTGGTGCTTGCAACGTTGTCTATGGACAAGATATAAACACAATGATGAACATGCCTAAATACGATGCAAGATATGATTACTTGGATGTGGATGCGTTGTTTAATAGCAAGAGATTAGTGAGGAACTATGTGGACTGTTTAATTAATTCTCAACGGTGCACACCTGAAGGAAAAGCTTTGAAAAGTAAGTTTACACATATGATTTACCTCTTAAATTATACGTTTTAAAGAATGATATTATGCGTAATATGATAAAATCATACTACAACTTTCAAATTTGCAAATAAAAATGCAACCGAACTTGTTTTCAACTAGTTTAAAGGTTAAATCCATTTGTATTCATACTCTATTTAGTAGGATAATGTCTCCGTTTCTTTTTATCTTCATTTATAACTCGACATATTTTTTATTCTATCTTAATTAACTGAACTCTGGGATTCATTGAACTATGGGAAATCAAATATTAAGTTGTAAAGAGATTTCAAGGAACAAATGCAAGCACCATGAATGACTTTGTTGAATTTATTAGCTAGTAGTGTAAATTTTTATCCCTTGAATTATTAAGTACGTTGGTCCTAATAAACAAAAGCAAAAAAGTATATACTTTAAAATTATTAAACGTAATTATATTAAAATACTAATTAAAATTAAATAACAAAAAAACAATTTAACTACCGTAAAACTACAACTTAAAGGTTATTTTTTATAAAGAATAACATAAAATTATATTTTTTTGAATAGAGATGATTTATGAAAAATATAAAAAAAAGGTTAATGAATAATTCAGACAGAAAAAAAACAAATTTAATTAGGCAATTAAGAACTGTACTGTGTGTATTTTTAATAACGTATAACACGGAGGTAATATTTCTGTTTTTTTTTTAAAGACAATGAGATGGAGAATAATATATGTACAGACCTTGGAAACCTACAGTTAGAGGAACAGGCAAGAACAGATTATAGGAATGCGCGCAGGCGTAGGAAATCATTTTCAAAATTATCATTTGTTGAATGTTTATACATGTTACTCTAGTAAGTTAAATAGAAAGACGTAATAAATTGGACATACGTACACATACAAAAAGTTTTATTGGAACTGTCAAATATAATTTATGCGAATTATTGACACGATGTATGAATGTAGAAGCTAGAGAGGTGTGTCAGAACCGCGCCAAATGGATGTCCGTAGTCTCTGCCTACCACTCTGGGTTACAGGCGTGAGTTATGCTGTTGTTGTTTTATTAACACTATTAAAAGTCATAGTCACCTCTAACTTGGGGTAGGCCCCGAGCCCCTCGGTGGGGACTTATAGTGAGCTGATGATGATGATTAAAAGTCACTACTTTTTAGTTAATTTCTTTTATGAATATATAAATCTTTCTTCTTACTAATATTATAAATGCGAATGTTTAGATGGATGAATGGATTGATGTTTATGTTATAAGGTTGTTTATACTATTTTTTATTACAGTTCCACTCCATTTGTATCGTAACCCGTTATGTTGATGTCAGTTGTGAAAATAAGTACATTACATAAAAAATGTTTGAAATTAAATGTCGGAACTGAATTATTGAAATATTACTGGCCAGGGTTACCTAGTTTTAATTTTTTTTTTATAAATTTTATATCAACAAAAAGCGTATACGTTTCAAGATAGCTTCCGGAATACTTTACATTACATAAGCACGAATATTCATTGGTGAGAGGTTTCGTAACGAAAGTTACATGTATTAAAATTGTAAATCTTATAACGGAATGCAATTTCATAGGCCGAAAAAAAATTAAATTGACTCCGTCAGCGCGGAATAAAAAGGGCTGAATTAGTAGCTTACGTGTTTTCCAGACTATGCTCTACATCTATGCCAAATTTCATTGAGATCCGTTGAGCCGTTTGGAAGATACCTGAACAGAAGGACAAACATCCATCAATCCATTCATCTGAACATCCGCATTTATAATATTAGTAAGAATTGATTCTCTCCGTAGGCTTCCGCTCACCAAACAATTGTATCAAATATTGTCATCTATCTAAATAGCCAGTCGAAACAAAGGTTATTTTATTGTTTTGCAAATCTTGTATGTGTGGGTTAACGCTATTTGAGATATCGGCCTATTTAGATAGACGTATTAATTTGAATTTGCATAGAAATAATATGGACACGTTTTACAAAGTTTTTTGTTATAAGGTGACATGAAGAAAGGACGTTTATTATTAAAGCGATATTCAGTTCTAAGTCAGCGTTAGCAAGACTTGATATTGTTTTTTGTACTACTGAATCCATGTGATGACAAAAACACCGTATTCATTAGTTAAGAACTGCAAACACAGTCATTAAATGCTTTCAGACTTCGTATGGTACCGCGAAGAGAAAGGTGTAACATTTTATTGCCAGCAAAGGCCCTAAGGACGTCGAACTCTGCCGCAAAAATTAAGAGCTAAAATGCACGTTTATGATTATTTATTAGTGTAAAATATTTGATAAAGAAATTAATATAATATGTATGCTCCCAGAGGTTATCACATTCGAGTATTTAATTTATACCACTCAGTATCCAAAATTTTAAACACGTCCCACCACAATAAGGGAATACGCACAAATTTTGCATAACGTCATCTTAACTTACTTAAAAAGCTTACATAGGAATTCGCACATTCACAATTTAAACAAGCAAATAAAGAAAGTAGAGAAATTGCGCAAACATTACGTCACATCCTGTCACCTACAACTCCAATAATTGTGGTTAGCAAAAATCATGTTTTATTTATATTGCTAGCAGCTTTAACTATAGAGATATGGACAAGGCAAAGAGCTGCCTGTCTGCTTTACATGCAGAGGGGAACGCGCGAGCTTGACAGGTCCTGTTTCTTTAAAGTCAAAGTCTAGAAGTTTATACTGCGTACCGTCGGACCGTTGCACGACACAGTTAGCAAGGTCGCGGCATTACGCATTCTACTCGCGTTCAGTGCTGATCCCTGCACAACGGGATTGATAATATTGAGCCCTACACAATGCAACGCTTAGTAATTTAGTGTGTCTTGCATAAGATTTTAAATAGGGTCAGAAAATATGATTTTATTGCTATCAAAATATTTCGGCTTGCTTTCTTAATCTATTTCCATTTGGATTCCACCACGGATGGATTAAAAAGCGACAAAATAAAACGGTCCTAATCCACACATCCTACTTTTGCTGCTTTAGACAATGTTTTGGGTTCGTTCGGGAACGTTCTCCGTCACTAGGAAACTAAACTAATAGAATTGACGTAACAAAACATAGAACAAGATAACAAAACTTACGGAAACTTAAATAAGTTAGAGGCGAACATGCTTGCATAATGTTATTGGTCATGCTTCGGTATGAACATGCGATTAACCACTTATGTGAGGAACGCGTATAGTATGGCTTTGTCACCGTCAATATCATAACAAACTCTTATATTGATCGTTTATTTTATAACTATGACGTTTTATTGGAATAAATTATTAATTTAAATTTTTAAGGTCGGAAAAACTCCGTTAAAAAGTATTATTTTTACACAGATGTATTGTTGTATTTCGTTTTATCAGTTTGCCTTAAAATTTCTAGAAATTATTTTTGTTTTATATGATGAAATATAGTCCACAATCTCTTACATTAACTATAATGTATATTCGAAATGGAACATATAACTCTCTCAAGTTTGTGCCTTGTGTGTGTTTTATGTTCTTTGTGTAGTAATGAACGCTTTTTCTTTCCTTCAATATTTCAAAAAACGCAATATTCGTAAGTTATATACGTCTCTCATTTTGTCCTTGATTTTTAAAGCTGGCCATGAACTGTGTCAAAAACTGAATTCTGTAGACTGTAGAGTAACATAATAAAGATTATCATTACAAAGACGACGTTCATTCGCGAGTTCCACGAGCATATCACACGTACAATCAGCAACAACGCCATCTGGTTCATGAGAAAAGGATGAGCTTTTTGTATGTACGAACGATATACGAATTATTTTTTTTAATCAGAAGGCAACAAACGAGCATGTCATCTGGTGTTAAGTGATCGCTAGGTGCGAGACATTGACAACGAAAAAGTTTAGATTCAATATAACTATTCATTATAATGATTGTATTTATTTAAGGTTATATTAAATTAGGGGCCTGTAACTGTGCATAAGCAATTTTTAAATCATTTTTTAAATTTATACATTCTGATTTATACCCTACCAATTAATTATTAACTTTCACGCGTAACTCCGCCGGCGCGCAATAAAAAAACTTTGTATTTTTATTATTATTAAGATATATTTTATTATTAAGATCTGTTGAATGATGTCGGAAATACCTTCTGACAGACATCAATCCATATAAACTTTCGCATTTATAATATTAGTAAGATTTATATGTATGCAAATCTGGATGGAATGTAACTGGACTTCAAATATTGTATCTAAATAACAACTTTGTCTGACGATAATAACGTAAAGGTCGTTGCCGTTTTGCAAGTTTAATAAAACCATAACTAATGTAATTAATGTTTGTGTATTTTAATGCTAAATTGTGTCTTTTATCGGTTGCTCATAAAATTTATGCGAATTTACCTTAAATAAGCGATCATTCCAAAGTATCTTTTAAGCCAAATATTAATGTAAAGCACGCGAAACCGCGGCAATACCTGGTATTGATATAATACACTGAATGTTCTAGAAGGTAATGTAATCGCTGGCTAATTTAAAATGCTTTAACATTAATAATTTAATAAAGAGCTTCGAGCTAATTCACGTTTTGTTTTTGCTCAAATTGTAATTATTACTTTACAATATACTCGTAGAAGCGACGTAATATGTTTTCATTCAATAAGACATCTCTATGTTTTACATCTAGTACATTCTCTTTAAATTTTGTGTAATTTAAGAATTAAGATTAAGTAACTACTTGGAGTCAAATCAACTATCCCCAGTGTACAAAAAACAACTAAATTACTTTGAACTGTTTCCGGAATAATTGATCCATCAGTATACTTCATATTCTAATAAAGATCCGATGAATCCAAGACAGCTACTCACCTTGCGGTAGTACGACAAAGCAAACCTTCATTAATGTAACATGCATAACTTCCTGCAATCGCAAAAAGCAATGAAAACAAAGTGTTATTCATAAATGTTAGTAATTCAATCTTCTAATGTAACATACATTACAATACATAAATTATTTAAAATTTCTGTTCGATTAATTTCGAATAATTGTGTTTTGCGCATCGACTTCTTCTAAATATTAAGAAATCATAAAGTTTGTATAGCACTATACCATTAAGATTGGATTTCGGGACGTATGAAAAATATGTAGGTACGAATAATTACAAGATTATTTAAGATGTCAGTACAGTATAAGTTTAAAAGGTTTTATATCTTTATATATGACTAATTAAATAAAATAATAATACAATAATTTAAATTGTTATAATTTGAATGTACATTAAACATTAATTTGTATAATTTAAACTAAAAACACTTTAAATTACTTTTTAACGTAACTTTATAACGTTTGTGATATTTGTTTTTGTCGAGAAATGCTTCAAGTGAAAGGAAACGGCGATTCTGTGAATTGAAACCCAAAAGGTTATTGTCAACTTTTTGTAAGTTATTTTTTTTACTTACATATATACAATAAATAAAGCTCAGAATTGAGCTGAAATACATTAAGAAGTAATATTGAATCTAATAACTGAACCACTGACATCCAATTTATTTAATCACAGGACAACGGGACAATAAACAAAGCTGCTATTGTGTCATACAGCCTTGACTGTGAACGCAAGCGCAATTGATCCATTCTGTTAAGAATCCACACAATCAAAGTAAAATACACAGTCTTCTGTAGTAATTCGAACAGTGGTGGATTTGGCGTTGGGTATATATGCAATGTGTATTTGTAATATACTCTTCCTGTAAGTCCACTCCCCTTTCTAACGATAGGTAAAGCATAAACAACCTTAGTTTACTTTATAATTCATGTCTTTGTATATTTAATAATAACAATAAGAGTTGATAAATAAATAAAATAAATTTTAACTAATTGCAGATTGTAAATCGGCAGCGGCCATTTTGTTGCTATAGCGAAAGTAGATGTTTACTTTGTCACTTTGTGCAATAAAAAAGTAGGCATTTAATTAAGAGACACTGGTTAACAACATGACGCAATAGAAATTAAGCTCATAAATGGAGATTTCGTGCGTAATATTTTATTATTAGATGTTAGTATCACAATTATCGCCAACAACGATTTCAAAAACTATGCAAATTGTCGATTACGTTTGTAAATTACATCAAGAAATGCTTTGTGACACGTAAGTCCGTGATCAATTGTCATATTTAGCTTGATCATAAAAGTTACATGTACTTTATTGTAAGTTACAAGGTCAGTTACCTAAGAAAAACATTTGTAAAAAACTTCAAACTTTCGTGGTTTTTACTAATATAATGTTCGTAAGAAACGGGATTCTTACCACGATTAGGCTGTTTGATGTCAACCCGTGAACATGGCGCATGCAACTGTGCCGAAATATCGGGAGCTCAAACAGCCTAATCGTGGTAAGAATCCCGTTTCTTACGAACATTAAATTGTAAAAAAATTCAATCGTCAAAAATTAAATCATTCATTTTAAACTTTTTTAAAATGTGTTTTTTTTCCATGACATAGAAGTCAAAAATAAAAGTATAGAAATGATTATTAAATTAATGATTTATGACCGACTTATTTACGAATATGTCTGTCGCATAGACAATACATTTTAAAAGCTTTTATTCACTTCCACCTGTCCCGATGTTTGTCATCAAATCTTGCAAATTAAATTTGAATCACTTCCTGGTTATTAATTGTGCTGAAATTTTTCATATACTCTTATTTGCATGACATTATAATATTATGAGGACATGGTGCTGATCTGATTATGGAGCTGGAAGTTGAATATAGGAACTTCGCATTTAAACACACAACATCACACGACACAACATCATCGAGTTTGAATCGCCTTGAAAATTTTAATTCTTTTAATTAACAAGAACATAATAAAAGCTCCTTTTTTGAACAAAATCATTATTTATTATTTGAAATTCATAACTCTATGATAATAGTGGAAACCCACAGCCGAAACACCTGCAGAACACATTTGGCTATTTCTGTTTTTTCTTTCTGGTTTTCAGGTTTTTAGGGTGTGAAAAACCTTCGTAAAAGTTTAAGTTTTTAATTGACACATATTTGTTAATTATATTCTATTTTATTTTTATAATATATATTTTGAAACGAATAGTAAAACCTATTTATTATTCATTAGGAGTAGCAATGATATGTATTTACAACGAACAAGGTGATTCATTGTGTGAAACATTTACTGCCTTAGGATTTCAAAGGATCGATACCCGGAAAGATTTACTTATTTATTTTTTTAAAAGAAGTTTATTGATTACTTTAAATATTTATCTAAAGTCTTATAGAAAGTTGAATCAAGCCGCAAAATCAGATATGATAAATTACAATTTTTACCGATACCTTGCCGTTGTGAAAAGTCCTGGAATGGCGGCCGCGGACAGGTCGATGCAGCGTTGGTAGGCCTCCCGCAAGATGGACCAATGACCTTTTCAAGGTTGAGGGAGTGCGCTGGATGCGAGCACACGACCGGGTATTGTGTCAATCGATGGGGGAAGCATACGTTCAGAGAACGATCTCAAGCTGATGATGATGTTTAATGTTTTAGAATTGTTTATAGTCGTCTTCCTTAATTAAATATGGTACCGAAAAACATGATAGTGTATTTTAGCCTTTTAAGATTTTTTGTACAAATGAAATTAAAGCATTAGTTTAACAAAACAGTCCTTTGTTGTCGGTGTACGGAAATTGTTATAATTCGTCTCGTGTATAAAAACTCATCACAAGAATAACAATAAACTGAGGTTACGCATCTGCTGTAAAAATATCGCTCACTTTGCATAATCACAGAGATTAAAAAACGTGCATTGTGGCTTAGAACCATTATATTGTGGCACATAATAATATTAAAACGATTTCATTTAAATAAACTACTTAACTTGACATTGATAGAAGTATTGAAATGAAAAAATATGTAATATTTAAAACTAGCTGTCGCCCGCGACTCCATCCGCGCGGAATTTTAAAAAAAATTTAATAAATAGTCTATGTGTTTTTCCAGACTATGATATACATCGAGATCCGTTGAGCCGTTCTGGTGATACCTTCAAACAAACATCCATCCAAACATTCGCAATTATAATATTAGTAAGATAAACTATGTAATACTTTTTTGCAATCTAATTAAATAAAGTAGTAAATATTATGGATAGTTCATTCCTCCCGTAACATTGAATAAATGAAAGAGATGTAAGACCTTGCCAATGAGATCTCTCTCTCGCTTTCGCATCTTTGGTATACGAGTGTCTTTTATTTATTTCTCCTTATTTGCTCTTCGCACTTCTCAGTTTTTTTTATGAATAATATGAGTGAAAATAACATTTTATATGATCATTCACACATGTATAGGTATGTTTCGTCTGGCTTGGTTTGCAGATGCATTCTAGACTAGTTTTTGCGCATGTCTGACAACGCGTCTGTATGATTGATGGGACTGTCATAAATTAAATCATTTCTTCATACGATAGCTATTTGCGAGTAAAAAGTAATTATGGGGGGATTACTATGACGTTATCTCATTTTATATGAAATATTTTTGTAGAAATAAGTTTACATTAGTGTATACTAAATCTTATTTTCTTTTTGTTTTGTATAAAATGTGAAAAATTATAGTAGACAAAAATGATTATAAAAAAAAAAAAAAAAGATTGCAAAGCTGGGGTAGAAAACAATAACAGGCAAAGTTTTACAAAATTGTTTGTCAGTGTTTGTGGTTAAAGATCATCCTAATCGAACTTACTTCAGAACTCCACTGCTGTGATTTGTATTAATCTATATATATAAAAGAAAGTCGTGTTAGTTACACTATTTATAACTCAAAATCGGTCGAACTGATTTAGCTGAAAATTGATGGGGAGGTAGCTTAGAACTAGGAGACGGACATAGGAACTTTTTTATCTTGTGTGCATTTTTTTTATTCCGCGCGGACGAAGTCGCGGGTAGAAGCTAGTACATATTAAAATTCCTTTCTTTCTCTTTGACAAAACAGAGACAAAAATTAAGTACTCGTATAAAGTTGCAAACATGAAACATACCGCTATTCAAATATAATATCGTAGATATCTTGTCTTAAATTTTAATTATAAGATTTTATTATAATTGATATAAAGCCTGTAATTAAGTTGATTACCGTTTTTACATTGCTTGTAATTAATTTTTCGTTAATTCTGATAGATGTACAAAAAAATTACAAATTTACTTATGTAATTAGTAGAGGTCATTTGAAAATACCGAAAATAATTTGAAAATTAGATAGCTTAGCTTTTAATGTATTTTCCGATTAGCTCGTGGGCAAAAAATTAGCGACAAAAGGGGCGATGAGACAGCGGTGCGGGGGCGATTAAACAAAAGTACTACGCCGCTCCAGCTCGTTTCGTGCACGTCTCTGTATTGTGACCTTTGTATAGTAACTTTTAAAACAACAACAAATTTCCAAGTCCGTATAATATTGATATGAATTTTAGTTTGCAAATTTTACACAAGCTTTCCGTAAGTTCGTTACATATTCATCGCATGCCTATTATTTTTATGTAGCATCTTTGAATTATAACAAAAAATTATATAGGTAAGGATAAATGCTAAGGACAGAAGTTCAAGATCGTTGTGACATTTTAACAAGTTTTTTATACTTAATATAAATACTTGATAACATTTTAATCTGGTGTAACAACAAAATGCAATCAATGTAAAAATAAAGGAAACCATATATACATACTAAATAAGCGAGAACTGGATAAGCTAGAATCATAGCCTGGTTACGATGAACGATCTAATTAAGCAATAAACTCGGGGAGCGAGAAAACTCTATGACCGAGAAAAATATTCCGGTCCCTTGGCTTGTCGCTTATAATTATTACCTATAGAACTTTGTACTAAATGCATATGTGTAGTTATAGTTTAAAATAGTCAAATATAATGCATGAAAAGGATGGATTACCTCAGACTTTAAGACCCTTTGTTACAAAACTAAATTCCTCGATTTTATAGTCATGCGCAATAAAATGTCTACTCTATGTCATCGTGGTCTACTTACTCTATGTAAAGCTGTCATAAAACATGATTAAAAAAATATGAATGGTAGAATTTTCTAGGTCAAGATTTTTCTGATTGAGCTATCTAAATTATTCCAAAACTCACATTAAAACTTATAAGGTAATTTCATTAACCCGATTGCATTTTAAATTATTGACCTACAGATAAAGACTAGATGATGTATTAGCTTGTTTGTTTTTAACACGTTGAAGTCTTATTTTGGTTAAGAAATATTAACATTTTAATCACTTAAAGAATATATTGGTTTAGCCATGAATAAGCCCACGAGATATGGAATATAATCGTGTTGCAATATTTTGCTTACTTTGTCGATGTTGAATTATCGAAAATATGTATGTCTATTATGTCTTTAACATAAAAAGCAGACGATAATTTTATTCATGATCCAAATAAAAAATAAGATCATAGGAACAAAAACCAGTAATAATCAATTAAATACAGTTTTTTTTTTGTAAGACCAAGTTAGTTGTAAATCCCAAGCGATTATTATTACTTAAAGATGTTTTTAACAAACAGAGTAAAAAATCATTCTACGTATTTAATAATAATGTACCACTCTTGTGTTTTTTTAATATCAATTTTATGTTTAAAATATGCTAATGTAATTTACAATCACAGAATAACAATATTATATCACTAGCTTTCCCCCGCGACTCCGTTCGCGCGAAATTAAAATAATCTATTTAAGTACCCTATGTGTTCTTCCAGACTATGTTCTACATCTATACCAAATTTCATCAAGAACCGTTCAGCCCTTCCGGAGATACCTTCAAACAAACATCCATTGATCCATCCATCCATACATCTAAACATTCGCATTTATAATATTAGTCAGATTATTTTTTTGGCGAAATCAAATAATAAAAAATCTTAATTTAGACAGGTATGATTGATTGATTAATTTTAACGCCAGTGTTAATTAGGGTATATACTGATGGATATTACTTTATTTTAAGTTTATTTAATTAAAGGTTTTTTAATCTGTGAAAAGGTTAAAGCGGTCAAATCAAATTTAAAATGTAATGTGAGCAGCTGAATTACTGCAGTGTTGAGTAATTAAGGTATATTTAAAATACTCTTACGATAATCGGCAAATTCTTATCTTTAATGATTTACGGGCTTCTAAACTGACATGTATTAGTTGCAATTTTAAATATTTCTTTATGAGTTCTGAATCTGATTTTCGTACATGTTGTTTTAACTGTTGGTATTATTACTGCCGAAACATACTACACTCATACAATGTGCATGTTGCTTCTAGCATGTATGTTAAAAACTGTAATACTTCTCAAAATAACACATTTTTTATGCAGACCGAAAAACCCATCGTTAAAGAAATACAAAAAAATATATAAATTTATTACTAGAGGGTATTACCCGTTATTTTTTTTTAATTTTCCAATTACCCGTCATTAAAAAGGTTATATTTTATGATATAAGCCATGTTAGGTGGACGGTTTTTACAAGTTACCCAACTCAAATCGCACAACCAAAACACATTATTGTTTCCTTTTATTTGCTAACTTATTTTACCATCAGTTTTGAGATTAGACATTTCAAAATTTTGTTTTTGAGTCAATACATGTACTACAATAATAATTATAACTTCATACAATATTACTAAAATCAAACGAGAAATTTAAAGCGTTCTACTTGGTACGGTACCTTTTTTTGTATGGATGGCTCCTTAACCTACTTTCAAGTGTGCAAATCTTATATATAAAATTCTCGTGTCACGGGGTACGAACTTGAACTCCTCCGAAACGGCTTGACCGATTCTCATGAAATTTTGTGAGCATATTGAGTAGGTCTGAGAATCGGCCAACATCTATTTTTCATACCCCCCCCCCCCATTTAGTTTTTTTTTAACTACGCGCGGACGGAGTCGCGGGCGACAGCTAGTATTTTTATAAAGTTTTCATTCTATCACATAAAAGAAATTACGACAAAATATATTAAGGGGTAATGACGTAATGTATAAATAGTCTACGGGCGTAAATAATATTAATGTTGGCCGTTTATTAAACTAAAGTATGTTTTTATAGTAAAAGATGTTTTATTATAAGTTATTCATAAGTCTTGTAACCATGATAAGTACTTACCATATTTAATAATTGACATTGACATCTCGATCCTAAAAAATAATAAAAGTTTTTCTTCAACAGGGTTACTTCCAGAAGCATTAAGAACGAAATGTGTCCGCTGCACAGAAAGACAGAAGAGAACCGCAGTGAAAATTATCAAAAGACTTAAAAACGAGTATCCAGAAGAGTGGGCTAAGCTGGCTTCGAGATGGGACCCAACTGGAGACTTCACAAGATACTTCGAAGTGTTTTTAGCGAACGAACAATTTAATACCATATCTGGAAGTAGTAAGTTTTTTTATATTTCTTTTTCATTCGTGACCCCATAGAAGTAGAATAAGAGCTTCTCCCTTTTCTTAATGATGACGTTTGGTTTTAAATTAAATATATGAGACCTACCATGGATGTAAGAATTTATTGTCATACTAAAGTTATTGTTGACATAAATGGAATAAAAAAAACCTTTTTTTTGTTATTCCATGCACAGTATTCAGTAATAGTTATTTAATATAGTATCGACTTTTTATACATAACCTAACATTGGAAGAAGGAAAAGATTCCATTGTCAAGTTAAGATCAATTCGTCTGTTTAATTAAAGCATGACCTCGCAGGCATTCTTAACTTCCGAGGACTTTATTACATGTCTGTAAATAGAAATGTGTACGTGACGAAACAATTAAGGAATTGAGGACAGAAAGAAAATATTGAGCATCGCGAGGTCGTTTCAATTGCTATTTCATTGCTCTCGCCTTGACCGTCAATGGTACGGACCTTCAATTGTCAAGTTCAATGTTTTAAACAATGTTTATGTTTTAAAGTTCTCATTAATGTTAGCGTGGAATTCCACTGCTGTGACAACACTCTTAATAAATGACACGACTAAATAATTATTATATTCATGTGGCCAGTGTCAATGTAAATATATTTTTATTTTTACATTTTGCTTCGTTACTTCGTTACAAACTATGATAATACTGAATGTATTGTTACAAATTATTTTACAGATGACAATCCTAGTTCCCCACAACCAGAACCCTCAGGACAACCTGTGCCGCAGCCTAATGTGCTGTCAGTATTGTCAACCGCGTCCTCCACATCGCGGTCGGTGCCACTAACCAACCCCACAACCATATCACCATCGCCGCCACAACCGCAAAAAACGGCCACGTCTACACCAACCAGGCCTTTACTACTTAACAGGTAAATATAAACTATTACTTATATTGGGAACAGCTGGTAAAAAAGTAGAACGTATAACAGTTTTGTAAAAAAATACGGTGAACTTAAAAATTGCGTAAACACATATGAAGTACGATTCTGATTTTTTGTAATGAGAAGAGTAGTTGTTTAGACATTTCAGCTCAACCTGAACTATAACCTAAACATAGGAAATGACATAAAAGAAAAAACTTGACATGACAGCTACAGTACGATGAGGATCTTGTAACTTTTCTCACATTGACAGAGGAGAGCTGAAGAGCCATTATAACTTATGCCCACCGGGTAAAATAACTTTGTCGATCTATAATTATTTTAATAACAACTTATTTATTCTGACAACAGATACCTAAATATATAATCAAAAAATACAGGTTCATTAAGACGAGTTCGTTAAAACACAAGAAATACCAGAATTAATTGCTACCCAAATAAGAGCATATAACAGCAGCACAAAAATCCAAGTAATTGCTATTATTAAAAGCTATTAAAGTACATTTTGCAAATAAAAACATTACAAGACTTATTATGGAATTACCCAAATCGCTATAAACTACGCAAAAAAACTTGATTTATAAAAAAAAACTTTCAAAGTGTTGTTTGCGCGTATGTTTACGCGCAGATTTGTTAAAAACAATTTTAAATATTTTAAATCACACAATTAATTAGTTTTATAAAGTATTGTTATTGTTTTATATCGAAGTTTCCAGAAGGCTTCTGGTCTATACGCATATAGTTATAAGATTCTGATTATTATGCGCCTAAATTTAACTCTGTCATGGCGTACTGTCCTGTCTACTGTAAGTTTCGTCTGTGGAGCCTATTTCTTTAAAGCGCCCTTGGCGAACCCAACTACCCTAACGCCGGTTTTGTCAGCCACAAACCGTGATTTTCAGACTTCGATACACTACATAATTTTTACATTTTAACTAGTATAATAAAATTAAAGATTTTTTATAGCATCAGCTGACGCAGCGATAACATCGCGTGAGGCATTGTAATAAATATCAATTATTGTTCATTTCCATTAAACACGATTTTTTTGTAATAGTAATAGACTTAAGAAATTAGTTTCCTAATTTTAATGGACTTCAAAGAGATTACTCTTTTTTTAATTTCATTCTAAACTTTAAAGAAGGAAAAATAAGTCTACACAATATATGTCAATAACAAACAATGTAGAGAATGTAAGAATAATCTATAATTAACGTAGGTTTTCACTGTTACACGCGTATAAAAATATAATATTGCTATTACAGTTTTTTCAAAGAGAATGAATGTGATGTCAATACATTTGTGTATGAGTGTCACGCTAGTGGAAACGCACATTTACGCTTGATACTGCACATTGTTCTCAGACATGTACTTGTGTAATCACTGTGCAATGGATTAACGATTACGCTATTAAATAACTAGTTGTTAACCGTTGAGTTATTTTAATGTAACAGTTTTTGATTTATCGTCGTTATGCTTTTAACTACTCGTTAAACGTCTCTGGATCTGATATGAACTGGTTGTAGTATTTTTAAGTGTTTTTTTTTATAAAAAAAAAAACCTAACCATATAACGTGTTTACGTTCGACATCTTGAGATAGTCATCACCACTTATTTTATAAATTAAACACACAAGGTTTCAAAATATAATTTTTTGCGTCTTATGTAATTTGAATATCTTGTAATTGTTTTGTTCTTCTGTAATCATTATTATAAGCTTGATACTAAGATATTTTTCCAAGTATAGTTGGAAAAATATCTTAGTCTACTCCATAAATACTATGCGTTTGCAAATCTTCAGAAAATTGTGTAAGTCTTCGGTTTCAAAAATATGGATGCAGTTATGCTTCCGATCAAGAATCAATGGTATTTACGAAAAAGTACATAGAAAAGGATATATCCCCTTCCTATGTGTCCCCTCCTCAATCCAATTCCCCTTCATATCCGTTCCTTATAAGAAAATGGTAGGAAGAGAAAGAGGAGTAAAATTAGGCACCCGGCACGCACACTCGTCAGACGAAACGCGGAATTAGTTCCACTTCACGCTTGTCTTCTGTATAGTCGTGGTATAACATCGGTCAATCAACAGATAATTTTATTGCTGGCGTCTACCACTGTAAAACAAACTTTCAACAAAAAATAATAAAGTGATAGACTGTAACATGCACACGAAACGATTCAATATGACGACAAATTTTGACATAAACTTCGTGTAGTTATTTAATAAACTTGTGATATTTATTAGAATGTTACTTCGTTTCCAGGTTCGCAGATGATGGAGAGTTGATGATGAGTAGTCCATCATCCGCTGTGGCTACCCCAAGGACTACTGCGCCGCCCATCATCTCCCGCTCACCGACTACGATGCGAACAAGGTATATATGTACACAAATACATAGATATAATATATCAATAACTGAGAATATAGTATTATCTTGGGACAAGTCCATTACACGAGAGTACTGTAGGCAAAAGTATGATTATTAAATATTTATTTGAATTTTACCCAACTTTGCCAGCTACAGCCTTTTAAGTTTCTACGGATTGTTTAATTAAAAAAAAATAAGAAATAACTGTAATAAAAAAATTAGAACGTTGGCATTCGTTCAAGAATTCCGTTATGCGTAATCTAGTTTCGAATTCTTTAATTTAATAAGCCCGTATAACGGTTGTATGGACAAAAACAAAAGAATTCCAAGATTTTATCTGTGGCCATTTATTTAATCTGTACAAACAATAAAATTGATCAGGAGTTGTGCAAAGATTTGCAGCAATATTTCAAATCGACAGACGAAATTAAGGGCAAATGTTTAATGTGATAATTTTTGTGGCGATGTATTATGAGAAAGTTGATGTAATCCTGAGTTCGCATTGCCGTTACATTCACATAAAAACATGTTTTTGCTTCTTAAACTATGACAATTGACTGGACACTTTTATTAATACATATTTTGGTCAATAATTTGATAATAAATGGGATGTAAGAGAAAAAAAACAAGAGACAAAAATCTTTCTCCGTCTTATAATATTATAAATGCGTATGTATGTATGTATGGATGGATGGATATTTGTTATAAGGTATCTCCAGAACGTCTCAACGACCTGGATAAAATTTGGCACAGATGTAGAACATAGTCTGAAAGAATAAATAGGCTACTATCTACTAATGAAGTTTATTTTTAATTCCGCGTGGACGGAGTCGAGGGTGACAGCTAGTACAGACTATTTATAAGATGTATTTATTCCATTATTAAGCATGCAGGACAGGTTGACAGCTGCATCAATTAAACAGTGATATATACAATTAATTTAAACATGTTAATACATGTTACTGGAAATATATTTAATGTTGTTATTTTCCTTTTTAACGCTACATCTGTACAATTATCGTGTTCTTAATGCATAGTTAATTCTTATATAATTACTTCCGGACCATTAAGATCACAATTTTCCATACGTTATCTAACATTCGAGAAAACTAGTCCGAGACTTAACCATCATTAGTGTGAAATATACGATCACTTGTATTATTATGACGAAACAACTCTGTTGGTAATGGAAACTACTTCACAATATATTAAAAATACCAAAGTAATAAGCTACACATATAATATTCTTTTAAACACAACCTTTAATGTTATAGAAGACTAACTGTCACCCGTGACTCCGTCTGCGCGAATTAAAAAAAACGCAATAAGTTTTCTTCCAAACTATGTCCTACATCTATGCCAAATTTCATCGAGATGTGTTGAAGCGTTTTGAAGATATGAAGTAACAAACATCCATCCATCCATCCAAACATACCTATTTATAATATTAGTAAGATGGAGAAACATTTTTATGTCCCTTCTTTATTTTTTCATTCCACACCATGTCATACTCATATTCGAGAGAGGTAGACAGATACCATAGACCATTTGGCTCGGTTCTGACCCACCTCTCTGGTAACATAACATTTGGTACGTTATATTTACTTGGTAGTTACAAGGAATTACACAAGTGGATACCGTAACTATAATTTTATCATGGTCTAATGATGCTCACGCGCATTTATATATAATTATGTATCGTTCCAAATACTGGTTACTTTACGATAAAAAATAATATCAAAATACCATTCTACGAAAAAACTATATTATAAATTCAGCTCGGAATTACAAGTTATACATAATTTATCACTATAAAATTACGATGAATATTATTTTACATCCAAATTAATGATCCTAAATATTGCGTTCTTACTTTTTCTCGACTTAAAAAAGTTAAATATTTTATATTATTATGGTATATTTTTCGTTCCATTGTTACTTTCTGTATCCCAAACAGCTTAAGCGATTTAGAAAAAAAAACGCTACTTTAACGTTCGACAAGTTATTCTAGCACCATCACTTTTAAGTCATTTGTAATATAACAATAGTATGAATTAACAGTTTTTAATTGAAGCAACGTCTCTTTTTATTGTTTCACACAATGGTAACTCATTGTGTGTTATTACTTAAGAATAATTACGTTATCACTTAGCAAGAAATTAACGTTTTTAACGTATTAGAATGACATTTGTTCTTTTGTAATAACTGGAAGCAACTGGAAAATAATATTATAATTCTAAAATCGGAATTTCAAATTTAAATTCCTTACGAAGCCTTCATAAATACTTGCCTTATTATTACTTTAATATTCAAGAAAACAATAGTTAATTAAACCAAAGAAATTTACAAAATAACTTGTCTTCAAAATAACTACTGGTGACAGCTGATGGTGATATAAGATGACGAAAAATTAAAAAGATACTAATTCAGAAATTTTACATTTTTTCAGGCCAACACCAGTAGATTGGGCAGCGGGTTATGACACGATGCCGACGGTGTTCACATATCGACCAATTGACAACAACGAAGCCTACACTACAGCGATCACTTTCATCGATCATATCGGAAACAAAATTATTCGCACAACCGAATTAGTCGCGGACATATTGAAAAATACTGTGCGAGCGGTCGTTGGCTGAATGCGACTAAAGCCATAGATAATCTGTAAAAAGGAGATTATTGGCTATTATTTTGATAGCATAACTATTTATTTTATTTTTAGTTTGCTATGCTTTGGCTAAAGTGTTTTTTTCCGTTGGGCCAATTAGCCTAGCACTTAAAAGTCAGTGAGTTTTTTCTCATTGTACCGATTTTATGAATTCATCAAAAAAAATCACATCGGGAAAATTAATCGGTAGAACTGGTAATACCCAGTTAAATGGCCCTTGCCTTTAAATAATTTATTGTAAAGTGATAGATTACTGAAAGATGTAGCTTTAAGTTGCAACAATTTTATAGCAATGAAAAAAATCCTAAGTGCAAATTGTCTATTGTTTCGAAAGTCAATTTATACTCTTCAATAATATCTTGCTGTAAATATGGTATTTTGTTTTTCTATTATTACATTTCTAAACATGCCATTAAAATCCTTTTACGATTTGAAATTTCTGATATCGAAAAGTATTCAAGTTTTACAAATTACTAATCGTAGAGAAGTAATATAGTGTGTTGTTATTATAGGTATTTTGGTTATTTTGTTATTACCAGAAAAAAACATATAACCTGTTTAGGTTGTTGCCGATACTGATCATATTTAAAAAAATGTAATATAAACGATGCAAATGAAATCGAAAAAATAATCCTACAAAAATCTAGTTGTTGGTCGATTGCATTTAATACATCAGTATGTGCGCGTGCACACAAAGATAACCATTTACATAACTATTCCCCGCATACGCACTTCACCCCGCAACTGGATAGCCATTTTTATTAATAAAAATAAAACGACTCATAGTATTTTGTTTGTTAAAAGTACTATGCCCCTGTTTTTTTTTAAATATTAATTTATTATTAATTTTATCACCGTCGAGTAAAAAGAAACTGATTACACATGTAAGAATTTTAAAAATTTTGTAAACCTGGATTTTTCTGGTAATTAAAAAATAACCATGTATAATGTACAATTCGTTTATTATACATCATTAAAGATAAAAATGAATTTTATGTTAAAAATTAAATGTCTTTAGAAAGTCTAGTCAAAGAAATCCCGATTGACATTGTCTTTAATACAAGAATTAACCTATTGAATGTGCATATTTTACAAAGAAATACACACTTGAAGGGTTCTCCAAAAATGATGAGTGGAAAAATACATAAACGAGTATAATCAGCGTAAATTATATAAGTTGTACGAGATTTTAGTCTTAAGTTGTAAGTTAGTTTTTTTACGTGATGTAATTTGATATATAAGATTGTTAGTTTGTAGCCGCCTAATAAATTTTAAAAAGTAAATATTTGTGTTTAATTTTTTGCTTTCAAAAATCTACTTTTATACATATTCAATACCATTCAGTCAACCAAAAAATATTATTTTGAGATATTAAAAATTACACCTATGGTTTATCTTTGAATATAAAATTCGAACATCTAGCTGTATATTTTTAATGGTGATTTAAAATATCGCATAATTATAATTACACTTTAACTAGCTAATTTTTACAAAAGTTTATCAAAAATGATAACAAGTGACCCTTAATGTGATGATTGACAGCGCAAACATTATTACGTTTATAAATTTGTACGTTCGTGAATTGAATAATAAATTCATTCGAAACAAGTTTTTTTTAACTGAAAGAAATCAAGAAGTAGCTACTCTCGATCTACTTTCTAAAACGAACGCTGGTGAAAGTAGTCGATGAACATCGTACGATTTTTAAAAACTATATCGTTGACTGTTCATCCATATTACTTGATAATTAGTACGATTAACCAGTTAAAAAAACAAGCTTCATTCTTTAACCTAAGGAAGGTATCAATGTTGAAAAAACTGAGATTGAAATAAAAAATATCGTTATCTCATTTTCTTTCATAGAGAATGAGGGAGACAGTTTTTGTATGAATATTTCGGCAATGGAAACCTACTGTGATACTTTGATACCTAAGAACTTTGTATCTAAAGCCATTATGACATTAACTTTTAAAAAATTACGTAATACACACCACATCCTGTATACGTTGATACTGTGAATCTTACTAATGTTATAAATGCGAAAGTTTTTATGTATGTATGTGGTGACATATCTCCAAAACTGTTGATCGGATTTTGATGCGGCTATATTATTAACCTTGTAGAACTTAGTCTGGAAGAACGCCTAGGTCAAGCACTATTTTTTTTAATCCGAACTAACGAAGTCACGGGGAAATTCATAAAAATTACTATGGTATTACCCACCTGTGACATGTAGTAAAAATATTAAGGAAAATGACTAAGATATATTTAATATTCTGCAATTCGGAAAATCTATGGGTATTTCCAAGGTACTAAAACATGTTCCAGAAATAATACATACATAAGTTAAAGATTTGAGTTTAAAAGTGATCGACGCCAGCAACAACGTTTGCTGCACAAATTAACTGGTGAAATACCTCGCCCACACAGAGAACAGGCGTGAAGTGAAAGCAATACCGCGTTTGTTCTAAAGTGTGTACATTCCAGAGACCTAATTTTAGTCCCCTTTCCTTATAACAAAAGGATGGGAAGGAAAACTGGATTTGACAGAGGATGGCACATATAGGTAGGGTATATATCCTGTATCTGTGCCTCCCTTCCTCTGTTGGTTAAAGGTCAGAAACACACCTGCTAGCTATATTTTGGTACTTTACAAGAAAATAAAATTGAAATTGATCTAAGCAATACAGATTCAATTAGTTTTCGAAGAATGATGGGTAAACAAAATTATAAAAATACCACTTTAAAATTACACATACAGATAACACTGATCAAAGTGTTGGAATGAAACAGCCACTACATCTCAAAATAACATAAAAGAAAAACAAAATTGCAATTAACAACATTTATTTTATCACATACTCATTTATTCAATTCACATTTAGAAGCAACATTTATTAACACAAGAAATTATATTTCTGCTTAAAATAATGAGATTGTTCCCTTGTATATATTACAATGAAAAGTTCACAATAGTTCACAAAAGATAAGTCACATTAAAGTGAAACATTTTTAAACATTATATAAATGACATCTATAGATATATTCATTAAATGTATAATAAAATTGTGCAATATGTGGCACAGGCAAGATCTACTAAATAATATTTATTGTTACAGCACAGATTATATTATTTGTTCTGTTTACTGAACGATTAATTCTGTAACATTATTCTTTGTGACTAGCGCTACCAAACTGCCACTGGCTGGACGCTCCTCTCCTTTAGTCCACTTATCAAATAACTGTGCTACAAATGATAGCGGAGTCCAGGTGCTAAAGTCAGCTTTAGGCATCCATTTCCTATTCATTTCTGTATCTAATGTCACAGGCATAATAGCTACCGCCAAGGAATTTTCTGGAAGCCCAGAATCCTTACTACCAAGTGACTTTGTTAATTGATGTACTGCAGCCTTAGCCATCCCATACCCAATCATACCTGGAGTACCTTCCAAAGCAGCCTTAGCACCAGTCAAGGCTAACAATCCTCCAGGAGTCAAGTATGTAGCCGCAAGGGAAGCAGCAATAGTAGAGCTCCATACCGACTGACGCCACATTAAATCAGCTTGCTTGCTTAAATCCTTGGCCGCGTTTCCACCGGCCCAACCTCCGGCTACACATATCACGGCATTCACTTTCTGACCTTGCAGAGCCGTGCCGAGTTCCTTAACAACGTGCTCCTCTTGCTGCAACCACGAGGCGTCTTTCGGAACTGTGATGTTAACATCTGCGTTTTCGTTCGGGTTTAAATCAATGCTGGCCACCCAACAGTTGGCTTGCTTAAAATGATTCACACATGCAGCACCCAAAGCACCGCGGCCGCCGTAAACAACAATTCTGCTGGTCGCCATCGTCACGTCTTACTATAGTCGCGTTTGAAAACTTACTAACTATGTTATAATAAAACAAAGCAACAAGTATTAAGTTATTGAGTAGGGCACGAACGATACGTACTGCACCAAGTTAGCCTCAGTCTGTCTCATGCGCTAACCTCGACACTCACTTTTTATTAAATTCTATGACACAAATAACCATATGACCACGAAGGTTTTTTAAAGTTTAAAAAAGTTAATTGTTCGTATTAAACAGCATTCAGATACGCGAAAAGCTTGTGATAAGAACAATCAACAGTTAGATTAGAACCAATAGCCAACCGGTCAATACTTAATGCGCAGGGCCGAACTTTGCGCTGAGGCACGGTATATTTTATAATTTTGTTTTGGATTATATAGTAGACTTAGCTCAAAAATAAATTAAAGAAGTTTTTATACATATTTAATAATTTAATAGTATAACTGTTAAATTAAGTATCGTACACCCGCGGTAGTTAGTTAGTTATTTTACCATACGTCATGAATTTAGGAAGCCTAAGATGATGTCTTTTGTTCTTTGTATTTATAAGTAGTAAAACTTGTTTTTTTTTTTTGTTACTATTATACTGTGATTAGATTTTTTAGTTTCTCTTTCTCTTCCTAAAACTTTCGACAATTATTTATAAAACAAAGGTACAAAGTAAATTACCGAATCCCTTCCTGCAATTAGCTGTCAATCGACAGTGACAGCTGGCAGCTGATAACTTGCTGATAATTGACGTCTAGGACGCGCACTTTTGATCGGACTTTTAAACTTTTGACTACGCCATCGCATCGCCATCAAGTCGCCACCTGCTTGCTTTTGCTCTTCAGTAGTTCCACAGAGTACTTTCTTATATATAGGAAGTAGTTCAAAACAATTTTGGAATAACCTACTTAGGAGAGCACATATTTTTTTTTGTTATTAATATGCCCATTTGCATAGAGTTATATTACCTCCAGATTATGTGTTTCATACAAGTTTGACATTTAATCCCAAGAAGATTTTTTAAATGTCATTAAAATCTGCGTGAAACAAGCGTTTACCAGTATAATTAAAATCCCAAAGTCGGAAAAATAAAGTATTTAAAAATTAAAAGTAAAATTAACTGAAACATTCATTAAAATGTTAACATTGCTACTTAATTATTACACAATATTGTGTAATAATAAAGTATAACAACAATAATGTTAAAAATTAAGTTAACATTATAAAAATCTTACTAATATTATAAATGCGAATGTTTATATTTATGGACCTTAGGACCTAATAATGATCTTGATTATTCTAGTCAATAGCCCAATCAGATATTTAGCCAAAATTAATGCTACAATTCTAAAATTCAAATAAAACGCAAATGAATAAGGTGTAAATTGCTTTATTATAATATCATGTACCTATAGAAGTAACAGAGTAGATCATTAACTAATATTAGACATCGTTTAAACATTAACGTACATATGTGTAACTTTGTATAAACTAGTGATCGCCCGCGACTTGGTCCAGTTGTTCCGTAGAATACCCGGAACAAAGATGACCTTCCGGACAAAACATACAGACAAAAATAATTTAAATTGGTTTTTCTTTAAATATAAAAGTACACGTGAGAAATAAAATTCTAAATTAGTGAAAAACGAGTTCCAAGTATTGTCCACTTAACTTTTTTACATTGCATAAATAGTTACATTCAATAACATCACAGTTTATTTAGTTTTATCGAAGAAGAAAATTAAAGCCAAATATTAAATTCGAAATAAATTTGCTAGCAAATCACAGAATAAAGTCGCAGGAATGTACATTAAAACTAAATAAAATTGCGATAATATTATACCGTTTGTTCGCATGGACGAAACAATAACGAAAACATTATAATGTTTATAAACATTATATGACGTTATTTTTTTTAAATAAATGGATTGGAACTTAATCGAACATCAATTGTATCGTATACGATAAAGAGAAATATCGAAACAAAACATTAATTATGAACTTTTAACGTTTGATATTCGGTTAGTGTAAAGGCACGGTTACATTGCTTTAATTAATTATTTACGAATATGTATGTGCACATGCACAAGTCAAAAAACATTTAGTATCAATTTCATGTTGGAGATAAGTAAAGAATATGAGTTTAATTAAACTATATACATATTTCTATACCATAATAAAGCTAATTTTTTGTCAATCTCTTACAGTGCTTACAAATTAAGCATTTACATTTGTTGAATTATCTTCAACATGCATTGAGTAGAACACGCTTATAACAATGTTTAATGTGATACTTATTATTTTAAATATTAGACTGGTATTGTTCAATATTTCTGCTTTTTGTTGATCTCGAACATGATTTATATTGAAAATTAGGCTCAGCACAACAGCGACTACCGCGGAAACTGCCTACGAAGAAAAAAACAAAATTAAAAAGAAAAAATTACATAATACACACTGGAACATAACGAAATAAATTAAAAACGAAAAAAAAAAAAAGCTGACACTGCCTTAATTTTTTTTATATAAATTGGTGCTGCCTTATTTTATTGGACTTCAAAAAATATATAATACGGTGCAATCTCTAACTATTCCTATAATAATCTTGTTCGGAGAGAGCTGGGTCAAATCCGAACGTCATTTTGATGACGTCACAGAAGACCACGCCTGTCATCAGTCCGACCGACAGGTGGTATAGACCGTTAGCTATCTTCTTTCGTTTATGGTTATTCTCGTCGTCCAAAGATGATATTATAAGAGCCAGCACTCCCGCAATTGCCTGTGTTAAAGCACGACTTTAGAAAATAATCTTTACTGCCGTCAAATAAAGGTATTTAAAAACTATATATTTTATATTAGCTTTGAAAGTAATATAAAAAAAATCTTTTGCGAAAATACTGACAAAATTACAAAAACTATTAACAAAAAGTACTAAAAACAAATTAAAACTTAATTTTACGTAACTGTTGCATTGGATTTTCGCAAATATTCATTATTAATTAGTTTCAAGCGTTCTAACACGAGAGGATTGTTAGAGTATTCAATTCCGAAAGCGGAGATCACTATGTTGAGGACAGAAATTGTGAAAATAAAAATAACGATGACGTCATTAAGGATAATGGCGGACGGTTGGTCTTCGTGGTCGTTAAGGTCCAGACCCCCGATCACAACGAACATCAGCCCAACGAAGAGCTACAAAAATAATAACCTATTAATCCAAATAAGAATGGTCAGTATCGATTTTAACTTACAAATAAGAAAAGAAATAAGAATTGTGAGATGTAGTCACTGGGAGCTACAGATGCAAAAACCTTGTCATCACTAAATTATCAAAGGAATATAAAAATTATAGAATAACTTTGTTAGGCCCTTCTTTGCTCAACGTTTCGAAAAGCTTACTCAATCAAGTAGTACTAAACCTATGTCACTTGTACTGCTTTGAATTAATGCCCGAAACTATGTAACTACATATATATAACTAGTCACAAAACGATTAAACATATTTATTTATCTAATAGTATTTATATTTAACACGTATAATGCCACGTAGTTAGATCGAAGTTTTATTAGTTAACACTGAAAGTGTTAAATAGCATCGAATTCCATATATCTAGCCAAAGAAGAGTCGAAAGCGGACACAAGAACATTGAGCACGGTCACTACGAAGGCGGTTGCTGTTGTCAAGTAGTTGATGTTGAGATCGGAGTTGCGGTGACGAGGTTGCTGGAGGCGGCAGTCACGGAGAAGGTTCAAGGTTAACAGCACCAGACCCATCGCCACCTAAACACCGCCTTATGCTCTATATTTTATGAATGGTGAGAAACCAGCATGTTTATTTTATATAATAAGGTGGCAAACGAGCAAGCGGCTACACGAATACGCTTAAATAGTGAAGCGACCTTTGCCCATAGACATCCGTAATCTACAGAGTTCGCTAAACCTCAGGTAAATTACCTTCTTTGAATATCAGTAACATGAAAATAACTTGTAGGTTCCGTTGCCTGCCTCTAATTGGACAAAAATTAGGTAAAACAAAAGAAAACCACTCACTCAAAGCTTACTTATTAAACAAAACGCAAACGCATTGATCGAAAATTGATAATTCACGTCTTACTTCTGCGAGGTTGACAACTGTGATTCAATTCTTGCTTTAGATTTAAAGTGAAATAAAGAAATCATTGAGGTCAAGCGACTACAGAGTCACGCTCAGGACAACAAAGTCAACAAAAAACGTGTGAAAACGCAAATCAACTTAATTACACTATTGCATGTTAATTTAAGATTTATCAAATTAATTTTCTAGTTTTAACTTTAAATTATAAGAAATCGTTGACCTTTATATACCTATAATAAAGGTTTACCACAAAGGATGTATCATTTTCAGTCACGCAATTCTGGCTTCAGCTATTATCTTATTCAATTGGAGATACAGCTTTCACGAGTTAATACAAACAAAAATCTACTCTAAGAGGAGCCTTCAGTGACAATTAATAAGTGCGGCAGATAGACAATAATAATGTAAGCAGTGCAACGTGTTAACTTCAACTATGTATACAATGTAATTGTGAATTTTGAATGTTGAAGCACTTGTATAAAAACATAATGTTCTTTCTCACGCTTTGAGACAACAATTTGTTTCGAAAGTGTCGCGGCAGTAGAATTTCAGAGTAAATCATGTTTGTCTTCTCACCTGTAGAACTATTGACACACTGATGAGTATAACCAGTAGGGTATAAAACTCGTGCTTCTGTCCGACTTGTAGCACATACTTAAGCTGCGACGCATTCGACGTCAGCAGGGCGATGTCCAACATGCCCTGAGCGACCGTCTTCTTCGTCGCATAGCGATTCGCGTCGAGGCCTTTGATCTGCATAAAACAATAAATTATAAATGCCGCTGACTAGAATGTGGCCTCCGGTACACATACTCATCAGAAGAAATAGGAATTTCTTCCACTACACGTTTGTCTTTTCACCGGTCTAGCGGACCATTCATGCAGTAGCTTCGCTGACTCTGCCACTTTTAAAACCCCTTTTCACTAGCGGAACTGAAATTTTATTTTACGAAGCGAAGAGTTAATTTTGCTTAAGTATTAATCTTTATAGTTTATTACAGTGTATGTAAGACCCACGCCCGTAACCTAGAGGTGTAAATAGACATTACAGACTTTTCTTTTATTCGATTCTATGACGTTTTCCTCGCTTCTACTATAGATACTTATACATTGTACTAACAATTTATTCATTTCAAATACGCAATTTTCATTAACAGCATACTTAGCTTAATATCAAGTAGGCTAGATTGTAAATATATTAATCACAGCCTAAAGCTGCATGTGGCGCTTGGTTTATAGTTAGTTATTGTTATTGTTACTAACATAGTTCGTAAGTATCCTACTAACTAAATAATGAGCTTGTATATGCTGCTTGAAATAAAGATTATTATTATTATTATTATTATTAAGATAAATAAACACCGCTTAAATAATTTATGACTATTGTGACAAGTATTTTAATGCATAAGAACGTATACTTAAGCTAACTGTAAAATTAAATAAAATATAATTGGTGGTAGTGATATGGAGGATGAAGCGATACTGGTAAATTTGTAAAGTAAAATAGCCACTGTGGCGCTACCCTGTATGTATGTTTGCATACATAGGGAGAAGCGCCACTCCGCAACTTAGATATCACTAGCACCAATAAATTGAGACATGTAAAATTATGTTAAGTATATCAAAATGTAAAAATAATGTAGATATCAATCATTCAAATAAATGGGAGGACAAGGTCTCTGACGCATTCGTGTAGGTAAAAAAAAATATTATAAAAGTGAGTGACGATATTTACAATATAAAGTAAGGTTTTATAATTCACAAAAAATAATTAAAAACTTATTTACATCATCAAACACTTCTGTGGGAGCATCCTGTAGTTTCGTACCGATCTCATCTAAATTGACAATATTAATTTCTTCGTTAAGTCCTTTGCCTTTGCCTTCGGTCATTATCACTTAATTTAAAAAAAATCACTCGTATTAAAAAAAATCGTCCTTTCGAATTCGTTGGCGGATTCTTACTGAACTGTGTTTTACAAAACATGCTGTTACGTGCACTTCCGGACGACAAGGTCAATTAAATTCAGTTTCGAACAATTGAAACGATATCTTCACTAAATACATCATTGATATGATTGAATTTAATTTAATCCCACATTTTGTTCTTCCAGATGCTTTGCCTATCTTTAATCTACAGAGTTCGCTAAACCTCAGTTAAATTAAATTTGAATATTAGCACGTGAAAACTTGTAGACGCATTGCCTTCCTCTAATTTAAGGGTAAAAGTAGGAAAACGAACGAAGACCACTCACCGAAAGAACTATTCTTATTAACCTATGTTTACGTATGTTTCAACGGACCTAAAAGGTTACAGTATTTTCTAAAAAAAGTAAGTGTAGTAAGTAAAAAATAAGTGTGTTTATTTAAAATAAATACGATTAACAATACTAACTGTATGCTTTAGTTAAAGAATTTCATCTTCTTTTCCTATATTTGCAACATGAAAGCTGGGTAAAAGAAACCATTTTTTTTTAATGCTTTTGTCCTAACAAAAGGAAATTAGTACTCACCCCATTTGCAATTCCCGCAGGTAAGATAGAAGCCATTTTAAATTTGTGTGGCAAAGTCACAATCGATGTATGAAAAAAACTCTTGTAACTACTAACAAATAATAAAAATCTTACAACCAGTTCGTATGATATGTTCCAACAGAATGTAAAACATTTTTTTGGTTTTGTATTGACTTTGTCTTTTAAAATTTAGATATAAATATTACACAGAGAGAACGTATATGCATTAGCTTCGGTTTCGCCAACAACTAATAAATAAATCGATGCGGTTTCCAGACAACGAGTTGAGACACAACAACATTAATAATATTTAGGGAGGTGGTGATATGCAAAGTAGCAATAAGAACTGAAAAAAAAACCCTCATACTTTTAACTCCATCCCACACTTGGATGCCTCTCGCCAAATAAATATTTTTAAAATTTGATAAAAAAAAGCGAATAGGCCTTGCCCTGTCCTCTTCTTTTAACTCTCTGAGCGCGTTACCTCTTTCCAAAACGCAAAAATTTTGTGAAAAAAACATAAAATGGCTGTATGAAAAATCTAGTCTCACTCTTTCGTGATCATCAAAATGACTCAACTAAACTAAAAAGACATACAACTTTAATACCTATTCATTAATTTTGGGTAAGTATTCGAAGTATTATTCACTGAATAATAATAAATTGAACATAGATAAACATTTAATTAAACTTGAAATATTAGTTGAAAGTTTTAAACTTACGCGCTGCCCCGTCATCAGTTAAAGTCAAAACTCAAAACTTTCATTGCATTAGATCAATTTTTATTCGTGTAATTATGATATTTAAATAGTTTATTTTACTATGATTCAATTATTTGTGTGATAAAGGATTTAATTATGGCTTTAATTAATCTAAGAGTGGGTTAATTTTGAGCATATTTTTTTTTACTTTGTTCATAAAATGAAACGTGCCCGCGCTCTTGCTCCTTTCGCGTCGTAGCACTGTCAAACAAAAATATTCCATTATTTCCATAATTTTAACTTGTATTTATGTTTAATGGATAGGTATTTTGAGCAATGAGTTTTAATGAATTTATTTTAGAATTTTATTATGTTGTGTTTAACATATAGAAACGATAAGAGTATGATTTACTTGATAAATAAATAGAATTAAATCGTGAAGTTAATAGGTGGGCAAGTGTTGTTAAGTGTTATATATAGAGTTATAGAAAAGCTCCAAGAATTTAGATGCTGCCTTCTATGCCAATATTGTTTACGAGGGAAAGTCGAGATGGATTTGGCAATAAAATCGAACCAAGCAGTTGTTTTTTTGGTCAAAGTTCTGTCTCGAAAACCGCCATTATTCCAGAAGTGAGTCAGAGTGTTTGTTATTTTATATAACTGTACTACTTTTCACTTATAATATATATACTTATAGATTTTCCATCTAGAAGTAACATATTTCGTTATTTAAGGAATAACGATGTTATACACTTGTCAATTTTTGAAAACATTCATCCAAAATTACTTAAACTATTGCCTTATTTACTATTAACTATGCTTTATTATTTTTAGGCACCTGTACAGAAAGTTGAACAAAAAGTAGCTAAGGCAATAAATAAAGATCCAGAACCAAAAGAAACAAGCAGCACCAAAAAGAATGAGCCACCAAAATTAGATAAAAATGCATTGGAAATAGGTATAAGAACTAATAACCATAACTATTTCATATTCAATTAAAAACCCTCACTCTTAAACTTATATCATGTAAAGTTTTACAAATCTATATCTGTTTTATTATATTCATTAAATCCATGATGTTAATTACCAACACATTTTGATCTACAAAATGTTTCTCATCTATTTATGATCATGGATCTCCACTGTGGAAACGTTGACAGAAAAACATATATCATCCCACTAATATTTCTTAAAAATCTGAGATCACAAACAAGTATTTGAATAGTGTAAACTCATAAGATAGTTAATTTTTCTTGACCTACTTTTGTATTTTTAGCTCTAGTAAGGTCATATTACAGAAAAGTGCAGTTAAGATTCACTTCAAATTCTACCTCTATAAACAAGTTTCAACAATTCCAAGAACTTTTGAAAAAATTTGACCCACGAAAAGAGACTCCAGTTGATTTGTACAGACAAGTAGAACAGTTATTTGGTGATGAACACAAGGATATCGTAGAGGAGTTTTTATTATTTTTAAAACCAGGACAGGCAGCTGAAGTTGGTCGATTCATGGACCATTTCATGATGGTACAAATGACTAATTTTATAAATGAATTACGGGTAAGTATACATCGTTTACTATCTTCTTATAACATTGAGTATATACACACGAATCATTAACATAAATGGTTTAAATTTTATTCTGTTAGGAAACAACACATTTTAATGCTAATCTCTTAGTAGTAGAAACTCGTAGGTTTAAGCCTGTGTTTAGTTAATATTTTCTCATAAAAAAAATATGTAAAACATACAAAACATACAAAGAAACATACAAAGAACTGGAGTAGATTTATAATTGAGTTCAAATAAAATGAATAGTATTTAAATCTATAAGAATAATGTAGCTAACATAATTATGGTTAATTCCATTATTTTTAAAGAATATTTATCATGTTCTAGATAAGATGTTACCATCAAAATTAAATAAATCACTTTTATCAAATACAATAACCAGAACACAATCATAATTTTTCTATATAACCTAGGAAATTACAGACCTTATTAATATAGACCAGGGATCCCCAAATTATTGGATAAGTGACCCCCTTTTCCAAAATGAACTGTTACCACAGACCCACATGGCCAAATTATCTACTTTTAAGATCTATTATTGTTATTATTATTTTTCATTCTGACTTATGTCAATAGAAGAAGACAGAGTGAGAACTAGCAATGCTTTAAGTTCGATATCAACCTCAGGTCAATATAGACCCCTTTGGGAATCCCTGATATAATATTCAAATTAAATACAATTTTTATACAAAGAAAATGAATTTAGAGATATTGTCATCTCCATTGCTAGTAATATTTTTCAAGTATTTTTGACCAAGTCTTTTCCTACTTTTAGCTTAGCAAAGTATACTCTTGACAACCATCTTTAGTATTATTATCTTGCTTCTCTCAGAGGAAATCTGTTACGTATAAATGCATTATAATGCATTCAAAACACTGCAAGTTGTTTGCAAAAAAAAATTTAGAAGAAGATTAAGTATACCATATTCTGTTCCAGATAACATTAGCTAGAAAACCTACTGTGCTTCGTAAAATTTTACGTGAAATGACAAATGGTGTAAACTGTGGTACCAGTGATAGTATGAAAGCTCGTATCTTACCACATCTACGTTCAAATCCGCGATTAATACAGATGTTTAAGTCACTCTTCCCAGATGAAAGACCACCAGACAGGTATGTATTTATACATGATACCAGTTTTCTTACATTTCAATTGTAAAAAGCCAAAATTATTTTTTTCTGCCATGTATGGTCTTCTATAATAGATGTCATGTTACAATTCAATCAACCCAGCTCGCCGAAGAACCCTAGCAACCTAATAAATAAGATTTTTTTTAATTCAACTTTCTCTCCAATAGTGTATATGAGAACAGCACAGCAGTATTGGATGAAAAGTTTCTAACGGAAGATAAGGGATATGACGTTTGGGAGTTCGAAGATGAAAACGATAACAAGCGAAAATTGGAGGCTAAACAGAATTTAGATACGGTGGTAAGTGATTTGCTTTGATAAACTTACTCTAATCTAGTTAATAAGTCGCGTAACTAATAATATAAAGACTTTTTTATTTTTAGTACATTCAAGAGAGAGTATTCCTACAACATGGAAGAATGTTACGTCCTGCCTCAGTTACATATCCATACAGCAAAGAACCTTATAGAGTTCATGCGAGACGTCTCGCCCCCGCTCATTGTCATCTCTCACCGCCGGAGTCTGACGACGAAAGATCCTCCCCGAAAAGAAATAGCAAAAGTACATGTAAAATTCCATCAAAGAGACCTAAAAAGCAACTTAAATCACCTACAAAAAATATCAAAGACGTAAACGATAATACGAAACATAAAGATTGTACAGTTACTTTGAATAAATCAGTTAAAGGAAAAGGTGTCACAAAGAATAAAAGTACTAGAGAGAAAAAAGATTTGGAAATAAAAGAAAGTAAAAAAGACAAAAAAGATAAGGTGGATGTAAAAACAACTTGTCCAAAGAAAGATGAGACAGCTAAAGTGAAACAAGCAAAAATAGAAGTACCTTCAGTTAAATCCGATGCTAAAAGTTTAATAAGAGATGAAGTTAAAACCACAATGCACAAAGTAAAAATAGATACTGCTCCAATTAAATTGGAACCAAAAAGTTGGACCAGAGATGAAGATAAGACTATGTTGCAAGTTCTAAAAGGGGAGGCTGGGTCAGAGCAAGTGTTTGGACGAATAAGGGAGTTGTTACCACATCGCTCGGTCACAGAGATAAAAGAAAGATTTTGCCACGTCATGAACTTGTTGCAGCAAATGGCGGTTAGCGAAGTTACATAGATAATTATGACTGACATTTAATATTTATAAGCAGATAATATTAATTTTTTAATAAATGAAATAGTATTTTAATAAATAAAAATTTATTGAATATTATAAAGTATTTTTTACACCTTTTTTTGAGTAAAAATCGTAATTAAATTGATTGAAATTTTAGGTAGATAAAAAGTAATGGTTTTTAAATCTTAATTAAATTATAAATGCAAATGTTTGGATGGATCTTTGTTAATACATAACCGTGATAGTAACGCATATCATAGGACCAGATATCCTAATTTGACTATAAAATTGAATAGAAACTTGTTGTAATATTGACTATGTCCAAATATTTATAGAAAAATTGAACTTGACATATATCAATTAGATTAAAAAACGTCATTTATAATAATGTATATTTATTTATTACAATTTTAGTTGAATTTGTATTAATTTTTATAATGGACAGACTAAGCGAAAACTATTACCTCAGGAAATGCTACCTCGAGAAAAATCAAGTGCCTACACAGAGTGTTATAAAGAAAACGATGACACCGTCGTTGGCAAAAGTGTTCTTCAAATCTATGACACACAAACACAAGGTACTGGCTGGCTTGGAACCGGTCCTAAAAGGGGGAGGCTATGACTGGTATGCACCTCCTGAAGATCTCTTAAAGGGAAGAACTGTACTCAAGCCGTTGAAAAAGGAATTTCTCTCAAAACTAGGCTTCAGAGGACTGGAATACTACGGTGAAATTATACTCCAATATCATTTTAAAAGACTCGAAGAGGAAAAACAAGGAGCTCTACTAGAGAGTGATATACAATGGAAAAAGAGCATCGAAGAATTATGTAAACAACAAACCGAAGAACTTTCAAAGAAAGCGGCCCAGAAAAATTCTGATAAAATAAGAGATGCATTTCATGAATTTACAATGTTGTATACGACTTCAATTAATAAAATCGAAAGTTTGTTATTAAATTCTGCCATCGCAGAAATAGAACGCGTTAAAGAGGAAGCGTTTTCAAAGATGTCGAATCATTATAAGACTTTGTTAAAACAACAAGCGACTATGCTCTATGACCGTTACACTGAAAAACTCGAAAAAAAGAAATCTGAATTAAAAGAACAATTTATCTCAAAAATGGAGCAATCGCGTATGGAGTTAGGTAACAAAGTCCACGACATAAATGTAGAAAAGCATATCACTATAGAAAAACTCCGACAGTTGCTCGAATGTCAAAACCTCGCTTGTCAGATTTACGTCGCTATGAAAGAAAAGCAAGAAAATGAAAAACTACTAAGCCAAGCCACATATGAACATAAAAAAATCCTTAAACTTTTAACTAAGGAAGTCGCCAGAAAAGATGTCGAAATTAAAATAGAAATAGAAAAGGAGGAAAGACGGGAAAGATTCCAACAGATATGGAGAGAAAAAGTGTTTCATGTGGTTAAAAAGTTCCATGAGTTTATTAGTTACTCTTTACATACGTTACCTGAACAAGCCGACTTCCTATTAAACATAGAGAAACTTATGTTATTACAGATAAGTGAAATTCTTGAGAACCCAAACGCGGAGAGTCTGTTTGAGCCGGAAGAAGAAGAATTCCACACTCCCGTACCTGAACTTCGACCCTTCTATATTTTTGGCGATGACGGCTCTAAAGTATCACTTGATAGAGATATTTGCCCTAAACCTTACCGTTCTAGCTCTTCCCATTTACCCGTCTTAGTTGTAAACAAAACATGTATTTATGCCGCTTGCGATAATTTACAAGAATTTGCCGATAAAATGGAACACTTTTTTGATAATGTATGCACGAAAGAGCCAGACCTAACGGACAGCCACGATAACACTTACGACGTACCCGTACAATACAGACCATCAGAACAACTGTTAGAATTGAAGGAGCAGAGTTCTGTAATGCAAATACTGCAAAAAGAAATGCCGAATACAAAAAATGTCCGAACGGAATGTCTTTGCCCTTGTAAATTACCTCATTGCTTTTGTCACCATTCTCTGGAACCGATACCATTTATTGATGAAACTAAAAGTGAACAGATCGAGGAGCCGAAGCCAGTCTCTCATCAAAAAGAGTTACCTAAAGATAAAGAATTAGTGCACATTCGCGAACCTAAATGGGAGAGCTATTTTAAATTTATGAAACCTAAAACATGTCAATGCGCTAAAGTTGCAAAGAAAACTCTGCAAGAGCATTTGCCAGCTTACATGAGAAACATGTCTACATTCGATTATCCGGATTTGCCAAATTACGAACCATGTTCTTTAAGAACCTTAAAAAATATTGTTAAGAGAGCAAAAGGAAAAACTAAACCGGTCGCAATTCCAAAGATTCCAGAACCTACCACGAGAGACGTCGAAACGCAGTATTCTGATATCGAATTTGAATATTTATGTTCTTGCTTCGATGCAAAACAAGCAAGATCTATCTTAAATCATATAATGAAAGCCGTTGAAATTTATACGGAACCAGAAAGAGGTTTCAATATAGACGGCTCTCTTCCGTCGGACTACCTGATTCAACCCGTCGAATCATTCGTAAAGAGCCGAGCGCTCTCTTTGAGCAATTTAATGAAAGAATCGCCAGAACTAAAGGAGATATTTAAAAAACAAAAATGCCCATCAGATATTGAAAAGTAAATGTTCAAAGAGTATATAACAATAATTTTCGTAATTTTGCTCGTTTAAAATATTAGGTAATTAAAGCTTCACCGCACCAGAATAGTCCATTTGATTGTGTATTTGCAAATGTAAAAGGCAGTAAAAGATCTGCCCTCAGAGACAAAGTGCATTCGCTGCGAAGCGATCCGTAACGAATTTCTAAAATGTATGGAAGTGACACTTGCTTAACGAGCCATTGTCAGTTCTATACATCATGAAGTTCATTGTAATCCTTTCAAAGCGAATATATTTAGTCTAGGGTAGTTGGTGTGGTTAAAAATGAAATGGTTTAAAAAAAAACGGAGGTGATAAAAAGTATAGAATGATAAAAGTGAGGAAGTAATAGAACTTGTATGGTGTTAAAAGGTGGAGCTCTAAAAGGTGCAGGGTGTAAAAATTAAGAATTCGTTAAACAAAACATCTCACATCTTAGTGAAAGCATCATTCACTCAAATGACTGGTGACAAAAGGTGAGAAGTAAAGAATATTGGTCTGTTGCTTGTCGCATTGTCAACATGTAGTTGGTATGAGCTTGATTTTACACAACTCCACGGCTAGCGCGTATTTTATGTGTCAACGTGTTGTATAAACCTCAAATATTTGCTCCGTCCATTAATCAATATCAATTGGAGTTAGGGTTACATAGTAAAAATAACCTCCTTCTTTTTGAAGTCGGCTAATAAAACAAAAATGTAGACTATAAAAATCTTTTTATTTATTTAAAAATCACTGCGTTACACATGTCGGCGGAGCGACGTATCCTAATTACGATCAGACACCGGTAACAACGACGGTCGGCGCGCAAACTGAACCGGACCCGAACTAAATCGATACAATTCAATAAATACATTCGCATATATCAATGAAACGAGTAACGCGCCGGGAAATAATTACTTGCATACAGTTTCTGAATCCCATACGGGGCTTTCGGTGCTTCAACATAATTCATACAAATTAAACAAAATTTTCATAAAGAAAACAGATTACTTTAAAATTTAACTAAATTAGTTATTGTAAATTGAAAACATCAAAGTATTGAGAGGGGATTGTGTTCGAAAGCCCGCTACCCACACAAACATCACTGAACCGATAATTCTTAAGTAGATGTAAAGCTATGGGCGGCAGAGGGCGCCGCCGTGTCCGCCGCGAGGCGCTTAGCTGTAGAGGTCGTCGTCACCTCCCTCCTCCTGGAACGTGGGCTGGTCACCACCAGATGTACCAGTACCTCCTGCTGCACCACCGCTCGTCGGGAATCTGAACATTCACAAACAATATGTACACTAGTGATTATCAAACTTATTTCTTTTATCGCACCCTTTGAAAATCAGATTTTCAGCGCCCCCCATTTTTTATACACCCCTAAAACTTATAAACTACAATTTCATTACTTTAATTTAGTTATATTAGTCAGTTCTGATGTTTAATTAATTCTAAACTCGAAATTTTTACCAGTAAGTAAAAAAACCTGGTGCAATGTAATGAAGGTAAAATTGCACAAATTTTTTAACTATCAACGATCATGTTCCTTTATCCGCAGAAACTTGTTACAACTTGATTGTGTACATTGTACGGGATATCATACAAAATCTATGTTAAGTATTTTAAGTTTTTATAACATCATACAGAGTAGAAATATAAACAAATTATTCGTAATTGTGGGTTTTAATTTTAGTAAAATTTAAAATACTATTCAAAGTAAATGAATTTACAAATTATACATCGCCCCCCTAACCCACATCAACGCCCTCCATTTTTTCTGGGCCCTTTAACGCCCCCCTCTAGGTTTCAAACGCCCCCAAGGGGACGTTATCGCCTACTTTGAGAAACACTGATGTATACATAACTCAATAGACTACTCAGTCTTCCTCACAATATAAAGCAAACATTCCTTTCTTGCAATCAGAAAAATACGGAAGCTTTGAATGGACATGATAAGGTTATGTCTTTTGGTTGAAGTTATAACTTAGTTGTACTCTAGTTACCTGAAGTTGGTACCAAAGCCGCGGCTCTGCTGCAGCGTCTGCGCGAACATCTCGTACTTGCGGATGTCGTTGTCGGAGACTGAGCGCCGCGCGAACTTCATCGCCTCTTCGAAATGGGCGCGACTTATCTCCGGCACCGGGTCCTCCTCATCCATCTACATCAAAACACATTAATAATTCTCTTCAATTGTCTACAAAATTAAAATCTAGTATTAGCTGTAAAGAGAACTGTAAATTAGAACAACGTTATGGAAGGGACCAAAAGGAAGAAGAGGTATAGGAAGACCTATTACACAATGGGAGGATGAAATAAAGAAAACAGCCGACACTTCCTGGGCACAGGTGGCGCAAAATAGAGAGAAATGGGCGTCTTTGGAGGCCTTTACCCGAAGAGGGGTTCCTACAGATTAGTTTATTAAAAAAAAAAAAACTTTTTTAAATTAAGGAATTGTAAAAAATTGCAAATAGAAGTAAATTACTTTGTACATTTTTTATTTCATTTTTAATTTTGTTTTTATCTGTATGGAAATAAATGGCTTTATTATTATTTATTAGCTGTAAAACGGATTAGAATTAAAAGAGGTAGTGTGAATAGAGAGCAGAGCTATGCAGGTACTAACATCCATGACAGCGGCAGGTGTCTGCTGCTGGCGGGTGCGCTCGCGCTGAATCTCAGCCTCAATGGCTTGCCTGATGGCCAGTTTGCACGCGCGCTGGCACACCTCTGTCAGATCTGCACCACTGAACCCTTGTGTCACCTGTACAACACACATCAATATTATACAATTTCCAATCAGTGGTATAGTTCTAGTCAAATATAATGGCAGCTCAAGGTCATCTGCTTCCACTAAGCCCGGCTTCAACTAAAATTGTATTCTTAGCAACGACTTACGATCAACTTAGTGCTGTTTTTTGAGCCGCCAAGATGTGTTAGTTACACTATTTATAACTCAAGAACGGCTGAATCGATTTGACTGAAAATTGGTGGGCAGGTAGCTTAGAACCAGGAAATGGACATAGGATAATTTTTACCCCGTTTTCTTTTTTTTTTTTATTCCGCGCGGACGGAGTCGCGGGAAAAAGCTAGTATTAAATGAGTACAAGTTACGAAGTTAGTTATAAATTTTTAGTTATATAACAGACAGCGGATTGTACGTTGTCAAAATTAATTTACAGTCAATTTGACTCACCTTGGCGATGTAAGAGAGGTCGACATCCTTGGCGATGGGCGATTTGCGCAGATTGGAGCGCAGGATGGCCTCACGCGACTTCTCGTCCGGCAGCGGGATGTAGATCAGCTGGTCCAGGCGTCCCGGTCGCAGGATGGCCGGATCAATTATGTCCGGACGATTGGTCGCACCTAAAACATAAGTTATTTTCATATCAAACTGGAAAATAAATCAGAATCAAATTATACATTTTGTACAAAGATATATAAGTATTTTATAAAGGGCTATTTTCTCTATACATTCAAAGTCAATGGAAATTACAACAAAACTATGTAACAATTTTACCAATTTTTATAAGCTTATAATCAAAGACTTTAAAAAAAAATCCTATATAGAACTAAGGAATTCGTCTATAAGTAATTATTTTGTATAAAACTAATTTTGTAGTATGTACCAATGATGAAGACGTTCTTCTTGGCGCCCATGCCGTCCATCTCGGTGAGGATCTGGTTGATGACGCGGTCTGCAGCACCACCAGCATCCGACACTGAGCCTCCACGCGACTTGGCGATAGAATCCAACTCATCGAAGAACAATACGCACGGAGACGCCGACCGAGCCTAAAGACAATACACACAACTTACTATGGATAGATAGATAGATGGATGGATGGATGGATCGATGGATGGATTGATGGATGGATGTTTGTTAGAAAGTATCTCCGGAATGGCTCTACTGATCTTGATGAAATTTGACACAGATTTAGAACATAGTATGTAAGAACACATAGACTACTTAATCAGTTTTTTTTAATATAAAACAATAAATAATATGACTATGACTTTTGATTTTTGACGGTATTATTAATGTATAGGTTACCTTGTCGAAGATGTCTCGCACATTGGCCTCAGATTCACCGAACCACATGGTGAGCAGTTCCGGACCCTTCACAGAGATGAAGTTAGCCTGGCACTCGTTGGCAATGGCCTTCGCCAGTAAAGTTTTACCTGAACAAAATTCATACACGTTTAATTTTTATGATTTCAACTTAAAAACATAATTTGGAACGTTAAAAAGGACATTTTGTACTCATCATTTTTACATTCTTTCTTAAACACGAGACATGTAAAAGTAAAATTAATAGACATCTATCGGAGCTTTATATTACAATGGATTCTGTAGTGGTTTATATGTATTCTCACCGCATCCCGGTGGTCCATAGAAGAGTACACCACGAGACGGCTGCATGCCAAACTTGAGGAACTTGTCGGGATGCTCGACAGGATACTGCACGAGCTCCTGCAGCTCACGCTTCACACTCTGCAGTCCACCGATGTCGGACCACGTCACATTCGGCACCTCCACCACCGTCTCACGCAATGCTGACGGTGAGGACTTCGTCATCGCGTACTGTATCACAACCACATTTTAAGCTAGTAAACAGCATTGGATTTGCTTGGAGATATAAACAAATAAAAAACAATATTTTATTCACTCAAAGAACATTTCATTAGTGAAAGAATTTTTTTCTGAGTACCAAATTTATAACTTAAATGTATGTTTATGTGCATATATTAACAGCATAACTTACACGGAAGTTGTCCATAGAGACGGCGAGAGAGTTGAGAACTTCAGCATCGATCTGGTCATCCTCAAGGTCGATGAGGTCCATCTTCTCTCTGATCTGCTGCAGCGCCGCCTCCGAGCACAGGGAGGCCAAGTCAGCTCCCACGTGACCGTGAGACTCCGCCGCGATCTAAAATATAGTTTTATGTCTTAACACGATCAGTGCAACACGAATACACCTCACGATTTCACTTTGATAGGAAAAATCCTAGTAGCATGGAATATTTTATATAGGAGTAAGAGGCAATCAGATCTCTAGAATAATAAGTGTGGATACATACAAGATAAGAAGGGCTTGGGAGCTTACCCTAAGTTAGGGGTGACTAGGCCTTAGTCAACCACTCTGGCCTAGTGCAGGTTGACTTCACACATATCATTGAATTTCTTCACAGATATGTGCAGGTTGCATTACGATGTTTCATTCACCGTAAATACTCAAAAATCGAAAAAAAAAAACATTGCAAGTCACATGCTTATCCCCTGAGCCACCGACGCTCTTAATAAGAAACCTTATCTTTAAATAGTCCAAAGATTTTTTTTACAAATTAACCTCACCTAATATATAGGAACTTTGTGCAGTATTTTTTTGTAATTCAACCCATCGTTCCCCACTTAGGAATTCCTCTAGGAATATATACTAGCCTGTTCCAAATCGACGTCATCTCCAAGTTTCATGTTCTTGGTGTGTATGCGCAGGATCTCGAGACGTCCGGTGGCATCAGGAATGCCGATGTCAATCTCGCGGTCAAAGCGTCCGAAACGACGCAGTGCGGGGTCAATGGAGTTCGGCCGGTTCGTCGCCGCCATCACGATTACATGCGATGACTTCTTCATACCTAAATATATGCGTTAGAAAATGGTTACTAACTTTATTTGATTATATTATTAATATGTTTCACGTAAAAACTCTAAATCTACTAGTCTTCTAGTTATTTTAAATAATTATCAAAAAATGGGACCCATCTGCAAGCATTACCTTTCGATTAAAATATTTTTTATCAAAATCGGAGCACCAGGGGCGGAGCTTCGCGGCAAAAAAAAATACAGTCGAATTGATAACCTCCTTCTTTTTGAAGTTGGCTAATAATATTGTGCAAAGTAACGCACTTACCTAAAACACTTTGTACATATAAACAAATACAAAAAAATGTACATAAAATAAAGTATTAATATATGAATTCAATTAAATTATTAAATATACAAAACTTTTAAATATATTTAGAACAGCACAACAAACTCACCATCCATCAACGTCAACAACTGCGACACGATACGACGCTCCACTTCACCGTGGGTCTTCTCCCGTTTGGGCGCGATGGCGTCCAGCTCATCGATGAAGATGATAGCCGGAGAGTTCTTATCCGCCTCTTCGAAAGCCTTGCGCAAGTTCGACTCCGACTCACCGGCCAACTTCGACATTATCTCAGGCCCGTTGATCAGGAAGAAGAATGCACCTAAACAAACATTAGTTTTTTTATAAAATAATTTAAGACCTCTAATGTGGATTTTTCATACACTAAGGAGGACTATTAAACAACTTTGAGTTCACCAGTTTAAGTCATCATCAGCTCACTATACATCCCCACCGAGGGACTCAGAACCTACCCCAAATTAGGGGTGACTAGGCCACCGTCAACCATACTGGCCAAATGAGGGTTGGTTGAGTTAAAGTCATATTACAGCATAATTATGTTTAAGACAATCATTGTTTGATTACTTTTCCAAACAATAGGTACAAAAAAGACAACATGATTACTTACTACACTTTCTTGTAATCATTGTTTATTTTTCGACACATACAATTTTAATGACTTACTGTCGCTAAGAGAGTCCCTTAGTGTAAATTTGATATGAGAAATAAAATATAAGGGACTGTATAAGTAATCATAAGAAACTCTAGAGTGAACAGAAAAAAAACTTCATATTATCCATTACTCTAAACAAAAGTTAACTTGTAAAATCTAGATCTAGTAGGAAATATAAACAGACCTGTCTCATTAGCAACGGCGCGAGCAATCAGGGTCTTGCCGGTACCGGGAGGACCGTACATGAGGATACCACGCGGGGGCTTCACTCCGATGGCCTTGAACAGAGATGGATGCCGCAGCGGCAGCTCCACCATCTCCTTGATCTGCGCCAGCTGCTTGCGGCACCCACCGATGTCGTCATAACCTACCGCGTTCAGAGCTTCTTCCTCCTCCTATAGTGTTAAAGAAGCTATTTTAATATTTCCACCGTTGAACAGACTTGCCAGTTTAATATGAGGTGCAGCTCGTTGGACCGATTAGCCTACCAATCAATTGGGACAATACAATGGGAAAAAATTACTAAAATTTTACAAGTCTGATAGTACCCTTATGACAAAACCTCACTCTCGATAAATCATTTATATTACAGCTCACAATAGAATGGACATATAATTAAAAAATATCATATTCTTGGAAGTCAAGCAAAGCAAGAGTTAACTAAACTTGTTTAAATAATCTAAAATTCTCACTAAAAATAAATAATAATAAAAAAAACAAAAAGTGATGACTATAATAGACACATCACCATATTTTAAAAATTTGCTGATTGCACAATATTTTACAACAGTAATGATTTTATTTTAAATTGCAGAAAATGAAGAAAATATAGCAAAACATGGCAACACTGACCTCACGTTTAATTGGTTCACCCTCGCAATGTATGACAGTGTCAGGCGCCACAATGCAGTAAGGCGCCGGATCCGTTTCCACCACCTTGAATTCAACAGCGCGCATGCCACCGCGCACCATGAATGTGTCATCACGGTGAATGGGCCTGTACGCCTCCATGAAGTATGGCTTCAGATATACTTCAAACAGGTTTCTGTTTGTGACAAAATATAAACTATATAGATGGTTCAATACAAACAGTTACACCAAAAACATTTTTTACTGTTATGGTCTGTTTTTTTTATTGTTATTTCAAGTGTTTATTAAAATAGTGAAACTGAAAATTAAGTTATTTATTTTCATAATGTAATAATAAATCTTTCATACCTTTAAATTATTAGAACAGACTATGTATACTTATTATTTCTAATACTTGTGCACTGATCAGTATAGTTAAAAAAAAATTATGTACATGAAACATTATAACTGGTATAGATTCTAGGTAGATTATAAAACTCGAGAACTCACCCAGTTAAACCCTCAACTGAATCATCAATTGGCAGGATGTGTACCCTCTTGCCATATTTCACCGATGGGCATGGAGCGATGGATACAATATCTGACAGCCTGACGCGCAAGTTGTTCCGGACTACGCGGTTCATGCGGATCTTCTCATCCGGACAATTGTCGTCTGAGAGCACAATGCAAACAGTTTCTTTCCTGCGTTTGCCTTTCAGAAGTACGGTGTCACCTCTGAATAGTTGCAGTTGCTCCATTTTCGCCTGTATTGTATTTTGTACATTAGAAATTAAGTATGTTTAGGATCCTTTGTGAAGAACACTAAATAATAATTAAATAAAAAAAAATCTGTAGAAAAATACGTAAAACATATTATTTCAATATCTCACTTCTTACGTGACTGAACATAGAATAAGAATTTAGAATTTTCAACGTCACAAAACTGTATTACAATAAATTACCATCACAAATTTGTATGAAGTTGACTATATTGAATGTTTTCTGAAAACAATATTGGTTGGTATTTGCTTGCTAATATAGAGATTTGTTTTTAAGAGTTAAGAAATAAAAAGAAGATATTATTAGATTTTTTCTTATCTGGTATAATTGTTATGCAGTAAAACTCTGCTAGATATAAAATTATGTTAAGCAAATATTTCTACTGTTTAGTTGTGACTAGCACACAACATTCCGATAAACATATCATCATCAGCACACTTTACATCCCTACCGAGGGGCTAAGAGCCTACCCTAATTTAGGGGTGACTAGGCCATAGTCAACCATGCTGGCCCAGTGGAGGTTGGTTGACTTCACACATATCATTGAATTTCTTCTCAGATATGTGCAGCATCACGATGTTTTCCTTCACCGTAAGAACGTCGGATAAATGTACATATGTAAATTGAAACACGAAAAACACATTGGTACATGGCGGGATTCAAACCCAGGACCTGCAGATTGCAAATCAAGTGCTTAGCCCTTGAGCCACTGACACTCTTAGGTCAAAATATGTTGTGGTCTAATTTTTACTAGGTAGATAACATGTTCAATATGAATGTGTTAACCATGCAAAGTTAGAATATAGACATGAGCTATTGCACTGAGGTAATTTTATTTAACATACTAACAGTTAGAATTGGTTTCCACTGCTAATACAAATGTATTAAACACAATGATAATAGTGTTTGTTCAATGAGAATGACACGGATGTTTTTGAAGGTTTTGTCAGTGGAACCCATTGTTGTAGTGTTTTCATATTTTTTTATATATAACTTTATCAGGATGATTTCATTTTTCAAATGTGTGGATTAGAAATTAAGTGATGGACAAATTTGTTAAAAATTTGTAATTTGAAAGCCTATGGCTACATCCAAATTTCTTCCAAACATCAATAATACTGTAGTCCAGGTCAAAGATACAGCCCGCGGGACGCATCAGTAAGGCCCACAATCGCAATGTGACACAGAATGATGAATCATGTTTTCTAGATCTTTTAGACCTCATTTGATTCTAATTTAATAGATAAAATGTTAAAATAATTAAGTCCATTTTTTATTTTCAATCTGGCCCACCTACGAATTAAAAATTTAATATATGGCCTTCTACAAAATTGAGTTTGACATCTCTGATGTAGTCAATATATATTTTCTAGAACAATACTAAGTCAGCTCTTCCTTAGTCAATGTTGTAGCAAGTGATAAATATAAAAGAAAGGCACTACAAACTGCCTTCTTAAACATATTGATTATGTGATGATCTCAGTCAACACTTCATAGCATCTAGATACCAACATAAAGTCCAAAAATTAGAAACATTTATTAAAAATAATACTGTCTAATCTGGATAAGTGAAAAACCTCTACAAGCGAGAGTCATTGACCGGCCCCGAAGGATGACCTCCATAAGTGTCCATAAACTCAGGTTAGAGATAAACCTTTATGAGTGAGAAAAATATTGCAGTACCTTGGACTCTTGCTAATCTAAGTTCAACCTTAATTTCAAAGTAATTTTCCTACCAGGATGCTTTTTTGTAAGGTACTTTCGTATTGTTAGGGATAATTAATTAGACAAAGGAATATGACCTGTGATAATGCCACAACGGAATTGTCATCGCTGACGGCTTCTTCCACGATGAGACGATTCGGCCTGTCCTTACGGCGGAGGATCGCGGTGGATAAATCATCAGGGCTGCGAAATAATCGATTACATTGCGAGTAAAATCAGAAGCAAGTAGCATTGAACATTGTCAGTATGTCGAAAACTACAGTATATGCATTTAACAACCACGCAAAACAAAGTTATTCGCGAAAATATTGATTGATACTTATTCAACATATGAATATTATTCGTTTGTATTGTAATATTGCAATGAGACATGATGACAAGCTAAATTTTGAAGTTGAGTTTACAGTAATCATGGTTTCATTGATTCAGTTCTATTATCCACTTTGAAAAATGACTATTTTAAAATAATAAGCACTTACCTCTTGTTATCTGCCATTTTAACACAAATCTAATGTATAATAGTAAATTTACAGTTTCAAAACGCCGAATGAATAGTCTCTTTCCACTTAGAAGTGCGTGACGTTGCCGTATTTCATTTGTTCCTATCGATGACTGCAGTGTTGCTAGTTTATTAACAAATTGTGTAGATGACATTCAAGTTAACAAAAATTGTAGATTGTAGATTCTAATATTGATTCGACAAATATACATTTTTAACAATATTTTTGCACTCAAGTTTTTAAAGTATTGATTGTCGTCATATTTAACGAAATTTTATGTTGGTGTAGAATGGTAAATATTTTTAACTTTTTTATGGCAACAAAATTATAAAAGAACGGTAATGCCCTGTTCCGTAACTTACCCACAACACAACCCACCCACAACTATACCCGACTTCCCGACCCTAAATTGGTGAAGTAAATCTTAAATTCGAACGCATTTTGACTATGAAAAGATGTAGGTAAAAAAAGGAAAGTAAAAAGTATAATAAAGCTACCAAAACAGGCAACTAAGAATTATAGATCCAGCATATCACTTAATTTCAAAGTACGTATCGTTAGGCCATTCAAACAAAGGCTGCTGTTTCTGCTATTACTAACATAGATAAAAGTAATATTAAAGGAAAATAAAAGAAGTTCAAGGTCTGTTTTCTATTTATTGTCTACTTACTGTAGAATGGTTAGAGTAACCGTGGGTTTCTGAGACCAAATTACATTATTAAATTAAACAATTATTAAAACATATCGACATTCCTGTCATTATCTTCGAACAATATGTTTAAAGATTTTGGTCTGAGAAACCAACGGTAAGTACCGCAAAACCCAGGACTAATCAGTATTCCCATAAAGTTAAATCTTTAGTACACTCAAGAAATGAGATGACTAAACATTCTAGAGATCTAGATGCTCTAATCAAACTCCCAGGATGGAGGGTAGTGGAGTCAATGTACATCACTTCTTTCCTTACACAGTAACATAGTAATTTTACTTCATGATATTAGTTATTTTTAGGTTTTTGTTAAGTAAGACTATCGTAATAGTACATAATTTATTTCGAATTGTCCATTAAGACGTGTATTGATTATATTCTTTGATAGCTCTTTTAAGTTTTATTGCTAGTTTATTTAGATGGTTTGCGCTACAGCTAGTAATATTATCTAATATTACTTCGTAAATGATTCTATGAGTTTCTTTATGTATGTATAATTTATCTCCATATCTATAATCTTTCAAATCATTGTTGTAATCCTTGAATATTATTCTGTCATTTATAGTGAACAATGAACAATTCGTCCATAGTAAAAAGGAAGCTGATTCGATGTGGTAGCTCTTGATATAAAACGTACCTATAGGATATTATCTCTTCTTTTATATCACACACAGGGCTTCGACATAGTCTTTTAACATATCTATAGAACTTTCTAGCATACTTATAGTCCAAACCATTTAAACATTAACTTACAATTCTACAATATTCCACAAGTTTCTTTTCTGGAAATGAAGTTCTCAATAAATCAACGTAATCACTTAAAAAATCATACAATAACCTATACGAGTCAAAGTCTCTCCGCCTTGTATTTATTGCGTTTTCTTTTGTACACACAAGTATAACCACAAGCAATGTAATATTTTTTCCATTGTTCATTGTTACGTTAGTCACATAGTCACGTCTTGTAGCTCGGCATAGTCATAGTAATTTAATGTTTGCTTCAAAATTAATCAACGTGGTTTTACGTTTTATGTTCCTCCAAGTATTCTATCAACGCTAATCGGAATTTAGCATTTATTTTCTTTTTAACTAAGTTTGATTGTTTGTGTATTCCACGAATAATAACTTTTTGAATTAGATTTTCTGTTTTACGTTTAATGCAACGGATTTTTCTAGCGGCGTATTTTTTTAAGTTGTAAAGATATTCGTCCATTTTATTACTATCATATACATTATAGATCGAATTTAGTAATACAAGCAAATCCCTCTTTCTTGGCTTTTTGTTTCTGAAAAATGATAAAAAGTCTCGAACTTTCTGTTTTAGTGCTGCACCTTTTAAAATCGTCATTCTGTCGATTGTTTTTGAAAAAATCCTCAATGCACGACGAAAAGGTATTTCATATCGTGGATGTCTGAGATTTACTTTTAATATTGATAATAATTTACGATTTCTTGATGGTGGCAACTCATTGATTATCATTCTACAGAGGCTTACTATAAAATCATGAAAAGGACCCTTTTGAGAAGACGGTGGCGGTGTTGTCGATGAATTCACTGATGGGAAATCCCCGGAAATATCTTTGTCTTGTTCCTTACTATGATTGAGATATAGATTTAGATATTTTTTATACAAATCATCATCGCTGATAAAATATTTGCTCAATACATTATTGTCAAGTCTTCGCACGTATTGTTTAATCTCGCTTGTCCGTTCATTTCTATATAATTTTTTTATTTCTTTTATCTTAAGAAAAAGGTAACATTTTAAAACACATTTCTTGCAATCTGTGTACCCACTTTGTGTTATTTTTGTGCTCCTGTGTAGTGTAAGTATAATTTCGCACAAGTAAAAATAAAAAAATATTTTTCTTAATGTAGCCATAATACCATAATCCAAACTATTTTTCAAATGCCTCTTACTTTTGTTTTCTCCTTTACATTCCTAATGGCTAACCATGTGATCGTGTATTTCATTATCTGAAATAATAATTATTCTTTTATCGGTTTCCATTGCTTACAATATTTATTTATGTGGTAGCAATTACCTGCCACAGTGCTACAGTAACGAAGGCGGCATATAATGGTTTATTGGTAGAAAACAGTACACAACTAAATACTATGGAATCAAATGTTGCCAGTGTCCATTCATTACCCCACCTGTTGGTAAAATTAAATTGGTAAGAAAGCTAACGTTATAAGCTAACGTTAAGTAAATTTTATATAAGTAAAAGATTTAATAAATTCACCTACCAGGTGATTGAAAAGCAAGATGGCGTTAAATTGTCAGTTTCATACAGTAGTATACTGGTGTTGCCACCTTCTCTAGTAGTAATTTCCAAATCTAAAAGTTTTTCGAGAACAGTTCGTTCACTAGCCACCCAGCTCAGACCATCTAGAGCCTGAAAAAAAAACATTGTTAAAACAAAGTACTTTTATTAAATCTTTTAAAAATTTAAATTACTCACTCTTTCAAAAAAGGCTGCTAAAAATTTTGATAATAGTATTTGTTTGTTTTCATTTTTTTCTAAGGTACCTGTAAAAACATATTTTTATAAAAAATAAAATCATAGTTAAATTATAAACATTTAAAAATTATTTAACTTACGCTGTTCTGTTTCAAGGAGTTGTTTACAAATGGCCCTTTAAAATATTTAAATAATTATCAATAAATTTTTTATTACTTTAATACAAGTACATATTTATATTACCTAAATTGTGGTGCGCACGATACCCGACAAGTCGTTAAAGGACCTGACAAATATCTCGTATCAGAAGATTCATCATTGCTAGGGACACAAAAAATTTAATTAGTCTACATTATGTTTCTTTATAATAAAAAAGAAAAAAAAAGAAAAATCTTTGTCGTTGGTTCAGTTGATATTTTAGAATCCGAGTCCGTAGACACTACCTGCACTAAGCATTTGCTGCCTGTCAACAATCAAATGTCTGAAGGCAGAGGTCATTTCACTAATTTAGCGAATTCACGTGGTCGCTTGCTCGTTTGCCACCATTGACTATAGAAAACTCACCGTCCATGCACGTAATGTGCATACAATTCTTCTTGAAATACCAACATGGAGATTTCTAAACCAGTACATATCCTTTGAAGTTTAATGGGGGGAGATCCTACTAGCCGGTCTGCAACCATTTGAGTTAAGAAAACTAATATGTAGGAAGACCACCAGGCAATAGTTGCAATGGCCCATTTATATCCTTCGCTGTTGGGCATTATCAATTGCCAGGGTAGCAGTAACTGCAAACCAGAAAAGAATTCGTTTTTAATACTTAATATTAATTATGAATTATCTTTAGGAAACTAAAGGATGAAGAGCGAAGCATTATTAATAACTTTTAAGTAAGTTCCTCTAGTCATAAAAGGGTCAGTAAATAAATTATACTTTACCTTTATAATTACGAACAAAGTTTTAGACTAAATAGGGATAATTCAAGAAAGTTAAATCGGTAGTGTAACATTGACAACATTATATAAAAATAGATACGTAATAAATACTAAAAATATAAAAAACGCGTACATTTAGAGTAAGAATTGTTAATATAACAGTAACTGCAGGGGATGTTCTTCTCTTTGTATGCATCTCAATCCATTCCCTTGCTAAAATACCTTGTTTCTTCTCATTTGATTGATCATATAACAACGTATCTGTAATCGTATAATGAATAAATAATACTACATTTTAATATAATGAGATATTGCAAAAGTATTACCTTTAAAAGATGGATTGTATTCAGACCAGTCGATAAAAAATATGTCATAGCGACTCAATTTCCAATTTGTATATGCCACTTTTATAACCTAAAAAAATAAGTAAGAAGTTTCGTTCTATTCCATCTACTGTCGTCAAACCAGACCACAACATATTGCCATCCTTTTTTCTCTCGTTAAGAAAACAATATAGGAATTTAACGGAAATTTTAATGTAATTTCAGTCTTTTAAATGAATAAGTTACCTTCAAGGTAAGGATTGTATAAATCATAGCCGCCGTCACTTGTTCTTCGGACTGTGCCAACGGTAATGTCAGTCCAAGTGTGCCAGCTTCTGCCGCTAATGCATGGACTAATGTGGTCCAAGTAGCCTAAAATCAATAGATCATAAATAACTTATGTATTTATTTACACTAGCCGACTGCTGTAAAAAAGATCGGACACGCACGTCTTGAGTCGCACGACGCGTGAATCGCGCGGTTTATCGTTAAGTGGAAATAAGGCCTAAAAGATATCATTAGTTTATAATCAATACCTTAAAAAAAAAGTTTGAAAATAAATACAAATAAAACGTACGAAGTAGATTGCGTCTGAAATACATCCAGCCATGATTGGTAGTAAAGAAACTTTAAGCCCACCACGCCGCAACACGCCGCGCCACTGGAGAAAAGCGTAGGCTACCATCAGAAAACAAAGGATACTGCCCCATATCTGCAAAAAAATATCTGTTATTTGAACTACTTATGCAAATATTAAAGGAATTTATCTTGCAGATACGACTCAGCAAGGACACAATAATTTTTTTTGGTGTTCCCGCTGCTCGTTTGCCCCCTTCTCATATAAAAAAAAAGACTGGACATGTTATTTTTCAAGGAGAAATTTTGTACGAGTGTTAATATTAGTACCCAATCAGTAGAATTATCATCGTTATCATCATCAGCTCAATATACGTCCCCACCGAGGGAATCGGAGCCTAATTTACAGGTGACAAGGCCTTCATCAACCACTCTGGCCCAATGGTTATTTAACTTTAAACACAATCAGTAGAATGCTAGGCCGTATATCTGATCAATGGTCGCATATTAAATAGTTACCTCCAGACCACGTATAACTCCAGCACTTGGCAAGTCATTATTCACTCGCAAAGACATCATGAAGATATCGGATGCTGGAGATTTAATAGCGTAATGAGCTTCCACATTTAAATTTACTTTTAAAGCGCCCACGCTATTCTGGTCCCTGACAATTCTATAATAAGATAAAAAAATTGCTCAATAAATTGATTGCTTTTATTGTTATTCCAGTGTTTTTACGAAGTAGTTAGTTAGTTTTTTTTAAATAAAAATTTGCTAATAAATTTGATTCTTCATCCGAATTTGAATCCTTCATACGGCTATTGCAGAGAACAGACGAGAAATCTTTTCACCCAGATATCGGTGCTGCGTAGGTTCAAGGGGCAATAATTTTTCCAACATTAAAGTTTATTAAAACCCTTTTCATATAAAAAATCATCTTACACAATTTCAACAGTCTAAATAGTAATTATGAAAAAGAAAAGTCCTATGTTCTTACCGAAGTCGTATCAAAAACTCTCTCAAATAAATTAAGTTAGTAACATTCGACGTCGCAGAGAGAGATCGACGGAATACGAAGTATTTTGAAAACTTACTTGAATACCACAAGCCTTTCTGCAAATAGAGAAGATTGTTTATTGAAATACACATTTCAATTGTTTATTAGCTTTTTTATTTACTTTGCTCTAAGTTCAACCAGAGATGTTAAATACTTAGGTAGACTCTTAGGTATTCTTATATCTTGTTGCAATTCAAAGCTTAAAAATATCTTCACCGTAATACTAACCTTTACGTATTGTCCATTTGGTTTTCGTATTAATATAGATATTGGTTTCCTCGTTTTATCAGAAGAAACGTATAACGCATGTATTTCATTATATAAAGTAAATACTTCTGAAATATTGATTGGACAATCTAGCCTGTAAGAAAACATGTAGTTAATAATTGTTCTTTTATTTATTGGTTTTTTGTAAGTGTAATTATTTTAAAAGTACTTACGAATAATCTTCGCCTATCGTTATCATAAAAGGTGGAAGACAAGGAACGATTCTTTTACGTGGATCCAAATGTTGCTTAAAGCTTCCATCATTTTTGTAACTAATTGAACTAATTAATAATGTATTCTGTAAGAAAAATAATAATAAAATATATACTTAATATCAAATACTTAATATAAAATAAATACTCAATAGCAAAATAAATTAAAGATTAATTTTACCTGTCTATTAGATAAATGTATTTCATTTTTCCCTCGGTCTGATTCAGATTTATTTGCCGACAGTGTTGGCAAAACTGAAAATGAAAAATAACTGAACTAATAAATATTAAACTAATCAAAGTCAATAATTAGTATCCCCTTCTCGTACCCAGTCAAAGGAAAATGAACCTTGTTGGATTTTGAATGAGTATACTTACTATTGTGACTGATTAGGTTAGGATAAATCCACAACCTGCATGCTCCCGCAGGATCAGAAGAGTAAAAATTGCTCACACATGCGTTAGCCAGCCAGCGACAAGCTGATATGTTGTAAATCTGAAAGGTTATGCGGTCATTATTGTCGGCTTAAACTTATAAAAATAACAAGCGAATGTTTAGATGGATGTTTGTTTAACGGTATTTTCGGAACGGCTCAATGGATCTTAATGAAATTTGGCACAGATGTAGAAGATAGTCTGGAAGAACAGATAAGCAGGCGACAGCTAGTGCTAATATAAAAGACATTAAAGCTGTTAGATGTGAGCCATTGAAGAAAAGTAATGATTAGAAAAGAAAACAATAATCATAATAAAGGTAAAAAAAGTATTTGTTCTGATTAGAAGAAGATTATTATCTTCATTCTGTGTAAGTCCTCTAATCGTTCCAAATGAAAAATGAGCAATATAAAGTTAATGGCAGAATTTCCCAGTTGTTCATCTCTGAGTCTTCAAAAAAAATGTTGACAGATCTGACAGTACTTACAACACACAAGTATTCGTATTTTACGATATCGAGCAGATAACTTGGATGTAATAGATTCTCTTCGTACTTAGGTCGTTCGGTGACGTATTTCTTTGGTAAACATGTGCCATGGACAAGCACCTCGAGCCTCTTGCAGTCGCAGCCATGGCACTTGACGCAGGTGTCCCCCAGAGGGCGGTACCCTCGTGCGCACTTAACACACTGCACTACCTTCATGGGAGATCCATCGTAATTTTGGGTCACTGAAAATCATTCAATCCTTTTTTTATTAACCTACCTGCTTGACATTATCATCAGCATCTTATTTATATATTTTTTTACATTTTGTCTTACAGATTACCAACATTATTTGAATTTAATTGAACAACGTAGATTTTTATTGAAAATCGCTAATTCAAATCGCTTCGAATTCCTTTTTCAAATTTTCCCTGTTTTTGACTTGTTTTTTAACTCTAACGACATTTCAACGTTATCCAAATTCATATTGTATAACTTACTCGCAATATAGTCTTTGGGGCATCTTCTACAGACTACCCTGCCGGCAGAGGCTTGACATCTCCGCGGCACGCAACTGCTACCATCAGCGGATACAACCTCTGTTACGTTGCATGCTCTGCAGCGCCCCGAGACCGTCACAATACTATGATTTTCACAAATGCAAGATAGACCTTTAACAATAAAGAAAAGAAGCACTTTAAAGAAAATTTGTTTGAAAAATGTTTACAAACATCAGACAGTATGGCTTAAATTAACTATATAGGTCATAGAATTTCATATTTTTGCTTTTTCAAAATCCTTAATAAGAGAAATACAAAAATGTATTCGTGTTCAACCAGAAAACGTAATTGACAGTTAATAAATTGTAGCAAATTGAAGCCTTACTTAGATACTAACTAAAATACGTTAAAAAAAATATTTGATTTAAAAGATATTGTTAACAGAAATACGTTAAGAAATATTCTCTTACCATCTACAGACGCAACCATGGAACCATTGTAAGGACATGGCCGGCAATTAAAACTACTGGCTTCAAAGAACTCCACACTACTGCAGTTCGGAAAATTAAGTCCATACAAACTGCCTATTAAAGTTAAAAATATATAAACAATGTTATAACAAATCACCATTTTTATTTTTACGGAAATAAAAAGAAAAAACAAAAGAGTGTACCAAGATTGAGACAAATGAACACGATTTGTTTACGTAAAAACTGTTGCCTAGATACGAATTGAAACATGTTGAAAATGGTTTTTTGCATCAGAATTTGCTTTTGACTGCATTATAACCTAAAAATTACACAATTCAATAAGGTAATAAATTCTTCTTTTATAATTATTTATGGTATGTAGTTAGGTACCTAGTTTTTTCAAACTATTAAAATTTCGCAAGAGTTTTCCTATTTAAATAATTTAATTAAATTTACCTACCCTAAAGTCTTTAGCATTTATGTTGAAAACGTAAAATGGGTCAAATTATTGCTTGCAAACATAAATAAAATGATTAATATGTCTGTTAATTCATGCTTTGTTATAAAATCATGATTTATAGTGTGTTGATGGAACAAAACATCTTTCATTGTTTTATTGTTGCTATAATCTAAACTGTTAACTTTGTTTACTAATGCAAGTTCAGTTTTAGTTAGCTCTCTTAACAGTTTCGACGAAACTATGTTGTCTTTTCTTAGTTTTGTTACATTGGTTTTAGTACTAGGAACTTCTGCCTTTTTTGAAGAAAGGGCAAGTAATAAATTCAATAATATCTTAGATGTCGCAGTGCATTTATCAAACGATAATTTCAATCATCGATTACAAACTGTAATTCTTTGGAAAGATGTCTCTGGTTTTCTAGTTGATAATTTTCTTAAGAGATTCAAAGGAACAGTTGTAATAGAAGTAAAAAAAGATGGAATACCACCGGAACAAATCGTTGTATTCATAGAATCATTGAAATCTTTTCGTAATATATTAGATATTTTAAAACCTGATCTGAAAGGTAAATCACTGTTACACAGCAGAGCAAAATTTATTATAGTCCTTTTGAACCGTTCTCATAGACTTGAACAAATTTTTGGAATCCTATGGAATTACGAGGTCACAAATGTTGTCGTATTAATGAAAAAGAAAAAGAAACTTACTGCATTGTATACTTATTTTCCATACAGAAATAATACCGACTGTCAGAATACAGAGCCCTTTCTCCTTGGTACCTTTAAGGATAAGAACAATCTAGACATAAACATATACCCAGATAAAATGAAAAATATGCAAGAATGCCCATTTTACATTTCAACGAACAAACTATATAATTCTCTTACAAATCGGAAGATCCGATTGCAAATAGTAACCGAAACTATGGTCAAACTCCTGCAAGAGGCAATGAATTTTACTTCAATTATTACCACTAAAGATAACTTAGGCATTGATTCAAATCAAGATAAAAACTGGTCTGAATCTTTAGATGATGTAATTACAGGAGTCACTAACGTGTCAACTTGCAGTATTTCAATAGGAGTGGAGAAATTAGGCTTGCTAGATTACTCTTTTCCATATTTCAGAATGAGAATTGTTTGGCTAGCACCTCCCACGAGACCAGGACATGTCTGGTTAAGATTACTGTCTGCTTTAAATGGATACATGTGGCTAATTATTTTAATTTTAATAATACTCCTGAAGGTAATCTTTTGTATATTAAAGATGAAAAAAAATTCCCATCGTCATTTTATTGGGATAAATAAACTTAGAGGTGTCGCTTTTCTAATGTGGGGTGTGATGGTTGGGCAACCTGTAAAAGTTTCCCCGAAACGTTTTCGTGATTTTTACATTGCTGGATTATGGATATGGTTTACTTTTGTTGTCAGGAGTGCTTACCAAAGCGTATTGATAGGTGCATTGAAAACGGAGACGGTTGTTGGGAACTACGCAAGCTTGCAAGATGCTTATGAACACGGATATAAGTTTGGCGGTCGAGCTGGGATGTTGTTGTATTTTGAACATGATCCACAGATACTGGAGGAATTCGAAATCGTGCCCGAAATTCGCTTCGAAGAAGTATTTAATCAGGTCTTGGAGCGTAAAAGAAAGTTTGTGTTCGCTACATCTTTGGATTATGCCTGGGCTTATTGTCTTTCACGTGGAATAATGGAGGACGAATGCGGGCATGTTTTATCAGACTCGATTATGACGGTACCTTTAGTGGTTTGGATGAAAAAGAATTCGCCATTTTTGGAAATATTGTCGACGATGCTTCAAAGATTTTTAGAAAGTGGTCTGCTTGAAATCAATGCAAAACCTGTAGCGCGGGTGGCATCTCAAGCGTCTTCGGATCCAACTCCTCTCACGCGTAATCAAACTCTTAGCTGTTTTCTTTGTTTGTTAGCGGGGTATACTTTAAGCTTGTTGATTTTTTGCTTTGAAAATTTAAATTTCATTAAGAAAATAATTTAATTTGATATTAATATTCGGCATACATTTTTTGATTAAATACCCTATCATACCTCTCTATCTTGCTTAATTTTTTTTTAAACAATTGACAATAACAAATGTAAATGAAATACATTAATACATAGATACTTAGGTGAAAGTTTAAGGTACATATTTACTTAATCTCCAACACGTGAAGACCATTAACAGTACACTTCATTCCGCTCAGCGTAAGATATTTCATCTAGTTACTACTTAAATGAAATTTAAGCTCGGAGCTCAAGAGGTCAGCGACAGTATTATTCCTGTAAAATTTTATCATTTAAGAATGAAATTTTCTAACACTCTCTTTAGTTGGATCTGAGTATACATTTTATACAGAAACTATTCCAATCTACAAAAAAATGAAGTTTTCTTCTTCTTCTTCGTACTCTTCATTACTGAAGGTCTGATTCGTAGTCAGGCGCGTTATCCATTGCGCCACAGGGCCTTGTTGCCAAAATTATTTTATCCGAGTAATTGTTGAAAATCGCAAGACGTAAAAAAAAACATTTCCAGAGCGTCTTTATATGTATATAGCTTTCTTTATGTTAGACAAAAACAAATCGACCCTGCCAGGATTCGAACCTGGAATCTTCTGATCCGTAGTCAGACGCGTTATCCATTGCGCCACAGGGCCGTGCTACATTTTTATAAATTTTTCTATAACTAAGTGCAAATATTTATAACGAAAAATATTTAAAATCCCATTTGTGTTAATTTCTAGAATATAAATTCAAATATATATTAAAATTAAATCACATATCCCTTACATGGTTATTAATATTTAATTAAAAAACAATAGTTAATTATTATCTTTATCTTTAAAAAAATGTTGATTTGTAAGATTTTTAAATTATTATTTTGTTCTTAAAGGGGCTTTGTCGCTTTGTGACTTATGGAGCGGTTTGTTGGGCAATGCGACCAAACCGCTCCATAAGTCTTCTTATTGACTCATCTAAATTACTTCTAAAACTTCGTAAGATGATGTTCAATTTAGAAATTTAAAAACCTAACCTAAACTATTCTGTATTATTCTACGAGTATAAGGTCACATTGAGAAATATGGTTAGTAATAGATAAGACAAAGGTTTGTTTTCGCTCACTTACGTTTCAATTCAATCAGTTTTGACGTCAATGTCAGGTTCAGGCCAGCAGGTTGCGACCTCGAAGGCTTTCAAATTGATTTGATGGCACCCTTGAACAAAAATGTAACATGTGATATGCGAATTGAAGACATGGATTTTCATTTATAATGACAAAAGAAATAATTTAAAACTGTAAGTGGTGAAATTTAAATTTTTTAGTCGAATTTCGTTCCAAATAAAACACTACCACTGGTGTACTTAACAGTAATAGTAAAAAAATGATGACTGTGATATTCCTCCATCGAAACACATGTAAAAAAACATTTTTGTCAGGTTTTATGTTTTATGTAAAACAGGTGTGGACACGCACGGTAACTGTGACCATTTTTAGACTTGATAAATAGTAAAATGTTACATTTAATTCATAGCCTAAAGGAAAATAATGAAAAACACGAATAGTTACTTAATATGTAAACATAAGATTAAGTATATTGTCCAGGGCCGGTGTTAGCATTTCCAGCGCCCTGGGCGAGATTTTTCGACGCCCCGTTTTTCTAGAGGAAATCTTCCAAAGATACCTGAATCTGGCGCCGCCCCCTTACGCCCGGCGCCCTGGGCGGTCGCCCCGCCTGGTCCTACCCTAACGCCGCTACTGGTATTGTTACTATGTAGCGTCTATCTCTACACAAATATCTGTTCTGCGCTCGATTACATTTCAATTCAATCACATGTCAATACCGTCGGCGAGCGATTTCAGGTTCAATGTCGACAACCTTTGACTATAGAGAAACGGACTAGGCAAAAAACCAACGTTGAACCGCGGAGGTGAGATAAAGGTGACAATCATACATACCATGCTGACAGTTACGTCTTTATGAAGGCATACTGACTCATAAATTTACACTCCTTGGACAAAACGAGCACAAAAGTAAGTTTCGAACTTGATTGTTCGTTTTTATTTGACACAGGGGAATGCGATCATGTTTAGTCCTGCCTTTTAAAAGTCAATTTCGAGAACATTCCGTGCGGCCTCCACTGATGTGTTTGCACCCTCCAACGCGTTTCACTCATCGTCCCTAATGAGTCTCTGGATACATACTTTTGTATACGTTGTTTTGATCTTATAGAAAAACACAATTTAAACTATCTTCCTTTAAGAGGTTAATGTTTCTGGAACATTACTTGGATACATGTAAGAAGTTAATCTTTATAATATACTTAAATTCTTTATAAATTCAGACAAACAATTAGAGTTATGGATCGTATTACAATATAAAAAATGCACTTCATTTAAATATTTACTTGACGTTAAAACGTAGGAAACTAAAACTAATAAAAAACCAGTTATTTTCTTTTTTGTATCTATTTTCAAAATATTAAAAGTACTTATTCGGTGAAAATGAAATGAATAGAATTTTTCGGCAATTATCCCGCCTTATTTCTTTTCAACTTCCGTAACTTAAAATTACAAAACAAAATCTTAGTTTTCTTGCTATTTAGTATCAACTTTACTAACAAATAATGTAAATATATACATGTATAAGTTATACGACATATACAAAGTATGAAAGCAATATTAAACTTGAAAGCATTAGATCCCTGTGGAGTTTCAAGGATATATGGCAAAGCTATGTTAACGGACTTCCGAAGGTATTTATGGGTGAGGAAAATTGAAGTTCTTTCTTAACTATATGTGTATTTTTTTATTTTATTTTAATATCAATTAATAACTTAATGTTATGGCAACATTTGTTATAATTTTATATTTTATCTGTGCTTGTGTATGAAGTTAATCGCTTATCTGATGTTTTAGTGTATTTTTAGTTAGTCTATTATTCGTAACGAAACGTATTAACGTGTACTCTCATTCTAAGAGTGAATATAAAAAAGGAAATGAAACATCAGATAAATGTAATATAAATTATTTTATTCACAATAAACATCAAAATACATTCTTTGTTTTGTATTAGAAACATTAATTGACAGATATGAGATCATTATTTGACTGTTTTTTATGTAAAAGTAAATTACATAATGTAAGGTTATCATTTATCATTTTTGTAAACATATTAAAACAAGATATCTTTAAAAATATGTTTTTAAATTTATATAACCTATAATGTTAATTAGTTAACATAATATGTAAATCATTTGGCACGTAAAAGTATACACACTTTAAAACATTTTAATAAATTAATTAAATCTTACAATTCACCAACAGTTAAGGCTGTGCTTTATTAAACTTTCTTATAGTAAATCTTAATTCCTAGTTACAGAAGCAGTACACAACTTAATTGTACAAAATAACTCTGGAATGCAAAAGGTGAATGATGATTAAAACTGGTTTTAACATTACACAGTTTTAGGAATACAAATAAAATATATATCAGCGAGGTATTAAGACAAAGTAAATAAAGTTCAATACTTTTATTTATAGACTTTTGCTTTCGAATAAACTGCAGTAAGTAATTAATTGAAAAACAAAAGAATCTCTTTGTTCAGAGTGCGCGCAATAACATTGTTACAGAGAGAATTGTGTTTTTGAACTCGGGTCTTTGCAGTACTAATTACAATTGATTAAAATCTTTAGTCAAACTTAATATTGTTTTCAAACTAATCATTCTTTTATCCCTTTTATGTATGCACATGCATTATATGTAACATATATAATTAAATGTAACATATATAAATAACCTTTTGAAGCTAATAAGGTCTGGCATTGGTTTTGTATTAATACGTGTAGCTTGTTCGCCTCACACCATAAAGACCATGTTTCATTTAAAAATATTACAACGACAACTAATAATAGCTGATAAATCGATCTGCAAAGCGAAAACTTGTATTGATCTCATATAAAGGGGGAACAAGACAGAGATGACAATTAAGGTTGTCACACAGAGCAAGCCAAGCCCATCGTCAATGCATAGCCACCGCGCGAACCACGCGATATCCAGGGTACAGGGCTCCAACTTTTTTTTATCCAGCTATAGTCGGTTGTTCAACTACAATGTACGGTGTGTGCAAGGCAATGGGCTGTGGCAGCGCGGGGAACAGTATGGGATAGTGCGGCGGCGGCGCGGGCGGGCCCGCCTGGTGCGGCGCGGGCTCCGAGCAGCGCAGCAGCCAGTGCGTCAGCATGCGCCCGCGCCCCTTCAGCTCCACCTCGCCGCGCCGCTCCACTGTGAACGTGCCCCACTGCTCCAGCAACACGCGCGTACTCTCGCTTAAGTGAATCCTCAACGCTGTTTACATGGCAAACAAAGAATAGAGAATCAAAAATCGGTAACAGATGTAATGTGGTCATCTTTTCTCTACATAAACGTGTTGATCAGAAGATCGCTTCTTCAATTTAGTTCCTATGTTTGTGTAGCTATTTAGTAAATGTAAAAGTTACTCTTACGTTGTCCGGTGGACTCCATGCGGCTGGCCGTGTTGACGGTGTCGCCGAAGAGGCAATAGTGCGGCATCTTGACGCCCACCACGCCTGCGCACACCGGTCCCGAGTGCACTCCGACTCGCACCTTCATTACACTCAGGTATTAAAATTCACTTGTACAATTTATTGAAATGCGAAGTGAGCGAAGAGGCCGAAATCAGGGAAATGATTGAAGTGACCGAATCAAGCGAAGTGTTCGCATTGAGGGGGGTGAACGCAGTGAGCGAAGTTAGTGAAGTGAACGAATCTAATGAAAGAATATCAGATATGTTATAACTATTACTTCCAAGCGATGTGAGGGGCGATGTCTGACGGCGAAGGTGCGCACGGCCTCGACGACAGCGAGCGCCATGAGGCAGATCTCGCGCGCGTGCATATCACCGTTTCGCTTCGGCAGACCTGACACCACCATGTACGCATCGCCTATTGTCTCCACCTAACACACAGCAAAACTCATTCATAAACTTCAACTGTCGTGATACATACAGATATATAGTCCGGTCGCGGAGCAGGAAGAATTTCGTACAATGACCTCTTTACCTACTGACAGAGGTTACAAACATTTTTGTATTTTGTGCGGCTTACATGAATTATTTGAAGGAGAAAGAAAATTTACCAACTTATAAAATACAGTTTTATTATTATATAAATTATTTATTTAGATTTAATAATACAAGTAATAAAAATCTAGACAATTGTCTAGATTGATCTAATAATAAAAAATCAAAAATCAGAATCCGATTCCTCTGTTTCGGAGTACCTAACTGTTTTCCGAAGACGTCTCGCCTGTCACATTTATTACAAAGGAATCAACAGTTTTGTCAACATTATCATCTAGTCTAGCTAATTTCAATTCCTCTTATTAAAAATTAAACTTATAGTTTCCAATAAAAGATTTACAATCCCTGAGGACGGCGGCCTTTGTTTCTGTGCGAGCGAGACTCATTGTATTTACGCGGGAGTGACAGAGACAGGTAATGCGAGTTCAATGTACGAAATTCTTCCTCCTCCGCGACTGGACTATAGTTACTATAGCTGTAGACTTAATAGACATTATCAATAAATTATTCTTTCTATTGTCCATATTTTTGCAGTATTCAGTAATTTATTAAAAACTATAAATAGTCAATGTAACAAATCAAAATTTTAACAACATAATGCACTAAGACACCTTAAACTTTTAACATCAGTCTGCTTACGGAGCAGTTACCTTATACACGTCATAGTATCCGATGATCCTATCAAAGGTGCTGTAGAGGTCATTGAGGAGGTCAACGACCTGCATTGGTGTGGAGGCAGCGCACAGCTCAGTGAAGCCAACGATATCGCTGAAGTATACAGTCACACACTCGAAGCTTTCCGGTTGGACTACTTCACCAGCCATGAGTTGTTGTGCCACCGGTCTAGTTACACAGAAAGGAAGACAATCAAGATTCGGCTGATTATGTTTTAATAGATGGTTGTGATGTATCCTTTTAAACTTTCTATTATAATGAGTTGTATGAAAAATGTATCAAAACAACCAGACACAACTAGAGAACAACATAGAGAACAAGATTTATATAACCTTCCGCCGACACCACGTGAATGAGATAAGGTCAGAGAGATGATTGTAATAAGTTGTATCGTGTCATAAATAACTGTTTATCAAACTTTTCAAACGACAAAAGTAATTATAAATGGCAAATGCACTCTCACTTATTCCGATTCGTAAAATTATCCATCAAGTTTTCAAGAAACTCCGCCTATAGAAAAAGTTGTACAGCAATAATAGAAAATCTTACTGCCAAAAAAGTTTTCATAATCAAATTTTTACGTGACAAGAAATATCATATCGAATACAGAGAAATTCGATAATATTTTGATAGAAAATACAAGTAATAGGAACTTTGAAGTACATCATCTGAAACTGAAGTTATCAAAAATCTTTGATACCATAGAATTTAATTACCTACCACAGATTAGTTAAAAACTGAACTGAGGTACTCAGAATACTTTCATGATCACTTAAGAAGCCCCTTATTTTTTTTAATAGTAAATATACACTAAGAGTTTCCCTTAAACTCAACGATTGCAGAAGTTAGTGTACTTCGGATGGCTACGTACTTACCTGGGCAATACTTGGTAGAGCAGTTCCTCCGATCTCCGCTTCTCCATTGACAATTGCTCTGTCTTCTCCTCTACCAGCGACTCCAAGTTGTTAGCGTACTGCTCCATGCGACGTAATAGATCATCCATCAGATTGTCGCAGTAACCTCTATGAATAATATTTGAAATTAACAAGGATTCTTGTCGTTTGAGAATGAACTTTATAAATACACTCAGAAGGTTAGTAAACATCGCAAAATGAATAAAGAAAAAGAAGTTACAGGACTTCCAAATAACAGCAGAAGATCCGGTGAAAATAGCTAAATAATTTGTATTCTATAAAACATGTCCATTAACTCTTATGTTCTTAGCACACACCACAATATCTCTCCAGAAACTACGAGACGAGATTATCTTTTCGTCTCTTACTTGATATAAGTAGCATTGATGGCATCAAAGGATGGCCTGTCATCGGGCGATTCGCACCAACAGCGCTCAGCCAGCGCAAGCAGCTCGGCCGCCGCGCCGCCACCCGCTGCCTCGCCCGCGCCGACTACCGGCCTGAATGGCGGAGACTCGCGGGCGCACACGCGACGCACTATCTCTGAGTACCATTAAATAAGTGAAAGACACGTTAACTCTCAACATCATTTCAGTCTGTAGTCGTACATTGCTGGCCGTTGGCATTCCACATTGATCGTCACAAAAGATAACTAAATATACACTGAAAGCGCCTTTACTGTGACTATAAAACGACTTTAACTATGGCAGATAGATCTTTTTTGTTACCTGTATAAAATGTCATAACACACAATCTATATATATAAAAGAAAGTTGTTAGTTACACCATTTATAACTCAAGAACGGCTGAATCGATTTGACTGAAAATTGGTGGGCAGGTAGCTTAGAACCAGGAAACGGACATAGGATAATTTTTACCCCGTTTTCTATTTTTTTTTTATTCCGCGCGGACGGAGTCGCGGGTAAAAGCTAGTATGATAATAATCATTCTTTACTTAGTTTTAGGAAACTGACCTTTGTAGGACATTGTAGGCGTATAATGGTGGAAGGGCCCGGCGCGGCGCACGATCTCCTCAAGGATGATGCCGAAGCTGTAGACATCGCCTTTGAGCGAGGCCACCGCGCCCGGATACAAGCTGCCCGCCACCAGCTCCGGCGCCGTCCATAACAACTCTGCACATACCATTCTATGATGTTTTGAGAGTCCGATACGACTTAAAACTCTGTACAGAACAAAGATTTAGTTGCAGTTTGTTGGTATGGGCCCACAATTACCTCAGCCTAATAAGAATCGGATGTAATTTGGGATCGAATGTATATTTTTGATCACTCCTTCTTGTGTTTATCCCTTCTGTTTATTTATTACAAAATGTTATCTGCAACTCTTGTAATTATTGTGATGGCTGTTGAACGTATATCTGCTAATTGCATTTTAGCTTGATTGGAAAAAAGAAAGGAGCAAAGAAAGTTAAAACATTAAATTGCAATTACTGTAATAGTATAGATCGCCCTTTATCAAGTCGGTGGGCGTGCAGAGCGTGTTGAGGCCGTAGTCGGAGATCTTGAGGACGAAGCGGCCGTCGATGAGGCAGTTGGAGGAGCGCAGCTTGCCGTGCGCGCCCAGCCCGCTGTGCAAGTAGCACATACCCTGATCAACAAATGTACACGTGCTTTGATTACATTGTTTTAAAAAAATCTTTCTACTGTATGCTTGTTATAGCGTTCATAAAATGCATATAATTTTATTGAATTCTTTTGGAATAGCCGTAAAAATCCCTGGATAAAATTATGGATACCTGGCGAGTTAGGGAGACCTTTATTCTTCAACGGCGCAATATGGAGCTAGTAATAAATAATAATCCGCATCTAGATTTATATCTATATTCGAAGGATATGGTTACTACTATGGTCTTGACTTCCGCGGTATATCCTTTTGTTCAATGAAATTCAATTGACATCTAACCCCATCACTTACGATCTTCTTCATAAAGAGGCCTTTTGTCTGCTCGTCTACTTACCTGTACAATGTCATGCACCAGCGAGGTGCGGAAATTCCAATCAAGTTGCAGTTCCTCGTTGGCGAGGACGTCTTTCAGTGAGCCCTTGGGGCAGTACTCAGTCAGTACGAACACCAGTGGACAGTCAACGCACGCGCCGATGAAACGCACCGTGTTCTCATGGGACACGTTACGGGCCTTTGGATTGTAGATAAATTGTAAAAAGTGTTTTTTTTTATTTACAGTAAGTGAGTAACTGGTTTCATATCAATTAAAAAAAAAAACCAGTGCAAAACAATAGCGTAAAAAATCTGTAACTACTTTTATTTCTGTTGCATGTAAATTTCGATCAACAATACTCTTGTAATATAACATATTATTAGATGAAATCATTGTAAATGTTTTTATAACAATCCATTAAATAAGTTTTAAAGGGAATAGTGTTGTTTTAGGATCGCATATGAAATTGAGAGAAACAGCTGCTTTTATTTTTACCGATGCGATGAAATATTATGCAGTATAAGTAAATGAAAATTAAGCAAAAGTTATCGCAACAACTGGAACTATGTTAGTTCTTAAACAAACTAAGTTTAGCTTCTCAACCGTCTGGTATATTAACATACTTAAATAATATACATTTAACTACATTATATTTAAAATGAACAGTTTATCAGTTTCATATAAAAAATCAATTATAACCTACTTTTTATGGCTTAATTATGGACCAAAAATAATCATAAACATCTCGTTTAATTTAATACACATTTATTTTTTCATTGGTGATACTGGTTTTAGTAAAAGCCATTTTCTTGAAGTGATAATTACGTAATTCTGAAACTTTGAATTTAATAACGATGAGTTTGTAAGATTCTGTCACATTAATTATTATGTAATAAAAAAAGAAAATTCACCTTGAATACATACCTGCTTGATCTCCCATAATAATTTCTTGTTCAAATCAAGTTTCTTCCGATGTATCTTCTTAACAGCTACTCTATTGCCCTTGTAGAGGCCGACAGTAAAAGATGACAGGGTGATAGGAGGTCCACCCACTGATGGCACCGCGCTTGTTTGACTCCAACTTAGTGACAACTGTACACGAGGTTTGATAATGTCTTAATAACACAATTACATTAACATTGTTTTTTTTTGTGAGTAGTTTAAATTTAAAACTTTTCACAGAATATAATGTAAGACAAACTGTCTTACATATTACCGGACTTGGTTGGACCACATAGTCCGGGAGCCAGGTACATTTTCGGTCAATTATTTCTTCTTGCGAAACTTCATAGTATAAATCCCTGATGCATTTTACGAATTTTCGATTGCGAGGGACTTGGTCATGTAAATCTGTCACTGGCTCCCAGACTAACACGTCTGTGAGGAATTTAAGTGAACGCTGACGCGCCATTACAACACCTTGTCTGTTTAAGAGAAAGAAGTACTAGCTTCTTCAAGGACGTAGTGCTGCTAAATACAGATAATTCCACATCACTAATTTTGAAGAGGAATTTGTAAACCGCATAATCGTAGAAGATGTCATAATTGAGACGTTAGTATATTAATGAAAAGTATTTATAAAGAGCTCTCTACCAACAAAATATTACATGACGTAAGTATAGTAACTATTGGATTGAGTGTAGAAGGCGGATGGAAGGCCTTTGTCTAGCATTGGACAAACAAAGGCTGATGATATTGTTATATGCAAGGCGGTGGTACGTTTTTAGATAAAAATAAAATAACATATAAAAACGCTGTGTAAGAATACCTTAGAAAATGGATATCACTAGAGAGTTAATGTGACAAGGTAATACCGCAATTTAATAAGACTGCAAGTTTCAAGATATTAAATTCCTTAAGTAAAATGAACGCCCTCAGAAGAGAATAACTTACTATCAGTTGAAATTGAAAACATCTGCACGAAACATATTGTTGACTCTGTCTTTTTACAAATAGAAAGAGAGAGGTGACAATATGTTCCACATGTGTTATGGCAGTGGAAATTTATGGTTATGCTGTAAGTAACACCTCGTAACTTGAACTTTACGAGCGGTCGCCGGCAACGCGATTCGTTCTCACGGTTGAAAATTAAACAGAAAATTACAATTTTCTTCTGCATTAAAATAGCAGACATTTTACATTAAGTTTTAAAAGAGTGCAGACATCTGTTTAGGAATGACTGTGCATTTTATAACTATAATTAGTGAGATCTAATACTTTAAGATTAATTTATGTTTGAGAAGTTTAAACTTTCGTGAGATATTTGAGAAGTTATCGTTTTGTGCTCATTGACCTATGAAATTAAAATTTTTATTTCAATAACGGTCCTATATGTAAAATAAAGAATAAATTCAATTTTATTAGGTATATTTTTGTACTTATGTATATTTTTATCATATAAAAAATTGTGTACATATAAATAAGCATTATCATTTAATCACATAAGTTATAACAAGTTGAAACGGAAGCTGTAACTTAGTTGCGATAACTTTATCTCCCTCGGGCGCTGTTACCCCTATTTCGCACGGACGATTTTCTAGTTTCGTTGTATTAAAACAAATGCATGTTCATGTCTTCATACGGCAGGGTTTTTAAAACGCGACGCGCTTTTTTAGCGCGCAATGTTGCATTTTGAGCACTGGGCGAAGGAAAGTTCGAGAGCCGCGAAAGCAGAGTTTTAACGCGGCGTTAAAAAAGCGCGCGTGCGAATGAGTTCTTATAATTTACTTTATGACAATTTCACAAGTTTTTCTTCGTTACATTGTTCTTCTGTTTCTTAGAGTAAATTTTCACTGCACAAACAAACACCTGTATGAAAAAATATTTTCATTTTTTCAAAGACAATGATATGTTTATGTACAGTTCTTTCGTCAGTGTAAATACATAAAATATGAATTTAATAATAATATGGAACGACCAAAAAAAATCTACTATCGCAATAGCAACATATATATTGGTTAAGGGGACGGTCATCAGATGACTTAGTACAGGATTCGAAATCCGCCATTCGACTATTGTTGTAAAGCATATCTCACTAGCCTAGTGAAAAAGGGCAAAAGAACTGTAAGTAAATTAAGATAAATCGATTATGTAAATATAAATTATACAATCAAATAATATTGTTTTACTTTATATCTTGTTATTAAGATTATTTCAAACAGTATCTAGTTAGCACTTTTCGTAAAATGCCAATTTTAGTTCAAAAGAATAAGACGAAATATTAAGATTAAGGCACTTAAAAGGTATCCAGGTATCATCGCTAAAGAATGACTTTAAAAAGCTACTATTATTCCGAGATAACGGCTCCCGATTGTAATTTAATCCATCTAATACTACCATTAACTACCAAAAAGTTATACGTGTCCTGAATTTATTACTAATTCTTTCCTTTTACCTTATATCAATCTTTTTTTTGTAAAGCGAAATTGACAGTAAATATTTTAACCGTTACCGTAATTACGTAATTACAGAACATGCAAAAACAACATTAGATGGACTATTGAAGTCTAAAATTCGTATATTTACTATTTTACTATAGCCCTACAGATAATATATACAATTTAAAAAAAACATTATGAAAAATTATTGCACAATATTATTTACGTCAGTTATTTAATACTTACCACTAAGAAAATGTCTACGTGTGAAATATAGACTCGAATGCCACTACATTTCGGAAATTAAACATAAAAAATATTAAATTATAATGCCAATTATTCTAGCCAGTTATTTTCAAGATGAAAGAGCAATACAAAACTGTATAAAGTTTCCAAGGCGACTCTGTCGCCCTAAGTACTTATAGAATTAACTTCCTAATAATGTCAAGGTAAAAAACGTTGTTTAGTAAATAAATTATTTCTTTCTTACTTTAGATCAAGCCATAGTTTTTATAATCAAAGTTGTTTTTATTCGACCTTTGAAGACCTAGAAAGTATCCAATTTCGGTACAAAATTTTTCCCTACGAATTAATGATAAAATCAAATCGAATAATACAAAGTGAATTGAAGACAACTGAATAATAAAATTATGTTAAAGCTTTTGTTAGCAGGTTAATAGTACCTAATGGAATACCCTGCCAAAGCGGATTCAAAAACTTGACCTCATCCTTACAAAACTGATGCGTCCGAAATAAAATTTAACCTTCAACACAATTGCCGATGACAGATTGTTGCAGAGCAGTGTGAAAACTAACGGTCTCATAAACACGACATAATACCATTGGTCATTGGAAGGTAAGCGTAGCCCTAATGAATACTTTGGATACTATGTTTGTTTGCTGGTACCTTGAGGACCTCGTTGAGGCTGTGCAGAGCGGGGCTGGCGCCCAACGCGCCCACCTCTAGCAACACTTCCTCGGGCCGCACGCGCCACGCCATGTTGTTCATCTCCGCGTCAATACGCGCCTGTCTGCATAATAATATGCATGATAACGGGAGCACTGGTTACATCGCCACGGTATTGTCTAAGAATTTCTTCAGAAGGTAACTAAAATTACAGCATACTATACTATTCAAAGGCAGTTTCACTTAATAATATTACAGTAAGTATAATTAAAATAAGATTAATACGCGAAGAGAAAACTTTGTGCCCCTTTTTACGGAATGGAACAGGGAACGGATGACCTTGAATTGGGACACAGTTAAAATTAATGTAGATAAAAAGTGCATAAAGCTATTTTCAATAAAATAATAATAATAAAAAAACTTTTATTTTTATTTTTTTTAACAGTAATGAAATGATATAATATCGGCGTAATTAGTTATAGTAATTCAAGCTAAAAATGGAAAAATAATTTCCACTAGATCGCAAGATCGTTGTGTAGAATGTTTTCTGTCTTTCCCAGAAGCGATACAAAGACCTTAATCAATATGTTTTATATAGGAGTATCCTAGGGGGGAAGCCTACACCCTGTAGTTGGCGATATGTACCTGATATGATGATGATGATGATGATGGTGATGATAACTTACTTGTATGCGATACATGCAGCAGTTACAGCGAACATCAGAAACAATGCCAGTCCGATAAAACAGTAAATTATAACTGTTTGTGCCTCTAGCAGCGTGTAAATTAACAAATACACACTTAGATATTTTTAACCGATATATCGATCACCGAATCTACTTTAATACTATAATAATTTATACATATTAAAGAAACAAATCCAGTAATGGACCAAAACAAAATAAATACATTCCCAGATATTCATTTTTTTTCCTTACTAAAACTTGTCACTTATCACTATCTAAAACACGTACATTCATAAATATTTACGGAAAAATCTCTATCCTGTCACATTTACTTTATAAAGTTTTCTATCCATATTTACAATTTCACTTCACTCTATCTTACAATTTTACAAAATTACAATGGTAATAACTATAGTTATGAAAAGTGACTTTAATTATTTTGATGGGATATATTTATTTTGACCATTGAAATAATTCAACTTCTAACATAGAAATGAGTGATTTTTTAACAAATTTAGGTATATAAGTACAGTCAAAAATAGATTCCAAATTATTTAAAACGCTTCCATGATATCTTAAAAAAAGGAAATATAGGTATTATATAAGGTTTATTTTCTTTAAATATTTAAGACTACATTTATTAAAGTTTCTTTAAAAGCATAGTTTATTAATATTGTGGCCATAATCTTCATGCAAATTGCTTCACGAACTCCATTGAAAGTGACACCCTGTAGTCCGGAATAACTTAAAGAGATTTAAATTGTGCAATATACTACAAAACATAAATCTTTTAGGAGCATCGTTTTAGATTATAAGGTTTCATATTCAAGCCAAGAACATCCTCATTAATTAGTATAATAAATAAGATATTTCTAAGCTTAAGTTTATCTTGTTTTATTTATTATATTAAGCTTTATAAATGAGATCGCGTAATTAATTAGAGAGATAAGTTATTCTCTTTTCACTTATTTAAGCTACCACTTATTGACATCATTCGATAGTTATTTAAATAAAGAAAAAAAAACTTGAGAGGTGTCAAGGAACACCCGGATGGAACGAATTTTCGTTATATATTGTCACGTCGTTGCCATGGTGAAGTAGCGCTCATTCGTCGTTAACATACTTACTATAGCAAAAAGTGTCGTGACAACTTTTCGTAAGAATTTTTTCCGTCTAGCCCCCTTTCACAACGCGCGATAAGGGACTTCGTTCCAAAAAACTTTTTATTATCTGTATCTATACTGATTTTATAAAGAGGAAAGATTTGATTGTTTGTTTGTTTGTTGAACCGATAGAATAACTGGTGAATAAAGACTAGTTAGTAGTAATGATTACCATACTCCACTAATAGACGTAACTCTTTTCTTCGTATGCTTAGTATATTACTAATACCAACCTCCCTGACACATGGGGTCTGTGCCCAGGAAGCCGCAGCGCGGTATGTCGGGCGGCGGGGCGCGGCGGCCGCCCGGCCAGTGTATCGCCTTGCCCGCCACCGGACGGTAGCTGCTGTTCAAGCCGTAGTAAAACGCCACCACCTTACCATCATAACAATTGGTCAGATTTTTTAAAATGAATAAACTAGCCCTTGATCACCATCTTACCTGTTGTTAAATGGTAGTGCTCGAAAATGTAAACACTAGTTAAGTAAATACCTATTTACTATTTGTATATACATATATATATATATATATATATATATTGTTGCTAGCTTGATAAATTATATAGTAGGAAATTCTTGGAAGGACCAGACTGAACATAATAAATCAAACGTTTCCAACAATAATTGAGGTAAATTTTATTCTGATATAGCTCCGGTGGTTAATATCCAGTTGTCAAGCCTAATTTTTAAATTAGATTTTAGGATTACAATTTACACCGGAGCTGTCATGGTCGTAAAATACTATACTTCTAAAAGCTCGTTTATAACCTAAATTTCTTTGTTAATACTTACCAATAAATAATAACGACTTACCTCAAATTTACCCGTTACAGGATCCAAATCCAATATGGCGTAATCAGCATCCCTGTCGCCTACCGGATCTATTCGAACATGGCCTGTGATACCTGAAGAAAATTAAATAGTCTAAAGATCATTGCTCCGTTCACCCGCGTAGTTAACGGGTAGAAGCTGCGCCGAGCCGGTTGCCGCACGTCGCGTGGTCACTACGTCAAAACAGTGCTTCGTGGGTCTAATGAGCAGTGTTTTCAATACTATCGAAGTATATAAAAGAATGCATTTCTTTTAGTTGTTTAAATGAAAGATTTTTTTGTATTGCATATTACATAGCTCGTTAGTACAACTTACAAGGTCTGTGACTAAACTACTTTGCTAAACCTGGTCTTATTTCGAATAAAATCGATTTCATTCCGAACAATCGTAATCACCTTATCTCAGCGCAGTGCAGATCGACTACGTGAGAACGGTTCTCGTTCTAAGTAGTTACAGTTCTCGTACGTCGTATGTACTCAAACTGTATTTAACGCCCTTTTTTATACCTTTACTTATATTGCAATTTACAAATTATTTCTAACCAAAATAACATCTTACTTATGTTATCTTAGTAAAATTACAAATGCGAATTTTTAGATGTATGGATGGACGGATGGATATTATTAGGCATCTTCAGAACAGATACACGATCTCGCTAAAATTTAGCATAGATGTAGAAGAAATCTGGAAGAAGACATAGGCTACTAATACAGCTTTTTTTATTTTCGAATTGGAGAACGGAGTCGCGGCGACAGCTCGTCTATACTTGAAAATTTAACGAATACTTAATAATTAATCATTTTGAAAGAAACATATAGAGCATTACAAGTTGCCAGTATTTTTAAGTTTAAGCAATCAAGATATAGTAATAACTCTCTATCATATTGCTTAATACCTATTCACTAATTTCCTATAAATTATAATATTTTTTTTATGTTTATCTTACCATGAAAATCTCTCCCCCACATGCGTCGCGTTATGTTCCTGCCGTCTCTTATGTCTCCACCTTCAGTCAAAGTTTCATTTAACGCCATGCCCAGAAGATAAACGCCATCGTAGAAAGCACCAATGAAAAAGTTCACCTAAGTACAAAGAAAAACATTTCCTTACAAATTTAGTGTTGGCTTCAAATATTTTATATATGCTTACATTTTGCATATCGTTACTTCAAGCTGCGACCCCAGAGAGTCCGGGACAACTAAGGAAATCCCTGATTTATCAGCGCAGAATAAAAAATAGTAGCCTATATATAATAGTGTGCATCAGATAACTTCCCGTTAAAGTCCCATCCAGCCGTTCCGGAGATTACCCGGAAAAACAAAACAGACAGACAAAAATTTTAAAAATTGATTTTACGTAATCACCAACACAAATACTTTGTATGTACGAAACATATATTTTTTCGATATTTGACAGACACTTTATTTTTATTATCATGTATAGATAAGTTACCTCTTCTCCGTCAGAGAAGCTGTAGTCGTAGTGATCCTTAGCGCGCGTGCGGACGGTGTCTGCGAACTCATCGAAACGGTCACCGGTGGGCAGCTTGAGTGAGACCCTGAGTAGGGCCTCGTAGGCAGCGCGCGCGGCAGTGTCGCGCTCATCACCCGCCTCCCAACCCGTCTCACCCCAGTATCCACCCTGATGTAAGAATACAAGAAATACACCGTTACCTCGTGCTCTGAGCTTAGTTAGGTTTGTGATAACATCTTGTCAATTAAAATAAAAAGGTATTGATAATTTTGCTTACACATTAGATCAAAGTAGAGGTGCTTACTTGAAATATTTCAACATCTAGGAAGGCCCAGTCGCCGCGCGTCATGCCGAGCGCGTGCGCAGCCAGCAAGAACTCACGCACCAAAGAGCCGCGCACGCTCAGGATTACCACTACATTATAACACAGCTTCATAAATGCTTATGTCGCGTACTGAATGTAGAATAATTAGAGGAAACATTGAAATTATATAAGATTGCTTCGTTGAATCTTCAATTCATGTTACCAGCCCGGAATACGCTATGCACTTATTTCTCGATCCAAACTGTTTTTTATTATTTTATGTCCATCTAATTTCATTCTGATTACGAACAAAATACAATCTTCACATTTTAACGTGTTACTCCAGTACGTTAAAAAATCTAATACGAACACTTAATTAATCATATTTTCATTACCTTAAAAGGCAACCAACCAGTCCCCTTAATACAACATTACAGACACTGTGCAAACGTAAAGGCTCTCAGACGATTGCAATCAAAACCTTTTACCACTAAGCGATTACCCGCGGGCGACTTCTGTGAACTCGCAGCCGAATATAGTACATAAACATAGTACATTGTTTATATAAATAATAGTCGTACTAGTGAAAAAGAGGTCTAAGTGATGTACCTCGGGCGTACATGCTGACGTCAAGTAGCAGCGCCTCGCACGATTCCTTTTCGTTGCCGTCCAGTTCTCGCACAGCCTTCAGTACCCCCTCCTTGCGAAGACCCCATTCTAAACTCTTACCTGTACATATAAATTTTAATTAACGTACTTATTACAATAGTAAATAACTTCTTCAGTAGTAAATTTCTGAAAAAAAAATATTAGCAAATAATTGTTAATAATTATATCGGCATAAAAATTACCTCAATAATATTGAGAACGAATGGTTATTCAAAATAACACTTCCCTAAATAAACAATGATATAACATCTCACGACTGAGCGAACGCCGTATAATCAACACTCATTATCTAGTGAACACGTTTAATTTGACTTGTCATTACTTATTTGGTAATATGAAACACATAGGAAAATGTATAAACACTTATTTAAACAACTCCAGTGGAAGTGTAGCATGGCCAAATACTGGAGGCGTCACCTCTTGATACAATGTATTCAACTCCCAACAGAAAATAACGAAAAAACAAAAAAGAACGCTTTTTTAATCATGTTTTCATTCAGTTAGGATTGTGTGACACGGTTTGAACCAACCGAAACCGCAAATCATTCAGCCACGCAAAAACACAATTCGTAATTAAAACAAAATACTCACCAATAAACATACTTACCAACAGTAAGTGAGAATAGATCTGATTTGTCCAGGAGAAGAGCGACGTGCGCCCAGCCGAAGCGGTCGAACACGCTGGTGAAGACGCGTGGAAGCCGGCACTGACAGTACGACATGCGCGTCAGCGTCGGGTACTTGCCCTTGTCATTGAACAAAGTCTGCGGCTGTCGTAAAGTTTTTTAGATTATTTCTTCTATTCTTTTTTATATATGAAAAGGTGGCAAACGAGCAAACAGCCACCTCAATTTGCCTTAATAGCGAGGCGACCGTTGCCTTCAGCAAAATCAGATGCGTTGCCTACCTTTAATTAACGGAGAAGGGGACGCACAGAAAGAGAATATTTCCGCTTCCTATGCGTCCCCTCTTCCGCCAAATCAGATTCCCCTTCCCATCCTAACCTAATAAGAAAATAGCGGGAAGGAAACGAGGACTAAAATTAGGCCTCCGGCACCACAATCATCAGGCGAAACGCGGAATAGCTTCCACTTCACGCCTGTCTTCTGTGTGGTAGTTGTATTGCACCGGTCGACCCAGCCGGCCATTCGTGCACCCAACAAATATTGTTGTTGCGGGATCCACCACTGTTTTCTTAGGTGTGTAAGTCATGAAAGCTATCAGGTACACAGATCAACGCTTTTCTAATCTCTAACTAAGCGTTCAGTTATTTGAAACGATTCTCGTTCCCTTGCCACGGATTTCTCCAGAAAAACTGTTACTGATTACACTTACCCGTGTCCCTTTGCGCAAGTTCCTTAGCCTGTGCATGCGGCTGACCACGCTGGCCGGAGCCGCCAGCTCGCCCTCTGACGGTGGCTACAGTAATAAATTCCAAAAAATTGTAGTTATTAAAACACTACCACAAGTGGTATCCCTGACACTTTTTTGGTGCTATTCTTTTGTATTCTTTTGAACTACTTGATATTATCTTAAATTTACCTTCACTAAATTGCTTTTTTTAGGTTGTCGAGTTTATATTTAGCTACAATACCGTTACGTTGAAGTTTAATTTTGTTTACGATTTTTCAACGTCCTATAAAATGTAAGAAACTTTATATCAAAATTAGATTACTTTTTGTGAGAATCTTATAGCGTTTTTGATGTATTATAAATTTTAAGTATGTTGATTTTTCTAATTTTTTTTTACATCACCGTGTTTACTATACCTATTTACAAAAGGTAAAAGTGAAGAAATAAAACGAGACAGCAGAAACTTTAGGCCAATTTTTCTTATGAAAGCTTGGATGTTTTAAGAATACGTCGTTAATAAAACCTTCTTAATTTGTAGTCGAAGTATCATATTTAATTATTATAATAATCAAAGCAATAATATAATTAAAAACTAAAACACCACCACACTAAAACACTACGAGCTTCGTTACGTGAACAGCAAAGCTTGCATTATCTAGTCCACATCACATATTTCCTCTTACGTATTCAATTATACACATAAATTTAATCAACCTAATTTTTGCCAAAAGCCTCGAATATGAAAAATACCGTCTCAATACTGGTACTAGACATACCAAACGCTACTTTATGCCAAATTGCCAAAGCAACACTATCAAAGTACGTATACATAGAAATACTCCTGAGACTTCGTTTAATGGATGTATTCACGTAAACCATTAAATAACATTTAAGTGAACCTTGACAATGGCAAATATAGTTGATACCGTGTCCGTTGCTTCTCATTAGACATGCGAACAGGCGCTTAACATGTAATGACTGCTGTCAGAATTCATTCCAAAGAAATCTAGCCTCATAAATATACATTGTTTAATTAATTTACATTTATTCATCATTACTTAGAAATGAAGTACCATATGCTGGTAGAACAAGATAAATAAGATAGTAAAACCCCCCTTTTATTATCACAAAATGTTTAGCTATGCTAACTCAGACCACTTCTGATATTTCTATTTGCAAAATCGACTAGGCGCGTATTTCTAGTTACGACTGAAATTATGAGTATATTTTCTACAAGCGCAATTTTAATTTAACTTGAAGCGTGAAGTGAAAAATACGTGTAAAATACCTGGTCTCCCATTCCAGTGATGATAGGTGTATTCCAATAGGCGGCCAACCTGGCGACGGGCTCGAGGGCAAAGGCGCAAGCAGGGCCTACAAATGCTATTACGTCGTTCTTGAAGTGCATGTCCGCTGCTAGACCCGGGGCGATCGCGCCGGAGCACGACGGATAACTGGCACATAGATGGAACGCATGACACCAACAATTCAAAACATATTGTTTTTCGTGTCTTTTCAAAGGGAATAGAAGGAATGACAATGTGTTTTTATACAAGTGTTTTTGACTATAACAAACAATTTTAAAATATTATGCCTATATTGCCTCCATTCAGTAGATTCACGCCTTAGAAAAGATCCTCATTATATTTTGTTGTGTAATTTTTTGTAAAAATAAATTCTTACTATAATTTCCTGAATTCCGTACATAAAAGGCTCGCCATTTTGTTCAAAATATTCGAAAGCTTCATAATAAATATATTACAGAGAAAATTCCCAGAACAATTTACGTTGGAAAGCTGCTAAATTATAATATTTATAAAACTGAATTCTCATATTTTCTGACGTGAATGAAAATTATAACAAACTGTAAGTTAGTCTGCGAAGTGTCATCACTTGCATTGAGAATTATATACTTCGTATTTCTAAGCAAAAGTATAAATAAGAAAATAAAGATTTATAAAATGACTACATCAAAATAATTATACTGTAATTTATATCACCACATTGGTGATATTTTACTTAAACAATCATAATTAATATTAATTCAAATGTCTGTGATTTCTGATTATGTTTTAGAAATTAAGACCGAGATACTAATCTTTGTACGCATATATCGGTTAAGCTATGACAATAGGGTAACAAAGTTTACCAAACAACTGTTACATTAAGGCAGTGAAAACTAAAGTTAAATATTACAGTTAAAACATTTATTTTAGTACTAAGTTATCTGATTTCAATCTAAATTATACATTCCTAAAAATATTCTCTTAATCTCTAATGAATATTCAGAACATTTGAGTCCAGATCTTGAGAAGTTATCCGACATGTTAATTAGCTTTATTCGGATTCAACGCACATGTACAAATTGCGTCATATTCCTATTTCGGCTATCTAATGCCTATTATTTTTCTTTATTGCACTATTAATTAGTACGTGAGTGTGTCATCTACGTATAAGGGTTGGTTAAAATGTATGACTGTCACTGACTGTATACAATTTACAACCACTTTTGATAAGCTAAAATGTTAAATTTTTAACCAGTCAGTCCGTGATACTCGTAAATAAAAAACCTAACCTACCTACCTTGTTGATAAAATTCCTTTTTGTATTTACCTTCAAAATATATCCTACCTTTTGAGGGAAAGATAGGAATATGCGAGATTTCTACTCATTAAAGCCACCTCGGTGTGCCAAGTGTAGGTCCCGGGATCCCCAAAGTAATGCACCGGGACCCACTACACTGAACTTCTGTACAAGCCCGAGTATTTTACTCCACTGTACCTTCACAAAATTCGGAATTGATCTAACTATTAGTATAGGCAATTTACACGGTTAATAAATCATACTAATATTAAGTACAAATTCGAAAGTTTTGGATGTTTGTTATTACGTATCTCTAAAACGGCTTAACATATCTGGATGAAATTTGGCACAGATATAGTCTGGAAGAATACTTAGGCTACTTACTTCCTTTTTTAAAATTCCGCGCGGACGAAATCCCTGGCATAAGCTATAAATAATAAGGATAAACCAACAAACGAAGCAGCAAGCAGTTTCGATTTCTCATAGTAATGATATACACTTAGGTGATTCCATATCTAACCAATTAAGGGCTCTGAATGTAGCATTAAGAGCTATTTCTTACAATTTTCTTGAAATAACTTTGTCGTAAAGTTCCGTAAAGTAGTGTTACTCGGCTTCGGTGTCACATATCGTCTGATAAAGGGTATCAACCCCTCACACGAACCGACTGACCTACATTAAATAAATCAGACTCATTTAAACTTTTACATTATACTGATCTTTTTTTATTTTATTTATTAAAAAACGCAAAGTTACATTTCTATATAGTATTTAATTAAAAACTAAAACTATTAGTTAACAGTTAAATAGGAAGAGGCAAAGACAACTCGATCCTGCGGAAAGAGTTATCTTAATAAAATTTCAGTCTTACCTGCCTTGTACCTTTTTCAATTCTATGTTGTGATGCGCCAGAAACTTCTCGTTGATTACGTCCAGAGCGATGTCCACTGCTGGCCCGCAACGCTCAAGATCGAAAGGCGAGTCTAACCTAGACGCCATTAGTACCCCAATGTTGTAAACAGTACGTTCACAAATCGCCACATTTAATACCATCGTAAAAAGAAAAATCTGATAATTCATTTTTAAATTTTATTTTGTAAAATATATTTAAATAATTTTCTTATTGGACTTTAAATTGAACCAGATTTAATTTGACAAAATTAAGCATTTTCAATGCACTTTTTATTTGTAAAGTTTGAGTTGTATAATAGGCGGGAAAATTGACAACGCGAGTAAGTCGAGCAAAGTTTCAGTTAGTGGAAGCGTCCGCCGCGGTCGGGGTTGTTTCCGAACTGACCGTATCGCGTGGAGGGTTTGAGGGTGTGAGAGGGTGGGAATGGCAAGGCAAGGCAGTGGCGCAACAGATCGCGATTCTCCTCCATTACCCCTTGATGAGACGTCATGAAATTAATGCGTCGGACCCATTAAAACATAACTTGAAGCACCATCATTGTATAAGAATTTGTCGAGATTTATAAAAATAGCGATCAAACGAAATTATTCAAGTAGTAAAGAATGTTGCGACATATGTTTTGAACAAATCTTCTATATATATAAAATAAAGTCGTGTTAGTTACACTATTTATAACTCAAGATCGGTCGAACTGATTAAGCTGAAAATTGATGGGGCGGGTGGTAGCTTAGATCTAGGAGATGGACATAGGAACTTTTTTATCTTGTGTATTTTTTTTTATTCCACGCGGACGGAGTCGCGGGTAAAAGCTAGTTGGTTATTAAAACAATATTATGGTAATTTGCAACAATGAACTAAGATACTACGAGGGAAAAATAGAACATAACTTGAATTAATAGCAACATTTTGTCAGAAACAATATAAAAAAGTAGGCAATATATATAGATTGATTGATAGAGCAACTGAACTCCTAAATTGTAGTAGACGGTTAAAAGTGGTAGACGCTAATAACAACATCTGCTGCACGAATGGGCCGGCTCGACCAGTGCAATACCACGACCGCATATGCAATTGCGATCGTCTATGGACAACGATCACTTTGATATTTTGGTGAATTCGTGTGGCCTGTTGCTCGTTTGCTACCATATAAAAATTAAAAATAGACGACTTCATAGAAAAACAAACTCAAACAAAATGCACTAAAAATATCAAAATAATGTCATGAAAACCCTCTAAAGAAAGTTCTTCTTTCTTGTAACATGTCTATATTTATAATAATTGTTATTTCTTCTAGTTATTTAAAATAAAATCAAAAAATATGGGACCCATCTGCAAGCACTTCCTTTCGATTAAATAATTTTTATCAAAATCGGACCACCAAGGACGGAGTTTCGCGGTAACACACATAAAAAAACACAGTCGAAATGATAACCTCCTTCTTTTTGAAGTCGGCTAACAAACAGACGTAGAGTTTTTTACAAAAAATCGAAGATTCTTGATTAAATGTTTCTACTTTTAGGTACATCTATATTACCGAAACTTGACAGAGACATTAAAGGCACGTAAGCCATAGAAATCCTTTCGTTTTACGACTAACAAGAATGATAATAACTTTCACGCGAGCGATATTAAATGCCGCACAATCTTATAACAGACGAAACATTATATGTGTCTTATCGTTAAATAATATTACTCTCAATAGAGTAGTTTAGTTTAAACGCAATAGCGTTTAAACTAAATGTTTTCACTGCTACAAAAACATCGCCATGAGATTGATGATTTTCTTTGAAAAAACAAAGTTAACAAAATATTTCTGTAAAAGTGTTTCTGTAGTGGAAAGTCATAATTAGAATATTAACATGTTAAAATATTGAACAGATTAAATAAATATTTTGCAAAACTTTCAGCACACGAGCAATTTAAAAGATCGCAAATTATTATACACTAGCTTTTACCCGCGACTCCGTCCGCGCAGAATAAAAAAAATGCACACAAGATAAAAAGATAAAAAAGTTCCTATGTCCGTCTCCTAGTTTAAGCTACCTCCCCATCAATTTTCAGCTAAATCAGTTCGACCGATCTTGAGTTATAGTGTAACTAACACGACTTTATTTTATATATATATATATATATATATATATATATATATATATATATATATATATAATAATAAATAGTTGTATTAACATTATAACAACGTTGTAAAATAATCAAAACAATAAAAGACAGGCTTTAAAATATATTTGGCACCAAAACAACGAAAAACTACCCTTGATCCTTAGTGGAAGAAGAAAACACGGACACGGACACAGATGTCAAACCCGTAGCTCGAATATGTACCATGTAAACTCAAAGAATTCGTGTTAAAATTAAAGATGTGACAGCCCTGTATATCGGACTAGTAGAATGCAATTGACACTCCCCCGTAAACTTAGACTTTATCTGCAGTGTCGTTAGCACAACGATACTATAGGCCAGGGGTTCCCAACCTTTCCTTGATCAGAACCCAATTTTATATTATTCATCTTAGCAAGGTTTGTTATATAAAAGATGTTAGTTAAAGATATCAAAACCGTTTTTAATACTTTTCTGCTCGATAGCGGTACTATATTGAAAAAAATGGTGCTAGACCCACCCTATAGTTGGGTTAAAACATTTTTATGCTTGCAACTTGCAACAGTATTGTGTAATTGTCGATATTACACAAATCTCTAACATTTTTTTTCTATAATGATACAAATACTTTCTAGCAAATTTATCGTATTAGGCCCATACATCATAAGCGTTATTATATTGTCTTCGCCAAGCCAGCGATCCCGCGTATTAACTTCATCCCCAGCACTCTTCTCATTCACAGCACGGCAACCAACGACTCACTGCACTGCATAATTTAAAATCAGTCACGGACCATATTTTGACTTTCTGCGGACCACTGGTTTGAAACCATTGATATAGATGCACTGACCTGAGCTCTACAACACAACTATAATAATAATTGTACTTACGCCGACTAACTAAGCGCAGCTTGGAATTAACTGAAGGTTATTAGAGCGTAACTCGTTCAAAATGACAATAAACTTTATTGAAACACTGATTACTATACTGTAATAGATCTTTTTAATAAAAGAATTTATCATATGCTTTAATTTATAAAGTTGACAATATCTTGGACTAGTAGTATTATTATTTACTAGCTGTCGCCCACAGCTATATCCGTGCGCAATAAAAAAAAACTAATAGTAGCCGATGTGATCTTCCAGGCTGTGTTCTACATCTAAATCAAATTTAATCAAGATTCATGTAGTCGTTCTTAAGATACCTTGCAACAAACAAACATCCATCCATCTAAACATTAGCATTTATAATATTAGTAAGATTTTCTTAGATGTGGTAGGGTGGATGATACGTTGGTGCGGAAGGGGCCACGGGTCCCTCACCTTCCGACTCACGCAGGTGCTGTCCGGACACGGTTGTTTCGGACAGTATCTGCGTCGGATCGGAAGGGAGGAGACGGCGTCGTGCCATGGGTGCGGCGATGAAGAAGATACGGCGCAGCACACACTAGAAGTGTGCTGCGCCTGGACAGAAGAGCGCCGCACCCTGGTGGCGACGATAGGCGAAGACCTCTCACTTCCTGGCGTTATACGCGCCATGTTAGGAAGTGAGAGGTCCTGGGACGCCGTTGCCTCCTTCTGCGAAGAGGTGATTTCGCAGAAGGAGGCACAGGAGCGGGAGCGCGAGAACGACCCTCTGGCGCCCCCGCTCCGACGCCGTAGAGTGGGCAGAAGGAGGCGGCAATTTGCCGCCGCCCTTCCCCCCACAAACATGTGAGAGGGCGATAACGCAGGCGGGGTCACGGAAGTAAGCTCACGCGTCCCCGTGGCCCCGCCATAATACGTCGGAGGGCAGTCAGGTTTTAGTGGGTATTCCGGTCGCCTTCTACGGCCGGCGAGTCCCACACTCCCTACGCCATTGCACAGCCCGGCGTAGGAGTGCGTAAATGCATTTCCTGACGTTAAAAAAAAAAAGGGTGGATGATACGTCGTTTAAAACTTCTTTTTCTTAGTGGTATTAGATTTTGTTAAAAGGAACATAGTAAAGGAATAGGAGTTTAGGAATAAAAGTACAAATATGTTAAACATTACATTTATTCAACAAAATGTCTACACATCGCTTATATATTTAGCATACAATATATCAATTACATATATGAGAGGTACTATATGGTGTTATAATTTTACACATAACAAAACAGTTATATATATAACATTTATAAACGTAATAAAATAAAATATATAACAATTTTTAAATTATAAACTTTTAACAAAACACGTAATATAATAAAATTATTGTTCAAACCACCAACGAGATACTCTCCGATAGGAATTCATACTTAATTATGTTCAATTGTAAAATTTGTCTCATTTACTTATGTATGGACTAGCCTTATATACTACAACACTGATCTTGTTTTAATTAATACTGGCTTATATCATGAAATTAGTATGTCATAATTTTTTAAATAATCTTATACATATATAGTAAATAATGAATTCAAACCACTGACCTCTATACACATGCCTAAGTCACTGCTTGACAGCTTTTGCTTCGCGCCGACTTAAAAGCATCTGTTAATATTACTATCAGTGAATTCCATCTCTATTATAAGTTCGAATCATAACCACTGCTAATAACCGCTACCGTCAGCGTGAAAATGGCGAAAATCAAATAGGCACAAAAAACGACGGCTTATAACCTGTCCATGTATAGAGGTCAATGATTTGAACAAATTCAAAGCAAAATAAAATTATGATACAAGGTTTCAATTATTATTCACGTCTAACTCATTTTCTAAGAAAAAAAAAATAATTCAGGCCAATACATACATAGTCAAACTCGAACAAGAAAAAACTAAGTTAATATGGCAAACAGATTTATGGCCAAATACCTACAAATACAATTAGTACGTTTTAAATCAACTCTACAGATTAACGAGGATTGGTTCCAACAGACACCTACCACAAATATTACAAACTTTTAGTTGTAAAACAGATCCGAATGTACAAACATTAGTGAAAGATTATTTTTAAGAGTGTAATTTTGTTGGAGAGTTTTGTTGTTGTTTTTTTTTATATTATAAGGTAACAAACGAGCAAGCGGCCAATTGAATTCGCCTAAATAGTGTAGCGCCCGCTGCCCATAGAAATCCTCAATTGCGGACGCAATGTCCTTTAATCGACGGAAGAACAACGACGCACAGAAACCGAATATGTCCCATTTCTATGCGTCCCCTCTTCCGTCAATTCTACTTTCCCTTCCCGCAATTCTCTTATAAGGAAGAGGAGGACTTAAGACTCCGGCACGCACACTTATCAGACGAAACGCAGAATTACTTCAATTTCACGCCCGTCGTCCGTTTTGTTATCACGTCTTGTTTTTCTATTGTACAATATTAAAAAAAACAAACAGATCTGTTTTACAAGTAAATATCCTACAACAGACGAACACCTATAATAAATAATGTTGACTAGAGACAAAAACTACCCGTAACAACTAACTAAAACTAGAATACCAGCAAAATTCCACGAAAAAAAAGTTTGCATTGTATTTGCAATAAAATATTCATTTGAAAAAAATAAAATATAATAAGAGATAACAATGGTGAAATTATTACTTAACAAAAAGTACCCTTTTTAAATTTGCCAAAATTATAATCATAAAGTTATTATAGATTTTGCAGGTGATAAAAATAATGAAGCTCAAATAAACCCAATGAAAATTTTATATAGAAAGTAGAATCGTAGAATATTAAAATAATTATTAATTTTATTACATGTAGTAAGCTCAAAAAATCTTTAAAAAAATGAAAGAAAAAAAAAGTATTTATTATTTCTTATTGTAAGGACGTTATGAATTCCCTGCCTAATATACAATATCTCTATGACATTTTTGAAAAACAAAAAAAAAGTCAAAAGGATGGAAAATCACCTAATATCTAAATATTTGTCTATCCCGGGGTTTTTTATTTCAATTATATTCGTTGTATACTATCCTAAAACTATTTCTGTAGTCTAAATCAATGGCACTCTATAACCTGACCTGGAAAATAGAAAACCTGTCATGGGGACACATTAATCACCTCCTCACACCTTCTCCACCTTACTCCAAATTAGTTATATATTTTTCGCAAAATTGTGGGGATTTCTGTTCAAGGTATATATCTTATGATTTAATGGGGTTAATATTATTATATTCAAGCTATGGCCGCTTCGGATATGATAAATTAATTCCGAAAGCAAATAAACATCAACATACAATTTTAATCACTACACTAAAATTTGTGCGTATCGACCTATTTTAGTTTAAGTTGGAATTTCATTAATATATCAATGTGTACAGTGCGACAAATTCATCTGACCCGGTTGACAAAATTGAATCTAACGTACAAGTTTAGGCGTCACTGTCATCGTCAAAAATGATACAAAATCCTTGTCACACTGTAGATGTTTTGTCATTCATGTCTTCATTTTTTATATATACTACTAGCTTTTACCCGCGACTTCGTCCGCGCGGAATAAAAAAATGCACACAAGATAAAAAAGTTCCTATGTCCGTCTCCTAGTTCTAAGCTATCTCCCCATTAATTTTCAGCTAAATCAGTTCGACCGATCTTGAGTTATAAATAGTGTAACTAACACGACTTTCTTTTTAGCCGACTTCAAAAAGAAGGAGGTTATCAATTCGACTGTATTTTTTTTATATATATAGATGTAGGTCTTACATTTTTTCTTTAAGCTTCTTCCACCGGTCACGGATCAATAATTACGATTTCATTTACACATTGCATAAAACATTAGTGAAATTCCCGCTTAACATTTTACACCTAACACGATAATTTTCAAAAACACACACTAATTTAACATATATAAATATATCTCTTATCTCATACTCTTATTGCTATCTCTGTCACACAGATTAAATAAGGAGCTCGATTGATCTCACTTTTAAACTTGGGTAAAAAATTGTACTTAAACGTCGACAAATATAAAATAATTCGCAAAAACAATCTTACCTTACATTGAACCCTTTGGTTATGGTCACGACACAAAAAAAAAACATTCATTTATTTTATAATAGGAATATCCTTTACCAGGAACCCTTAAACAAAAGTGCACTTGTATATAGTACAGTCAGGGTCTTTCGCGGTGTTCCATTTACAAGACAAATTCCGCTCCTTACAAAATAACCAATTCGGTAATAGTGAGTCGAGAAATGCAATATACAAAAAAATAGACACTAAAGATAATAGACGCGTCCTACATCTGAATGCTTAAGAAACGTTCAAACAACTGTCGCTTTAAATATGGAATACCGTGAAATACTCTGATAGTACAAACATCTGGAATACAGATAAAACAATTACCGTTCAACTCTATGCATAGACAATCCAAAAATCCTACATTACAATCTGCAATCTACCGTTTACAATGAAATTTAAGATAAACATTACATCAAAAACTCTAAATCATAATATTTTATAACATCAATGGCTAAACGATATCTAAATTTATATTATTGCTTTTTCTGTTTCCAACTTGTGGAAGACAACTGCAACTTGTCAATTGCGATTGAGGCCAGTTTTACAATATCGCTACAAAATCACTTTAATTCAATCAATGACTATATTAATATTGAAAACCCAATACTATTTTAAGTACTATTTTTTTAATTTCTTATGACACATAGAGTTTCAAGAATACTTACTTTAATATTCTCTATCCAATATTCTAACAACTTAAACACAAATATCTGCTTTAAAAAAGAGCTCCGCTTATGTAAAAACAATTAAGTACATAAACAATTTATAACAAATAAAAAATCATAAATATTTATAAAAACTCAATATGAGTAAAGTATGTGTTATAATTTTTCCTTTTTAGATCAAATTGTATGACATCAAAGTAAGCAACTATCATGTTATTGTGTATGCATTGTAAATTACGTGCCAGTTGTATATCTATGGAAACACATACAATATAATTTATTCATCATATAATAAAAAGGAATTTGTGATAAAATCACACATTAAAATGTAAAAAATAACCTTAAATTATAATTCAACAAGAGCAAGAAGCGAATATTCAACATGAGGTAGTAATAGGTTAAAACATGGTTTGCTGTGGGTTTTCACTGCCGAAACATTTGCAACAAACATGTTGCCATCCATCTCAATCTTTGAAAAGTGTTTCGACAATCGAAGTAACACACGCAAACAAGATACTTCAATCAGTACTTTCCTATAATCAAATCCTGTTACGTTAAACATTTAAAATAATTTAACAACAAGAAATCGATCTTTTAAAAACAAATAACAAAAGTTTCTTAAAAGCCGAATTATCAAACTGAAATTTAAAAAATAAAAAGAATAGAATTCCTGTTTGTAAAAGAGAAATGGTATTGCATATAAATGGCATCGTCAATAATAATTTATAGCCATTAGGACTAGCAAACTAAGTTACAAAGAATTACTTTGACAAAGAGACGCGTTTATCAAAGTGACGTAAGCTACTCGTGACGTATGTTGTGCGTGACGTCATAGTTACTTACCAATCGGTGCAGTGGCGGCGCCACTATCGAAAATACAGCCTGCTGATTGGCTGAGATAATATCGATCGCTGGAATAACGGCTATGGTATGAATTTCGGCCACTTCAAACTGGTTGGTCATACTCTGACGTCACAGTGGGCAATGGTGACGTATTTATGTATGATGACGTCTGCGGCGCCGGAACACGAGCGCGAAGATACTGCGCAGTCGCCGCCACCGTCGCCTTCCACCGCTCGTCGATATCCCAGTACCCATTAGTGATGACTGAAATTTTATTTTATTATTTTGCTTCAATGAAACTAACTTGATAATATAATCTTTAACATAGTAGTTAGTTTAGGTTTCTAGTCTTGAAATTTGTAAAATGAGTATCGTATTAATGATATGAACAACTCCAAAGCAGCAATAAATCTTTTGATGGTTTTGCTTTTAGCATTATTAACTAGATTTCACATAGAAAACCGTTTAAACTTCAGAAAATTCTAAGGCCCTTTGTACACAAGGCAATGCAAATCTTCGAAATTAACACCGTACCATATCCTTGGGTCGCTAGTATTATGTTATGATCGCTCTATACAACATTGAATCGTCAACGAGAGTCTTCTGTTCGGTCTGTGGTGTTGTTCGCGCCGCCATCTTGAAAATCAAGGCAACCTTTTTGTACGAGCGACAGGCTGTGGCAACTAAAAAACAAAATGTGACCGAAGCGATCTGTGTCCGAAGCTCTATGACACTGGATTGCGTTAGTCGCGACTAAAATCGCCAGATTTTGAAAATTTATTTTGCCTTGTGTACAAAAAGTCTTAGAGTTTAGGACATGTGAATAAGTGCTTTCATAAATGTGTTAGTGAAAAAGGCTATATATGTAATGTTAGAATTACCTGTCTCTGTCTTTCCAGACGTCGTATTTCTCTCACCAGAGCGTGGAACGCGTCATCGACAAAGTGACGCAAGGCGGCCGACGTCTCGAAGAATGGACAACCGAGTTGAGTGGCCAAAGCATTGCCTTCTTCTGTTGTCACCTGCAAAAATTTATATTGTTACGTGCTAGGGTTCGAGGAATTTGGAGAGAAAAACCTGCTGACTCTTTTGAAGACTTTATTTACTAACACTAGGTCCAACACAAAGCACTAGGTCCAATCACTAAGCACTGACGATGTCCTAGGTCGTAGCCAAGTAGTAGGTTTCCCTTGTATCGCTGGTTGTCGCTTCGAAGTCGCCTCGAAGGTAGCTCAAACTGAACTGACTCGCTCGCCTCCCTGCGGCTATTTATATAGGCCGAGTCGAGTCCGAGACCATTCCATAAAGTTCCTTTCTGGAACGTTACCAAAAGGCGCGAACGTCATCGACCGGTTTGGACGCTTCCGGAAAGATGACTCATTTCTCACGCTCGCGCGCCGCGGTTTTAGAGATACTTCCAGTTTTATAATTTCACAACAGTACCACTAACGCCATCTAGTGTTGAGTAAAGGGTTTCACGTGACTTTGTACGTTCATAACACTACTCCCTTCTTAAAGATGCTCGTCCCGAGCATCGTTATTACTACCATGGTATCGCGCCAGACGGTCTATGTGCACTACTTTGAATGTCCCTCTTGGTTGCTTCTGAATCCTATAAGTCACATCGTTCATTCGGGTAACCACTTTGTATGGTCCGTCCCACTGGGTCTGCAACTTTGGAGATTTTCCTTTCCGGCGAGTTGGGTTATGCAGCCACACCAGTGACCCTTCCTCAAAGCCGCTCGTATTCGATTTCCGGTCGTATCTGGTTTTCATGTTCTCACTTGACTGTAACCCATTTTCGCGAACCAAGGCGTGTATATAACGCATTTTTTTCCTTAAATTGCAGACATAGTCTTGTACGGTCTCTGGTCCTTCCGGTGACCCCCTGTCAATAGATCTACTGGCATTCGTAATTCTCTACCGAAATTGACATACGCCGGGGTAGCTTTTATGCTCTCATGCTCGGCGGTTCGGTACGACAGAAGGAAGAGTGGTATATACTTGTCCCAATCCTTTTGTTTGTCGTCAACTAATTTCGCCAAATGCCTCTCAAGGGTCTGGTTAAATCTCTCAACCATTCCATCAGACTGTGGATGGTACGCGGTGGTCCTCGTCTTATGCATGCCCAAAATCCTGCACACTTCCTGGAAAACTTGCGATTCGAAGTTCCTGCCCTGATCAGAATGGATTTCTAGAGGCACACCAAAACGACATATCACTTCCTCGACTAACTTAGAAGCGACTGTTGTAGCTTCTTGGTTAGGTATGGCGAACACTTCTGGCCATTTGGTGAAGTAGTCAATGACGACCATAAAGTACTTGTTTCCCGATTCCGTTACAGGAAATGGCCCAGCGACGTCAACTGCAATTCGTTCCCAAGGTGCACCGACGTTATACAATCGCAGGTTCCCACGGCTCCTGGTCTGTGGTCCTTTTACAGCAGCGCAAGTAGTACACTTGCGGCACCAATCCTGTACATCATCTCGACAATGCAACCAGTAGAATCTTTCTCGCACTTTTGTTAACGTCCTCCTGACGCCTAATGACCTCCTGATACGCCATCATGTATTTCACGGAGAACATCTGGTACTCTCGTTCTTGGGACAATTATCTGAAGATGGAACTCTCTGCCGTTAGTCTTCTCCCATTTCCGGTAGAGTATTCCATTTTGAAGTATCAGACTGTCCCATTGCGCCCAGTACGCCTTAGTGACAGCGCCAGTGGGTGCAACTTCACTCCAGGTTGGTTTTACGTCACCCCGTTTCTTCCATGCGATGATGTGCCGAATATCGTCATCTTTTTCTTGAGCGTCCCTCATAGAATCACTCTCCCAGAGACCCAAAGGACTTGTTCTCGTTAGCTTCAATGTGACTTCTTTAGATTCCTGCTTAACACAATGTTTGCAGTCATCGAGTAGCTTAGTCACTAATCCGTCGTTGTTGCTGTTTGATGAGGCTGCGCCTGTCATCGAACTACACTTTTTCCTCCAGACAACTTCCTCGGACTTTTTCATCCTTGCCGTCTGGGACTCCTTCTGCGGGCAGTTGAGCTGAAGATGACCCCTCTCGCCGCACTTATAGCACTTGACTCCAGAACTTCTCTTAGTAGGAGCCTTAACCTCCCTGACTTCCTCAGAGACCTCGCGGATCTTATAGGTCTGCCGTATGTCATGGCGAACAGCCTCGACCTCCAAAGCATGCGCCAATGCTTCCCTTAGCGAGGTATGGTGACGAAGCCTCACTGCAGCTTTGACTTCCAGGTCTTTGATTACGTCGACAAACGCTTGTACAATATTCGTGTCAACCATCTTGATGTCGGCTCCTGGGTACGCCTTCCTGACCAGTATTTCAATTTCCAACGCCCATTGTTGTAGTCCTTCACCTGAGCGTTGGACTCTGTCACGCAGTTGGGCACGGAACACGTGCTCCAGATGTCGCTCCCCGTATCTGGATTCAAGTGCCTCCATCAGGTCTTGGAACCCATTTCCTGTATGTGGCAGTGCTTCCAAGACCGACAAAGCGCAACAGTAAGAGCGGTCAGGCATTGCTCTTCCGTCCATCCGTTGGCAGTGGCAACAGTCTGGAATTGCTGACGATAAGCGTTCTAAGGAGTAGTGCCATCGTATGGCGGCACTTTCACTCTTGGTCCTTGCGCCACTCCGGTAGTTCCACTAGACATCGCAACTCCCACGGTTTCAAGGCGCATCACTTTCTTCTGTAACTCAGTGAGGCCAGTTTTCACATTTTCGACATCCAACTCTAACCCGGTAACTCGTTCTTCCAGTACGTCAACATCTTTTCGAAGCTTACCCACCGTGACACTAATATCCTTTATAGCCCCAAGCGCTTTTTCTTGAAGTTCTCTTTGTTGCTCTTGTGATTCTCGAATCGCTTTAATTTTAGAACCGAGTTTGCACTCTTGTGACTCTTTCATTTCCCGCATTTCAGCCCTTTGCAGCTCCATTAATTCGATTAAGCTTCCTAATTGAAGAGCCACTGAAGAAGCTACGGCGCCGCTGGTGGGCGTGGCTTGTCTGGTGGGCGTGGCCAGGTGGGCGGAGTCAGTGGGCGTGGCATTAGCAGGCGTGGCCCGGTGGGAGGTGCCAGTGGGTGGGGCTTGAGCCATAGTGGGCGGAGCCTGAGCCAAAGTGGGCGTGGTCAGTGGGCGGGGCCTGGTAGGTGGGGCCAGTGGGCGGGGCTTGGTCCACGGTGGGCGGAGCTTGGTCCCCAATGGGCGTGGCCACCGCAGCACGTTGAGCCCTTGTCCTGACGCCTTCCTTGAAGTCCTCTCTCGGAGTCAATGGCATCTCCAAATCTCACTTCCGACACCAGTTGTTACGTGCTAGGGTTCGATGGATTTGGAGAGAAAAACCTGCTGACTCTTTTGAAGACTTTATTTACTAACACTAGGTCCAACACAAAGCACTAGGTCCAATCACTAAGCACTGACGATGTCCTAGGTCGTAGCCAAGTAGTAGGTTTCCCTTGTATCGCTGGTTGTCGCTTCGAAGTCGCCTCGAAGGTAGCTCAAACTGAACTGACTCGCTCGCCTCCCTGCGGCTATTTATATAGGCCGAGTCGAGTCCGAGACCATTCCATAAAGTTCCTTTCTGGAACGTTACCAAAAGGCGCGAACGTCATCGACCGGTTTGGACGCTTCCGGAAAGATGACTCATTTCTCACGCTCGCGCGCCGCGGTTTTAGAGATACTTCCAGTTTTATAATTTCACAACAGTACCACTAACGCCATCTAGTGTTGAGTAAAGGGTTTCACGTGACTTTGTACGTTCGTAACAATTATTTAATAATCTATACATATTAATAAAATAGGAGTATCTGTATGTTATATCGAAAAATAATAATTACATTTCATACAAATTATGTATTTGCATAGCTGAAAATAAAAAATCAATTTTTAAATTTTCACTTTAAGATTTCAGCCAGTTTTACTTAGTATATTATACAGAATACCATACATTTTTTAAGCCAAAGAGAATATACGGATTAAAATCTTATATACATTAATTTATTGTATGGATGTTATATTTACATACTTGTCTAAACCTTGGTGCCAAATCCAGTTTGTTGCCAACAAGGACTAGGGGCAATCTCTCCGAGGGTCGAGCTTGTGCCAACAGCCTCCTGTACTCTGATGCAGCGCGGAATGATCGCCGATCAGTCACTGAGTAGCACAGCACAAAGCCCTCACCACAACGCATGTATTGCTCCCGCATTGCTGTGAACTCCACCTATACAAATAGTAACACAATAGAATGATAAATAACATATTTTTTTACTTTTTTTTTACTATAAGGTGGAGAACAAGCAAATGGTCACCTGAATTCACTTAAATAACAAAGCAACTGTTGCAATTGCAGATGTGTTGCCAACTTTTGAATTGACAGAATAGAGGACAAAGACAGAGGATATATCCTTTTCTTATACATCCCTCCTCCATTAAATCCACTTCCCCTTCCCATCCTTTCCTTAAAATTAGACTCATAACTTTGGTAGAAGTCTCTCTCACTCTCTTATTGTGAAACAAAATGAAAATTAGATAATTATTTTTGAATTTTAGATGTGCAAACTAACAGTAACATTTAAATACAGTTAGTAGCCAGTCTTTTGCATACAATATGAAAGACCATATCAAATTTATATTTCAAATAGAAGAATAATAGTGGTATGTTTCAATATTAACATTTATAATTAACTAGCTTTTACCCGCGACTCCGTCCGCGCGGAATAAAAAATAAAAAACAGGGTAAAAATTATCCTATGTCCGTTTCCTGGTTCTAAGCTACCTGCCCACCAATTTTCAGTCAAATCGATTCAACCGTTCTCGAGTTATAAATAGTGTAACTAACACGACTTTCTTTTATATATATATATATAGATGCAGTGGTCTATCTTCAGCTTGTAAGTTTAAATATATTTAATACTCATGGTTACTTAGTACACATATTGTTTATTATTTTATTGATGAACTCACCTGACCAGCTGTATCTAAGATGTCTAACAATGCAGGTTCTCCATCAATGACAGCCTGTTGTTGGTATGAGTCCTCTGTAAGAAATAACGTGTATGAAAATATCATTTTTTTATCCCGTATATTTTACTTAAATTTCTTTGAATGTTGACTTTTAAATTCTGTCCAATTTTTTCACTAGTCTATCATATTATTGTACAAAAACACAAAGTATACAACACATTTATACGAACTGTATCAAAACAATAAATATCGCTTTCGTTCGTTTGGCAAGGTAGCTACTTTACCGATAGTTGGGTCATGGTAGTCGAGGAAACTGTGGCTGACGAACTGCAGCGTTACCGCCGACTTGCCGACGCCACCGTCTCCGAGCACGACGATCTTGTAGACGCGGAGGCCGCGCGACGTGCCCGCAGCCTCGCCGGCCATGCCGCCGCATGCCTGGGGCTCCGAGCCGCGCCCGCTGCCACCGCTGTCCCGTCTCTCACTCCCGACACCCCATCGGCACAGACCACTGCCTAATACTAACACCACTTTGCTGGCTTTAATCAGATTTAACGTTTTAAAGACGGCCCTGTTTTTGAAAATCCATTTTGTTTGCTTGTAAAATTATTAAATAAGAATTATTCATAAGGAAAAATCGACAGCTGATTTAATTTGAGTGGTGGCGACTGACAATTTGACATTTATATGTTTTTATTATGTTGGTAATGATTTTTGTTATCAGGGAATCAATCAATGATTTGTTGAAAGTTTTTATACAACATGTTTGATCCACAAAGATTAAACCAATAAGCTCAATAATAATATATTTTAACACATTTAATTAGCTTTAAGCTGAAGTAAGCTGATAGAAATAAATTAAATAGAAAAGTAGCAAAGTACAATGTTTCAACGCTCATGCTTGATGACGAGCGTTGTATTTATCTTGACAGACATTGACACTGACAAGTAAAATGACAACCGCCTGAAAAAAAAACTTCTTGTTTCTGTTCGATAATATTCGACGATCTTTTGTTTCCTATTTAAACTTAATTAAAAGGTATATTTTCCAAATTAACGTGAACGGTTTTTAACTCATTATGTAATAACGAAAGAAGTAAAAGACATTTTCAAATTGTTGTTTATCAAATAAATTAGTTTACGTAATTGTTAACCTAGCTTGTGTGTATTTGTCTATTTATATAAATATTACAATTTATTTATTTGCATAGCGGTGTTAACTATTAATTAACTGTAACGACTATAAAGTACATTTATTTTTTCTTAAATTTGTCTCCATTTTTAGGTAAACAATGTCTATTTCACCATTCCTGCGAGCCCCCTTCACTGATATCACTGGTGGTCTGGTGTCCCATCAGATGCTGGGCAAGTGCCAGAAGGAGGAAATGCGATACATGGATTGCTTAGAGGCCTATGGTTTGGATAGAGGCCGAGTCAAATGTGCACAGATATTTGAGGATTTTCATGAATGCCAGACCCATACTAAACAATTTAAAAGATTTATGGTGGGTTGTTTGCTTTTAATCTATATGTTTATGCTATTATCTATAACTTATTCCTCTAATGTTTACATTATTTATTACGTTAGCAATGTAAACAAACATATCTATAATCATCAAAGTATTACCATATCTTTTTAACATCAAACCACCCAAACAAAGAGATAATGATAACTCTAAGAGAACAATTTTGAATAGTGAATTTCAACTTATAATTCTTCCCTGGAGTGTTAGTGAGGTCAGGTATATTGGTTTTGTCTATAGTGATAGTAGGTCCTTAATTTTAGAAAATCTAAACTTTTACTATCCTAAGAAACCTAAAAGAGACCTTATAAAAAGTAAACTTCGTTAAGATTAAACAATTATCATCCTTTTATCTTTTGCATTTAAAATTTTTCAGACCATGCGTAGGGAGAGAGATAGACAAATAGCGGAAGGAAAATTAAAAGGTGATGACAAATATGTCAGCCCAAAGGTGGACAGTTATTAATCATTTGTAGAGCAATTGTGTTGTATAAATATTGCAAAATAGATCATTTTAAGTGCTAAATATTGTTTTCTTTCAATAAAAAACTTTAAAGTTCTATTCTGGTCTATTAATTCTATTGTGTTATCTCCAGTATATTCAAATTATTCACAATAAAAAAATGTAAAGCTGCAGGAATTTAAGACAGTCTTGAGTTGAGAGGTCTTTTGTACTTATGCCTCATGTCATGAATCCTACATGGTCATATTTAATATTTTAATCAATATAAAATACTGGCCAGATACTATGATAAGATAATTTATGAAAGTCAGTGTGACATTTGACAATTTCAAATATCCCTAAAATCTGGTAAAATCACTGTGGGAAAAATCATAGAATTTTATTCCATTGAGTTCTAATTGTTTTGAACGATGGCGTTTCTTTCTCCATTTTTTCGATCGCCATGGACGGATATAACGGGCGCTATGTTTTCCCACCAAATGCTGGGTCGGTGTGCTAAACAGGAGATGGAAATGATGGATTGTTTGGAAGCATACGGCTTAGACAAAGGATTAAAGAAATGTCAAGATTTAATTGATGATTTTAAAGAGTGCCAGTCATGTCAGAAGCAGTTTTGCAGATTTATGGTATAGTAGTTTGTAACCAGGTCGTTAGATTTTAAAATGTACAACCAGATATTTAATCGTCACTTAATCAGTTATTAAGGATACCCCTAATCTAAGGGCATGCAAGCATTGATGTACGAATGTGGAAAAAGCGAGTGGGTGTGCTGAGCAAAACACTAAATTAAAATCCATAGCCTATCCCTCTAGTTTTCAGGCGAAAGTTGCATAGTTGTATAATCGTCGCTTAATACAAATTTTGCATACAATATCTACACTCAGATACTTCTTTAGTAATCACTCAACGACGAGGTGCAATTAATGCTGGATTTTAAACCGAGGCAACGTTATTTCTAGGCCATGCGCAAAGAAAGGGATCGTCAAATAGCCGAAGGAAAACTGACTGGAGATGACAAATATTGTAGTCCAAAAGTGGACAGCTATTGAGTGTTAATATATTTTTTTTAATTTAAAGATTGGAAATCTAATAAAAAAAAATAGATATTATTGCTATTATTATTTTATTTCTCAACAGTGTACACTAAATTACCATTGTTTTTAACAACTGTAGCATCATAAATGCCATGGTCTTGTGCACGCAATCGCGTCCTTTCTAAGATTTTGCTATTTAATTTTTACGCTTCGATGCTACGAGACGGTAGTAACAGATGCCATTTTTTTCAACCTAACGTACCTAACCTATCCATAAATAGAGCTAAATTCACAGTTGAACGATTTGACTTCTACTGTTTAGAAACTGTAGAGACACGTCAAACTGTAAATTATTTGTTAAGTTCACAATTCAGCAAGTTGATCATTGGAAAATAATAGAATAGTTCTTATAAAACAGTTTTTTCTTATCGATATTTGATCAAGACCTAGCTCGAACTAGGATACACAATGGCTAACAATGCGATCTGCATCGTAAGATAAATTCCGCCTTTTCATTTTTTCTGAATTCATCACAGCTCTAGACGATTTTTTACAGTTTTTTTTTTTTTTTCAAGAAACAGACATGCGGAGGCTGACCTGATGTCATCTAGGTAACGATCATGAGAATTTTTTTTATAATGTTGGAAGTTGATACTTTTTTATAGCCATAACCTCAAATAATAGGGAGCTTTGCCTAGCAGAAAAAAAATACATCCATTGCAAGCGAAGTAGTTTTTAGAAATAAAAGATCTTTTGCTATAAGGAAACAAAATGAAGTGGATTTGGTGGGAGAGAAAACTTAAAAGTGATGCAGAAAGAGGATATTCTTTCTGCACATCTAACCCTTTCACCTTTTAACATTTTTGCTGATGTCTATGAGCAGCGGTCATTGCTATTTAGTGAAATTGACCGCTTGCTCGTTTGCCTTCTTTTATTATCTTACTAATATTCATTTAATATAAACGCGAATGTTTGGATGAATGGATGTTTGTTACAAGTTATCTCCAGAACGGTTCAATTCAACGGATCTCGATGAAATATGGCATTGTTGTAGAATAGAACATAGTCTGGAAGAACACATGGGCTACTAATTAAGTTTTTTATTATTAATTCCGCGCGGACGGAATCGCGGGCGACAACTACTTAGTTAAAGAATAAGTATACTATGACCCGATAGTGACGGTTTTATCTTTTTAAACCTAATTTCGTCAGACATTTTCAGTTAACTAATGCGATGTTTTACGTGACTTGTTGCATGCATGTTAGTAACGAATGCCGTTTGTCGTGTCTTTGAATCGTAAGCTTTGTCTGCAATGCCATTCCTATTTCCATTATCATAGTGAAAAAAGAAATATAATTGTCTCGTATGTCTTAACTCTTAACATGCAATGGAAAACTCGGTACTATAATCCAGTAAATAGAATTTTAAAATTTAATAGTAATAGAATTACTAAAATAGAAACCATCTAAGTAAATAGAATTTTATACAATTTCTGTCGACGTGATAGCGTTTACACAATAACAACTTTGGTTTACGACGTTACCTTAAAAATATTAAGCGTAATTAATAATAATTTAACATGATCATCACTAATTTTCAATACCTATTATACGATTCCTTATAAATATTGCGTATTTTTTTCTTTCTTCGCCTTTTATTCAATGAACTTTTCAATTACATCAAAATTAAAAGCTTTTTTCTGTTCCATACACTTAGAGCTTACAACGATTGTAGTCGAAATATCATCGCGTTCAATACCACTCGACTTTTTGCGGCTCGAGTCATGGCCGGTTGGTTGGAGTTTTTGCGCGTAGTTTAGGCGCCAAACAATTATTATGATTAATAAAGGTACTATGTCCATACGAATCAGATATATTATTTTCCTACGCAATTCGTATGTCGCACTTAATATACGAGTGGGGCCCGGTCAAGTTGTTATTCTTCTGATTGGATATGTATGAGGAATAAACAAATATTTAGATCGACGACGCGGAAACACTCGATGTTGCTTTTTGTTTCTTTTTTTTACGGCCATTTTATTTTACAATCTCCACGTTTTCCTTGCATTGCAGTTAAATCGTTTATTTCTTTTACCGAATTTTTTCTGCTGTGAATATTTAAATGACTAAATACGAAGGTTTAGATGGATAAAAAGGCGAATCGGTATGGCTAAAGATGCGATGACCCGGTTAACCAACATATGGAAGAAAAGAGGAATCGGCATAAAAATCAAAATCAGACTGATACGAGCTCTGGTATTCCTTATCTTTCTTTATAAAGTGGAGACGTGGACAATCCCAACCCATGAGAGACAAATATTTTAGCCCTTATGGAAGGAACGTATCTTAAAGCGTTTATACGCGTATGTACACCTGACATGAATGACAAAATTTAATGTAATCAATCTATTCCCTTGTGATAATCTGTTACAGTTTAAAAAACACAACAATCGAAAAAGGAATAAAGTCTCGTTATAATTTTGCTACTCCGATTGTTATCAAATAACAATCAAGTATAAAAGGCATTATTAATAAAACAGTAGATGTCAATTTCAAGGTTAGAATAAAAACGTTTGAAGAACAAATGTCTTGATAAAGATCTTTTTTTATCTTTATTTGTCTATGAAACTGCTTCATGAAATATTATAGTAGAATATTGTGGTATAAAAAATTGTTTGTTACAATAACATGTCCTTTGTTAGTTGTCGGAAAATATTCAAATGTCAGCCGAGCGAACCCGGTTGTTATTACTTGGTTACTTGTCAAATGACAAAATTGCAAAATATTAATAGGTTTGAATAATTCATAAGGTTCATCGACCGTACGTTCTAATGATGAAATACGTTCGAAGGCTGTTCAGGTGTCGAAGGTACTCGTGACCGCTGTCCTCAGAAAAAAAAAACACGGAAACTTTTAAAATATCACAAGCTGAAGTCACCATTTTAATACAGTCAAGAATTATGTGATAGTGTAAACGACATATTTTTTAAATGCATAATTAACTGACAATAATTGCCCCACGTGAAATACCGTAAGATTTTAATTGGTACAAGAATTTTTTTCTTTGTAAATATGTAATTATTTGTTTTTTTGTTTTATTTTTTATTATTTTATATTATTTTATTTAGTAATCGCTAATCATATAATCGCTTAAACAAATTTGATCAAATCGGTTAATTTTGTTGCGCGATGTTTGAAATATTTTTCAGTTTGTAATATGTCCAATGTTCATATTCATTATACATGTTCCAACAATTTTGATTTACAACAATGTCAATCTCGTATAACATGGCTGATAGACATATTATAGCACGTCCCATATTTTTATAATTACTTGGGAAAAATTCTTAACACGTTGAGAATAAACATATTTGTTGTTTTATAGAATTATAGACTTATATTTCAGGCTGTATTGTGTGTGAAATTTAATGACATGACTGTAGGGTAAGCCCCATTTTGGCATTTTGAGTCTCTCCTTTGATTTATACTAACTAGCCGAGTTATACTATCGTAACACTATTCTCGCGCACGGTCGTCCGGACGCACATTTCAATTTCAAAATCAAAAGTTTTTTGTGAGGATCGCGCGATACCGCGACCAACAACGTCATTGGCGCCGCGCGATGTCGACCGCGAGCCCACCTTGCCGCGGACACACATCACTCCGTTATTCAAATGTCATTATTACTATTATTGACTCTAGGGCTGCTAGGATGGACTCTAGGACGTATATATCTCAGTACTAAGGGTTACAATGAGTTAATTTCAGACATTATGAAATCTCCCAAAATTCTATATTTCCCACAAATGGAATCTTTTCCCTCGTTACAATTAATTACGTTACGAATACAATTTTCGCTTGATCAATTAATAAAACGATAAAAGTTTTGGGGGATTTCATTATTACGCTGCGACGTGCTAAGTAGGATGTATTTTACGTTTCTAGCTTTAAAAAAAACTACTGGCAGCCCTAATTCGTTAATTTCACAACAAACACCTGGGAAATAAATTTATTCATTGCATTAATGAAGTATTATGCAAAATGTTAGCACTACGTTCTATCTTAAAACTTGAACTTTGTTATTCAGTATGATTTGTATTCTTTAAAATATTTGATAAAAATATTTAAAAAAACTGCCGCATTTAAACTTATTTAAGGATTACTTGCGCAGTCTATTAATGTATTTTTTTTTTTTTTAGTAGAAAAGATAAATAACAAAGATTGAACAAGTTGTCTACAGTCTAAGGTTTAAATATGTTTCTAACAACATAAAAACTTCAAATAAAATTATTTTAATATGTCATTGGCCGCAACCAAAAATTGTGTCTATAAGCCACTCAATAAAAAGAAAATGAAAATAAAGTTTGAGTCCGTACTCGGGCTAATGAGATATCTCATATACTATGGTTATCTTAATCTACAATTCAGTTATAGTATTTTAGTTGTTTTTCTTAATCACCAGTATTTATTTAAAACTCATTTTACAATGTAATTATCATTTCAAATCGAGAGAAACTTTCCCTTCCAACCCGATGTCGTTCTGCGAATAAGATTAATTAAATAAGAGCAAAAAAACAAGACGCACATAAATCAATTTCAATAACTTATCTTATAAATTAAATGCAACGTCTCGACATAACACAAAGTGTAAAGAATGCTGTTAATCTTTGGAATGACAGTTTTGACATAGTGTTGTTGGCACAAGGTGACCGGCGGATCTGTTCGCGCTCATTTCGGCCGAGTGAGGGGAGCCCGCAGCGCGACGACCTCTGCACATAAAGATACAATCACACTTGACGCTTTTCATCTGGTCACAGAAAAGGTACTGCCAACGTACTTTATACAGCCACACCGTAATTTATGATGTGGTATTTAATGTAACAAAACCTTAAACTTCATCTTCCACTGTTAAAGTTTTTTAGTCAACTTCTTTTGTCCAAGATCCCTGCAAATTGCAAGTCACAATTTATTTTAAGACTTAGATATTTTACAGACAATATAAGATTAGATTACAATGTAATGTACTTATAACTTCATAGCATTTCCTTAAAGGCCGGCAACGCATCGGCTGTTCCTTTAGAGTTGTATATGATCATGGGTGTCGATTAACTTCAGTGTTCCCGCCGCTCGTTTGCCGCTTCTCTTATATAAAAAAAAAAAACTTTTAACGTTTAAAGGTTTTCCGTTCCTTCTTTTGACATTTCTATCAATAGGTTTTCTATCATTAAACATGCGTATTTAGGATCGTGTGATATAAAAAAATTAAAAAATATGCTATCAATGTTGTTTAATAATCTATCGATGTATTTGATTTTTTATCATTAAGCCTTATAGATGTATGAAAAAATTAATCTTAATTTGCTTTTGTAAAACACGAAGTATGATCATGTTTGTCATTAATGCTAAAAATATTTATTTTTAATCGACAAGTTATAATTAAGTACCTATTAATAAAAAAATATCAATAAAAATGACAAGTTTACACTTTTATATTTATTGTTATTATAATAGATGATTCTACTATGTATGGAATAAAATTAAAACAATGAGTTAAATATGCGTAAAAAGCTTTTCTGACAACGTGGAGAAGCGAAAATAATATTTGATTTTCGAAAAACAAACAAATTCCGACTTTGAACGAAATGGATGGAAATAAAATAATAGTATTTCTTTATTTAAATTAAAATGGCTTTCCTTGTACATTCGTCCAGTAATATACCGATACCGCAAAAAAAGTAGACGACCATGTTCAGTATCATACGTAGTTCGTAATTTTTTGTGCTATGTAATCTAAACGGACAACTGTAACCTAATACTATAATGACCCTTTTATCAAAAAATTATTGAAAATGAATCACTCATTGAACCATGATACGAGTGAAGTATTAGGAAATAAGCTGTGGTAAATACTGCTCTTGCACAATAAAATATAAAATAAAAGTAAATATTACACTCGAAATTTACAAAAAAAATTACGAAGTTAGTTATATTATTTCTATGTTTGTAAAAGTTGTAATGAAGTCCCATAAATAACTACAACGGACTCTTAATTTTAAAAGTTTAAAATCCATAGTTCTTCTAGAAATAAATGTGCTATAGACAATACCGCTTCTTCTGGCCGTTTAGTGATGATAACTTGGGGACTTAGCTAAGGGGTATCACCTAAAGGTTTTTAGCAAACCAAAACAGATTACTTCTACTTGAAGTTTAGGCAATATTTATTGGAGTATTGTTTAATATTTTTGAACAAGAATAATTAATAATTACCAAATCAGGATATTGCGTACGACATTGATAATAACAGATTTCATCTATATGTAGTATCAACGCTCAGGTAGAAAACTATATTACGTCCGGCCGTAAGCTTTACAGTGCTTCTCTGCGCTCCAGTTCGAAACGAGGAGCGATCGGCGTGCGCGGCTCAAAACGAACGCAATCGCGCGCCTTTTTCATACTGACGTTTACAAATTTGAATTTCGAATATTTTTTTAATACTAACCAGTGGTGATGTACATTTTTAAATCGTATTCCATTACAGTTAGTGTATTTTACATGATGCCAGAATGAAAAATAAAGATATGACAGTAAACCTTTTTAAATAACAAATTTAAACCCCAGTCTATCCTCATAAAATATAATGGATGTTGGTAAAATGTTAAGAATTATTATAGTTATTTTAATTGCTAGTGTAATTAACGTGAAGTGTAAAGTGGATGATGTTCGTAGCCGAGATTTGCCTAATGTATTTAATCGGACAAAACTATCCCAAGATGTGTGTTCATATTTATTTTTTGAAGAGGTACCTACGTTTATTTCATAATTTTTCTTTTTTTTATCATTGTGTTTTAACCTTTGCGATTACATAAAAAAAGTTTAAGTTGCAGTTATATAAGTATTTGATTTTAATCAGGCATATTAAAAAAATCATGTTCGTAAAATGTATCTGATCTGAATCCAAAGCTAATAGGGTTCAGTAAGTAGTTTGGCTTCAGAACCGTCGAAAATTATTTGACAAAATGTTGGTATATTCAATTTAAATTACTCCTTTGTTTAGTCGTAATATATAATTTTAGAAACGTTTTAATAAATATGCGAAACGTTTTTATAATATTTAGAAAAAAATAATTAAATATATTTGTCATAAAACTTTTACCTTACTTTAAGTACCCTCGTGTTTCTTTTTGAAAGGTTTATTACCTTATGATTATTTATTTTCTATTTATAGTTTAAGTGTAACGGCGTTGAAATCAATTAGGTTTTTATTGAAGTCGTTATAAATTCTAGAGAAACCAGCTAACTGTCGACATAGTATAAAACGATTATCTTAGTTAATACATCAGTACGTCATCTTGGTCGATTTTTCTTTGGAAGTAACCAGGCATCGGACACTAATAGTCTGAAACATATATACTAGACGACAAGTAACTAGGAACAAAGTAGATTTAGCTTTTCTCCTGTCGCTTCGGCATAGAATAATAAATAGTCTAGACGTTTAGTGAAAAAAGATCTTAAATTATAATTTATCAATAGGATTATGGATTGACAGATTATACTTAGTGACATACTAGTCTAAACTAACTGTTCGTATCTTGATAAACTTAATTCTTACATATCTTAGGTTTGATGTTCTCACTGAATCTTTTAAATGGTTGAAAATTGTTTGGCAAATATTTTTTTCTTTTTCGCGGACTTTCTAGATCGTAAATTGTATTATATATTTATATAAATGTGCGTGATAATGTGAACCCCGCGTCCGTTAACGACAGTGAAAATGTTATTGTACAATAATAAATCAGCAATCGGTTTCCCTTTTCTCTCAATTTATAGACGATACACAATTAAAGATACTTCATCGATTCGTATTTTAAGGATGGATAAAATAACCATATACTTGAAAAATCTTACATATTTCCTAGCTGTCGCCCGCGACTCCGTCCGCGCGCAGTTTAAAAAAAACTAAATGGGGGGGGGGGGTTATGAAAAATAGATGTTGGCCGATTCTCAGACCTACTGAATATGCTCACAAAATTTCATGAGAATCGGTCAAGCCGTTTCGGAGGAGTTCAAGTTCGAACCCCGTGACACGAGAATTTCCAAATGGGAAAAATAATCGCATAAAGTAATATAACCACATTTTTTTATAAATGCATCCGCAATGACCTTTGGTAGGTTATCTATTGGTTTGCTGTTCAAAACATGGATATATGCGGCTCCCGTTATCGAGATAACCCTTAATCAATACACTAAAATATTGACTGCCATTACGCGGACCGATGGAACGAAATCAGGGATGTCAATTTTCATAACGTAGACCCGAACACTAAACGCAAAGAAAAACTAATCGTAATAAATAATTAAGTATCCTGAAATTGCATAACATTTATTCTCCTGTTCCCTTTCTACCCTACCTACACCCCTTTTCGTGCCGCAGACGGTAACAATTGTTACATCGCTTCGCTTCAAAAACAACATCCACCCATGATCATCAGGAAATAGACAAAAGAACAACATTTAACGAATTTTTTCACACATCTCACTCTGACCAGTATACAGTAGACAAACTCATATGCACGCAAACTCGAAGAGATGGCAACCCTAAGCAACAGTTAAAAAGCACACCGCACATCTGACCGGAACAAGAATTAGGTTGCAAAATTGTTTGAACACTTATAATCGATTGTTATTGTTTAAAAAAAATCATTACAAATTACGGTTATTGAACAAAGTGATACGGAAGTTGGTATTTTGGCTATATTAGGAAAGATTTAGTTAAGTGATCATCGCTTCCTTGTTTCCTTTGCTCGGAAGGCAAAGGCTCATAAGCATTCAAAAATATAGTGTTTGTCTTTTCATACAAATATAAATTTGTCACAAATGTAGAACATTAATTAATTAAGAAACGGCTTAACTCACGTTTGATCGTCCGATGACGGCACCGACTAGTTTCGGACCCATCGGGGGTCCATCTTCTGAGTTAAGCCGTTTCTTAATTAATTAATTATGATGTCTTACGAAAGTTTAAACAATTTAAATGTAGAACATAATCTGGAAGAACACAAAGGCCACATTTTTTTAATTCTGCGCGGACGGAGTCACGGGCAACAACTTATTATGTAATATATCACAAAAAGTTATAAAATAAATATTAACACATGTATTATTCTATATATTTAAATTCACTTTAAAGTTATTCAACGATTACTTTTTGTAGAAGTTGAATAACCTATAGTCAATTTTAATAACGTCAATGAAAACTTAAATAAATTAAATTTTTTAAAGGTTTATAAAATCCATTAATTTCATGATGCAATACACAAATTATTGCATCATGGCATTATTTTTTTAAACTTATTCTTTTTTTATACGTCCATATCATTATTAGAAACTTTTTTGTTTAAACTTGGTCGATGTAATACGGCCAGTATCTGATACACTGCATACAAAATTTTCTTTATGTAGTCAGTCATTCAACCCGCTACGGGATGAACGGGACTTGGAAGCAACATCTGTGTATTACGATGATACAGCACATTTTTAACAGTTTCCTTGTTAAGTAGCTTTATTTAACACTTCAAATACAGTAAACATCTCATTAAACTAACATCTCTAGAAGCATCTTAAGTAATTCTAATATAAATTTAGATTTATTACCTTGGTTTTTAATGTTAATTTAGTACAGAAAAATTAAGCTATATATGATATTATAAGTGTGAGTAGTCGAAAATAACTTTGCTTTTATTTTAAATATCCCCAGGATTATCATCGTAAGGTTACACAGAGTGAACTTGATAAAAGCTATCTTGGCGTGTTTACGTCCAAGTGCATTTCCATTCGAAGACATTGAGTCATTGCCTTAGCTAGCCTTGCTCCACGTTTGTCAACATTCAAGCGAAAATAACTTAGTTTCACGCATCGTAATCTAGTTTTACGAACCAAAAACTGTGGCACGTTGCCTAAATCTGTAAACTGAGGAACTGTAGGAAATGGAAATGTTCTCTTTTTGTACGTCCTCTCGACCGTCCATAAAAGTAAACAACGAAGATGTCTATGGGTATTCGTATTTTAACTAAATCAGGTGACCAATAGCTCTTTTCCCAACTTCTACTATAAATCTTCTTCTATCTATATATATAAAAGAAAGTCGTGTTAGTTACACTATTTATAACTCAAGAACGGCTAAATCGATTTGACTGAAAATTGGTGGGCAGGTAGCTTAGAACCAGGGAACGGACATAGGATAATTTTTACCCGTTTTCTATTTTTTATTCCGCGCGGACGGAGTCGCGGGCGATAGCTAGTATCTTATAAATACATCACCAAATAAATTCTAATGTTTCTTTGAGTTTACAGAATCAAATATATAACTGCCAGAAAATATTTCTGAGTAAGTATTTCATGTTTTGTTTGTTATTGTGATTTAAATATAAATAAATATATCAATTATGACATCTCATATCTATATGATTCAGACTTTAATGTTAAATATACAATCCTTTAGTTTTCTTTAGTAATAATTTAAGCTGGCAAAGCGCATTCGATGTACCACTTATTCATAAATTTATTTTAAAGGACCTTACCGAAAACCTACAACTTCTCTACCACCAAGTTTAACAGTTAGATGTCAAAGTGTGGACAGCGTTACCTTCATGAGAAGCTCAAATCAGGGCTTGCAACTTGTAGTCCTTGTACCGCAAGAGGAAGACTTCGAACGTGCAGTAAGCTCGCATTAATTGTGATTAGCAGTAGTTTAAACTTAGTTTAGAAACTAAAACTAAGAACAGTGCCATCCTAACTTTAAGGCATCTCACAAATTCACACGAGATTATCTGCGAGATTTAAAATAGTATGAGGACGTTGTGCTACTCGGCGCCCGCTTTCCTTCACCCTCACTCTTGAAACTGTAGCACCTGGATACGAAGACATGTTGTCTTAAGGCTAGCTTATTATGGATTATCATAGTGTGTACCTATAAGTTACTGTGGTAATTTTCACATAATCTGTGTACAAATTTCGAGTTAAAAATATTTTATCAACAGGTAACATTTACAATACTGGAAAGTACTGATACAATCGGTCAATTGAATACAACGCCGTCTAGGAACTACACATTGTGGACGACCCTATTGGATAAAGATGGCAGTCCAATGCTCTGGTTGCGTGGTCCAGATGTATATGTGTGGACAAGTCCAGCGCATGTTAAATACGATGTTAAAACTGAAATGTTGCTACGTCACTACAAGAATGGCACCCGACATATACCAGCCGAGTTCACTTGGAATGCTATTGATGGTAATATTTATATACATACTTTTCATGAAAATAAAACCTTCAAGCCCTACTCCGAATCGCTAAAAGGTACCCTTAGTGTGGATCTTTCACAAATCAAAATCAATTTTAAAAATCGAATCTTTAAAATACTTGTTGAAGTTGTTTTTAAAGCTTTTTCTTCTTTTCCAATTTGCGAATTCCAAATTCAAAAACCTACATCATAAAACTAAAAGCCATCAATTAAAATAAATGTAATTTTTATTATTTTCAGAATCTGATTCTTGCTTTTACGTTGTGAACAAATGCAACAAGGATACTCAAGGAGATTTCTTCTCGGACAGTATACCGGTAAATATAACTACATACTAATCTAACTAATATTATAAATGCGAATGTTTAGATGGATCGATGTTTGTTTGAAGGTATCTCCAGTACGCTGATCCATCGGATCTCGATGAAACTTGGCTTAAATAAAGAACATAGGCTGAAAGAACACATAGCATATTTTTTATAATTTTTTTTAAATACCGTGCGGACGGAGTCGCGGGCTACAGTTAGTTATTTATAAATCAAACATCACAGCCTCGTTGAGTTTGGGCTCGTTGGAATCGTCTTGACGAATAGTTTTAATTTTTAGTTTTTCTAAACTAACAAGAACAAAATAACAGCTTGTTTTTAAAAACTTTCTTTTTTTCTTTTAATTATTAAAGCCGAAGTTTACTAGTTGTTTGATAATTTCGTATAGTCCGGTACTAGTACGAAAGTTAGCTAAAGCGAAGTTTTGAGGCGCATGTTTGTGCTCACTACAGTCCAACCTCTTTTCAGCCAGACGGCAACAGGTCTGTGTTGATAGAGAGGCTGCCACTGGACGATGTGTGCGTGTTCATGCTGACCGGCAAATACGGGCAGACGCTTGTCAAGTACCGCACGCCGCAATGCTACGACATACGAGGCTGCGTACCATGTAGGTTCTTTACGATTTACAAATATTTTTTTATCAAGGATTCAAGTAAAGTAATGCATGTTGGCCGGTCCGCTGTGTCTCCACAACTACCAATAACCACGGAACTAGACTAAGATGATCACTTGGATAATCATTCCAAAGGGTTTCCTTTTTGGGGCATTAATATTTAGTTTATAAGCTTGATAAATATGATGTTTGTAAAGCTAATGATATTGATTCTTAGTACCAGAGCAGTTCAGCAACGTGTCTATGAAGGTGACAGAGGTGTACGGCAAATGGCGCGTGCGCGTGAGTTGGAAGCGACCGCGCGTCACGCCAATTCAATACAATGCGTCGTTGTACGCTGACACTACGTATAATGTCATAGTGCCGGGAGTAAGTATTAGTTACTCTTGTATATGAATTACCAAAAATAAATATTTATGTTTTTTGTTCTAATGAGCAAAGGTCAGCTCAGATTCAGCTACGGACTTTTTCACGCAAAAGCCGAATTTGATTACTAAAAAGTTTAGATTGAAAACTTCATAACTTCACGTTTATTATATGAATATTTTTATGTTTTTTTATTTATAATACAGAATGCTACCGAAGTAATATTTGAGAATGTATCTGGAGAGGGCAAGTACACCGTGAGCCTGGCAGCGACCACAGCGGGCGGCACGGCACGCACAAGCCGCACGGGATATTTCCCTAGTACGTACAATAATACACCAGAAGACTAGTACTCGAACAAATAATAATAAACTATTTGCTCGACCAACTGCTTAATGTTTTCGTGTTCTGGTCACGAACATTTAAACTGCAATTACTTCTGTTTCTCTCTCTCTCTCTCTCTCTCTATGTCGCTTCTTCATTTCTGGGGGTCGCAACCTAAAACCTTTTCCGATGTTTCTCTACTCTGTGCGGTCATTTAGTGAATGGCTTTATGCACTAAGCACTTTATTGTTTCTAGTCACTTTCAAATACTGGAATCTAATAAAAACAATCTATGTATTTCGCAGTACTTGAGAAAATCAGCAACTTGTCCATGGAAATCGGTGAAGCAAAAGGCGGCGGCTGGCGCGTGCGCATGCGCTGGGCCCGGCCGCGCTCCACACCGATACAGTACAACGCCACGCTTTACGCAGATGCTGTATATAACATGGTTCTTCCAGGGGTGAATATTATTTTTAACTAGTAACATACCATAAAAGTTAGGTATGGTTTAGTTATGTTGCAGAACATTTTCTTACTTCCATTATAGAATTACACTGAAGTAGTATTTGACGACGTATACGGTGAGGGTCTATTCAACGTGAGTCTGATGTCCACCACGACGGTTGGCACGGCGTACACAAGCAGCGAGGGCTATTTCCCAAGTGAGTTTCAATTCTTAACTAATAATACAAGAATCAATGTTCAGTGAAGCTTCTTTCACTGCTGTGATCTTCATTAAAGAGTCATTCCACTATAGAGGTTCCTAATCTTTTTTCCCATATATTATAGTGTTATTAGCTACATTTATTCTATAACTTTTGAACCCCACACTTTATTTCCCGCTATTACACTCAGGTCAGGTCTGTTCCAAGAACACAGAAGGTCCACCAGGATTTCAAGGACTTTAGGAATCTGATCTAGCGGAAGATTTCCTTATTAGGAAGATACGAAGTCATTATTTTTTGTGTTAGGTGAAAAGTCAAGCAATATGACTGTGAAGGAGTCAGAAGATGAGAACGGTGGCTGGAGAGTATGGGCGAGTTGGCCGCGCCCACCTGCACAACCAATACAGTATAACGCTACATTATACGCTGACACTGTCTACACCGTTAACTTACCAGGGGTGAGTTACTTCTTAAATTGGTCGTCTTATAATCAAATTCATTTTCTCACGGTTGGTGCAATGCTAGGATCAACAGTGGATGGATTGAGCGAAAATATTTATGAAGAATAACTGATCTTTGATCAACGATTTTCTTTTCACGTGGAATGTCTTTTCATCGTATTGCACCGAAGTCCAAACTTGACTCTAGATGCAATTTTATTATTAGGATATTATGCGTTTCAGAACTCAACTGAAGTTACATTTGATGAGATATATAGCGAGGGTTCATACAACGTGACGTTGGTATCGATCACATCTTCAGGCGAACAGCTTTATGCCAGCCATCAGGGAAACTTGCCACGTAAGTTATTTATGATATGCAATAAGGAAAAGTAAAGTCACTTGAAAACATAAACTCACTTGCGAAAACCATTTTCCATCCTGACATTGAAGACAACGTGTACTACAATGTTCTAGTTATATTTGTAAAAAAATACATAAACAATCAAATTAATACTAAAGTACCGTTGCTTTCAGGGTTGACACAAATACATAAGTTAATAGCAAAAATATTTATTTACGTTTTTTGTTAGGGCTGTCTCACACGTTGAGCGTGGGGCTGCTGGTGGGCGCGGCGTGGCTGACGGCTCTCGTGTTCGTCATAGCGGTTTCTATGCTCGTCTACCTCAAGAAAAAAAGCTCAGAGAAAGACAAATTTGAATACTTTCAGGTTAATTGTATACCATTAAATACATATATTAATGAAAAGTTGGTTATTGGGTCTCGGAAGTATACAAAATGAAATGACAGACTATTTATTAAACGAATAAATTCATTCGATCTACTTTTTTCCATTTATTTATCTTTGTTATCAAGCACACTTTCCCTCACAAAGAAGTATGGTAGCGCATTTGTTTCTTTCATTGGATAATAGGCTTATAATCGGGTAGGCTTCGAGAGTACGTGCAGTAAACACCTCCTCACTGAGAGTCTCGAAGCCTAGATAGAATGCTAGATAGAAGCCTAGATAGCTGATGATGATTAGATAATAAAAAAATGTAACACTTAATTATTAAAAAGAAAAGAAAAACTGAAAGTAAAATGTGACTTAGGGTCTGAAAGACAAGCTGTACAAGGAGAGTGCGCTAGAGGCGATGTCGGAGCCGGTAGTGTCTGAGGATCGGTGGGAGGTGTCGGCGTCGCGGCTGGCGCTGCATGAGCTTGTGGGCGAAGGCGCCTTTGGCCGCGTGTGCCGCGCGACCCTTGCGCCAGCCACCGAAGTCGCTGTCAAGATGCTCAAGGGTATACGTAGTAAACGTTACACAAATTCAAATTCCCTTAGCAATAAAAATATCTTTAAAGAGAAAATAATGTAAACATAAGACAACACAAAACTGGTAGTAAAAGTATAGACCTTCCTTCTAGTTATTAGTAAACATGTTATAGGAAAGAGTACTTGTTTATGAAGTCGTCATTTGACAGTTGATATACGTTGATTAGAATTCCCGACCGCGGACGAGGTGCGATCGTTTCGCGCGGAAATGGAACTGATGAAAAGCGTTGGGTCGCACCCTCACATCGTCAGCCTGCTGGGCTGCTGCAGCGGCCGCCGACCACTCATCGTTGTGGAGTACTGCAGCCGCGGAGACCTGCTTACATTTCTAAGGTGCCCTCACCTTGAGTTAAATGCTATTCGAATAAAACGATATCAAATGTCCGATTCGAAGAAAACGATTCCAATTTTTAAACGCGTACAATTTCAGGAACTCCTGGGACGTAATGATAACCAAACGCAACGCGAGATACTACAACACCAAAGACAATTTAGAATATGGAATGAGTTTGTTCAAAATAGACGAACAGGAGCAAAGCAAAGCCATCGTCAACAAGCTGTACGATTTGCAGGACGTTTGCGACGAGCTCACATTCCTCGATCTTCTTTCCTTCTGTCGACAAATCGCAATGGGTATGGAGTTTCTCGCCTCAAATAGAGTTGTCCACAGAGATCTAGCAGCGAGAAATGTTCTGGTAACCAGCGAAAAGACACTGAAGGTTGCAGATTTCGGTCTATCGCGTGACGTCTACCAAGAGAACCTGTACAAGCAAAAGGGGAATGGGAAGTTGCCTGTAAAGTGGATGGCATTGGAATCTTTGACACATCGAATATTTACTACTCATAGTGATGTGTAAGTACCCATTTTACCCCAGTAAGCTTAAACCAGTACTCCACGTCTCTATTGAACATACACAAAAGTACTAAATGCTTGTTATATGTGCAGATGGTCGTTCGGCGTGGTGATGTGGGAGGTGGTGTCGGTGGGTGGCGCGCCGTACCCCGCGGTGGCGGCCGCGCGCCTTCCGCGCCTATTGCGCACCGGCTACCGCATGCCACGCCCTGCCAACTGCACACCACAACTGTATGGGCTAACATCACTTACAATTATTGAATACAAATGTTTAATGATATAAGCTATATGTTAATATGTTCTTATCCGGCTCGAAGGTTCACTTTCTAAAACTAGACTGTATTTTAAAAGTTTCACAGACTAAAATTTTGTTGCTGAACAGTTTGTTTTTCGGCAAAAGCCTGATTTACAGGTTTTTATTTTATTCTTTTCGTTACGAATTAGTTCATGGTTCGTCGTCTAAATTCTATTTGGACCATTTTTATAGAATTTTATTTTGCGGTTTTATGGTTTTAAAATGCGATTGAGCGTTTGTTCAGTTACGAGGTGATGATGAGCTGTTGGCGCGTGCGGCCGAACGAGCGGCCGACGTTTGCGCAGCTGCGGGCGCGGCTGGACGCGCTGCTCTCCGCCGCCGCCTCGGACCACTACCTCGTACTGGACGTGCTCACGGACCCGCCTCCTTCGCCCGCGCCCACACCTTCGGCACTTCTCAAGTATATTTCCCATTTAATTCTAAAATTAAAACTAGCCTTATCGTAGCGGTCTTGCATTGTTTGGCTAGAGGAGAATCAACTTCATCGAAATTTTAATGTAAGATTACAAAAAAGAACGTATCAAGATTATATATTAATTGCAGTGGCAAGGAGAAACTGCAGCGAGTTCATAACTACGAGCGAACGAGCGCACTCAGCAATCACTATACCTCAACGCCCGTCACGCAGACCGCGTGACATGCGATGGAATACCGCGAGATGTTCTATGACCGCTACGTGACACCGCGAGATGCTGCGTGACACTGTGTAATGTTCCGTGACACCGCGGGATGCCACGCCCTGAAGCATTGTAACATACTTGTACAGTAATTGTAAAATTAAATATAATTAGAACCTTCAATCATCGTTTTATTTTGTCATTTGGTAAATAGGTATAAAAATAAAAGGACATCAATTTATATATTAATTCAATATATTATACAATTGATATATCTTAGCGCTAAATATAAAAATATTCAATATTCAAACACCTGTTGTCGTACCAGTTCCGACTTACCAAACATTTATGTAATGTTACACACAACTCACATACATATGGCCAAATGTATATAAAACAATTAAAATTGTTAGAAACAAATTAGAAAATATCCACTGTTAAAAATATCCCAGACATTAAAAAAAAGACGTCCCAAATAAGCAAAGTTTTACAGCTCCAGTGACACACAGTTCAATTTCATACGAATTGTTATATATAACGTGTTGAAGGAGGAAGGTAAGATCACCTTTATTGCGTTTTCTAAAGTCCTGTCTCTTCGTATAAAATCTATCTGCTGTAAAATGATTGGACGCCTAAATTATTAATGACAACTCAAGGGTTTCTGTCTAAATATTAAAGAACACACAAATCTAAATAACAATGGAAAATATAAAATTGTGTTCCTTTCTAATATCTATCTACTAATTGTAAGATTAACCTTTACACAAAGAATAACAAAACACTAAAATATCTTTAATATAATATCACACTATCTTAAAATACAGCATTGCGTGTGTACATAACCTAATAAGCCTTCGTAAGTAGCGTTGCCAGGCGTCCGGTTAAAGCCGGACATAGTTAGGCTTTTTGATTGCGTGTCCGGCCAAAATAAACGGTGTCCGGGTTGTCTGGCATTTGTTAGGATTTTTACATTTCGCAAACGAGTGCCCGAGCGCCGGCGACGAGAGTCGACTAACGGTCGTGTCCGGCCTTTCTACCCAAATGTCCGGCCAAACTGGCTGGTCTGTCCGGCTATTAGGTTTGGCAACCTGGCAACTTTATTCGTAAGTAATGCTAGCTTTACCTTGTAGTTATATTTATTTTATCGTTGGTTTCCACTGCCGAAACAAATGTCAAAAAACATATTGTCATCTCTATTATTATTCTTTAACAAATAGAGATAACAATAGTTTTTTGTATGAGTGTTTCGGTAGAGAAAAATAACGATTTAATACAATTATTGTACACTATTTAAGATACTAAACCTCCCAAGTAATATTGGCAACAGGAGGCAGCCGGCCGTAAAACATAAGCCAATACTTTAAAGTTTATTAAATCCTATGTGCTGACCTCACGTGAATGGGAAAAGACCAGGGAAAAAATGATTTAAGATACTAAACGCGGGCATTAACATGGTGTCCGTTGATACGATTTACATCAGGGATCCCCAAACTATTTCGGACAAGTGACCCCTTTTCCAAAATGAACTGTTACCTTAGACCCCATAGTCAAATTACCTACTTTTAAGATCAATTTTTTTTATTCTGACTTAGGTCAAAAAGAAGACAGAGTGAGAATTAACAATGCTTTAAGTAAGATATCGACCCCAAGGGGTTGATATCGACCACTTTGGGAATCTCTGATTTACATCATCGCATGCCCGTGACGTCATAGGTCATGTGTTATTGTACACGTGTAGTAATAGTAGTCTTAGGCCTCGTACAAACGAGCAGCACTTTGCTGTCGGCAAAGGCAAATGCAGCTTTCGCCATTGGTCGCTTTTTGCCGATGACAAGTGGCCAGCAAAAGCCGACCAATGGCGACAGCTTATATGCTCGTATGTTTGACGCCTTATTTGAAAGATACCTTCTTATCAACTTAATTGTAACATCGCAATTGGATAAACATTAAAAAGTTTATTTATTTCGCAGATACTTTTTATTACATGTTCTTGTAATACGAACTGACTTTAATATGTGTAATCTTTCATTTATTTTAAATTTTGATATAAAAAACATTATTGTGTACTGAAATTTCACATAAATGGCAAGAATACTAGTAAAAAATATATACAAAATATACTAAACATATATCGCTTTAATTATAACACATAATATTCTATGTGAATTTAAAAACTCCAATACGAGATATTGAAGTTTTTTTTATGTAAAAAGAGTTTAGGCTGATTTTTTAGTATTTAAACAGTATACGCCTTGGAAAAAGACGAAAAACCATTGAATATAATATGTTATCAATTAAAAATCTTAATATTAATTCTTGTATTTCACAAGCGATATAAAAGTGCTTATTACCTTACTCATAGAAACCTTACGGATCTTAATAATGAAAATAAAATAAAAGAGATCTATTTTACAAGAAACTAGAAAAAAAAGCTACACTACTTCAGAATATAAAAAAAAAAGAAATTCAAAATCAGCTAATGATTTCAAAAAAAATTACAGCAGATTTTTTTTTGCTTATCTGACCCAGAATTTATGTTTATATCTATCGTAAGCTTAAAATAATTGCATCCTACATTTTACTTAACTACATATATTATTAACATAATAGTAAAAAAACCGGAAGAATTGAAATTTTTAAAATAGTAAATGACTTTTAACTAGTAACACTAAATATAAAATGGCGGCAACCTGTCAATGTCAAATGAAGCGCCAAAAATGTTCTTTGAAATAAAGTTTTGTTATCAGAAAACATAATTTGCATATTTATATAATGCAAGATTTTTTATATATAAATATACCAATGACCTGTGCAATATTATCGTAATATATATAATAGCTTATTTTATATGTTATTTTTTTTTATATTACACGATGGCAAACGAGCAAGCGGCTAATTGAATTCGCCGAAATGGCGAAGGCGACCGCTGCCCATAGACATTCGCAATTGCAGATGCATTGCCTACCCCCAATCGACCAAGGAGACGCACAAAAAGAGAATATTTAACCTTCCTATGCCTATTCCTGAATATCTCCTCCATCAAATCCACTTCTCCTTCCCATCCTTTCCTAATAAGAAAAGGGTGGGAAGGGAAAGAGGACTAAAGGCCTCCGGCACCAAATATTTACACACAAACTACGGAAAGTCTTAATATCTTCGATGTGTTAAATATTTTATATCTTTCATTTATAATGAGAGAAAACCTTATAATATTTTATTGATTAATATGTTTATGACTTTATATTCAAGATTAAGGACCATTTCCACTAAATAAACACCACTGGACTGATGTTAGAAAATATTTAAAGTAAAAACAATTTCTTTTGCCACAATTTTAATCTGCGACTAAATATAAAATTAGAGATACTAACTTTTATTAAAAAAAATCTTTGATCAGTGGAAATGGTTTTTAATCTTGATGTTTTTTTAAATACACAAGTACATATTTAAATATTTATATAACTAACTTAATAAAGAGCTTAATAATTTTTCATTAATACAACGTTTTATATCCCTGCGTTTCTTCAATATTAATGTACAATTTTAATATTAATATCTAGGTTTTACATTAATTCAAATTAATTCAGTTATTTCAAAAAAATGTAGATTTAAATTAATTAATAATAACTGAATATGTTTTTTTTTAATATACATAATTATGTTAAAGTTAATTTTATATGAGTATTTATAATTTAAAAAGTAAATAAATAGCCAAATTTAGAAATTTAAAAATAAATAAAAATTAAAACGAGAATATTTTTTCCCATAAAAATATTAGCCAAATTATTTACTGGATTTTTAAGAAAGTTTAAAAGTGACTTAATTTAAAAAAAATATTTAAATTTACAATTTATTAAATAAAATATGTATATATTAATGCAATTATTGAAGCAAAGCTTAAAAATAAAATTTAAATAACAAATTTCAATAGATATAAGTATTAATAATACTTAAATATCATAAGTAGTTACAGAATTAAGTATTATAAACGAAATTTATTAAAAAAAAACCATTTGTATGATAAATTCAAGTTAACGCCGATATTTATCAGAAAAAAAAAATCATCAAATCTTCGATTATTTGAATTTCCTTTTAAAAATTCATCACTGGGATCAATTAAATGGTGATGATGAAAAAAATTAAATACACATCTTTAGTATTATTTTTTGAGTAAGGAATGCATAAGGTAGTAATCAGAGAAGACAATTTTCCTGTATCATGAGTTCCCCGTGTGCGATGTGTTGCATACTATGTGTTGGTCAGTCAATGGGCGGCGGCTGCGCTGGAATGCTGGCCGGTGGCGCGGTCAAGTAGCCAGCAGCGTGCGGCGCTGGAATTATATTGATAAATTGTTATATAATACAATTTACAAAGCAATATTATATTATAAAACAGCATTATTACTACGACCCACTTATACCGGATTCCAATCAAAAGCCTAAAGCTTAAATCACATAGAAATCTCGCGTTACGTCTGATGACTTTCCATTCCGATAGCCTAATTTTTGTCCTCTTACTCTCCCCGGTATTTTCTTATAAGGAAATTAATGAGAGGAAGAAGTAGATTTAACTCAGGGAATAGGATATTTCCTCTTCCTATGCGTCCCCTCCGTGTTTATTGGTAAGCAGCGGTCGCTTCGCTATGTCATCGAATTCAGATGACCGCATGCTTGTATAAAAATAAAAAAATCCCATATATTTCTGGCAAAACATCTTTTCTCGCATTATCTATCAATTGTTGCGGGAACCGGATGAATATTTACGCTATGATATATTTTTCACTATTAATTTAAAATAAAAAACAACAACTTAAATGCGAATAATATGTAAAAACAAAACTTCAAAACTGAATTAATGTTGAAAAGAAAAATATTTTATAAAAATGTCCAAAAAGGGCTGAAGGAAAAAGGTTGGATGCAATCCACTTTATCAAACATTCAAAAAACAACAGAAAAAGTAAAATTTGACTTGTGTCTGTTAATTTATGTTTATTTTTACCAGATATTGATATATTTACCAGATATAGCATGTGCGTGTGGCACTGAGGATATGAAGAGGTCGTGTCTCTGCGCAGCGTACTGTTCCCAGACGCGGCTGCGCGCGAGCAGAGCGCGCACTCTGTCCCCGTGCGCAGCTGAGCGCGCCATACCCTTCAGCGCACCAACCAGCTGCGCAGCCGCCTGACCCTCCAGCCTCGACTCCAGTGCCAACAACAGCTCCGATATCAACTCGCATTCCAATGCCTGCATATATATTATAATCCTTACTAATATTATAAATGCGAAAGTAACTCTGTCTGTCTGTCTGTCTGTCTCGCTTTCACGCCAAAACTACTGAACCGATTTAAATGAAATTTGGTACACAGACTAGAGCCTGAGGAAGGACATAGGCTACATTTTAACGCGAAAAAGGGGTTGTAAGGGGTTGAAAGTGGGAGTGAAAGTTAGGCTGGTTTTACAGTCACGCCGCTAGACGCGCCGTTGGACAGCGCGCTGTTGGACAGCGCGCGTTTGAACAGCGGTGCACCAAAAACGACATTAGTACGGCGCGTTTCGCTGCTGTGAGACAGTCGTGTACAAACAGATACAAAATGAACGGCAATGCGGTTAGAGTACTGGCTATTTACTTTTTATGGAAAAAAAGGCAACAAAAACGTCGAAGAACAGTAGGTGTTGATCCTTATAACGCTACAAGGTTACTGAGAGGCGAACACGTAACATCTTTCTCTGATTTACGAGAAAATAGTTATAAATTTTATAAATATTTTCGCCTATCAACCAGCAGTTTCGACGAATTACTGTGCAAGTTAGAGTTTTCTTTACGAAGATCCAGCATACGTCGCATCCCCATAGCTCCAGTGGAAAAATTCATCGGCCGGGTCCCATAAACATCTTCTAATTCGCACTTCGTCAATTACTCGACCCGTATCGATGTGATTCATTTTGTACACAACAGTACCTAACGGCACGTCTCAACGGCGTGAGACTAAAACGCACAATGGCCGTAGAAGCGCACGAGCGGCGCGCGCTTCGACCGCGCCGCGCGAATAGGACGCGTTCAACGAACGGCGCTGCTCAAGCGCGCGAATTTGAAACGCTACTAATACCCCAATACATATCCGAGCGCGCGCGCTCCGACGGCGCTGCCGAAACGCGTGACTGTAAAACCAGCCTTAGTATGGAAGTATCGCCTACTATCGTCTACCAACCTACATTTGGCACGGTCCTGGCACACCTCTGTCTATGTCTACATCCATACATCAACGCATAGCACGTCGGTTAAGTAAAATAATAAGCCTTAATAAATGCTAAACGAAAACAGTATTTCACGGGGACGAAGTCGCGGGCACAGCTAGTTAATATATATAAATTAAAACACTACAATACCGACTTTGCTATTGCCTAAAGCAAAGGTTCCCAATGGGGTCGATATTGAACTTAAAGCCTTGGCAATTCTCACTCTGTCTTCTATTGACCTAAGTCAGAACGTTAAATAATAATAATAACAATAATTAATCTTAAAAGTAGATAATTTGGCCATTGGGGGTCTGAGGTAACGGTTCATTTTGGAAAAGGGGGTCACTTGTTCAAAATAGTTTGGGGATCCCTGGCACAAAGCGTCATTAAATTACAGACAAAACAGTTATATTGTGGGTGCAATTGCAAACTTTAACAAAATCTGTAAGCAAGACGATTTCGATCCATTCATGACGAGTGTATCCTCGGCACTAAAGTGCTTGACTCTCGACTTCTTTTAATAAAATGTACATGTGAACTGTTGCTGTTAATATTTATGTATATATAATAACATAGTGTACATTTTCAAATATTATTTTAGTTTAATAGTTGCAGTATTTTTTTGTTTGCTCATCTCAGCTATAAATTGCTATAAGTGAAGACTTGTTATTGGTTTTCAGTCATCCAGTTTAGAGTTATTTAGATTAATATAGCTGTAAATTTTCCATGTTATAAATTAAATAAATAATCTAACAGTCAGAAGGTAAAGGGAAAAACACATCAGCAAAATCTTTTAATGACTATCGTTCAGAAATTAATCTTATATCTCACAATAATCAAAATTACATCTTACATAATAATAATAAAATTTCATTTTATTATTATTACACGTTCAATGCTCATTGCGAGTGCACATGAGCATATGAAAATAATAGTGACATGAATGTCTTAGTACTAAAAAACACTGCTCAAATCCTAGAAATCTAGAATTAAAAATCCAGATACTAAATAAAAAAAGCGGTTCGAAACTACTTTAAATTAGGTTATTTAAAAGTATTTATTTTACCTGCAATACTAGTTTGTCAGTATTGGGATTGGTGTTGTTGAATATAGCTGCGAGAGCCTCACAGGTGGTGCCAACAACTTCGCGACACGTTTTCACCGCAGTCTTCAGACCCGACATCACCTCAGTCTGTGTCAGCGCCGCCACACAAGACTGTACACACATGGAATAGTAAGTTACCACTGTCAAAAACCCTTAAAGCAGATTAAAAGGGATGACTAGACTAGATTTTTTTCTACACCGGAGATCCCGTTCACAATGACTGAGAATAGAGAAACTGAAATAATTTATTCATTATTTGCATTAGTTCTAAACTAAATTGACATTTTTAATGTTATGTTTGAAGTGTTCATAAAAAAGCGGTTTTAGAGGAACAAAGGGCCATAGTGGGCAATAGTGGGCAGTAGTGGGCAATAGTGACCAGCAGTGGGCACTACAGACCTGGGTGTCTGCGAGTGCGGCAAGTACGGGTACAGCGTGTTTGGGACATGAGGGCAACAGACGAGCTAGACGTGGCAGCTCGCCCAACTGCGCGCACACCTCGCCCAGCGCCGGCTTAGCGCGCAGCAGCGCCGCCAGCGCACGTGCACATGTCTCTCCCCTGCTACCCTGCACACATACAATGAAATTGTTGCACTCAGAAACATTGGGCCATCACTAAGGGAGCATCTTTTAAAAACAAAAAAGGTCAAAAAATTTACTTCCAGTTCAACTTTCACGCCGATAAATAATATAGATGTAAATATACTTTAAAGTAGGAAAAAAAAAAATAGAATATATCATTCACTAATATAGGAAACGGCTAAAACACTCGCGTACATTTGTCCGGTGTCGGAACCGACTAGTTCTGTCGGTGAGCTACGGGCCGCGTCCGATAAATAATACCAGTCCCACTCACCCTGATGAAGTGACCCCGATGGGCTCGAAACTAGTCGGTGCCGACACCGGACAAATGTACGGAGAGTTTTAGCCTTTTCCTATATTAGTTAATGATCATGTCTCACGAAAATTTAATTAGAATATATCTTACATCGGAGGCGTCCTTATTGAGTGAAGTCAAGGTTTCAGTGAGCAACTCCTGCAGGAACTTCTTGGGGCTGCGCAGGCTCCAGTGTGGGTTCTGCAGGTACAGCTTGAGGTACACACCGCCCACCACCACCTCGCCCGCCGGCGCCCACACCTCCTCGCCATTAGCTACACGCTCTAGTGTCTCCCGGTCCTCGAATAATACATTCGGGTCCCGTAACTGATTAGCTAGATGTCTGAAAATAAGTTATTTTTCCTAAAATTAAAGTAATGTAAAGATAAGTTGGCGAGGCTTTTCAATTCGGAATATTGGGTTAAGAGTTGTAAGCTAAACAGGCAGTTTTTACGATTCGTGTGATGACTGTGGTTCCGGAGGCCTAATTTTAGTCATGTTTCCTTTCCCACCCTTTTCTTATTAGGAAAGAATGGGAAGGGAAAGTGGACTTGGCGGAAGAGGGGACGCATAAGAAGAAATATCCTCTTTCTGTCCGTCCCCTTCATCGTTGATTAAAGGTAGGCAGCGCATCTGCATTTGCGGATGTCTATAGGCAACGGTCGACTCTCTATTTCGGCAAATTCAGGTGGCCGTTTGCTCGTTTGCCACCATTTCATATAAAAAATATACCGATGACATACCTGTCTCGAAGATGGGCTATATGAGCCTGCACGTTACGTCGGGCGTCGTCAGACCAAACAAGCTCGGGGTGTTCATGGCTGCCATCAAATGCCTGCAGTGCGCCCGCGCACGACTCCCGCATCGCATCCGCAAACACGCCCGGCATGTAGCGGCATATTGTTAGCCGCACCTGAGAAAAAAACACCCAACTTATTATAACACTCCTATGACACTTAGGGAAGCAATATGAATCTAATAACACATTACCCGTCGACATCGATTCAATTTATAACTCGCCTGTCGGAATTTTATGTTTTACAAAAAAATATATGACTAGTGTTTCTTTGTACTATATGTGAGTGATGTATCGTTGTTATATTTCTACTTTACCTTAGGCCCATGCAATTTGTCTGCCATCATGCGCGACAGCAGCTCCGCAGCGGACTCTCGCATTTCTGGTACTTTGCTATTGCAAAACAAATCTAATAGATAGATTACCGCACCTGCACAGGAAATATATTCATTATTACGATGAAATTTGTTTTATAAATTTTGGTACGAGCAAACTCTGTATATTGGTCCTTCGAGCCGGAAATAATACTTTTGTGTTATAAAATAGATCCCACAACAGATAGACCGTTGAAATACTACGACCACACAGAAGACAGGCGTGAAGTGGAAGTAATTCCGCATAGTCTGAGGAGTGTGCGTGTCGAAGTCCTAATTTTAGTCCACGTACCCTTTTCTTATAAGGAAATGATGAGGAGAGGAAGTTGATTTGGCAAAGGAGGGGACGCATAGGTAGGTCAATTAGCAGCGGTCGTTTTGCTATTTCGGCGAATTCAGGTTCGTTTGCCACGTAATAATAATGAAACTTACCTTTAGCTAATGCTTCTCTAACAATCGCAGTACTGGCTAACAACGCAGCTAGTGTAGGTAATGCATTAACCGGTGGCACCCTGTCAGCCAGCAACGGCAACAGATGACCCAATACACCGCAAGCTGCAACATCTTCTACACACTCGCGGACTCCGCTAGCCGCGAGAGCAGCGCCCAGTGCAGCCTCACGGAGATTGCTCCATGCTCGACCAGATATCAGTCCGAATATAAGACCAAATGAACCGATACATTGGATTTCAACACCTGTGGATAAATTTAACTTTTATATCGAGATTAGCTGTCGCCCGCGACTCCGTCCGCGCGCAGTTAAAAAAACTTAATAGGGGTATAAAAAATAGATGTTGGCCGATTCTAAGACCTACTCAATATGCTCACAAAATTTCATGAGAATCGGTGAAGCCGTTTCGGAAGAGTACGGGAACAAACATTGTGACACGAGAATTTTATATATAAGATAAAAAAATAAGAAATTAACTTAATGAAAGATTTTATGAAATTCCTTATAACGTAAAGTATATCGAAGTGAACTTAAAATGTTATAGTCTTACCAGGATTCTTGATAAGGACATTAGCCAAGGCGTTGAGCGCTAGTGTGATATGACATACTCTTTCATCTGTCATATCGTTTTGAGTTTCCTCTTTTATGAAATTCAATAAATCTATAACAAATTGTTGAGGATTCTGAAAAAAAAATAGTAAAAATTAATTTAAAGTTACTCTTTAATATAAATAACTAATTACGATGAAGTTGTAAATGACAAGTCTACAAGATTACATTGTATCTATCAAAATTTATGTATTAACTAGCTTTTGTCCGCGACTCTGTTCGCGCGGAATTAAAAAAATCTTTATAAGTAGCCTATGTGTTCTTCTAGATTATGTTCTACATCTATGCATCTTTTCAGCCGTACCGGAGATACCTTCAAACAAACATCCATCCATCCATCCATGTAAACATTCGCATTTATAATATTAATAAGATTTTAGCTTCATACCGTAGTAAGCTGCTTTAAACATCAATTAAAGTGAACGAATCGATTCGTACTTCAAACATATGTGAATCAAATTCAGTTGTTACAATATTTCCATGTATTTCCTTCGACCTTTTTGTAACATCCTTATTGTTTAAAAAAGAAAAAGAGTTCACAAACGCAACATTTTAACAACGTTCCATTGATATGATTAAAATAATATGTAATTTGAAAAAAGATAAGCAAATATACAGTCACATTGAACTTTGATGAATTATCAAATGTGACCTATTAAAATGCCTCACCTATAACTTCGTTTAAACCCTAGGTTTACTATTTATTTACCTCAATAGGATAGTCAGGTTGTTCATTGTATATATCTAGGTAGACTCCGCCTACAGGCAGCAGACCCTCGTGCGCGGAGTACGTGAAGGCAGGGTCCAGGAGTGGTGCATCATCATCAAGCGCTCGCCATCCTCGCAACGACTCGCGTAGTTCAGCTCGTGTGCTGTTGTCCCACACGAGGTACGGCGTACGCCAGTTTGATGTCAATGTTTTTAATAACTGCAACAATGTTAGAATTAATTAAAACTAGTTTTTCACGCGACTCCGTCCGCGCGGAATAAAAAAAATGCACACAAGAAAAAAAGTTTCTATGTCTCCTAGTTCTAAGCTATCTCCCCATCAATTTTCAGCTAAATCAGTTCGACCGATCTTGAGTTATAAATAGTGTAATTAATACGACTTTCTTTTATATATATACTAGCCTTTACCCGCGACTCCGTCCGCGCGGAATAAAAAATAGAAAACGGGGTAAAAATTATCCTATGTCCGTTTCCTGGTTCTAAGCTACCTGCCCACCAATTTTCAGTCAAATCGATTCAGCCGTTCTTGAGTTATAAATAGTGTAACAAACACGACTTTCTTTTATATATATATATATATATATATATATATATATATATATATATATATATATAGATTACGTTCAAAAGAAACGGAAGCAATCAAGCAAATTGTGGTAAAAATCCCGTTTCTTTCCCAATTAGTAATTTATATTTATCAATAAATTAAATACTAATTAGTAAATAAATTAAACTAAACGCTATAAAGTTAATAAAGAAACAGAGTTTAACTTTGTTAAATGTGTAATTACCTCATGCCTGTCGGGCTGTGAGAGACGTGCACAGAGGTAAGGTGTGAGCAGTGTGTGCAGAGCGCTGCGCACGCGCACGTCCTCGGGCGCGGCGTCCTCGTGCGGCCCGTACAGCGCGCTCAGCGCAGCCGCGCACTGCACCGCCAGTTGATTCGCCTCCACCTGTATATTGTAATTTTATTACGTTAACACGCACAAAAATTATACCTTTTCAATATTGGTTAATTATAAACTTAATAGAGGCACTTTTTGAAGCTCAATAAACAAACTACAAACACAATCTTATAAACTATTATTTAGATCTTAGTGGGAAAAATCTAACCATTAAATTACTGCAAGCGTTTCTCTAAATTACCAAAAATTTAACAGTTTTCTTTTCCAACCATCGTTTATGTCTTATAATGGATGTTAATAACCTGTTTATTCTCTCCTTCAGTGTCGACACCGGACTCGGCGAGGGTGTAGTCGTATTGCAGCGCGAGTGGCAGCAGTGCATGCAGCGCCCCCGCGCGGGCCAGTTGTGCGCGACAGGTCGCCTCAGCACTCAGCGCCGCCACCGCCTCTGCGCCCGCGCACGCCGCCTCGCATAATTGCTGCAACACGATACAAAACATTCTAGAAACTTTTATTTCTCATATAAAATATGGAATTACCGCACTCTTGTTGCTGCAATTATAATTAGAAAAGATTTATTTGTATATCAATTAAATAATTAAACAAACCGGTCGCCTAAGTAGCGGCACGAGGTCGGCAGCTAGCGAAGGCATGTCAGCACAGACGCGGCGGCAGGCGGGGAAGGCTGCGGCCACGGCCAGGCAGCGTGCTGCGTGCGCGCACACCGCCGCCGCCGCGCCACGGGAGTCCCCGCCCAGAATCGCAGAACATCGAGACAACGCGGCTTGCAACACCTGTATATAGTGATTTTAGAACTAATAAAAAAATAATATGTCATAAGGCAACTAATTCAAAATGTATCCTAGCGTATTACTTTAAGAAACTCTACCAATTAACGATACAAACGCGTTCATGTCCACATTTTTTTACCAGCACGTATACGTGTACGTACCTGCAACCCGCCCTCACGACGCAGCTCCTCCGCGTTGAGTGCGGAGCAACGCACCGTGGCGTGCGCGAGCTGGCAGGCGGCGGGCAACAGCGCAGCATCCCGCTCCGCGAACAGCTGCTCCGCCTCCACCTCCAGCCGCGCAGTACGCAGCAGCTGCGGGTAGCCCGCGTACTTGTACGGCGCCAACACTAATAACAAATACAAATTACAGATATAACAAACAAAAAGACAACGGCTTTAAACATCCTTGGATATTTTTACGAACCTTCTGAATATCTCTCAAACAGTATAGTCTGTGTTCGCAGTATGAGCACAATGTTATTCGTGTTAGGTCCATCCCCGGTCCATACATTTCTACTGCATAGAAACTCGTAAGCCTGGTTGACTGCTTCAAATCGATCCTGGAAATAAACACAAGACGTAAGCCCCCATATATTTAGTACATAGAAAAGCTATACAAACTCCATCTTTAAATATTGCACTTACTCGTCCCTCTGGGTTTTTATCTGGATGGTATTGATGCGCAAGACGGTAGTACGCCTTACGTACGGCAGCCTCATCGTGCGCGCCCGACGTCAGCCCCAGAGCTGCGTAAGCTTCGCTAACAGTCATCGAAGGAGCCTTTTTCTCCACCTCGCGACGCCACGCCTCCAGCACATCTTTTAGTAAACGCACCTGAGATAACATGGAAATATATTTGTAGGAAGAGGATCGGCCATAGTTAAAAAGAATGAAGCTACTTTAAACTTTATAATAGTTTTTAGCAAAATCACAGGATTAATGACAGTTAATTAACCATTAAACTAAACTATGTTCCAAAGTAACAATTCAATAAATTAGCCTTAAATAATACCCGGGTATAATTAGTCTAGGGACCAAATTATAGCACCGGAATAATAATTAATTCGTTTCCACAAATTAACTATCCAAGCGTCTAGGTTAAGCAAGCGAAGTATAACTAGTGCACCGAGCCACGCCAGAGCCAAGACTGCCTTTCAAATAATGTTGCACGTCTTTTATAGCGGCAGAGCTAGTAGTGGGGAGAGTGGGGGCATCGAATGACGCAATCGGTGCACGTGTTGTTTACAGTTTCGCTCGGGTGGCGCGCGGGCGCCGACATATTTATTTTCTGGTTGCACAAGCCGGATTAAATTATATAATAGACAATTTGAATGCCGCTTAAAGTAACAATTACTTGGACATAAGTAGAGATGAGAGAGAGAGAGATAATTTAATTTAATTGCGAGTTTCAACTACAGTGACTTGTGTTAATAAATATTGTTGTCTTTGTTTTGTCATAGAGAATGAAAGGGATGATAATATTTATGCAGACCGCAGACATGAACACTATGAACTCACCGGATCAGGTATAGGCCAGTCGGGGAAGCGTTGTGTATCACAGAGATGTCGCAGATAGAACATGTTGCAGAAGAGTTCGTGCTGCAGCTGCGGGTAGCAGACCGCGGGGATAGCGAGGTAGGGGTAGCGAGCCGCCACGTGCGCGCGCAGTCGCGGTGTGAACTCCCCGATGTGAGCTGATACTTTCATTATCAGCATACGTCTGTGATACATCAAGTATACTTCTAAAGATACATCAGTCCATTGAATTAATACTCTGGAGCTAAGTAATTCTAATCCTAAACCATTAATCAAACCGTGATAAAACTTTGTTAGAATGTTATGAAAACCCTATTACGCTTTTCGTGTCCAAATCTTACTGATATTATAAATGCAAAAGTTAAGATGGATGGATGGATGTTTGTTAGAATATATCTCCAGAACGACTAAACGGATCTTGATGAAATTTGGCACAGATGTAAAACATAGTCTGGAAGAACACATAGGTTACTTATTAAGATTTCTGTAACTACCCGCAAACTGAATCGGAGGCGACAGCTAGTCTTACTAGTATTATAAATGCGAAAGTTTAGAATGGATGGATGGATAGATGTTTGTTTGAAGGTATCTACGGAACGGCTCAACGGATCTTGATGAAATTTGGCACAAATGTACAACCTAGCCTGGAAGAACACATTGGCTACTTATAAAGGTTTTTTTAATTCCAGGCAAACGGAGTCGAGGGCGAAAACTAGTAGTTATTAATAAATGATGCTTGGACATGATATAATCTCACTTTTGATCAATCGAAATACATGATCAATTGCAAAAGTGCGATCGAATAATTCTTATAGTAAGATTCATACATAAAAATTACAATAATTTTCAGATCGATCTAGGATAGTATATTCGGTCGCTATTACCTCATCTCGGAGTTCCATATTGCCTCCGGTGTGTCCCACTCGCCGAGGAAGGTCTGTGCGAACTTCTCAGCGCCATGGTTCTCCAAGTAACACACCATCGCTTCAGGCAACAACTGACCCAGGATAGATCGCTGCATTATATCCGAGCTGGACTGTAAATATTGACTAATCAGTTAGATTGCCGCCTTCAGTTATTTAAATTGTCGCTTAGTGTAGATTTAGTGTGTGAAAGTGACTCCTATCGGATTACTTAAAGACTCTGAGTAAAGCATCACAAAAATTATATAAAGTAAATTAAGTTCAATTTTTTTCATAAATTGCCGACATAATTGGTTTTTGTCAAGTTCTAAAATTTCATTAATCGATTTGATCAGATCAATGATCTACATCATGATGATGGATGGATGGATGGATGTTTGTTTGAAGTTATCTCCGGAAAGACTTAACGGATTTTGATGAAATTTGGCACAGATGTTGAACATAGTCTGGAAGAACACATAGGCTAATGCGTTTATTTTAACTCCACACGGTCGAAGTCGCAGACAACAGCTAGTGTAAATATAAAATCATAACACATTACTTACTTGATCAGCTCTAAACGCTTGCTTCATATGCGTGAGTCTTAAAAACCTTGCAATCGGCAATAGATTAGAACCGGTATACAACAACATGAAGTAAAACACACCAGTTAGATACAATTTAGATATTTCTGGATTGTCTTGCATCACTTCATATAGTAGAGTTGCCACCTAAAAACAAATAAAACTAAGTAAACATACCAAAGGGGTTAAGGAAACAAATTTTTTATACAATTTTATAAAATTATATAACCTTTTCAACGAGTATAGGATCGAATGTTAACAATAGTTGAACCACATGAGCTAAACAAGATGGCTCTGATAAAATCCGTTTCACCCGAGGCAACGGTCTTATTACAGCGTCTTCTTCGTCCCTAAAAACAAAACAAAATTATAATCTATACATATCAATAAGAATAGAGTGTGTGTATGTAATATAGAAAACATTTCATATTTAGTACACATTTTTGTCTCCGTAATCTCCGGAACGGACAGACCGTTTTTGATGACACTTGAACTTAAAGATACATACACGTGTGGTCTTTTTTAAATCTAGATTGACCCATCTTCAGACGACCGCTGTATCAAATAAACCTAACAGCCACCCTCAGTGTAACCACGGCGCCCCCTCGTGGCCAAATTGTGCAACAATTTTAAATGGCAGAACGTACCTGCTGGGATAATATCGCGTACAGACAATAAGAAGATCCAGTATAGTAGCAGCGAGAGCACTCTCGTCCATGACGGGAGCACCGCGGGCTACCAGCGTCCATTTGAGCTGCGGCACGCTGCCCACCGCACGCCAACCCTCCATACTATTCGCCCAGCATTTTGTCTTATTGTTTATCTCCCCAGATTTGTAGAGATCTTTCAACTGGAACATATACTATCAATTAGTTATAACTATAGACGGATCATTGAAATTCAGGCCCGAAATATGCCGGGTTTCCGAAATCAAATCAATCAAGCTGCTGAAGCCTGTCATCTTTGGGATGTTAATTACAAAAATACATGAAAAAAAAAAACTGATTTAACTTATCTAATACTAAATAATCGTTCTAATCGTTGGTTTTCGAGACTAAAATCTTTTTATAAAACATATTGTTATCTGTGTTTTGTTAAAGATAATGAGAGGCATGATGACTCAGAAACCAACGATTAGGCGAGTAGTTTAATTTTGCTCCACCCTTTATTAAATGTACTTTACAAAATGTCTAAACACCAAAACTGTCATATATGTTGTTGCGAATGAACGCAAACGTGTACGTATGCGTATACGTAAGTGCGTACACGTATACGTACACACGTGTCTATGTATACTGACCTGTTGCAGACTGACGGGTCCTTTACGATGCACTTTGTCGGGCATTTCAAGGTTGTAGTACCACTCGCGTTCGCCGGCGCCCGCCTGTTGCACGCCCGCCTCCAGAACATTACTCTGGGCGGGCACTGTAGCTCGTGAAGTGTGCAAGTGCGCTAACGTCATTAGTTCTACTAAGATCCTATAAATAATAATCAGCTGAACAACTACCTACATAATGATAGTCAATAAATTTGTTTTTTTAAAAAAAAAAAAAGATAACAATGGTAGCTTTAATTCACTCACCTAATGCCATTCCATTCTAATATCTCGCTAACATTTTTCTTATGTAATATTAATTTTGCTAGGAACTGTACTAGTCTATCTCTCTCCATTCTATCACATGTCTGTAAAAATATTAGAGGATAATTAATTTAATTTTTATATTAAAACAGAATATTGAGAAGTAAGTCTCCTTACCCTGTCTAACATTTGTACGATATATTTGGTATCAGCGAATGGGCCGATGTCTTCGTAATATCTGCCATAAACAATAGTCATAGCTTGAAGACACATACATTTCATTTCCACTTTAGGAGTCGATAGGAACCGATGGTAGAGATCGTTGAAAAACTCGTATCTAGAAAAAAATACACAGTTTTAATTTTAAGCCTTGAATACCTACTTAGTAATAATATAAATTTCGAAATAGGAAGTCCATCAATCATTTCCAATTTTTGGAAGTGGGCATTGGGCAATGTGAATTCTAGGCAGTGGGCAATGTGCAGTGGGCAATACTCACGATTTTCGTATGGGGCTGTCGTCGTTATCTCGCTGCTCGAGCAGTATCCGCAGGTAGTAGTCTCCTATCTTGACTTCATTCTGCAGACACTGGTAGTGCACCTCCAGCTCGGCGTGGTTCCATGACGTCAGCGCCCCGCCCGCCACCTCGCGGTCAGATGTGAACGCGCGCAATTCGTTCTCCAACGCGTTACGCAGCTCTTCGCGAGTCTAAAACACAATTGTAACATCTATATATATAAAAGAGTCGAAGTCGTGTTAGTTACACTATTTATAACTCAAGAACGGCTGAATCGATTTGACTGAAAATTGGTGGGCAGGTAGCTTAGAACCAGGAAACGGACATAGGATAATTTTTACCCCGTTTTCTATTTTTCATTCCGCGCGGACGGAGTCGCGGGTAAAAGCTAGTTTTAAAATAGTTTCAACATAAAAGTAGTAGAAAATTATCAAATACTACCTGTCACCCGCGACTCCGTCTGCGCGGATTTAAAAAAAATCTTATTTAGTAGCCTCTGAGTTCTTCCAGACTATATTCTAATATGCCAAATTTCAGTGACATTCGTTTAGCGGTTTTGGAGATATCTTCTAAAAAAACATCCATCCATTAACATACATCTAAACATTAACATTAATAATATTATTACTTACGGTGTGATTCCATATAAGATTCGGTAGAGCGTGATCACGATGGAACTGGTAGTAGAAGAGAGGCCAGTTGTATGTGGACTTGATGCACTCTCGTCTCCGGCGCAGCAACACGGGCCGCTCGCGTCTCTCCCCTGCCGCACCTCCCGTACCCGCTGCGCCAGTCCCCGCCCCCGCCACGCCCAGGCTGCGCGCGCGCTGCGCCCAGTGTTGAATCGCCAGAGAAGCATAGTGCTAAACAAATATATTAAATTAATATGTGATATTTATTCAATATTTAATATCCATTTTCTACTAATAACAGGCAACCTTGAAAAATTATTCTGATTGACCCAAAACACAAAACCTGTAAAAAATTTAAACAATACAAAGAATTATTATTTTCGTATGGTATTATTCTTTTTCCATATTTGTATTTGAAACGCATTGTAAATATAATAAAATCTTACTTCAATATGTTTCTCGACATATTTGACCTGTCGCTCGAGGGCCTCCCAGTGCGGGGCGCGCGGCTTCAAGCTCGCCTGCGCCAGCTGCAGGTTGTCGCGCTCCGGCACCTGCTCCGCCACCGCACCCGCAGGTGGAGCCTCCTTCGACTCCAGGAACGACAGCAGACCAGACGGCTGAATAAACGTATTATAAAAAATCCTGTCATTATGATTTTTTCCGTTAACAAAAAATCTGTAACTCATTGATGCAGACATTTTATATTACAAATTACAGCATATTAAATAAAAAACATAAAGCATATTTATTTAGTTTTAAGTTAAAAATACTGCAACAATAATTGTGAAAATTTCTAAATTATGAGAAGGCAAAAAGATTTTAGTAAATAATAAATAGAAACGCCTGTTAATCACTTTACAAGTTGATTTTATAAAAAATAATGATTATTTTAGAAGTACAACTTAACAAAAAAATATGAATTACCATTATCCGTTGCAGCAGGTCGTGCGCGGGCGCATGATTGACGAGCCACAGTGCTACGAGATGTCTGGCGAGATGTCGCAGATGCAGACGCGCAGGCTGTCCCGCGGGCTGGTAGAGCGCGGCCAGCAGGTGCCGGGGGAGAGCAGCCTCCGCCAGCGCCAGCGACTGCATGCGCGCGCCCACACCCCCACCACCCTCCTCTACCAGAGCACGCGTCACCAGCCCCGCACCCTTCACTATCGCCAGCGACGGATGCTGCACAACACAGAGCAATCACTGTTTGAACCAGAGTGAGTTTTTAGCTGACTTAAAAAAGAAGGAGGTTATCAATTCGAATGTTTTTTTATGTGTATTACCGCGAAACTCCGCCCCTGGTGCTCCGATTTTGATAAAAATCATTTTAATCGAAAGGTAGAGCTTGCAGATGAGTCCCATTTTTTTCATTATTTTTTTAAATAACTAGAAGACTAGTAGATTTTACTTAATGTCCTACTTTGGCATAGGTAGTTTATTATACTATGTCTCGATACCACAATAGATACATGCTCGTGGTACACTACCGTTTTACTCGACTATCAGTATGCGACTGTCTCTGACACAGGAAGTAGGCGCATAAGACAACCAAGAAAGAAGTCAATACACAGAAGTCACACTTAGAAGTTTTAGTATTCGAAATTTATTATAAGCAACTGTTAATGAAACTACTAGCTTTTGACCGCGACTATGTCCGCTTAGAACCTAGTATGTGTTCTTTCAGACTATGTTCTATATATGTGCCAAATTTCATCAAAATTCCTACTGTTACTGTCTAGAACTAAAAGCTGTTCAACCACTAACAGAGTCTTCTTTCTGCTTATTCCTTAAAAAAAAATATACAGTAAATACCGTCGTACAAAGTTTACATAACTTCGTAAATATAATTCACCTCAAACAATTTGAATACGACGCGTCCCTTGTTGGCGACCATCTCGAGGAGCTGGTCGAACTGCTTGCCATCGGTGGTCTCGCTGTAAGGTACGCACAGCGCGAACGTCAGGAAGTCCAGCATGGCCGCCACCACCAGCGCGCCGCTGCCCGCGTTCTGACCAACACAAAGTCAAACGTACGCATTATAACAAGCGATTCACAATTAAACTCAGTATTTGATTACTTTATGTATAACTAGTTGTTGCCCGCGATTCCGTCCGCGTGAAATTAAAAAAAAACGTAGTAAATAGCCTTTGTGTTCTTCCACACTATGTTCTACATCTGTGCCAAATTTCATCCGTTGAGCCGTTCCGGAGATACATCCATCCATCTAAACATTCGCCCGAGTTGCAAATCAATTGCTTGAAGTTGCAACATGAACGACTTTCGTAAGAAGTTAGAAAATTTTTGCTCCCTGGTAACACTTAAAAACTGGTAGGCGCCCCCTTGCCGATGTCAAAAACTGTCATAAAATCCTTGTGGTTCTATTTGTATGATATAAACATGTCTCCATGTCGTTTAACACTGACCACATGCTCCGCCCACATGGTGAGCAGACCTTCCAGGAAGGCGGGCGAGGAGAGCATGCTGGCCTTATTGAGCTGCTCCTGGCGCAGGTCGGGCTCCGCGTGCATCGGCTGCATCAGCGCGCACACCGCGTCCAGCGCCGCGTGAGAACACGCCGCAGAGTCCCGCCGGAGCGCGCTCACCACCGCACTACCGATCCACTCGCGGAAACTGACAACAAAATATTAAGTTCACTTTTTTTTCTAAACAGTAATTTGACAACGTAAATTATAAGTCAGTATTTCCAACCCGTAAACGGGTTATAGTACTTGACGCTTGAAATCAAAATAAATGTCAGGTACCTACTGCAAATGGCTACAAAACAAAACATACAAAGAAATAGGAGGGTTTCTATGCACATACACCTGTGAATCTTAAGTTTACTGTATTGTATGAGGTCGTGATACTTTCACTGTTGCATAAACATTTCCCCTACTAAATATCCCTAAAATATAACCATATATATTATCATAGCTTCATATATTATACATCTTACCCGGGTAATGCCGTGAAAGCTGCAAAGCCAACTTTACTTGCACAAAGTCGTCTGAGCGCGTGAAACTGCGCCTCCAGCTCGCGCGGCGTCAGATGGCTACCAGAGGATGCGCCACTCACCAGCGCCGTCAGCGCACCAGTTATCAGCTTCTCCTTGTTCTCCGCGAACAACCTCTAACAACAATAATACGATCATGCCATACTATGCAAGCATTAAGCCCAATTTCCACTAGCACGTTCAAAGTCGCTCGGTTATATTCTAACCACGATATTTCTTAAAGTTTACGTGTAAATTGTTTGACAGTGTAAAACTATGGAGCTTTATACTGTCAAACAATATTACAGGGTGTAAGTAATCAAATTTTACATTTATGTCACATTACTTGATGTTTTACGACTTTTGTCCATATAAGAGATGTTTGAAAAAAAAATGGACCAAACAAATTTGTCAATCATGTTCAAACAGAGTCGTTATTTTTCTAACTAATGCGGAAATACCGTGGTTTGAATATACTGACTTAGTGAAAAAGTAATTATGAAAGATCTTTATTATTTACAATACAAAGCTAGATTAATAATTAAATAATCATGTTATTTCTATTTACACTACGAAGATATTTTGAATGTTAAAGATACGTAGAAAATATTTAAATGGGTTGTGCGAAATTTTTTAATCAATGAACCTCCCCATTAACAACAAAATTTATAATAACATAAAATTATTAAAAACCGTCATTTTAACTGTAACATCATATTTTTGAGTACACCACTTCAGTATAAAGTTATTCGGAGAATAAGTTTTTAAGCAAATATTTTTTTTAACAAATCTGGCATTAACTAAATCTTCAGCGAAAAAGTTCTTAATAGTTGTGACAATTTTCCAACCCTTTCAATACTATTTGTGACCCAGTGACAACCATGACCTTGCACAACATATAGAAGATGTTTAAATAGAGATAATAAACATTATGGGGACTTACAAGATCCCACGTAAGAAACAGCCACAACAGGGGACGGGCCTACAACGCATACAACACAATGTTAACATGCCCCGCAGTACTCACTATCACATACTTATAACTACACGAGCGACAAAAAACTGCAGCTCATTGTGACGTCACACTTGTGTCATCCCTTTCATTAGCTCTGATAAAACAGAGACAACGATATATATTCAAATGTCACGGGAGTTGAATTCTAAGCTTACTTCTCATTAACATCCACATTTAGATTCATATAATGGTTACTTAAACAGCATCTTAGTATAGACTGTGTGTGATACTGTAGAAGTGACTATTTAACGACTTTGAGTGTGACAGAGAGATGTCACACTGGCTAAGTTTACTGGCACACATTTTTGAACTGCAATTTTTTGTAGTACGAAATGAATATGAATAATGTAAAAATGACAATTTAATAAAACACATCCCTTAAAACTTCGTAATTCGTAGATGAGCAAAGTAAATTTGTACTGTTTTTATTGTAATCTAATTTATTAAACTACTGAATGTATGTACATTGTCTAAGTATTTATATAATAAATATCTAATACCTAAAAGTATTACGAGCTTAGATAAATAAGTGCGTAAAACATTATATATTAAAATTTAAGTTACGTGTATTATTATATTACATAAGATAACTTTTATAAAAATAAATTGTAATTTAATTCAGAGATCTTAACACTTTCAGTGCTACCGAAAAATATCGTATAGCATTCAAAGTGTTAACATAAAATGTGTATAAGGACTTGTAGTATTGTGTAACTATTGTGAAAGTAATTTGTTACAGATGCTGTTAGATAAATATGTCTTAGTGATAAGTACAATGTTAGTAAAAACAACTCATGCCAAAGAATCAAGATTCAACAGTAGTATTCAATGTAGTATAATATATTTTGTAGAGTGGTGACATTTTGTAATCTTACATCCATAATTGATTTTTTTTATATGTTTCTCACAATATTTAACACTGATTCAGGAATAAGTCATAGTTATTTTTTTGACATTATGTAATAAAATATACATAAGTCATATATTTTTTGACACTTTGAAAATTCAGCTGAGATATGAATGAAAATACTGCATCATTTATATATAAAGTACATTAAACATTTTAAATACTAAATTATTCAAAACTAGGTTCTGGTTTAGTACTTTTTTACTAGTGTTTTTAATATTAGTATTAAATTTAACATTGGTTATATATTATCCGTTATAATATTAGTAGATTCCTATGTTAGTTACAAACATAATATTAACAACAGACACATACATATAACCTAGCTAGTAATATACTTACATCTTGACTGACAGAGTATATAAGGCCGCTGTAACCGACGTTGGCGTTAAATCGTTCTATTACTTCTGCCGGTAACATGTCACCTGGATTCTGGAACAATCTGGAAAAAAATTCTTAATTATTAATCATGTTAACAAAAATAATAATTGAACATAATAGCACATGTATAATCGAACCTGGATAAGCGAGATTATCCGATTATCTCGCTTATGGAGGTCGTCTTTCGGAACCGGATGATAACTCTCGCTTATGGAGGTCGTCTGTCGGAACCGGACGATAACTCTCGCTTATGGAGGTCGTCTGTCGGAACCGGATGATGACTCTCGCTTATGGAGGTCGTCTGTCGGAACCGGATGATAACTCTCGCTTATGGAGGTCATCTGTCGGAACCGGACGATGACTCTCGCTTATGGAGGTCGTCTGTCGGAACCGGACGATAACTCTCACTTATGGAGGTCATCTGTCGGAACCGGACGATGACTCTCGCTTATGGAGGTCGTCTGTCGGAACCGGACGATAACTCTCGCTTATGGAGGTCGTCTGTCGGAACCGGACAATAACTCTCGCTTATGGAGGTCATCTGTCGGAACCGGACGAATTAAAATAAAAATATCAATATACCTAAGGTGATTGGACTCTGTCTCTTCATCGACAGCTTGGTGCAGCGGGCCCAGCCTGTACCCGCGCGGTGTGGGCGAAGACCGCACGTGAACATCGCGCTGGCCTGTAGAACGCACGCCGTCCACTAACGAAGCCAGCAGTGCATCCCTATGAATATACCGAAAGTAATAACAACTGTCTCTGAATTTTAAAAAAACAATCTAGTAATAAATGTAGCCTATGTCACCAGTGGATAGTGTAGCTTTCCAACAGTGACTATTTCAAATGGGTTCAGTATTTTAAATTAAATTAAAAATATTAGTGTAAGTAATCATCAGGACAATTTCTTGGAATCGGAAGGAATTACTACTTTTTTATATCACTAAGCTACTTTGTTCTCCAATAAAATCAGTAAGAGTGTTAGAGAAAGACATATAACTTAATAGCTGTAAGAAAATAAAATTTAATTAGTAACAAATGAGTTCTTCCAGATTATAATCCACCTCTATGCCAAATTTCTTCAAGATCCGTTAAGCCGTTCTGGAAATATCTTCCATCCATTCATCCATCCATACATTGAAACATTCCCCTTTATAATATTAGTAGGATTTGCCCAGGGAGAGTAAAAGGTTTAGAAAACCATTTATCATTACATACTTACCTTTCTCCGGCCAAATAGGTTCGAACCTGTCCATTTAAATATTCAATAGAAAACTTCTGAGGATGTTCCGGATCTCGGACTAACGCGAAAACGTCGCTCAGTGGACGCAAACACACCACCTGGGAATAAATTTGGATATTAATAATATATCGCAATACAACATACAAGTTCATTTTAATATTTAAAAATCGAAGCGGCATTGAATGTGTTAATTTTGCCTCAATCATTAGATAAAGTATGACTATATAACTGTTTCTATGTTATATATAACTTCAATTTACATTTTAAGAAACTTGATTATAAACAAAAATATAATTATATACCTTTAAATATGTAAAACAAAATCAAAAGTATATATCCATTTTCAAAAAGTAAAAATACTAAACAATTCAAAATGTTTTATTTTCTTACATCTTACCGAATATGTCTGTGGATCTCGTTCCAGTATGCAGGTATCAGAGAGGCATAGAGTACGTCGCATGGGCTCCATGTGCCGCGCCGGATTCACCTTGTGCACAGTAAACTCACTCAATGATGTCTGATGTTGATCCCCACTGAAATAAATCATTATTTTCATATAAAACTGCAAAGATTAAAGACGATTAAAGACATGTGTAAATCAGCTCTAAACTAATTCAAAAGTTTAGGACATATAGACATGAACTGTTGAGCTTTGAGTCAACACCAAAATTGGCAGCTGATGGCTCATCAATCTGCCTGGTGACTGGCAGTTCATAGCTAGTAAAGAAAACCATAACTCTATGTAGGTACAAAATTGAGCTGAGTTGCAAATCAGTTCACTGTTATCTGTGATCTATATGTTTACAATAAGCATGTCATCAATTTTGGTTGTGTGCCACTGACTTGCCCTAATTGCTTTAATACATAAAAATTGTTGCAGCATTGAATGTGTTGCATATATTTTATATTATTTTAGTGAAATAAAGGTGAAATGAAATATTACAATACTAGCTTTTACCCGCGACTCCGTCCGCGCGTAAAAAAAATAGATAACGGGGTAAAAATTGTCCTATGTCCTTTTCCTAGTTCTAAGCTACCTCCCCACCAATTTTCAGCTAAATCAGTTCGACCGATCTTGAGTTATAAATAGTGTAACTAACACGACTTTCTTTTATATATATTAGATGTATTAATTATGTATATGTAGGTATGTTCCAATTGGCCTTTACAAAAATTCATACTGCAACAGAAAAGTATGCCATAGTATTTTTAACACATTCATTGCTACTGACTCGGGCGAGTTCACTTTTATGCATAAAAATAATAAATCACAAAAATCGTAATATGGAACATGTTAATTACTACAACAAGAATAAGTCAAGTAAGGTAACCTACTTCCAGGCTAACATTCTTGAGTGAATAAGTCTAATCAGATTAACATAGATCAGTCATGTTACAGTAAAAACATGCTCTTTATTAAGACACCTTCCTCACTTTGAAAAATATTGCTTAAGTAATAAATGTAAATGTATGTAGTTAATATTTAACACGTTAACTGCCACGTCAGGCACCAGTGCTTGACAGATATGGTATCTGTTAGGGCCATGTCAGTCACGAGTGCCTGATGCAAACGCATGTAATTCAAAAATTCAAATGAACCCAGGGAGCTGTCAAGGAACTTTCGGGGCTTTTTCTCTATTGAAATTGACTGACAAGGCCCCCAACAAACTATATTCATCTTGGCCTAACATTTTTACGTGTAGAACTGGTTTTTATGTACATAAACTTTTTAAGGAAAATAAATACAAATAATTGATTTCAATATAACACCAAAAACAAAAAAAAAAAGAAAATGCCATCATCAAAATTATGCTATGGCAGTTAACGTGTTAACAAACATCATTTTTATTAATTACTAGCTATCGCCAGCTACTCTGTCCGCGCGGCATTTAAAAAATCTTAAGTAGCCTATGTGTTCATCCAGACTATGTTCTACATCTGTGCCTAATCTCATCAAGATCCATTGAGCCTTTCTCGGGATACCTTCAAACAAATATCCATCCATCTAAACATTCGCAACTTTTTTTAATTACTATTTTAAATTAACTAAAATATATTTTTGTATCATTAGACATAGACATTATAAAATGTACCAGTAATCTAAATTATTTTACACCAAATAACAGCAACAGTGTTTAATTAATTTGCTACATTCAATAAGTAAAAAAAAACTTTATATGAAAAGATAACAATATTTTACAACTAGTACATTTATACCAGCACATACAAGATAAACAATGATTCACTATTTCAAGGCAATTTGAAACATAACTAAAATGTAACAATAATTATGCATAAAATATGCCTAAATTCATTTGTGGTAAATTAATTAACCACTCAACACTAGGCCATTTATTAGAAAAAAACAATTAATTTACTTATAGTATAACCATTTCAACCAAGCTCTAGCCTCTATATCGACGCTGGAAAGCGTAAACACTGTAACCCCAAAAGTATGAACTTTACAGGAGAGCCAAAAAATGATAACTCGTGAGCTGATACGCCTACAGGCATGCGGTATTTAGCAATGTTGTGTAGTTTGTGCTAACCTATAATAAAATCATTATCGTTTGATAATGGTTGAAATTATTAACATGTGAAAAACATATTCGCGATTTCAAGGGTTACAGCGTTTATGCTTTCCAGCGTCGATATATTTTATGACAATAGAGCTGGATTTCAATTTGGACATTTTTGTATCACTGAATGCTTTAGTCATACCTGTACTTCCCGAATCTTTGGTTATGATAATCATCCAAAGTGATGGTTGCAGTTAACACTTTTATTGTTGTATTGAGAATTAAATTGGCCATTTCCAACATTTTTCCAATAATAACTTGGTGTTCCATCGCATTTGAAAATAGATGTAGGCGGCTATAACCTCCGACAGCTAAGACAAAACCACCAGGTATATCTCTGACTGGTAATATGCCTTGTATATCACAGTATGGGTAGCTGGCTAGGAGGGTATGTGTGGAAGGATCCAACTGCTCCAGAGAACATGGTCCTACTTCAAGCACAACTGGCAATCGAGTACCACTCCAATGGTGTTTATATGCTTGATATCTCTGTAATACATAAGCATAAAGTCAATGAAATGAGTAAATTTAACTTTTCAATTAATTATTGAAGTAATTCCAGTTAACATTATTTTAAATAGTTCAAACAGGTGATCTGTGTGAAAAACAAGTAATCTAGTAGTTCATATTATTTTACACTATGGGAAAATACAGGAAATAGTCAATATGAATAGATAAATAAAAAACTCACATAAATTTCCTTTGACTTTTCCGCAAATAGATGTCTATATTTAAAAGCCTCGGTTAATATCAAACATTTATGTTCAGATGAAAACTTCATAGTATCTACTTTCTTATCTTTCTTCATTGTGAGTATGAAATCATGGTTTGATATGGAGTTTGAGTTTTTGGGTAAAGAAAGTTTCACAACATCAGCATACAGCCACTTGTTGGTCACCTCCAATCTGTCTGGGTTGTAAGTGGTGATGCCACGAGTGCCCACTGAGAACACTCGCTTATACTTCCCCTTCCACGAATGCTTAGTAACAAGGAATGAGGCAACATCCTGATTGTCCTTTAATGGAATCATCTTATCATTGCCTGCAATATTTTTAACACTGATTAAAAGCAAAGCAAAAATAATAATAACACTACATTTCTGTCCAAGAACCAGGGCCAGGAACTCAGGACAAAGTCATTGTTAGGAAAGTTAGAGTTTAGGGTACAATGTGAAAAATACAAAACCCTTAAAACCTATTTAAATAACTAATGAAAGACTTAAAGTATGAAAAAAATACGGTAATTTCGACGTTTATTCGACATGTATCCACCCCTTTGTAAATAGATCACAAGAAAATGGACATTGAAGACGTGTAAACAAGGGACTATTTGAAACTTTGTACTAATTTCAGTTGTAAACAGTACTATTAAGACATACTTACAATTTTTTAGTGTGTTCTATTTGTTTATTGATATTACGGCTTTAACGATATGACCCGCATATTCAAGAAAACAATCAGAAAAATATTTATGAGATAAGCTCAATATACGGCACACTCACAATTGTGTTTGACAATTCCTGTGTAATATTGCCATGCCACTTACAAACTTATAAACACGTCAGAAAGGTTTACTACAAAAGTCCACCAACTCGTAACATTTTCATAATATAAGAGCTTTTTTTTTACAAAAATGGATACATCAAATAATTCAGGACAAGCAAACAAAATATTTGCATTGCAGAAAGTGGTGGAAGTAGGAATTTTTTTTTGACATTGTCTGTAGTTTGTTGTAGATTATCGATTTGTCATCTGTCACTAATTCTGCCAACTGCAGCTGCCAGCCAGACTCGCTTTCGTAAGATTTGCGTCAACGTCAATACTGTTCATTTTCGTACCATACGGTGAAAGTAAAATATTTTTGTTAAATCCACATTAAACATTACAGTGCACGATGGTTTTAGACTTAGATTTATTTAGAGCTGACAAAGAGGGTGATCCAGAGAAGATTCGTGAGAACCAGCGTAAAAGGTTTAAAGATGTTGCCTTGGTTGACACCGTGGTGGAGCAGGACTTACTTTGGAGACGATTGAGACACGAGGCAGATAATTTTAACAAATTAAAAAATGTATGTAGTAAGGAAATTGGTCAGAAGATGAAAAGCAAAGAGCCCGTGGGACCAGAAGATCAGGAAGTACCGGCTTCTGTTGCAGATAACCTAGTCAATCTTACGGCAGAACAGCTTCGACCACTTACTGTCAATCAGATTAAAAAGGTATACATTTGATTCATTTCATATCCAGTTATTTCTTGGGATTACATTTTTATGTGAAGCAACTTTTTTCCGATATTGCTGTCAATAATTTACTGTACATTTTTAAGGTCCGTATATTAATAGACGAGGCCATTACAAAGAATGAGCAAGGCCTAATTACTGCAGAGAAGGCTCGTTCTGCAGCATTAAGGGAAGTGGGCAACCACCTCCACCCTTCAGTTCCAGTGGATGATGATGAAGACCACAACCTTGTGGAGAGGACTTTTGGAGACTGTGCTATGAGACAAAAATACTCACATGTTGATCTTATTTGCATGATTGATGGTGAGTTCTGTGTTTTCTTTATTAAGTTATCATCTTAGATAGTCAGGAACATATTTAGCATATTATCTTTATAATTTAAAAACTGATTTCTTAAAATACATACTACTTATCAGGTAGTTTTCACTAAACAGTATATTTCTTTTTTTTTTTGTTCTTGAACCAACAATAAAACTTCTAAAAATAACTTTCAGTTTTATGATTTCCCCATTGAATAAAATTGTCATTTACTGTGCTGTTTCATTTAAGATTTCAAGAAGTTTGGAATTGGTAGATTGCACAGAGATTTCATTAGTAAACAATAGATTTCTGGTCTAATCATGTCGACTACCCCTGGTATAGAATCCTATATTTTGTTTCTACTTCATTTTACATATGTTATTCAATTGTAAACCTACATACAATACAAAATGAAAATAAATAACTTTATTTTAACAGGCATGGATGGAGATAGAGGTACAGCAGTAGCTGGTGGCAGAGGTTACTACCTGAAAGGTCCTGCTGTCTTCTTAGAGCAGGCACTCATACAGCTTTCACTGAGAATACTCTTGAAGAAGGGTTACACACCGCTGTACACTCCTTTCTTCATGAGGAAAGAGGTTGATATAACATAATTTTACTTAGCATATTAAGTTTCTTCTGTAAAATCTTTTAAAAAAATATAGCAATTTCAATGTTTGTAGCTGTTAAAAAACATCTTTAATATACATGGTGGTCAGTTAGTTTTTATTTTTTCACCATATTTTGACTTAGGTTTTAAACAAGGTACACTATACTAACCTAATCTAAGGTTATTTTTACATTTATGACTAGGTAATTCTACTTTTGACTGAACTGTACATGTTAAACTACAAATTGTCTGTTACTCAGGTAATGCAAGAAGTAGCTCAATTAGCACAGTTTGATGAAGAACTCTACAAGGTTATTGGAAAGGGTTCAGAAAACAAAGGAGATAATATAATTGAAGAGAAATATTTGATAGCAACCTCAGAGCAGCCGATTGCAGCATACCACAGAGATGAATGGCTTGCAGAGTCTTCATTGCCAATAAGGTTTGTTGTTGATAATAAAATGATGTTCAAGTAATAAGAAGAAGTAAGAAATATGTACATAAACATAAGAATCATTAATTAGTTATTTGTATGTATTTTGCAAAACTGATCATTTTAAGGTATGCGGGTTTGTCAACTTGTTTCCGACAAGAAGTAGGTTCTCACGGCCGCGACACGCGCGGTATATTCAGAGTCCATCAGTTTGAAAAGGTAAAACATCTGAATAAATATAATACAATGACATTGATGTCATTTAGTTACATTTTTACTATTAAAAATTTGAATTATTAATACTAGATTTTTCAACTACCTGTAGGTAGAACAGTTCGTTTTGACCTCCCCACATGATGATGCATCCTGGAAGATGATGGATGAAATGATTGGCAATGCTGAGGAGTTCTACCAAACCCTTGGTTTACCATACCGCATTGTGAACATTGTATCTGGTGCATTGAATCATGCGGCAGCTAAGAAATTGGATCTGGAAGCCTGGTTCCCTGGGTCTGGAGCCTTCCGCGAACTTGTTTCCTGCAGCAACTGCCTTGAATACCAAGCTCGGAGGTTACTGGTCAGGTAATACACTCTGAAATATGTCGTTATTTAAATTTTTAACCTTAGTCCCGGTTGGAAAAGTCATTTTCACACATAAGTGATATTCTTAACTCGAAAAATAACAATTTATATTGTAATTTTTTAAATGTATTTATCATATTTTGCTATTAAATAATACTAAAGTCTATATTCAAATAAAAAAACATTTTTGTTTACATGTAAAATGATCAGGTATGGTCAAACAAAGAAAATGAATGCAGCAACAGAGTATGTTCACATGCTGAACGCGACCATGTGCGCCACCACACGCGTTATCTGCGCGGTGCTCGAATGTAACCAGACAGAAGAGGGCATTAAGGTAATTTTACATATAAATCATAACTCTCAGTCATTTAAAAGTATCAGAAAACTAGAAATTTGAGAATAATATAATATAAGAAAAAATATAACATCTACTAGTTTCATTAAATTCATCACATTTAAGAATGGCAGATAATGTAATTGTTTGTGTACATTATTTTGAGATTGATAAAATTTTCTTGCATACTTATTTAATAGTCCTAAAACAACTTTATAGGTCCCTGAAGTACTGAAGCCATGGATGCCAGAACAGTACCAAGAGCTCATACCATTTGTGAAGCCAGCTCCAATCGACCTGGAAGCAGCTGCAGCAGCTAAAAAGGGCAAAAAGCAAAAGGAAGACAAAAAATAAATAAAAAACAAACACTCCGCATTTAAAAGTTGCATTCCCACACCAGTGGCATGTTATTTATTATGCTCGTAATTAAGCTTGTGCTTCAGAATTTTTATTTAAAATAAATAAATTAAATCATTTTATATTGTAATTCATTCCTGACGTATTATTTCCGCCAAGAGTAGGATCTTAAACCTTTTTCATTTGAATAGTGCTGTCTTAAAAGCATTAACATAGAAATGAATTCATATCCCTGACCTTACCGGCGCACCAAGTTTCTGTCCTCCAAATCAATCAATCTGTCATTTCCATCGACACCCCTCTTCTTGATCATGTCACCTTTCATGCAATCCATCCATCTCTTCCTAGGCCTACCTCTACTGGTCTACCCTTCCATATGCATACTTGAATCATTTGCCTTAAATCCGTTATTTTAATCTATGATTCAAGGATTAAGGAAAAGGGAAAAAATATAAGTACAATACATTTTCTCAATTGAACACAAAAATTACCCATTTAGAGCGGATTTTATTATTGATTATCCAATTCACCAGGAAAATAAATACTTTATAAAACAGTAATTGAGAAATAAAACGCTGAAAGTAACTTTATGCGTGTAATCGGGCAGTAATTCGCCTTAATTTTACAATAAACGTAATCTAATCTAAATGATTTTTTTTTTTGTGACCGAGTAGTCACCGTTTGCCTTGAGGAGGCATTTACAGTTTCACCGGGCTTGAGGTGGCCGGGCGCAGATGGCGCTTAGCCTAAACCTCGTTTAAGAGTAACTAGGCTCGAAAGCTCCCTCAGGAGCCTCGGATCGGGCTGTTACTTCGGATTCGGATTGGGAGGTCACCGAGCTCTTAGGTCGACGCTCGGTTGACGCTCCATGGAATGACTGGGCGCAAGGGCCCCCGAAAGGGGACCTCGGCTTGGGCTGTCACTCATTACGCGTTTAGCATTCCGATTCAAGGGTGCCCGAGAGGGCCGAACCTCGGCTTGATCGGTTGCTATTATCTGATTGCTATTATTAATACAGCTAACATTACTACCACTTCGGAAAGCGTTAGCGCTGGGAGAAGAAGTGGCGGAAGAAACTCCAGCAACGCTTCTACTATTAATAGGTGAAAACCTGCCTGCTATGAGGCCGTATCGCGAGAATGATTGTCGCAGCCGACAGCGACTGCGACGTGTGATCTGTCTGTGATGTTTAGCCTTAGTCTGAGCTATAGTTATTGCATCGTCTTGAAAGTCAAGAGCGTGCCTAGGTCTACGATAATCCCGACGAAACTTACCGAGCGCGATTGGATTGTAGGTGGCGGCACCTACAACATATAGGATAGGATGACCGACGGCAGAGTCAAAATAACGACGCGACGCCAACTTCAGGTGTTGGGCAATGGTGGGCAAGTCCAAATCTATATGAAGATTGCTGTTGCGCATGTACCACGGGGCTCCCGTGGCTCTACGCAAGAATCTATTTTGAATAACCTGAAGTCGATGTATTTGTTTCGGGGCGATGTGCGCGAATACCGGACTAGCATACGTCATGACGGGACGAACTACTGATTTATAGAGTGTCACCTTGTTCCGAAGGGACATTTTACTCTTTCTATTAATCAACGCGGAAAGACGACCTAGGATGAAAGCCGCGCGGTTCCTGACCCGGGTCACGTGAGCGGAGAAGTTAAGTTTAGAGTCAAGTATGACACCTAAGTATTTAACCTGGTCTTCCCAAGGTATTGGGCTGTCCATGAGTTTAATGGACGGAAGAGCAGTACCTTTCTGGCGTGAAAAGTATAGCGCCGCGCTTTTGCTAGGATTAATTTCGATCCTCCATTTCCGAAACCAGGCACCTAACGTGTTGGCAGCGGTTTGGAGACGTCGACATATAGCATCGGGGGAACGTCCAGATGTGTATACGCAGGTGTCATCGGCGAATAGAGCTAGCTCTACACCGTGTACGCGGGGAATGTCATTGGTGTATAGGGTAAAGAGAACTGGCCCTAACACCGAACCTTGGGGCACCCCTGCTCGAACGGGGTGGAATTGTGAGCACACTCCCTCGATGCGGTAGCGAAACGTGCGATTACTTAGGAAGTCTCGTATTATGCATACGAGACGGTCGGGTACTCCGTACTCATATAGCTTGTATATAAGCCCGTTGTGCCATACTTTATCGAACGCTTTCGCTACGTCGAGGAAGATAGCTCCGGTGCTAAGGCCACGTTGGCGTTTGACAAGTATGTGTTCCGTGATGCGGTGCACTTGATTGGTGCATGAATGTTTGGCGCGAAAGCCAAACTGTTCTGCAATAGGCATGCCTTTTGTGTCCATAAAGGTGCGAAGGCGTGCTAATATTAATCGTTCGTAAATCTTCCCAAAGGTTTTGAGAAGGCTTATGGGGCGATAAGACGTGGGATTGGAAGGCGGCCTTGAGGGTTTGAGGAACCCTATGACTTCAGCGTCCTTCCACTCGCTGGGAAAGACGCCTTTGGTCATTGCCGCATTATAAATGGCTACGAGAAGTTGTATAATGGCAACTGGAAATAGTTTAGCCACCCTATTGGTGATGCCATCTGAGCCGGGAGCTTTGCGTGGACGTAGATTTTTAATTAGTTCCTCGACTTCGTCGCGAGTAACCGGAGGAATTGAGTCGAGAAGGGGTTCGTTTTTCCTCCGGTCGACCTCGCTGTCCACCCGCCGTAGGTGGTCAGGATCGACCGGTAGGCTACTGGGGGAGCACTGGGCCTCGAGGCTGTCTGCAAGACATTCGGCTTTCTCTTCGTCCAGCATAGCTGGTGTTGTACTTGGGCGCGACAATGGCGGCATCGTTGAGTACGTGTCGCCTTTAAGTGACTTGGGAAGCTTCCAGAATGCTAAATGTGATGGCTTTATATTTCGAAGCGTTGAATCCCATCGTTCGTTCCGGATGGCAGCTATGCGTGTTTTTACTTCACGCTGTAATTTACGTAGCTGTTTTCGGTTCGATTCAGTGCGATACAAATCGTGAGCTCGGGTAGCCGCGTTCTTGCGTCTCAACAAGTCTCTGGCATCTGGTGGTAGTGCCCAGCGTTGATTGTCTGACTCTGGCATTTGCCTTGAGCAGTCCTTGATGGCGGTTTGGATATGACTTGTTAGAGAGCCGATCGCGACGTCCATATCGTTATCAGAATTAATTATGTCGGGGATGTCGTTTAGATGTGGGGAGTTAATATCTTTGAGCCTGGCACTAAGTTTGTGCCAGTCAACGACTGTCTTCATTGGGGGGTCAGCCGGTGCAGAGGGCCCTAGCTGTAGCAAAACTGGTCGGTGATCTGAGTGAAGCTCATGTATCACCTCAATATTACGTAAGGTTAGGTTAATATTCTTGATGATTGCAATATCAAGCACATCCGGAGTGTGTCCCAGTATGTGGGGGTAGTGAGTGGGCTCTAGTGGTGCTATGATTTCAAAATCAAGTAAGTCCGACAGTGAGTCAAGCTCACGGCCGCGTTTACTGATTCTGGTAGAGTTCCATCGAATGTGCTTGCTATTGAAATCACCAGCAAGGATGGTGGCTCCTCCTATAGATAGAAGCGATTCAAAGTCGGAGCGTATGATGGTTGCGCTTGATCTACAAGGAAGGTAGGCCGAAGCTATCGTAATGGGGGCATGGCCAGTCATGGCTAGCTGACAGATCGAGGCCTCTAAGTGCGTTAACGCGGGCGTGTCAATCGGTACACAGTGCAGGGATTTTTTATAGTAAACTAGCTGTGCCCGCGATTTCGTCCGCGTGAAATACTGTTTTCGTTAAGCATTTTTTTAAGGATTATTATTTTACTTGACCGACGTGCTATGCGTTGATGTATGGATGTAGACATAGAGATAGGTGTGCCACGACCGCACCAAATGTAGGTGTTTGGTCTCTACCTATCCCTCTGGGTTACGGGCGTGAATTTAGTTGTTGTTGTTGAGGTATTTTATTTAAACTTATAAAAAATTACAACAAAACAAATGGAACTTACAAAATATTCATTTACTCTTATGCAAATTTTCATTCCCTATTCCCTTATTATATTGCAACATTAAGGGTAAAACTTTTACAAACTTTAAATGACCTATTTATTAATATCAAATTAGCAGCCTAAAAAAAGTTATAAGCTTCTAACTGTAAAAATGACGATACGTCCATACAAATTTCCACCCCTACTTTTACCCCCTTACAAACCCTCTTTCACGATAAAAATTAATCTTTGTCCTTTCTCAGGCTCTAAGCTAAATCTCACATATTGCGAAACAAATTTTCATCCCCTATTGTTATTTAGCACCCTTACGGGTAAAATTTTTACAAAAATCGAAATTCTTACTTATTTATATCAAATTAGCAGCATTAGAAAGAAGTTTCAAGCTTCTTACTGTAAAAATGACGATACTTCCATACAAATTACCACCCCCACATTCAACCCCTTACAACCCTTTTTTCGCGTTAAAAAGTAGTCTTTGTTCTTTCTCGGGCTCTAGACTAAATATCAGTAAGGGTAACAGCAAAACATATTAAATAAGACATTCACCTAAACCTCACATATTCCCAAACAAATTTTCATCCCCTATTGTTATTTAGCACCCTTCAGGGTAAAAATTTTACAGAAATTGAATTTCATATTTATTTATATCTAATTAGCAGCCTTAGACAGAAGTTTCATGCTTCTAATTGTAAAAATGACGATACTTCCTTACAAATCCGACACCCTCAATGAAATTAAATCTATACAAACCCCTTCTATTTCGACTCCTTTCTATTTTGCGCCAGCTAGTAAAGACTGTATCAGAAAAGTATTTAACTCCCTAAAAACCAAAGCTGTGGGATGCGACGACATTGGACGGGTCATGTTGATGCACATTATTGACCAAGTACTACCTATTATCACACATATTGTAAATTTCTCCCTCACGTCTAGTACCTTTCCAGCACTATGGCGTAAAGCCCATGTGATACCACTCCCTAAAACACCTAACCCCATTCTACCTAGCAAGTACAGACCTATATCAATTCTGCCTTTTCTTTCCAAAATCATAGAATCAGTTGCCCTCACTCAAATCAATGACTTCCTCACTAATGCTAAAGTGTTTAATCCCTTCCAGTCCGGTTTCCGCAAAGGTCACAGTACTACAACAGCTTTATTAAAAATTACTGAGGATATTCGTTCCAACATGGAACTTAAAATGATAACAGTGCTTGTCCTTGTTGATTTCAGTAACGCCTTCAATGCTGTCGACCACGATCTCCTTCTAGCTCTTTTAAGCCAGCTGTATTTCTCTCCCTTCTCCGTTGACTGGTTCAGTTCATATCTGCGTGGTCGCAGTCAAGCTGTTCGATGTGGTCAGACTATATCCGACTGGCTTGAAGTGGACACGGGCGTCCCCCAGGGCGGACTACTGTCCCCTCTCCTTTTTTCTCTCTTTATAAATCTGCTTTCCCCTCATCTCAAAAGTAATTACCACATGTATGCTGATGACCTGCAATTATATAGTGCTGCATCAGTCAATGACCTAAATTCTGCTATATTATCACTGAATAATGACCTGTCTCGTCTCCAAAAGTGGTCTGAAGCATACGGTATCGTAATTAACCCACACAAATGCCAAGCAATCATTATAGGTAGTTCCCGCCAGTTAACTAAAATCATTACTGATGACATCCCGTCCCTTTCACTCAACGGTTGTGTCATCCCGTTTACGAGCACAGTCAAGGATCTGGGTGTCATTATTGACTCCGAGCTGCGATGGTCAGCCCATGTCAAAGAAATTTGTCGCAAATTCTATGCATCTCTCCATTCTATCATCCGATTTAAACACTTCCTCCCCGTCAAAACAAAGCTTACTTTAGTAAATTCCCTTCTTCTTCCCATTATTGATTATGCCGACGTTTGTTTTATTGATCTAAATACCGACTTACTGAATAAGCTGGATAGACTACTTAATAACTGCATACGATATATTTATGGTCTTCGCAAGTTCGATCATGTGTCGGATTTCCGATCAAAACTAAAATGGCTGCCCATCAGAGAACGTAGGAACGTTCGTATTCTCTGCACTCTTTACTCAGTATTAAATGATACAAATTACCCCACTTATTTAAAAGACTTCTTCAAATTTCTGTGTGAAAATCACGAGCTTTCTCTTCGGTCCTCTGATAATCTCTCACTATCCGCGCCTATTCATCACTCGTCCTTCTTGGATAAATCCTTCTCTGTGACAGCTGTTAGACTGTGGAACGATCTTTCACCCAACATTAAAAGAGCCTCCTCCAAAATTATTTTCAAGCGCCTGATTCGGCATCATTATGTTATGAGACTCCATTCATAAGTAGCCTTCTCGCTGTTATCGCTTATTATTGCACTTATTAATCTAGAGTTTTTATTTATCTTATTCTTTTTCTTCTACATGTACAATGTTTTATTAATATTATATACAATATTTTATTTATACTTATTTATTTCTAATATATTACTGTATTACATAATATTGTATTAGTAAAATAGAATCTTCAATTCATATCTGCCCTGCACATAATTATACTTTCCTCTCATATACCGGATGACTGGTAGAGAATGCCTTTAGGCATTAAGTCCTCCTTGTACTTATAAAAGTGCTAAAGAATAAATAAATAAATAAATAAATCACCACCCCTACTTTCAACCCCTTACAACCCTTTTTTCGCGTTTAAAAATAGACTATGTTGTTTCTGAGGCCCTAGACTAAATATTGGTAAGGGTAACAGCAAAACATACTAAACAAAACATTCACCAAAGTCTAAAATATTCCCAAACCAAATTTCATCCCCTATAGTTATTTAGCACCCTTGAGGGTAACATTTTTACAAAAATTTAATTTCATATTCATTTCTATCAAATTAGTAGCCTTAGAAAGAAATTTCAAGCTTCTAACTGTTAAAATGACAATACTTCCATACAAATTACCACCCCCACTTCTCAGGCTCTAGACTATCTGTGTACCAAATTTCATTTAAATCGGTTCAGTAGTTTTGGCGTGAAAGCGAGACAGACAGACAGACAGAGTTACTTTCGCATTTATAATATTAGTAAGGATGACAGTGCCACCGCCTTGGGCGCCGGTCCTATCATTTCTAACGATATTGTAATTAGAGACTTTCGGGTCCCTCATAGCCGGTTTGAGAAAGGTTTCCTGCACGAGTAACACGTCGACTTGATGATCGCGAAGGAAGTTATGAATTTCGTCGCGTTGTTTTCTAACACCGTTCGAGTTGAAAAAAGCTACGATAATTCAACGCGGTTTGACTCTGCCATTATTATGCGCGAGGGGCGGATGACTACAATTATTTAACGCGTTTGCAGCCATCGGAAAGCCTAATTGTGTTCGAGAGCACTGACGATGTGCTTGTACTTCTTAAATACTTTTGCACTGTGTACCAGTTTGCGGATGATACATGTCTGATGGCTGCTGACAGAGACATCGCGGTGGCTGAACGCCAAATACAATCGGATTTTGACGCGCTTTGTAAATGGTCGCATGATGCTGGTTTAGTACTCAATGCTGACAAAACTAAATTTATGCATGTGCATTCGAGCCACAATCGGTGCTCTCCGAATAAAATTATTAAAATTTTAGCACACAGTCACATGTGTCTTCACAGTGGAAAGTGCACATCTAACTGTGTGCCTCTTGAGCAGGTCCATGAGCATAAATATCTTGGCCTGGTTATAGATGATAGGTTTAGTTGGTCGCGACATATAAATAAGACATGTGATAAGCTAAGGGCAATCATGGCTAAATTTTATATAATAAAAGATAGAATACCTTACAATGTTCTAATCACTATGTATATGGCATTAGTAGAAAGTATAATATCATACGGATTAAGTAGCTACGGACGAACTTATAAAACATACCTAAATCAAATATATAATATACAATATAAAATTTTAAAACTAATAACACCAGCGAAAATAAAACAGAATTATTCTAAAGACCCTATAAAACTATTTAAACATTGTAAAGTAATTCCAGTACATAAAAAAGTAGAATATAACTTATTAGTTGAACAATATTTTCGGAATGAAATTCAGCTTCCAATTAATCATAAACTTACAACTAGGAGTATAACAAATAAAAAATTGTCAATTCCAGAACATGTCAATGTATATGGTATGCGTACATAAGAATATATAAATCCAACATTAATAAATAATTTAATTTAATTTAATTAAAAATAACATAAACTACAAAAATTTAAAAAACATACTTAAAGACCACTATCTTAAATCCTGAGCGTTATATAATTATTACCCGTTGTGCACCCTGTATATGACGGTATGAGCGATCTCACTTAGTTGCTGTTTAAAAAAATTAATCTAAACTTACCTTCAGTTATATTTTATAGCGTAGTACCAAAGTGTCTGGACAAACCCACGATGGGTTTATAGACACTTTTAATATAACTTTGTATTTTGTACCCTGTTTAATATAAATAAATAAAAAAAAAAAAAAAAAAAAAATCAAGTACAGTCGGGTGCCTATATTTCCTGACGCCTTTTCGTATTCGTCGGCGAACGTTAAGACTTCCTCCATGTTGAGGCCTGAAAGACGATTGAGGGATTCAAACGGATTCCCTGTCGTTTTAGGTGGCGTAGGCATTGCCACCGGCTTGACCGGTACCGGTTTAGCAATGGGCGCGGTAGATGTATTGTGCGCGGGTGCGCTAGCGGTGGGCCTGTTACTGCCCCATGCGGGGGTGTTAGTTTTCCACGATGGTTGAAGTGGTGGAAATTCGTTGGCTGATGGTATCGGAAGCGTTAGACGTCGCGACGGTCGCTGGGGTTGCGATTGGATTCGCTTTGGTGCCTTCGGACATCCGTGATAGTTGGCGGTATGATCACCGCGGCAAAGGACGCATGCAGGCTTCCCGAAAGCCTCTAATAATGATTTGTCTTTCGGCCTTGTACAATCCGATGTGCCATGGTCGCCTAAGCACTTAACGCACCTAGGGCGGGCGAAACAGTAGTGGGCCGAATGCCCATACAACTGGCATTTAAAGGGTTCAACTAGTAGCCCGCTAAGGCCACAGATTGACTTAACGTCAAAAATGGCCTTCCCTTCGGGCGACAGGTCTAAGTGGACCTGCACCAGGTCAATGGGCGATTTAGTGCGCCTGTTGGTCATGCGGAAGACGCTAATGACCGGAAATTTTTGTTCTTTAAGAGACCTGACGATATCTTCGACGGGGATTTCCTTAGGGATGCGTTTGATCACCACTCTAAGGATACGCTCGTCGGCGAGCGTGTACGTGTGATAATAAACCTCCTTTTCTTGGAGGAATCGGGTTACGAATCTGAAGGCCTCGGCGGTCTCCAGCTGCATTCTGATCCCCTGGGCTGTCGCTGAAGCGACGACCTTAAACTTGTTGGACGTGGCCGATTGGATCATCGGCCACTTGTCCTGGGCTTGTATATAAATGGGCGGAGGTTTTTTGTCTAGCAGCGCGCGGGCTGCTGGGGGAGCCGAACGGACAGCCGACGGTGGCTGAGTAGCGGGCGTTACGGGCGCAGTTTTGGGCGGCGCGACGGGGATGGTCATGAGGGACGGGATTTGAACCGGCTGGGAAGATCCGGGTTCGAGCTGGGGACATGGGCGCGGCGCCTTCTGAGGCACGGGAGATGGGGACGATGATGACGCCGACGAGGGAGCGGGGGAAGAGCGCTTCTTGCGCTTCTTCTTGTTCCTCACCTCCGTGAACAAGCCGCCTGCATCTTCGGGGTTGTCGGGGGACAAGGGGGAGTCCAACTCCATCTCCTCAGTGTCGGTAGTTGATGGCGTCGAGTCGAGCGATTTAGGAGGCACTGCGGGGGCCCCGGATTCCGATTCCAATAAAGAGGCGGTTAAAGCCTTGAACGCATCAGGGAACTTAGCCCTGAGGAAGTCAAGGACGCCTACTAAACTCTGGTCCGCCATTTGGACTTATGGTGGACCAAATCTAATTTATATGTAGTTTCCCGGTGGGATGCCGGGGTGTGTATCCCTAGCTCCCTCCCTGCTGGGTTTAGCAGGGAGGATGTGTGCCTACTACGTGTAGCCCTAGTGTGTCCGAGTGCCGATCTTATTGTGCACTCGGGTGTGTACTTAGGTCTAACTAAAGCTACCCGTGGGCTCCAAAGGGCCAAGCGTGGACCAACGTTGACTAGGGCACTACCCAAGGCCAATGATGGAGGTCCCTTCCGAATTACGCGGTTCCCTGAAGGGGAAACGCAGGCGAACGGGGCTGCCTGACTAGCTTCGTTATCACCGTTAGGTATCCGCTAGCCTTTCTCAATATTGCGGTTATTAAGATATTGCTCAGCGCAGTGAAAACTGCACTTCACAATTTCTTTCACGCAGTTCCCGAAGTCGGAAACAATGACGTCGCTATCCCAAGAAAACAGATGGCTTGCCAGACGGCAGAGCAATAATAGTTCCTTAGCGGAACAATAGACGTTACGACGTTCTACCTAGAAACTAGGATTAGCGCTTACCAGAAGGCGGGCGCAATAAAACTTGCGCCGACACAATCGGCTCGCGAACAAAGGACGGCGGCACCTTTTATGGCGCGCGCAGGTGCGGATTGCTCAACGTAATGTCGGGCGGAGCGACAGATGTGCGGCGAGCGAACACGTCCGTTCGCCTCAACAGTCTGTAGCGGAGTATTCTAAATGAGCTGCGCATTGGCTTATATAGGCTGGCTACGCTTCCCCCTCCAGGCATGGCAGGTGTCATTGGCGGTGGGAAGATGACGTAGGCTTGCAACTGGCGACATCTATTGGCGTGTTGTTACACTTAGGCTTGCAACTGGCGACATCTATTGGCGTGTTGTTACAACTTATAACTAATTATGTATCTCACAATTCAAATATTATATTTAAACATTTTTCCTATTATATTTGATGGTTTTTATTTACTTTTAAGGTGAACAATAAAACATTACGCTTTAGCATTTACACATTTATTCACTTGGGTCTAAGCAGACTTATGCTATATGTTTGTCAAGACAATATAAAAATGACTAACAATAATATATATTACTCCTTATTAATACAATGAATACATAATACACAAGAGGAAATATTTTTAGAACTCATCTGTATAACAACATAAACAAATACAGGATAAATTTAAAATATAACATCTTCAGTTCACATAGATATAGTTCAAATGATAAAATAAGATCTTGGTAATAATTTCAATTGGTCAATTAAAAAAAAAAACAATTTAACTTAGGACACAAGCATTTGATGAAAATGTCTAGGATTTTTAATTTACTTTATTTCTTAACCAACAATTAAGTTCTATAAATAGAAAATCTTCGGGTTAAATACAAGTGTTTATTCAATGATAAGAGATATACACTGTTTTAATTATTGTGGAACAGCCTTTCCCATGTTTCTCATAGTACACAATGGAAATTTCCATTGTTAAAATGTATAATTCATTTGCTCAAATCTTCATTAAACTTTACATTTACTGAAGATTAGGCATACTTCAATCTAATATATAAAATTCTCGTGTCGCTGTGTTCGTGGTTAAACTCCTCCAAAACGGCTTGACCGATTCTCGTGAAATTTTGTGAACATATTCAGTTGGTCTGAGAATTGGCCAACATCTATTTTTCATACCCCCCCCCCATTTAGTTTTTTTTTTTTTAACTGCGCGCGGACGGTGTCTCGGGCGACAGCTAGTACAGTTATAGAATTATCTTTTACATCCTTAATTCACATTAAGGAAAACATAATGTTGTAAATACATAATGTAAAATTAAGACCATGTTACACATACAAAGTACAATTTTGTTTAAATATATAGAATGATTCAAATAATGGCAACAATTATAAGTTTTATTTGATTTTTTACATAATATAAAGCAGGGGTGGCCAAGCTCCACAATAGTTAGCTATTTATCAAAATTTGAAATTAAATTTGTTAAATTGTGGGATTTAGTATTTCATATTTGTCAGGAATTTAAGAAGAAGAAACACACAAAAGCAGAACTCATGTACATTTATCGAGAACTTCCAATTCTTCCCATGTGTGTAGTGAACCACAATTTGGCTATCCCTGACATATAGGATATTCTTTCTGATTGAATATTTTCATATAATTATACAAGGCAAATTCAGAACTACTAAAAATAGTGCAACAGACTTAAGGCTTGATAGCCAAAACTGATACTGAATACATGCATAAATTTTATAATATACCAGTAAGTATAATATTAAATGTTATTTTCAACTGTTTCATATTTTCTATCATAGCATTATTGTCTATCATGCCTTAGAAACTAGAGCATGATTACATAACATATATATTTGATACAATAAAAATCCAGTTTTGTATACAGCATCCAAAAATTTTCAAAACTAAATGGCCTCATACACTTGCTTACAAATTAACAACCATTAATTCAATCTTTCTGTTCAATTAATAAGCATTCATATAATGATGGCTCCTACAAATAAAGGTCAATGTGCAAATTGACAATTTTACAGGGGAGGCTCTCAAAGTTACAACCATCTGTAAAAGTTGACGCATAAGCACTTTAACACTAATTTAGCAAAAAAAAAAAGTTTACACCTGTAAATGTGTATTTGTTGCTTTTAATGTAAAAAAGTAAAAATCATCAATTTGTTACTTTGGCCCTTATACATAGGACCGATCGATAAACAGATGGCAAAATTGCTTACTTAAACTAATAATGCATTGACATACTCATTTAAAAAAAAATTAATAAATGAAAACCATATTTCAGGCGAGATGTATATCTGTAAAGTTTTCTCTGTTCTCAAATTAGGAATAACACAAAGTTTATAAGCAGTTTCAATTTAATTGTAAAATAACAGGAACCAACAAAACAAAAGATTTCAGTTATATCATAATATGTCCAAATGGTAACTGAACTTGATAAAAGATTTTTTTTACATTTGAAAGCAGTTAAAATGCTATTACTATTTGGTGTAAAAATAAACTATGAACAAGCATTTAACCAGTTTGAATTTAATACATAATTTTACAAAATAAATATAACATTGTAATCACACAATTTTTTTTTACATACCTCTATGATGGCAGTATTTTATAAGCCATTGTTAATCCAATCATGGATAGTGATATACGTAATCATTGCATTGTGTATGTAACATTGACACCACTAGCAAGCTAGCTGAGCCTTTTGCCTACATTTATGCATCAATGCCCGTAAAGTAAATTGCCGTCTAGCCAATGTACGTACTTGCTTCAAGAAAGTATCCAGATCTATTACTTCTTTGCGTAATGCTTCACCCATATAATAAATAGCATCTTCCAATGTTGCTTCTTCTGCAAATGCATTTAAAAGTTGTGAGTACAATGGGGCAGTTGTTACAACAGCCTCATCCGCTTCAATGCCATCCTGTTCTGCAAGTCTCTCTACAGCAGCCTCCAACTCTTTTTCTTTCTCTTGAAGTGTACTTAAATTCTTCTCAAGTGTTGCTTTTTCTCGTTGCAGTCTCGTAAAGATATCTTCAAGACGAGATTTGCCTTCACATAGTTCTTGTTGTGTTCTCCTCAATGTTTCCAATTCTGCCTGTGATTGCTGGGACTGTTCATTTAACTTCCTGCGCAATTTATCAGTAACTGCCGATAATAATGAGGCTTTTATATGCTCCTCTGTGATGGTACCACCTGCTTCAGTACCAGGTCCAAAATTGGTTGTTGGTGGGTAAGGGGTGGCTGCAGGATAAGGTGTACCATTAGTACTAACTGAACCAGGGTATGGTGTGCCAAAGTTTGGATATGGTAATGGATTTGAAGTTGTGGGATAAGGAGTAGCTGTTGAATAACCTGGCTGAGGGTTAACTTGAGGATATGGATAGCCTGATGGCTGCGGCATGAATGGATCAAATGGGTACGGAGGTCGAGGCTGATTACGTGGCTTAGCGTAAACAGGAGGCAGCTCTCCAAATGCTGTTATCATCCACTGAACCAAACGTTGTAGAGTTGAACCAGATGGTGACCACTCATGTAGATAAGGTAGATAAATCTTACCATTACTGTCAACCCATTTAGATGTTTTGATAGTCATTTCAGGTGTAGGTTTTACAAAACACAACGGCGCATTTTGTGGATGAGTATCCATAAGCCAAATACTGACGGGAATATTATAGAAAGCTCCTTTGTAATTTACGGGTATCGTGCCTTCGAGATTGAGTAAATCCTTCCTAGTGCCATTATTGAACACAAAGGCTTCTAAACGATATACGAGGCTACGATACACTTGAATCAGACTAATTACTTCTCGCGCAGTGTAATCACGGTGTTTATATTTAGAAAGATATTGTTTCAACACAACTTCATCGTTTGCCATAGCGAACAAAAATTTATCTCCAAAATGTATGCACTTGTTGTAATTAAGCACTCAAATATATAGTTTTAAGAGGAAAAATGAAAATGACACACTAGCATCTTCTTGTATCTTGTATGAATTATCATCTGTTGTCTATGTCTATTGTTGTCAATTGTCGGTGAGTCACAGAGTAAATACTGTTTTATTTATAGCCTGGCATGAAAGTCGTGAAATTAATAGGGGCGACACTACTTTCCGTATGACCACCCCATAGACGATAGCAGTAATCGTATTAATACTACAATGTAATTCAGTTTTTAAAAATATTATTTACAATAAGATTATGTAGTCTGTATGTACATTTTTCATTAGCAACTATTTTAAGTAAATAAAATGTAACTTATTTCGTTCTCCTATTTAATTGAACATTTTTTTTGAATTGCTTTTTCTGATTTTACAACGGTCAAAATTAGCCAACTTTTCTTGGCCGCACAGTTCAATTCTCCGCTGGTTCGAAGAAACCGGCTTTATTTTTTACACAGTACAATGCCATTTTTCTCATAGGACTAAAATGGAAAATATAAATTAATACCTATTTTTAGGTAGAACAAACGTTCATTTGCTATTATTTAAAATACAAGATTGATACATAAACACATGCAAGCTCATCTAACATTATTACATTGGACAAAAAGTTAAAATCAACATAAAAGTATTAACATAGTTTCGACGTGCTACAGCTACATGACAACATTTTGTAAACAAACATAACTTCGTATATTTCAAAGTAAACAATCACTTTAAATTTTTGAATGGTTTATGTTGCCTTTAACATTTGAAAATCCATAATTTGAACTAAATAATTAAAAATAACCATAACTTACCTTAACTAAACATTGTTGAGATTGGAAAAAACTGATCCGGCATCGGATTCTGCGATGCCGGATCAGTTTTTTCAAATCCGAATGCCGTCTCTCAAATATTTAAATATAACCTCCCTAATAGAGCTGCAGATTGTAGTTTTTGGTCACTTAGAACACATTTACAACTACGATTATAAAATAAATGTAAAAGATCACGGAAAATTAATATTCATACCAACACTGTTCAGAATTTTGCTGTTCATTTTATGGTTAAAAGTAGTTATACTCTTTGTTAATTTTCAGTTGGCAACTTTGCCCGAATTTCGTTTTTGACATTTCTTTTTCAACGAGCTGTCAGCGTTTACGGAGCGCTTTTCGGCTCGTATTTTAAATCCGAAGTAATCTCGTTGGATTTTATATTTTAATTTGTGTAAACAAAATAGTATAACTACACAATGCCGCCTAAGTTTGACCCAAACGAAATTAAAATCGGTAAGGCCAGTGACACATTTTTTTCTATGAGTTAATAAGTGTTGTGATGTTAAGTTTATATTTTTTGTGTTTTAGTTAACTTAAGGTGTGTTGGTGGAGAAGTTGGTGCCACGTCGTCTTTGGCCCCTAAAATTGGTCCTCTTGGTCTTGTGAGTATTAAATATTATCGTGTGGGGTTCTCAACCAGTATGTTCTATCTTTCAAACATAACCTTTACGGCAATAAGACACTGAATTGTTTGTATATTATTTTAATAATAAAGATATTAAGATCTTATAATAATGCTTGTCTTGTTGTCTACATCCTGGGGGGCGCCACCCTACCAGGCGCGTCCTTCCGGTTGGCGGATGGAAGGAACCCACGACTCAGGATCGTGCTTTTAGCCCGTTCCCTGTCGTGGCTACTCCGAATGTCCAATAAGGAGTCGCGGACCAGGCCATGTGTTTTTTGAGAAATTTTGCATGTTACGATAATAATTGAATTATTAATTTTGTGTTCTTCAGTCTCCTAAAAAGGTTGGTGATGACATTGCTAAAGCTACCAGTGACTGGAAAGGTCTTAAGATCACAGTACAACTTGTTGTGCAAAACAGGCAAGCTCAGATTTCTGTGGTCCCGTCTGCTGCTGCCCTAATCATCAGGGCTTTGAAAGAACCTCCCCGTGACAGGAAGAAGCAAAAGAACAGTGAGTATGAATTATAATTACATAAATTTTAGTAAGCAAATAAGATAAGGTTTTATAAACTATGTATAATTTTTTTCAATTACATTTTTAAAGACGCTTTAAAACTGTCAGGCTGACCATTTTAGGTGTTTTAATGACTTGTTAAAAGTAGCTTAAGAAGGGTAGTAATAGATGGTTATTGCTATACTTTATATTGTATTTAAAAAAAAAGCTGTATGTGTTGTAAATAAACTTAAGTTATGTTTAATTTTAATTACAGTTAAACACAATGGGAATATAACATTAGAAGACATTGTAACAATTGCCAAAACAATGCGGCCACGATCAATGGCGAGAGAGCTGTCTGGCACAGTAAAGGAGATCCTCGGCACAGCACAGTCTGTTGGGTGCACCATTGATGGTAGGCCCCCACATGACCTCATTGATGACATCAACAGTGGAGCCTTAACTATTGATGAATAAATGGGACCTCTTTTGATTTTATACTTGTTTTATTTTTAATCAAAAAAGTAGTAAATGTGGAAGACATAAATTTTTTCGGATTCTTTTATGTGAATTTAGAATATGAATTTTAGAGACATCAGTACATATGTACACTATAAAAAGGACTAGCCTAACCTTTTAAAAAACCCGATTGACATCCTCTAAAAAATGAAATGGGGCCTGTGGGCCTGATTAATCTATTTATATTGTCTGTATGAAACATTTTTTTAACTAATTCATAATTTGTAACACTTATTTTAAAATATACTCAACCAATCGGAAAGCACCTAACTCTTCAAAATCGGTTCTGCCTGCTCCGAGGCCATCACAATGGAATTTACATACATAAAACAAACACCTCTTTGTGAAAACCTAAACTTAAAAATAATAGGGTACAACTTGTTTTGGTTACCTAGTTCAAAAATGTTTAAAATTTTATAAACCCCATTCAAAATAAACGCAAAGTTCCTACATGCTCAAGAGCTCACGGTGAAAAGTGACTTAATAGTGAAAAATACTTAAAAGTGGCTTAATAGTCACCGGCTCAAAAATATCAGATCTCATAGTGTCAGCGATTCATTAAAATAGACCTCGCGCTTAAATCTTACCTTGTCCGGTGACTTGCTGATCGTAAATGTGGAGACATACAAGTTGAGCTGAGTTATGAGCCTGTTTATTGATCTGCTTCACAAATGCGAATCAAAAGCTGATTTGCAGGTATCAATTTGAGTCGAGTATTAGACTTGGATTGGGATGATATACAAAATTGTTAAATGTATCATCTAGGTGTTACGTTTTTATCAAATATAAAAATCAGTGACTTTATTATTTACAAGATAAATTGGATCCCAAAATTTTTCCCCGTGGATAATCGTTTAGGTAAGAATTTTGATTTGTTATTATGATTTCATCAATTAGAAGTTTTTTTTCCAAAATTGGTAGTTTTAAGACTTAAAAGTTAGGTAAGTTTTTTACTCTGTGACAATTCAGAAAAACTGTTCTGTTGTCAACACTGTTCCCTCCAAGCAGAAATGTCAAAATGGCGTCAACGCAGGACGCTTGGTATATTTCTTTACTTGGTTTAGCAGAACATTTCCGTACATCTAATCCTCCTGACATAAAAAGTTGTATACAGTGTTTACAAGCGGTATTTAATTTTAAACCACCCCAAAGGGTCGAAGCCAGAACTCACTTACAACTCGGAAATATTCTTTTGACACACACTAAAAACATTGACTTGGCGAGAACGCATTTAGAGCAAAGTGTAAGTTTTTTTAATTGCTTTTTTGCATATTTTGTTTAACTTAAGATGCTAGAAAATTGTTTTATTAGCCCCTAAGTTTTGATATTTTTATCGAACACAAATATCAATTTCCTTATGGGGATAACTTATAGAATGTAAACAATAATGTTGAAGTGGGTCATTTGGTGTTTTTGTTGTAGTGGTTCCTGTCACAAAGTATCAATGCTTTTGATGATGTAAAGTTCGAGGCGGCGAGTGTACTTGCCGAGTTATTTGAGCAGCAGGGCCAACCAACTCATTCAAAACCAATTCTAAGGAAGGCCATTGAGTTATCGCAACATAGCGTGTATTGGCACTGCAGATTAATTTTTCAACTTGCGGTAAGAATATTCAGATATACTTTTAGGATATTTACAGATACAATATATTATATTCCATTAATTGTTGGGTTCTGAGAGCCAAATCCTCCTGTTAAAATGTTGTTATGTCTGCTTGCAAAGATAATGAGAGGGATGATATGTTTTAAATAGAGATTTTGGTCTTCAAAACCAATGGTAAGAGATTCTTACCTTTATTCATAAGTTTATACAATGAAATTGAGTTTATAAATTGCTTACTAATTTCTTTAAAACTCATTTTCTGACAATTCTACTAAGTTTGCTAAATTAAAATTAAGCAACAAACATTACATAAACATATTTTATATGGCTTACTAATAAATACTGTTATTTTGTACTATTATTTTCAAAGTTCCACATTCTTTTTCTCTCTAAAAATTTACTTAGTTATTGATACAAGATGGCTTACTTTTACTTGCCTACCGGCCCTGCAAGACAGGTTATGATGTTATACTTACATTTCCCACTATCTTCTTAAGTATTTTAGTGTTATGTTTATTAAAATATCTTAAAGTTCTAAAAAAATACCTGAGCTTGCCTTTTAAAAGCTAGTTAATATATTCAATAAAATGTTAATTTTCACTATTGAATCTTAGTGTTATTTGTATATCATAAACTAAATTAATTAGAAAATTATAGTTGCAAAAATAAGGCACATTTTCATCCCTACTAAAATAAAATAAATATAACATAACAATATGTAATTCATGTATATGCATTTATAGGATGTGTAAAAGGTTTTTTTTTAAATATTTAGTTTTATATTTGTAGCAAATCCATGCAACCGAACGGGAATATGAAGTTGCAAGCAGCTTGTTGGGTGTTGGGGTCGACTATGCACAGCTCTCAAATGCGGCATATACCAGAGTACTGTTCTTATTGAGTAGAGTTATGGTATGTATAATTTTAAATACATCAGATCTGTATAAGCTAGAAACCTCTATAAGCGAGAGTCATTGCCTGGTACTAATGGACTACCTTCATAAGTAAGAAAGAGAAATCTTTTTAAGCAAAAAAAAAATACACCAGTCACCTGGACTCTCACTTATACATGTCCAATCCTGTAATAATAACGAAGTAACAGCCCTCAAGCCTAGTTATTCCTAAACCAGGTTTAGGCTCGGCGCCATCTACGCCCGGCCACCTCAAGCCTTATGAAACTGTAAATGCCTCTTCAAGGCAAACAGTGACTACTCAGTCACAAAAAAATTATCCATATCAACTGTATTCATCGAAAATATAGTTATTATTTTTAATAATAATGGTAACAGAGTTGCATCGTAGATCCATTGCTGATGTGTTGCCACATTATTTTTTTTATTGTGTTTTGTTTTTTTATTGTACCATTGCTGCAATGCAAAATACCATATGGCATGACTCTAACAGTTAAGTTACATAATTAATGGAATAGTATAATATTTTTCTTTACCATTCCAGTTGTTGTTAATAGACAAAAAGATACAAGAAGTGTTGCCATTGTTGAATCAAGCGGGACATCTTGTGGAATCATGGTCGGGAAGTCCACACCAGAAGGAGTACCTCAAAGTGTTCTTCCTTGTTTTACAGGTAATTATTGGTCACATAGTTGTGATAAATATGTTTTGGGCCTATGATGAAAAGTGACTCCTTTCTTCTGCAGTATGGTTTTAAGACAAGAAAACTGATAATCCAGAACAGCCAAATTTATGTCAATGAAATTTATTATAGAGATAGATTAGTCTGGATCAGCCCGTATTCTGCTAACTTATTTTTTTTTAATTGAATGTGGTCTAAGCTGTGGGTCTCAACTACAAATGTCAATTGTTGTAGGTGTGCCACTATCTAATGGCAGGACAGGTGAAGAGTGTGAAGCCATGCCTGAAGCAGCTGCAGCAGAGCATCCAGACAATCATGGCACCCACATGGCCGGATGATGATGGTGACGACACATGCTTATTTATTTATACATCTATAATTTCTTTAATCCTTGTCATATTTAGGAGTCTTGTGAGGTAAAATACTACTTTTTTTTTGATAAATACTTTGAAATACTAAGTTTCAGAGATTCCCGATTTTTTTTCTTTTTTTTTAATTTTACTGGTTTTCGTGAACCTTTCTACTTTTTTTTCTTCTGCCTAATCTTTAATTTTATTTTTATGTAGACCAAGTTGTACAAGACAGTGGAAATCACTGGTCTAAATTTTATGAATAACTAGCTTTTACCCGCGACTCCGTCCGCGCGGAATGAAATATAGAAAACGGGGTAAAAATTATCCTATGTCCGTTTCCTTGTTCTAAGCTACCTGCCCACCAATTTTCAGTCAAATCGATTCAGCCGTTCTTGAGTTATAAATAGTGTAACTAACACGACTTTCTTTTATATATATAGATTTTAAAATCATAGTTATTAAATGGCATTATGTTACAGCGGTTTGCGGTAGTGCGTCCGGTGAGTCTTTCGTGTGGATGTCGCGGCAGCAGCTGTATGTGCTGGTGTATCTCGTCACAGTGATGCACTCCGCACAGGCTGGGTACATGGACAAAGCGCACAAATACACTGAAAAGGCACTCGCACAGATCGACAAGCTTACATGTAAGTTACATTTTTCAGCTTACCTAATAAAAAAAGGACTATAGAATCATGCCAGATATGGATCTACCATATTTTAAAATTTATTTTATTAGGTTTTGGTGAACTGTTTGAATCTTACCGCCGTACTCAGAATTTTAAATGATCCCCTGGTACATTAACAACATTAACAGTGGTAGATCCCGCAACAACAATATTTGTTGGGTGCATGAATGGGCCGGGTTGACCTGTGCAATACCACGACCATACAGAAAACAGGCGTGAAGTGGAAGCCATTCCGCATACAGTCTGATGAGTGTGGTCCCGGAGGCCTAATTTTAGTCCTTTTTCCCTTCCCACCCTTATTAGGAAAGGATGGGAAGGGGAAGTGAATTTGGCGGAAGATGGGACGCATAGGAAGGAGAAATATCCTCTCTCTTTGCGTCCCCTTCTCCGTTGATTAAAGGTAGGCAAAGCGTCTGCATTTGCGGATGTCTATGGGCAACGGTCGCCTCGCTATTTCGGCGAATTCAGGTTTGCTCGTTTGCCACTTTTTGATATAAAAAAAAATAGTGTTCACTACCTTGATTTCTTTTGTGTAGCGAGTGGTTGTGAGGAGGGTAAGAGCGGGGGAGCTCGTAGCGGCGCGGTGCTTGCGTGGAGGCTGCGCATGGCGCTGGTGGAGCACTCTGCGCTCTGTCGACTCGTCACCGGCGGCAAGGCTAACGCGCTGCATGAGATTGCACGAGCTGCACATCTACTAGCAGTTGCACCTACTCGTATGTACATCAATATTACAGCACTAATATGTTTCATTCTTACTATTGTTTGGAAAGAAATTCTTAAACAAGAACAGAAACTATTCTGTGTATAATAGTTGTGGAATTTATACTATTTCTTTTTTTTTATTCAGAATTTTTTTTTGTCTGTTGTCAATTTCTTTTAAGTAATTTTTTTTTGTTACTGTTTTTTAATTTATCTTTTTGTTCGGTTTCAGCGGGAAGTGCGGCGGCGCACACACCGCAGCTGCACTGCCTGTTGGGCCTGTACGCGATGTCAATGAACTGCATGGAGGCTGCAGAGTCGCAGTTCCACACAGCTATACAAGTATGCGAGATTTTATTCACTTATTTATATTGAAATCAGTAAACAAGCCATTATTGACACCAATAGCTCATACTCAACACATTTGCAGGTTATAAAATTGAAATAAGATGATAATTTTTGCTATATATTTAACAAATTTCTTTTATATTTTCAGATGTCACAAGAACGGGACTTATGGATGTTCGCAAAACTCAACCTGGCTATTGTATACCTAAGAGGCAGGAGAGACAATGACTTGGCACAGTTGATGGAGCAGGTAACCTATCGTAAAATCAACTTTCATTGCTTCCATCAAACTTATTGTTATTAAAATAGTCTTTTATTGTATAGTATTAGATATCTACAATATATTATTGTTTAACAATTAAACATCTGTAAGTGAGGGAAGTAAGTTTTTTTGGTACTGTAGGTGCGACCGGAGGCGTTGCCTGCGTACGCGCACGGCCTTCGGGCGGCCTCGTACTACGTGTTGGGGCTGCAGGCGTTCTTCCAAGCAAGATATAATGAGGCAAAGTAAGTATAGTCTTTTAATATTATTAAATTGGACTGGACTTTGAAGGTGTATTTAACTGTGTGTTACTTTAAAAATACTTGTATTAAAACTTATTGTTACTTGATTAGATAGCATTCTTTTTAAAAATCCAGATCTAGGAGACATTATCCTTAATACAAGTGCCTTTAGTTTATTTAGGCTTTGGTATAACAAGTTAAGTTTTTTACAGACGATACCTTCGTGAGACTCTAAAGATGGCGAATGCTGAGGACTTGAACCGTCTGACATCATGTTCACTCGTGCTGCTTGGTCATATTTTCCTGTCCATAAACAACTCCCGCGAGAGCATGAACATGGTCACCCCAGCAATGCAGCTGGCCAGCAAGATACCTGATGTCCATGTGCAGCTCTGGGCCTCTGCTATACTTAAAGGTTATACTTCGTTTATATTAATACTAGCTGTTGCCCGCGACTCCGTCCACGCGGGAATAAAAAAAAGTAGTAGTAGCCTATGTGTTCTTCCAGACTATGTTTTACAGGTGTGCCAAATTTCGTCAACCCTTGAGCCGTTTCGGAGATACCTTCAAACAAACATCCATCCATCCATCTATCGATCCATCTGTCTAAAGATTCACATTTATAATATTAGTATGATTATAAAGAGGGAAGATTTGATGGTTCTGCTGTTCGTAAGCTATGTCATCCCTAGGTGACATAGACTATATATATATTTTTTTAATTTTTTTTTTTTATACCAGAAGGGGCAAACGAGCAGTGGGAACACCAAGGTGTTCAAATATATAATTAAACTTTTTTTAATTTCGCGCGGTCGGAGTCGCGGGTAACAACTTGTTTGCTGTTGTAATAAATCAAGATTTGTCTTTCATGCTTTAAATGTAAATGTAAATTACAGAAAAACTTGCATTTGTTTATATATAGTCAAATATGATTTATTTTTTGTAGACTTATACCGGCTGGCTGGTGACACTGAGCGCGAGAACGAGGCGTATCAGATGCACTGCAACTACTCGCAGGCGCTGCTCAAGGACCACTTCCAAGCGACTCAGCTGCCTCAGCACGTGCTGGTGCAGTGGACAAGTGGCCCCCCACCCGCACTGCCACCATCGCTGCCACCACCCTCCGCACTTTCCAACCCCACATAGTGGTCGGACCACTCACCCGCCCATGACACTGAGTCCTGGCCCGGGTGAGATGTAAAGCCACTGTGCGCCTTAAAGACTAACAGTGCTCTTGTATCAGTGTCGGTGATATATTGCAGTAATCAGTGTATCCATGTGTCAGTTGATTCATTGAAGTAACCAATTGTATATAGTGACGGCAACACTTAACCCACAACATGGAGTCATGGGCCAATGAGATGTAACACAGCTCCGGTGAACTTGAATAGTGCTCCTGTGTCAGTTATATATGAGTGCACCTACATGTCAGTGAATATAGGACTAGTGCACATGTTACGATATGAATTGATTGTGTTATCAAAAAACCACTTTTATAGTACATACACCAAGACAGAAAAACTTAATAGTGTGTCATCCGAAATAACCGGGTAAGTGCTTAGACATGTGAGTTATAAAATCCCCTATAGTACATACAGAGTGTTAATGTCACAACTGAATGTGTATATTCCTTTTTTGATGTAAAATTATTTCAGCAATGAAGAGTTTTATGTATTAGGATATGTGTATATTCGTAAAAGTTTTAATTCTATTAATACATTGTCTTCAGTTTGGACAGGGATCTTGAAAATGTATCAAATATTATAGATCTATAATGTTGCAATGCTTAACCATAAAATTACATTCATTTTTGTATGACTGACAAAAGGGCTTAATTAGAGTCTCACAATGAATCCATTTGCTCAACATTACATGACTACACTAAATAAGACTATAGACATAAAATGATATCTGAACTGGTGGGCATAAACTAACTAGGGTGACAAAGTGACCCAAAATGGACCTTACCCTCCGACAATGAGCCCTCACTCTATGAGCTGTCATAATTTAGTTTGGCTGAACAATGGTTCACAAAGCCTTGTCTGTCTAAATTTTCAACTATACAATTCCAAATTGACACTTTAACATTATTAATAAAGAAAGGTCACTATTATTATTACATTATATGATATTTCTACAGAAATATTATAATTTTCTGAGTTGTAAAATTTTGTCTGAACACATGATTTACAAAAATTTAAGTCTTTTTAAGACATTTCGAGCAAAGTATAGAAACATTTAATTAACTTTGTTATATAAAATCAACTTTTAAAGCTAAATTTTTTTAATACTTTTATGACAAGCAAATGCAATAAGCTTGTATAAAAAATTGCAGACACTAAGAAACAATAAAATTTTCCCTGCGAAAACGTAAATAGATACTTATTTATTTTTTAATTAAATATATCAACAATCAATATTGATTTTTTTATAAGATATTTATCTTTTATTAACTAGTCTTTAACTTAACTTTAGCTCTTTGCCCTAAGCACTCCATTTGACTATCCATGATTCAATATAATTTTGTTTCAAATTGGAAAAACTTGTGCTTAATGTAAGACATATTTATCAAAGGCTTCCCTTTAAAAGTTGGGTTTAAAAGTTATCAAAACTCATTCCTAACAATACAGTTGATGAAAAGTTTTTTCTTAACCCTTTCACGCTCAAGGGAAATATTTTTCCCTTCTACAAAAATATTTATTGATTGTTCAATTATTATTTAATCAATATTTTTTTACTGAATGTCAAAATAAAACTTATGTCCTAAGCAGCAAATGTGTTTCTGAACTAATAAAAAAAAGAACTGTGCTAAGCTATTGTAGCTAAAATATTGTGTTGTATTGGCATATTTAGTCTTACGGTCCTGTAATGGTCCGGGAGCCAGTGACAGATTTTCATGACCAATCCCCTCCCAATCGAAAATTCGTAAAATGCATAAAGGACTTATACTATGAATATTCGCGACCGTCAGCTGCGACTCCGTGGGTGGGGTGGGCAGTGGCAACCTCCCAAACATGAAGAAAAAAAAAATTTTTCAGTCATTTCCTCTCAAATAAAAATTTACCTGGTGATCGTTTATATGCTACTATTAATGAAAATTAATGTCAGCTTGCTGTATCTCGGTGGAAAGTTTGTCAGCTGGCACCTTGAAAGGTGTAACGCAACAGCATCTATGACCCACTGAAACTTATCAGCTGACGACTTTTCCCTTTACTTACAGCTAGCTGATTTTTTTAATTATTTACTAGAGTATTTTAACAATTCTCTGATAAATTTTCATCCGGGAGGAAATAACGTTTCTTAAGTATATTGTATATACTAGCGCGGATATTGTGACGACACACTTTACATTACACTAGCACAGCCAGATGACGTATAATCCACCGTGTTATGGTCAGCTGACTATGTTTTTCTTTCAAAATACAACATATACTATACTCTGATAAATTTTCAAATGAGAGGAAATGACTGAAAAAATTTTTTCTTTCTCCATGTTTGGGAGGCTGCCACTGCCCACCCCACCCACCTAGTCGCAGCTGACGGTCGCGAGTATTCATAGTATAAGTCCCTTATGCATTTTACGAAGTTTCGCTCGAGAGGAAATAATTGACAAAAAAATGCACCTGGCTCCCGGACCATAAGGGTTAAAACAAAATCTAAAAGTTATGTAAAACATGTTAATTGCAATTGGTTTGAAATTAACTGATATATGTCGAAATAAAGCTTAATAATACTGTCCTATTGTTATTTTTATATAAATTATTAGAATTGTCACTATATAATTTGCAAAATTATCTATTCCTTAAATTACTAAATAATTTAACTTAAATTGATTTCATGTTGTAAAGATGATGAAATCTTTTATTAAATTATTGATATGTTTCTTGTATGTGGTTTCGCTGTGCACTGTCGACTGATAAAATTGTACATATACACGTCTCTTACAAAATCCATTGAACAAAGACGTTTAATATTTATTATTATTAAATTCTTAGTTTGCAAGCGAATGTTTGCGTATAGTTAATTAATTATAGTTAAATAATATCTCATAGATGTTTCCCTCAACGCAGTTGCCGTGGATGGTGTCTCTCCTTTAATGTTAAAAAAAAAATCCATGTAATTTTTATGTTTAAAAATGCAGAACTGATTTCCGTTACACGGCGGCTCTGTCCAGAGGTGTCCGCGAATAACCAGTTTGTAATACACGTGCGCAATAACATGCTACCTAAGTTTGATGATGTAGATAATATAGAAGATTTGTATGATTCTAAGAGCAAGTAAAAGTCGAAATTTTTATATTTTCTTTGCATTCAGTGACGTCATCGGATTTATGTCTGTTATTTTACATGAGTAATATTGTTCCACAAAATTTGTTACACTGGCGAGATGAACTTGAACTGTGTAGATTAGTCGAAAACAAGTTGAGGGATGTAATGTTTTATATTATAGTAAATAAAATATGTAAAAAAATATAAACTTGTAGCTATGGTTGTTAAAAAAATATCTATTATTTGAGCAACCACTTATTATTTTCAATCCTCTCAACAATATTTGACAATGTACACATTTTTTTTTGTAAAAGTATTTAATCAATTTCCTATGAGACAGTCAGATGCGGTCTTACGGAGAGGGGTACATTTGCTGTTGTTAATATGTAAATAAAAGTTAAACTATTGTAAATAATAAAATTATAAATATATGTTTTTTGGTAAATATCGTTTTATTTATATCATTACAAACGCTTTGTCTAATTTACTTATGTATAATGAAGAAAAATCTCTATAAGATATAAAGTTACTTAATATCTGTAACTAAATTGTTTGCTTATTTAATATTGTCTAGAATTTTTGAATAAAAATTAATTTTAATTACTGCTGCATGAATAAACACTACAAATAGAGAATTCTCCCCCAATAGGTTCGGAGTAATGTGGTGGATCGGGCGCGAGGTTATTCTTTCTGTAGAAGGTGTCACGCAGTATGGCACAACGCCCCTTGTTCACGTCTCTAGCTGGTATTCTAGATTTGCTCTGTTGCCAGCCGTAGTCACAGCTTGTGGTCGCGCGGTAGTTGAACCTTGAAAATATATTATAGTGAATTTCAAATGAAAATGTGTATGAACCCGCGTTAAATTGACTCAAAGTGAGTAAACAAAGTATAAATGTAATATTTTTGAACTAATATTAAATCTGAGTCCAAAAATTATTTTTTGTTGTTAAAATATATCTATTTTTACTGATCAAGGCTATTCATTATTCTATTTATCTTATTTCATAGATACTATATTATGCATTAATATAATACGACTTTAAAATCTTCGTGATTACTTTATGCTTGTCTTATTCCGTTCTGTGAAACTTTAGTTTCAAGTTAATATTAAGGAACAAGAGTTGTAGTTCTTAAAAATTAAACCGTCACTAACTTTTCCTCCGGTGATTTTTTATATCTTTGTTTCAAATATCGGAAGGTTGATCCTTTCTCTGTACTTCCGTACAGTAAGTTGACCACTTCAGGTTCGACAAATTTCATCTCAGTACATTCTTCAGACTGATCTAATTCGTGTGGTGGAACTGGCCTCGCGTAAATTCGAGGCTCGTCTAATAACTAAAACAAGTAAAAATTCAAATCATCGCATAATTTAAAAATTTACGGTAGATAAAAATCTCTTCTGATGGAACTAGGGTTGCCAGGTCGCCAAACATAATAGCCGGACAGACCAGCCAGTTTGGCCGGACATTTGGGTAGAAAGGTCGGACACCTATATTATTTAGGATTTTGTCTCAGTATTAATAGGTACACTCTCGTTTGGGAAATGTGAAAAGCCTAACAAAAACCGGAAAACCGTTTGTTTTTGCCGGACACGCAATCAAAAAGCCTACCTATGTCCGTACGCCTGGCAACGCTAGATGGAACTATGAAGTGCTTGTATACTCTTTGACAGGAACTAAAACTAATTTTTACAACAATTTTTATTAGGTATCAAAAGGACTAATGTTTTTGGACACTTTTTAAAACGTTATTTGTAAATTTCATTCGGTACCGCTAAGTACTTCTTTGCCAAAGCTATAGAGGCGTCTATTTCGCGGACTTGTTTCTCTTTATTGGCTTCTAAAACATTAAGTAAATTTTTCTTGTTCCACTCTCTATTTCTGTGTTCAGACTTGATCAAGGCGTCCGCATAAAAAGCAACAATTTCTGGTGACCCCATTTTAATGGTAAATTACACAACACAATTTTGAAAAACAGTTTGGATAAAATTGATTATTTTGAATGTTGCCATTGCAAAAAAACCATGGATTTTTCATAATCCTACTGAACTTGTTATAATTCCTTTTTCATACAGTTTTTTTTTCTATTAAAGAAATATTTAATATAGCGGAATATTTACTAAGAAAAATAGGTTATATCCTGAAAGTTCAACTCAAATGAAAAGTCGGGACAATGTCACAATTGGGTAAAGAGCACATAATAATTACTGAAATTTCTTTAATAAAAATTATTTTATTAATAAAAACTAAACAAAATGATTAATTTTTAACACCTATACAATATGAAATGAATGTCTTATATGCATACCCGCGTTTAGACGGAATGTATAAATTTAGAAGATTATTCAAATACTTAAGATTACTCATACATAACTAAACTTTATAGTCCCACCTTACATAATATATGAAATAGTAATGGCGCATTTTTTTTTACATATTATAAAACAACTTTTACTGCAAACATAAATAGTTAATTAAATTTTTCGTCGCACATTATTTCACAATACGTTATAAAATGTACCTTATATTTTACGTCTGTAATTATTATTTTAGATTATAACAATTATCAGATAGTTTTATGATATTCTATACCAAAAAGTAAGTCTTATTAAAGGACATGCAAAAAAATATTATTAAATATACTTATTAGTGTTAGAACATTGTTATGAGGTTGGGAAAATGCATGTTACTTGATGTGGACGGTTTTATATTTTGAATACATTAAGGTCATTTTTAGAATTGTACAAATTTATAATTAATTTTTGTATTAAATTAAATGTAGGGAGCAGAAAAGTCAAAATATATAAATAAAGTCAATATTTTAAAACATGGGTACAAGTATGATTAATAACAAAGGAGATATGATTAAAAATGTACAATATTTTGTTTTTTGGACATGTCAGAGTAAGATCTCTAGATGCAAAATGTTTAACTATCAGAAGAATAAATCACTAAACACATCACATTATTTCTACAAACTCGTCTTTTTCAACTTTGGTATCGGAATGCGCAGAACTTTTGAATAACCTTCTCAAATCACAAAACTTCACAATGTTCGAAATATAAAAAATATCCCAGGATCAATTTTGACTTTGAGATCTTGGTGTTTTTCGTCCCATAACTGGACTGCCACCCATTTGTCGGAGAAGACCTCGTAACCCTCGTGCTTCTCGCAGGCCACTGTCCAGTTGTTCCGCTGGGACAGCACAGAAGTCATCAACTAGAGGCATAGGCCCACTGAGTCTATCAGAATACTGAGCTAAACGGGATTGATGGCCTATGGGTGATGTCTTGTCTATAGATTGTTGCTGCATCTGTAAATATTATAATTACATTTATTAGAAAATTTAAGTTAAAAAAATAAGTCGTTTCTTCTTATTCAGTCAGCATTGGAAAGCCATAATAGAAAAAAAGAATGTTAGGAACATGAATACCTAAAATCACAATTCTTCACAGTTGATTGTTTAAGTACATTGGAAGGGTCCCATTCATATAATATATCAGTAAGAGATGACCGGACACCTATCAATATGGTTGCACCAGTACTTCTGGTGTTGTGCATGTCCAACCAGTCAATGATTAGTTTGATTGTAATTTATGGTGGTAAAAATATATCTAAATAAACTGTATATCACCTTGCCTCTGAGTGCTATAATTTCATCCTGTAATTTCTTCACCAATGTTGCATCATTTTCATAACTGGTGAGCGTTGGTTGTGGCATGCATTGGAAGACTGTAGCCAACAAATTATGCAGCGACACAAGTACACTGTCTTGCCAAGCTCGTGTGAAGTATAAGCTGAATGATGGGTTTTCTTCTGGTTTTTGAATATATGGCAACACTGAAAATAAACATACATGATGTGTCAAATAATACATCTTAAAAAAGTGTTCATTTTTTTAATTTATTTAAAAACAGATTTTTGTAGCAATATGAAGGCAAATATCAAATATGTAATACTTAAATAATAAGGCCTTGTACTTTTAATTTTGTGCAATTACTTACTAAACCATTCTTTCCACTCATTTTGACCTTGCAGTTCTGTGAGCATTTTTGATAAAAATTCTGATACTTTTTCATTTCTCACACCCCCAGTGCTCTGTGCTGCTGTTACTAAGTACATTTTGTACAGGCTATATTCTATTTTACGTACAGCTGCAATATATAATTATTAAAAAAATTATTTGCACAAAATATAAACAATTCATACGACATTTCGTCAACTTACCCGGTTGCACATGTACTTCTAATTTTGAAAATACTAAGCTGTCTAGGTGCGACCAATATTCCTTGAGCCCAGCGAGGTCAGAAACATTAACGTAATGTAATATTTGGTCCACAATTTTGTCAACTCTAAAGCCTTTGTCTTTATCAGCCTTCAAATCGTTATCAAATGCTTTAACAGTTGATGTAAAACCACGAAAAAGTAAATATTCTCGTACTAACTCATCCACAAACTGTATATGAGCCATTGTTTATACGATATGGAATTATATAAATGTTATTTATAAGAATTAATATTTATTTACAAATTGTTACCGACATTGAATTGGAAAGTACATTTTGACATATCCGAGTTAGGTGATAGTTCTTGACCTACAGATTATGAAACAATACAGAAGGACCAATAAAACGTCAAAATACTACTGCCATTTTTTGGGAAAGCTCACATTTACGCTCTTGGTTCATTGACATTTTGATGAAAATTGTCACATATCTGTCACTGTCAAAAATTTAATTCACAAATTGTATTAAGTTATTGCAATTTGTATGTACTTTTTGTTAATTATTTCATAATGGATCAGTGGATTAAAGAAGGTTTATCAAGAATTTTAGATTTTCAAATTCCTGAAGATCTCATCAAGTGACTTTTAATTTTGTTTTTACGTACATTTTTATTTACATTTTTTTCCTATGTTTATGTCTCATTTTTCATATTTTCAGCTATATTAATTCTATTGAAAACGAAAATGACTTAAATGAATACATGAAAACACTTTTGGATTTCGACAATTCACAACATAAGTCATTTTTCCTAGAACTTTGTAAAAAGAAGTTTCCCAATAAGAGTATGTTATTTTGAGTTACTATTCATGTTAAATACTAGAATTAACAATAAATTGTACAGTATAATAAAATAACTTAATATAATATCAGGTAATACAATAACAAGACCGCAAAAGAAAAAGATTTCTAAAAATAAACAACAACAAGATTTCTTGAGTGCAGAAGTTCCAGCACCACAAGTGACACAGGCACCTGAAGCAGAGAACAAAGCTAAGAAGAAAACTAAATATGTCAACTTGTATTCACAAGAGGGAAAGAATGCACAAGTTGTTCTACTTAAAGGTAAAGTAAATAGTTTTAAAATAAACTAGACATTACCATAAGTTATAATTCCTTATAAGTTAAGCAAAAGAGAATAACAATGTCATGAATCTGGCCAAGCTAATGACCATTAGTGCCATCAAGTATACTTTATTGTGAGAGACTTAAAAATTTAATAGATTCTTATGAGAGAGAATCCAAAAAGGTTCCATTTAATTTCAATAGTGTAGCCATACAAATTTAGGTTGATCTAATTTTTACAGCCATTTTATTTAACATTTTTCACAACACCAATGATTGTATAGTACATTACTTATGAATATGGTCATTTTAACACTAATTATAAAATCACACACTAAGGGAGGCACCATTGTGACTGTCAAGCATCCAAACATGAGCTGATCAACAACTGCCTGCAGTGTGGCAGAGTTGTCTGCAAGCAGGAGGGTTCAGGTCCTTGCCTGTTCTGTGGTAATCTTGTAAGTATTTGCATTACTAATGAATCTGCTACATGTGTACATTATATTTTGGATAATGATCATCCCCCAACGAGAAAAAACTCCCTATTGGGTTGATTGAATCCATAGATATTTTTTTCCCATTAGGCTGATTGTCCCAAATCAACCTACATATCAATAGGCACCTAACCCCTATATTACCATTGGTGTATATGCACTAACCTAATTTAACCTACTTTACAACAATATTGCCACGTCTATAACTCTCTTTGAAAAAAATTGAGATAGCAACAATACTCTTAAACATGTATCATGTCATTTGAAATCCACAGCAATAGTGGGTTTTTCACAGTAACAATTATAAAACACTAGCTGTCGCCCGCGACTCTGCGCGGAATTAAAAACTTAATAATTTTCCTATGTTTTCTAGACTATGTTCTACATCTTTGCCAAATCTCTAATCTTCTAACAAACATCCATCCATCTAAACTTTCGCATTTATGACATACTAGCTGTCGCTTACAACTCCGTCTGCGCGGATTAAAAAAACTTATAAGTAACTTATGTGTTCTTCCAGACTATGTTCAAATTTTATTAAGATCTGTAAAACTTTCTAGAGATACCTCCACCCATCCATCCATCCATCCATCCAAACATTCGCATTTATAATATTAGTAATATTTTGGTATTCACCCTATTTTTCGTTTACTCAGGTGTGCACACCTGAAGAGCAGAAAGAAATCAATGCTAAGACAAAAGCAAGTGCTAAACTGGTGGAGTCTTTAATGGAAAGGAATAGACCTAAAGGTTGGGAGGCGGCTGTATCACACAGGAATAGGTTGCTAGAGTATGATCGTACTAGGTAAATGTTTCTTTATTATTATAGTTTTAATGTCATCGTTCATTTAATTCTGGCAACATTGACTAAAATTTTGTTAATATGTAGTAATTAAATTGAGTTTAATTTCGCTAATGTTTTTTAGCGTTTATAATTTTTTTTCTATGAAATGGTGGCCAACGAGCTATCGGTCACCTGAATTCGCCGAAATAGTGAGGCGGCCGTTGCCCATAGACATCCGCAAATGCAGATGCGTTGCCTACCTTTAATCAACGAAGAAGGGGACGCGTAGAAAGAGGATGTTTCCCCTTCCCTCCTCCGCCAAATACACTTCCCCTTCCCATCTTTTTCTAATAAGAAAAGATTATGAAGGGGAAGAGATTTGGAGGAGTTATCTTTTTTTCTTAATTTCCACTTCGCTCTATTCTTGGCAACTTTGAAATAAATTGTCTATGTATGCAGCGAGCGTCGTACACGTGTAACAGACGACGACAGTGACTACTTCAGTGCGTCCAGCGTGTGGCTGAGTGCGGCGGAGCGCGACAAGCTGGCCAAATACCAGCAGACATTACATGACAAGAAACATGCATCCAGACTTACTAAGAAGATGACCTTTGACTTTGCTGGTAAAGGTTCCAACTAAAGGTCTCCCTTAGTGACCAATGAACTAGAGTAGGGGGTATTTAGGTCGGAGGAATTTTAGACCACTTTCCCTTCCCACCTTTTTCTTATCAGGAAAGGATAGGATGGGGAAGTGGATTTGGCGGAAGAGGGGACGCATAGGAAGGGGAAATGTCCTCTTTCTGTGCGTCCCCGTTCTCCGTTGATTAAAGTTAGGCAACTAGTTCATAAGGCTATATGTTGAAATCGAAATCAAACGAAATAAGCTGAAATAATTCTTTGATGTTTAAAAATAATGTGTTTTCTTCACTGACCTCTATACATGGCAGGCTATAAATAGTGGTGTTTTGTGCCTATTTGATTTTAGCAATTTTGGCGCTGATGGTTGAGGTTGTTAGTAGTGGTGAGGATTAGAACTAATAAGAGATAAAATTAACTGTCAGATATATCAATAGATGCGTTTGAATCGTAAAGTAAAAGCTGTTATTTCCAAGCAATAATCTATCCATTTTATAGAGATTTTGTTTGTTTTTTTTTGTTCCTAGGTCGTCAAGTGATAGAAGATAATACAATAGACTATGAAGTAGACGAGGAGAAAGTGCGTCAGATGACGAGTGTGAGCGCTGCTAGCGGGGGCTCCGGGGCTCATCTCCTGGCGCAGGGACTGCTCACTGACACTGATAGAGACGTCGCCCCCGGAGTTAATGCACCACTTTTACAGGTATTTATTTCCTAACACATATAAAAAAAAATTGTTTCTTGTCAAAATTTGATAGTATACGGCTTTGTACAATGCTTTTGTCTTTGAAATTAAAATAATTTCGTTATGTTTAATGAAAAATTTGATTTATCATTCGTTTTAGTATTTAATTCAAGTATTGTATAATTATGCGTTCTGATTATACAGGATGTTGTTAAATGTTTAATATATATAGATGTTCTAAAATACTAAGCATCTTCATATGTATTATTAAAAGTGATATTTGTGTTCAGTTTGATGAGTCAGTGGAGTACGGGGGCGGGGGCTACTCCAGTGCAGTTCGGGGCGGGCAACAGGGGCAGGGACCGGGGCAGTATCTGGGGCAGGGGGGCCGAGTTCAGGACGCCGAGCTGCAGGAGATGAGCGACACAGGCCGCTGCCTCTCAATGCACCAGCCCTGGGCATCGCTTCTCGTTGAAGGGATTAAACTGTGAGTTACTTTATTATGGTAGGATATGATAGAAAAACGCATCAATTTAAGTTTTTTGTGTTGTGTAAGAAACAATATTTTTTAATTTATAGTTAACATTATTCCAGTTCAGCGATCGAAATGAGCGCTGGATTACAACAATGTAAACCTACACTGGAACACATCACACAGAATGTCTTTTTCAAAGTAACACTGAATATTAAATTATTCAAACTTTCGTGAGACATTATCACTAACTTATATAGAAACGGCTAAAACACTCAGGTATATATATCCGGTGTCGTCACCGACTAGTTTCGAGCCCTACGGGGGCTCTTCATCAGGGTGAGTGGGATTGGTATTATTTCGCGGACGCGGCCCGTCGCTCACTGCGCGCCTGCGCTCTTAGGGCGCGTCTTGAGGGGGCGGGGGGCGCGGGGTGCGCCGGCGTCGTTGACGAGGTTGATACCAAAGCAGTGTTGGTGTTGTTATTAGCGTTTCCGGGGGCACAAAATGTACTGATTATATCCACAATATCGTCTTCAGCACTGTTGATGTTGTGTCGCGCCGCGTTCATTAAGACGGGTTCCCATGTACGCGACAGAGCCCACCCCTTGTCTCTGTTGAAATTAGGTCGACGACCTATTTCAATAGCCTCCCGAAGCTTCCGAGACACGAAGTTCCTCTCACGGGCCAGCACTTTAACTTTGTCGAACCTAATATAATGCGAGGTTCCGGAGTTAAGTGCGTGATCCGCAACCGCCGAGGTGTTGCCGTCTAATTTACGCATACTGCGGATATGCTCAGAGAGTCTCGACTTTATATTGCGCCCCGTTTCGCCGACGTAACTTTTACCACAGTCGCACGGGATCTCGTAGACACCAGGACTATCTAGGGGATCCCGGTCCTTTGGAGATCGCAGAAGTTGTTTGATCTGTGTCATTGGGCGGAAAATTGTCCTGATGCTGAACCTACGGCGTAACAGGTGTCCAATTTTGTCCGTAACCCCTCGCATAAATGGTAAATAGACCGGGACCCGCTCTGCAACCTGAGGCCGTGGTTTGCTGGTCGTGTTCGCTATTCGGTAACTCTGTCGCCAGTTGTATCCATTGCTCTCTAATACGTGCCGTACGTGCGTCAATTCAGCCTGCAGGAATTGAGTGTCGCATAAACGTATTGCGCGACTTATAAGCGTGCGCGGCACTGAAGATAGCTGAGATGGATGGTGATGAGAGTCCGCCCTCAAGTACCGATCCGTGTGTGTAGGCTTTCTATACACGGTGTGTACTAGATTACCACTAGGTTCCCTCTTCACTAGTACGTCCAAAAATGGGAGAGTTCCTTCATTTTCCTCCTCCGTAGTAAAATGGATTTTTGGATGTACGTCGTTCAAATGGTTTAGTAGTTGAGTGACGGCTTGTCTGGGAACTATAGCGAACACGTCGTCTACGTATCTCCACCAGTATCTGGGTTTAAAAGGTGCATGCTTCAACGCCTCCTCCTCGAAGTATTCCATAAATATATTAGCCGCAACTGGTGCTATTGGCGAGCCCATCGCCACTCCATCCATCTGAAGGTAAAAATCCCCTCGCCAACGGAAATAGCCACTCGTAAGGCAGAACTCTATTAAACTCATGTAATCAGTAGGTATATTGTGTGATATAAGGCGTTGTCTTATAATATTTATAGTTTCCGCTACCGGTACATTTGTAAATAGAGACGCCACGTCGAAACTCACCATTATCTCGTCGTTTTGGATTTTGACGTCCTTCAACAATTGAATAAAGTGATTTGAGTCTCTTACAAAGCTCGTTGTTCTGCCGGTCACCGTCTGTAATATGCTCGCCATGTGACGTGAGCTTTTGTAAGTGGGTGAGTCTATTTGACTCACGATGGGACGTAAGGGCCAGTTAGGTTTGTGGATTTTTGGCAGTCCATATATTTTTGGAGGTGTCGGATTCAGTGGCCGCAACTGTTTTTTGTCAATATCTGGCAGCGTGGATAGGATCTTATTTAACCTAGAAGTTACACGGGATGTTGGATCATAGCTTACTTTTTTGTATGTATTGGTGTCACTTACCAAGTGTGTAACTTTCTGTTCGTACTCCGCCGTATCTACTATAACAGTTGCGTTGCCTTTGTCAGCCGGTAATACGAGGATATCCGGATTTTTGCGTAAAGACGTTAATGCCTGGACCTCCTGCCTTGTCATGTTCTGATTCGGACTATGGCATTTGCGTAAAATAGCTGATGTGTCCTGCCTAAGGCATTCAGCTTCCGGTCCGGGCACCTTGTTTCGCATCAGGCAGTTTTCGACGCTTGAAATTATGGACTCCACCGGCACTCTGTTAGGAGTAATGGCATAGTTTAAGCCTCGTGACAGCACTTTCAAAGCCACAGCTGACACTTCGTGTGACGATAAATTCAAAACATTCGTTACCGGTGTATTAGAGCAGGAACGTGTATTTGTACTTTTGCCTTCATTTTTCATCAGGCGCTCGAGTTTTTGTTGGTGTGTACTGGAAATCTTTACTTTTATCGTTTCAGCTCTAATGAACGTCATCACATCTAACCTCTGCCATTCATCTAAACCCAGTCCATGCGACAATTCCATATGTAACGAGAAAAGATCTTTGTTTACATACGCAATGTTTCGTCGGTAATCTTGAATTACCCGCTTTAGTATTTTCTTGCTCGTCGTTTGGAAGAAATCTTGGTAACCCCGAAAGCACTTCACTTCTTTGACACGCACAAATTTCGGTAAAACACCATTATCACGACACTGTATCACAAAGTTTAAACCGCTTTCGAGTCTATTACGTTTTATTCTCAAAGCCGCGAACTTTTTCACTCTAGCTTTCCAAACCTCGCCGTAACGGTTTGCTATTAAATTATTCAAACTTTCGTGAGACATTATCACTAACTTATATAGAAACGGCTAAAACACTCACGTATATATATCCGGTGTTGTCACCGACTAGTTTCGAGCCCTACGGGGGCTCTTCATCAGGGTGAGTGGGATTGGTATTATTTCGCGGACGCGGCCCGTCGCTCACTGCGCGCCTGCGCTCTTAGGGCGCGTCTTGAGGGGGCGGGGGGCGCGGGGTGCGCCGGCGTCGTTGACGAGGTTGATACCAAAGCAGTGTTGGTGTTGTTATTAGCGTTTCCGGGGGCACAAAATGTACTGATTATATCCACAATATCGTCTTCAGCACTGTTGATGTTGTGTCGCGCCGCGTTCATTAAGACGGGTTCCCATGTACGCGACAGAGCCCACCCCTTGTCTCTGTTGAAATTAGGTCGACGACCTATTTCAATAGCCTCCCGAAGCTTCCGAGACACGAAGTTCCTCTCACGGGCCAGCACTTTAACTTTGTCGAACCTAATATAATGCGAGGTTCCGGAGTTAAGTGCGTGATCCGCAACCGCCGAGGTGTTGCCGTCTAATTTACGCATACTGCGGATATGCTCAGAGAGTCTCGACTTTATATTGCGCCCCGTTTCGCCGACGTAACTTTTACCACAGTCGCACGGGATCTCGTAGACACCAGGACTATCTAGGGGATCCCGGTCCTTTGGAGATCGCAGAAGTTGTTTGATCTGTGTCATTGGGCGGAAAATTGTCCTGATGCTGAACCTACGGCGTAACAGGTGTCCAATTTTGTCCGTAACCCCTCGCATAAATGGTAAATAGACCGGGACCCGCTCTGCAACCTGAGGCCGTGGTTTGCTATCTGCATTACTCCTAACAGAGTGCCGGTGGAGTCCATAATTTCAAGCGTCGAAAACTGCCTGATGCGAAACAAGGTGCCCGGACCGGAAGCTGAATGCCTTAGGCAGGACACATCAGCTATTTTACGCAAATGCCATAGTCCGAATCAGAACATGACAAGGCAGGAGGTCCAGGCATTAACGTCTTTACGCAAAAATCCGGATATCCTCGTATTACCGGCTGACAAAGGCAACGCAACTGTTATAGTAGATACGGCGGAGTACGAACAGAAAGTTACACACTTGGTAAGTGACACCAATACATACAAAAAAAAGTAAGCTATGATCCAACATCCCGTGTAACTTCTAGGTTAAATAAGATCCTATCCACGCTGCCAGATATTGACAAAAAACAGTTGCGGCCACTGAATCCGACACCTCCAAAAATATATGGACTGCCAAAAATCCACAAACCTAACTGGCCCTTACGTCCCATCGTGAGTCAAATAGACTCACCCACTTACAAAAGCTCACGTCACATGGCGAGCATATTACAGACGGTGACCGGCAGAACAACGAGCTTTGTAAGAGACTCAAATCACTTTATTCAATTGTTGAAGGACGTCAAAATCCAAAACGACGAGATAATGGTGAGTTTCGACGTGGCGTCTCTATTTACAAATGTACCGGTAGCGGAAACTATAAATATTATAAGACAACGCCTTATATCACACAATATACCTACTGATTACATGAGTTTAATAGAGTTCTGCCTTACGAGTGGCTATTTCCGTTGGCGAGGGGATTTTTACCTTCAGATGGATGGAGTGGCGATGGGCTCGCCAATAGCACCAGTTGCGGCTAATATATTTATGGAATACTTCGAGGAGGAGGCGTTGAAGCATGCACCTTTTAAACCCAGATACTGGTGGAGATACGTAGACGACGTGTTCGCTATAGTTCCCAGACAAGCCGTCACTCAACTACTAAACCATTTGAACGACGTACATCCAAAAATCCATTTTACTACGGAGGAGGAAAATGAAGGAACTCTCCCATTTTTGGACGTACTAGTGAAGAGGGAACCTAGTGGTAATCTAGTACACACCGTGTATAGAAAGCCTACACACACGGATCGGTACTTGAGGGCGGACTCTCATCACCATCCATCTCAGCTATCTTCAGTGCCGCGCACGCTTATAAGTCGCGCAATACGTTTATGCGACACTCAATTCCTGCAGGCTGAATTGACGCACGTACGGCACGTATTAGAGAGCAATGGATACAACTGGCGACAGAGTTACCGAATAGCGAACACGACCAGCAAACCACGGCCTCAGGTTGCAGAGCGGGTCCCGGTCTATTTACCATTTATGCGAGGGGTTACGGACAAAATTGGACACCTGTTACGCCGTAGGTTCAGCATCAGGACAATTTTCCGCCCAATGACACAGATCAAACAACTTCTGCGATCTCCAAAGGACCGGGATCCCCTAGATAGTCCTGGTGTCTACGAGATCCCGTGCGACTGTGGTAAAAGTTACGTCGGCGAAACGGGGCGCAATATAAAGTCGAGACTCTCTGAGCATATCCGCAGTATGCGTAAATTAGACGGCAACACCTCGGCGGTTGCGGATCACGCACTTAACTCCGGAACCTCGCATTATATTAGGTTCGACAAAGTTAAAGTGCTGGCCCGTGAGAGGAACTTCGTGTCTCGGAAGCTTCGGGAGGCTATTGAAATAGGTCGTCGACCTAATTTCAACAGAGACAAGGGGTGGGCTCTGTCGCGTACATGGGAACCCGTCTTAATGAACGCGGCGCGACACAACATCAACAGTGCTGAAGACGATATTGTGGATATAATCAGTACATTTTGTGCCCCCGGAAACGCTAATAACAACACCAACACTGCTTTGGTATCAACCTCGTCAACGACGCCGGCGCACCCCGCGCCCCCCGCCCCCTCAAGACGCGCCCTAAGAGCGCAGGCGCGCAGTGAGCGACGGGCCGCGTCCGCGAAATAATACCAATCCCACTCACCCTGATGAAGAGCCCCCGTAGGGCTCGAAACTAGTCGGTGACGACACCGGATATATATACCTGAGTGTTTTAGCCGTTTCTATATAAGTTAACACTGAATAGTAAGCTGTTATTTGTGTAGCAGTTGCGGCCACCAGAGGTCTCTAGTTTACCGATTTAGACAAAACGCTAACTTCTAGACCAGTGTTTCCCAAAGTGGGCGATAACGCCCCCAAGGGGGCGTTTGAAACCTAGGAGGGGGCGATAAGGGGTCCAAAAAATGGGGGGCATTGAAATTAATTAAAGTAATGAAATTGTGGTTTTTAAGTTTTAGGGCTGAATAAAAATTAGGGTCGTCTGAAATATAATTGATTTTTAAAGGGGGCGGTGAAAAAAATAAGACAATCACTGATCTAGACCGTCCTTTTAATTTTACTAATATTATAAATGCGAATGTTTAGATGGAAGTTAGTTAAAGGTATCTGATAAACAGATCTTGCTGAAAGGCATAGATGTAGAACATAGTCTGGAAGAACATATAGGTTATTTATTAAGATTTTTCTAACTTCTCGCGGTAACAATGAGTTGTGTCAGTCATGAAGGTCGCACTTGGTACACACATCACCGCGGCCGGCTCTGGATAGCAGCAACTGCTAAGCCGCCCGACCAAGATGTAGTCAGAGCCATTGAGAACCAGTACAGGGTGCTCTATCCAGGTAACTTATATTACACTAACTACGTAGGAGCGTCGGTGCCTCAGGGGTTAAGCACTTGACTTGTAATCTACAGGTCTTTGGTTCGAATCCTGCCATGTACCAATGTGTTTTTCGATTTTATAATGTACATTTATCTGATGTTCTTAAAGTGAAGGAAAACATTGTGATGCTGCAAATATCTCAGAAGAAATTCAATGATATGTATGAAGTCAACCCGCACTGGGTCAGCGTGGTTGTATATGGCCATATTTGAAAATAGGCCACATAGACCCTTTTACTTCAGCTAAAAAAAATATTTACACATGTAAATGTGTATTGTATTTAATGCATATTATTAATTAAACAAAGAGGTGTCTTTTAACAAAGAAGTAGTAAAAATCATCAATTTGTTACTTTGGTCCTTATACATAAGACCCATTTATATAACTATGTAATTTGCCTTAATTTATATGGGACGGATTAAAAAGTTTATTAACTTTCAGACAAACAAATCAAGTTCCCTACATTCTATCCGACTGGTTGTCTGCTCGGTTGTGTACATGTAGATGATTGTTTACCGCAAGAGGAGTATGAGAAATTGTAAGTTTTCTTTTATTGTTATTATACGAAAAGACTTAATGTTAACAAATTTTACTATATTATATGTCTATTTCATAAATATTTGAGCAAATAAAGGTCATGCAAACACTATTGAAAATTTTAATGACCAAAGGAAAGAGTCGTGAGGTCACCATGGGGTAGGAAATTAATTTCTCATACTATGTAAGGGTCATATTATAAAAATCGTTGTAATATGATGTTGGAAATTTTCTGCAGGTACCCGGATGGAGAAAGTGATAGTCCCTATGTTTTCATATGTTCGAATCCAATCAGTCTACGACTTCGATTCCCTATAAAGGGTCAACATAAAATTTGTAAGTAACATCAATTGAAATATATTTTTCTTATTTTCATCATCTTGAGTTTTCACCGTCGAAACAAATTTACAGAAACATATTGTAATCCCTGTCTTTCATTTTGAAAAAATAAATAAATATAGAAAACATTCTATTATTTATTACTTCATAGAATCATCTTTTTGTGTAAAAAAATTTACGGATTTCTAAGGAATTAAGACGCTTTAAAATTTTATTTTTAATAATTAGAAATAATTTTTCCTTATTTGTGATAATGTATAATTTGTTTTTACAGATTCATTAGAAAAGAGCATTCATCAAGCAGCTGTAAAATGTATGCAGAAAATGTCCAAATTACAAGCTATAGAGGCAAATGCTGCTTAAATTTATAAAATAAATATAAAAAGAAATGTTATTCAAATAAAAGTTTTTTGTTAAGAGAAATATTTTATTTACAAGCTATATAACTAAGTTTACATAAATATTTAAGTCATACACACATACAAACAAGGAAAAATAACTCACACTAACTATATTAGATTAATATAATCTCACACAGACTTACAAAATAATTAGAGTCGTCATAATATAATAGGTCGATTTTGGAAACAAGGACAAACACCATGACTTTCAAATGGTCCAAGTAAATGTAATAAAAAAACTCGGAAAATAACCCCCAATTATCTGTAATCGGTTTCCCATGATAATCAAGTAGTTTTTTTATCTATATATTTGTAGGTCTATTATGTTGTGACGACACGACATACATACAAACTATCAGTAAAGTACAAGAGCCTCTGAGAAAGCGTATTTATAAACAGATATAGGTAAAAATTTTATTTGGACGCATTCACTGTTCACTAAATTTTTTTAATAAATAGTCCGCACGCTTTGGCAATTGAAGAAAATTTGGTTTTAATGAAAAACTAATTAGAATATTAGGATTCCTTCTTTTGGTTTAATTGTGGGAAGAACGCCTCTATAGGTAATATAGGGTCGTCTGTTGCTATAGTAAAGTAGTTAGGTATTCTTCTACTGCTACCTGATACAGTTTTGAACATTCCTGGATTGCTGTAATCCTTACTGGCCGCTAATGTTAAATCGGAAACGCGTTTCGATTGTTCAAACAAATGTTCTATATGATCTTGGTGTTTTTTATCTGCTATTTTCATGATAGCGCTCTCTGAACGAGACCTTTCTGATGTTATTTCACTCTTTACATCACTAAGCGAGGCATCTGTTACACTAATATCTTGTACGGATTCCCCCGTCTCTGAATCTTTAATCTTTTTACGTAAAGGTCTTCTGCTGTAAGCTGAGGTACTGGACGTTTCAGTAGTGTCTTCCGTAGGGCGAGGTCTTCGCGAACCGTTTCGAATTCGTGATGATATTTTTTGTGTTGTGGATTCACTTTCAATAGTGGTCTGTCTCTGTCTACCTGCCTGGCGTGTGGAATGTATCTCTCTTTCTAGCTGCTCGTTATTTTCAGTTCTATTATGTCTGTGCCTAGGATCTTTGGGTGTGAATCGTTTTCTATCTGTGGCATTATCGTTATCGTTACTCAAGTTTTCCGTGTATGGAACTTTTCTTTGAGCGTATCTTAACCTAGGCGTATTTTCAACAGTTTTTTCTGTAGTGCTAGTAGTACTGCTAAGTCTATTCCTGTAGTCTTTAACGTTAAACTTGGGTCGATCAAGTTTGTTCTTTGGTCTTAACCTTTTCCCTACTGTTCGTGTCGTAGTTTCTGGTCGGGCTGTTGTGGTTGCATCGAAAGCAAAGTCGTTGTTCTCTTTTAATACATCCGTGGTGGTTTCTTTGATTTCAACAGGTTTAACATCTCTATGGAATGAAAATTCCTTATGTATTTCATCTGAACTCTTGAGTGAGTCAGTTAAGCTGACAGATACATCGCTGGTGGGCGTATCTTTCTCGTCCTGCTTGTGAGTGTAGTCCGGCACCTCGCTGGATTTATATTCATAAATACTTGACGTTAATTTCATTAATTGGGGTCGGGACGATATCTTCATAATCGGTGATTCTTTGACTGTATCAGGTTCTCGGTATGCAACTGTTGTTGTTTCAAATTTTTCAGCTGGCGTGGTCAGTGGTCGCCGGTAAGCGATCTTCCTTCTTACAACAGACGGTACAGTTGGCGATATGGTGGGCAAGGCGCTTGTTGTTAAATCTGTGGTCACACTCGGTGTTGTTTGACCTTGCTCTTGTTTAGATGGTCTGACTCGAGGTCTTATTGTATAAACTTCTTCTGTAACTGTGGTGGTTAGCGTCGGTTCAGACGACGGTTGTTCATATCTACGAGTGGTAGTTTCTTCCTTGTTTTGGTTGTTACGATTGCCATTAGCGAAGCCAGGACGGCGTCTACGTATTTTATTCCTTTTACGTATCCTATCTTTGTCCAATGGTTCAGGAGTGCTCGGACGTTTGAAGTGTTTATTCGGAGGCAGCGTCGGTAGAGCCTCTATTGGTACATTAATGTCATTGTTAGTGCTTTGACTAGTGGTTACATCAGGTTGGACCAGTTTAGACGCTTCGGTTGGTTTCTTTGTTCGTCTAGCGTACGTATGATCACCGTACGAAGGTGTGGATACTTTGTAGTAGTAGTCTTTTAGTTTATTCCTGTTAATCGGCTCGAATTCATCCTCCGATGGCTTTCTACTTTGTGTTTCGACTTGACCGTCGTAGCTCAAAGAGTTTTCATAGCCTTTCTCGCTTTCGGTGACGATGACGAATTCGTCAGTGACATCAGGATAGGGCGTCGTAGTCGTCTGACGGAAAACTGCATCGAAGGTTTCTTGCTTAAGTGCTGATTCTTCACTCGCCTTTAGATTGTTTCGATTTGTTTCAGGTGACGACATCCACGGAGATGAGTGAGTAATGATGTCTTCGTGATTTTCAGTGACTTCATAATGACCTTGATTAGATATTTTAGAGGGAGTCTCTTGAAGCTGTGTTTTTGGCGGATCGGCGTATTTCTGTGCATTTTGCTGATTTACACCAGCGGCTATGTTATCGTGAATAATATTCTTTTTATTTTCATATTTGTAGTTTAGATTTTGTTGACTTTGGTAGTTTTGTATTTGTGCATTTTGTTGATTTTGATTGTTATGAATTGGTACATTATGTTGTGTGGTATAGTAGAAACTATTCGGCAGCGTCGTCGTCTGACTTACAGGGTTGTATGTTGTTATTTTGTTGAAATCTAAACTTTGGTACGGTTTTATAAAGGGATCCTGGGGGCTTGGTTTGAATATTCCTTTGCCGTTCGCATTTGGGTCTATCTTTGGATGGTTGGAAACTTTGGTTTGTGGCGTTGGTATATTTCTGAAATCGTTAACAGTCGTGCCGAATTGGTATTGGTTTTGTATCGTCTGTAGTTTCGGTGTAGTGACCGAGAATAGGCTCGGAGTAGATTTGAAATTGTTATTTGACGTGTAGCTGAACGAGTTGAATATGGTCTGTTTAGTTGGCTGAGGTGATACGTATGATTTTGTAGTTGGATAAGCGGGTTCCCTTGCTTTAACTGATTGCACGCCAAAAGATCCGAAAGATCCTGAAAAGATAGTAATGAATTAAGAATGAAAAGGTTACACATACTTTTAAGTATTAGATTGAAATAGATAAGTAGGTTTTAATTATTATTATAATTATTCTTTAACAAGTATATTGTAAAGTAGGTTTTAATGGAACAAGAAAATGTTTGTGAATGTAATATTTAGCATTACCTAATAAGCTTGATGGCAGGGCGCTGTCCTGGAAAGCATAGTTGGCGAGCGGGCTAATACTGTGGTACCCGGAGAACGTCTGCTGTTGCGCGGTCTTCACCTCCTGTTGCTGGCTCGTAGTATCCGGCAGTTGGTATACTTCGGGCTTGTAGATTTCGGTGACAGTCTGTGGCCTCTTGCCGCCTTCTATTGGCCTTCCGTACGAATCTATTGGGTTCGAGTACAAGTCTAATGGTTTCTGCGTTTGATACTGGCCGAAGTGTATCGGCTGGATACTTGTCAACTGCTGCAAGAGATTGTTATTTGTAGGCTGCTTATGTTTATTCGGGTGTTTCTGTTGGGGACGCTGTGCGAACTGATTATGTGAGTTCCTTACGACGTAACTATCTAAGGGGTAAGTTTGGAAGTATTTGAAATGTGATAGCCCGTTGTTCGGTAGGGCGAAAGGATTGAGGTAGGAGTTTATTGGTTGGTTGCCAGGAGCGGCGGGTGGCGCCGAAACCGTCCTGTGGGTAGTCGGTCGGTAGGACTGCGCGATCGATGTTAGTTTGGCGGCGTCTCTTGTAGCAACCGGACGTGCCGATGAAGGGTACAAGTCATATACGGGCAGCTTGTACTGTGGCGCGTGAAGTGGAGCGGTGCCAAATGATCCGTATACGAGACCGTTAGAGCTCACTACTGGTCTCCAACCGCTTTTCGAAACTGGTAGTGCCTGTAACAAGGTAATCAATAAAAATTTGCTACAAAAAGGCGCTGATAGAGGAGCTGATAAAGTATTTGCTCATTTTGACATTCTAATATAAAATTGTATCATACTCCATGAGATGCTGCGCGTCGATGATGTTTCTGGCAGCCCCCAGTCAGCAACAGAAGCTGTAGAGTCGCCGCGCACAGCCACAGCTCGACACCTGGAATTAACCATACATATTTGATTAATAAATTAAAAACACAAGAAACATTTTTGATTAATATTTTAAATTAAAATCATTAACCAAGTAGCTAGAATATTAAATTAAAACATGCTTCTGTTCCATTCAATGCGACAATCGCTTTATAACGACTTAATTGAAGTAATTTAATCGACACGTTTGTTGTTTTCACTCGATTTAGATATAAATATATTGTTATTACTTTCTTTATTTTATACTAGCGGTCGTCCGCTTAAGTTACTCTTCTATATATCACCTAGCTTAAGACACAGACAAACATCTTAATTATTGTATTTCCGACAGTGAGCAACGCAAATGCGTGTGTGCAACGCAATGCGAATGTTTATATGTATGGATGGATGTTTGTTTGAAGGTACCTCCGGAACGGCTAAAAAGTTCTTGATGAAATTTAGCACAGATGTAGAACGTAATCAGGAAGAACAAATAGGCTGCTTATAAAGTTTTTTTTAGTCCCGCGTGGACGGAACCGAGGACGACAGCTACAGTATTGTTATAAATTTAGAAAAACAAATGCGAAGCCCACGACTCCATCCGACCGAATTAACTTATTTAGTAGACTATCTGTTCTTCTAGACTTTGTTCTACATCTATGCCAAATTTCAGTAAGATCCGTTGAACCGTTCTGGGTATACCTTCTAACCAGAGCTGGGCATTAACTCGTTAATCCGTTAATCGTTAATTAACGAAGTTAACATTTTGCTTAACGGATTAACTTTTAAGTTAACTTCAAAAAGTGTTAACGCTTTTGTTAACTTCCGTTAAACTCAACTTCCGTTAATAAAAGTCCGTTAATCGTTAAATTAGAAACTTGGAGACGAGCTGTCATTTTGTTTAAATTACGTGCCACGCCACGCTCGCAAGTTCAACTATGTTGGGCGACTGTCGGCGACTCGAATGGTGAACCAACGAGTTGATAATTGATATATGTGAAGTTCGCGTTCAAGTGTGATGCATCAGAGCGTCCGGGAAAGACGTGACCAACAGGACCAAAACAAAAGAAGGTTCGAAATAGTATATTTCATTACGAGTATATAAAAGCATGAGTATGTAATAGCCCACATTCCGAACGCTCTTCGCCCCTGCATTACGCCACTTTTTGAGCAACTGTATTAAAACACTTTATACTCGTGCCTTCTCTTTTCCAACTGAAAAAATGATGTCTATTAAAAAGAAAAAACCAACCACGAAGTTTTTACAAAAAAAAAAAATCATTTAAGTTTTTATGATTCATGCAAATATTTCTAAAAAGAAGCTCCTAATTTGTTACAATATCAGATTTAATGATTTGATTCAATGAATTAGGTTAGGTTTCATTTTATTTCATCTCATTAAATTTCATTTTCATTTCATATCAATAAAAATAATCTACTGAAACCTTGGCTGTTTGGGCATGGTTCCCTTTGCCTACCCAGAATGGGCGAAGAAAACAAAAAAATCTTTGTTTGTATTCTTTTACGGTTGGCGCCATTTTCCAAATATTTTAGTTAGTTGAGTTTATTGTGTTTTTAGCCGACTTCAAAAAGAAGGAGGTTATCAATTCGACTGTATTTTTTTTATTATTCTATTAAATTGCTTAATTTTTTCGCAACCGTATTAAAATAGTTGTAAAGACACGTGCGGAACTGTCATTACAACTGGCTCCTACTGTCAACCCTCACCTTCGGCTGCGCCTCGGCTCGGGTAGACATTTGTCGGAACTCTTTGCAATGACAGGCTTTCTGCAATCGTAATGAAATATACTATAATGCATTCATACTTATCTCTAATACTAATGTGTTATAGAATGTACAGTCAAATTACTATTTTAAACAAGTGTCGCCACAATAAGTGCGAAATTAGTATGTATAATTTTGGTATGGTTAACTGTTAACGATTAACTTTAACTTGCGTTAAATTTTCGAGAATTTAACGCTTTAACGATTAACGAAGTTAATTTTTTAATTAACGGATTAACGATTAACGAAGTTAACTTTTCGATTAACTGTGCCCACCTGTGCTTCTAACAAACACCCATGCAAATAACCAAACATTCCCATTTATTAGTAAGAAGTAAGATGAGTTGTACTGATTCTGATTCTAAGAGCTAAGGCAAAGTCTGTAGGAGTTTGTTAAGTTAATATGTTTCTGTCACATAAATAGTTCCTTACGATTGACGGTGATGTATGAAAGTCGCACGGCACATTGAATTGCCGGTTGTTAGTTGTCAACTGCAATTTGTAATATACCTCATGCGAAAGTGAAATTCAACCGTTGTCACTTAAAAACATAATAACGATGCCCGTGGGAACTGAGGTAACAAACAGTCCCAATGTTTTGTCATTATATACTTCCGACTCCTTGATTGTTATGTATCTGTGATTGTTACATACATAAACGTACCATATATTTGATATTTTCAAACAGTGATGGAAAATACAGAACATGGCCACGAGGCCGTGTCGCAAAAATGTACCGTGGAGCAAGTTAAAATTAGCTATGATCACTATGGTACCCTCCTGAACAGCTGTTGGACTGCGGTTGCCTCTTTGCTGTTCACGTGGTTGTGGGGTCGGGAGAACCTCGCGCATCCAACGTGACCAAAAATGATCCGCTAACCTCAATGCTTTCCTGTTAGTATTTTACTTTTTTAAAGTACGGTTTTGACGTAAAAGATTAGGTAACTTTAACCTCTAGTTCTATTAAGTCTTACCTTTAAAGTTATACTACGCAAGAAAAACAATTATAACCGTGTACTTTAATTCAATTAAAATGTCTACGAAATGTAGTATAGTGGTCATATGTCTTAAACTCTACATATGAATACATGTATACATATGTAGAGTTTAATAAATAGAGTATAATAAATACTGGATGTCTATTGGTATTGTAGACTTTTCGTAATTATATAAATAGAGGTATCTCTTTAAAAAAATAAAGAAATAAAAAAGAAAGCTGACCTGACATACACTGGGATTTAAACTATTTTTTATAGGAGAGAAGGACAAATGAGTAGCGAATCGCTTTTTATTAATTTATCCGATGCCGATGAACATCCGCAACATCATAAGAATCGCAGATGCGTGCAGCCATTAAGCGAAGTGTACGCTCTTTTCTTGAATGCCCTTAAGTGATTACTGTTTAAATATACTTCTAAGGACAAAGTTATCCACAACGCAACTGTACGAGATAGGAAGTTATGCGAAAATCTTGTAATAAAATACCAAGCATCAAGAAGGTGTCGATGGAACTTGGCGCTCTGCTAGCAAGACAGAATTAGAATAAAACAAACTCAAAATTAAATAACGCACAGTCAATCTATGTGCGTTAGTTGTTCTCATACGGATGTGGAAGTAAATAAACTATACAAAAACTCGGTCGGACAGGTTTTAGTATCTAGAGCGTGTCAGAGTATCGGCTGACCGAGACGGAGGCGGCGCACGATTTTTATTCCCACGATTGCTTGCAGAATCGCTTATTAAAGTCCTTTTTTTATCGTAATAATTTAATTAAATATAAAAAAGTAATTTCCCTTTCCTTTATTGATAATATTTCTTTATAATGTGAAAGACACGTGGGAATTTTTAAATGTAGATTACAGATCAATTTGCTTCAACACATTATAGGTATATCGATTGCCTTAGCTTATAGTTCTCTGCTGTTAGACATCGCCAAGTTCATAGATCCAACCATTCAATGGACATTTTTAATTACTCACCGTGACGCTATATAAAAATGAAGTAAAATTAGTTAGATGGTTCAGAAATTTGTTTTTAAGGCCATGTAGGCATTCGTAAACATTAGATGTAATTGCGTTGTTTTTATCCTTTATCGATTTATAAATAGACTTTATCATATCAAAAATAGAGCTTCCTCCAATAGGATTTAGTTTTGAAATAGCATTAAAAAGTTTGCCATCTTATATAATCACACTCATAAAGTACCATTAGAAATTAAGGTTCCGTAATTTATAACAATAATATGTACGTTATCACTTTCTAGTGATACGTGCTTCGTCCTACGTGACGTCCCATACCATAGAGTTATGGTCACCATACACTCTGTGAATATTTATTATGGAACCCGGACTTTTCGGTTACGAAAGTTGCCTAATTGTGAGTATATGCGTAATGCTGATCGGACATTGTTTAACGCACTTCGTGTCCCATGCCTGTAATATCTCATATTAATTATTAAACGTACTTTATTAGTACAATCATGTGAAAACCTAATATTGTAATTTTTACAGGACGATCGATTACTAGATGTTAATAAATGAACAAAGTAATCTTTCCTCTTATAAAAATATACGAAGGAGCAATAAAATAGATGCTTATTTTTACATGAAATCGTAATTAATTTAATCAAATTAAATCGGTGGTGTTTGGATTCGAATTAGCATAATTTATTATGCAATAAGTAATAAAACACGTTATATTTGTTATACTTTTGCATGTCGCAATGCAGTCGAATTATGACCGCGTGTTACTTTTAAGGTATGCTTTTATGACAGCAGTTAGTAATAAAGTCATAATAAGATATCCTATTTAGTTGACAGTTATGTTGCAGTGAAAGTGAAATTCATTGACAAATATAACTATACTTCTAAAGGAAGCCTTAGTCATAAATAAATAGCAATCTTTTTAACTAGTTAAAAATAAATATAATACAATGTAGGGTGTTTACCGTTGGGCCGATCAGCCTACCGATCAATACAGTGGGGACTTTTTCCCCTTTGGGCCTATTAAATCTATAGAATCAACGACCTGTACGTTTACAATGTTATTTCTAGATTCTTCTAAATTTAAACATACACAACGCAAAGCCTCGAACGTGAAACAGATTGTAATATTTTTTTCTTTACGACTATTTGTGTCAAATAGTAAAAGCTGTTGCCAGTTGGATTAATAATGTATTTAATAGTGTCTAAGCAGCGTCCGTGTGTACCGACCTCTTTGGTGAAGAGCCAGTAGCGAGAGTTATAATCCGAACAACTTTTCAATTGAATAATAATTACAGCTTAGCGATAAAAGTAGGTAATAAGGTTCATACAAATTATTTATCGTATTTGGGTCTGTGTGGCGAGAGTTACTTTAAGCTATAATAGCCTATTAGATAGGTACTTAGGATTTCTAGAACAGACTTTTAAATTAATTATAATTTGATTGATGCTGGTCGCATTGAATTTTGTCAGAAATCTGGAAGTTAAAGAAAAAAAAATTACTATAGACGTACTTAAATCACTATTTGATCTCAATAACAGCGCTTCACTCACAGGTCACTATTTTATTACAATTCGTATAATAAAAATTCGTGTGTGTACAAACACTTATTGGTGACATGGTGCACAGGAGCTGCGCACGCGCCGTGCCGCTGCGCCGCCGACCGTGTCGGGTTTCACTCGAGCTATTCGCCGCGAGAAACCAACAGATACATTTTTATGCTCTTATCTCGCTCGAGAGAGCACGCGCACAGGCGAATATGGCCAGGGGAATAAGTAACGGGATCATATACTACTACTAATTATTTATTTTATTATAGAAAACAGACCGAACACTTCGTAAAGCTCGGAAACTCTGAAAGCGTTAATATATGTAGCCTTATGGTACGTGATACTTTGACGTAACCTTAGTTTTTTTTTTGTTGTCAACCAAGATGAAATGGTTAAAAGAAAAATAAGTTATTTCAACAATCTGTTTATATTTTCAAATTGAAAAAGGCTTTTTGATGTTGTGCTAGATTTAGTTGCTGGCAAATAATCTGTGTGATGTTAGTTGTTGGATTGCAACAGAAAACTTACATGTATTGTTATAGCAAGCGTTGTAGAGCGTGCAAGCGGGCAATATGGTATACTGTCACTGGCACATAATGTACGTTCATGCGAATCATTGGTTGAACAGAGAAATTTCTTCACGCTTGTTTTGAAAATCACCTGATATCATTTTAATTTCAGTATCTAGATATAATTATTGAGTTTACTTTTACTTTAAAATTATAGTTGTTTAATTTTATAATATTTGTTCTAACAATAATAATAGCGTCTGGGAGAGTACTTATGAATATAAAATTGTTCACGATAAAGTTATTGAAAAACTAAGATTAGATTTAATACTTATGGCAATGTATATTTAAATTGTTTTTCTTTAATGTACTAGTTTTCTGTTTCTAATAGTGTCGCATAGAACAGTATTTGTTATTGCGGTTAAAATAATCGCACCAATTTTCAGACTATCGGTTCGGGCAAGTTGTCGAATGCTCACTATTTCGTTTTACATTTCTTTTGAAATACAGCAATTGAAAATTTTATACGAATAAATGTTTTATTCATGATAGCTTACAACGTAACATCATCATCATCATCATCAACCTGTCATTATCCCTATGGAGGGTTGGCACAGTATGTACTACTCCTCCATACATATCAGCAGTCATATCTAAATTTACACCTTTCTTACGCATATCCTTTTTCAGACAATCCATCCATACTTTCTTTGGTTTTCCTCTACCTTTATAGCCATCCACTTTCAATCAAACAACGTAATTCAATAGCTTATAACGTAACGTAAATTTTAAACTTTGAACCCAATCCTAACTTTTATGTATTTATTTATGTAAATACCCATACTATGTAAAGGATTATTTTAATATAATACATTCGCAAATTTTCAACAATCTATTAGAAATGTGGCAATTTGTTATATAATTTTTCAATAGATATCGTGAGCTGTTTATGATATGCCCTGAATTTATTAAATGGCCGTATATTTTATATAACATATTGCATTTCGACTCTACATCTGCTTTAAGTAAAAGAAAGTCTAAGCGAAACATGATATTATTTACATACAAATAGTAATAAATTGATATACCACAACTTTTTTTGACGATTTTAATACTAGATCGTGGGTAGGTATGTGTAATAACTAATATTAATATTAATAAAGAGAAAATATTTGACTGTTTGTTTGTAAATTCTTTCACTGTTGGGAACCTACACTATCCCCGGGTGACATATGCTTTATTTATTACTAGATTTATTTTAATTCCGCGTAGACGAAGTCGCGGACAACTGCTTGTTTAATCATAAATATATGCGTACTTAATGTTCAACCGAACATGTCGAAAACTTCCTTGATCAATAAAACAGAACAAAATGTTCCCACAATATTGTATGTCTGATTTGTTTGCCATTGTTGGACTTTTTTATTTAAAAACAAAATATGATCTGTTTAACGCGGTGTTGTGGGAAGTTTATTGTGCGTATGAGAAAAGACGATAATAAATGTGATGCAATGTCATGTCAATAAAAAAAACATAGTGATATTAACACAAGGTTGTCAACCACTGGATTCTAGTAATAACACTTCCTACAGAGTACAAAAAATAAACTCTTTCTTATTTTCTCCTAATCAGCATACCGGATACTAAATGGTTTATGTTATATACGTATTGTAGTTACGTTATAATATTTAAAGATAGAATAAAAAAGAGTAAAGGCGAGGTTTGTTTTATTCACCGTTTTGGCTCTGTTACTGAAAATAATAAACGAAATAAATGTAAAATTATTCTAATGAAAAGATTTGCTTTTAATTATTTTAAAATTTTGTTATCACAACACACAAATAAATAAATAAATAAATACATAATTGAAAAAGAATTATAAATTGTTCATTCTAAGAAATTTTAAATAACCGTATCTAAAAATCCCAAGCGTTGATGTCTTTTGTTTTAGTGCTTAATCGTAGTTTATTAGACATCAACGATTGGAAAACCGATAACTAATTATCAGTCTTTGAGTGCGACAGGAAGTTATTTTAAATAGTAAGAATGGATGAACATAAGAGAAAAGTAAAATCAATAGAGAAAAGACCCCGAAGAGAATCATAGAAAGTAAAAATCGATGTAATATTTATGAGTAAGATAATCCACTTTGTAAAGTATAACAATAAGCAAATAGTGTGAATATATTCGAGTATCGTTCTGAGGTCGATTACCATTCCGTGCCCGTGACCTTACCGTCTGAGTTGGCTGCGTCACCACTTTCCTTGCTACGCGATGTGTTTACTTTACACGGATCGTGTGGACACTTTCTTTAGATTTGATATAGTAACGTTTAAAACATATTTCACTGTAACGATAAAAAAGCAAGCTTATTCCTTCAGGAGAGTTAAAGTTTAACTTAAATAAGTGTAAATTCAAGTTTGAAAATGGACTCGAAAGAATAGATATTCCTTTACATAACTTTACGAAATTATTGGAAGAGAAGTAATAATGAAAAAGGTTATAACAAACTAGAGGTTGGTGCTTGTCATAGCATAATTCGATTTTAGTTTTACTTTCTTAAAAAAAAAAAACTTTAATATATTGATGATTTATTAGTCATTTTTTAAATTTTTTTTATAATGAGTCATACATGTCAAATACATAGGCTAAGTGAAATCATTTTACGATTAACAGTCAAACAAAAGTTAAACGGAAAGCAAACGCCTTTCGAATCATTCCTAATATGATTGACGTTTCAATAGGAATGTTAAAAAGAGTAATCACTCTTACGAAGATTTCATAGATGATTCTAAAAATATTTTTAGTAAGGAGTTCTAAGGTTATTGACCTGACTGATTAAATACATAACCGTAGGTTTCCACTATCAAAACTTTCGTTTATAAAACCCATGGTACCTCTCATTTTCTTTTGTATAAATACAACGGCAATAAATTTATTTTTTAAGTTTTTCGACGATGCAAACAGTAACTGCATAATTAATTAATTAATTAATTAACAGTAATACTGTGATGTAAGTCTGTAATTATAATTAAATCTTTGAAACAGGAACAAGATATTACAATGCATTAATATCAAAGTTGCATAAAATGCGTGATGCATGATTACAGTAAACCGATTACGAAATATTCCCTCACTTTTTTTACAATGAAAGCTGATTAAACATAGAATTTAGTCTGTTTACACTAATTATCTTATTTTTGGTATACTCAGTGAAAGAAAAATTATTCCTTATTAGGGAATATACTAGTCAATATACTGAAACGTTTGACAAATACATTAATTTTTTTTATAATATTAATATTCAAAATAAAAGCTCTATTTTTACGGCTAAACTAAAAAAAATATCAACTGATATCTATCTCTATATATATAAAAGAAAGTCGTGTTAGTTACACTATTTATAACTCAAGAACGGCTGAATCGATTTGACTGAAAATTGGTGGGCAGATAGCTTAGAACCAGGAAACGGACATAGGATAATTTTTACCCCGTTTTCTATTTTAAATTCCGCGCGGACGGAGTCGCGGGTAAAAGCTAGTTTAAAATATTTATTCATTCTGACCTCATAAATGTTAGGAAAACATACATAGTTTTGTTGCGCGAACTATTTTAAATTTAAGTACTTTTTATTACCATTTTAGTCGAACAACGAATAAAGAATTTTAATTTAATTTAATTTAATTTTAGTCGAACTAAAATAGTCTACACTAAGCGTAAAGTAATGACCAAGTTGTAATGGAGTTTATGCTAACGAAAGTAAGACAGTCGAAAGAAAGTTTATCTTATTTAAATACAGTAACTTATTTATTACTTAGGTTATTGCAACAACACTCGTAGGGGATATTTATTTCATAGTGAACCTGTGATATTCTACCTTTATCTTTAAATGTTATGTAACTTAGGACACTTAACTTACACATTGTTAGTGCAGACAAGAACCAAACCTAAGGGTCGCCGCACAAGGACCACACGCGACAGCCACAAACGTCGCTACAAGAAGCGAGCAGCGACGATTTGTGGCGGCAATTGACATCATCCGTGTGCAACGAGTGCAAATGATAGGAAACATGACGGTGGCAGCGTTTTGTGGCTGTGACGTTTGGCCCATGTGCGGCAACCCTTAGGGTTTATCAATTAAAATATGTTTTTTTCAGCAAAATTTTTATAGGTTCCATTGAATATATAAGGTGCGTTATCCACAATAAGCGTTTTTAAAATTAATTATTAAAAAAAAAGCTTCAGCAGTAAGTGCTAAGACTGTTTATGTTTAATTAAATAGTATTTTCAACGAACGTTACGCTATTGCTTATTATTGGCATGCAGTGGACATGTGTAATTAGAAAGTTTAAATAGTATGGACACGATCAATTTTAAAGACGTTTCACGTTCACAGTCAAGGACGTTTATTTCCTACCCATTGAAGAAATATCATTAGACAATTCAACACAATTAGGCTCATAGCTTGTACCAACATGCTTGCAAGCGTGCTTTTCGGTTTTACAGTGAGTTTTCGGTACGCTCTTCGATCCGCTAAGTGGGAAGCGAATTTAATTCTTTGACAGCAAACATAAGCCAATTCATTTTCTTTCAGTGTTACTGTGCCTATGGCAACTAATTATCACTTACAGGACAGTAAACTAAAAAGCTTCAATGGTCAATGAAATTATAGTAAACACATTTCTTCTTTCAGACGCAAAAAAATCGAAATGTGATTTATATTTTTGTTTACGAATACTTTATGCGTATCTAGTTCGTTATGCAATAATCAATCGATACAATTTTACGGTATTTGATGTTTTTTGCGTTTCAGTTGTAGCAATAAAATGTACGTTTGCTTCCGTTTGTATAACTCAATTAATTTCCTACAAGCACGTGATGGCTCACTTAACAAGCTGTGGTTGCACAAAACATGTTATAGCTTATAGCCAAATATATTCTAGAATTTTTATGTGTTAACTGTAAAATTTAAGGTAAAATAGAACACTAACAGAGTGGAAACATAGCCTTCTTACCTTCGGAGAAAATATTTAATTATAACTTATACTACTTGGGTGATTATTTAAATACGTCCTGGGAGTGTTTCGGAATCTCTGTGTGATTCCACTAGTGAACTATAATATACCTAACAAATGCACTTGTGATTTTGCGGAGAAAATTGTTCAAGAAACTGTTGAAATTAGAAAAAAATATGGGGAAGAAATTTCTGTTTGTCCGAAGTGTTTTATTGAAACTTATGTCACTAACAAGATGGGAACAATAAAGAAATATTTAGTCACGACTTTGCGTTAGTAAAGTAATAATTTTGTTTGCTAAGAGTTTTTTTTACAATAGATTTTAATTCGTGTCTCAGTTATCAAGTATAATGGAAGTGAAATTGCTATTAATCGATGATGTTTCACTTTCTATTTATCTTAGTAAAATTATTTTAGGGCACGATGATTATTCAAATATCAACAAGTATATAAATTTAATTCTTCGAATAATTTGCATTGTCATGCCTTTTCTCTCTCTCTTTTTAAAGAGTATAAAAGGTAAATATTCTTTTAAAATATAAAAGTAACTTAAGATGATGGATTCAAACAAATGTTGCCAAAAATATATATATTTGACATAATAATAAAAATTCTGATGAAGAATGTGAGATTTATTTAAGACAATAATAGAGTTGACTAGAACGTAATATAGAATCTTCTAGAAAACCGATCCTTGATATATGTATCAGTAGAAATCAAAGTAAAAAGCGGATCGCCAGCCGACTTTTTCCTAAACAGGTACGAGAGCGATCGTGTGCACTATGCTTAACATTTGCTGAACGCACCACTTAGTAATAACGGTGGACTTAGATTGCTAATTGATTTATGTATACTGTACTAATTTATAAACTTTCTTTCCAGCATATAGCATTTTGAAAATTTATATTTTCAAAGAATAATTGGATTTATGTCTACGTGAATTTAAAGAAGTAATCACAAATAATGATAAATTAACGTAATTATAAAATGTTCGAGCAAAGGCTGCTTCTGTATGAAAGATAATTTTTTGTCCAGATATTTATTATATAAAAATTAAATATAAAACTTACTGTTCATTCTTAATCTATTTATCGTCCTCACAATTAGCATTACGGTCACAATATAAAGGCGTGTACACACTGCAGCATCACTATCACAAAACTGAATGTATTGTCTGGCGCGGACCTAATTTAGATCGTACTTTAACGAGCGCGTGCTGTGTTGCACGACTGAACACTGCTGAGTGAGGACTGAACGTTGGCCGCTTTGCAGCGACTGTTTACCAAGACCGTGGAGGGTGGGTGTGCGAAATACTGCCGGAAAATTTGTAGCAACCATAATGGTTGTGAAGTGTGACGTCATATTTGCAATCCAAAAGTATGGCTGTAATAAAATATCCTTTGGTAGTGGACGATTGAATTAATTGTGGTTCATTAAAATAACTAATTGATAACTTAATATCAGAAATTTATTTTATTTATCTGTGCAGTGAATAACGCGGAAACTAAGTAAATTTCTATTGTTTTACTTATACATACTCACAAACTTACAATACCATATTATGTAATATGTCTCAGTAGTCCTGTGTGATATATCTGCAATTTGAATCCAAACTTGTTTGTTGTTTGTATCAAAAGATCTTTTTTCTTAATAATTTGTCAAGTTCCTGCCATAAAAGGGAAATGCATTTTACATGTAATCTATTTTTAACAGATAAAGGTCCACATCACTTCATCCCAATCTATCTTCCAATACACCTTAGATATATTGTAAAACGTTCACTTCATGTAGCAGGGTTGAAAAGAAAATATAATTTATGTAACAGACTCTTCTATAAAATAAAACAAACAATAATCGAGTATTGCTTTTCACTCTCATTTTTATTCAAAGCAAGCTCCTACGCCTATAGCTATGCAACTATAATTTCTCTCGTCCTTTGGAATGCAAAACGCATGGAAAGTGTCTGCTTATTTTTTGGGCAATCGATAAAAATAGAAAGTTAATTAGAACTATGTATGGCTTTCTATAACTACGGTCACTTTTAATTGGAATACTTTATTAGTTAACAATGTTATTGTTATTATTTTCATTGTCTGATCATCTCCAAGTACTTAATATATGTTTCATTTAAAACTAGTTGTTAACCGCGACTCCGTCCGCGCGGAATAAAAAAAATAGAAAACGGGGTAAAAATTATCCTATGTCCGTTTCCTGGTTCTAAGCTACCTGCCCACCAATTTTCAGTCAAATCGATTCAGCCGTTCTTGAGTTATAAATAGTGTAACTAACACGACTTTGATTGAAATGATGATTGATTGAATTGAAATGAATTTGATTTTAATCAAATAAGTTATTTGGGCTTCTTCTCTAGTTTTATGTGGGCTTTTAGGAAACACTATGTGTGTTTCTTAGATAGTTAGTTTTTCGTTGCCGTGTTTAAAATATAATTTGTATATTAACGACAAAAATAAAACAAAACAAAAAATCGCGTACATATATTTTGTTATAAATTTAATTCCAAAAATAACATGACAAAGTACAAAAATTAACACAGTCGGTTTTTATGTGAAATCAATATTACCGCCCACGATAATGTTGTCAACGATTTTCAAAATTTGTTTTTTCACTTCTTTTTCTTCATTTACTTGTAAGTTACTTTTTAATAACATCAAAGTTTTAGATAATGGATTGTATTTAGATATGTAACAATTTCTACCGGCTATAGAGTTTTGTATTGTTATTTGTAGAAGTGTCAACCAGTCGGATAAAAATGATAGAAATTCGTCCGTCAGTTTTTGTGTGAGTTGAAACCTTATTAGTGTGTGTGTCCATGGCTGTGATGTTAGTACTGCAACTAATTTTGCATCTCCTTTATATAATACTGCGTATTTGAAAATCGATGTTAAAGTTTTCCATCCAACTGCTCTCTGTTCGTCCGAATCCTGCATTTGATGCAATGTATAAAAATTGACTAATTTGTGAATTGAATTGTAATTTTTGATACTCTTGTATTGTCGCTTTTGATGGTATACGTCTTTTCAAATATGTTGACGGCTCAAGGTCGTTGGCGCGCTGCGCAGTGTCCTACCCCTGCATCCCTTTACGACCACTACACATAACATTGTATTCTGCGCAGCGACTCGTACAAAGGTTTCGAGCCACCAAGATATATGACAACCTCTATACTTCTAGCATGTATGAAATTTATCAAAATGTGAGTAGTCATGGAAATGTTTATAGAAAAATAAATTCACTTGACCACGTTACATTTAGAATTATTATATATTAGAGGTGCAAGTGCTTTGATGCTGAGCTGATTTTTATAAGTAATTCTTTACGGTAACCTGAACATTTAGTAACGAAATTCAATTTTATTATTACATTGAACATGCACTTTTACTTACCCTACAGCAAAGGCTAAGTTGAATCCTAAACATGAGCGCTCGTAACGCCTTACATTGCTGGTTACCCGAAGTTGCAGTGCTAAGTTCACTAGACAAAGCGAGCGGTGTACTGACAGAGCTTAGCATAGCACATACGAATTGTAGGAGCAAAGCGGATCTTTCTTTCGCACTGTCTCTACGTAGAGATTTTATAACTTGCTCAGTTTGAACTTGCAGCACATATCTTGGCTATTGTTGTGAAATATAAATAAGAAATTAAAGATTGTACAATGAAACAAAAAAGATAATAAGTTATTAATTATATAAACTTCTTTGTTGATTTCCGAAATCAAAAAGTTAGACAGAAAACATTCACATTTTAACCCTAATAAAAGTAAAAAGTTTATTTAAAGCATTATCTAATATATAAAATTCTCGTGTCGCGGTGTTTGTGGTTAAACTCCTCCGAAACTCATGAAATTTTGTGTGCATCTAGGGTAAGTCTGAGAATCGGACATCTATTTTTCATACCGCTATTAAGTTTTTTTTAACTGCGCGCGGACGGAGTCGCGGACGACAGCTAGTTTTTATATATATGAATAAATTATGTCAACTTGAACAACATATCATGATTGACAATCATTTGGTATACAGTTTTTTTACGTCCATTTAATACTTACAGCAAAATTAAATTAACGTAACATAACATGTTTATTGCATATCATAACAATTTATTTTATTTCATAGTATTGTTACATTTTATATGTTTACAACAATATATAAATTGTTATTGCACTGTAACACTGACCTGGTAGTTGTTTTTGGTGAAGTAACGAACCACGTAAGAGAGGAGTTGCAAAGCAACACAAGATACGCGATCGTCACAATGATTTGATGTATATAAGACAGCGGGAAGGAATCCTTCTCGATTTGTGAAGATCAATAGAACTGGATGAAGAAATAAAATGATTGATTTTTTTCTGTTTACACATGGGTTTCCATTGTCGAAACACTTGTATTTAAACATATTCTTTGCGTTTCGTCTGATGAGTGTGGTGCCGAAGGCCTAATTTTAGTCCTCTTTCCCTTCCAACCCTTTTCTTATACGGAAAGGATGGAAAGGGGAGGTGGATTTGATGGAGGAGGAGATGCATAGGAAGGTTAAATATTCTTTGATTGTGCGTCTCCTCCTTAGTCGATTGAGGGTAGGCAACGCATTTGCAATTGCGAATGTCTATGGGCAGCGGTCTTGTAATATAAAAACATTCTCTTTAGAGGTACAGTTCTTAAACAGTCGTTTAACAATGTAAATTCCGTGTGGCTTGTTAGTGGGGGAGAAATTTGCAACTAGGTAGTAATAGACCTAAAATGCATAGATGTTGCATACGACTGGTATATCAATGAGGCGATTTCGTTGGATAGTCAACCAACCCGCACTTGGCCAGCGTGGTTGACTATGGCCTAGTCACCTCTAAATTGGGGTAGGCTCCGAGCCCCTCGGTGGGGACGTATAGTGAGCTGATGATGATGATGATGATGATTTCGTTGGATCTATCTGCCACACTTTAAAAAAACTTACTTAAGTGTGTAAAATTAGTATAATAATCCTACACTTAGCACCGCTTAAGTAAGCTGAGAATCGTCAACTAAGCTTAACTCAAGAGTGCGAAAATAATCTAACAATGGACGTAAGAACTGAGTAAACGGTTAAAAATGTATCTCCATACCTCTATTGTCATGACGATTGTGAGCTAAATTCAATAAAATCAGGCACAACTTTAAACAAACGTATTCGTAATGATATCTAACTTCAATTCTCTCTTTTGGATTATCAACATTATGTCTTGAAAATATTGCGGTAAGCAATGCTGCGATTTTAATGCAAACATTCTGATCTACTTCGGAAGGATATAAGGATGTTGCTAAATCCATTAAATGACATGTGTTTGTCTCTGAAAATATTTACAAGTTGTTGTAGAGTCTGTACTTAATAAAAATAATATGTTCTTACAAATCTTACTTATATAATGTTATAAATGCGAATGTTTGAATGGATGAATGGATGGATGTGTGTCGAAGGTATCTCCAGAACGGCTCAACGGATTTTGATGAAATTCGTCACAGGTGTAGAACATGGTCTGGGCACATAGGCACACATTATGTATTCATTTTAATTCCGCCCGGACAGAGTCGCGGGCGACAGCTAGCATGTATATAACGTGAATCTTGAGTTTTTTTATTTTTACGTTTGAAAGTAAAATATTTCTGCACTACAAATATATTAAAGCTGCAATTTATTATACCTATTTCATAGCTATAGTCTATTAAATATTTAGACAGAATTTCAGGTAGCATGGACCATATTAAAGTAGAAAATGCATGTGTAGATTCCTCGTCAGCCTCTTCCAAGCACAAATTTAATGTCTCCATACAATTTGCTACAACTTCTTTATTTTTGCATTTAATAAGAATATTCAATAATAATTTCCACACTTCAAATTCTTTGGTCATATCCTCAGGCAAAGAATCTTCTGTTTTTAGCCATTGCGACAGCTAGAATATAATTTTTTTCATATTGATTGGTATGAAATTAGTAAAAATTATAAAGATCGTGTTGATGATTTTGTAATGCGTGTGCATGTGTCAACATAACTCTGTTTAAAATGTAAAAAAAAAAATCTACACTACTCTATGAAATTAAAAATAAATAAAAGCATTATTTCCAGTCTATACAGCATATCGAGTCGATTGTACTAGACATGTATGGGTCGGGCTCGATTGAAACTGAATTTGGATGACTATAAAGGTCGAGGAAGACCAAAGAAAGTATGGATGGATTGTGTGAAAGATGATATGCGTAAGAAGGGTGTAAATTCAGATATGACGGCTGATTGAAATGTATGGAGGAGTAATACATACTATGCCGACCCTACATAAGGAGAAGGGCAGGTTGATGACATGTCGAGTAATTTATTAAACAGAGATAAATGTAAAATTTTACTACTTACAACTTCAGTACGAATGTAGTCAGGAATCCTTGAAGAGGAGAACGACCACAGTAATATAGCAGGATTGTGTGTATAAAATACAGTTGGGTCCGGTTGTAATAACAAGATCAAGCGCTGAGTAGCCTTTTCTAAATAAACTCGCTCTTCTAAAGATTTCAACGAAGTATTGGATATTGTAGACATCTTAATCAAAGAAAACAAAATTGAACTTCAACTGGTTTTAGGTTACTCTTATTAAAAAAACATTTTAAATAAGTGAAAATATTTACAGCAAAAACCAGCCAAAGAGCTTTAATAATATAAAAAGGTGGCTTTAACGTTGCGGGTAGATGTAAAATATGCTTTACTAAGTGCGGCAGTAGCTTAGCTGTTGCTTCTTCGGGACTGAAAAAGTAGTAGGTTTTTTTATGAAATAGTTGGCGAGTTTTAGTATTGTTAACGGAAATGTATGAAATCCACCGTTGTTTACATTTCGCCATTCCTAGGAAATGTATATAATTCCAGAAATCGCCAGGAAATGTGTGAAATGAATTATATTAAACACTTTTCGTATTAAATCCATACATTTCCTAAATATAAATTGTAATACATTCAGAATGTTAATTTCAAATCTTACTTCTTACTATCTCACTAATATTATAAATGTGAAAGTATGGATGTTTGTTTGTAGGTATCTCCGGAACAGTTCAACAGATCTTGATGAAATTTGGCACAGATGTAGAACATAGTCTGAAGAAACATAGGCTACTTATTAAGTTTTTTTTTAATTCCGCGCGGCAGCTAGTAATTTATATAATTTATACATTTCCGGTAACAGTACCATTAACACTACATCTATTCTATAGTTTACTAAAAAAAAGATGCAAGACTTTGTGTGCGCTCTTTTCCAAAAGGATCAATGGTTGAACAATTCTTTTTCTATTTTGTTTTTAATTATTTTAAAGGATGTAATATCAAGCTATGAAATAAGCAGAGAACGATTGTAATTCTAAATAAAAAGTGTATAAAATACTTGTCAGATGATTGGCTAGAAAAGTAGATGTAAATAAGCAAACTGTATGGACGAGTCTTTTCGAGCTGTTGTCCTAAATTTTGAGGATTTTCTATCCCGTATTGTAACTCCACGAGACCGTGCTGAAAATAGTCATACAGTAATAATTCACTACCAAACTCAAAGTAGTAAAGTAAAGTAACCTCATAATTTTCTTTTAAAACATATTGTTATCTATGTTTAGTCCAAGATAATAACACGGATGACGATATAATTTATACAGAGATTTTGGTCTCGGAAACCCACGGTAAGAGCGAGAAATCTGTCCTAAATTGTGGGTCTAGCACGATTAATTTGCGACAAGCGCTTTCGTATTGTCATCGTCAATTATGTTAAGATTTTTGACGTACTTTATGCCCCATACGGGGCGCTGCACAAATTTTATCGTTTACGAAACGGTGACGTTTGTTTGACAGAAATATTCGTGCTAGGCCCACTGCAAACTATTCAATGTTTCAGTTATTATGTTAACTATAAAGAAAATTATTTCTCATACACTTACATATATATCCTTAGCGCACATTTTCTTGTTATCGTTATCATTAACGCATAGATATTTGGAAGCTAGCACTTTGAGAAATTCACCCAAAACTAGAGTAGTTAGTTTACGTATTGTCGAGTCATTTCTGGAATTTATTACAGGAATAAATATGGTCTAGTTCAGTAAAATATTCTATATTATGGATTTGTATATGTTAATAAAAACTGTAAAGTTTTATACTACGTATTGTTATTTTTTTTTTTTTATATTTAGAAGGGGGTGAGGTGATCGATGAGAGGTGACGTTTTAAAATAAAAAAAACCTTACCTTTTTATTTGAATTTGTGGTAATATTGTTAAGTATTCTTTAGCAAAGAGCATGTCACAGAATTCCGGTAATTGTCCCGAATTTGAGTCGTGTTGAAGAAAGTTGAGTAAAAACTTCAAGAACACACTATATTCCTCTGTAGTAATTTGGATTTGGTTTTCCTTTAGACGAGTGGTATAAAATAAATAAAGAGACGTTTTAATACGAAAGTGGTAGGTGAAATGTGAAAAATATGGTACAAAACACACAATGGGTTTTTTAGAATAAAATTAACCCTGGATTTCATTCAGAATTTGTATATTGATATTTTTTTTTACCTTAACAAACAAAGCCAACTCGTAAATCGTGGTCTGTATACCAGTTGTCATCAGTGAAACTGTATCTTTTAAAATATTAAGTTCTTGTTCATCGATTATTATGCTTTGTATGAAGTCAGTTTGTTGTTTACTTTGTTGTACGAGATTTATTAACCTATTTATAATTTAAAAAAACGGATAAATAATATTAATTAATTAAATAAGATTTCATGGATTTTTTTTTAAGAAATAACAAAACTCTGACCTGAGTGTGTCCAATCCGATTTGTGACGTCACGACAAGCAGGTTACCTGATATACCATTGCCGTCCACAAGCAATGTGTGCTTTAAAGCACCTAAAACAAACTTTCCTGCATAATCTGACTCTAATTTTATTTTAATTTAGTTATTTTATTTTAGGTCCTTGAGCAATAGTTCACATGTATAAAGTTCTAATAGTTTATGATAACATTAAAAAGTTTGGCAAAATGTTTTCCGCCGACTTCAACTCTACCATTTTATTTATCGTAATTAATTAATTTTATAGAAGCATAGAATAATAAAAACGTAATATGTTCATTACATAAAATAATATACACCTACCCACAAGCATCTCTAACCAAGGGTTTAATATCTGAACAAGAGAATTCGCAACACATGCTCTTATTTTCAAATCTGACGGTTGGTAAGATATTAAAGCTTGCAGCACTTTAGCGCTGGATAAAATGCTGCTCGGATTCTTACTAAAGTACTGCACTTGAGCTTTTAAACATGCCAACAGCTGTTCTACGCTGTAAGCGCTTTGGTGGGACAACGGTGACGCACTCTTGTGCAAGCTGATGCTGATGAAAAATGAGAATATATGAAAATCCTATTTCTAACAAAATACCTTATTTTGGTCTACTTATTTTAATAGCGATGGAATAACCCCGTCATATTTATTTAATAGATAATGAATCTGTCCTTAGTTCTAGCCATCTGCGATTACGCGGTTGTGGTAAGTGGCTAAGAGAATTAAGAATAATGTAAGGATGCCAAGGGGTATACATATATTCCATATAAAATTAATATCGAAGAAATAAACCAGAAATAGGCACTTTCTACACTATTCTTGTCACTCTTTTCTACGAATCTCTTTTCTCCTTCCATAACTATTCAAATATCTGTAAACTGAACGGTAAACTGTTTAAAAAGAGCATATCAAGCAGTAATGCATCTTTGGTTTTATCTTGTAAAATCTCTTGTAAAACATTTATCATCATCCTCTCATTTTCCGAAAAAAAAGAAACAATAATACGATGCAACGAAAGTGTTACGATAATGCATTTTTTTATCCTACCCGTTGAAGAGGTCTGTAATGAACTGCAAACAGATTTCGACGGCGACGTTGGAGCCTACCGCAGCGTAGTGGGTGAGCGCACGTAGCACCGCGGCCGTGGCATGTGCCGCGTGCTCCTCCTCGAAGAAACGCTTCCCAGTCCACAGCAGCCGCATACACGTCAATACTGATCTAAACATAACGACTATTATGTTAAGTGTTAACGCGTGAAATAAAATGAAACGGGCAGTGTAAGAATTTAATTTATAATTACTTATTACAATACTTAATGAACAAACTTATCAAGTGATTCTTATTAAGCAGTTAAAAAAATTATATGTAGCTTAATAAGTTAATTAAAAAATAGAGTAAGTAAAATATTCGTTAATTTATACGTACCTAAATAAGGAAAAATCCAAATTAGATATAGCCTCACAAAGAAAAACTATGATGTCGTTGTCTAAGAAATATTCGACTATATAGGTTTGTTCGTGAGATTTTACTTTATATCTATTAATTCCCTCTATCAAGTAGCCACAGGCTTTATTTTGAGACGCGGTATCCCGGCAAGTTAATAACCTTTTAATATCGGATAAAGCATTTTGTCTACCACTAGGACTGTAGGTCCTGCTGTAATTAGTGTTTACTAAGCTGGACATTATAAATTTAATAAAACTACAAAGAAGCAATAAATTTAAAATTCGCGGTAAATTTGAAGCCAACGACAGAATTTTTTTTTTATAATCTATTCCAACCAGGCAAAGAGCTACTTGAAACGTGCTTGAAACTACATATACATTTTAATATCGATTTATTTGGTTTTAAATAAATTGAATAGATTTCATAATAAATATTTTGATGCTAAAATGAAAACATTGATTTCTTTTTTTACATTACAAGTAAATCAAGATTATGGTAATTCTAAAGCTATAAATTGAATCAACGGGCAATACTTTTAAAACATGTCATTCTCATCTGGACTAGTGTTTTTAGTGACGACTGGAACTTTTATTTTTGGATAAATTTGCTATAAATTTGCGAAAGCAATAACTTTCTTGTTTTTCGTTTACTAATTCGATAGTAAAATAGGGGCGCAATGGTATGTTTATGACTTTTGTTAATAGAACCTAAAATTTTTGTATCACACCCTGTTCTTTGCTTTGGTGACAATTAGTCGGATGTCATTGTTGCAGTCGGTGATGGAGTTCCTGAAGGACTTGCCGTCGTACGACGAACATAATTTCACCTTATTTAACACGGATTCTGGCATAAGAAATTGTTCTAAGAGACCCTCAATATATCTACCTACAAAGGATATTCCTTCAGATCAAAGTAAGTGTATGCTTAGTACGTACGGGAACGTTTTAAATTTAAAGTATGACTGACACTTTTTCACACCACGAACTACGCACTTACATTACAAAAATGTTGCTACGTACCATACAGATTATAGACACCTTAGTTCTTAATTATTGATGTCTCAAAAATACTTGTAGTTATGTTGACTACTTAATCGAATTCAGTAATTTTTGCTCAACTATGGGTCATTTGTAAATTATGTAATTGTGATACTGAATGCCTATCATCTTTTTCCTAATATTCAGTTTGCATGTGATAATAAAATATAAATACTCTAATATAGTTGAGCATTATATGATAGATTGGCTTCGATGAAAGAAAAGTAAGGAAGTTTCTTGACCAATGTAGTATATTATCCTTAATGTAATAATTCTTTTTACAGTTATAGTAACAGAAAAAACAAATATCCTATTAAGATATTTACATCAACAGTGGGAGAAAAAGGTAAAATCATTTAATATTTGTTCATTTCAATTCAATTTATCTAGTTGACTGAGCAAAAGTTAAAACCACTGGCAACAATAGAGCATCAAGACATTGCATACTAATATCATTTACTTACTTTTTGTATGCTTTTATACACAAACTTATTTACATCAATAAGATAACAAACAAGCAAGCCTGTTGCACTTGTATTAGTGACCACTACCCATAGACATCTGCAACAACTGTATAGTATAACAGACTAACTGTAAAATTCTACTTATGACATTTCAGAACAATAATTCTCCAAAGAAGCGTGATCAGGGCCATATAGAACAAAATGGTGATGAAAGCCGACCCCGCAAGAGGCCCTGCCTTAACTCCCCTCTAAACTGAAGCTTCTTTCAACTCTCTGTGCTACAGTTATGGACAGTGTGAAGTGTACAATTGTTTTGTATTAACCTTAGTATTTCACATTTACAGATCAAATTATATAATAATAATTGAGACTTATTGGTTTTATGTTTTTTGATAACCAACTGCAGTATAGTGTTATGTGCCATTCTCAAATTTCAGTACATTGTCCTATTCTGATGGATAACTTCAATAAGTGAAAAACTTGATTTGGAGAGAAAAATTCCATATCATGAAAAAATAGTGCGGTCCCTTGGACACTCACTTATCCAGTATCAATTGTAATTTTCTGTTGTGTACATCATTATAATTTTTTTTATTAATACATTATTCATTCAAACAGTTTTGTGAAAAAATGATAGATTTTGTTAATGCTGAAAATAAGTGATTATTTCTAAGACATTTCATGTTTGTACACTAAGTAATTGAGCTATTTTAACTTCAACATATTTTTAGTTTTTGAATTAGATTATTATAATTAATATTTCAATTTTCATTCCAATGTGTAAATTATATGAGTGTTTTTTTTTTCTCTAAAGTTCATATCATCTAATATAAAATCTTTTATAAAGAAAATGAACATGACATAATCTGCACTTCTTTCTAAATTCAAAAAATCTAAATGTTTTTAGTGCTAGCAAAAATTATCCCTTTTTTTAGATTTTTAGGGCACAAAACTTATCTGGTATTATCAGAAAATCAAAGAAGTTTCATACATTGATTTTTTCTTATAAGATTTACTAGTAATAAAATGCCACAAACATCTTGCTCATCTTTATACATATGGCATCTTTGTTCTCCTTTTGAATAAAGTTTATAGAAGAAACTTATGTTAAGCTTTTGTTTAGATCTTCAAATGTGTTCCATTTTTAACAATTGGTGCAGAAATAACACTATTAAATTGTTATTTTAGATGTATATGCTTTATACTTTACTCATTTCAATATGCCCAATAATTTTGTGTTTCTGAGTATAGTATTAGAAACAAATGAAAGACTTTTTATTTACTCTTTGATTAATATTTGTTGCTAATTTTGTTTTTGTAAAGAGTTTTTATGCAAAAATAAAAGTTTTTATTCAATGTGTACTTTGAATTTTCAATATTTTACCATCTAGGAAGGTTGGGCTTCATTTTTTTCTAGTTGCAACTTTTTTTTTGTCAATATTTTCTTTTACTACATAGATTAAAAATAAAACAAGTCCCAACATTTTATCCATTATGTAAATAATTTCATAATTGTGAACTCCCACAATGCTTTGATGTAATGTAGTTATAGTTTCTATATTATAAGATAAACAGTTTTAATGCCCATGTGTCAGTCAATGCCTAGTTGTCGCTGTATTTTTTTGAAGTAGCTGATGTGCACCAAAATTAATTTGCAATTTACAAGTTAAATGATCTTATAGGTCTTTATTAGTTTGTTCATAAATTCAATAAATAAAAAATAAAACACAAGTTAATTTTTAATGTCTGTAATAATCAATTTGAACCACATGTAGACTATTTTTAGATAAAATTGTGACATCTCTTTTTATTTTACTTCTCTCAGGGATATTTAAATGTATCGGTCTATTGCTTGTGAACACTTGCATGTGGCTATTATTATATTTACATAAGATGTGCTATCCATTCATATTACAGTAGTGTAATATTATTTTGTAACATTTAATTTCTTAAAATACATTTGTTTAGAAATGAGATGGTATATAATTTTTAATCCATTTTTTTTAATAAAACTGCATTGCTATGATTGAAAAATAACTTTATTCAAATTAAACTTATTTCACAATTTGCTATAATACTAGCAACTTGAACAATTTGCATTTAAAATGGATATCTAATGGAATAAGTTTTTTTTTAATAAGTGACTATATTATGTGTCAAACATTTAATCACTAGATTAGAATTGAGTAAGCTTTACAGAAGTCCATTTGAATTCCACTAAACTTTTAAATAAAATCAGAGAAAAACATAAATGAAAAATTAAAGTCTAAATCAGACAACATTACTTAATAATAAATTTCCTTATATACGAAGTTGTAGTGTTTTTCTAGTTCTTATAACTTTTATAAGAAGCTATTAATTGTCAAAAATCTAATATTTTAATCCTTAGCGGGCACTTCAATCACTCGTGGTTTGTCAATGATACGAGCGGTACGGTTGCCCTTCTCAACAATTCCTATGATCCAAGCCTGGTAGCCCTCCTGCTTCTCAATGTCCTTGCAATAAGCAGCAGCTTGCTCACGAGGGAGGCAGATCAGCAGTCCACCGGAAGTCTCAGGCGCATGGCCCTGGAGCAACTGGAACATGTTGCCACAAGCCTTTGCAACTGCTGCCATCTTAGCAATCACTGGCAAATTGTGAATCACAAAAGATACTTCATTCTTTTGATGAGAAGCTAGATTTTGAGCATGTCCTAACAGACCAAAACCGGTGACATCAGTAGACCCATGAGCATTGTACTTGTGCATAAGTCTAGCAGCAATACGGTTGAGTCTACTCATAGAGTCCATAGCACGGTGATATGCTTTTCTTACATCTTCTTCAGATACAACAAGTTTGATTCTATTCCAACGCTCTGGTTGATCGAGCCACTGGTGAGCATTGACAGCCACTTGTGTACCAAGAGGCTTTGTTAAAACCAGAACGTCGCCCATTACAGCATTATCCGGTACAATGTATTCGTTTGGTTGGCAGATAGTCGTGGCGGCCCCTCCAATAGTGCACCAAGGGTTTATCACAGTTTGTCCCCCCGTAACAGAGGTCCCAGCTTCCAAAGCGGAGTCTTTAAAACCGCGCATTATAAGAGGTATCACGACATCACGTTCTTTCTCGGTCATTTTTGTCGATACACCGAGAAGCATAAGCATATTATCACACTCCGTAACACCCATAGCGTATAAGTCACTCAGAACATTCGCACAGGCAATTTTTCCCATCATGTATGGGTCGTCTACTAGGGGGTAGAAAAAGTCCGTCGTTTGTACCAAGCATAACCCACCGTGTCTTAAAGGCGTGACCGAACAATCCAAGCCGATGCCAATGCGCGGGATCGCCACATGCATAAACTGATCTTGTTCCTGTTGGGAATAATCTTGTTGCAACGATTCCACTAGTTTACCGAGCACATCTTGTGGTACCTTACAGCTTCTGCCTTTTAGATCAGCGAATCTTGTCAGACGAAAACTGGCTTCTAAATCATGAGCTACCGGATCGAATGGCCGTCTAAGAGCCAAAGCGTTGGGGTTACCCGCCATTTCTAATTGAGCTGCAGCTAATGTATCTTGAGCTACACTAGACGAATACGACATATTACACGAAACCAAAACAATAATAAGCTTACTAAGAGAGTAAATTCAATACAATGCCGAAACCCGACACGCCGCCAAGTGACGCTTGCAAAATGGCGTCTCTTTTACATAGAGTACGCTCTGGCCAAAATTCACCGTGAATACTTATCTATCATTGGACAAAATAAGTTGTAAACAATACGGTCAGTCTTACGATTGGTTGTTAGCAAAATTAATTTTAAAATCGCCGTAGAAAACGCATTCAATCATTATCCGTTCCATTTCACTTTTTGAAGAAATTAAATAAATTAAAAGAGGTAAGAATTTCCTAAATGATAAGGTTGCTTGCAAGGATTTAGTTATTTTGTTTTTACGTATTTTACGAATAAAAAGTTTAGTATATAAATGTTTGAAAGTTATAGAAAGATTGGTTTAATAAAAATTGTTGAAAGAGAAATGGATTGTTAAAAACTATTTTATACTTTTACGGATAATTTTATGCGCTCAGGTTTTTTAACAAACTTTTTTTAAAAATGATCATAGATATACCTAATATCTAATAACATATCTAATATTGACAACTTTTCAGGAGAGGCTTTCACAGTTTCGCAGTTACATAATGGTGTGTCAGTTAGTGGCACACTAAGCAAAGATAAAAATACACAGTGGAAGTTAAGGAATTGTATATATAATAGGAACAAACATAATATTAAAATAACATAAATTAGTTACACACATGACACGAACATTATTTTTTTTAAAGATAAGTGACATTCTCTGTCTAAATATTATTTCTCTAATAGGTATTCAACCTTATGTCATACCATAAAAAAAGGTTAGCACTCAAGAGATTCCATCTCTTTAACACTCCTCCTGAATCTCGTGCGTGCTTGTATCTTAACACTCTATAAGAACAGAACTAATAATAACTCATGCACCCTCATTCGCACAATCCCATTCCAATCACACACCACCCAAATTTTCCTTTCGACAAAGGCTTTGTTAGAGCATCAGCAACCATTCTCTCTGTCTGCTTGTACTCCAACCTAACTACACCATCTTCTATAGCATTCCGAACAAAATGATAGCGTATGTCCACATGCTTTGTCCTCTGGTGATGAACCGGATTGTTAGCTATTGCTATAGCTGACTGACTATCTGAATAAACTGTAGTGGATACAGTTTCCTGTCCATTAGTCATCTCAGTTATAAATCTTCTCAAAAATACAGCCTCCTTAGTTGCTTCTGATAAAGAAACATATTCTGCCTCTGCAGTACTAAGTGCTACTGTACGTTGTTTGGTGCTCTGCCATGACACTGCTCCTCCTTGAATAAGGAATATCCAGCCCGAGTATGAACGTCGATCGCTGTCACCAGCAAAGTCAGCGTCTGCGTATCCCTCAAGGATCTTGTGATGTTTTTCCTTTTTATACATCACTCCATGTTTCTTCGTTCCTTTTAAGTAACGAAGTACTCTTTTGGCTGCTATCCAATGTTGCTCCTCGTAGCACTCATTGAATTGGCTCAAGTAATTGACTGCATGTGCAATGTCTGGTCTAGTGCACACCGCCAGATATAGGAGTGACCCAATAAGTGCCCGATAAGGTAGTTTCTTATCTGGTTTTCTACCATGTGTGGGCTTCTCTAACTTCTGACCTACAACACTTGGAGTGTCAACCGGTTTACAGTCCTCCATGTTGTACATCTTTAAAAGCTTTTGCACATACCTCTCTTGGTGCAATTTGATACCATTTGAACTTTGTTCGATGTGAATTCCTAACATTAACTCTGCTTTCCCTAGATCTTTCATCTCAAATCTAGAAGTTAAGTCTTTTTTCACTTTAAGCATCTCTTGCTTATCATTCCAAAAAATGAGTATGTCATCGACGTACACAGCTAAAATGATAATTTTTCCATCTTGTGACCTCGTATAGACACACGGCTCATTTTCGGATCTCTTGAAACCCAATTTTATCAACTCCTTGTGTAGTTTGGTATTCCAAGCTCTTGGGGCTTGCTTCAACCCGTACAGGGATTTTTGTAAGCGACAAACATAATCCTTCTTGCCCTTAGCCTCAAATCCTTCGGGTTGCTTCATATAGACGACTTCGCTTAAATCTCCATTTAAGAAGGCCGTCTTCACATCCATCTGGTCAATGTTTAGTTTTAGCTTAGCTGCTAAAGCTATCAGAACTCTTAAGGAGCTATGTCTGACAACAGGTGAAAACGTGTCAAAGAAATCAACACCTCTACGCTGGCTAAAGCCTCTCGCAACAAGTCGTGCTTTATAACGAGTCTTCTCCCCCGCCTCTTCTTTGATTTTAAATAACCATTTAGAATCAACTAAGTTACACGAGCTTGGTGGCTTTACAAGCGTCCATGTATTATTTTTCCTGAGGGCCTCTAGCTCCTCCTCAATTGCAGCTTTCCACTTATCTCTGTCATGCCTTGACAACGCATCTTGAACAGTTTGTGGGTCCTGCGAAGCTGCAGTAGCTTGGTAAGTTATATAATCTGGAAACTGCTTTGCTTTCCTTTCTCTTAGCGGATATCTTCTGTTAGACTCCTCAGGTTCATTAACAGGTAAGTTATCCTCAGCATCTGAGTCTTCTCTCTCATCAGATGTCGCCCATACGTCATCATCCACTTCAGCTGTTTCGTTCTGGGGAGTCACATCTCCGTTCTCATCGTGTATTGACTCCTGCAGTCCACTTTCGCTTGGGATTGCTTCAGCGTTGGTTGTTTCTGGAACTCCTTCCAGTTCAATGACCGTATCTGTCGGCGGTACAGTTTCCTTTTCCGGTTCTTCTCTTTTGCTTCCACATGTTTGGTTCTCGAAGAAGATGACGTCTCTACCCTTATGAAGCTCGAATGTTGTGGGATCAACCAACCGGTAGCCCTTTGTTTGTTCACAATATCCGACTAACACTAACTCTTTGCTCTTAGGGTCCCACTTCTTCCTTTTCTGATCAGGAACATGTAGATAAGCCTTGCAACCGAACACCTTTAGGAAGCTAAGATCAACTTTCTTCCCAGTCCACGCCTCTTCTGGCGTTTTATTTCGTACAGCTACTGTAGGTGATCTATTTTTCAGATATATAGCAGTGTTTACTGCTTCAGCCCACAGCCGTCGACTCAAACCAGCTTCTTCTAGCATAGTTCTTGCTTTTTCAGTGATAGTTCTGTTAGCACGCTCTGCAACTCCATTTTGCTCCGGTGTGTATGCCACCGTAAGTTGGTGACAAATTCCTCTTGCTTTGCAGAACTGTTCCATCCGCCTGTTGACAAACTCTTTACCATTATCGGATCGTATCACTTTTAGTTTCTTCCCTGTTTGACGCTCTGTCAGTTTAACGAATTCAACAAATTTTTCGAAAACCTCTGATTTTTCTTTTAAGAAATAACCAAACGTCTTCCTAGTGAAATCGTCAATAAATGTGAGGAAATATCGATAACCTCCGTACGATTTTTCCTTCATAGGTCCACAGACGTCACTATGGACTAAACCTAAAATCTCTTTAGCTCTACTTGCACCAGTTTTCTTAAATGGCTGCCTCGTCTGTTTTCTCATAACACACGCTTTGCACTCTAGTTTAGCAGAAGTGTCAGAAAAACTTACCCCTTGCGCCATTCGATTTTTAAGCAATGTAAGGTTGCGTACCCCGAGGTGTCCTAATCGCCTATGCCACAATATCATCTGGTCTGTAGCTGTAATGGTTAATGCTACTTCCTGCGAACAATACTGCACTTTATATACACCGTTCTCTACAGTGCCTGCATGCGAAACTTCACCAGTCACCTTACATCCATCTGCTTTCATAATTTTAAAACCAGCTTTATCAAACACAACAACTAAATTTCTACTTGCGATTGTGCTCACACTTAATAAATTAGTTGCTAATTTAGGAACATATAATACTTCTCTAATCGATACATCCCTTTCCTCATTGACCACATTACCAACTTCTTCAGCATAAACAGTTTCACCATTTGCACAAGCTATTTTTACACGCTTATCTAATTTCTTAATGTCTCTTAACCACTCTCTTCTATTTGTCATATGGTTTGACGCGCCAGAGTCCAGGATCCACTCTCCGGTTCCTCCTCTGCCGGCTGTCGCCATCGCAAATGATGTCAGTGCTTCTTTATTCGCTTTGGGGTTCTTTGGACAATCTTTCGCTTTATGCGGGCCATCACATATAAAGCATTTGATAATGCGCGGTCTACTCGAAGACTTCTGTGGCTTCTTGTCTCTCTGACATTTGCCTTTAGCTTGTAGTGCATTTGACACATTACTTGAAGTTGCTTGATATGTGTCTTCCATTTGAAAAAGTTTTGTTTTGACATAGTCGGTTGTCAATTCTGTGTTTGAATTCTCCAACGCTAATCTCACAGGTTGAAAGGTATCAGTCAGGCCTTGAAGCATCAATGCTGCTAACAATTCATCGTCAATCTCCTTACCAAGATCGCTAAGTTGTTGCGATAAGGTCATCATGCTTGTGATGTAGTCTCTGACTGTATTAAATTGCTCTAGCTTCAGACTGACTAGTTTAGACAATAGTCTGCACCGGTTATTTAGACCCTTATCTTCAAAAGCGGCCTTGAGAGCATCCCATGCTTCTTTTGCAGACTTTGCGTGACGTACATGAACAAGGCAGTGTGGTTTAATCATTAAGCAAATTTTTGCTCTTGCCCGTTGATCTCTCCTGACGTCAGCGATGTCACCTGCATCTGGTGTCGTCATTGTGTATTGCCACAGGTCATCATGGATGAGATATAGTTCCATCATGAACTTCCATGTGCTGTAATCTATACTGCCGTCAAGTTTCTCCATGGCGGGCAGACTCGAATTTATATTATTTCCTTGGGAACTATGCGACCTACTGTCGATTTGTGCTGTGCTGACAGCACTCCCATTGTTGTCCATTATTCAACAAATTCCTTCGATGCTGGTCTATAACCTAATGGTGTGTCAGTTAGTGGCACACTAAGCAAAGATAAAAATACACAGTGGAAGTTAAGGAATTGTATATATAATAGGAACAAACATAATATTAAAATAACATAAATTAGTTACACACATGACACGAACATTATTTTTTTTAAAGATAAGTGACATTCTCTGTCTAAATATTATTTCTCTAATAGGTATTCAACCTTATGTCATACCATAAAAAAAGGTTAGCACTCAAGAGATTCCATCTCTTTAACAGAACCATACAGGAAAATAGGCCGCATAGGGTTACTTCAACAAAAAATAACATTTACACCTGTAACTGTGTTTTTTGTATAGTGCATGTTGTTAACTAAACTAAGAGGTAGCCTATATCTAATATATAATAAATTCAATTCAAATGAAAATTTTAATTTAAAAATATTAAACGGATTTTTTGAGATGCTTGTATTGACCAATCAAGAAAATTTTAAAACTTTTGCCATTGGCTGGCTTGTTTCCTGACGGCTTAAATATTGGTTCTTTGATTTTTAAAACACCCGATTCAATAAAACGATTCGTCAAATTAATAATGAAGATGACTAAAAATTTCCTATCGTGGTGTCACTGTGCTGTGCGTGCGACAGTAATTTCAATTCAAATATAAAATTTTAAGTTTCTGGCAGTTGGTCATAAAATTTCAACATGCTTTTTTAATATTTAAGTTAGATGGTGCTTAATTATTTCAATGAAAATGAATAAATGTAATAAAATTGAGACAGAAGCGGGATATCCGTGTTATATAGAGTTAGTAATAAATAAACAACTTTCACTTAGCTTCGGACTAATTCATTGTATCGTATATTTTAATCATTTCTTTTTCAGTAATACAAACAACCAACAATATTATGACCATCCTCACTTCCGTGTTATTTTGAAATCTTTGGAGAAATATAACGAGATAAAATACAGCGCTTATCGCATAGCGTTTAAAGTTTTCGAGTTACAGAAACTTCTCCAAGGTAAAATAACTTTTTGTATCTATTGTTTAATGTTTATTAGTAGAAAATGGTGTTATGTATGTTACAAAATCGCTTAACATATTATGTGGTTTAGAATGAAATACTATATTACTCTCTTTTACCTTCTATCTCTCGTTTTCTACCTAATATTTGACGTAAATAAGGCCACTGGAATGTCGATTTCAATTTTCAGTGCCACCACTTCGAATTACTTCAGGAGTATTTGCTAGACACCAGTTAAGTCTATCAGAGAGTAGTCTGTCACTAGACCCAACGGAATTGGAGTCAGTTCTTGCGGACATATATTTTGCGGCCGAAAAGGAAGGTGCTTTTTCCGGTGATGTTGACCTGACTGTAGATTTGATGATCAATTTGTTACTAAATGTATATGACGAGTAAGTATTTATTGTTTTTTTATATCTTATTAGCTGTCGCCCGCGACTCCGCCCGCGCGCAGTTAAAAAATGGGGGGGGGGTTATAAAAAATAGATGTTGGCCGATTCTCAGACCTACTGACTATGCTCACAAAATTTCATGAGAATCGGTCAAGCATTTTCGGAGGAGTACGGGAACGAAAACTGTGACACAAGAGTTTTATATATTAGATAAAGATGTTTAATTATCTAGAAAATTTATTAAAATTTATATTACAATAAGAATAAACTGTATAGATAGTAATAGACAGTTAAACAAGTTTTGTATTCTCACACTACAAATGCTATTCTGTTTGTTATTTTCATGAGCAATGTCACATGTTAAATGACAACACTGAATAGACAAGTATGGTGTTAGTGAGATATGGAATCATCGACAAATCTTCTGCAAGCAGCTAATAGTAATTTATTACAGTAAATAAATAAAAAATACCATACCATTTTTACCTGAAGGTTAAGAGATTTGTTTTGTGCATGTTAGTTTTTTTTATACTCATGTTGTTTTGTATTTAAATTTTCATGTTGCTATATTGTTATTATCAAACTTTTTTATATGTCTTATTTTTTTATAGAAACAGAACAACACCAATAAGGGTGTTGGCTGTTAAAAGCTTACTAATACTACTAAGTGAAGAGACAGTGTTAGATAAATGGCAAGCGTTAGCCAACTGCTGTGCGGACCACAATGGTTGTGTGTCTCCACGGAGACTGGCCGCTTTATTGACTTACATAACTGCCCTGCCTAAGTATCTAGGCATAAACTGCGAACAAATACAGACTGATGTTGATGCTTGCTTTGATAAGGTAAGGCATTTAAGTAAATATATTTTATTTTGAAATAAATTTTCATAGTGCATATGTTACTGTAATAACATGAACTTTAACAATTAAATGCACTTGCTGAATTATTCTGAACATATTTAAACTCACAAGCATATTATTATAAATTGACTATACTAGGTCTTAGATATCTTGGTGGCTCTTAACTTTGCATGAGTTGTTGCACACACAATATTAGATATAGTGGTATGTGGAGGAGGGCATTGTGCAACATATGTATGTCCTTGGTCCGCCTAGATATTTGAAACGATCTAAACAAATTGTCAACCAAACAAGTAAAAATTTCAGCGATTATGCTCAAAAAGTATGATTTACCTAGTTAGATTATAATATGGCAAAGTTTAACAGTCAGTGACATCTATGTATGAATCATTGTATTGTTAGAGTGCTGGTATGCTGGGAGTTAGTTCTCGAGCTGTGGCCGAGTGGGGGGTACAGAATAGTGCAAGTGCCAGATGGCTGCCGGTGCTGCAGAGGATCCTCATAAGGAGAGCAGCATCACCCTCTGCAGGGTCTTGCTCAGCTTGCAATCAGCTACTTGCACAGGTATTTATATTAGCAAGTGGTCATCCATTGATTATGGTTATAAAATGTTGCATTGCTTTATGTTCTTTTCAAAATTATCTTCATCTGTGCCATATTTCATTTCGTTCGCGCATTTTTTTTTAAAAGGGGTGTAAATTTTATGCTTCACTTTTTAATAAAATGATATATGTAATGAGTAGTGGAAACGGTTAGGGTAGACTTTTGGAACTCCATATCTTCAAAAACGATTGTAAAGTCAGGGTCTTGTCCATTCCATCAAAATAACTTTTTTGTTTTTTGGAAATACCTAAAAAAAATATTTTGATCATTTTCTATAACTAGCTATTGTAAAAAATAATCAATAAAATGGGACCCATCTGCAAGCACTTCCTTTCCAATATTTTTTATCAAAATCGGACCACCAGGGGCGGAGTTTCGCGGTAAAACATACACAATTGTAACCTCCTTCTTTTTGAAGTCGGCTAAAAAAGAGCCAATGTTAAGTTTCTAGCATTTTTAGCAAATGTTCTAGCATTTCATAAGAATTACACTTTCTAATACTTACATGTTTCAGGTATTACACTTCAAGTGCTCAAAGTGCCGTAGTGTATATTTTTGTGAGAATTGTTACTTGTACGACAAAAATGTAACATTAGTGTCCGGACATAAGAAGACACATTTGGTTCATGAAATTATTGACGATGAGGTAAGAGACAACTGTATGATGTTTTGTTTCTAGTGCTGAAAACTGTGTAAAAACATATTCTCATCTTTGTTTTTCCAATAGGAATAGAAAGGGATAACAATGTGAGCTCATTTCAGAAATACTCAGTAATAAGTAAATTTGCTGTACCTAGTATATTCTCAAAGCTTTCTCATCACATTATAAAGAAGAATATAATTGTATTGTTTATGATCTGTTTGAAATATACTATTGGACACTTACTTTTTTTATATTAAAAGGTGGCATACGGCCACCTAATATCGCCGAAATAGCGAGGCGAACGTTGTCTATATATATCCGCAAATGCAGATGTGTTGCCTACCTTTAATAAACAGAGAAAGGGACGCACAGAAAGAGGATATTTGCCGTTCCTATGCGTTCCCCCTCCCGCCAAATCCACTTCCCCTTCTCATCCTTTCCTATTAGGAAAAGGGTGGGAAGGAAAAGACGACTTAAATTAGGCTTCCGATACCAAAGTTACTTGATATGGAGTGCCTCCTTAATGATTATGATGAATTTAAGGGTTGATTTCACTTCAGCTTTTTTAATTTCTAGATGAATCCACCCGAATGTCTTGGCTTTGTGAGTGGAATGAGGCGATTCTTCTTTTGCACTTCGACAAGAAAGAAAAAGACGACAAAAAAAGAAGCTAAGAAGCAAAGTTCTGATAAACAGAAACAAAATGATAAGACGGGATCAGTTCGTAGGAAGGGAAAGCCGGCTATCTTCACGTCCACAGTTGGCAAAGCTTCGGGCAATAATAACAGCGATCCAACTACGATTTTGGAAGACATCATCAACCAATTGGAAGCAAGGAATATGTAAGTTACATTAAAAAAATGTGTTAAGATAAAATTGAGTCCAGTATCCATCATGTAGTGCTTATTATTGCAGAGCTTTGAAAGAATTGTTGCAAAATACTGTCAATCCTGAGGATGATTTAAAAGTGAAAGTAGACGCCCACTATTCCTTGTTATCAGCACAGATTGATAGACTAAAAGCCTTAAAGGTAAGTAAAACATTTGGAGACATAGAAATAAATATCAGAAATTAAGGCAAATTGAAAGATTTTTGTGATCTATGTTACATTATGTGTAATATAGCTGAAAATATTACAGGAAAACCTTACCCAAGCTGATATACAAGAAGGAGGGAAGACTGATAAAGTCTGTCGACCTCAAGCGTTCGACCTCTTCAGTCCAATACCAGTAGTAGAAGAGAAGCAATCCAGGATACCTGACATGAACACTCAACCTAGAGTGTTGAGTATGGATTCTGGTAACTTCTCAGTTGTGTCAAAGCAGACTGAGGTACCGAGGATGACCATGTCAGGAGATGAGCTGAAACCTGTAGTTGTGCATGCTACGTCTGACAGTATTTCTGCCGTCTCCATTGGTGATGTCAGTAATTGGTATAATGGTAAGTATTCGAGTTTTTTTTTATACATTTTGGTCTTTTGAGTGTTATGATATGAAGTGAAACTAACGCTAAACTTTATTATACTCGTTTGAATATTATCTGAACCACGTTGAATATAGATTTCCTACAAAATAGAGGAGATAGTTACAAAATTGTACGCTAGATGGCGTTACTAAGTATGTAAAACGAAACTAACGCCATCTGTAAATCGATTATTTAGCTACAGCTGCAGTGACGAAGGAGTTCGAGCAGTCAGTCCATGGGGCGAAGGCTCCGGAGTACAGCCTGGCGGTGACGGAGCGCCGCTTCGCAGACGACATCCGCAGTGTGGAGACCAGCAATGATAAGATGCGGGAGCTCAATGCTGATCTGGACACAGTCTTGGATAGACTGCAGCAGATATTGACCAATAACTTTGCTATGGATGGTAAGTGATTTTGAGTTTTGTCCAGTAATTTTTTAGATGGATACGTCATTGCTTGGAAATGACAGTTTTTTCTTTGATCCTATTACCTGTTGAAAGGCCTGGCAGTTAATTCTATCTCTATTATTAGTTCTAATCCTCACCACCGCTACCGACCGCAACAATCAGCGCCAAAATGGCGTAAATCAAGTAGGCACAAAATACCACGGCTTATAGCCTGTCCATTTAAGAAAACTGTCCTTAATTTTTTTTATAAGCTAAAGACAATGTTCAAATCAGATAAAATTATAAGTGGCCATTAATAATACGTAAAAAAATTCCAGACTCGTGTTTCGATAACACTCAGTTGCGTGAGACTGCCAATGAAATGGAGGGTTTGCTCGGCACTCTTATACGTGGCGTCGAACAGAGGGCAACCCTCAACGCAACTAAAGGACTGTTATAGACATTCATATAGTCAGAATTCAATAGAAATGAGAAATTATAACAAACCTTTCTAAACCATTTTTCATTTATAAGTCTATGTCACAGTCCTTACTAAAACAGACATGTTTTGATTTAAACACTGGATCTTTAAAAAATTAAACCATAAACAAATCATTGTCAGCCAGTGATATGTTTAAATATAATTTCACATTTCCATTGATTTCAACTATACAATACTTTCTTTTGCCGTTCAAATTAAAAATCTAACTTTTTAAATAATGAATACAGTTGATTTCTTTTAAGGAAAATTTGAAAAATTTAAAATATTTGTGGACACCGATTTTTTCTCTGTAACCTTTAGAAAGTAAATTATCTCATATATTTATGTAAGGTGGGTTTTTGAGACTAAAATCTCTGTATAAAACATCCATGTCATTGTCTTTGACAAAACAGAGATAATATGTTTAAAATGGGGATTTTGGTCTTAGAAACCTACACTTAAGACTTCTATAGTGACATTTATTTACAAAGTTTTGGTATTCATTTTGAACAGTGTATTAAGATATCATATTTTTTTTACTTATATAGTTTAGTTTAGGACGAAAATAAAATTTATCCATATTAAAAAAATAAACGTGTAATGTGGACTCGAATATATTTAATAAAAAACGTTAAAAATCTCGTTTAAGATCTCAAATTCTACTCAAAAAATAATTTTGTGATTCAAATGATCTTTTAACATTGCTCAATGAAGTCTCAAAATATTTTTTAAATCATTAACTATTTAGGTATTAACACATTTAATGTATTCGAACTTTTTTTTTAATTTGAAGGTTGTGTTGATATTTTTAAGTAAATTACTTAATAAAATAATTTAATTAAAAAGGCTTATAATGAATGGAATAAGTTTTAAGATTTTATTTAATAAATATCATTATTATTTGGTTATATTTTTAGACTCACATTTTTTTTATTTCTTTAAATTTATATTTCGAATACTTTACTGAATCTTTTTCTATTCTATCTTTTAGAAATTCTTCCTTAAATCATCGATTTTTTTATGTAATATATTTTTTTATAATGAAATAAGTTTCTTTTTTACTAATCTTAAGTTTTAATTTGCATTAAAAAAATAAATAAAAAATAACGTGAATATAGGTTACTTAAAATTGAACTGTGTACTAAAAGAAAAAACTAAAACCAGGTTGTTTTATGGTTGTAATTTGACTGCCCGCCCATAGTTTATAGGAAATAAATATTTTTGTATGACATGTTTAGTAAAATTTTATTTTAGGTATTTTTTACTTATATATTCAATGATTTTTGCTTTTTTAATTTTAAGTTAAGTTAATGTACTCATGAATGACTCCTAAATTAATTCATAAGTCACTGTTTCTAAATGTAACATAATATGTGTATGTCTAAAAAAAAAAAAATCAAAACTTTATATTTAGTTTAAAATGTTTTTAGTATTATAAAAGCCGCTTAGGGTCCAATTATTATATAGTCGAACCTGAATAAGCGGGAAGCCTCTATATGTGAGAGTCATTGTCTGGTCTACCGAGATACCTCTATGAGCGAGAAAAATATTGCGATTCCTTGGACTCTCGTTTATCCAGGTTCAACTATATCCATTATATTTTACTCAAAAAGGTTCAATATTGAGAAATATAATTTGATAGAATATTGATGTAGTTATTTGTAATTTTATTTGAATATATCCCCTTAGTGAATGTTTTGTTACTAAATATTAGATTGCTTCAGAATATGTGTAGTTTTAAAATATTATGTACTTACTGTGTGATGAATAAAAATTATTTAAGTAAGCCCATTAGTATAAGAAAATTGATGCCGTCCCAACGAGAAGAGGTGCTTTGGTTTTTTTCTTTTTTTCTTCTTTAATGTTAACAAATTAAACAGCTAATATAGAAAAGTAACATGCCATATATTTTATTAAAAAAAATTTACATATTGCGTCTTTATAATTAAATTAAAAATATAATGAATATAAAAGTATATTTCTTAAGTGTTTTATTTCCTTAATACTATTATGTTTATTTTATAAATTGCCATATTCCATATTTATTTTATTTTTCATGAAATATAACAATTTATTTTTCGTGTTTAAGCGTATATGAAGGTGCATTTTCTTTTATAACTATTTCATATGTGATTAATATATGTTAGATATATTTTATACAAAATTAAATGTAAATAAAATCTTAGCAAATAAAGCAATTAAATTGCTTCAGCACAACCACGAAGTTAAAATATTTTAATAATATAACTCAATATAAATCATTGTTTTTGTTCGTATAACAACTTTTTCTCTGTTTTTAAGCAATATTAATGAGTGGATAAAGTATACAATTTTAATAAAATTCATATCTGTTTTAAAACTATAAAATGGTGTTAATAATTTTTGACTCAACGACAGTTAAAAATATTGTCGGATAAAATTTTATAGACAATACATATATATAGTTTTATATTTTCTTAAAGCTGTTTTATTTAATGTTTCAATATTGGCATCCTTTCTGAGTTGAGCACGAAAACGAAAACGTTCCGTTTTATGCGAAAAACTTTATCCTTAATTTCAACTACTAAGTAAGAAGTCCGTTATTGTAGATTTTGCATATTAAAGCTACTGTTAGGGACTCCCTTAGTGGTGCATTAACGTTATTAACATGTTATTGTCAATTTCTTTTGCTGCTATTGATGAGGTATTTGCAGCAGTGCGTGAGAAGATGCTTTTCCTTCTCCGTAGACCCGTTCTGTTGTAGACCAGAGGAGCTGCCGCGTTCTCGCGTGTAAATGTCCAAACCGTATTGACCTGTGACATAATTAAAAAAAATTAAAAACAAAAACATTTTTCTAGGATAAACGAGCAATGGACTCAAACATCGCAACACTAGAAGAACCTCAGATGCTTTGCCAGCCATTTAGAGGCCAAGTACGCTCTCTTCTTGAATGATACTAAATATTTTTCCCTACGATATGACAAACTGCATCTCACTATTCGCGCACACTAGCGCCGCGTATAGAGTTATCGTATCTTCTACTTGTTCGATTGAATTTAACGTACCTTCTTCAGGGAATGTAATGTAGAAGGTGACTACGTCGTCTGAGACCGCCTGCTGCACAAACTTGCCGAGACGCTTCTCGTCCACGCCATTCTTGTGCAGCGTCGCCATGAAGTCTGCCAGCGGCCGCGACATGCGGAACTGCAATTCTAACTCCCGACCAGCGAACACTAGCGCCTCCTATGTCAATTACACAGTTTGTTAATAAATTACAGTCCTTTCAGTATTTTAACATTCAATTAAATTGAATTTTGAGTACTATTGCTTTGTAATTCCCTACTATACATTTTGTTTTTGAGATAATTAGCAGATAACTTAAAGTAAGGACGAATGTCTTAGTTTAGAGTAAAACATCCTTCAAGTTATCATTTACCTGGTGTGTGATTGGAACCAGACCGAAGAGTCTGGTAGCTTTGGTGGGTCCCCATTCTCCGCTTGCACAGTCCGGTAGCGGTACCATTACTGTTTGGAGTTCCGCACAGCAGATCTAAAAGCAATTGGAGCATGTCAAAATATGATCTGTCTAGTTGTGCTGTGAAGTGTTTTAAAATAGAGGGCGCTGTTCTATAAATGTAATCGTCATTGATAAATCCATTTGTATGCTTGTATGAGGAAGTGTTTGAATTGAACCGTGAGTATACCTTACCTTGAACTTGCAGACGCTCTTAAACTTCATGGGCTCGCCTGTGAGGTACTCTCGCGGCGTGACGGCGTTCGCAAAGATGTCCAGCAGAAATGCTCCGCTGCATGGCGCATGCACGCGGAATGATACCACGTTCCCAACCACAGACTGACAAATACAAAATATTCGAAATGAAACCATCGCTTATGAGTACTTTTCATAAATATAATGCAAAATGACACAGGATAAAAAAATGAAAAAGCAAAAAAGAATGAGTAAAACTAATAATATTTGAAGGTATCTTAGTAATTGGCTAAATAGACAACGCACCTGCATGACGAATCTCTTAAGACTAACACCGTCGAAGCCGTCGCCTTCGGTGTCGTAGAACTTGAGGTTGTAGTGGAAGATGAGGGAGCTCTGCATGTGTGCCGGCATGGCTATGCGCATAGTCGCCGCACCTTATAAACAATCTCATATTATGCGCACTGATTCTTACATTGGAGCTGTACTTGTAGTAGATACATATTACGTAGTAATTTTAGATACATAGTACATATTTTAGGCTACTCTTTTTCTGAGTGTCGCGGGCGATCGCTAGTTAGTAAATAACTTTTGAAAGTAGCATTGCATTACCTGTTGAGTCGGTGTACATGACCGCCTTGGTGTTGGGGTCGCTGAAGTAGAGACCATAACGGAAGAAGAGCGAGCGGACGAAGGGTAGCTCTTCGAAGTCGTGCAACGTGACAGGCGTCTTGAGCAGCTGCCAGTCCGGCTGCAGCGGGAAGAATTCGTAGATGAACTCCCGCGGGTCCGTCAGGAAGTAGTGGTCGTCATACTCGTATCTGATATACAATACAGACATCCAATGTCAATATAATTAGGCTATAAGACCTAGTATTTTGTACCTATTTGATTTCTGTCATTTTGGCGCTGACGGCTGTGGTTTACATCAATGGCGAACTAATAATAGAGATAGAATTAACAGTCAGTAACATCAACTATAATTGAGCCTAATTAGATTCGCACTTAACATTTAGACGCTGGATAATTTCTTTTGTGGACGCTATAAAACGATAAAAGTAGACTCTTCCTTGTCTCCACTTCTATTAGTGAATACTTTACCGAAGACTGTCCTGTTTGCCGCGGCTGCCGGGGCGCGGCGCGTCTTTAGCGTTGACAAGGTGCCGTGCGCCCCAGTTGCACTGCACGAAGCGCCACGCCCCCGCCACGTACACCGCGTTCCAAGAGTTACGGAAGCGGTTATCCTCGAAGCGCACGCCAGGCTGATATCCCGCCGATTTACTGTAGCCTTTGATCACTACGCAGTGTAGACCGGCATAGCTAAAGAAATAAGTATTTGCTTAGTTACAGATTAGAACATCATTGGGCTACCTCTGTGTCGTTCTGGAGAAGAGAAAGAATCGAGATTTAGTGGAGTGTCAGTAGGGTTCAGTTGGATTAATTAAACTAGTAGTAACAATAGATTGCTCAGTTATCTACCTGCACAATCTCTTAAAAAGTACGTGGTAACTTTCTGTGCCGTGCTTGATGCCTCTGAGCAGACCAAGAGGTGAGTCTCCTTTGAGGTTATCGTCAAACTGAATGTTGTTGAGGTTTTTGACGGTGATCCAGCGGAAGATGGTCCGCGCCTTTTCCACGTCGCTGGCGCATCGCCCCACCAGCTGCCGCACCAGGTCTGTGAATGTCTTCTGGTCTTCTTGTGCTACCTAGAATTGTGTAAATGTCGAAGTCGGTAATATCACATTTTATAGTTAGTTAAAATTGCATTTTTTTTAAATTTATCATTTACTTTTTATATTTATAGCTTATCGATTTCCCGGCTTTGTTATTTTTGCAGAGCTCAGGGATATTCACACGAAGTCTAATCAGCAAGGAAGCGGATGTGGTATCGAGCAGTTTATGTGACTCAATATCCCCTGCCAAATTAATTATTTGCTTATTTATACTGATTTTAGTTTTTATTGCGACAATCAAAATTGTTACAGACAGAAAACATGCTGAACAGAGATGTAAGTAGAAAACTGGCAGCATTTTTTTTATGCGATAACGTAACTGTTATACTCAGCTTGAGTTGCCAAATCGAGTAACCCGTCATAAAATAACTGGCTGCATTTTAAGAGGTTGGTATTCTGGGTTACTTACCGAAATAGCTATCTTGTCGACATCCGCGAACTCCGCGGGGTCTGTGTATATGTGGAACTTGGAAACGAGCGGGGGCTGCGGGGCGGGGGCCCGCGCAGGGTAGGGCGGGGCTTCCTCGCCGTCCACGTACAGCGAGCTGGCTGCCATATACTCTGACCGCCGCTCCTGGATCAGTTCCATCATTTCGTGGCTCTGCTTCTCCACTAGCGCTGCGGTTGCCGCTCTGTGGATAGGTAATTTAGTTGTTTAGATATTATAGCACAATGTGATTAACACATTCAATGGCACTACAATTTTCACCTATGGAACTAGAATGACTAGTCGTTAGTATTTGCTGAATGTGTTAAGATTGACATTATGAATGCGATGCCACAAAATCGACAACGGTGGCGTATAACTTCCTGTATTCTATTATTTGCCATTTTTAAACTGATCATCGCCAGATGATCTCACTGATGCTAATCTCACATGACAGTTTAACTATTTCGAATTCTACTCGTACCTTTCGTGTTCCAACATCTTTCGCGTTAAGCTCTCTTTCTTCTTATCTCTTCTTAGTGTCATATTCTTTTCGAGATCCGCTCTCTCCTGCTGGTGTCGTAGCGTGAGTGCTCCGATCTCTGAGTCCGGTCTCCGCTTCTTCACTTGCATTTCTTGTTGAAACCTTAATGTTAACCGTTCCAGTTCCCGTTCCCATTCGTCCTATGGAAAAGTCATGTTATTCTAATAATACTGAAAAGGAAGAATGCGATGGTTTGTTTCGATTAAATTCAAAAATTCCTGAACGGATTTTAACCTACTCTCGCTTGTAAGTGCATTGTGTAATGATAAATGCAATATCATAAAACATCAACAACGATTTAATTATATTGTACAAAGCCGTGTATTATGTTTTTTTAACCGGTTCTTAGGTGATATTGTTGTAGTCTGGTCAAGGTCGACGGATGTCGAGAACGCAACTAGTCTTGTGTTAAAACGTCGCTTCGTTTGAAACAATTTTTTCACTTTCTCAATGGACATGGTCATGATATTGTTTTGTTCCGGCAGTATTTATTAGGCGAATTCTATACGATAGACTTCTGTTACGCGATTGTATAGAAATGTTTTGTAAATATTTCCACTAGTTGTGTTACATACTTTACTAGTTGTTTTCGAGGCTGTAGGTGTGACAACGTCATTGTAGAAATATCACGAACCTCACCTTTAGCTTGATACTTTATAAAACATTTTCACGGCAATGTTTCTCACAATCAACTTTAAACGTCGTGTGTATAATTATGAATTTAGATACTGGTTTAAAAAAATTAGAAATCGTAAGAGACAGTCGGAAGATTCGTATATTAAATATTGTTTAACAGTATGAAGGTGCATCGCATGTATTAAAAATCTGGTATATTTTTTACAATATGGAATTTCTCTCAGTTCAAATATTTTGTATGATTCAATTGAAATCTACCTGAATCTCATCTCGTATTCTCCTGTTTTCCTCTTCGCGATGTTTCGAGAACTTTCTGTACAAGTCATCTTCCTCTTGCCGGTGCTTCATCTCAAGTTTGGTTTGTTCATCTCGATCCTGTAACAGACCAAATTATGTTAATTTCTCAGTAAAGATAATGATAAACTCACAGTTAAAAAAAGTATAATAAGAATTGTATAAATGAGGGATGGCAAACATTTAGTTTTTTTCGTTTTTTGTTAGATTAATGAGGTCGTAGACGTGCCCGAATCATTTTGACATTGTGATTATTGGGAGCATTCTGTAGCGTAAGTGATCCTTGCATTCGCTTGTCAACTTCACACCTTTTTCCGTAGTGCCTAATGATTATTGTGATCTGTAACGTGCCAAAATGTTGTGTCGTGTGCCATTTGTTTGCCATCCCTGATACAGATAATGTACTAACATTAGCTAGTATTTAATTTTAACTAAACATATGTAGGTCATCAAAGATTAAGTACCTATTTAAAATAATATAGATAACAATACAAATTTATAGTACATATATAATTTCATTTCTATTTCTAACCTATTTGAGTTTTAAAAGTGGAAACGCAGACACTACAAAGTTACTTAACAAGGAATATGTCATCTCGTTAACGTCATCACTTTTATATCTGTCTAGATCTAGATAAAAGCAAATTGTGAACTAGTTCTATAACAAAATGACGAAGATGATAATCAGTCGGTGACAGGTATACCAAGCGATTTATCTTCAAAACACCTGCTTACAGTGTCGCCACCTTGCGGTTGAATCGAAGAAAGTGAAATGGTCGTTCATTGACCCTAGTGCTTTTAGTGCTATTTAATATATGCGCTCCAAACAATGGTGGTACTTACAATGAGGTCAAACACATACGCGTGAGTGAGTATTATAAGAATGGATTAATATTGGACGCTTTGCTAAATGCTTTTTATAAATTAAACCAGTAATAATGACACGTTATGGGAGTGTATGAGTTAGGTATTTAACGCTTTCAATATTTGTTTGTGATGGGGTGTTAATATAACTGAACCTTTTTTGATCATAAGAGTTAAGCTACCAGTTAGCTTCATCAAAAAACAATAAACTGAGAAAAATGTTACGACTTAATAATTCATGCAATTTCTATACAAGTTCATTATTTTGTGGTAGTGTTGTATTCTATGACATCTAATATTCTAAGAGAAATTTCACAAAAATAACTTGCAAATGTGTTTACATTCAAACAATCGTGTGTTTACAATGAACAAAATTATTGTTTTAAAATTAATGCGCGTTTTATCTACAGTGAGGGTCGCTTACTTGATGAATTTATATTTTTATACGACTTAATCGTGTAGATAACGGGTATGGCACTAAAGTAGTCAGTTGCGAGGCAGCCGCTCGCCGACCGGCCGTCTTTCGTATCAATATTTACGCCGCGAAAATGCTCAAACTGGTCAAGGGAGTAAGGCGATTGAACGCCGCATGGCGTCGCTACAGCACCGCGAGCGTTATCGGAACCGAGCCGAACAGAAATGATCCCTACTACCAAGAAAATAAGGCAAAAATGGAGGAATTAGTACAGGAACTACGTTTAAAAACCAGTGACGCTATCAAAGGCGGCCCAGAAGAAGCAATTAAAAGGCACACGAGCAGAGGAAAACTTCTCGTGAGGGACAGGATAAACCGGTTGGTGGACGAGGGCAGCGACGTACTGGAGTTAAGCACGCTCGCCGCCACCGGAATGTACAAGGACCAAGTGCCCAGCGCCGGCATCGTCACCGCTATCGGCAAAGTTCACGGTCACGATTGCATGATAGTCGCTAATGACGCAACAGTCAAAGGCGGAACATATTTCCCTGTCACCATTAAGAAACATTTACGAGCGCAATCTATTGCTCAAGAATGTCGTCTACCGTGCATCTATCTAGTAGATTCCGGAGGAGCTCATCTACCTGACCAAGCCGATGTGTTCCCTGACCGAGAACATTTCGGAAGAATCTTTTACAATCAGGCAAATATGTCTGCTGAGGGTATACCGCAGATTTCCGTAGTAATGGGATCTTGTACGGCAGGCGGCGCTTATATTCCTAGTATGTCCGATGAAAGTATTATTATCAAAAATCAGGGGACGATTTTCTTAGCCGGACCACCACTAGTTAAGGCTGCGACCGGGGAAATGGTGTCTGCAGAAGATTTGGGAGGAGCGGACTTGCATTGCCGACAATCCGGCGTTACAGATCATTACGCTCAAGATGATGAACACGCCCTACACCTGGCTAGGAATGTCGTCGCTAATTTGAATTGGAATAATGATCAAAAAACGAGAATTTATACTCAAAAAGTTGAGGAACCGGTTCACGATATAAACGACCTTCACGGCATAGTCGGAGCAAATATTCAGAGACCTTTTGATATTAGAGAAGTTATTGCTAGAGTGGTCGATGGAAGCAGGTTTCACGAATTTAAGCAACTGTATGGCGAGACTTTGGTGTGCGGGTTTGCTTCTATTTACGGTCACCCGGTGGGTGTGATAGGAAATAATGGAGTTCTGCAATCGGACTCAGCTCTGAAAGGTGCTCATTTTATTCAACTATGCGCCGCTCGTAAGATTCCCTTACTGTTTCTTCAAAATATTACTGGATTTATGGTCGGTAGAGAAGCTGAAGCCGGTGGTATTGCGAAAAATGGAGCCAAAATGGTAACCGCAGTAAGTTGCTTTAAAGGTCCTAAAATAACAGTTCTCGTAGGCGGAAGTTTTGGAGCTGGAAATTATGGAATGTGTGGACGGGCTTACTCACCTAATTTCCTTTACATGTGGCCTAATGCTAGGATATCGATTATGGGTGGACCGCAAGCAGCTACAGTCTTGTCTTTAGTTGCTAAAGACAAAGCTCAAAGAGGTGGTAAGCCGTGGACTGATGAAGATGAGAAGAAGATTCGTGCTCCGTTGGAAGCACAGTTCGAGAGGGAAGGACTGCCATACTTCAGTACGGCGCGTCTGTGGGACGATGGTATCGTAGCTCCACAGGACACCAGAAAGGTGATAGGGCTCAGCTTATCAGCGGCATTAAATGCGCCGTTTAGAGACAGTAAATTTGGAGTGTTCAGAATGTGATTTGATAACATTAGTTGAACGCTTCTCGAGTGAATTGTATCACGATGACGTTGTTTGTTTCGTAACAGTTCACTTATTTATCTTATCATTGAGTGTTGCAAATGTTTAATTTGATATCATTAAAGGTGACTTGATTAAATTATGTTGAATATATTATAATAGTTGATTGTGGTATGTACATTTTCTTGTATTGAACAGTTTTACGAAAATGTGTGGTGTTAAAGTTTTACATATTGGAATGGTGTTATTAACGCACAGACAGTTGGTACTAATATTGAGAAGGAAAAATAGAAAACAAATACAAAAAAAATTATGAGACCTTTGAAACTGATTGTTTATATCTACGGATATATTTAAGTCTTACATCAAGTATTCCTTGAAGATTTAAACATTTAGGTCGACGTGCCATGATAATGTTATTTTTTTGGTGAGTTTTATTTAGAAATTTAACGTTATAGTTTGTTATTAAAACAAACTTTTGTACTTATTATATTTGTTTGTTTAAAATTCTTGTGTATAGTTAATAAATTTGAACTGATTTTTTAAAAAACTTAGTTTCTTTATAAGCTAGAAATTTCAACTAGTCTTTACCTAACTATCTTAACATATGTATATTTAATAGTCACAAACAATCGATTTCTACGTTATCCAAAAACTTTATTCTTAAATGTTTCTTATATAAAATAGTCATATTCAGTGAGCGTTTTACTGTACTTTACCGAGAGTTCTGATCAAATTTAGTATCCACTGCTGACAAAACCTGTTCATAAGCATATTGTCTCTGAATTTCAAAGAAGACTAAGAAGGATGACAATATATTTTAACACAGATGCTTCGGCCAGGGCCGGCGCTGTTAGGCGAGTGCCCTGAGTGCTGAACAGAAAGGGGCGCCACTGTCTGTGTTTGACCAGCCTAATATACGAATTAAACAGTCTCACACAACCCTGTTAACCCTCTGAAGGCACGGAAAAAAAGATAGGGGTGTGGAAATCTTACCCAAGGCTCTATTAGACATGCTATTTTCGGCAGTGAATGCTCGGCTAGAATGATCAAATAAAAGTACCATCTGCAGATGCTTAAAACGGAACGTATTTCCAATGGTACCATGTGTACAGTATTGTCTGTAATCAAGAGTACCGTACATATTTTACGCTTTCCAGACTCGCTACGGTGGTCGAGTGCTCGTAGTTTTTTTTCTATATAGCATTCTTTACTAGAAATCCAATCTGGTATAAGAGCTATTACCGTACTTAATTGTATGCCGAATGCACATGTCCGACCTGCTTTGGTGCTTCTGTTTTATTTGTTCGTGTCTTATCTATTATGAGACGTGCTGATTTTTTAAATTGCAATATGAGTTATATGTAAAAATTTAATTCTATATATTTTTTAAATACATTTTTAATGAATGTAAAAGAATAGTAGGTCTTCAGTGTCCTTAGAATTTATTTTTTGCAATTAAAATCATGAAGAATGAATGAGGAATTTTGCGAAAGGGTGTCCTTAATTAACGGAAAAATCTACATTATTGACCTGCTTAAAGAGCTATTCATAGTCTCTGTGTAGCAGAAAGAAGGTAAGAAATGTCTTGATTATTATTTGTGATGATAAGGATCATTGCCACATTGTAACTCCACTACTGTTAAAATAGCCAAGAATGTTAAAAATAAATAAACAGATCTATTGTGGTTGTAATTAAGTATTCAATAATATCTACATTCATTCATACCGCATAATATATTTAGTTATACAACATAGCTTTATTCTCTTTCAAGGCATTCGACTTCTACAAGGAAGTTTACGTAATTTCTGTTATGATCATATTGTCTCATTCTTGTGATATTTATTACTGTTGATACTATTTAATAGATGAAATATTTGATCGATCTCTTTTGTATGATAATTGATTTTTTTAATGTACTTCAAGGAAAATAATGCAAATTTTGATTTAAAGTTTTAGAGAATCCGTGTTTCTTCTTTTTTACTATTTCAGATTCTCTCATTGATTCATTGTTCATTCTGATTTGTACACTTCACAGAACTGTACCCTATACTATTAGGATAATATCACTACATAATTTAATTGTTTTCAAACACATTTCCTTTACAAAGTCTTATTTCTTATCTTATTCTGTCATACCTAGCTTTTTTCCCTAAGACTTCAATAAATTATTTACTGTTATTACAAATGCCAATAATTTATTTGTCTATGACTGATAATGGTTTAGAATTTTGCAAGCGAGGCGTGACTTCATCAAACTTTATCGTCATTTCATCGGGAGGTGTAAATTCGCTAAAGATTAGATTCGTTGAAAACGATTCTTGCGCGGGCGTATTTAATTGGACACCGTTATTATCCTATTTGCATTTTATCGTGAATATACAGATATGGTATTTATCTAATATTTATTTATATTAGATATGGTGATTGTTTGATTTGCTGTGAGGGAGGGTATATAGATAACATCTGATTACTGCTGTTCCTTACGATAGTTTTTTAGACCTAAAATTAAAACTTTTTTAATACGCTCAAAATTTTCTTTGTTACTTATTCAGTCTCTATTGTTTTATTATATTTCTTATACAAAAACTTTGGACTAAGGACTTCTTTGTTGTAGATTATTTGAGTTTTGAAAATATAAACGCTACTACGAGCGACTACAATTGTAGGAATTGTTAATTCCAATATTAGTACATAATGCTATGTACAAATAGTACCTATATATTACAATTAAATAAATGTGAACTACGCCATACATTACTGATTGTATGTAAATATAATGCCTTATAGTATTGCCACATCGAAGCTATTTACACTCTATATATAGATTATTCAAATAACAAAATAATACACATTTAGAATATAATGCAAAACATACTGGTTGCATTCAATGTCTATACTAAATGGATTTATATACGTAGACATCACAAGATATAAATATGAATTGATTTCCGTGTTTGTTTTATTGAATAAATAACCATCGTGGAAACTTATCTCACTAATATTATAAATGCGAATGTTTGGATGGATGGATGTTTGTTTGTTTTAAGGTATCTCCGGAACGGCTCAACGGATCTTGATGAAATTTGGCACAGATATAGATCATAGTCTGGAAGAACATATAGGCTTACTATGTTTTTCAGTTTTTACTTGATAAATATAAAGTAGACCTGAATCTAGTATTCGATTACATTTTATATGACAGAAAATGACCAAGGAGGAAATTCTTCAGATAATGTTTTATATTATGTGACTTCAACTATTCAGATACATCATAAACAGTTTTATAATTGCCGCCATCTTTATAGAATTCAGAAATGGGTATATTATATGCTGTTATTCTAAAAAACTTTGTTCAACTGTATACATAATTTAATCACAAGACAACTTGTGTCAAGGCGCGTGCTAATCTTGATTTAAATTTATGTGAACTAGCAATCTAGACCTCATGTATAGTCAAGGTCTACAGAGCTCACATACTCGCGTGCCAATCCCAGTATTAATGCCACAATGCACACAAACTAATATAACTATATATCATCAGAATATAATGCTTTCTTTTACCACATTTATATAACTGCCATGTCGGTAATATATTTTTCGCGCAAGTATACTTATTCTTATATTTACTTACATTGATGTGTCATTAAATTTGTGGACTCTGAGTGATAATAACACATTATGTAGCTTTTTTAAATTGTCTATAACTTGATTCTTCTCTAGAGAGTAGACGAATACGCCATAAAGATCTGGAGCCTCTGCCTATATCTCCTAGTTAAAGGTGTGAGCTGGGTTGTTGTTGTCTTTTCTTCAATCGGAATGTAACAATGTGCCAACATCAACATAGTGTGGACAAAGGAAATAACATCGCCGTTGCGTACGGTTATACAATCCGATGCCAATCGCCGCGCTCTTAATTATCAACTTTCTCTGTAGAGTCAACGAACGACCTGACACAACAGCGCCCAACACTTAGTTATAGATCGTAAGGCTATCTAAACCAGTGGGCATAAGTCAAACTAAATTATGACAGCGCAGTAGCGCCCCCCTGTCAACGTCAAGAATGTCACAAGATCCTATTTGTACTGTAGCTGTAATGTAATTTACTTATTATATGTAACTTTCTATGTTTAAGTAGGTTTTATATAATATATTCTGACAGAACCAATCGCGATGTTTGACTATACTCTGTCGATACTGTCAGTATGATTCTGACGACTCACATCCTCCGGTAACCATATATTTTTCCTGTCGAATTTTTGATCAATATTTTATCTGATAAAGACAAGAGAAAGCCGCATTATATAAAACATTATGACAAACATGAAAAGTTTATCAAATATATTAAGCTTTTGCCAAGCGCTTTATAAGCGAATTTAACCTAAACTAGCTGATGCATACTTGCAATGTGATGTTTAAAAGAACCTTACAAGTCAAAATAATAGAAAATAAATTATACAATTATGTTTCAAAATAAAGATATTACTCAATTTTTAATACCTGTTACATTAATACAAGTTTAATTCATAAGATATGAAAATAACATAGTAAGTAAGGTACAAAAACAAAGGGCTTTCAAGGTCAACTATTTTCTTACGACATTATTAGTACAGATGTCTCAGCCGATACACACCTACGGGTCATTAGTATTCATCGAAAATTGCTTTAACACGCGTATGATTGCCACTCGGCTTTTAAGGCTTTACGGTATTTATTTCAAACTAGCTTTTACCCGCGACTCCGTCCGCGCGGAATAAAAAATAGAAAACGGGGTAAAAATTATCCTATGTCCGTTTCCTGGTTCTAAGCTACCTGCCCATCAATTTTCAGTCAAATCGATTCAGCCGTTCTTGAGCTATAAATAGTGTAACTAACACGACTTTCTTTTATATATATAGATTAGATATTATTGACAGCTCTTGCTCTCGACTACGAACAAAAACAAATATATGCTGAGGGAACCGTATTTTATCGGAATCAAAGCTAGCCTATACACTCTTCTAGACCATATTCTTGTATACTAAATTTTATCCACATCCGTTAGACAGTTCTGGAGCATGCGGAAACAAACATTCAATAATCCATTTATCAAAAATTCTTTTGTTGGCCGTAATTCTGTTTGATAGAACTATCTTAATGCGTGACGTGTGTTTTTAGATAAGGTAAATTTTGGTATTCCGCCATTTAAAAGTTGCACTGTAAATATACAATAGGAGCGGTTCCTACTGGTTACAGTTAGGCGTTGTTCCCACGGCGGCATTGACATGCTGCATGTGCCTACGGGTTTAGGCCCCTTTTCCACTGTACGCGATTACTTCTATGAATAGTCGCGATCGTGCAAATGGAAATGGTAATTTATTGGATTCACTGTTGATGCCAAATATGTGTTGTGCTTAGCCTTTTTCTACGTAATTGCTAAATAGAGATTTAATAATAGAAAAAGCAAACGCACGCGGCTATACGCTTAGTGGAAAAAGCGTTTATGTTTATAAGAAGTTATTGTTGATACGAATGCCGGATGATTTATAGCATTGCCTAGACTTTGAGCCTCGCCGCGCCTGACGACTGTTCAATTGCATTTCCATACTCGTTCTCTAAGCCTTTTAATGCTTAATATTAGAAATATCGATTTAATTTATCTTGACATCTTAGAATTGTAGTGGGCTTCGGAAGTGTGAGATTTGTATGGAGAATTGTAATTGAAATTACATTTATAAATCATGAATAAGTTTAGTTATTATGTGTAAAATTTATTGCTTTCTTTTGTAATATAGTTATTCCAGATTTCTATAATAATAGTCACCCCATATGGAGATTGTAATATAATCTGTAATCTTTATATTAATACTAGCTGTCGCCCGCGATTTAGTCCGCACGAATTAAAACAAACTTAATTAGTAGCCTATGTGTTCTTTCAGACCCTGTTTCACATCCAATATACCAAATTTCATCGAGATCCATCCATCTAAACATTCTCATTTATAATAAATTAAATATTATATTTAAATTAAAATTTTCTGTATAAAATAGAGAATAAATTAATCTTTAAAATAAATAACTTTTGTAGTCTTTGATATCAAGATTACATAACGTGTAATATGCATACAGATACATAATACGATAAAAGTTTTTGTTTTTATTTAACAAAAAAAATATTTAAGAATATTAAATTTACCATTGTAATTATTTCACATTACCTTTTTTGTTTATTTATTATCTCTATTATTTTTTACATCAACAGCAAAATGTTATTGTTTTTTTTTACATTAGAAAATCTAATACAAAAATATTTATGTAAAATTTACAAAATCGACGACACGTAATAACATAAAAGTAAACGAACGATCAGTATAAATCTAGATTGGTATGCCGTTGAAATTAATATTCTAAACGAGTATATTACAGACATTGTATTTAATTTGCAGTTTTGTATAAACTATAGTCGTTTTGCTAAACATTCGGCTTATTGACCATAAGTTTGTATTTATTAGGAAAGTGAAGTTAAACGATGGTGATACAATGTGAAATACTGTAGATACAGGAATTATTCTGTTGTAATAACCGCAAATCTATTTCTTATAAAACAGTCACTCGCACATGGCTTTCGGAATTTGACATTCTAGTTCCCTTTAATTAATACTAGTTGTCGCCCGCGACTCCGTTCATGCGAAATTAAAAAAAAATAAGTAGCCTTTGTGTTATTCCAGACTGTGTTCTACATCTATGCCAAATTTCGTCAAGATCCGATGAGCCGTTCTGGAGATACCTTCAAACATCCATGCATCCATCGAAACATTCGCATTTATAATATTAGTAAGGTATAGTTTCAAATTAAATTTTATTTAGATGTTTCTATTGTATTTATTTATATCGTTGAAATGCATCAGATCCCATAAAGGAAACAGGAAAATAACCTCTGATAACGAACTACATTCGTGAGTTTTCTCTGAAATATGGCACAAACTTTTTTTAAGCAACTTTTTTTCAACTGTTTCTACAGTAGTTGGACATCGTAAAAATATGTTAATCTCAGTTATTGACAGTTACAGTTGAACCTGGTTAAGCGAGAGTCGTTGTCCGGTTACGACGGCCAACATCCATAAGCGAGATACTCGTGTTAGACGGAAACCTATATAACCGACCTATATAACCTATAAAACCTATAATATGTTCCACTTTTGGAATAATCAGCTAAGTTGAACCGGTTTTAGTAATGCTTGTCAGCTTTATTCACATAGATCGAGTGAGTTCTATTCGAAATAACAAAAACATATATTTATTATATATTTTGTTATGTTTAATAACAATACGGTCCGTTTATAAATAAGTTGCCACCCGTTAGATGCTTTTGTGCTGCTTTTACGTGCTTATGTTAAGTTGCGAGAAAAGTTAAGTAAAGTTTTAAAAGATCATGTAGTTGTGACACTTTTGGATCAAAATATTTTTGTGCAAGTTTTATATTTTTAACTGTTAACTGTTGTTTACTTCTTTTACAAAAGTACAAAAGTGTTATAAGTTCAAGGTCATTAATATGTTTACAACAGCAAAGAATTGAATGAAGTTGGTACTTTTAGTTAGGTTAGTTTGTAATGACACATATAAATCAAAGTACATAAAAGGGACAAGTATTTTTTATGTGTGTTGCAGAAGTGGAAACTCGAGGTAAAAACTCGAAAAGTTCTTTATTCAGGGTGTTTCTTAACAGAAATGTCACAAGCTTTTTGAAGGTTGACGACCGTAAGAAGAATCCAGCAATTAAGAAACATCCTGTATATTGAGTTAATTTAGCTTTTGATATAATTTAGTTCAAACCATTTAAATGGTTTCCGTTGTTTCATTTACTTTCTTATTAATGTTAAAGTAATTTTATAATATGTCAAGCGTAATTGATAATTTAGAAAAAAAAAACTTTTAACATCACGTAAATTTTAATTGGACCTTTTCATTGGATTAATTATGAGTATATTTATTAAAAACTTGTTTTTAATCAACGACTAATTACGCAGCTGCTATAAGTTTTTGTGTTGATTTTTTTCAAATAACGTTGTCCGTTACAAATAATTGGATTAAATTTTATTATGAAAAGAAAAAAAATTGTTTACAATACGTTTGGATTTAAAATCCTATAAATAAATATTATAGAATCACGGCCGAATACTAAAATGACATTTAAATAGATAACAGCGTCTTAAATGATAAGGACACGCTTAAACTCCAAAAATTCCATTGTTTTGACGTCTGTCAGATTGTAAGCGGTGCTTACTTTGAGATTCGTTACAGTATTCGGCTATAAGGGATTCAAAAGTTAAGAATCAAAGAAGAAAACTAGGTATAACGGTTCTTAAAATCTTTAATTAATACATTGGTATTAATTACATAATGTACCTATCAGCTATTGTTGTCTTTGTTTTTTTTTTAAAAGAAAATGAGCAGGATGGCAATATGTTTCGTTAATGTAAACCGAAGACAACATTAATCAAGACGTAATTTGATGTAGTATATAATTATTAACGTAACGAGGTGTAGTGGTTTGATTTACTGTGGTAATAACTTGGATAAAAAATAAATACACGTTTTTGCTCAATCACATCGAAGTGAGCAAACGTTATTATTCTACCTAAGGCTTGTGAAATTCTAAACTTGTGGAGATTTTTAAATAATATTGAATTCATATACTTCTATATGCATACATGTTTTTAGCATTTAAAATAATTATTGCGTTTTCTATTTCTTTTTCGTTAATAATTTGGCATGTTTTTTATCAGAAAAAAATCCCTTCGGACACCATTAGGGGAACTGAATGTCTGGTATGTCAGGATCAGTGCATCTATCGTAATATAAGGGACGAGGAACTAAATAAACTCTCTTTATAGACTTACTAGTTGTCGCCCGCGATTTGATAAGTAACAAGATTAATAAATAGTTAATTTGATGTTCTTCCAGAATATGCTCTACATCTGTCTCAAATTTCATCAAGATCCGTTGAACCGGTGATATCTTCAAACAAACATCTATCCATCAATCTAAACATTTGCATTTATAATATTATATTAGTAAGACTGTACCACCTGCCACTTAACCTATTGCTATCATGGAATACTTTTGGGGGATGGTCTCAGCAGTCTTGATTTTTCTTCTAGCATTTCCTTATTTTGTCATAGTCGTAGTGTTACATGACTATATTCATATTTAAATTGAACGTTAGCTAATTGTGTGAAATATCTTCACTAGATTACTTTATGTTCCAAGGTATAAATTATTATAATTTATAATCATGTAACAAGACAAATTACATAAAATAAGCTTTTCCGATCAGTTGAGTTATAACTCAATTTACTTATGTACTACGTAACTTCTTAATGGAGTTATTTGTAACAAACTTAAGCAAGCAGTAAATTCATATTAGATCGTTATATACTCTTAGTTTTAATTACGTACCTAAATAACTTTATGCAAGTTAGAAAGATATTAAAATTTTCTGATGTAATTAACACAACATAGAAAAATTAAAGTACAAAGCTGAATTTTTAAAATAAAATGGTTATTGTGAGAAAACTATAATAGATAGATATATGCTATCGCGGACTTTTATATAGGACATTTAAAGAGCTACAATTCTTCTTTACATCATTTTTATGTAGGTCCTATAGTTTAGCCTACGTAAGCGCTGAAAGCAAAAATGTCCCTAATTTTCGCAACACATTTTGAAGCTAAATTCAAAATCTACTAGTCTTCTAGTTATTTAAAACAATCAAAAAAATGGGACTCATCTGCAAGCACCTTCTTTCGATTAAAATAATTTTTATCAAAATCGGACCACCAGAGGCGGAGTTTCGCGGTAACACATATAAAAAAAATACAGTCGAATTGATAACCTCTTTGTTTTTGAAGTCTGCTAAAAACACGCATCGTCTATTAACAAAATGTCGTAACCACCTTAAGCCTATCCGTTGCAAAACATCTGTTATGATACAACGTTGGCAATTGGAATGTAGAAAGTCGATTGCTAACTCCCATTATTCACGCTATTTTACAAAAGAAACAACCAATTATTCTCGATTGATTAAGCAAGTCTTTTATTGACAAATATCACGCCTTCCAAAAACATATTCACATAGAAATCTACTAGTCTTCTAGTTATTTAAAAAAAAATGGGACCCATCTGCAAGCACTTCCTTTCGATTAAAATCATTTTTATCAAAATCGGACCACCAGGGGCGGAGATTCGCAGTAACACACATAAAAAAATACAGTCGAATTGATAACCTCCTTCTTTTTGAAGTCGACTAAAAAAGTAGCCCTTGTTGGGTGTTGATATTTGATATTTGCGAGTCTCGACAATGCAAGTAATCGTAAATATCCCGTGTTTCGAATGAAAGCCATATTGTAACCATCTTGTACGACTAAAATTTTATGCTAACTTCGACAAAATTACAACATTTCCGATCAAAATATGAAACGTAATAGCCACTATGTATGGTATTAGCCGAGCACAGAAGGTTTGCCGATGACTCTCCGTCCCATGAACACCGCGTTCGTATGTTGAGTACCGTCAATTAACACGTGACGTCATAAGCCGATCGGCAGAGCTTCTGCGCTCGGGTAATATTTAAGCTCTTACTCAGAATTGAAAATTAATTACAAATTCAATCAGATATAGAATTTTACTATACATTGTTTATTTCAATGAAAGAAAAATCTCACAATAGTTTTGGAAAGCGAAGTATTTCATTCAAGAACAGAGTAGCAGGAGATACAATCAAGGTTAAATTACAGTAGGAAATGGTACTATAGCGTTACGTTCCCATGCAAATCAACGGTATACTCAAGATTTCACTTCACAACTACTTTAATTTTGGTATGGATAAAAAAACTTGCGTTTCCATATTACCAGAAATTAAAGTCAATTGTTTTATAGGTCGATAAAAATTTTATTTAAATATCTGGCAAAATTAATAACAAGTTAACATTACAAACTTAATAAATGTATTTGAAATTATGTAGATGAATAAGGATTTATGTTATTTCCAATTGAAATTTTAAACAATTTATAGGGTTTTGAAAATGCTAAGCTCAATAAAAATAACAACTTCGATGGATTGATTAAGTACTGCTTAATAACTCTAAGGGTAAACGTAATATATATCTTTGTACCTAGATTAGTGTATCCTAGTTTCTCCTTCCTCGTCTTCAATTAGTTAACGAGAAACATTCCTGTCGTAGTCTCACGTTGGTAACGATTTACCTCGCCGTGTAATTTTCCACTGCATCGAGCCCCGTCTTGGCTTTCAGATGTATCGTATTTTATACTGTACGTGGGTTTTAACTAGGATTCCCATGATTTTAATGCAACCGGGATAATCCGTACAACAGTTACGGTAATAATTTCAAAGTCGGTATTAAATTTTTTTTAATACTTTGTACATAATACATTCATCTTAGGTACATCAATTTTGTTTTATTTTGTAAGTTTTTGACATAATTAAAATATTTAGAAGGTAAAATTATATCATAGCACTGATATGCCTGTATAGACTAACTGTCGACTTTACTGACTAGGAGTAAAGTCATAGTTATTTAAACAGTTGCATAGATTTCTTCCTTAGTTTTAACTCCAAATGCGACAGTTAATGTACCAAAATAATTGTATTTATTTCAGGACTGTTCCGTCAAAATATTGCCTCATGGTGACTGTAAGCAAGGTCGGCTCGTCGGTCGTCAATTCATTCATAACCACGAGGCATGATCGCAATGTGTGCCGTTATGTAAGACCTGATTGTGACAAATTGTATTAATACATGTTATATTTGATATAAACTTTCACAATCATGTAACGCAAATAACGCGACATACTACATATTTGTGGAATATAGTAAGTTGAAATTTATCAGTTTGTTAAGAAAATGTACGCTGAAACAATCTTTAACTGTGACCGAAAGAGCGATGTACTATGTTCTAGAAGCATTTTCAAAATTAAATCAATTATTAATTAGATGCCAGGAACAAAATCTGTTGTACGAATGGTCCGGCTCGCCCGGTCCAATACTCACCACTCTTTAAAAATCATTCGACTATTAGTGATTTGTACATTACTTTATTATAGAGTATTTTAAAGTATATTAAATTTGTAGTAAAGTATATTAAGTTAACTATTTATATGTTAACACAATAAATTATTAATTTAACTATGAACAGGCAAGAAATCAACATTTGTAGTCCGTTGCGTAGCTTTGAGATTTGTATGCATTGAGATGAAGTTTGTTTCGTCACGATGTACGCACTAATGCACTATTAAGATGCACAGAGCGTCGCAACAAGAGAGCGGTACGATTTGATCTCTGAACGCGATCTTAATGCCTCAGATGATGTACGATTTATTTCTTCCGCAGGATTTTATTACCTTGTTTGTTTTGACAACACCTAGAAGAAAATACTAACACAAGACATCGGTTTGAGTAACATCAAATCTTTTGTGTAATATTCATTTTTATAAATTCTTCTTGAGCAGTATGACGTCATCAATGACGTCATACTGCTCAATTTCCTTCTTACTTTCTATATATCTTGGGTTGTAGTGATAAAAATGTAGGAAAAAATTTGATGCGGTTAGCTACATATTTATGTAACTGACTTTTTCGAAATAAAAAAATCTACAAAAAATATCAAAGGTGTTAAGTGCAATCCAGCAGTGAATGTAATATACATAACTAATAAATTTACTTGACTTATATTCAAGTTTCGTAAAAGTTTATTTTAGACACGGATATGATTTTTTAAAAATAATATTAATAAAATCATTTAAGAAGGCAATTTGAATGTCATCAGAACTCGTCTTCGTGGGTATATCGAAATGATCGTGTCCACGGAGTTGTGATAATGGACTTTTATGGTAACGTGCGAGACGAGCCAGCAATAGTTGCCCTATTGCTGACTCGTCCATAAACGGTTGTCCGTGAACACAACAACTTATGTAATCTTAGTACTAAAAGTGTGCCTTATTTATTGCGGCATCAGATTAATTCTAATACGTCCATATTCATATTTAACTAGCTCTCGCCCGCGACTCCGTCGGCACGGAATTGAACAAAAACTTAATAAGTAGCCTATGTGTTCTTCCGGACTACGTTCTACATCTGAGCAAAATTTCATCAAGATCCAATGAGCCGTTCCGGAGGATAACTTCTAATAAATACATCCATCCATCTAAATTTTCGCATTTATAATATTAGTAAGTTATTTATAATCTATTATTAAAATAGTTTAACTAAACTTATAATCCGCTAAACTTTTGTGCGTCATGAACATGGTCGATAAAAGTTTGTCTCACATTATTTTTACTCGTTAGAGTATATACTTCAAGGGCGCAGTTCGCTCACTCGCTCTCTCGCATGCGAGAACCGTTTTCATCAGTTGTTAGGGTCCGCATGCATTGGGCGATAGTCCTTATTTTTCCTTAACGCAATTATACTTGACAACTGTGTCTCCGCACGATGCTTGCTTTACATCGACCGATTATTTTCATTATTTTTAAGCCCGTATGCGGGGACATGCATGCTGTAACGACTAATGAAATTGCGCCCTTATTCTATAGTTAGTAAGAGTTTTACCATTGAAATTTACTTTCGCAACATTTTATGTATACACTATTAATTCATTCTTATAGATATTACAAAAAATAATGCTGTAATAGTAAGATTAAACATTACACGCGTAATTCAATCTGATATAAAAATAAACTACTATAAATAGAGGCACGTTCCGAGTAAAACATAGGCAGGTGTGACGCGTTGTGAATAATGTAGGAGCGGGTGAGGCAAAGAGGTTGCACGTCCCAATCGACCTCCTTCGTCATCCTGCGCCGCGCTGGTGAAACGCGGATCCGGACAACGAAAGTTGGATGTTATTAGAAAGGAATTTACTTCTCTCATTAATGCATTCTTGTATCATGCTTTAATCGTAATTATAATATAACTATATACACCAGTAGCCTATGTGTTCTTCTTGACTATGTTCTACATCTGTGCTAAATTTTATCGAGATTCGTTGAACAGTTCTGGAGATACCTTCTAACAAAAATCCATCTTACTATTCAACACTTTTGTTATTTTATTTTAATTTTAATATTTAGTGTAAATGTATTTTAAGTTAAGTTTTAAATGTATTAGACTAAGAAAGAAACTTGTATGCTTTGTAAGATAGGAAAAGAAATGTTAATAAAGGAAAATAAAGGCTTTGGCCACCATGCCAGGGGAGAACGAGAGGATGGAATAGTGTCGTCCATAAAAAAAAAACAATCATCCATCTATCCACACATCCAAACTTTCGCATTTATAACATTAGTAAGATGGTTTAATATACACAAATTATTTGCTTGATGCAACACATACAAGTTTTGGTATGGTAGTGTTTTTGATTGCAAAAAGCGGAAGTCAAATGTAATAAGTTTAAAGTCAATCATAACAACCTTTTTCACACGTTCAGGAAGCCGCATTAAAACATCTTATGCACTAAAAAACAATATTACAACGTTCTCACAGTTCAAATCGAGTTAGCAATTCTACTTCATGTAATTTATTAGATCACATACGAATAAATACAAAAAGTCGTATGAATAAATCATACGCATTATCAACGGACCGTCTGAGACGTGTCATAAGGTTATATTTACACGAGGGCAGACCATGGCGCAGAGCATAAGACGGTAGGTACTGCTTATGCTTGAACGCAAAACGCCGAGACAAAACAGTACAATTTTGACGGAAAGTGTACTGCTCTGTCACACTGTCGTGCCCTCGTGTGAAACTATCATAAATACCGAGGGAGAGTGGTCGAGAGTCGAGATGCATCGACTATGAATCGTCCTGTAATTGACCGGCTACGTCGATTTCTCGCCACTTTAAATGATAGCTCCCTATTCTCAGATTAATTTGATACGACTTAAGTTAGAAGCGAAGAGAAATTAAAAAAAATGTATACAAGCTAAAACTACTATAAGGCAAAAGTACACTGCATTGCAAAGGGTGATTAAAAATACTTTTTTAACGAAATATTTAAGATTTTGAGCTTCGAAATTCTAATTAACCACTAATTATAAAATAAAGCTATTAGCAGATTAATATTTTATACCTACATCGCCTGGGAAATACTTCTTAATAGACTTTCCTACACAAAGAACATAAACAAAAAGATTCCATTAGCCTAAATTTTAATAAAAAAACTTTACTTGGGACAGTAATATTCCGTTTCTGAACCTTATGTTAAAAATAATCTAATTGCGATCTCTTTACAAGAAATAACCGATGCCGCCTGTAGTTTGTTAACTGCAACATCTACAGTGTACACATTCCACTAAGTAGTCACGCAATCTCTGGCGGAATGTGCTGTCTGCAGCGATGTTACTCTGTGCAACGCTCTTATACTTGCAGTTGACTTTTTTTGTATTAAATTATGAATTATGTTTAACTGCTGGGAAAAATCAATGATATTAATAAAAAAGTACAATAATCGTACTATTTATTATGATGTTATACTGGAATTAATGATTAGAAATTAAATGTAAAGTTTTTATTGACATCAAACAGTGTTTTAAACTGTCTGATCTAAACTTAATCGAATTCTTTAACATATTGATGATCAACGTTTTTGAAAACAGACTATAAAAATAGACAGCGTAGAGAAAATTATTTTGCTACTTATTTCTGAATTTTTGCTTTCAAGTCTCTTCCTTAGTACAGAATCATAGTTGAAACAGTTCAATAACTATTAATAAGAAATTTATTATTATTATTAAGAAGTTAAGGTGTGTAGGAAATTATTGTATAATTAACGCTACTTTATTGAAATAAGCAATAAAAACGGCGTGTCTATGACCTAGGCTAAGTTGTTTGGATGTATGACCAAGGCGTTGATCACACCTGCATTATTATAACACTCCAATATGCTATTTATAATTAAACAACAACGATAAATTAACAACGGAACTGTACGAGCATAACATTGTAAGGAATAACGGTATGAAACTTGTATGTACAATCACACGGAGTAGTGTAGAAAAGTTTTTTTTATTATAATAATTTGTACGTCATATGAAAGTAGAAAAACACTTCTAATAAGTGATTCATACAGTCGAACCTGTATTATCGATAAACATCTATAAGCGAGTGTCATTACCCGGTCCCAACGGACAATCTCCATAACGGAGAACAATATCGCGGTCCCTTGGACTCTTGATTATCTAAGTGCGACTGTTAATGTTTTAATTTATATTACCGCACGGAACATTTCTGTTTGATTTAACTGAATACTTTTTCTACCAAAATATATTTATCTTTTCATCAAAAAATAATCAAGAAATATGTCTACTTAAAAAAAAATCTCTACTATTAAGCATTATTTTAAAACTACTGTTATTTTAATGAGTAATGTAGAAAACATTGCATGAAATGACAGGTGAGTACAAACTCTTGTAATATAATAATATATGTAGAGCATCAGCGTAGGTACAGTTACGTACAGCGTGTAACGTGTTAACTACATACATATAAGATATGTAGGTTTAAGACAAGCGTTGTGCATAAAAGATAAGAAATATTGTTGCAACGAACTCATAAAACTTTATAGTTAAGACCTTTGTTATATGCTTCCCACTAATATATTTAAAAATACTTCGAAAAAATCTTGCATTGGTGTAAATGTTTCATTATTATTTGCTGATGTATTTTGCATTGCGTATGATTACATTTTAATTTTTGCTTATAATTATCAAACAACAACACGAAAATTTTAATTTGTTTAATGTCCACATGAATGAAAAACTAGTCCGAGTAACAATGTACAAAAGAAAAAAAGATATAGAAAGAGGAAGCAGTCGATTTTCTTAGCTCGCAAAATAATCTCTGTCACTTTGGACAAAGCTATTAACGTTTATTCATGCATTAATGTTGACATGCGCCGCTATATTATAGACTGGTCCGGCTTTTACCTTTCGATATGCATTAACTCAGCGTACAGTCACGAAAAAATTAATTATTTTCTATCATTATATTCTTCTTCATCAAAAAAATGGAATAATTATATAATGTATGCAACAATTGGTAATTGCATTAATTGGAGGTATTGGTAAAAAAAGCTTCGTGTTTCGCAATCAGTTTGAGATTTCGAAAAATATGTACAAAACATTGTCATCCCTTTCTTCGAAACATCAGAAATAACAATATGTTTTTGGCCATGTGTTTCAGCAGTGGAAAGTCATGGTGATAGAAAATTCTCCATTTCTCCAGCAAGTACTTATTTATCTTCATTTATGTAAAAATATTCGAAAGCAATTTTGCTTTGTTTTTCTAAGCATTGATAAGTTTCTTCACCTTTGTAATTTGTGCGTGACTGTACTATCGCAATAGTAAAGTATTGCGTTTTCATAAGTCGGGTAACGACGCCGTTTTGTCGCTTTATATCGCGGTTTCCCAGCACCCAGCGGCTGAAGGACTTTGCAATTTGCGTTTTGCCCAATATTGTCTGTCGTTACACAAATCGTAATAGCTTAGTACTCGTAATCATGTCATTTGTTCATACAATATTTTATGCCACTTTATTTTGCCTATAATAGTTTTTAGTTTGAGATGGATGGATTGCGTTAAAGGTGACATGATCAAGATGGGAGTAACGACTGAGATGACGGAAGATAGATATGGAGGACGGAAACCTGATGCGCCGACCCTACGTAAGAGGGACAAGGACAGAAAGATGATGAGTTTTTAACAAATCAGTATGTGATTTTTGTTTTTAATATTTTATGGCAGTTTAATGATTAAACATTGTTAATTCTTTAGGTAGAAATCATTGATGAAGTTATTATTATTGATTGTTACACTTCTGTTTGTTATAATATTAATGTAATAATAATATATCTGAGATATACCATTCTGTGATGTTTCGCAGTAGACATGTTGTTAGATATTTTAGAAATCTAACCTAAAAATGAGCCAAAATAGTAATGCCTTGCTAAAGCAGTCATTTGTGAACCCTTTGGGCGCTCTGAACTGGATTATTTCAACCTTTTCGTTATAAATCTTTGTGACTTACCAAATAGCAGTCGATGGGTTTCTCTTTAGGCCTATGGTAGGCCTTCTGCAGCTCTGTCTGCTTGAGTGCGTGTGCAATGTGCAGTGCACTGGCGTCGAAGCGGCCATACTGGTAGTCGGGTTCGCGGGACACATCCCGCGCTGGGGACGCATGCACGCTGCCGCCGTTTGTGGCTCGGGTTGGTGACACTGTATACATTTCTGATGTTTTAGTTATTACTTAGTTGCTTATTAGTGAATAATTATGAATCCAGGGGATAACGGTTCGTTTGTTTAAAATATATGTACATGTACAATGAGATGCAGAAAGTAAGCAAGGAACCTTGAAACTATAGTCATTAAAAAGTACATTATTTATATTACAAAGTATTTAATTCCTACCATTACTTCTAATCGTTGCAGATGCCAAAAGATTAAAAAGGTAAAGTATTAGCTGTTATTTAACTGATAGATTAACAATTCATCGGTTCAGTTACTCAGAGTTAATGTTCATTCCTAACAATCAATTAATTAAAAGCAACTGCATCGCTAGCTATAAGTAGTCCAGGCACAATAACGGACCAACAATAACGAATGATTAGTGACTATTCGTATGTGAAACCGGCCGTGTGGATCCGCCGTTAGAGCCCGCTTGCCTGTGATTTGCAGCCGGATAAGTAAGACAATGTGTAAAGTTTAATAATAGACTGCACAGTGAGACTATAACTTTGTTACTAATTAAAATTAAAAACAATAAGAATCGTTAATTGGTAACTAAGGGTGACACTTAATGTTGTTTCCTAATACTAAATATTAAAAGGCTACCTATTAAGGACTATAAGTCCAGTAGTTTGTCATTTGATTTGCGTCTTGTAGTGCCATCTGCTGGTAGAGGTTGACTAACTGGTTCATTTATTTAAAACACAATTAATATGCCTCGTCTGATATCAAATTATGTAATATTAAACGATTTGTAATCGTCTGTTTGACTGATATGTATATTCATGAAGGATGTTACGTCAAATCATTTAATGCTTAATTTAAAATTTAAATTATTTGAAGATATTATAGAATTGGGCTCATTTCTTACAAGGTTAAAAGGTGACGAATGACATGAATACTATTTATGTACTACTAGCTGTCGCCCGCGACTCCGTCCGTGCTGAATTTAAAAAAAACTTAATAACTAGCCTATGTGTTTTTCAAGACTATGTTGTACATTGTATATTGTACATCTGTGCCAAATTTCATCAAGATCCGTTCAGCCGTTCCGAAGATACATTCAAATAAACATCCATCCGTCCATTTAAACATTCGCATTTATAATATTAGTAACGGTAGTACATTTTACTATTTATGTTTGTACGTTACAGTCTCTGAAAGTACTAATCGGAATTGAATAAGTAGTTTTGCATAAAGCAGAACAATTATTAGGGAAGGTTAGTGACATTTTAGTCTTAGCAAGAACACGTTAGTTGACACCGCGAGCGTAAAATCTAACTTATGTTATAAAAGTAAAACTAACAATAAACATACCGTATACATCTCCTCTTGAAATGTTATCTGAAAAGAACAATAAAACATTAATTAAGAGTGTTTTTTTTTCGTACAATATTGAATTATTATTAAGCTAAGATCCCACGTAATCATTCACTATACGTCCACACTGAGGGACTCGGAGCCTACCCTAAGTTAGGAATGATTAGGCCATAGTTAACCACGACTTTACGCATATCTTTGAATTACTACTCAGATATGTGCAGGTTGCATCACGATGTTTTCCTTCATCGTAAGAACGACGGATAATTGTATATATGTAAATCAAGAATCGAAACACACATTGGTGTTTCGTCCCCACATCACATCGCAGGATTCGAACCCACGACCTACAGAATACAAGATAACAGCGTAACCGGACCGACTCTCTTCCATGTAATATAGAAATAAAATAATTTATGAAAACAATGACAGATTTAGTTTATCTATTTATTACACAATAAAAATTAATTAGTTGTTAGGTTATTTTGTGACTTATGTGAACGTTAACAAGTTAGATTAGCAAATGAGTTGAAATGAGCTATTTCCTTGTTGCGAAGTAACATCCAGTGCCGCGCATATTTTTCTAAAACGGTATAGAGTTGCTTAATAGTGGCCAGTTCACGCAATACATAATCCCGATAAGGTTCTAACGTTTTACGAAATCCCCGCTAAGAGCTACTCTACGGTTTGTGTAGTTGATTAAAATGACGTTTTAAGTTACGTTTTACCATTAAAATTGAATTTAAAGTGTTAATTTGCTATCTACATTATTTTTATTAACATTCTGTTATATATTAAAAAAAAACATTAATTTGCGTAATCCTAAAAATATGTGCGGACGCGGCAGTGTACCCCCTGATGCAAACACGGCCGAACTATGCTATTATCTAAGCGAAACACTTTTGATGCCTTTAAAGGGTGTCAAAAGTAGCCTAGATTACACTCACTATGGCGGATAAAGGTTACTTTACATTAAGAAAACTGTTTGCACTCATATTTTAAAACGTACTCAAATCCAATAAATATCCTAAAAAGTCAACAGAAAGATATACTGTGAATTTCTGAGATTAAGATCTTCGTTTAAAAAATATTGTTATCTCTGTTTTGTCAAAGATAATGACAGGGATGACGATATTTTTAAACAGAGATTTTGGTCTCAGAAACCGACGGTAAATTATATATCTATAGAGAAAATAAAATTACAATTGATTGATCACACGATTACGTATTAAGCAGACGTACGTAATTTCGCGTGCAGAAATTTCACATAACGCGATATTAATAGGTTTTTTTTATCGTCTGGACTTTCACAAGAAACTTCATTAAATATTTACAAGTGTATTTGCAATGCAATGACTCTACCTATTATGTTCGTTCAGTGACATTTCAACAAAATATGTTTCCTTTATTTTTAATGCAGGTATTAATTTGACTTGAAAGAAAGATTTTTACTATTCTGAGCTGTGGCCTTAAATATGAGGCACCTTATGAGGGGTTCCATGTGTCGTGGAAGTACCTGCTAGGGGTAAACCTTTCCCCATTATGTTATATTGCCGTGTTCGAGTAATTTCGAAAATCTCCGCTTCGCCTCCCTACTATATCATTATTACGTGACTTCCTTTTAAGATATGTCTGGAAGAATATTTGTTAAATTGTACTGATTCATTAATTTTTTCTTAAACATACTCTATAAAACAAAAACAAATTCTTCATCGGTGTCTTATACGAAAAAAGTTTGCAGGAAATCCGAATATGTTTGTATTTATCGGAAATAAAGATTAATTCATTATTTGTTTAATTTAATTATGGATTTGATTGAGCCCGTGTGATTAGAACAGGTTGTCCACTCCCTGTGCCTGAGCTTTAGGTCACTGGGCTGTCGCCGAGGAATGCGGTCGTTTTGCAACCGCCTCTCTCTCTAATATAACTTGTCTCTCTCTAATCGCCGAACTGTGCTCGGCTCTCGAATATACCGTAGCCCCGCGGGGCCACCTTCTTCGGAAGTCCGACCGGATTCCAGCGACTCGCCGATTTGAGATACGACGTTTTCTTCGTGTTTTCAACAGATTTACTGCTTTGCTTAGTAAACGTCATATTTGCGTTGTGAATATAATCAAAACCGGTTACAAAGACGTCGAAAGGAGCTGCAATATTCAGTCGTAGTAACCGATGATTTTATGATGGCCTTTACCAATGAGTTTACCAAAACCGTAGATCCTGACAAAATATATGACAGTCTTGGTCGTTATAACCGAAATAAGTTTATAATCGAAATCTTGTTTTAATATTCAAAAGTTTTGAATACGTATTCTTAGTACACTACTCTAGTCAGTTTGTATACATAGGTACTTATTCGATTTTCTTCAGAAACGTATATACGATGTCTTTTACATTCAATTGAGACATTATTTGTATATTTAAAAAAGTATCCAGAATTTATTATACACATTTTAAAGTACATGGAAGAATTTTTAGTTAAAAAATTAAGCAATGCAGGCCTGAATGTACAACATTCCTGAGGCGGAATTTTTCTTTGAAAACTGCCCGACTTTGGAATCCACTGCTCTCTTAAATAACGTTGTTCTCTTTCACAATACATTATAAGATTCAAACAAAACAATTTATAAGCGCAAATAGGTTATAAGAACATCGAAGGGACGATAAATATATTCGTAATAATGATTTTCGATAGTCTGATAGTCTTTTAACCGCTATTATAGTTAAAAAAAGCAGTGATGGCGTTCGGCCGAGGTTTACAGTCTTGGTCGTCATAACCAATACGTCGTTTTAATTACTTAAGTGCTTCGTTTTCCTCATATTAAACAGAACTTTTTGTGGTAAAAACATATTGCAATACCGAGACATCTATTTACTATAATCTTTCGATGAATTAAAAAAAATATATTTCTGCGCAGATTTCGTTTACGACGCACAAATATGAAAATTAAATTAAATTGTCCAGACCACTTGATAAATAAACGCAGACGCAGTATCAAGAGCATGTCAAAATATTGCGAATTGTTAATTAAACTAAATGGGCGCTCCCCGTCAATGTAGTCTGGTGAGTTTTTTAGGAACATTTCTTTGTATGGATACTTTTAGTCGAAAAGTGAATATTTCATCAAATGTGGTATCGAATAAGTCATTAAATGATCATTAGATGCAACCGGTGGATGGTTGGTATGCGTGTAAATCGTAACCTCATTGTAAGTTGTCAATAGTCAACACAGCACGATGCGGCACAGACCAAGGTCGTGTCCATTGTTTCGGTGCAATGGCGTCTTGTAAGGCTCACCTCACTACAGGATCCGATTTGGAATGAATCAAGTGTATTAATATGGACACATTATTATCAACACATTGGTCTGTAACCATTTGAAGTTAAAAGAATGATATTAAAAAAAAGTAAACCTGAATTTAAACTATTGTAATTTAAAGGACAGTTATGTTGTATTAGAATATTATTGTATCTCTGTTTAACGTAAAGATAATGTGAGGGATGGCAATATATTTGTGACACAGATGTAACTGCACTTAAATAAATAGTAAGTACCTATAAAGTGTTGTTCATTCCTGTCAACAATACCCTATGACTGTGTTCCGGTTTTACAAGCGTAAAGTATACTTATGTGTGAATAACATTCTGTTTGTATTTATATTGATAAATCGTATTGCGCAGGATTTAATATTACGAAATACTCGATTTCATTTCAATGTGAATGCTATGGGTTGGTCACTATTATCGAAGTTAACAAAGTGAAATGTTTTGAAACGTCCTTCACCTTTATTTGATAAACCTTAATAAAAAATATTCAATACTACAGTAAAACCGAACCCACATGAGTGGGGATAAGGCGAGAGAGTTGATGATTCAATGTGACAGTATTAACGCACATATAAGGGGGTGATTGACGTACTATGAACGTCATTCCGTTTTCCGTGACGACTTGTAATTGCCGACAGGATACGAGGTTCTTCATTTCTAATATATCAATAATTTATACTTATTTGTATAAGTTTTAACATCTAATTAGAAGATCTCGACCTTAACCTTTCTACACCTACATTTAGTTAGCCCTTCGTACACAAGGATCTTTTCTAACAAACAGTTTTCGAGCGCCTGGTTTTGGAGACGAAGGAACAAATTGTGAGTGACGCGTTCCTGCTTTATGAGTTATCAGTTTTGCGTAAGTCGTTTAACAACTAAAATCGTCGAGTTCGGAGATTTACGTTGTTTTGTATACGAAGGGCCTCAGTTATGATTCCTCAGGAGGTTACGCTGCCATATGACCGGACTTTTTCAAATAAATTCGGATTCGCCAGTGATCTCCGAATACACTATCGGATGTAAATTTGACAGACGCGTAATGGAGGACATCATAAACATAATTTGTTAACTTACAATCATTGTCATGTGAGTTGCGCGCCAGTCCGCGTATCTGTTCGTTGACGTAATTGTTGGTGCGCGGTACGTTGAGGGCGCTGCGGATGCCGACGGAGGAGTTGTCGAGATGGCCCGGCCCGATCTTAGGCACGTGGCTCGAGCAGTACACTTCCTTATCCTCCGTCCAGTGCTGGTTGTTGTAGTATGTCTGTTAAGAGAAAAACATAGATTAGATTTGTATAGAAAAGATAACTTCTTATAATATTTCTTAACTTCTTCAGATAAATTAATATTGTACATTAATGTTAAATGATAATTTTATTCAATAAATCTGTACCTCACGCTTCCAATTTATCTTTGTCATCGCACGAATTAAAGCGAATTTGAAACTAACAAGTGAAGCTTAATAATTGCTTGAAGTGATTAGTGAAAATTAACGTGTCAAAAAAATGTTACAAGACAGTTAAGTGACAGTACATACCGACAGTACATTTTGTCACGTAAACTAAATAAGTGGGTGTATTTAAAATTTCGTGGCACACGATTGATGCGTGAAAGATAATTATGATAGTTTCGTGAATTGCACGCAATAGTGACAATTATCGTTGCGATAGTTCTGTAATGAACAAGGAAAAGTATAACTTGTACACTGGATTAATCCAGATATTGCGTATACAATCTTAAGAAGCTACAACAACCCTGATGCTACGTTATTAAACTGATCTTATAAAGTTTTTTTTGGGGTATTTGATTGTGGTCGGTATTATGTAGAATGTTGATCTGATCGAATGAAACGTAACCCAAAATTTTATAGTTTTCTTTCTTCGTCAATTCATTCAAATTGTATCAATGCATAGAAAAGGATAAAAAAATCATGTAAAACTATTGTATACATGTGGTTGCATTTTTCGACCGATTCATATCATGTAACACAATAGCACAAAAACCATTGAAACTTAACCTTTCATATTATCCGGCAGTAACAAAATATTTTCTAAAATTTGACAAAGAAGAGATCAATTTAGAGTGGACGTACAACGTTTTAATGAAACAAGCTCACCGTTAAATAGTTATTTAATTCATATGAAATTAATGTACCGTTATTTACTTTCACATTGCATTGTTTGTTTGCCAGTTTGTTAATGGCCGATGTTAATTCTTACTTTGAACGCTCACATCCGCGAACTGTGGGAAACGAATTTTACGCTTACGCTTTTATAATTGTATATTTTTATGGTTGCAGTGTAGTTAATTTTTTATGATTACTTCGGTTTATTTTATTATTAATTTTTAGTCATTTAACATTGCCTTTAAATGTGTAGTGTTAGAGACAAAAATCAACACTGTGCCGGTGTATCGGCGCAGCACTAGACATGTCAAATATCAACGCTTACGTCGCCTGACTACAGCTATCTGACACTTGGTTTTGGGTAACTTTAGCGCGCAATTCGCTCGAGATGATCTTGACTAATACTAATTCTCTAAAAGTAGGCATTAGAATTACAGGCCACGTTTTAAATTAAAAAAAAAATATGGTTACATAGTGGTTGAATATTATTTAAAATTACAAGACGTTAAATGAAATTTCAACCTAAAACTATGTCTAAACTCTGTAATGCCTGTGTAGTTTTTATAAGTAACAAAAAATAATTCTTAAACTTTAAAGCTTTTTAAATGTCTTATTAGAAACTAAAAGCGTTATAAGCATACATACGTTGCATAAAACAGATTGCCATGGGTTGTTTTAACTTTCGTCGAAATTAAATCGTTGCAAATACACGTGTAACTTTATAATCCCAATAAATTTATTAATAACAGTAGGGATCCGTGTAAAATATATATAATAATAACAGTTGATAAAATTACAGCACTATTATACAATACAAGCAATGAGTAATTCAGGTTGATAACTCAAGGATTGAGCTATGACTCATTAACGTCTGATCGTATTTTTTTTACAAATTTTTATTTACATTGTATTAATCATTTCTATAAGAACAGCTGTTGCTGATCTTGTCCTTTTGTGTTCATGTTTTGTTTATTTTAACACGTTTAATGTTACGGTTTTTATACATTACATAGAAAGTACATAAAACTAGAATATTTAAGTTCGTGGTGACCTTAAATGATTGATTGGATGATTATTAAGAAATATATGTAAGAAGTAAAAATAGAATATCTGGGGGCCTAACACGAAAATTTACTAGAAAGTATTCGTAACTTCATCGACAAAATTTGTATTAGATTTGTACAGAATACGTATGTATCCCTATCAGATGTGAAGTATAACGACAAATTTCAAACAAATTTTGTCGACGACATACGAGTACTTTCTCTCAATTTTTCGTGCTAGGCAGGGCTAGGGCTTTATTTTGCTAGGTTTTGTTATTTTAATAAAGCGATTGTAATATAGTAAATGTATTATAAAAATGGATTTTTATTGCTTAATTTTTTTTTGTTTATACATCAGGACAAGTAGAGTCGTCGCAAAACAAGTTGTGATTTGTCGACGCGGCCTTGATCTACGCAATATCTTGATGCTGTTGGCTGCCATTTAGTCGTTTGTTCGACCTCGCTGTCTTATCAAAAGCGTAATTGCTTTAAAAAATACTGTTTTATGCTTTAGACAAATGTACAAATCTGTGCAAACTATTAATATTTATTTAATAATATAATAAGAAGATAATAAAGGTGATGATGATGTACTTAATTACTCACTTTCAAAGTTAACTTGGTGCCGCATACTGCACACTTGAAGCAACCGCTGTGGAAAAATGTGAAGTCTTTGAGTGGGCCCACGCGGTCCACCTGATATACGATTTCATTGCAACGAAAGCATGTGCTCTCGTAAAAGTTAGGCCGATACATGGCGGCACTTTACAACTAACTCATTATTAAAATAAACACTTGATACACTCAGTGTCACTTTCACTTGTCTACACTTGTACACCTGGTAACATTATAATTATTATTAGACAATATTTTGTTGTAATAAAGTGATTTAGTGCCAATAGTTTTGTGTTTTACTTTTATGCGAGGATGAGTTTATCCAACAAAGCTATTTCGTATTTCAAAAATATTTTGGTTTTGGCTTTGGCAATGTTACATTAGGATTTTATTAAGTAGATAACATAATTCAAAAAACAAATGCCTAGGAAATTAAATTAATAACATTAAATTAAGAACTACATTAATTTTGTTTAAAAATGGCGTCGCAGCGAGAATGCGTAATATAGCGACTAGCCTGTATTGATCCAAAGCACCCTCTTTCTTGCCCCTTCGTTTAAGTAACTAAATGACTGACCACTTGATTTTAAATACATTTATAACTAAGGTTCACTACGATGTGTAGCTTGTGTTACAAAAATTAGCGAAGATAATTTTTCATTTGTCACTAAACTTTCATTTGATGAGTGTTTACGTTGACTAGTTAAGTGTCATCGAGTAATTTATGTTTTCGTTTTAATTGGTAAGATTTCGCAATTGACTAATTTCAAATGCTTCGTTCCAGTGCTTGGGTATTGTTTATTGCAAATCAATGCGTGATAGTTGCATACCGCCTCGGGCATCGGTACGATCTAAATTATACACTGAAGCGATTTCTATTTAGAATATTTATTAGTGAAACTCTTTAGTAAATATTTTATGTTTGCCTGATTGACAGGAAAGGTAAAGTTTTAAAAATAGAATTAAAAACAATTGAACCTGGAGAATCGAAAGTACAAGGGACCGCTATATTTTTCTCGTTTCTCTAAGACGAGTTTCTTGCTTTGGAGGTTTTTACTGTAGTTTGACTGTAATTAAGTCTAGATTTTTAAATGCATAGCCTTCAAGTTAAGAAATAAAGATGACAATGTCTATTCTACAAATTGATCGGACAGAATTATTACATTATATTTGTTAATTGGAAATTCCCGCTTCTTCAGTTACGCTTTTAACTTGGGATATACAACAAATGCGGCATCGACTATTGGACCGCGTGAATACAATGTTACAGCCTGATACACGCTAAGAATAATTTGCAAACTGCTTGTAAGTAACCTACACCTATTGTTTTAAACTCACGCAATTACGAAGCTTCTTTACCAATGTTTGTTATTAGAACTAACGCATAGTTGGACCATTTAAGATAAATAGCTATTATATATATTATAAACATCTTAAGAAAAGGTTAAGAAGAGAGGTAGTGACAATCAGGAATGAGGAAACAAGCTAAGCTAAGGAGCAAAATTTTATAAATAATTTTTTTCCGTAAAAGTATTTCTAAAGTGGTCATATTTTTCTAGTTTTTAAAATAAAAACGGAGAACTATTATTGGTAGAAATTTTAAGTCTCTTCCTAAAATTACAGAGCATAGTAATTGAGAAATAGATATTTAATATTACTTTCTTAGAAATGGATTAAAATGTCGGAAAAAATTATTTCTATTATTAATAACATATTAATTAATTGTTTTAATTATATTGAACATAGAAATTCATACCCAATTTGGTTAAAAGAAACATAAGAAGTATGAGTACTTGAAATAAACTTCTTGAATCTTTTTGTTTGTCAGTTCTTTTTCTTTCTTTTTTTTGTGTTATAATATAATGTGATATTTTAAACTAAAGCTTAATTTTTTTGAGATTATCGGCCAATAAACTTGAAAGCTTGAGTTTAGAAAATTTAAAAACATATGAATGTTCATTTAAAGATAATATAAACGCCGTATTACGATACAGGTAAATGCCTTTATCAGGAAATCGTTCGCGTTGACTAGAACAGGTACATAAAAAGATGACATCATCTGAGGTACAATAAGATAGCGAAGTTACACCCAATAAAAGCGCAAAAAAGGACACGAGCCACAAAACTGTCATAAATAATCAACGTCCAAAAACGAAATGATCCGTTATAAAGTTTCCTTTGATAATATACATATTACTTGTAAATTGGTCTATTTTATATTTGGTAACTTTTAAGGATCAAACCATACATTGAAGGAAAGAAAAAACATGATGAGTATCATACAACTTCAAGGAAATCTTCCCCATGAATCATTACCACATTGAGACTCATTGAATGTTCACTAAAGGAGGTCCTTAGTGTACATTCAGTTCTAAAAATCTAACCTAGAGTTCTGCTAAAATAACCATCAACACCCGTTCATTTTATAAATTTGAGTGTATGTTAATTAGACACTTAGACTTGGTGAAGCTTTCGATTATATTATGTGATAATTAGTTATAGCTATATTACGAATATTAAAATTATTGGGACCGTAAACGAGAGAGTAGTAGGTGCATATTTTGGCGAGTGTTGGTCAATCGTCCGCAAACAGTCGCGTAGGCCCCGTGTGGGACGTGCAGGGCTGAGGGGCAAACTACTTTTACTTCGTTTGCATTATCTCAATGAATCGTAACTGAATGAAACCGTTTTATTATCCAACGTGTTCCGTTTTTGAAGTGACATTGATAGTAACGATAATGTGATTTTATTTTTACCATTTTATAGCTCTATTATGCTGAAAAGAATGTATCTCCTCTGCGAAGTTTAAGATAACTTCACGAAATAAATACTATTAATACATATTTTCAAATCAGTGATTATGAATCATATAAATAAAAATAAAAGATTAAAAAGGACACTGGCCACCAACATTAGAGGAAGAGTGTGCAAAAAATGCGCCAAAAAATGAAATGATAAAAATTTCATTCCATTGTATACAGCAGGAACACCATTCTTAGAAGATTGTTTATTAGACTTTCATAGAAGTTGAGGGAGCCTAGATCCAAAAGGTGCATCTGTCACTTGGAACTACACATTGTTACGTAATATCTGTGGCGAAAGCTAGTGTCACTATCTGGCAAGGACGCCATCGGTGCTGCGCCCACGCAGACTATCGAAGGCAAACTAGAGCATTTTGAAACTATACAAAATTAAGTTAGTATTACACCTTCGCACTACTTAAGCATGTTGACATTTCATTAAGCATATCTGATGACCTTTATAACTTGAACTTGACTAGCATATAGTAAATAATAAATGTTATAGTTATAGTATGATTAACCAAATCCGACCTAGCTTAGTAAAGTAAGTTAGCTTTAAGTTATATATGTCATTAATATGAATATAACTAAACTTGTTTGATGTTTTATATTTATTTAACATGTTGCAACTAATTAAAATTAAGAATAAATGAAAGACTAGGTGTCCTTAAAAAAACCTTAATAGGTTGCCTATGTGTTCTTCCAGATTATGCTGTACATATATGCCAAATTTTTTCAAGTTTAGCCGTTCCGGAGATACCTTCAAACATCTATCCATCCATCTAAACTTTCGCATTTATTATATTAGTAAGATTAAATCTTACTGAAAAACATAATAACCTTAATTTTAACAATATGTATTTCTTTAAATTTTTTGTATCTGGTAGGCTAGTAATTTAAACTTTTGTAAATGAAATTTTAGCGTCATGTTTGATGAAGTTTTATTTAAGACAGAGGCCTTTCTACTTCAACTTGAACGAGCATAAGAAATCATGATTCAATAAAAGACCAAGAGCACTTTTGCTAAATTTCACCACATTCATCATGTAAGTGATATTTACACAACAACTTCAATGTGTGTAGACATATGTTTAACTAAACGAGTTGTATTTTTAGCTGTCCTCAATCAAAATATAAGTTGCCACATAGAGGCAATCTCTAGATGGACATTGCCGGGCCAAAGCCATCCGATCTCACAACACAATACCACTGGCACACGCTTAACGGAAAAAGAAATGGAATAACAACGGTACCACTTGCGCACTTTTGTAATGAGAACAAACTACAAAAAAAAGTTAATCTAAACGGATCTTTGTCTATGCCTTTTTGTTTTAGAATGTTTTATAACTTATTTTTCACAAACACCTGTTATGCGATAAGTACGGTCATTGTGGTGACACGCGTGCGTTCACCGCGACGGTCAGCAGAGCACTGTTGCTGTTGCGATTGTTTACCGCCGGCACGGACTCGCAAAGAGCCTTTTCTATTTGCAGGTTGTACACGTTTTATGGTTGGTATTATGCTGTCTCTCAGAGAATTTCCGAAATGATATTCTTTTTAAAAATATATTCTGAATCCTATAAGCGTTGTGGGGGTAGTTCTTGAAATTTAAAAAGAAACATTGATTTAAAATAATTTTACACACGTTTTGAACTTTATTTAATAATTCCTTTTTAATTAGTAATGGTTAAAAACAATTCAGTTACCTAACCTTTCTATTTTTATACTCTTTATTATTATTTCTCTTGCGTACAACTAAGTTATACTACTACTCTAGTCTTGTCTACGATTAATTAATTACTTTTTCAGTAAATTCGCGATATTCTACTACTGCAATATATTCAAATATAAATATGTCCCTGTTACAGATAGGGATAACAATATGTTTTGCGTAAATGTTTCGACAGTGGAAACCCATAGTTATGTGTAACATTTATGTTGATTGTTCTTTGTGTAAAGTGGCCGAGCACGGGCCGTGGCCGCGAGACATTCCGGCCTGTGAAGCGTCCGCGGGAGAAAGTAAAGTACTAAACAGAGGATTCTCATCATCACGAACTCACTACTATTCTAAATTATTTATGAATTACTTGTAAAAAATCTTATAACAAATCAATTTAATCAAATTATAAATTCTGGTAGAGATGAAGGAATTTTAACATTAATACTAAAAAGCATGCATTTTCTTCTTAATTGTAGCGTCCATTACATATCCATTATTTTCTTTTATTGTTTCTAGTATTAAATAATTGTTACATTTTCACTTAAATGAAATCTATAAATCACATAAAACATTAATATAAGTGGTTTTCCTAGCGAATTGTTAAATACGTGATGTCTTCTTTAGACCGGAAATCTTTTAGAAATGTAACTCTAAGAAAAGAGTTCAACGAGTCATAAGTTGTATAGAAAGGCCATTCGCAATTTTCTAAAGAAATCTCATTCTGGAATACAATAAAAATGCAATTAGCATGATATATTTTTTATTTTATAATGAAGATCGCATTATATTTAAGTAAATAGTAATAGTAAGACAATGTCTGCGATTTGGGTCACTTCGATTTGTGAATGATTTGATGTCACGTGTGCTATTCCGTTAGTAGTAGTTTTATATTGGTCAGAATAATAGTCCCATTGTAGTTAATTAAATTAGATCGAAACTCTACGATTGTTATGATCATGTACCTAAAGTAAAAATATTTTATTTTTATACTTTTTACTACGTCATTTATTTACTAGTGTATGCTTTCAAAACGGAAAAAGTAGACTAGCGTGGTAAATAAAAATAATGCTCGCATGTCAATACACATTAAATATTTATATTGAAACATGAAATATACATGGAATACATAAGCATTTACAAATATATATTGTACTACTTTCTGATAATATTTGCTAATACCTAATAGAAATTCAATTCATTAAATAATAGAAAATCGTAAAAAGAAAGTCATACTTAACAACCATTACGTCTCTTAACTTTATGTTAAAGGGTTGAGCGGAATTTGTAGTAGTACAAAATGACCATTTATTACTCCTTGTAACCATACGCCTGATAAATATTTATAGCAAATTCTACAAGCTGAGAAATCAAAATGTATATTAAAATTGCTAAAGCTCCTTGGAGTGCTGTCTTATCGATGGCGTGGACCATGAAATCCAAAACCTGTAAATTTTAAGATATGAGTAAAAATAAAACGATTTTTCTTCTTCATTTATATTTATTACAGAATATTTAAGCAAAATATTGTATGCATACATTAATATCACAGACGACTTTATTATGTCCGGCAAATATTGATTAGAATGTTTTATATTCATAACATTGTTATAATATTTTTGTCAGGCGTTTACAATTAAATGAGAACGTACGTAACTTACTAACATCTTATAATCTAAGTTATTTTTAACAGTAAATACAAACTAAATAATATTATTTATTTTTATTTAACATTTATAGAGAAATCTTACCAAAAACAGTACTATACTAGATACATGAAAATTAACATATAGAATTTAAAAATATTTACAATTTTCTTTAAAGAATATTTTTTCTGAGTATTATCGTAAATTAATTATTAAATTATGTATCTGCTACGCAGGCGCTGCTGCATGTGGGTGTATTGCCATGGAAAAGTCATGTTGAGGCAACGGGGAATGTTTTTTCTTCTGAGGTACGATATCGGTGCCCCACGTCCACTGATAACAAAAACAAGTCAAGTCATCAATATATAATAACAATTCAAAATAAATTTACAATTCAGTCAGTTGTTCGAATGACTAGTCTTAGTTTTTGAGGGCAAGTCACTCAAGAAAAGTAATCATCGAAATTCGCGCCACTAAATGGAGTTAAAGAAGAAGTTGAATTCGACAGTGTTTTATCCTTTATTTCTGTACTAGCTATCGCTCGTGACTTCGTCCGGGTGGAATTAAAATAAAACGTAATTAGTAGTCTATGTATTCTTCCAGGCTATGTTCAACATTTTTGCCAAATTTCAGCGAGGTCCATGCAGCTGTTCAGGAGATACCTTCTAACAAACATCCATCCATTCATCCAAACATTCGCTTTTATAATATAAGTAAGATTATTTTAGTAAAATAAGTAAAATGTATTGTTTTTATTTCTTTATTCACATTCATTTCTTACACAAATTGTATATGAACTATACCGCAACGTTTCTTCAACCTTTCTACTGCAGCGGTTACTTCGTGATACACACTTACTTCTTGCGTGTTGATCACCTTTTAGTAGGTATAATTATATTAAGTAAATGTCTAATATAGATACTTACCACAAGTACAGCAAGTGTAACACCAAGGAAATAACCAGCGAGCACATCGCTCCAGTGGTGCTTGTAGTCTGAGACACGAGAAAGCGCGGTGAACCAGCTCAGCATGACGACCACGAACTGCAGAGAATGGCGGAGGACTCGGGTGCCGCGCCAAACCATGCGCTTCTCTAGATATAGCTGTGCAGAGCGAGACAAATATATATGATAAGTGCACAGCGCGAGATAAAAGTATTGACAAGTTTGTCTTATTGTCAATGATGTTGCAGTGGATAGTTCTACCGCCATATACCTATTTTTTTACCGATTGAACGTTATCCTCTATTACGTTAAGACTTAAATAAGTACGTAAAATTTAATTGACAATTTTTTAAATCTCTCTTGCCTTCGCCACAGCACATATTTTCCAATAGTTTACCCGAAGACAAGACGTGATAGGCTCACGTCTTGCTAAATTTAAATACTTATTAAAAAAACACTTGTTAAATACGTTGTAACCATTTACGTAAATTAATTGTATTAATATAACCTAATTTAATAACTTATAGTTAGGTACGTTTATATAAAGCGAGTAACTCGCAGTCAAACTGCGTAAGCAGTTTTGCGGGGCATGGTATAATTGAGAGTGAAACTTTAAAAAAAAAAAATTAGATACACTTTTTTACTTACAGCTAAATAAATCATAGTGTACGCGGACCAGGCTGAGTGTCCGCTGAGGAAAGACATGTGCATGTCCGTGAACTTGTCTGTAAGAGTGCCGGTGCATGTGTACTCATCCGCCTGGATGTACCGTCCGCGCCACCTCTCAATACCGCAGTCCACTGATGGCTTGCATAACTGAGAAAAAAACTCTATTTGTTAATAAAAAATTAAGAATCCTAAGGATTATGTGTGATTATATGGATGTAGGATTATATGTGTTACCTAGTGATACTTAAGGGAAGAGTACGAATCGTATGAAACCGCGCTCGTCAAAATCTGTTTAATTTTTTAGGTTTTAATGAATCTGATAATTCAGTAAAGGTATTATCTTAGTGCAATAATAAAATGTGTAAACACATATTTAATAATTAAGTTTTATGATACAAATCATCGTTACATAACAAGTATATAGCATAAACAGGGAAATGTTTTTGGATAAGGAATTACATTGTTTACGGCAGTTGATATATGTTTGTAAATAATTTGGAAATTCATTACGGACTTTAATATAACTCAATCGATAACTAATCGGTAAAAAACATCGATAACCGACATTTATCGATTTATTTATATCAATTATTTGTAAGTTATCGAATTAGTTTAATCGATTAACTCAACCATACTCTTGCTTTACGTTATCTATCGTCTTTTGTTCATTTAGTCACTGAGAAATTATACTACATTCATTTATCCATTTATTATATTACATTTTAATTAAATAAACTCCGAAAACTAATACTTCAGTAATATTTCTAGACTTAGTAGTCGTAATCTAATTTGATAATACTTAAGACATCATTATGCTTTATTTATATAATAGAACATCAGATATTATTATATACTTTGATCTTCTATTGTTTCCGGATCATGTAACAATAAGGCCGTTAGTACACAAGGCAATGTAATTCTTCGAAACCCAACAATCAAGCGATTTATGCAAAACGATGCCATAAACCATCGTAAAGGCACGCGGCGCTGATATTTTGTTCTTCCAAAGTCAGTCGCTCTCAACCTGTTTGTAAAGATTGTGGCGAAAAAGTCGCCATGATTTTCAAGATGGCGGAACAAAGATGAAATCGGTCAGTACAATCGACTACAAGTCGGTAGAAGACTTGTGTCGAAGATTCAACGTTTACCGCGCGCAACGCGATACTCATAACGCTAGGTTATAATATTAGTTTTGAAGATTTAAATTTCCTGGTGTACGAAGGGCCTAATGCAACCGGTTTTAAGTTTCAATTTGCATTAACACGTGCTTTAATTGATGCAAACTTGACCCTCAGTCATAATTAATAGGATGCATAATTAAATACAATTATCTTGACCTGTTAATCAATTCATTAACTAAGCAGATTAAAAGCGAAACTGATATGTAAAAGATAAACTATATACATACACAAGTTAATTAAAATAACTAACATTTTACACTAAGATTGCTAGAGACAGTGTTATATTTGATGTTTCTGAACTTTCGAGCGAAATATAGAAATAATTACAATACTACTTATTTTACTAAAATAATCTTACTAGTATTAAAAATGCGAATGTCTAGATGGATGCATGTTTGTTTGAAGGTATCTTCGGAAAGGTTGAACGGATCTTGATGAAAATTGGCACAGATGTAGAACATAGTCTGGAAGAACACATAGGCTACTTATTAAGTATTTTTTTAATTCCACTCGGACGGAGTCGTGGACGACAGCTAGTAGATAATAAATAATGATTTATTGATATTTTTATAAATGTAAACGTTTGGATGGATGTATGGATGCATTTGACCACATAACTTCATAACGGCTATACCGAGCTGAATGTTTGAAGAAAGATTACAGTTTGAAATAGGCCACTAAAACTTCCTTTTTTATTTCCTCACAACCGAAGTCGCGGGAGGTAACTAGTTACACATAGATAAAATTAAAACGCTTGTCACTGTGCGGAATTTAATACATACTGAATGATAATGACAATATTGATACTGTTCACGTTAAATATCTGATCCTAATAAAAAATATTTATCTGTAATGACCAATTTTTTTTATCAAATAATGTTTTAGTTGACGAAATGTAATCGCAATTTAACTGAAACATGTCATACGAAAACTTAAAATAACACAGCTATAATTATAACTAGCTGTCGCCCGCGACTCCGTCCGGCGGAATTAAAGAAAATCGAAATAAGCCTACGTGTTCTTCCAGACTATGTTCTACATCAGTGCCAAATTTCATTAAGGTCCGTTGAGCCGTTCTCGAGATACCTTCAAACAAACATCCATCCATCTAAACATTCCCATTTATAATATTAGTAAGAATTGAAACGATTTGAAAATGGTACATACATTTTGGACCAACGATAAGTTTTCTTTTTGGGTACAAATTGGTAGACCTTTGAATTTTCATGTTATACCGTTAATATCCTATTACTTTACTATCTGACTGATATTACGTAGATGTACTTGGCATTAACAAAGGACCACTTAAATCTGCGTATGCGCAGGAAATATGTATTTTTATCGAATTAAGTTCAATCAAGTTTGAAACGAAACGTCCTTATTTTAAACTTCTTTATTCTACATTAGTTCGTAAATCTAGTAATATAGCCCATATCTCCCGGGGGTAGTGTGGCTTCTCAACCCCAAAAAAAAAAAAATTAAATTCGTTCAGTAGTTTCGGAGCCTATTCAATGCTAACAAACAAATCTTTCTTCTTTATGATATCAGTATTGATTTAAAGTTTAAAAAATAAATAAATAAAAAAATTCAAGAGTAATAGAGATCACATGACATTTTTTATGATGATCTGTCCGCATTGGGATCTTTGGGAAATTAAGTTTTATGACTGTAAACTACATATGTATGAAAACACGACAGGACGAAAATAGTTCAATCGAACTATATTAAAGGTACTTACATCAAAGAAATGCGGTCGTGGTCTTCCTATGACGTTCTTGGCAATGTTGGTGCTGAGCTCAACAAAGCAGGTTCCCAGGCCAAACGAGACCAAAGCGCAGTAGAAGCCGCGCAACCAGCTCGGCACACGCAGGCCGAGGCAACGCTGATCCTCGTAGTCTTTCCGAAGTAACACCCATTCGCATATAAGGAACTGTCAACAACCATGATGTGATGATTAATATAAAGTTATCTTTTGTTTTAAAAATTTCTGCTGTTATTTTAAGTTTACGAAACTGGAATCATCTTAACTCGTGTCATATTAGCAGTTGTGCTCAAAGGTTATATTGGTGTTTAATAATCTGAGATACGTTTTTTCATATAAACGGTGTACATTATTTAATGCAGCATCTATTTCTCACCACACTTCATTAGATATCGTCAATTAATCATATGAGGTTCGAAAAGAGAGAGTGCTTTCGAAAAATCACGAAACATTTCGGGAGCTGGGAGGTTCCTAAAATGAGATACACTTAATTTATAAATTTATAATGTTATAAAATTTTTAATATCACTTGGAACCCAAAAAAATACACGTGATTTGAATAAGGGGAGGGAAAGTTTATCTACATATCACCGCCTACATGTTACTGAAAAACATCACGTGATTAATGGTTGACCCCGTAAATAAGATTAAATTTATTTGAATTTAGAGGCAGATGAAATAATTTCGAACAACAAATCCATTTTCATTCAAGTTTAAAATAATCAATATTTTACATGTTAATGTTGTAATAAACTTACAATGACAATGGGTAATCCAAGCCCGACGGCTCTGAGCACCGTGGTAGAGACGGTGTCGTCCTTGTAGGGGAACATGAGGCTCTCGTCGCCGCAGAAAAAGCCACGCTCGAAGGGTAGCCAAAGGTACCGTGTGAAATAGATACTGAGCGCCACTACAATGAGATAGTAAAAAAAAATTACGATATATATATATATATATATATATATATATATATATATATAATTGTTATTAACTCTTGAAATTTATATGAAAATCCGAAGCCAATATCTGATCAGAACTATCCTTTTTTTGCGTTGACTGGAAATCGACAGTTAATTTCAAGTCGTCGTGAAACGGTAAATTGCTGAACAAGTTAATTACGAGAAAGTTGTTCCCTTATACCATGGAGCTTTAAAACACGAGCAAAATGAAAGTTTAAAACAGTTTTTTTTATAAATAAAAGAAAAGGAAAAAAAATATCGTTAATTTAAAATACACCAGTAGAAAACCGAAATCGTGTTCCTTGGCGATTATCACAGTATCACAGGTAAAAAAAAATGATTGTACATAATAAATAAATTTATCAAAAAGTTTTAATAATTACTTTCTTGAAGAGCACCATCAAAAAAATAGATTAAAAAATATAACTTACAAGCACCAAACATAAACGCGTCAACCACGATCTTTCTTAGTACCAACATAGTGACCTCTTCACGAGACATGATGCGTTCAGCGCAAAAGCAGAATAACTGAATGGCTGCTGACGTGACCACCTTCTTAAGTATAACCGTACAGAGTAATGTAACACGAGACAACTCACGTCTATTTTTATAATCGTTATCGATTCTACTTATATCACTGGCACAGAGTAATTAAATACAGTGCATGTATCATTTTGCTAAATAAGTAATTTTATGACGTGACTATTTATTCGTAAAATTATGCTTTGTAAAATTTTGTTTCATTTTTTTAATTATGGCTCTCAATTTGCGGAATGGGATAGGACAAAATCTTTATATAAAGTACTAGCTTTTACCCGCGACTCCGTCCGCGCGGAATAAAAAAAAATAGAAAACGGAGTAAAAATTATCCTATGTCCTATTCCTGGTTCTAAGCTACCTGCACACCAATTTTCAGTCAAATCGATTCAGCCGTTCTTGAGTTATAAATGGTGTAACTAACACAACTTTCTTTTATATATATAAGATGTTTTAAAGATGATATTGATGTTCTTTTAATGATGTTATTAACATTTACAGAGTATTTAATAACAGAAATAGATTAAAAAAAACTTGAGAGGTGTCAAGGGACACCCGGATGGAACGAAGTTCCTTTCGATTAATTAGTGAAGGAACCAATGTTTATTCTATGAATAAAAAACTTAAGGCTTCACAAGAAGTACATTTTATTTCTATGAATTTTCGTTATATATTGTCACGTCGTTGCCATGGTGAAGTAGCGCTCATTCGTCGTTAACATACTTACTAAAGCAAAAAGTGTCGTGACAACTTTTCGTAAGAATTTTTCCGTTTAGCCCCCTTTCACAACGCGCGATAAGGAACTTCGTTCCAAAACTTCGTTCCAATAAAAGAAAAATAATAATACGTGTCATAGTTGGAAGAAGAAAGCTTGATTGCTGGTGATTCACCGATTACAAACTTATCGAGTCTTATTCATATATGTTTCAAAGGTTAAAATTGACATATATTTTAAGACAATTCACGCGGAAGTTATACAATAATTAAATAACAAAAAACTTTAAATCTTACTAATATCATAAATGCGAAAGTTTTGGTGGATGGATTTGTTTGAAGGTATGTAAAGAACGGGACAACGGATCTCGCTGAAATTTGGCATAGACGTAGAACAGAGTCTGGAAGAACACATTGGCTACTAATTAAGTTTTTTCTTAACCCCGCCCGGACGGAGTCGCGGACGATAGCTAATAGTTACATATTAAAACAATCTCCTAAATAACCTGTAATAAGAAAGGGCTTTAGATAATCCAGTAAACATAAAACAACTAGCTGTCGCCCGAGACTCCGTCCGCGCGCAGTTAATAAGCTTATATGACACGTTCGTAGATTTACCATAGCAGCGCCATCTATTGATTACTTACTCAACCCAGTCGAAAGGTATCGACATCTGTTAGAATCATTTGGAGTTAACAGATAATTGTGACTGTCAAATAATAACAGACAAATAATTAGCAATAAATTAAAATTGCGACTATAATTTGAGATTTAAACTATCCTATCTCTCAAGTTGAATCGAACTGCACATGGTGTGCGAATTTTATTATAATCGGTTAAGTGGTTTAGGAGTCCATTGAGGACAAACATTTTGACACGAGATTTATATATATTAAGATAAGCTGATGCATATTGTTGTCTCTGTTATGTCAAGAAGAATGTAAGGGATGACAGTTAAATTAATACAAATGTCAATACAGTGTAGTTGTCGGCTGTACGGTTCTCCTTTAATATGTATACATTTACTTCAGAAACTTGTATACGCCTCCGGTTTCCTACCTCTAAATTTGTATGTACATAACCGTCCGTATACTTTCGACCAGGAATACATGCTATTAACGAATACGTATTTTTGAAATGTAAGGCCACATACACATTTCTAAAGTTGTGTAAATGTATATATATATTTATGCAGCTGACTGTACTTATATCTAGAGAGAAAAGTAAAGCTTAAAGAATGTAGTTTAGTAAAATAGTCACGTGTCACATATCTTTTTTGGCAAACGTGTATTTTTGTTTTATTTGTTGTAATATTGTGTCAATTGTTGATAGAGCGGATAGATAAAGATTATAGCCACGAGTGGGGCAGCTGGGGCGTGTTGGTGACGTCACAGCGGCTCGCGGAGGCGTGATCGCAAGACGCGCGGCCTCCGATATCCACTATCTGTAGATAGCGGTATTTATAGACAAGCTATTGATACCCTCTGCACCGACCCTCCTCGGATTTCATGCTTATTTTTTGCTCACATTTTTTAAGCTAAAATCTTTTTATAACATAAAATGTTTATCAGTTATTAAATGGATTCGGGTTGAACTAAAAAGGTCAGCTTTTAAGAATAACAATTCTATGAGAGCGTGAAACAAACATATAAATTATAAAAGAATCTTCACTAGGAATATATTATAGCTTTATTATTTTATTTCCAAGGATAATTACAGTAGAAATTAACATGACTTATATGATTCTTGAAGTAAGCCATCGTCATCTTTTTAAAGAAGTCACAAATGGATAAACTCTTAAGATAAATATTGTTACTTTACTATAAAGTTGAAAATTAATGTAAAAGTATTATGTTTCTCTAAATTATAAACGTTTAGTGAATAGATAGCGTCTAATACGAATATTTGTGACAATCGCCATCGTTTCGTTTTCGACAAAATTTGTATGAATATTTGTGCAGCGCTCTCTATCGGTCATGAAGTGCACCAAAATCTCATACTAATTTTGACATTCGCTTATTGTAAACATAAAATGATTTTACAATTAAGGAATTAAAAGTATACTAGCAACATTGTAATAATACATACAAATAATAACTTTATCAAATTAAAATGTTATTAATGAAAGCAGATACACAATTTAAGGCAATTGACCTATTCATATGGTTTAGTGTACTTTTAAAAAGTACCTTGACCTTATAACAAGTAAACAAAATGCACAACGATTACAAATGATACAGACGAATGTTCAAAAACAATATCTATATATAGATTTGTAAATAAGAAGTCATCGAACGCATTCAGTATGTGCCTAGGTCATGTATCTGGGTATACAGAGTATAAAGACAGGTTTCCATGTTGCTTAATTCTGCGGACAGACGTGGAGCTGACCACGAAAAAACGCGCACAAAATCAAACTACAGACATGAAGCTATTTCTACGTTGCAACTACGACCGGTACATGTTCGTCTGCAGTATCCTGCACCGTGAAAACGCATCTTAAAAATCATGCACTGTGTCGACCAGTCAGCCACGCCTGACACACGCCGGCAACGACTTGGATATTGCAATATTGTTGCTCATTATTTTAATCTCTGATAACATATAGAGTTGAGGCTTTGCTGAATTAAGTTATAAATAATTCTTTAATACTTAAAAGTATTAAAATAAAAACAGATAGGTATAAAATAAGAGACCGAAAACCATATTAATTAAGTCTCACAACATTATTTTAGTGTTCGATGTTTAAGATTTACAGTCTAAAAGTGTTAATCTGTATATATAAAAGAAAGTAGTGTTAGTTACACTATTTATAACTCAAGATCGGTCGAACTGATTAACCTGAAAATTGATGGGGAGGTAGCTTAGAACTAGGAGACGGACATAGGAACTTTTTTATCTTGTGTGCATTTTTTTTATTCCGCGCGGACGAAGTCGTGGGTAAAAGCTAGTTTGTCATAAATAAACCGTGTCGCCCAAGTTTTACGGCGGCTCGCAATTGCGTACGATATGTTTCGTAGACATAATTTTAGGCTGGTTGCGGCAGAAGTTTGGCACTCATGCGCATGCATTCCGCAGTATTGTATCAGCCGGGTTCCAATCTGCACAGGCATTCGGTCGCAGCTAACTACGACACGCAATTAAGTTTGAATATTACTATATACTATCTGTTGCAAGCGACTCCGTACAAAAAATCTTATTAGTAGCCTATATATTCTTCCACACTGTTCTACATCTATGCCTAATATCAGCGAGAAAGCAACCGTTCTGGAGATACCTCCAAACAAACATCCATGCAAACATTCGCATTTAGAATATTATGTAAGAAGTAAGATTATGTAGTAACATAATTGCATTGCACATACATAATATGACGTCAAAAAGCAACCAGTAACAATCTTGCCTAAATAACACGTAATGCGTCATTCGATCCAACTATAAATACATACAAATGTAATATATATTTAATATTTCTAATCGACTATGTCAGAGGTTACAATAACCACATAGACTTATTTATCTTGACTTTATCTTTTAGTACTATGATTACAACTATAAAGTGCTTCCTCATGGGTCGGGGAATAACATTCTAATCGCGGTCAAATTTAAAACTTTATATAATACCATTATTAAATCTAAATCAATTACTTACCGTGGGTTTCTGAGACCAAAATATCCGTTTAAAACATATCTCTGTTTTGTCAAAGATAATGAAGGGGATGACGATATGTTTTTACAGAGATTTTGATCTTATAAAACCACGGTTAATATTTGTTTAAAAATCTTCGTCCGATTAGGTCTTTTCATTTTTCAATAAATAAATAATAACTATTTACTTTAAAATATAAATTAAAAAAATAAATAAGCATATTGTTATTAGCGTATAAACAATAAAACAACTACATATCCTTCAAAATACATTAAGTTTTATGTGCCGCCCGCGACTCTGTCCGCGCGGAATTAAAAAAAATACTTGATAAGTAGCCTATGTTTTCTTTAAGATTATATTCTACATCTGAGCCAAATTTCGTCAAAATCTGTTGAGCCGTTCCGGAGATACCTTCAAACAAACATCCATCCATCTAAACATTCGCGTTTAGAATATAAGTATGATATATTGGATGAAATACATACATAAGGATATATAGGTACATAAGGATGAAAAACAATTTTTATAATGCAATTTACTTATCAACAATCTTTTAAGAAATGGGCGTGCGGTTGCGGACCAGTTATTATATTATCATATTTTGTTTGTGCGTTTGTGACGTGTTTCAGAATATTTGCGTACGCAAAATATCTACTAGATGTTATATTCTAATAATCTTATCTATGAACATGGAAAACGCCTATTCACCGTACAATTACAATTTTCAGAAAGTCCGTTTCAAAATAAAATAAATAAATAAAAAAGCCTTTTATTCCATGCATTACAAAAAAAAACTAATAAAATTACAAAAAAACAAATATTATTATATGTATATTTAACAGCTATTTTTAAGATTTTTCAATTTAATTTATAATATTTAAATGCATGGACCCCTCTCAGGTGAAGGCCTCCTCCAAAGATTCCCATTTGTGTCTGTCTCTGGCGGTATTTATCCAGTGCGATCCAGCGACTTTTTTAATGTCGTCCTCCCAGCGCGTGTATGGTCTACCGACGCGCCGCTTACCTTGAGGACCCTCCCATGTAGTTACTTTATATGTCCATCTCTTATCTTTAAGTCGTGCTACGTGGCCTGCCCACTTGAATTTTAGTCTTTGAGCATATTTGAGCGCATCCACTGTTTTGGTTATGCTTCTTATCTTTGTATGACGTATTCTGTGCGTTTTTCTTACATTAATCATGCTGCGCTCCATTCCCCTCTGGCATGTTGTTATTTTATTCTTGATGTTATTCGTGAATTTCCACGTCTGGCAAGCATATGTAAGACATGGCAAAATGCAACTATCCATAATTTTCTTTTTCACTTCTATTGGCATGTTACTCTTCATTACTTCTCTGTAGCTCCAAAACTTATTCCACGTGATTCTTGTTCTCCGCTCCACCTCTAGTTCGTTACTATTGCTATTGAATGTTATCTGCTTTCCTAAGTAGACATATTGCTCCACGTATTGTAGTGGTTCTTGTTCCAGTGAGATGGTTCTTTTATAACTATTAGTCATTATGTTTGTTTTTCTCAAGTTTATTTCTAATCCGACTTGTCTGCTACTTTCATTTAATAACTGTATCATGAGCTCTAAGTTGCCACCGGTTTCAGATAGTAGTACCAGGTCATCTGCAAACCTTAAATGACTCAGGTATTCTCCTTTGATATACAGTCCGTACTTTTTCCAGTCTAGTTGGTTTATAATTAATTCCAATACTGCAATAAATAGTTTTGGAGATAATGGGTCCCCTTGTCTCACTCCTCTATTGATGTTGATCTCGGGACCAGTTGAATCCAGTTTGACTTTACTGACGCTATTTTTGTATATATTTCTTATAATTTGTATATACTTATCTTCTACTCCGTGTTTACTTAATGCTTCCCATATACTTGTGTGTGAAATTGTGTCAAAAGCTTTCTGGTAATCTATGAAGGCTATGTAGAGTGGTCTTCGGTTCTCTTGGTATTTTTCAATAATAAGTTCCAGAGTGTGTATGTGGTCTATGGTTGAATACCCCTTCCTAAAGCCAGCTTGCTCTATGGGCTGTCTCTTTTCTAAAGTTTCAGATATTCTTCGATTAATTATGGAAGAGAAGAGTTTATAAATAGTTGGTAGCAGGCTTATTGGCCTGTAGTTGCCGATGTCATTAGGGTTTCCTTTTTTATAGAGCAGGATTATAATAGATTCTGACCATTGTGTGGGTATGTTCGCAGTTTTGAGTATTAAATTAAATAATGAGGCCAGTGGAGATGCTAGTATTTCACACCCATGTTTGATTGCTTCATTTGTAATGAAGTCTGGGCCTGGGCTCTTTTCTAGTTTTAACTTTTTAGCTGCTTGTATAATTTCCAGTTCATCGATATAGTTTATAGTATTTTCTAGGTTTTCGTGGCTATTGTATTCTTCCTGTATTTTGTTATTTGTTTGTTGTGTTTTCACACTGTTAAGGTTTTTATAGAATTCTGTAGCAATATTTATTATTTCTTTACGGTTGCGTATTGTTTGTCCCGATTTGTTTAATCCCTCTATCCAAGTTTTACATGTTCGGAGTTCTTTTATCGCTTTTTTGAAACTTTTTCCTTGTGTAAGATACATTTGTATTTTTTGGTTCCTATAGCTTTTATAATCATATTTTATGTACTTACTTGTTAGTTTATATAATGCGCTAAGTTCATTTTTTTGTGATCGGGATTTAACTAAAGTTTTTTGTAACATTTGTCTTCTATTTAGTAATGTGATTGTCTTTTCCGAGAGAATTTTGTGTCTTTTACTGATATTTTTAACATGTCGTGCTTGTTGAAGACTGTCGTTAATAGCATGCAGTAGTTTGTTATAAAAATCCTGTACTGTCGTCTCTAGGTTATAATCAACTAAGTTTGATATTTGATGTCTTAAATTTTGTTTGTATGTGTCAATTTCTTCTGTCGTTCTTAGAGTACTATTTTTGTTGCTGGTGAATTTTGTTCTGCTTTTCTTTCTTACTTCTAAAGTTATTGTAGCTCTTACCATTCTGTGATCTGTAGAGAAGTTAAGGTTCAGTGTTTCTATATTTAGGAATAGCTTAGGTTGGTTTGTCAGTATGTAATCGATTTCATTTTTGTATACACCGCTGGGTGAACACCAAGTCCACCTGCGACTTGCTCTTTTTTTGAAATAGGTATTGATCACTGAAAGTTTGTTTTCTAAAGCAAAATCTATTAATCTTTGACCTCTGTCATTTCTAGTTCCATATCCATATATTCCTGTGATTATATGTTCATCTTTTAGTGGTTGACCTATTTTTGCGTTAAAATCTCCCATTATTATGAGGTTTTTGGTAGATACCTGAATTGCTGTGTCTAAAATTCTGTAGAATTCTGTTATCTCTTCTTCACTTGAAAGAGTTGTGGGGGCATAGGCTTGTATGATGCTTATAATATATCCTTGTATGTTGAGGTTAAGCAGAGCTACTCTTTCCGTGAAGCCTATAAATTGTTCAATATAAGGTTGTAAGGATTTCTTTATTAGAAAACCTACACCATAAAGACCTGGCGTGTGGCCAACATAACATAATATCGTGTTGTCATATTCTTCTATTTTGCTGCCCATTCTTCTGACTTCTGACAGACCGATGACGTCATAATTTATTTCTTTCAGTGCCTCTTCGAGTTCTAACAGTCTTTCGTATGAAGAGAGTGTTTTCACGTTATATGTTGCTATGTGTAGCTTGTTAGCTGATAGGTTTCTGGATCTCAGGTTGATTTCTGATTGTTTCTTTGGAGGGTAGTGGTCTATCTCTTCCACGGTGACCAACCGGCTTGGAAGATAGTTTTCTGTGTTATGTTTTTTATTTGTTTTATTTTTGTTTGTGAGAGGGGGTGCCGATTGCTATTGGTTAGAGTTATTTTTCGGCAGAACTTGGTTTGTTTGATTTTTATTCGCCAAATAATTGAGGATCCCCGGCTTGACTATGTTTTCAGAGCCACTAGTTGGGTTTTGTGGGGTGTTCGATGCAGCTTTGTTCTTCTTTTTTGGTTGGGTTCTAAGTGATGATTCATTACGATTATAAATTTCTGGAGATGTTGGGAGTGACCGTTTATTGTTACCTGGAGTATTATTTATTTCATGTTTTCCTATTATGACTAGTTTATCATATTTTAGTATAGCTTTGTTACCCTTCGCTCTTTCAATTTTTACTTGTTCATGTAACAGTCTTCTTTTTTCTAGAATGTGTTGTGGGTAGTCCTCCTTTATGTAGTAGTTTGTGTCCTTCAATAGTTTCTTTTGTTTGAAAATTTCAATTTTCTTACCAACAGTGGTCAGTGTCACCACAATGGGCCTTGGTTTTTCTGTATTTTTTCCTATTTTCCTGATTTCTTGAATTTCTTTACGATCTAGTTTAATGCCGAGGTATCTTGATATAAGATTAATAATTTCCGTTTCTAAATCCAAGTAAGAGTTAAATGAGTTTTGTTTTTCAATGCCAAAAAATACAATGTTACGATTCCTTGCCTGTTTCTCCAATATATTTATTCTTTTTTCTTGTTTTTCTAATTGATCTTCTAGGTTTTTATACTTTTGTTCGATGTGGTTTAGTTTTTCATCTAAGATCAAATTCATGTTTTCCGTAACTGTTTTTGTAACTTCTATACCATTTTCCTTTATTGCGATTTTTTGGTTTTCGAGATCTTTTTGAATTAAGCGTAGTGTAGTCAATATTTCTTCCATTTTTTTTTTGTTTATATTTCTTTAGTATATAATAAGCAGATGGTGAATCGTTTCAAAATACTTCTAGGTATTTGTCAATGAATGTATTTTAAACTAGCTGTCGCCCGCGACTCTGTCCTCGTGGAATTAAAAAATAAGTATCTTATGTGTTCTTCCAGATTATGTTCTACATCTATACCAAATTTCATCAAGATCCGTTCACCCGTTACGGAGAAATTTTCAAACAAACATCCAACCCTCAACGAAACACGTGTACATATTGCTGTCTCTGTTTGTGTCAAAAAGAATTAGAAGGCAAGGGAGATGACTGAAATGATGCATAGATCGATCTGGATGACAAAAACTAGGTGCATCGACCCTACGCCAGTGGCATAAGAACAATGAGATGATGACGAGGGTTCGAATGAGACGCACTTAACTTCTCATAATTTATCTATGTGCATGCATCTTGTACTAAAATAAATATGAGGAAAACGGCAGAAATACGACTTTTCAGTTCCATTTGAACTTCAAACTCATTTGATAAATGCGTGGAAAGTATTCGATCGATATGGACATAGGTCATTCAGTGTGTAGTATGTCCACATTTAAGACATTTTAGCATCGCTTAATTGATTATTAATTTTTAAAGGTGAATAACGTTTTATTTTTTATATTAAGAGATTATCTATCCTTCATTTTAAAGTTTCAAGTTTTATAAATGAAAATAGATACCCGTTTTTGTATGGGCGTAGGTTGTCTTCAAAGGACACCTTGCTTTTTGGGGGAAATACAGTGTTTTGTTAGATTTATACCCAGTAAAATGGTGGCCATTCTCAAGTGTGACTGTGAAGGTCCCGGGATCTACAATAGAACGCGAGTCCGGCAACGGGACTCTGCACGACAAATGATGGTTACCCTACAACATTTGTGTTTGTTGTGATTTTAAATGTCCCCATCACACTCTACGCGTGAATAACACGTAAATAACTTTGTATGAGAGCGTCGATGGCTCAGGCGTTAAGCACTTGACTTGTAAACTGCAGGTCTTAAGTTCGAATCCCGCCATGTAGCAATGTGTTTTTCGATTTTCGATTTATATATGTTACTTTATCACACGTTTTTACGATGAAAACATCGTGATGCAACCTGCACATATCTGAGAAGAAATTCGATAATATGTGTGAAGTCAACCCGCACTGGGTCAGTGTGGTTCACTATGGCCTAGTCACCCCTAACTTAGGGTAGGCTCCGAGCCCCTCAGTGGGGATGTATAGTGAGCTGATGATGAATAAACTTTGTATAAAATTATGTCATTCATGTATCAATTTGTGTTTCCATTACGGAAACATCTACAAAACTAAAAATAAAAACGAAATCAAAACAATGAAATGGATTAAATAATTTAATATAGAACAAAAAAATAAATACAAATAAATAATCTTTTAATGATGTAGAACTTTATTTAACTAGCAACCGAAATACCTACGCCTAGGATAGTTACCTAATTAGAAATACAGAGCCTAAGAATTTGTAAGGATTATGATTGAAAAATGATACCAATTTGTTTTTATACGAGTACTAGCTGTCGCCCGCGACTCCGTCCGCGCGCAGTTAATAAAAAAAATGAAAAATAGATGTTGGCCGATTCTCAGACCTACTGAAATATGCTCACAAATTTTCATGAGAATTGGTCAAGCCGTTTCGGAGGAGTACGGGAACGAAAACTGTGACACGAGAATTTTATATATTAGATTACGGATAATATAAATATAAATTTTGATAGTCATGACACTTGTATTGACATTATATATTTTTGTGTCTATTTTTTCAAAGAAAAATCACTTAAAGGTGGGTATAGACTAGAGCATTTACTTGTAACAAAACGAGACGCTCTATATGTTGTTGTGTATCACCCTTTCACTAACCAGACGAGCTTTGGGAAATATGCTTTTACCTGAATCATATCATTCGTTAAAACGTTACATTACATAGAAATGCTTGAGAAAATGCTCTAGTGTATATTCACCTTAATAGCAATTTGTAGTACTTTATGTCTCATATCGTCTTAAGTCAGAAGGCGATAGAAGTTCCAGGTTTTAGTTTAAAAGTTTACAAACCAAACGCGAGTCTTGTACTTAAAGGCCGGATTGGTTTTCATTTAATCTTGAAACATACTAACTTTAAAACAGTAAAAGGTGAATGACCTGTAAAGGTAATCTCACACTAAGTTAAAATCTTCAATGGTTTAGTTAAGCAATCCCTTAAATTCTTTAGTGGTCATTAAATAATTTTAGAGTGTCGCATTTTATCTTATTAAGTATTAAATTCATTATATCGCGACAATATTAAATTGTTTAGTAATGTTACCTTAGTCTTTAAATAAAAATAAAATAATTTTATTTTAAATTCACCGTTTTTTGTAGTATATATAACCATATTAAAAAAATCATAAAAAAATACATGGTTTTATTTTTCAATTAAAGTCAATATACAAATATGGCTGTTTTAACTTGAGCACTGCCTATACCTTTGGGTTAAGAGTGTTTTATTATACTATTATTCAAAAACAACTTGTGCGTGTAGTCATCTGGACATAACGGGCTGTGGAAGCATTTCAGGAGGCCCCGTCTCCCATGAGCGCGGCATACCGTATTTCTTCGGTTTCAAGATATATACAAACTGGAAATATAAACAATATTTTATTAGAAATTAAGTTATAAGTCATTCCATAGCTTAATCGTTCTTTCTTACACAGGTATAAGTTGTGTATGAAGTTAAAGAAAATTTTGCCTTTTTTCTTAGCGCCTGTCATAAAATTATTTGTATGCGAAATTTTTTGTGCTATAAAAAATCACTAGGCGCTTCACAATTAAAATTAATTAATTGTTGCAAACTCTGTGAGGTTTATGCTACATTTATATACTTCCGAAACACGACTATGTGTCTCTTGTCTGTCCACTATTAAGTTCGAATGGTTTCCTTAAATAGGCAAGTATAACTTACTACAATAGCACCAAAAGCGAATCCCACAAGGAATCCGACAGTGACATCACTCCAGTGGTGCATATGGTCTACCACTCGCGACAGGCCCACGTACCACGCTGCGATCAGCGCCGCAAACTGACAGCCGTGACGTAACAGCTTCGAGCCGCGCCACTTGCCCTTCACCTGGATGTAGAACTGCACGAACACGTTACTATGCGTGTACAATAACTTGATACTAACGGCATGCGTGTAACCTTTGCTTACATAGTGTGCTAAAAATATTTTTGATTATCAAATTCATTTGCTATGCATGTTTCTTGTACACTTTAAAATAATGCCTTTGTGACGTCATTGGTAAAGTTTTTAACACTGTCGTTTTATGCATCATCTACTATCTGGCTAGCAAATGCCTGTCTCCGTACCAGAAAATGAATTATTAAATTATGATTGATAATGGATAGGCGTTAATATATATAAGGATTGATAAGTAACGTACAATAAAGAAGACAGCGGTGTACATTGCATAGCTGGCATGTGCGCTGGGGAAGCTGAGGCGCATCTCCTTGAGCTGCGCCGCGCTTGCTCCCGAGCACGTGTATGCTTGGATGTAGCCCAGTTCGTTCAATGGGGACGACGAATTAGGTATCGGCCTGCAGAGCTGGAGAACGAAATTTCATTATGCAACAATGTGGTAAGCATAAGACCAGTGTAATTATAAGTGGCTGTCGTCACTCGTCCCGACCAAACAGTCATATATTCATTGCTTGTACGTGCCTTTGAAATTAATACGGGTAAGCTAAAATGGTGCAGAACAGAAAGGCAAGCAGCGTAAATTACTTGGACGTAACGCGTAACTTTATGCGTAACATCAATTAAAAATCAAACTAGTAAAAGCCTAAAACTATCGGAAATATGTGTTGTAATTAGTTCTGATGAACTTAATCTAAGAGAACTTACATCAAAGAAATGTGGCCTTAATCTGCCGATAACGTATTTAGCAGCGTTGACAGTGAGCTGCTGGCAGGCTGCTCCAAAAGTGTACACCCCTACCGTTACGTAGCTCTCCCAAGCCCAGCCCGGCACTAGCCACCCATTCACAAACTTCTCGCCCACACTGTTCCCACGCTTGTCGCGCACGAACTCTGTGACTACAACCTGGTGACAAAACGACAAAGTTTTTTTTTTCGGTAAGATATCATCACAAATACCTTGGATGGCCTTGGATGGCCGGGTGCATTTAGAGGACAATGCGAGCAATAATCAGCCCCACAGCGAATTATTAATTTACCTTCTATTAGACTCTTATCTAATAATTAGAGAGTTCAAGTAAACTTAATACACTCAAAACAAATCCCATTTGAACAAAACACACAAATTCATGTAACGATGCTTTTCATTGTTTCAAAACTTGTAGAACAATAATACGGCCGTCCCGTCCAGTTCATATACACTGACATCGAATTATCATGCATTTAAAGAAGTTCAGTTCCTTACTGTAACAATAATGAAAGCGAAGCCAAGTCCCGCGAGCAGGCCTTCAGAGATTTGCTGTTGCTTGTAAGGCAGCCGTAGGGAGTCGTCGTCGGCGAAGTAGCCGCGGTGGTAAGGCTCCGCCCACAGCAGCAGCCCAAGCAGGGGAAACGCCACTGTAGATACGCAGAACAACAACCATGGCATACTGTTTTATTGTTTGAATAGTGTATATTATGTCTCAGACTAATGGTGAATAGGCAAGTTGCAGACTTGCGGAATTAACGAATGGTTGGTGACTATATTGAAGAAAATTTTGAAGCTCTGTTAGTATTAACTATCTCCATCTTATAATAAATAAGACACGTGGATTTGGCGGAAGAGGGGACGCATAGGAAGGAGAAATATCCTCTTTCTGTGCGTCCCCTTCTCCGTTGATTAAAGGTAGGCAACGCATCTGAATTTGCGGATGTCTATGGATAACGGTCGCCTCGCTATTGCGGCGAATCCAGGTGGCCATCACCTTATGATATAAAAATGTTTATTTTACATTTATATATTTCCACTTATGCTATACATAATATAATTTACTGATACTTAAGGTTCATAATTTTGTAGGTTTGTTAAAACCTTGCAAATCTCTTGTTTTGGGTAATTCATTTTATTTTTTTAAGTCAGTTAATTCATATTTTGAATATAATTTTAGTTTAGATTTTACTTTTCATTTATCGAATTATATTATGTAAAATGTTTCTTTCTTCTGTCTTAAAAAAACATTAATTTTAAGGCAACACTAAATGCTTATTTTTATGTAGCCTCGAAATAGAAGCTAGAATCCTTAGTTAGGTTGAAAATACAATATAATCGTCACAGGGAAGTATTTGTACAGAATGTTATCTTTATCAAACATGTTTTAACATCGGGGTCAATGAAATTTATCTAGAACATGTACATCTTGATTATAAACTAAATTAATGTCTTAAAACATGTCACCAAATCTTCACAAACAAAATGTTAACAAACATCATAATACTAATATTAAAAATGCTGATGGATGGATGGATGTTTGAAGGTATCTCTAGAACAGCTGAACAGATCGTGATGAAATTTAGCACAGATGTAGAACATAGTCTGGAAGAACAGAACACATAGACTACTTATGTTTTTAATGCCGCGCGGACGGAATCGCGGGCGACAGCTAGTAGGTTAATAAAATTGTAGTGTCTGTATGTAATATCGAAAAAATATAATCCGTACACATTATGTTTTATTGTTGCTGATAACGAAAAACCATTTTTTTTAATTTCATCTGTGTGGCCGCGAGGTATCGTTTGTTCAGGGTAATCTTCGGATGCACACGGGAAAATTATTGGCTACTTTTTTTTAAATTTCGTGATGATGTCGCGGGTTACTGCTAGTGAAATAAAAGAGTGATATAAATGGTCGTTTATCTAAATCAGGGATCCCCAAACTATTTTGGACAAGTGACCCCCTTTTCCAAAATGAACTGTTACCTCAGACCCCCCATGGCCAAATTATCTACTTTTAAGAACAATTATTATTATTATTTTTCATTCTGACTTAGGTCAATAGAAGAAGACGGAGTGAGAATTAGCAATGCTTTAAGTTCAATATCGACCCCTTTGGGAATCCCTGATCTAAATAACAATATGTTGGCATACCCTTTCACGTAATTAACAAAATGAGGTGACACAATGTATAAAGTCACGTGTCACAATAAACAAAGCTGAATTTGAATTTATCTATAGTTAGATGGGAATGTAACCATTTATTATCTATAAAACAGCTGTACAATACCATAGTGTTATCTTTGTTTTTCAAAAATACTACGTTTATTCAGGTTTATCGGCAATGGAAACATCTTATCAAATCGTTTCTATAGAATGTGGTTAGCACAGGTGGGCACAGTTAATCGAAAAGTTAACTTCGTTAATCGTTAATTCGTTAATTAAAAAATTAACTTCGTTAATCGTTAAAGCGTTAAATTCTCGAAAATTTAACGCAAGTTAAAGTTAATCGTTAACAGTTAACCATACGAAAATTATACATACTAATTTCACACTTATGTGGCGACACTTGTTTAAAATAGTAATTTGACTATACATTTATAGAATGTATACATTAGTATTAGAGACAAATATGAATGCATTATAGTTTATTTCATTACGAGTGCGGAAAGCCTTACTGAGCCTTACGGAAGAGTAACTGAAACAACGCTTGCTTAGTGCAGACTGCTTTAATGACATCACATTGACGTAATGGTCGGACGCAGCCGACCGTTCCTATTTGCGCATAGTTGATGCGCATATATAACACTTACATTGCAAAGAGTTCCAACAAACGTCTACCCGAGCCGAGGCGCAGCCGAAGGTGAGGGTTGACAGTTGGAACAAGTTGTAATGAAAGTTCCGCACGTGTACTAAACAACTATTTTTGATACAGTTGCGAAAAAATGAAGCAATTCAATAGAATATTAAAAACACAATAAACTCAACTAACTAAAATGTTTGAAAAATGGCGCCAACCGTAAAAGAATACAAACAGAGATTTTTTGTTTTTTTCACCCATTCTGGGTAGGCAAAGGGAACTATGCCCAAAGAACCAAGTCTTCAGTAGATTATTTTTATTGATATGAAATGAAAATGAAATTTAATGAGATGAAATAAAATGAAACCTAACCTAATTCCTTGAATCAAATCATTAAATCTGATATTGTAACAAATTAGAAGCTTCTTTTTAGAAATATTTGCGTGAATCATAAAAACTTCAATGATTTTTTTTTTTTGTAAAAACTTCGTGGTTGGTTATTCTTTTTAACAGACATTATTTTGACAGTTGGGAAAGACAAGTTCAGAAAAGCTAAAGAAAAAGCACGAGTAAAAAAGTGTTTTAATACAGTTGCTCAAAAAGTTTCGTATTGCAGGGACGAAGAGCGTTCGGAATGGTGGCTATTACATACTCTTGCTTTTATATACTCGTAATGAAATATACTACTTCGAACCTTCTTTTGATTTTGTCCTGTTGGTCACGTCTTTCCCGGACGCTCTGATGCATACACTTGCACGCGAACTTCACATATTATATCAATTATCAACTCGTTCGTTCACCATTCGAGTCGCCGACAGTCGCCCTACATAGCTGAACTTACGAGCGTGGCGTGGCGCGTAATTTAAACAAAATGACAGCATGTCTCAAAGTTTCTAATTTAACGATTAACGGACTTTTACTAACGGAAGTTGAGTTTAACGGAAGTTAACAAAAGCGTTAACACTTTTTGAAGTTAACTTAAAAGTTAATCCGTTAAGCAAAATGTTAACTTCGTTAATTAACGATTAACGGATTAACGAGTTAATGCCCAGCTCTGGTGGTTAGTATGTTAGTTGACTCTATAAGGTAAAATCAAATATTATAAATTGAAGTAGTTAAAGGTTTTCATATACATATAATAAAGGCAAATCGTTTTCAACTCGATATACTAATGATTCAGTATTTCCGGCTAATTTCATATCTATAGATAAAATAACAAATTATAAGCTAGTTCTATGTTCTATCTATTACATGGTATCGTTTTATGATGTCAACCTAATCGTATTTTATTTCTGATGTATGTTTTTATAATTTTGGGTCACTGTAGAAGGGCTTTCTGTTACCTACGAAACAGTAGAGTGAACTAACTATAATTTAATTAAGAAAATAAATAAAAGTAAATTTGTGGCGAACCGTTTGGTAAAATGGCGATTTCATCTAGTCGTAAATACTAGATAAAATAAAATTCCCTTCATATTGCTTGTTCAATTTTCTTTATTTATTGACATTGACTGATAGACACGTGTGATACAAACTCCGTATAATTAAGTACAGATAATAAAATACGTAAGCAGTAAAACAAATCGTTTATTTTTTGGATGACGAAAACGTGGTGCTACAACTCTACTCGTACGTTAAGTCAGTCACAGTCTAAGTAGGGAATAAGGGATAAGGACAGGGAGAGGAGATTACTATGTGCAAACTTTCAATTACTACGTCATTAATCCTTATCCTTCAGAGTTATCAGTTGGAATCAAAGTTGGAATCACATCAGAGATTCCCAAACTTTTTTCTCGTTGACTGTTTTCAAAATCTTACTGTTTCGGTGAAACCCCTCAACTTTATCTACAGTACAACCCCGCGGCCGGGTCTTTTGTAGACTCCAGGGGGTCTAGACAACTTTGCGAATCACTAGACTATATGATGTTCACTTTGAGGCTATTTAATCAAGAGTTTGACGGACTTTTAGATAGTAACAGTAACTTTATTTAGTTTAGGTTTAGTACTAATTTAATGATCGTTTTAGTTCAAACGCTCCTACATTTTATATAGGAAGATAATATCCTTTATATCGTTGCAATAAGGATTTCCTCTTCATTGAACGATAACCTCATTCGAATGAATCAATTGAATGATAATAATCAATTGGTTAGCCTGAATATTATAAGTGATATATACTCATATGATTTCGTTGGCGAACTATTCGTATGATAAGGATGAAGTAGCATAGCTTTTGCCCGCGATTTCGTGCACGCGGAATTAAAAAAAAATGTAAGTAGCAAATGTGTTCTTCCAGACTATAATCTACATTTAAACTAAATTCCAACCGTTAAGCCGTTTTGGAGATATGAAGTAACATCCATACAACCAAATTTTCACATTTATAATATTAGTAAGATTGATTTCTTTGACGAAGTACATAGGATAAGAAGGAAGTTACATCTGTACCGTATTACTCTTGTAAATCAGTGACTATGATTATAGATATAAGCGAAAAATCTAGAATTTTAAAACTAGGTGCGAAAATCTAGGTTGTGAAACGAACGTGTGTATTGTATTTCTTCTTAAATATTTAAAACAAACAAATATTGTATGAATAACTTTTAGCCAATACAAAACTTTAATTGCCGTACTCAGAGTTATTAAGTGATCAACTTTAATTCGTACAAGAAATATTAAAATCTCCGTTAATAACTTATTAATGATAATAAATGCTTTAGTTATCATCTCCCTAGCCTTTTACCTACCACGTGGGGTCGGCACACAGGGTTTTAATAACCTCAAAGTTTTGGCTTAATTTTTTACGGCCAGCCGCCTGCCTTGCGTCAACCTCACAATAAATGCTGCAGTAACTCTTCTATTACTATACCAATATAAATCTCAATAACATATGATTATACAAGTGTTATAATTAAATAGTAATACTTTTCGTATCTTGTACAAGAACTACATACCTATTCAAACTGGAATTAGATTAAATACTATGATTAATGCCACCGGTCTCATAAACGGTGTCAACTAGTCACCTTCACTTTTATGTAGGTACGTACATTTGAGATCATCAGCGTAGGCCGTCTTAGTTACGTGTTTGTTACTACGTTTAATTTTACAAACTCGAAAGCTTTACCACAGTTCAAAAAATAGAAAATCATTTATAAAAAAATGGATATTTAAAATTCAGTGATTTTTACTTCACGTACAAAAACTATTCGATTCAAGGTAATTTTACGGTAACCGATTTTAAATTGATAAGCAAGGTTACGTTAGTTAGTAAAGAGAGATTTTGCGCAGTTAAATATTTTACATTTAAATAAAATCGTAAACAATAGCTGTAAATATTGTTATTAATGATTGCAAATCATATCATTATGGTGTCATGATCATCACGTAATGTGTGACATTTTTATGTTGGACAAAACAGGAGACATAATTCTAGTCCTGGTTCCCTTTATAAGTTTCGCAATTCTAGTTTTATTCCCCTTTTCACCCTTTTCTAATAAGGAGAGAATGTGATTTGGCGAGGGAGGAGGTGGGTGGCTATGTTTTTATTGTTTTCGGTAGTGCGAGCGGACAGCTGGTTTCTAGTTTGTAATTTTTCTTAAACTACCTTTCTTATTTATGATCAACGAAGTATTATATCATTTGTATCCTTTGTTAAATTTATGATGAATAAATCTTCAACATAAATACAGAACATATTGAAACAAAAACATGATCAGTTTTCCGATACAAGGACGTGTTTACCGCACGAAATACAACTGGTTAACCGCTTCAACATGTTATTAATAAATTGTTTATTTGTACGATTAATATTAAAATATTAGAAACTTACCGCAGAGGAGGACAAAGAAATCCAATGCTATCTTCCATATCAGTTTATCAACAGCCATAATTTTAATGAAAACACTAATCACTCGTTAAATTTTCACACACAATATTGTTAACAAAACATTTGTTGAATTGCAACTTACTTTTATAAACTAAATATAAAACAAGTCATAATTTAGGAAGTAAAACTTAAATATTTTAAAATAATACGCGACAGCCTCACAAAACGACTAAAATTAAATGATAAGTTTTCTGATAAAATGAATAATCTGTGGTTAGTCTTTAGTCACACCTGCGTGCCGTCATAATGAGCAAACGTGCAGAGATTGCCGCCAATTTCAATGAATCTAATGCTCTTCTTAGCACGCTTTTTAAGTAACATATTTTAAGTTCGTAACTTTATAACAAAAGCGACGACGATCACAAAAATCGAGACAAGAGCATTGAACGCTCTGTTGAGTCATTGCAAATGTAAATATTGCATATTTACGCAACGTGTCCCACTACTTTTGCACCGCAATATTTTATTAAGCCACCATCTAGTGTTACAGACAAGAAACACTGGAATTATGATAACTTAAAACGAAAACCTGATAAGAGATGGCGCTTTAAACTGAAATCCATAAAAGATAGTTTTATGCATTTTTAACATTTAATGTAAACCAAATAAGTAAACCATGTGGTAATCAATGTCATGGTAAAAATAGAAACACAATTAAGTTTGAACAAATTTTTATTATGCATTTAAAATTCTCTATGACATAAAATATTAAAAATAAATAAACTGCCGAAATGAATACACAGGCAGTGCCTGTTATGTAGGCCTTTTACTCCCAAAGTGTAAAACTAAATATTAAATATATTCTCTTAATAACTAATAGTGCTATCTACATAAATTATTTCGTGTATGTACATAAATAATAATTTGACAACCTTGTAAAAGCTATAATTCAAATTTACAAATCGTTAAACTCAAATTATAGTTCATATTGTTTTCATTACGAGACACTAGCGCCACTGTTTAGTTTAACAATTTGAATATACATATATATTTTTTATAGTACAAGGTGGCAAACGAGCAAGCGGCCATGAATTCGCCGAAATGATGAAGCGACGCTGCCCTTATTTTTTAATTTATAAAAATGTGATATATTTAAAACATGTTTAACTACATTTATTGAACATATTATTTATATGCAAGAAAACAATATATAAAGGTGCAATAACACTACTATATTTTTAAATGCTTGCTATATTCTTTTCAAAATAATGTTTATTATATTTTTAAACTACTAAATATAATTATAGTATTTTTTTACAATTTTCATTTTAAAAGGACATTTAAAAAGAGAAAGAATACCCATTAAAATTGTTGTGTTTAATTAAAAAAAATATTGGAATAACGTTCAGAAATATGATAATAATTATTAATTTGAATACATTAATTTACGACACAATCGTAAATTCCTCGAATAAATCTTATTTTTATGTGAAATAAAAATATATTTAACTATTAATTATTAAAAAATATATTGTTTTTATAAGGTGCAAATTTAAACGAATAATTGCCATATAGAAAAATGAAAAGCATTTATTGTAAACTTTTGTTAAGTTAAAAACTATTTTAAAATTCGAGTTAAGTTTCAAATATATTTGTTAAATATTAACACAACAAGATTGATAAAAATTAGTTTAATTCATTATATCAAATAGTTCACCATAACAGCACCTAAGTATAATGAAATGCTTGGCCGCGTCTAATATCGCACTAAACAATTACGCTTAACAAATAATTTCTTTTATTAATAACAACTTTATATCACAGAATTAAAATACACCACCTTACAGTCTTCGAGACTAAAGGTGACGGGATAAAATACCTTGTCAAGATGACACTTGACAACTTGACAATTTGACAGTAGTGTATTTAAAATGAAAAATGCATTAAATCATGTTATATTGTATACTAACATTCTTCGAAGATAAAAGATTGAATGTTGAAAAATTTACTAAGATTATATAAGATGTATATTTTTTATATTTGTAGGTTTTAACTGTTTTGATACATGTATTGACACATGTCAATCATCACATTTTCTTTGAAAAAAAAAAAACAGAAACAGAAATATACGTTGATGCAATTTTACGGCAGTGAAGTTCTACGTTAAATGGTGGTGAGAAGTAAAAGTGATGCTAATTTGTGAACCTGGATAAGTGATAAAACCAGGTATAGGAGAAACCTTTATGAGCTAGAAATATTTAGCGGTCTAAGCGCTCACTTATCAAGGTCTCAGTTTATAGGAGATTAGTAAACAGGGATAGGCAAGCATTAGGGTCTACCAATTCACTAGAGAACTAGATATTAGGTCATTTAACTTGACTAGATATACTAACATCCAGCGAAGCTAAATCCCTTTAAGTAGAAAGCTGTAACTTTAAGGTTCATTTAGACATAAGCCGGAATCTTACGTTAAGTTCTATCCGGCGATGACGTTAGTATAGCGATTCCGAACGTTGCTCGTACGATTCTGGCTTGTAAAAGCACCTTTATGCCGTATATATTTTAATATTTACTTCTAAGAGGATTGCTGAAGAGTAATATTACAAGTATGAAATAAAGAAATTCATTACAAGTGTGTTAAAATTTTAAGTCTAAATAACTAAAAGTAAATTGTATTGTATTTGTAAAATAAATGTAATGGATGTTAATAATAAAATAAAAATCTTGAAATAATGATGTTTTATATAATATTACATATAATATATTTAATGCATTGATGGTGTATTTAATAATGTATAATGTAACCGTAAGTTCCCATTGCTGAAACATATACATAAATTTACAGATACACGTCTATTTTTCTTACATTTTACAATAAAATAAATATATTTTAACCATAAATTGCACGTTTTTCTGTGAGAAATTATTATTTATTTACATTATATACCAAAATCTATTTATAAAATAGTAAGTAGTATTTATTTTGTACAATTTAAGTTTTATGTGATTATTATTTTTTACCGCTAGATGGCAGTGATGCTAAAAATTAATCGAAGTGATGTTTTTATTTTACATTGACACAGTTTTATATTAATATTATTTGCTTATAATTGTCATTGCTTATCTGTAAGATATATTTAAAATAAAAATTGAAGGTTATACTATTTGTTATAAAGTGCACAATCTAAAAAATAAACTATATTCTGTGACATTTATATATTTCTTCACAACCATTCATTCATTCATAAATAATTTTTGACATATAGTGAGCTGCCATGATCAAATGTTGCGTTTTCACTGACGAAACACCTGTCCAAAAACATGTTGCTATCCATCTCATTGACCTTATAAATACAGAGATAAAAATATGTTTTTGTGCAGTGGAAACACAAAATAGAAAGCTGCGAATTCAATCAATTATTATGGCTAGAAGCGTTAAAATATTTTAAAAAGTTCTATTTCCATATTTAGCTACCTTCTACGCTTTTTTATAAGCATTTGCAGACTTTATACATGGAACAGGCTGATTAATGATCATAAGCGAGTCACTTAAGCTTGATTTAGTACAAGAAAACTACACTAAGGGCTTGCTTAAGTCACTATTAAACGATTTTGTGATAGTAAATAACCCAAACGAAGATATACAGGAAGACCAAAGTATCTCGAGGCGTGCACACTTTCTCACACATATAATAATAGTCCGACTTATCTGTCCTGTATTTCAACGTACTCGTGTGATATCCACGAGACGTTGGGCGGGTGTCAGGGTTCTTCTTCCGCTGGCTGATCCTCGGCCGGCAGTCAGACGGGCCAGCCGGCAGCACGCGTGTTGCCATTCCCGTGCAATTCATTGTTGTGTACGTTCGTTTGACGTCTCGATGTCTTACGTAGATCGGACACGAATGCGTACTGTGAAAGAATTGAACTTTATTGTGTATGCTGTAGAGTTTAGTTTGGCTTGTTTACCTTTAAATGTTTTAGACAGTTTAAAAAGTTGTAATATATCGTACGTGTGTTAAGATTCAATCAGCTGATTATTTTTTAAATCGAATATCAAGGCCTTTTTTTAACATTTAATAATTAAGTCCTATTTAAAATGTAAAATTGGTCAAACTCCATAAACTTTTCGTACCTCAGACGGAACGTGATATGAACCTATAATCAATTAAATACCATTGGTCGAGTTGTTGCTTTCTCATACCAAATATGGCCGACATGGGTTATCAAGCAAATTGCAGAAATTCAGTTACTCCTATAATTTATGCGTGGCTACCGACCGAATACGGTTGTTGCGGTTGTTTATCGATAAACTGATTGCTTATATAAATTATAAAGAGAAATAACAAACAAGGTAAGTAACTTATTTACTTTTCATAAAAAAGTAGTTTGGTAGTTAAATAGTTTTATTGTAAGTTTTTTTTTTAATTCCGATGCAGCAGACAAACATAGACAAAGGTGAGAGAATACATCAAGGTATACCAGGTTAACATAAGCTGCAAGAGATGCGTTGCGTCTCAAAACAGTACTCACAATAACAACGGCGTAGATGAGGCCGATACTAAACCCGGCGAGTACGTCGCTCCAGTGGTGCTTGTAGTCAGAGACGCGCGTCATCACCGTGTACCAGGCCATCATGAGCAGAAGAAACTGCACACTGTGTCGTAGCAGCTTAGAGCCACGCCACGTGAAACGCTTCTGTAGGTATATCTGTAAAACGTAAACGTATGACCGTAAACGGTATCATAATGTGGTTAGAAGAGATACCAACGATTTTATTATCTCCTGGTAGTTTTTAGCTTAGTGGTGCGGATCTAAAAGCTACTTTAAACATAAGGTTCAACAGAAAAAGTACCAAGGTGTCAGAAACTACTCTGTATACAAAAAAAAATCGGTGTGAAAATTTCTGCATCTACTTAGCGGTGTACTTCGGTTGATACTGCTAAGTTTGTGTTTTCTACTAGGCTTCGATTATAAATGTCATACAAAACACCGTATGAATAATCGATACTTGATAAATTTAATGATACTTTATCGTCGGCGCTGTCAACACAAAACATTGAGTGGACATTACCATAATGGATGTCCAATCTGCATATGCATGGCTGCATAACTTACAGCCTCCGGTCGCTTTTATCACAATCTAGATAACCAGAGATAGGCAGTACGCTAACAATAAATCAAGCACGAATACTGGATATAGTGATTCCATGTTTCATTTAGAAACCAATATGCCTTTCACTAAAGAAGTATACAGTCCAGTTTGAACACTAATATGTATGCAAGCAAGTCCTTGGTGTAGAATCTGTTTGCGGCAGTTATATTGAAGTGCTTATTGAACAAAGAATTGGAACTTCGGAATTACTAAGATTTGGTTAGTGCTTATTTCTCCAACTTCTTGTACATTTTAGATAAAAATGTAATTTATATTACGTTGTTGAAGGATGGAATAAGGGAACTACATAACTAATGGTGTTTTCTATAACTCTCTTTTATTAATTATTATCAAGTTACAAGGTTACATACCGCGAAGTAAATCATAGTATACGCAGAGAAGGAAGAATGTCCACTAGGGAAGGAGAGTCGCATTTCTTTGAGCAGCTTAGGATCCCGCTCCTGACATGTGAAGGTTTCTATGTATCTCCATTTGTTTTCTGGCAGTGTACAGTCGATATCCGGGTTGCAGACCTAGAAGAATTATGAAATTTTAATAACAAAGCTAGTGTATACCGTAGTACTATAGATAGTTTAATTTGATAGTAAGATAATACTTGAGTTATTAAATTATTATCAAGCTCTAAAAACATTGATAAGTCTACAATCGTTTACACTTTATCTTTCACTTTATTGTTGTTATATAGTGCTGTAAATATTTTTTAGGATTGATTTTGTTTTGTTTTGTTTCTATCTTTTAGCTCGACAAAGATACTCGTGAAACGTGTTACGTTACGATATCAAGAAACATAAATTCAGATTAAAACAATACTCCTGCGAAGACATCTCAAAGCTTCAGTAAATATCTGGCATTGGAACACACATAGCTTCACACCTCGTCTTCGAGACCATTATGCAAATGCATTAGATAAACGCAAATAACTCTAAGTACTTCGGCTTCGTGCAGAACCGTGAGACTGATGGATCGCCCGGAGCGAAATAATTATCCTTTATAATTTGCTCCAGACCGGTTCCGAGCAATAAATTGCGAGCCAATTAATATTTTCTCACTGAAAACATTTATTAGCGAATGACTTGTCCTCTCCAATTATTAAACCATTTTCGGTGGAATTTTTAAATTGGTTTACTTAAGCGGTTACTGGCAGGAGATGGCGCAGGACAAGCGACTGTGGCTTTGTCTTGTGTTCTAGGTTAAGACCAAGACCAAGATCCAAGATTATGGATCGTTGCGCCAGCGGAGTGATTTCAAAATTTATTGTTTAGTTGTCTCAGTATTTTGCAGCAATGATCTGGTGAAGGTTACTGGAGTGTGCTGGATGATGAGTTGGACATATTATTGTGGCGATTATTGGGGTATCCATTGAGGCTTACGTACAGCATTGAACGACTTAGGGCTGATTGATTAGTAGTATATTTATTTCAATCCCTTATTTCCTAACATCCTGGTAAAGTTAATTTGTACTTAACATTTGATACGACTTTATCATCTATCACATGCTTTGAAACTTAATTTACTTATTAAAAAATCGAAGAGAACATCGCATTGGAATTACACAGCCTAAGGTATCATCATCTAAATAGAAAACCCTTCTAGCATGTTATGTTAACCATAGTCGTAGTTAACAAAGTAACCGATAATCTGAACTCTTGCCGTAAGCTCGCATATTAATACTTAGTTTGTTTGCTTTTCGTGCGACTATGTTATTATACTGCGATAACTTGGCATGCTTTTTTGTTTCAGCACGTCAATCATCCAATCAAGCGGTGGCGTTCCATGCCTGGCGAAAACAAGTTATACGCAACTTTTATGGTGACAACAATTTTATACGTAAATCCGAGATTTAAAAAAAAAACGAAAAAGTTGATTTTTTTTCTTTATTACAAGCAAAGAGTTTTTAAAGGGAAGTTTAGATTTTTTTACTTCATAATTTTCTTTGTATTTGATTTACGCAAATATTTACCTTTAAATAAAAAAAAATATGTTTCCTAGAAAATTATAACACGATAAAACAATGTTTTTTATCACCAAAGAAGCTAATTTATGAGAATGTAAAAATTCATGGTTACCCTAGCTACAGTCGATAATTGTACATTATACAAGGCCTCCGTGCAAAATTGGCTGCCCTAACGACCTGTTGCTTTTATAAAATGGTAAAATATTTATTTTTCGCGTTTTGCATATTAAAGGAACTCAATAATTTAGTGATTATAAGACGGGAAGGAAACTTGTTCACTGAAAGGTTAAGGCAATTAAGAATGACGAGAGAAAACATATCATTATAGCCTCAGATATAAAACATAAATCGCAAAAAGAAACAAGCATTCGAAAAAGTAGGTTTTATCCTATTTTCATTAAAGTAAGTACGATTAAAAGTGAAAAAATGCGGTTAACTTTATCCCCATAATAATTTTCAGGAAAAAATACGAATAGAAATCAAATATCGTTTCAAATTTCATCATACCGTAAAAACTAGATGCAGTCATAACTGATCTATCAACAAACATACCTGAGAAAAACCCCTCCTCAGTCAGGCAATAATATCTATTCTATATATACAAAAGAAAGTCGTGTTAGTTACACTATTTATAACTCAAGATCGTTCGAACTGATTTAGCTGAAAATTGATGGGGAGGTAGCTTAGAACTAGGAAACGGGCATAGGAACTTTTTTATCTTGTGTGCATTTTTTTAGTCCGCGCGGACGGTGTCGCGGGTAAAAGCTAGTTTTGAATAAAGTAGTTTTATCATTTAGTTTACGTTTGTGAAATCTAGTCGAATATAAACAAATACATTTAAATACAATATATTTGTAGAAATACCTTTTCACCGTCGTCAATCGCAATTATCGTTATTTTAAACGCCATTAAATAGCATTGGAATAACATCTTTATGTCGACGGCCGCCGTTTCTTGTCTCATTAATGCTTAATTTTATTGTCGCTTAGAACATCGGCTTACTTAACTTGATAATTTAAGTCAGTGCCACACCGGGTTTCTCAGACCCAAATCTCCGTTAAAACATTGCTATCTCTATTTTGTCAAAGGGAAGAAAAGCTCAGAAACCCACGGTAAGTAATATTTACCTGAATTAATCTAATGATATAATAACCTAAATTAATTAAGAACGGCTTAACTCACGTATGATTGTCCGGTGACGGCACCGACTAATTTCGGACCCGTCGGGGGTACATCTTCAGGGCGAGTGTTTACGAGTATTTTGAGGACTTCGCAGTCGCGTCACGTCTCGCTCTGATTTAATTTGATGTAATATCCTTCGTTCGTTTTTATTTCCATTGTCATTAAAAACAAATATATCATACGGTCTTATGTGCACACAAGTACACACGTTATTTTGAGCAGATACCCTTCGATATATTACACATATTTATTTATTGCATGTTAGGGCTTAAAAATTATTATTCAAAAAATCGTAATCAAATTACATCTAATCGGGAGCATAATTTGGGAGTAAGTAATATATGAACAGAATACTAATCATGTCCTAAAGCCTAAAAGTATTACATCTTAAATAAGTTAAAAGGATAATTTGGACATAAAATATGTTTGGGACGGAGATTTATTACTTTATGATAACAAACGACAGACTCAAGTCAGTAATTTGTCTTTGTAATTTTTTAAATTATTATGTAGTACATGAACAAGACGTTACAACTCTCATACAAATACATACACATCCTACCATAAATTAAATGAACTCTATTTCATGTTGAATAAGTTTTAAAATCGTCGAAATATTACTAAAAGTAGAACAGAGAATGAAGTCGCTCAAACATTCGACAGGGTGTCCGATCACCCACATAGATAGCGTTAATATGAAAAATGTGTAGTTTAAAATTCAAGTGGGCGCGTAGAGTTTATTGGCCATCGCTCACGATCGGCTGCTACGGTGCCTGAATGTAATCACTACGGAATAGGGCTGCCAATAAACGCAGACCCGAAAACTGTCGATGAAAAAGAAACGACGATCAATCTTAAATTACCCATACCCTTTGGCTTGTGTAGTGTTTCACAACACTCATACTGATCCGAAGACAACAAAGTTAAAACCGTAGCCAAAACCGTTTACGAGTTTGCATACTCGAATAAGCGACAGCCCTACTGCGAAAGGGTACCTATAGAAACAGGAAAGTTTTTCTAGTCTTGTCGTTTATTACGAGTATTTAAAAGTTTTGAAAACTTACTAACTACTACTAAGGAAATATCACTTCAAGTTTTTTACTCATATATATTTTTTAACAAACAATGCCAGGTGTCAAGGCTTGTGTCGCATTAGCCATGAACCATTTGATGGTATGATAGAGGCTCGCTTATCGTTGCTCATTGTTGGTTTACGTATAAATAGCTCCCTATCGCACGGGGATCGGCGATTGTATGAAAAGAACAATGTCTCAATGGTTTTTTTTTAATAAACAAAGTAATGTTGACTTTGACCCCATAGTACGCCGTATAAATGATATAAAGATGTTAAACTGATCATTAATAGCGCTGAATAAAGACATAAAGCTCTGGGTTCGAGGTAGCTATAAAGGGTTTTAATTTACCACGAGATGGTATTACTGTAATGTACTCTATATTTGAAATATTAAGCCGGTAATTACGGAGTCGGTCAATCAATTTGTCTACTGTTAAAACGTACTTAAATTTATTGAAAACTAGCAGTCGCTCGCGATTTCTCACACGTTATATATTTGCGTTGCGAAGTATGATTTTTTCTCGATATTACATACAGACACTCCAAGTTTATTATATATATAGATGTGTAGATGAAAACTTAGAGCCAGTTGTAACTTGTTATGGAATGCATAAATACAGTTGACCTAAAAGTGCTATTTTAAAGCATTACGTTATTCGCCAGTGGTGAAGTGCGACCGCCGGCAGCAAAAACCTTACCAACAACGTAATACACAAGATATATGGCGTCGTCTGACAACACAATTGCTAAATTACAGGTATACGTTTACTTGCCATTCACGCCTTCATGTGATAACATTTTCTACAGGGACCATAAATATATTTAAAATGTCACCTTGAATATTAAAAGTGAGTTCGACATAAGCTCATTTAATATTGAAATTGTTAGAAAGTAGTAAAAATTATTGTTTGTCTCAATTTTTTTCCAATTGGGCTGATTGAGTCCATAGAATCAAAAAAAGCCCAACGGGAACAACCAAATAAAATTAACATTAAGATTGATAAATGTTAAATGTATTGCCACAATTCCGTCCTCAAGGTTACTATACTCAGAGTCGCTTAACCACTAAGAACATCCTTTAGTGTAGCTTCAGTTGTAGGTTTAGTAATAGTGTAACTACGGGACTATTAAATAACTCTATCGATGCTGCACCAGTTAATAACATTTAAAATGAATGCAGTACTGACTATAAACATCCTCTATCAGTATTGAATTAATTTCCATCGAGAATGGTCGTATAGATTAATCGTAATGTTAGATATTACCGTTGGGATATTGTGGATAAGCCTTAATGGATTCTGGAAGAACCGGTGCGTTGGTGGCCCGTAGCGACCTCTGTCTTATCTTATGTAAAACACACCCTAAACTACTTTGAACTTTAAATTCATAGGAACATCTACAAGTTATATGTTCTTAAGGAGTATTTGTGTTATTTTACGTGAAATTGAAATGAACTTATTTTGTTTAAATGTAACATATTTAAAATTTGCATTAATAAAAATAATTATGTGGGTCTAAAACATGTGCATGTCTAGAAAACTTAGATTTGTTGACACTTTGTTATAAAATTGGTATCGTAAATTATTCTACCGAGATTATTAAATCTACTTTCTTTAGACTCATATACTTTAGTATTAATATAAAATACTATTAACTGTATTATTCTTTAATAAAACGGTACATTAATAACTCTTTGAGCTATGAAAATAACTCATCGGTACGAAAGATCTCTTAATATTATTAATAGCCGTTTTAACACTGTTACCGGCCGCATAACAAATCTCGAATCGATTATAGTTACGTTACGTTATGCATACTGATTACAGTCGTTTTATTGAATGATATTTATACGTACCACGGTAGGGCCGAGTAGTCATTAATTTTCTGGTATCAATATGAAAAAAAGTATTGTTTGTTTTTGTTTGCAGAATTAAACATTCTGCCAAAGAGGTGGCATAATGGCACCAGACCTTTGCCTTTTTAATTATGAAACAAGATATGTAAAAAAAGGGAATCGCGCGGGAAGTGTTAACAACGAGATGTACTAGATATAAAAGTTTGATTTAAATGTTAATGTAAATATATGTACTAAGTTTATAATAAGTGATTATAACAACAAATAGAACAGTTTGGCTGCAGTGCTGCTGTTTTCAATTTATACAGTTATATAAAAATAAGGGTCCTTTGAACTTCAATTCGTCCATGTAATCTCACAGCTTGTATTGGATGATAATTCTAAAGGAACGTACTGAGTATAGATATTGTATTATAAATAAATAACAAATAAACCTACAAAAGATTGCAAATGTAGGTGTATCTTGCAGATAACTCTTACGCCCTCGAGACTTATGAAAATATTATGACATTTTATAGTATTGCCTTAATACGATTTGAATGCGCTGCGCCACAGGATCTGGGAACCAGTTTGCTGGAGTGCTCGTAAAATTAAACGCTAGCGATTACTTTGCAAAGTGCGATTAAAATATACGCGATACGCGCATATCGAAGAGCTTTATTGAATCATACGAGGAGATGCGATTATCTTATTATAGACTTTAAAACTAGACTATGTCTATAAATATATATTTAACATAGGTGCATTATAAAGAATAGATTAAATTTTCTAATAGCCTAATTTCTCTTGTTTGTGAAGTACCCTTATTAATACTTTGACCACAGTTTCATTTTTCCGAAACATAGAGAGAAAGAGGGAGAGAAAGTGAGAGAGAAAGAGTAAAATAAATAGAGAAGACAGGGAGTATTCCCTATTTATGTGAATTTTTCGGCAACTGTAAGTGACCCAAAATATATAACATATTTTGGGTCAATCGCACTTACAGTCAACGTGTTCTAGCGACGTTAATATATAACCTAATCTAATAAACATATTAAAAAGCAGTTAATCAAACGTATTCATTCAACAAAGGGTATGTACAGGAAGTGGGAGGCCGTTTGTAACTGTGACGTCAGAGAACACAAAGGATCATATTATTGGTATAAGGTTTAATGTACATCGACATATCAGATTTTAATGAGCGATCTAATTGAATGTTATTGTACGCTTAACAGGTGTTAATGGTGTGTTATTTATCATTTCTAATCTGATTTGTGTACAAATTAGTTGGAAATAAATTGGTAACGTATAAATTGATTGTATATATTTAAAAAAAAAAAATTATAAGAATAGGGCGAAAACGAACAATAGCAAAATGAAATTCAATGATATGTGTGAAGTCAACCAACCCGCACTTGGCTAGCGTGGTTGACTATGGCCTGGTCACCCCTAACTTGGGGTAGACTCCGAGCCCCTCGGTGGGGACGTATAGTGAGCTGATGATGATGATGATGAACAATATATAATAACAATATATGATATACAGCAATTCGTCAATGGCACCTGGTCTGATCTTCGTAGAGTAGTAGTATATTATAGTTCGATAAGTAGTCCATGAAATTATATGTACTTTAATATACTTTTTTCACCTTTATTTTGTCAACATAGCCAGCTCCACTACTTTATTGTACAGCTTATAGCCGGAACAAGAGAACCAATAAAAACGTGTCCAAACCGCAAAACAATTGCTTTCGGTCACAACATTTTGTGCAACCCGATACTATAGTTACAGAAGCTTGATGTGTATACATTACACAGTGAACAAACTCAGCGATACCTACATATTTGACATAACAAACTTAATAAAATTTATAAGAGTGAATTCAAGTATGGGAACTAATACATGGAAGAGTACAAAGTAAGTACTGTGCAGGCTCTAAGTAAGGTATGAATACGATGACTTATAACCATGGATTTCTGAGTCCAAAATCCCCATATAAAACATATTATATTGTATGACGATATGTTCTATACAGATATTTTGGTCCCAGTTACCAACGGTAAGAATTGATATTAAGTAAAGTGAACGTGCGTACAAAAGCTGTCAATCAATTAGTGGTTGTACACTTAGCAAAATGTTTCATCACCATCGAAAGTCAAACAGACTATACGAGCACTTAACAATGGTAATATTTCACTACGTGGTATGTTTATTTGTACGAACATCGGTCAATTGTTAGACGATATAAATGCGGTGGCAAACTGCACATTTATCGTTCCATTAAACTTTCGATAACAGATCGAAAACATTTGCCAATAACAATCGTACACTCTAACCGTTAATAAACAACACAAAGTATTTTAACTTAAATTTATTGCAATGACGAGACCTGTAAAATTACTCTAAGTGTACTATGGCGAATACATATGAGATTGTGGCTGTGTTAAAAGCAGTCATAACTCAGCGTGTAATGTAACTTAAATAGATGTGTTAGAATAGCTGTACACACAAATCCATGAAAAGATACTTAAATAACTCTTCTGTTAGTGTGGCACAAAGCACTATGTGTAAAGATAAAATATAGAACACAATTTAATTGAACGTTCATAACTAGAACTGGTTGGTAATTTTTACTATTGCAGTACAATAACTTCCAGTTAAAGTTCATTCAAAGCAAATGTAATGCAAACACGCGCCGAGTCGCTTTGTTGAGAGCGACGTCTACGCTTGTCGTTGCGTTTTGCATGTCACACGCAATTACGGAATATATTAGGGTTGTCACCTTAACAGTGTAGTTAGAAAAAATGTCTAGACAGATAAAAGTTATAATAAATAAATAAATAAATAAATAAATAACTGCTTTATTGTAACACTCATATACACAATTATGTGGAAGCCTTGGTTCCTGAACTAGGGCAAAGCCCTGTGTTTCAGGAGCCAATCCCTTCCCCCATTATCATCATCATTAAATTAATATTACATTTAGTGATAAAAGAAAAGAAAACAATCATTTATGAAATTTTCAAAAAAAAAAAAACAAACATTAAAAAAAAAAAAAGATATAACTAACTTATTTTCGATTTTTTTTTTTGCATACGTGTTTTAGATTGGTGCGTGTGTATGTGTGTGTGTGTGTTGTGTATGTTTGAGTGTGCGTGTGTGTGGGAATGTTGGTGTGTGAATGTATCCCTATGAATATGTCAGATGTGCGTATAACTATAGATAGATAACAATAGATAAATTAGCAACTAGTTTTTTCTTTTATGAGACATTTGTAATATGTTTTTTTTTTCTATTTCATTTTAAGTTCTCACTCTTCAATACTTATAAGATTTTCACAATCTCTGTAGTCTAGGTTGTTAAGCCAATTTTTTGCATGTTGTTTCATTTTATAGTAGTTTAAATTATACACATTGTGTTGTGAATGAATCCACAAATGAATCCACAAACGTTAAAAAACCACTTTTAAATGTAATTCTTTACGCAAAATACACGCTAATCGTGACGTTACGAAAAACCAAACCGCATGGTTTAGCTGAATGGTGAGAAAGAACAATAATTTAAAAAGAAAGAAGGTAGCAAGTAAACTAAGGGTAGGTTAAGTGATGGTTTACTAACTAATATTGCCTAAAACACATGTTTTTTTTTTATAAGAGAAGGGGGCAAACGAGCGGCACGAACACCGAAGTGATCATCGACGCCCATGGATGTAGTTACAATCTTAAGGAATTGTAGGTAGTTGCTGGCCAATATGAAAGGAACAGCATGAAAATTTAACAATAATTAATACTCGTAAATGAGTTAAGGGAAAGCTTAATCGATAACCTCATTTGGTTAAAAAAAAACGACTCACACCGATACAAGTAATGAATATGTAACTTCTAGACACTGCTTTAAGTTAGAATATTAGTACGTAACGTACGTAAGACTACGGATTATAAATTGCAAAATATGTTGCAACATTGACAACCTTAGTTAATGCCTGCAAGCAAAGTCAAAGCGTGTAATTGAAAACATCAAGATACTTTAGTTAGAAATGTTTCCGAGATTAAACATAACAGACCTGTCCTCAGGTTTCATAATGCTATTATACTAGAGATTTTCTAGCTATTCTATAATCCAGAAACACAATTTCAACAAAACAAAACAAAAACAAAATCCAAAAACAGAAAGTTTCACGGTTCGTAAGTGTAAAAAAAAAATCTTGAGAGGTGTCAAGGGACACCCGGATGGAACGAAGTTCCTTTCGATTAATTAGTGAAGGAACCAATGTTTATTCTATAAATAAAAAACTTAAGTCTTCACAAGAAGTACATTTTATTTCTATGATTATGTATTGTCACGTCGTTGCCATGGTGAAGTAGCGCTCATTCGTCGTTAACATACTATAGCAAAAAGTGTCATGACAACTTTTCGTAAGAATTTTTTCCGTCTAGCCCCCTTTCACAACGCGCGATAAGGAACTTCGTTCCAATAAAGCTTCGTTAAACTTGCGTTCTCTTACTCGAAAGAACAAGAAAAACTTGAAATAATTATTTAACGAAGCAATAAATAGCAACATGTGCAATAAAAGTAATAGACCTCCCCGACACAAATGTTGAGTAATCGTAGGCTTCGTTTAACACTTGCCGCGTCTATCACTTTATTGATCAATTAGCGAGTCAGCAAACGGGCGGTTATTGAAGAACGCCACAATCCCTTTTATTAAGTGCATAAGCGCTCTATTAGTGCATTCAATAAATGCCGAATTCTTGCCGGGGGCGATGACATCACTGTTTTGTTCGACAAGTTGTTAACCACTTCACATGACAAGACAAAAAACAGTGTGTGCTGGCTTGTGTGTCGTAACCCTTAATTGTAGTATCACAATATTAAAATTGACGTTGTAATCAGTAACGATATTGTAGGATAAGTTGTTTGTGTATTGAATCTGTAAAAAGTTATAGCCACAAAAGCCTTAAGAATCTAAGGAATTAGAAAAACCTCAAAATAGCTTTGAGATTACATTACTGGTAGTTTTTCGAATTATAAATATTTTAGGTCTTAACAAATTAAGAGCAAAAGTGAAAGCTATCGCTGTTGGTGTGGCGCGACATTTATTTACTGGTTGTACATTAAAAGTGACGCCTACCCTGCTCTGATCAAGATCAATTGTTATTAATAAAAGTGCTGCATCCACAAGCGTTCTCAAGAGGCCTCAGCTGCCGGCATACTTTTTGTTTCACACTGCCATATTAAATTTCGTCACTTATTTTCAATGCAAGGAGTGGTTTTGTTAGTTATTCTTTTTAAACATCCCCCTTTATGTGATATATTTGGAACTCTATCTAATTAATATTTCTTATTCTTCTTATAAACAATACTAGCTGTCGCCAGCAACTCCGTTCGCACAGGTCCGTTCTTCCAGACTCTGTTCTATCTACATCAATGCCAAATTTCAGCGAGATCCAAGCAGCCATTCTGAAGATACCTTCAAACGAACATTCATCCATCCGTCCATCTATACATCCAAACATTTGCATCTATAATATAAGTAAGGTATGTTTTATTACAGGTTGCTTTGTGATCATATTAAACAGATTTTTTTACTTATTTGCGTCGTGTAAATTACTTCTATGTTTTGTATGTATAAACGCTCTGGCTATTTTATATTATACATTTTTTATGGTTGTGAAGAGGATAGAATATAACATATAAAATTGCTCTGTCGGCATGTCCAATAATAAAGGCAACCCCTAAAGTCAACTGAAGCGTGGAATAAAAAAAAAAACAGAACCGAGTGAGATAATTTCACCTTGAGCCTACTAATCCGGATCCATCCCAGTAGTATAATAAAAACGAAATAAGGGAGCGTAGCCCTCCATTCACGCTGACGGATTCATTGTAAAGATTAAGCGGAACCAGTAGAGACTGACCTCGATAGAGGAATAAACATCAAATAGATGAGCAAAGTAATGATAGGTCTAGGTAGACTGGACGATACAAGGTCGGACAAGGGGCGAATATCAACAAATCAACGTATTTTAGCTTTCATAAGTCTATTGTGTGACGGAAGCGAAGGGGACGATGGTGATGCGTCATAAGTTTTAATTAAAATGGAACATTAAGCTGGATCAACTGTCGAAATTAGAATGTGTTAGAGGGAGAAAGAACAAGAACACGTCCCGCTTTAGCCTTACGATCAATTCAATATTGGCGTGTAATCGATTCTGTTGTACGTGTTGATAAATGTGGGACGGAATCGATTTCGGTGTTAAATGTTTTCACGCAAATAAATAAACTTATAAGGGGCTAGGGTGACAAGATACTATTGAATTTATGAGGCTTGTATGTGAGATAGTTTTTATATTATAAAGTGGTAAACGAGCAAACATCCGCTGCCGATCTACATACATCAAATCGACGGAGGAGGGAATAGAAATGGGATATTTTCCCTCCTCCGTCAAATCCACTTATGCTCTACTTGTTTCCTTATAAGCAAATTAGGGAGGGGGGGGGGTATTTGGGTTGAAGAAGGACTAAAATAAGAGAGATGGAATAGGGTTTGATATATTTTATCAGTACGAAAGCTTTCAGCAAAAGTTGGGCATATACATGTTGTATGAAATCTTAATGCACAGAGTATTAAACTGATCATTTATCCTCTGTTAGTATTTTTTTGATTCACATTTCTTAATTCAACACAGACGTTATATACATGCAAAATATTTTCAATAAAAACTCAAACAATGTTAATAATCTTCTTAACAGAAATCAATAAATAAATCAATGCCTATATACCTGCAATTAATAAATGAAAAGCTATTCGATAGTGATTTATGACAATAGGTATTTACGTTTGCTACTAAAGTGATTATTAACTATGATAATAACATAGAGCGTTTGCAAGAATAATGATCTCTTAGCATAGTTAAAATTTATATAATGAGACGTAATAATAGCTAACAAACGCCGCGTCGCGTGTCTTCCATAATTATATTCAATGAGATACTTTTAGCTACTACATATTTGCACGAACAAACACTAGACCTGATTTTTATTTTACACACATAAATCCATCCCATGAAAAGAGTATCATCTCATAAGATATGTAACTCTTTTCGTAGGATATAAAATTTGTAATTACAAACTACACAAATGATGTAATTTGAACATTTGCTTGAGTTTTGACTAACAGTTTGAATGTCCAAAAGTTTATTACAACTCAATAACATTACGCAAATAATAAAAAAACACAACTCATGTAACCTAGAGGGGTAGGCAGAGATATCGGACCTCCTTTTGGTGTGGCCAAATAAACCTCCACAATCCACTTTTGCGCTTTTGCGCTCACTACGCAAATACTTTATAGAGATTAATGATTTCACCGAAGTAGGAAATAAACAACCTCCGCTGTAAATTTTTAAGTTAAAAGTTTGACCATGTTATACTAAAATATAACAAGGAACATAAAGTGGAACCGTCTGCATCATTTCCTTATTACTCGATGCAGTGCTGCACCCTTGCGGACATAAATGTTACTAATTTAATACATATAACAGCGGAATCATAAAAACCGTGGAGCCAAACCAATAAAGAAGAATAATTGCCTTAACTTTTTAATGACATCATCTCCACGGAATTATGTTCGGATTGAGGTCAATGATTCGAAATAGCCTAACAACTTTTTGATAATTCACGAAGCAGAAATAAAAAAGAATGAATTTGAACACTTTTGGAAGTGGTATGTTGTTTCTCCATATAACTAACTTTAATATTATATAAATCTTGTAATGTAAAGTATTTCTAGAACACAAAATAATAATATGATCTGTGAATTAAGAAAAATAAAGTAATAGTAACTACGTTTTAGTTAAAATGTTTACTTCTTTTCACAAAAAGCACCAAATAATCACTGTTTCAATGATGTGCAAGTTTCTAGTGCAATATTCGACTTTAAAAGTGTAAGTGTTCTATTTTTAACATAACAAATATAAGAACGAATCCAAAAAAAACATTTATCAAATTACAAAATATAATTCCACTGTCAGAAGATCAAAGGAAAGAAAAAAAAGGTCTAAAAATAATTCATGAAGTGTCGAAGGATGGTAAAACAAAAGTCGGTAGTAAAACTGACAATGTAAAATCACTTTTCGACAAACAACGAAGTGCAAATGCAATGAATAATAAGACTCGTCAAGTTTGGACAGGCCACTTGTCGTCTTGTTAAAGCGTCCTAAATTGTCTCGATGATATTGGAGCAAGTTTTGTTTTGGTTTCGATGTGGCCGAGTTATTTTGACGGCACTGGTTATAAAGCCGAAAGGAATTGTGAGAGGATGTTTATTAATTGCATGTTTATTCTTTTGAATACATCTGAAGTTCTTGTGAAGAGTTTACATTACTAATAAGAACTTTGCCTTTCGTATAAACATAGTAATTGTAATATATTTGATGTTTTAAAAGTTGAAAATAGTTTACATTATTTTCAAAAATGTCTGTATGTTTCACTAGTTATTTAAATTTTATCCAATACAGAAGATTTTACACCACCCATAATTGTCAAGTGAGGTCAAAGGTTTATCGTAATGAAGTTTGATATGCCATCCAGCGTTTTAACCTTGACCGTTGGAATTGTAAGATTCAATTTAAGAGTGATTTTAAATAATTTGTAAGTTTAATTTTTATATTAGGAACAGGGTGTAGCTATAACATAAATATTTTGCAGCATCTTTACACTTCACATAAATTTTCATTGCGTTTGAATCTACAATCACTAGGAGTACAACGTTGCGAACAAATATGACACGGTGGGCACGAGGCCAGCACTAGCAATAAAACTGTCTACGGTTGCCCAATAAAATACTAAACCATATACATAGGCTTTTACTCATTTCAACTTTATTAGCTTAGACAAAAATAATATCGCAATACGCTTTTCTAAATACTGGTGGCTAAATCAGTGCGCAAATTTCAATAACCTAGAAAGTACGCTCAAGTTTAAAACAAATCTAGTTAGCGACAACAATTATTGATACGTTTTATCAATTTAAATTACATTTAAAACAGGTATACCATTTTAAGCTCTTTCAAAGCTAAGACGAATAAAAAAACATGTGAAAATTACATGGAAATGGTCAAGATGAGTGTCGTAAAAAAACACGATTAAGGTACAAAATACTTCGTTGCTAGCTATAGACGCTAATGTTATAATTGAAGTTTTGATTTAAGCTTTATATATATACAAAGAGGTAGTTGTAACCTACAACGGGTACTTTGAAGACCTTATCTGGAAAGGTAGGTATTAAAAGCTGGATATGGAAATATATACAGTTTGCATGAACTGAGGCCATACTAACCTTAAGATAGTGGAGATGAGAAATAAACATGAATCTGACAAAAATGTAATGTATACCAATTAAAATAATTTTAGATATTAAAGTAAAAAAGTGTAATAAATTAAAAATATATAGAACATTCAGATCATAATCAGTCCTGTTAACAGGCTATTGAATAGACATTATCTATGGTTTTCGTCAATATGACCTAACAAAATGTTCTTTGGCTAAAGTTCGTCCAATTTATAGATACTTGCCACTCAAATCTCACTATTATGTTGACCTTACGTAAATTTGTTTAATAATTATTATTAAATTGAATTTAACGTCAAAACTAACATTAATACTTCTCTAATATACAATAATTGAAATCTGTTATAAATTAAATTAAAGCTATTTATCAATATCAGACGTTTTAATGAGCGCAGTCGATAGGCAACCTCGAGACTGCCTCGATACGGCTTGATCTTTACACACATTGCACGTGACATTGGCGAAATATGGTACGATATTAACATTAAGTGGACGTAAAATATATATCTAGAAGTTTATAAGCTCTTATTAGCTGGCACGAATTTTCGTCATAGGATATTCCTAATCTTAACAATAAGTACCTATACTGTATTGAGCATATTTGGTGACTTCAAACTACTGAAAAGGATACTTGTCTTTTTGATGTTTATACGTCCTTATCCTTATAAAATACATTATAAATCAGAAACAATATCAACTCCAGAAATGCATAAACAGCGGAGTTCATTAATGTCAACCATAAATAGTCCGGTCCAAATACTGATCCTTGAGGAACACCCATATTAGAAGGGCAATAACGACTTACACTTTTGGTCTGTCTCTGACTGATAGTAAGTAAGAAGTAAAATACAGGTTCGGAGATCATATAATCACATGATGTCATGTACAAACAAAACAAGTTACAGTTGCCTGAACGTATGCGCATATATCAAAAGCGGGAGTGGTGTCAACCGTTCCCTAGCCTTAAATATATACATAAAACATGTGCATTACATGTCACAAGACATTTCCATTCTTAAGCCGCATTAAATATCTAGTTAGTGAATTTCGTAACACGCTTACATTGCGTTTGTACAAGAATATTCAAATGAGCGACGCTCTCTAATGTTAATCTATATAAACATGTCTTTAGACATTAGCGGTAGCGACTGTAGCCATTGTATATTAATATTGTTACTAAATAGAACTTGTAAAATGACGTGAATCAAGTAATGAAAAAGATAAATCTCACACAGCCGTTGTATAATTGCCAAACTACAAAGAGTTTTTTTTTATAAGAGAAGGGGGCAAACGAGCAGCGGGAACACCAAGGTGTTCATCGACGCCCATCTTCTTCTTCTTGAAGTGCCTCTTCGACTAGCGAAGGTTGGCGATCAGTTCTCCATATTTTCTTTTGTCTCTTGCGAGGCGAAATAGTTGGGCGGCACTCGTAACCCCTGTCCACTCTCGGATGTTGCGCAGCCAGGATTATTTTCTGCGACCAACACTCCTTTTACCGGGGACTTTTCCCATCAAGATGAGTTGGAGGAGTTCGTATCTGTCGTGCCTGAACACGTGACCGAGGTAAGATACTTTTCTCATCTTGATGGTCTGCAAAAGTTCCCGTTTCTGATTAACCCGTCGCAGAACCTCTTCGTTTAATACTTTCTGAGTCCAGCTTATGGCCAACATACGTCTATAGGCCCACATCTCGAACGCTTCAATACGTTTCCTGAGGTCTTCTTTTATAGTCCAAGCCTCGCATCCGTAAAGAAGGATGGGCCAGATGTAACACTTTAAGAGTCGAATGCGCAAAGATATTTTAAGGCCGCGAGAGCAGAAAATTTTACGCATTTTTTCAAATGCATTGCGTGCTATTTCGATACGGGTCTTGACTTCCTGATGGACGACGATGGATCGACGCCCATGGACACCTCCAATACCAGAGGGATCGCAAATGCGTTGCCGGCCTTTTATTTACTAGTTATTACTTATTAGAATGCGTATATACAACATTAATCGATCACGATAGGAATTAATTTGTCAGTGCACAGCTTGATGCAGTGACAATAGTCCCCCCCAATCGTCACATAGATAGTGGTAATTGACAGTTGAAACGCGCCGCTAATGCAGCCCCACAATAAATATAAAACGAAAAGAACGATGACCCGATGCTATCCTGTGATTATATCCACTAAAGAAAAAATATCAATAATTCAATATATTGACATTAATTGAATTAAATTCATATTAACAGCTGATTATGGAATATAAATAAATATTATATAGATCTAAGTTGTAAAAACAAAAAAGACTTTAGACATCAAATCAAAAATGTTTAATTCTAGCATTTTAAGAACACAACAGAAATTTCTATCAGACAAGTATAATCGGGTCTTGACATGGTTTTGTTTTAAGATGGGTATTAGTAATACTAATATAAAACTATTTACATTTCTTATGAATAACTGCCGTAGATAGAATAAACAAAAGTAGTAAAAACAGCACTAATAGCAGCAGCATTAATAGCACTAGAACGTGGAAATGATACAGCTTATCAAAGGCCAGATGCTTATTTTTTTAAGTCACAGCAGGGAATGTAAACGCTCTTGACCTCTACCAGGAATCGAGTACAGTAATGATCTTGTAATTGTAACATTTAACCTTCCGTTCAAGAACATTGAATACATTTTAAGAACTTGATTTAAAATCTTTGTAACAGAATTTAACGCCCTGGGGGAAAGACGATGACGCAAGAAAAATCCTAAGTCCATGAACTATTGATAAAATATCATCGAAAAAGTACGATTAAGTGAATTGGGTTAGCTGGAGTGATCTTTGTCCCTTTGATACGCAAAATACGCGCCAATTGTGGAGATATAGCTTGCAATAACATAAAAGCCATGAACATAAAATTTAGACGTACTAAGTATAACTAAAGCTTGCACAGAAAAGTGGTAAAATACAACTGAGTCTATGGTTAAAAAAAAACTTGAGAGGTGTCAAGGGACACCCGGATGGAACGAAGTTCCTTTCTATTAATTAGTGAAGGAACCAATGTTTATTCTATGCATAAAAAACTTAAGTCTTCACAAGAAGTACATTTTATTTCTATGAATTTTCGTTATATATTGTCACGTCGTTGCCATGGTGATATAGCAAAAAGTGTCGTGACAACTTTTCGTAAGAATTTTTTCCGTCTAGCCCCCTTTCACAACGCGCGATAAGGAACTTCGTTCCAATATCTCGATGACAAGCATCAGATCTGTTAATTGAAATGCATTTACTTATTCAACGTTAGCAATAATAACGAGGTAACAAAATACTTTATTATTTACGATCAACCAAATGCTAATGGACACTTTCAACTGTAATTGCAGTCACACTTTGTGCTTCATTCATAATGGATTCTAAAGTGACTATAAAAAAGTTATAGCCACTAAAACTCTATAATTAAAAGTGTTCTGTAAGTACATAGAATTTAGTGGCTATTCATTACATAACGCATAAGTTAATAAAATCCTTAGTATCAGGGAGTTGCTCTACGAAGTATTTGAGCCTGGTAGTAAATTTTTAATTGCAATAACAATAACAATGTTAGATATAAATCTTCATAAATATTTCATTTCATCGCGCCCTGTGATGTCCCCATTACATTTATCGTCTCGACGTAGCATCTAAATGAAGATTTATTTACTTATTTAATATCCGCATCCGCTTGGGAAATGAAGTTGCAACGACGAGTGACATTATGGCGACGGATTCAAACGTTTCGGCTGTATTTAGTTTGACGTCGTCTTTCAACCCAATTCAGACGAACTGAGAATCGTGATCTGTTTTTTTGGAAACTACTCTTATCTAGTAACAAAACTAAGTAAATTCTTTCGCATACCTTTAAATTTCAACACCGTTAAAATTGCAACCATAGTAAAAAGTTATTATAGAATTGAAGAATAATTTAACAGGATTCTTATTATTTTTACCAACGTAACTTTTTCATTAAAAGTATAAAATATTGTTTTATCACTACAAAAAGAACAAACAATAATCAGGAAGGTTATCAATTTTAAAAGCACAATTCATCCAGCGAATGATCAATAATAACTTTATAGCGAATCATTTCGCTTAAAGACCGCAGAGATCAAAAAACATCTCTGCGTGACTAGATAGTTTCGATTAAGAAACGCTACATCATTTAAAGCTATAAAGTAATACAAATAGAAAGAAAAGAAACAGAATCTTGCGAAAATAATACTCACGAAGGACCTAAGGCTATAGAAAATAGAATTCAAAAGATACTTGTTGGTAAAACCAACATGGACGTTTTTTAAATGATAAATTCAATTCAAAATGGACTTTATTTGGCATTAAATAAAACATTAAATTGTGTGTAGGTTACTAGTCCTCTTGTAACCGTTCGATTTCAACTTCTTGCCACTTTACCAAATGATGCGAAATGACAATGGAGCGCGTGATAGAAATACCAAAATGCTACTCCTTAAGGACTTTAATTTCAATGCTATATCCGGTCACGTCGAGATCTTACGATAAAAATGATAAACAGCATTATAAATTAGCAACAGATGACCACATTTAATAGTTATTTATTGTATTGACATAATAACTAAGAGATGACTGATAAAAATTGATATCATTAATAAAAATAACTAAGAGCTTCATCGGTTTTGATTTATTAAAGTACTTCAACGTTCCTGATTCTTTCGTTCTTACAACCATCCGGTTAGCAAACAACTTGCTCTGTTAATTTAAGTTCATAAATTCTTTGTAACACGATACAAATGTTATTTCATTTTAGAAGCTAACCTTTTACGTAGAGTATAAGGTAATGTAGTGCGACATTAAGACAACGATAAATGGTAGCAAAATATCGCGGCCACCTTTGAGTCATATCGTCGGCGCCGGCGTCACGCGCGGCCGCCCAACCGGCGCTCTATACACCACTCTTTTTGCTACCGTTTTAGCTTACTGCTTGTTCTGCTCACATTTTGCTTCGGATTCTTATTTATTTTGCTACTATAAATCTTTCGATTTGACTGCTGTAGTTATTTCATTAGTTCGAGTTTTGTTATTGAAAAGGGACAAAGCGCGATACTAATCTGTATAAATCAAAATAGGAATACGCCTTTTCATTCCACATAAGTTAAACTATTTGTTAGTAATCTATATAATCATCGCCTCGGGCGTTTTAAAACAATTGTTAAGGTCAATAATCTAACCGTAAACAATCAAGGCAATGTTATTTATTCAAATCCCCGGAGTGCAATTTCCCGAACAATGCAATACAGTCTTCATCCTGTCAGACCCATACAGCTTTCAATCAACTGTCACAAGCATTGTTGAAGTGATGCGATGACAATGCAACTACATGATTTTATAAACTCTAATAAAATTGAACGTAATTTGGTTTGTAAAATTTAATGTGCACAAGGTATTTATCACGGTGGTCTTTACGAATATTTTTTATTTTCATTTTACTACAATCATATCAAATTAAGGATTGTTGTACTTTACGAGCTAGTCTAGATTAAGAATGGTTCATTTATTTGAATACTATGTATTTATTGTACCACCAAGTAACTTAATTAAGTTTCGGAACATAAGTAACTTATTTCTTGAAATCATGAATATGTTATGACTATTAATTTTAATGTTATCTTATCTTACTTAACACTTACAAAGTCATCTTATTAAAAAATATAGAACAAACGTGATACAATTTAAAACAGTTTCTATAGATGGCATACGTGATATTGATCGAGTATGAACTCTTCACTATAACGACGCGCGACAAAAAGAAAAACTTTAGAGATTTATCACATACGAGCACCAATAATGTTTCTCTAATCTTATCTTAGAAAAGAGAAACATGAACATAGCAGTTTTACTTGTTAAACGATAGACAGAAAATAACGTAGCAAAAAGAGTCAAAACAATAAAGAAACAAGACAGCTTCTATCAAAATAAGGATCAGGATGTAAAGAAGACCTTTAAAAGGAATAATGGATTTAGTAGGAAGCGTAGACCCGTTAGATATAAATGAATTCTTGAACTCAATTTAATTTTCAAACTACTCGTATGATAAGATGTAATCACAGAAGTCATTAGACATGTCCGTACCATTAGACTTAAGAGCTTTAAGCGAAAGAAATTAAGGTACGACAAGAAAATATCACCAATTACACAATCGAAGATAAAAAGCAGCGTTAGAATAATCGTTAGTGTTGGTATATACAGAAATTCTTGAATACAGAAAACATCGTCAACACTTTCATTAACGTTAAGAAACTAGAGACAACTATATATTTTTATACATGCTCTAAACATGACAACCTAACATTAGATTTCACTCCTCTTTGAAGCTAATGCAAAACATAAGGATAAAAAAAAAACCATCTCAATATCGTCTGTACTTTTTATTCTATTTCACGACCATAAATAACGGTGAGCAATAAAACAGTCAAAAAGTACAAAAGTAAGTGCAGCGTGTCGTGTCATAAGTGCGGCAAATGTACGGGCATGTCAAAATTACAAGGAGGAGTCGTCGGTGTCGGCGTCGGCGGTGCATGTCGCCGCACGTTATTAATACCGGCTGGCCACACTTAATGTGGAAAGCAAGGGCTGCGATTCGTCGTCACACCATATGTACTAATATGCCGCTTTTTGTTCGCAGCTTACAATTCCATTTGACTTCCGTATATGGTAAAGTCACAGTCGTATTTTAACACTTATCAAAATACGTTGACGAACCACCCAAGCACGAACTATCTGTCACTTACTACCATAACGTCAACATCTTGACGTAAATATAGACACGGATTTAAATAAATGGGCAGTGTCTATGGATTTATTGCTCGAATGTGCCCAAAGTAAACTGACACCAAACTATACAGTTGTGTCATCAGATTCCGAAGCAACGTTTTACTGCCCATCATCGCGGATAAATAGACTATCTCAACGGATTTATGTGGACGACAGCGTAAAGCTGTTACGACACGCTATACTCTGTCGCCACTCGGAAGGAACATTTTAGCGCCCATCATCTTATTCCAGTCATTAATCAGATGCGTTTCACAACCTTGTTTGGACAGTCGGATTGAGTTAAGCTTTTAATTTTTTTTAAGTCGACCCTAGTCAATTAATAAAAATTTCATCGTACGTTCAATTAAAACTTTTAAACGTTTATATTTATTTATTGTTGCGGAAGAGATAAATTTGTGTTTTTTTTACAACTTCTGGTTCTAAAATATGTAAACATCTTATCACCATTCCTAAATACAATTATCATTAAATAAAAATGTAACACATTTTTTAAACACTTCTTGTATTTAAACTGTATAAAACCAAGGCAATGAACAATAACTTCCTGTTTCTTATAATAGTAATTCATGTTAAATCTATTAATATTAATAATATTAATTTTTGTATGTCTGTTTATTTGTTGCCTTCTACCCAGAAATTTCACCTGATTTTCGCATAATAAAAATAGATCCACTCAATTATAACTAGTTAGATAATTGGGGTTAATGCAATTATGGAGGAGCGAGCATGCAACCGAACACAACACGACTGCGCCGGGACATCGCTGTATGACGCTCATTTGACATAATTTACACCAAGTCTTAGCTTACGTCATAAAGTAAGAAAACTTCTGATAATATGTTTAATATCTTAATAAAATTAATTCTAAATAATTTTCAAAAACATAAGAGTTCTGTACTATTGGGTTCTCCCAAGTAGGGTTGGCCGTAAAAATTAAGCCAAAACTTTAAGATTTATAAAACCTTGTGTACCGACCCCGTGAGTGGGAAATGGCCAGTGAGATGACTATTGTATTGATCTATACATTGTATTAAATCGTGTAATTCTAGTTAGAAAAAAAATTGTTTCTTCTTGAGAGTATACAACATAAAGGGAATAAAATATATGCATTGTAAAGTCACTCCTAACTTGTTGATAACTCAAACAAGTTTATACATATACTAGAACTAAACCTGATTGCATTTCTAATCAATGACTTGCTCGATTTATCTTTTTTCTCATCGCAATATCTCCGCGTTACAGTGATTGATCACTCTAGTATTACGATACAGCTGCCTACATTTATTGTCAAAAGCTAATCGGTTGGTGAACTTTAGTGACCGATAAGTTGAGTTATGTTAATACAATAATATTAAAAGGAATATTATCTATTTTCATAGTATTAAAAAAAAAACAACTGACGGCTACACTGTATAATCACACTTGACATTTGCATAAAACATATGCATTGGATACATGCGTATCAACATCTGCATGCATGCGTATACATACGAATTGATACTGTTAAACATACAAAAATTCAAGCACTCTAACATTTCTTAGTGTTGATTCAGTCATCATATCCCTGCCCTTCTAGATCGATCTTGCACAGTTGCCAATCCCTCTCTAATCACACAATCCATACATCTCTTCCTGGGTAGACACTTACCGGTCTACCACTCCTTAGTGTTTCTGTTTAAGAAACCGTTTAAACGACTTACCGTGGGTTTCTGCGGCCAACATTTCTGCATAAAACATATCTTCATCCCATTCATTATATTTAACAAAACAGAGGTCTTCGAAACCACGGTGAGTAAAGACAAACGCTTAAAGCTAATACTAAAAACAACAAACAAGTCCGTTTGTTACATTATTACGGTTAGCGATAGAGTTTTATGAGGGAGTCGGCTGTTTATGTTCGTGGTGAAGGGTCGAAGGCCTAGCGAAAGGTAAACAATGTCGGCGTACCAGTAAAAATAACAGTAAATCTTTGAATGCTTCCATCGGCATATTTTTATGTGAGTCGTAAACAAGTTATATCCTAATTTTGAAGACAAAATCTTCTTTAACACAGAGTTGAGTTCGATAAGTCAGACGTCCTTCGCTTTTCCAATAAATGTAAAATTTTACTAATATTATAAATGCGAAAGTTTAGATGGATAAATGAATATTAGTTACTACGTTTCTTCAGAGCCATGCGGATGTCGCTGAAATTTGCCATAGATATAGTACATTGTCTGGAAAAACATAAAGGCCTAATTGCCTAAGTTTTTTTTTATAATTCAGCGCGAACTGAGCCGTGGAAAAAAGCTCGTGATTCATAACTGTATTTAAGATTAAAACTGTTGCGAATATTGGCAAATTGTTCAAACTTGTGACTATAATAATTTTAGGACACTAAATAAATTATAGTGGCAACAGAAAACAAAAGAATAAAAGTGTTTAAAAACGCTGTAGACATACTGAATATTATCTAGTCTATAACCGAGGTCACCACGGCATAGTAACACAGTGAAATTTAGCGAATTTGTTGCTTTAGGTAATTTATTAGGTATTTTACAGTGGTAGATCCCGCAACAACAATATTTGTTGGGTGCACGAATTGGCCGGGTCGACCGGTGCAATACCACGACCACACAGAAGACAGACGTGAAGTGGAGGCAATTCCGCGTTTCGTCTGATGAGTGTGGTACCGGAGGCCTAATTTTAGTCCTCTTTCCCTTCCCACCCTTTTCTTATTAGGAAAGGATGGGAAGGGGAAGTGGATTAGACGGAAGAGGGGACGCATAATAAGGAGAAATATCCTCTTTCTGTGCGTCCCCTTCTCCGTTGATTAAAGGTAGGCAACGCATCTGCATTTGCGGATGTCTATGGGCAACGGTCGCCTCGCCATTGCGGCGAATCCAGGTGGCCGTTTGCTCGTTTGCCATCATTTGATATATAAAAAAAAAAAATATTTAAAGAAAAAAAAGTTAACCGTCACAGTATCATTAAAATTCCATTTCCAAGCCAAGGTTATGACGAATTGATTACACGTAACATGTTACCGACATTCAAAAGAAACGCAAAAGCGATTTGTTTTGGCGTATGTCAGTTCTGAAGATATTTAACTTCTGTCATTATAATAAAAGTTTATTTCAGACGTACGATTGTAGGTATTAGCTCAATTACGCAGTAAACCAGAAAATATAGTTTATTAATCATTACTAAATGAGATATTTTCCGACACATTATTTCATAATCCACGCAAAACACCCATTAACGATCATTTAAAAGGAACAAGCGCTAATGAAAATTCAAACCGGTATATCCTCAGGCTTTAGGGTGTTCGTGCTTTGAAAGGGACTGCGGGGTTCTTTGTCCGCGACGCATGAGCTCAAAAGGGGACGGAGCACTGAAAGAGGATTGATTGACAGAGTAATAGTAGAGGCCAGCGCTCTCGCTGTCTCTATAGGGCCCTGAGGGTGTATTGTTAGAGTTGAAACACCTCGACCACGTTGGAATCTTGTCAATGCAATTTGCTAAAAGGGCCCTGTAAAATGGAACAGAACTGTTTTTTATTATTTTTTGTATTCGACTAATCTAATAATTTGCCACTTAAAAACTTAAAATAAAGCTATGTTTAAAGGTTTACTTTTGTTTAATTTACATTAATCGTCTATTCTAAGTAATTTTTCTTTACATCAATCGTTAACTAATAGAAAATTATGAATTAAATTCTATTAAATAGTCTTAATTATTTTCTATGGATATAAAACCGTGTAAAGTTAGTTTTAAAAACCCGGAAAACATCTAGTAAAATATTTACAGCGATATTATTATTTACAATTTCCTTAAAACATCAAAAAATTTAATCTATTATAATTCAGCATTTACTAGTCGAATGGCGAGCTCCCATTTCCGACTATAAAATCCACTACAAGTAATAAAAGAGATTAGGGAAGTTTCGTCATAAAAGTTTAGATGCGAAATAAAAACCACTAGATCATCTCAATTTTTTTTTAAGTTTCGATAAAACTCACTTTTCTTCGTATAAAAATAAAAACCAAAACAAAAGACAGAAAACCATTGCAAAGAGAATAAATGAAGGCTTGACTACTTTTTACAATGCGCACTTAATGCAAGGCAATTTAGAGCAATTACCTCAATGTTTAACGAAAGAATTTACACTCACAATTACTAAAGCATTAATAAAATTATTTTCTTGCACGTTGTCTCCTTATTATATATAATTGGTTTGCTTTATAATAAAGTGTATAAAAAGATGTATCTATTTATATGAACGAGCAACAATAAAATATACAGAAATATGTTTGCACTAATAAATAAATAGGTCAGTGTTTCATTTTGATTAACACGTCTTTAACCAATACATCATGATGCGCAAACATTTGATCAAATATTTGTCAAACAAATTGTCAATATTGTATTAAAACATTCACCGAAGTCAAATTGCGTGACGAATGGTCTAGTCTAGTTTATTTTTAAACACACTGCTTTGAGGTTATATCTATATATAACTAGCTTTGTTCCGCGACTCTGTCCGCGAGGAATAAAAAATAGAAAATGGGGTAAAAATTATCCTATATCCGTTTCCTGGTTCTAAGCTACCTGCCCATCAGTTTTCAGTCAAATCGATTCAGCCGTTCTTGAGTTATAAATAGTGTAACTAACACGACTTTCTTTTATATATAGGTATATAAGATATAGATTTTGGTTGTTGCTTATTGCTAGAGCAGTCCGTCTTTATGAATGAGGTACTTGTTAAGACAATTTATGCAATAGCTCGAATACTGTGACACGAATGCTAATTGGATAAATAAATGATTACAATAATTCTGTTTACGATGTGTCCTAGCTTTGCTGTAGACAGGAATTCGTATTAATTACAAATAGTTTACTATCCGTAAGTCGTAATATATTAGCTACTAATTTAATATTCTTTAAGCAACCACGAATACCAGACATAAAATACAAGTACTAAGATGAATTTTAACTATTTTTTGCACGTCATGCCCACCCAGATTTGCTTTAATAAATTCATCGTTCGATAGAAGACTTTTATTGGGTATCTCCTGAAAGATAATCTGATGAATAAAAAATGATTGTTAACAAATGGCTAACTACCAAAAACTTACTTACTTACAGTACTTACTGTAATTTTACTTTAAAAGTTAATACATGTAAGTTTGTATTGTAAAATCATAACGGAGTTAAACACTTATAAAGATTTATTCGATTGTAACATTTCAACGCAGATTATCGCAAGCTATGAAATAACATTTCATAATCATGTAATAGTCTCTCGCATTTATAGCTCGTTTCCTTCAAAGAATTATTGCAAATACTTTACACGACTTATTGCTCAAACGCGAAAGCAATGTCGAATCAATTAAAGTATTGAAATACATAAAAAAATTACACATTTATCGTTACTTCGATTTAGAAATGTGATTATTAGAGTATTCGGTTTTCTACACTAGTTAAATAAAAAACGTAACCACTTAATCAAAATAATTAATATCAGATTATAAATGGTTAATTCTCAGTAATCAATGCAATGAGCTGTGGGAAACCGTGCGATGGTTGCTAATTCGTTAATACGACCTGTTTAAAACGTGTGCAAACGGCACTTATTAGACACCAGATACCAATTCGTATCCTATGCAAGCACAATTTTATACGAGGAATCCTAGTATATCATAGCATTTTATACAAGAAATTCGTAAGTTAATTTTCATAATTCATGAACAATATATTAGTGCACTATATATAACAATATTATAGTAAGTATATACTTGGTAATTTAGTACTGAAATATTTCATCCTGATAAACATATTTTTTCTTTTTTTTTCTATGAAAATTCACATTTTCTTTTAATTAATATTTTCTGGCCTGGATACTAGTCCTTTTGCCCGTAGTCTATATTTTATGAAAATTCACGACTCGTATGACGCCATAGCATAAAAAAGTTAAAAATACTCACATTAAAGAAATGCGGTCGCAGTCTCCCGATGGTGTATTTAGCGACATCTGTTGTCAGCTGCTGACAAGCACAGCCGAAGAGGAACACGCCCACCACTTTGTACACCTCCCAAAGCCAGGCTGGCAGCTCTCGACCTAGCACGTTGCGGGATCGACCGCCTTTGTAGTCCCGAAGACGTATCCATTCCGTTAACACCATCTATAATACAAATAATAGATTATTAAAAAATAAACTATGAATGTCACATTCCAGGACATCTCGTTTTTTGAAACCGGACAAAACGTTTAAATTTACGTTTTAATTCTTACAATTAAAATTAAATAAATAATTTATTTTACATTTTAATACAACTGATGCCTTATTATTTTCTTTTTCATATAAGTATGCTAAAAATAGTTTACGAATGGCCGTTTACACGTTTTGCACCTTAAAATATAATTTAAAAAAACTAAATAATTCGTTATCAGTTTAGTATTCATTCATACGTTTAATTCCTATGAAATTAAATTGTAAAGTAAATTCAACCAACATCCATTCCTGGCTGAATACAAAGTAGTATCGCAAATCAACAACATAAAAAATCAATACTTACGAAAGACATACGACCTCCGCGATTCGCCAACATAATGCGCAAACTACGTGCTCGACATAATACATCGGCAATGTAATGTCGGCAAAACAAAATTATACAAAAACATTGCAACATTACGTGCGTAAATGCAAAATTCAAACTTGAACAGGAAGAAAGGGGTTAAGTTTCTGTTCGTCTATCGTCTAATAATAAACTGCTCTTTGTAACATAATAATTTGCTTTTCAACTTTAGATCGCGGTATACATTTAACATTATAAAGTAGAATTAACTTCACAGAGTTAGCTCTAACAACAAATCTAAAACCTAGGATCGTAATATTTTACGGCTTCTTCCTATTAAAAAAAAAAGAAACTTAAAGCCTGTAACTGGTTAAAACTAAATCTTTAAAATTGACCCGAATGCACATAAAAATGCAGTTTAATAGGGCGTTATAACAGTTATAATTTAATTAGCGTTGCAAGTAGCAGCCTTGTGTGCGGGGTCGCGGGTAGACCGTGCACCGCATAAAACACACGATACATATTTACGTGCACTAAAATAATGAGTTTTCACTGCTGAAAATCATGTATTAAAACATAATGTCATATCATATTCTTCGGTAAAATAATATAAAAAAAGGTCGTGCCTTGAAGCGTGAATACAAACTAATAGGGTGCAAACGACGTGATAAGATGTGTAAACACGTTCGCCAGTTAGCGTGTTCTCTAACAAGCTGTAACGAGAAGAATTTACATAGGAAATGTTCAACACCAAGTATCACCACCCGACGCTAGGACATTGACAGAGACCACCGATTTCAATACTTTACGCGTCCACGTCACTAACAGACTTGTAAATGTGAATGTTTGGATGTACTATGGAATATTGTATCTCGTCAAATACTTTCTGGAATAAATGATCTAAAATTTCAACGATTTAAAGCATTTTAAAAACAATTCAAACTTTTTTTCACAGATCTATGATATCAAAGGAACTTATAGACACATTTTTAAAAACAGTTTTTTTATTTTTTATTACGTTGTAGTAAGTTTTTTGTTATTATTATTCGCTAACTATTGTAAAATGATTACGATATCTGAAACAGTTCAATCTATAAATTTACCTACAGATTCGCTCCATGTATCCAGCGATGACGGATGGAGTGAAGATTCTATAGAAGTGGCGTGGTATTCGAAATCTACCATAACACGAGACGTTCACGCACTCATTGACATTTATGTTGATATACGTGCGTGTATCTGAGATAAGACCAGCATAGCAACATAATTTTCTTTATGTTACTTTTTTAAGAAAGTTAACTGAAGACGTCTATTATGTTGTATAGTATAATGTTTTTCAATAACTACACATCTATAGATAAAACTGTGTAGATTTTGATACAGTTGTTCTCGTTGACAATAAATGATTTTTAACTATTGTTACGATTAAGTTGTATGCTAACCTGACGAAATCTAATATTAATCCAATTCTATTGAAGTATAACTGAGGATACGTGATTAAAGTCATTGTAAATTTTAAAGATAATAATATAATAGTCATAATAAAATCTGTAGAATCAATTTAATTCATGGAAATTATATTATCTTTAGTGAAGATATCTCAATGGTACACACCTCACCCATATCTTATCTGGACATCTTATATATATAAAATCTGATATAATATCTACGTTCGTAGGAAATAATTCAGACATTCTTTTTAAATACATGACATGGAAATTAGTAAGTTTTCCTAATTATTAAACCATCTCGTAAAGTTATCAAAAATGTAAAATAATAGTATTTGATAATTAACTTATAGCCGTTCGACTGACTTGATATTTTACACAAACATCAACAATGGACTTAAATTTGTTCTGAATATGTTTAGTAGGATAACAAGAACAAAGTCACTACAAGTTAAAAATTAAGGTCAGCTTTAATTAGCAAATCGATTAAACTTTTGTGAGACATTATTTTAAACTAATTATACAACTTGCGTTGCTTGTTACTCTTATCACAATTATCGCATATACAATTAATTACTTACAGAGACTGTACAATTCTATAAACCAAATGTACAATAAGTTTTATATTCTATATACCTCAGATACTATGTACATTTTATGAAGCAATAAACGTAATGGAATGAATACTTCATCCTTCGTTTTACATCGCTTGTTTACCTTTGATGTTATTCTGTATACCGCAGTCCATGATTATTTACTGTTGCGGTTAATCTTAATGTTGAATCGTATTTCAGAGAGTGTCTAGATTTTATTGATTTACATCTTTTGGTTCTCATTCGTCTTATCGTATTGGAACGTAAAGTTTTATTGACATCTACATTACATGTAAAAATACACATTTATTTCGCTTAATAGATGCAATTATGACATTACTATTATACAAATTTGGTATAATTCTGGTATACGTCTAGTACTTTTTACTTCAGTGGACCTAGCACGAATATTTGTGACAATCGTCATCGTATCGACATCGACAAAATTATTAAAATTTGTACAGAAATATCACACTGATTTTGAAACAATTGACGATGACTATACGAAGACGATTGTCACAAATATTCGTGCTAGACTCATAATTTGCAAATCCTTATACAGGTGTTTTATTAAATTTAATATGAAGTTACTTTTTTAATTTAAGGGATACACAAATTAAAATGTAAAACAAAAGCCAATCGAAAATGTCTTCATCAAAATAAAACTGCTTCAAACTTATTAATTTTATTTACAAAATAACCTTGTTTATAAACATCGTGAAGTATGCGTTACAGTTGTAATGATGTTTTTGCTGTGAATACCAACCGAGTAATAGAATGTAAACGCCGTAGGATGTAAAGATATATGATACGCTTTCTTTCCGTTCTCATTTGAATGTGTTTGAATAATGAATTATTATCTTATAACTAGTGTAAAGACATCACCTACTAGCATTTGGCCACGATTTCGTCCGTGCGGAATTAAAAAAAAAAACTATAATATAGCCTCTGGCACCCGGGGTTAGTGTAGCATCCCAACAGTGAAAGTTTTTTGCAAGCAAAAAAACAAACAGTCAAATGTTTCCGCTTTATTTTAGCAGTAGATAACATGAGAGTACTTAAGCCATCCACCTTAGTCTCACCATTATCTACACTAAAATTTGGACTACTGTAATAGTAAAAAGAAAAACTAAAAAAAAGTAAATGTAAAAAATAACAGGAACTTAAATTAATCGATGTATGAAATACAATATTTACAATCACTTAGTAAATTCGAAGTAAATCAATTGGTCTAGCACCAGTCTGCATATATCTGAGATCAAAAGACTGTTACAAGTTAAATCGTGTCTAGTCAGTGGTTAAATGTCATTGCAGACAGAAATACATTTCACAAGGAACATTTGACCTACATAAATAACCGCACTACATTCTAAAGCAAGTCAAGTATTTCGAATGGAACCATTCAGTTACGTATCCGCTTCATAATCATAACTAGGATCAATTATCACAACAAGCGTTTCACCACATATTCACAAATGTAAAATTCTTCCAAACTCCAATTAGGGCTTACACCTAAATGTAAATTATAAAGCAAGAAGAAACATTCAAACAGACTTTCATAGACACAGCAAAAGACAATACCATCGACTTCATTACTTCTGTTAGCACAATAAAAAATTCGTAATAACCTCACATACGCTACAGATGAAAATCTTGGCTGTAAAAATGACGTTAATTATCAAACAGGGCCTATAGAGAGAAATAGAGGGATAAAGAGTGAGAGAAAAGATAAAGTTCCGATTAGAAAAGATTAACAACGTCATTTGTTTCGTATCAGCAATTTCAGAATTTGGAATGCCATTATTTATAATTATTAACAGCTGATGCTATCAAAAGTGGTACGGTTAAGAATGTTGAACATTTGACGTGTTATAATAACAAATCAAGTAGAATGAAGATGTTTATCTTATAAGAAATATTACAAACACAAACATGCTTAAACTAATAAATATACAAGAGATAATTAAAATTATGTAAGCAAAGCAACATAAAACGATGCACGTGCGCGTGCGTCGTAAACGCGGCGAGAATAGTTCACAATCTCACTTTAATGATCGTAAACGTCACATATAAGAAGAGGCACTGAATTAAAAATTAAAAATAATGTTACAGATCAGAGACTAAAACATATAAAGCCAAATGTTTTTTGTTCTATAAAATTATTTTGTGTTTAAGACTAGAGAAAAACTGCACACAAATTAGTAGTGTGGCAACCTTAGGGTTGCAGTGACACACTCTTTATTTTTAATCTATGTTTTGTTAGCAGTAGAAAAATTAATATCATGTAATAAGTAGGTAGCTTAAGAAAATTGCTGGTAATATATGTATTAGTAAAATATTAAATGATTTTTATTTATTAAAAGTGTGTAATATTAAGAGAACATACAAAATAGTACAAGTAGCAAGTAATTCAATTAGAATAGATTCCTAGGTGATGCAGTTAAAGAGATACAAATACCAAAACAAAGAATATCACGTTTTCAAAATAACTTTCAACCAATTTTTTTCATAGTGTTCACCGAAAATAAAAGTATTTCATGAGATAAGTTAAAATATACTATTCGTTAACTTAGTATTAATTGAATTAAATACAGAATAATAAGAGACATAAAATTACGACGGAAACAAATATATCTACAGAAGACATTGAAAAGACGGTCGATAAACAAAATTTATGAACACCTTCAGAAAAGAAACTGCAACAGACAAATCACTACAAAGTATCCAACAAAGCTCGTATCGTACTTAGGATTGTAGAGAGGAAATATTCCATGGTAGGAAACGATAAGATTCGCTCTATTTATAGAGGTCTTGCGGAAAAGCATACAGAAATAGAAAATATATGACCCGCATGCGTCCGGATGCTAAATATAGATTACGAGGCGGCAATGACACGGTTACAATACTCAACCGATATGTTAACGTAAACTGTTTAGATTACCATCAATTGAATTTGTTTGGAAAGTCTTAATGGTTTTTAGCGAATAATGAACCACTTTCGATGATGCAATGAACTGATTAATGTTTATATGGGATTGCTCAACTAGACAAGTATTTCACGTTATAAAAAGCTTAACATTGTTCCAAAATCTAACATGAAAATAGTTTACTAATGTTGTAGGAATTTTTTGGATGCATTTAATCTTTCAACGTCAATATTAAATAACTTTATCTTGTATCTAACGTAAAATAACAATAAAACTAAGCTTCAAGATGCAACAAAATCTAAAACAAACACAAGTATACCGTAAGGCGCCAGTTATATTACGAAATCTCGACTTCTCTCAGCGGACGTCACAATAGATAAAGTTAAAATCCCTAGCTTTGTTTACTACACCGCAAAGGTAGATAGTCCAGACAAACAGGTAAATGGAAAGCAAATATTAGTGTAGATTACTATCTGTGCCGTGATGATAATAGGGTATTTATGGCCGTGAGAGTAAAAATTTTCGTTAAAAGAAAAGTCAACATTTACTTGAAGGGATTGAAGAGAAATAGAAAGTCAATTGCTGACGTTACATAGATATGAATATCAGTTAGAAAAAAAAGCTGCAAATATATACGTCTAAATATTTTACATACACCAGTAATGTTTCATGAAAATATCTTTCAAAATTTTATTTAACAAACACTACTAAAAATAAAAGCATCATATAACAAGACAAACGTATAAACGAAAAACTTTGGCGCTCCTAGTGTAATAGTAAAGAATTGCAGGGAATACTAGGCAATATGCCAAAGAGTTTCTTTGCCTCGGTCAAGGTCAGACAAAAAATAAATTGTAAACTAGCTGTGCCCGCGACTTCGTCCGCGTGAAGTACTGTTTCGGGGTTGCATTTTAATTATTTAGGCGTCTTATTTTACTTATACTTTTAAAAAATATTTAACTTACAAAACATTCACATAAACCTGACATATTTAAATACAAACTTTCATCCCCTATCCGCTATTTTGCACCCTTGAGAGTAAAACCTTTAAAAATTTTGAATGTCATATTTATATCAAATTAACAGCCTAAAAATACAATTTCAAGTATCTAACTCTAAAAATGACAATACTTCCATACAACTTTTCAGCCTGCCTTTGTAAGAGGCCTATGTCCTTTCTCAGCATCTAAACTATCGGTGTACCAAATTTCATTTAAATCGGTTCAGTAGTTTTATCCATACTTTCTTTGGTCTTCCTCTACCTTTATAGCCATTTTCCACTCCATATAGCCATCCACATTCAATCTCATTATTTTTTGGTTTATAATATGATCATCATCCCTCCGCATAACATGTTCAAAGCACGCTAACCTTCTTCTCCTCAATTTCTCGATAACTGGCGCTACTTTCACACTTCCTCTGATATAAATATTCTTAATTTTATCTTTTCTTGTCATACCACACATCCATCTTAGCATACATATCTCAGCGACATGCAATCTTCTTTCATCCGAAACTTTGGTGGCCCACCATTCAGAGCCGTACAATACGACAGGTCTTATGATCGACTTGTTGATCTGTCCCTTAAGCTTGAGTGGCATTCTTGGATTACAGGTCACACCGGTGACCTGTCGCTATTTCATCCAACCTGCATTTATTCGGCTTTTCACATCCCGGTCAACACCACCGTCGAATTGGACGAGTGAACCGATGTACTTAAAATCTTAAACTTGACGTAATATAATTAGCTGCTATATTTTCCAACTGACTAATAAAAGTTATAGTTGCATGTCTGGGAAAATAAAAGTGACTAATAACCTGTTTATCTACAGAGAAATCACCTGTTAAACCAGAAAATAAATACTAGAGAACTGATAATTATCTAAAGACTTAAAGAAATTTCTGGAAAAAAACTAACAAGCAAGAACAGTGAATTTTTAAACATCAAGTTTCGTAAAATATCTAACATTTTCCTTGAAAGTAGATACTTCTTAAAGCTTTACTGACAATAGATTTAAGTATCAAAAATAACTGTATCAGAAATCAACACGAAAAATATTCTTAGGAGTACAGACGAACCTGAATGAGTCCAAGGAACTCCGATATTTTTCTCGCTCATAGAGGTCTCTCTAACTAGAGTAGTGCAAAGTGCATTCTCTCCGAAGTGATTCCATAACGACCTTCAAAAATGAACAGAACTGACAATAACTTTCGATAAGTCGCACGTGTCGGTTCCTTACATTTTTGAAGTTCTTTATGGAATAGCTTCGAAGGGATTGCACTTTGTCTAAGACAGGTTCGACAGTATGTTTATCACGACCACTTATCAATCCGGTAATGTGAAAGCCCTTACCTCAATAGTATTTAAACTTGCCAAGAAATAGTTTCTTAAATACGTATTCAAGAACGGTGTTTTTAATTTAATTTATATGTCATCATTTACATATAAATGGGTCATTAATTTGAACGGTAATAAAAAAGATGAGGCGTTCCGTGGGATTTTGAGTGGATTGTATCTTACAATCTTTACTGTGACAAGGGCTCATCAATGTCAATTCTTAGATTGTGCCACTGATAATGATTTGAAAGGGAAATAATCGTAACCTATTCGATTTTATAGATACTGATTATACGATTCACATAAAGGAGTCAAGAATTTTTATTCCAACAAATTATTCAGCATTATCTCATTATCATTAAATTATAAAATTAATGATAGAATTCAACTTGTTTCCTTCTATCTATCATTAATAATACAACTTAGTTCTCTGTTACATATTCAAAGAAAGTATATCTAATATATAAAATTCTCATGTCACAGTTTTCGTCACCGTACTCCTCCGAAACGGCTTGACCGATTCTCATAAAATTTTGTGAGCATATTCAGTAGTTCGGAGAATCGGCCAACATCTATTTTTCATTTTTTTTTAACTACGCGCGGACGGAGTCGCGGGCGACAGCTAGTTATTTATAGGTTCTGAGATTAACATTAAATATAGCGTTGAAACAAAAAAAAAAACCCCGAAAAAAAAAAGATTTTAAAAAGATCATGCTTTTATTTACTTCACTAACATACTGACTACGGAGGTACTATAATACTTCATGTCATAGTAATCTTCACTGTTCTTACTATTCATAAAGGTACTTACTACGGAAGTACTGTCATACTATCATGTCTTAGTAATCCTCTAAACCTTGTCTAATCTTACAAAACCGACGAAAATCGGGTTAATATCGATAATAGTTACGATAAGAAACCAACAAAATGGTAGAGCAAACAGATAATTGTGATCGTGTTAAAGTAAATATTTGTACGCCCATGAACCCTTACACTGGTATGAAACATTCATGAAGTTAGAACCCCATTACTATAGCTTTGTGCATATTGTCGTCCCTCGCATTCTCTTTGAAAATAAAAGAGAAAAACATGTGCCAATACAAATATCATGACAGTCGAAACCCAGTTACGTTTACGCATGCAAAGAGGATTTGTCCCGACGTGTTCGAGCGAGGATAATGGATTTTAAAACATTCAAAGTCAATATTTTCTTTGATTTACATTTGACATGCCTTTTACTTAACTCTCCGGCATACAAATACTGTTTTATGTACTAGCTGTCGCCCGCGACTCCGTCCGAGCGGTATTAAAACAATAAGTTGCCTATGTGTTCTTCCAGACTATAATCTACATCTATGCTAAATTTCATTAAGATCCGATGAGCAGTTCTGGCAGCTCAAAAGGCAGCTGGGCAGATACTTTCAAACAAACATCCATCCAAACATTCGCATTTATAATTTTAGTAAGAAGTAAGATTTATAAACAAATATTGGAATACTAGAAGTCCTGGTAATACTAGGAAAAGTTTGTGTGTTTCTCGACAGGTTATAGTAACATTAACTATAGTCTTGATACAGTTGGCAAAATTATTTATGGTCTCTAGATTCGATGATCTTGTTGACACTTGGATTATCTCTTGGTAGACAGCGAAATAAAGCTTAGTTGAACTAGAGCAGCATATTCTCTTTCACGAAAACATAAATTTTCCAGTTGAACAAAATTAATGTAAGGAAAGTAAATTACCGTAAACACAGGTACACCAAGTCCGACGATGTACAGCATGACGTTAGTGACAGTGGAATCCTTGTAAGGATGCTTGAGAGACTCATCGTCGCAGAAGAAACCACGCTTGTACGGATCACCCCACAGGTAGAACGCAAGGATCATAAATCCAACTGAAACAAAAAAATAACCACATTTTAAAATCATAAAAAAGATGTAAATATTTGGTGAAAATTAATTTAATTTGTATACCATACATAACATATCTGCTCAATCAAAAAAAAGAGACGCTAGAGAGAAAACAGGTCAAGACACCCAATACATCCATCATAAGTAAACATACCTTAATAATAATAGTTTGTAAAAATAAATTATACGGCATACTACAAAATTAGGAAACACACCGTAAATCAAAGACCCAATCAATGTTACACCATTAGGATGTAAAAACAAGCAGGAATTTAAATTGTGATGTGGAGTTTATAACGACCCCTGAGGGAGAAAAAATAAACTATTGTTTTACGATACGTTACGACAAAAAACTATGGGCAAACTATGTCAAGGATAATAATAATAAATGGAAATGAAAGGCAAAAACAGTAAAAAGCAAAAAAGGAATCTTATATATATAAAAGAAAGTCGTGTTAGTGTAACACTATTTATAACTCAAGAACGGCTGAATCGATTTGACTGAAAATTGGTGGGCAGGTAGCTTAGAACCAGGAAACGGACATAGGATAGTTTTTACCCCGTTTCCTATTTTTTATTCCGCGCGGACGGAGTCGCGGGTAAAAGCTAGTTTTTAATAAAGTAAATCAGTGTTCCCGCCGCTCGTACAAACGTACAAATTAAATTGTTTAAACTTTCGTGAGACATCATAATTAATTAATTAAGAAACGGCTTAACTCACGTTTTGATCGTCCGGTGGCGGCACCGACTAGTTTCGGACCCATCGGGGGTCCATCTTCAGGGCGAGTGTTCAATTCGAGGACTTCGCGGACTGCGAGTGCAGTGCGAGACGCGACGCGACCGCGAAGTCCTCGAATTGAACACTCGCCCTGAAGATGGACCCCCGATGGGTCCGAAACTAGTCGGTGCCGCCACCGGACGATCAAAACGTGAGTTAAGCCGTTTCTTAATTAATTAAACGTACAAATATTAAAATATTTAAATAGATTAAAGGGAGAATTAAAATGTTAAAATAGAATTACCGACGCATAGTCTTATCCCTCCATTAGTAGTAAAGTAATAAAAGGCGGGTTTTAAGTATTTATTAAAAGCGTTGGGAGGCTATAAAATTTGAGAATTTTATTTGAATTTAACGGTATTGTTGTTAGCTTGAATCATAAAAAAGCTGTTAGAGTATTGTAGAATGTTTAAATTAAATTAAACAGTTTCTTCGATTTCCCTGTATTAAGAGTAATTTCCTATCTCAGGTTATAAAACATTTGTTTCGGAATTAATTTATGAGCTGGTTAAAAGGCGGTTATATATCAGAGGTTATATGTGATACGTGTACAGTCAAATATATAAATTAGCTTCCCACTGATTACTGACATAGCTAAAATCAATATTCGATGCGAAAATTATCCTAATTACTTTTAGGAGTGCAAATATTAATTGTTTATCCTCTGAATAGCAGATCAAGTTTCTTGAATGCTATTACGATTTATATCTCGGTTAATTATGAACCAAACGGATTAAAAATAAAATAATTACGGATCAGTAAAAAACGGTTTCAGATCGAATATTGGTTACGGCCGTGAATAGCATAAGCCCCTACACTTTACGGTCTATATTAAACGTGACCATGCCGTAATGCGGAAGGATAATTCTGCCCCAATTCCCCCTACGGCATTAGGAAGCGGAGCGTGACATGCGGCTTCAACATCTGCGTCAACCGACACCACTTGTACGAGTAATTGCATTCCAAATTTTTGTCATTAAAAAAAGGACAGCAGTACAACAGCAGAACTATGCAAGTACAGTAACCAAGTGTTTTCACCTACACAAATACATATTGTCATCCCTTTCATTTCGTAATGGGAAAGCTGAGATAACAGTATGTTTGTGTACTAGTCGGCAGGGTAATAAGAAGTAACACATATGTAAATAAATCTCCGTAAGTATTTTTTCTAAAAAAAATCGGTTTTTCGAAAAACGTGACGACTTGTTGTGGCTTGTCTTGAATGTAATTTGGGTATAAGTAGGTTTTATATTTTCTGACAGAACTAACGGACCAGATAAATTTATCGTACTACATTTCAGTTACCAGCTGTTTGCCGTCACCGCACCCGCGACGCAACAAAAGGAGTCGAGTTATTCGTGTCAAGAAAACGACGGATTTGTCTTCGTAGCTGCATCTCGTTAACTCAATGAGATGTGAGTCATTCACTGCTCAGAACACCTTACTTGTTGCTCTTTGCCTTTTTTAATCTATATATGTATCTATATATATAAAAGAAAGTCGTATTAGTTACACTACTTATAACTCAAGAACGGCTGAATCGATTTGACTGAAAATTGGTGGACAGGTAGCATAGAACCAGGAAACGGACATAGGATAATTTTTATCCCGTTATCTATTTTTTATTCCGCGCGGACGGAGTCGCGGGTAAAAGCTAGTTTTAAATAAAAACTGATTTGTTTAATATCGAAGCTTGGAAAATAATCAAGCGACTGCTTGCTCGTTTATCTGGTACAACTATAAGCTTACCAACACTGTGTTCCCATTAGTTAATATTCTTGACGATTGTATTGACACATATTGGCATATCTCACATTATCTTTGAAAAAAAAAACATAGACAACAATACAAATATCACTACAGTGGAAAGTTATAGTTACACGTTAGGTTTACTCGTCATATTGGAACACGTGCTGACTAGTAAATTGTGCCAATCAAACAGCGCACCGTTATACTCAGAACAAACAGAGTGACAAAATCTTGGTGGTAAGTATACACATCAGGGAGTCGAGAACGCGGTGTTGGAGATAATATGGCAAACATTAGCTTTCTCAACTGGCTGTCAATATTTTCTTATTGAAAAAATTACCACCAAATTGCAAGCTTGTTAATTACTCTATGACTTATAGACTCCAAAATAAAAGACAAATAAAAGACATTTTTGTGGACAACAAGCGGACATTCGCGTGCATTTGCATTATACTTTTGGTTAGGTATATTAAAACATTTATGTTTTGCATGCTACCTTGAAATGACTATTATGAGTCATCACATCACGTCTTAATTGGGTCATTGACCCTTCGCTCACGTTATCTAGCCGACGTAAGATCAGATTACGACCTCATATCAACTAAGATTTACTGTTGTTTTCTAAGTTTATGAACGTTGTTAAAATTCTTGATTTACAACATTGTTATGAACTATTCTTAGCCACAACTTCGTACCTTACGATTTCCTGCTATTTAAAATTAATTAAAAAATTCTATTAACTCACTTCTAGACATAATCTTGAAGCAGATAAATAACATTTTCGCCATTATCATGTCATAAATGTGACAGGAGATCAGCCTGTCACCGAACTAAAACCTACCTAACTACCTAAATATAAAATTATCCAATTGCTATTTTTGTTAGAATTGTACTACTCAGATATAAAATATATTTACTGTTTTTATCAATTGCAATTATTTCATCTCACAAGCACGGGTTTTCCATTGTTTGTACAGTCAAGGAAAAAAACGCCCGTATAATTAAAATATTGTTATACTTTATATAAAATAATTATGTAGATATTATTATTGATTTAAGATTTTTAATCAAATCGTCTCGGATAATATCAATACTAAAGAATTAGTGTTGCTAAAAGTTGAAATGATTATTATATTCTATTTGAGCTAAATGCTCCTATAGAGCGGGCTATACGAATTCTCAACATCATATCTAGGGTTATAGATATATTTAGTTGCAGCGAGCCGAAATTCACAGAGGCTGCCTATAGATGTGTGGAAGACGTTTGAATATTAAATTTATTGATTATTGATTAATAATATTGATGTGTAGTTACGCGTTGATATATTCTTGCACTGTTTATCTATGTATTTTTTTTGTTTTTTTTTATTTGCCATTGTTATGTGTTTTTACTGTTATTATAAATGTTATCGTGTAAACTAGTATGTATAGTGTCAAATTGGTTGCGTACTGTAAGGATGCTATGCAGTTGTTTTTAAATAAATAAATAAAAATTTTTTAACAGAAGCAACTTTGATTTTTCAATAACAAGATCTCTCTAGTCTGAGCATTCCCCTTTGTCAAATAAAAACGAACAATGATTGGTGATTTTCATATTTACTTCACCCCTGCGAAAAGTGGCAGAACTTATATAGTACAACAGAGGTTACTTGCCTAGTCCATTGCTCTATAGTCAAAGACTGAACGAATATGAACGACTACTGGACTAAAGACGCCTTAAATAAAGCAATAAAATAATTAATAGGGATATAAAAACTATTTATTACAGATAAAAATTACACTAAAGTTTAAAATAAGCCATTAACACTAATCATGATGACGTAAAAAAGTAGTATTATTTTGAAAATTTCTCATCTAATAATATTTATAACGATGCCTAATAAAACTGATAACTATGATTTAAGACAACTCCAAAACCTAAGCAATCAAATACAGAAAATTATTTAGGGAATATTTTAAAATTAAACTCTTAAGCGTAGAAAATAAGATTCAAGTTTGAAAAGGTGATAATATAATTAGAAGTACTCGTAATTTCAGATATCTATGATTTAACAAAAAAAAATTATGTAGGAAAAACTAATTGGTTAAATACATGTATATAAATAAATTCTGAAAAACAAGTTTAGTTTCAAGTAAAAGAAATTCCATTCTACATAACAAATTCACTAATCATTTAAACATGCTTGCGTTTACTTTCTTATATTTAAATCTGTCGCCCGCAACTCCGTCCGCGCAGAATTAAAAAAGTAACTTTTTCAGTAGCTATTAAGAAATTATTTAAAAATTAAAAACTTATTTATTTCAGGCTATGTTCTACATCCATACCAAATTTTATCGAATTCCGTTAAGCCGTTCGTAAATTATAAAAAAAAAACATCCATCCATCCATCCATCCATATAACTAAACTTTCGCATTTATATTATAAGTAAGAAATAAGATATTTTTTTAATCAATTAAGACATCAGCCATAGAAGGTTCGATAACATTATATGAAATAGTGAATCGGCCTATAGCCGGTTCCGACGCGACGTAAGAACTGAGGACTGAGGACCGGTTGGAAGGATGTCTTCGGTCAATAACTATTGCACAAATGTATTACGTTACAGTTCATCTAAACAAAAACTTATTTGTTACACACACAAATAAATAAACTCTAACATCTAACTAATAAAGATCAAAATGGCTTACTAATTTTTTGCGATGGAAATGAAATCTTTCATTGACAAGATTCTTTAGTTGTTTTTGTATTTAACAATAATAAATTATTAAAATATTTTCTTTTTTATATGTATAACTCGACAATTATCGTATGGTATCGTTCTTAAATTGTCTTATATAATTTCTGCCCATAAAAAGTTAATTAAGTATTTCAATAACCTTCTAAACTCTTAACATCCAAAAATAAAGACAAAACCAAATGCATATCGGAATTTTTATTAGTAACAACCTTAAAAAAAGCTATGGAGTCGCTCAAAGAATTCAATATTGAGAAGCGTTTGAAATTTCAAATCGTAAAGAAATATGTTTGATAAACGGTTAGTATTAGATATTGAATAATTATTCAAATGACCCGTCAAAACAAGAGTTACAATATACGTTTCGGGTTGCGTTGGCACGATAATAAAGATGGTTGTACGGTTTGTATGGCCCTCGAAGTAAAAAGAACGATTACTGCATGAATGGACGCGCTGTTTCCTCGACAACTAACGGGGTATTACGTACTGTGATAGCATTCGATTACTGATGGAGAATTTCACCGTCATGAAAACATTATGTCATCCCTCTCAGTCCCTTTGAATAAAACAGAGACAACATTATTATGTTTTAATATGAGTAGTAGCTGTAGAATATCATGGTAAAAGTTTTCTTAAGCCATGATCTATCATGTTTACGTCAACTTTAATCAATTATGATTAATTCTGAAAGCTTTTTATCAATAATTAATCATCTATTATATAGTATCGTTTTAAGCGATATCAAGGGGCACTAGTGATTAGTTGCCATCAGCACACGTAATGGACGCCTTGGTCATTTAATGCAGTCGATCCATTGACCCCACTCCTGCGGGATGCGAGTCCCTGCGTTTGTTTTTCAATATTATCGTCCAATAAAATAATAAACCAACGAATTCTGATGCGCACAGGCTTGTCGTAACTTTTTTTTGGGACTTGATATCACATGAACTTGAATTTCTATATCGATATAACATCTGCCGATGCAATAACATTTGATTTATTTGATTTTTACTACAGTATTTTAATTCTTACAAAATAGTTCCTACATATAATAAAACTGTAACCAAATATGGCAAAAATACAAATTACTGATTGATTATTAAATATTATAAGATTAAAATGATGTTTAAATTAATCCAATAAAATTAAAAATAACTCATACTGGATCACGAAACAAAATTAATATAACAATTTGCGTCAAACCGCTTACTGTTTACGGCACGCTTTCATAACGAGAGACTTTATTTATAACTTTAGAATTCCTTAGTATTTAAGAGGAAACTTACTCATTACTTTTGACTTCTTATGCTACAAGTTATCAATCAATGAAATCATTTGAACAATTATTGAAATCAACACGTAAAAGAAGCGAGTGGTTTAACCGCTAACGACAGAACAAAGGACTCCGTGTTAACGAATGTTTGAATACAATTAGTCGTTGGCCATCAGAGAGCATCGAGACCAGACTGCAACAAAGCCTTAGTGCAGTCGCACACGATTATTTGTACAACTGTCGCAAGACAAACGCGATAAAATCGCTTCACTGCCGCAGATCACGACTACGAATACTAAATATTCTTACGATTTTGCTTCGCGTTTATTATAACAAGATATAGAAACGATGTAGACTTGCGACTGTATTGATGCGACATTGCGTTTTAATCGATTTGAGGCGATCTTCCAGGTTGCATATCAGGGTTGCTACAGCCGCGTGATTACTTATACTCGATGTTACCCGTTTAAATCAAAATTGTCAGACGAATGCATTGATGCAAACACACCACTAACTCGATATCGATATTGTCGTGTTCGCCAAACGTGCGTTTGCAACGCTTCGAAAAGTCGCAGTGTGTGACCTTCCTAACAAATGTGGGCCCGTCAGAACTCGTCACCGACTTCCGAGGCACCTCGTTAACATAAATTATAATGACAATGAACAAGCCATACCGCGACCGCGTGCCGAGAAACAAATCCCCCGACCCCTCGGTTCAGCTTTCGAATTTTAAAGACATAATACTAAGTGGTAAGTCGTGTTTTATCAAGCTTCAATGATGCCCGGCTCACGATGGACAGTTCAAATATAGGGCGGCAGTTATTTTTTTTAGTTACGATATTTATGGATCATGACTAAAACTATTTGAAAGAAATATTTCTCTTACATCTAATATATTACTAAAAATCTATGCTACCGATTCCCCAAGATAGTCTTAATTAAGTAGTCAAAACTAAAATCAAATCACTCCATAACGATACCTAATATCATGTGATAAAATGACTGGATGTTTTAGTTAAATAATATTTCAACACGTTTAGATAAAACTTGTTACGCATTGGAATATAAATATTTATTTCCACCATTCATTTATCAACATCAACTCACTTAATTGGCTTCCGAATTCAGATGCAGTTCTGTTTTAGTTATTATTAAGGAAAGACGATGATTAAAAGGTTTCCATATTTCATTATGATCCTATTGATGATTGCGTGATGATGATGATACTAAGATGATGAATTGGCCATTAAGCTTGTATATTAGATTAGATAGATTAGTATGATATAGTATGAGAAATAGATTTAGTATGAGAAATCTACACTAAGCGTAGCCCTGTGTGACTTTTAAATAAATTTGAACGCAGCAGATAGTCTAATAAAAACCATAGATAAAACTAGCAGCAAAACACTTGATAAAAAGCTACTAAATTGTAATAACATTGAAACACAAGAGGGAATAAATTCGATGTAGGTCGTTAAATAATTAACGACATAAACCTCGGGTCAAGTCGATGGTCTCTCACTACCCATAAATACCATTGAGACGGCAACATCCACACTAGTTCCAATTCATTCACACCACAATAAAACCCCTCGTAAATCTTCCAGCTGACTTAATACCCCGCGCTCAGGCGGTTGTTAAAAGACACCATAAAACAGTAGAACATTCGGACTCGTGGATACATCTGAAGGATCATTCATAGTATGTAAGAATGGTTTTACCAACTGGGTAAACAAGAACACTTAATTAAATAATGGCTGCATTATAAAACTAACAGACGAAAGTGGGCAATGTTAAAGTATCTAGGCACTTATCATTTAAAATAAAACGTTACAGTCTTCGTAACTTACAAAATCTCTCTGTTTCTCTAAACTCTAACCTTGTTCAACTGAAGAAAAACCTGTACAAATACATGTCATCGTCCCGCTCATTTTCTACAACAAAAAAGAGAAATCAACATATTTTTGACATGTGTTTTGGCAGTGGAAACTCATTACAAAATAAATCCATCTATAAGAGTAATATGAATAGTAAACAGAACATAACGCGCCGTCTGTGAGGGCATGGCATGACATTGACATTGATCGAACGCGGCGCGTATTGTTGAGTCAGAAAATAGGAAGCAATGACCGAGCGTAGGCGATTTTATAAGCCAACTAAAATATTCATCGCAAACTTACGCCGATGTATTGAAGGTGAAGATCTCTGCACTATTTATACGTTTATCAGTATCCCCAACACTTTATTTCTTAAATCACTCGAGCGTAGATCTTTCCTTATGATGTTAAGGTACAGTCTGAGGTTGTTCAAAAAGTCTTTTCAGGTGTAATTGAGAACAAATCATTCTCATAAATGTACATACCTTACTGCCATAGCCTAGAATTCCACGCTAAATCGATTTAATTATTTTCCTTGTTAACCATTCAGCATTGTTATCGAGTAAACATCGCGTTATATTTCGCACTTGCTCTCGTTAATTCAATTTAAGCCAATGTTTACAAATACAATTAAACAGTTGCAATTGTTAATCGATTCTCAAATAACAAGCGCAAATCAAGTAAACGAGTTATTATGAAAACGTTCACTGCAGGATAATTTAAAAGGAATACCGCAAAAGGAAATAACGTTATATTGAATGCAAAACTAGAAAAATAAATAATGATATGAACGCTAAATTTTGAGTGTTATATTCCGTCATTTAGCCAGGAATTTTCACATTACAAATACCATGTTTATTTGACGCTATAAAAGCGGAAAGTTGTAAAATACAGTTTATTGTGTAAATGAAACAAAATTCATGTGGAACAAATTTCTGCTTTTACGCTTCACGCACTGATTTCAAACTCCTCTCTCTCTCTTTCTACGCACACGCACAACACAAACGAGGTCGCACTCGCGAACAAATAGACGCGACAGAATCTATGCCGCTACTAGAGTTGATACAATGTAGGAAGTTTTTTTAAAAGAAGACATTACTCTATGATTGACACGTGATATAATAATTTTTTTTATAAAACAAGGTAGCCCACAAGGTAGCCTAGACTTCTGAAGCAACCCATTTTTGTAGCGGATACTTTGTCTCTCTTAGATATTTAACGAAAGAAATACCCTCCTCCTTTAGCTATTCATTCCCTTCCGCATAAAGATGTTTGTTTGAACGTATCTCCGAAACGGCTCAACTTAATTGATGAAATTTGGCACGAATGTAGAACATAGTCTGAAAAAAACATAGGCTACTTATTGACTTTTTTTTTAATTCTACGCGGACGGAATCACGGGCAAAAGCTATTTTCCAATAAAGGAGAAAAGCCTTGAAATATGATTAAAACTTCAATTCAATAACTCAAACCATTAAGCGTCATCTACTAAAACACTTCGGTTACTAATAGTTCAAACAAATCATATTGTCACTTGAATAATGGTATCATGGTATATCCCGGAGCGGTAATAATTATTGTCCCGTGGAGGCGGCAGAGGCGGCATTGCCAACATCAATAACGCCAACAATATGTCAGATAGCATCTGCATTCATTGTGTTGCCATTGTGAGTTACTTGAGGAACAATGTTCAATGCATTATGGTTAATAATACCGCCTTCGAATGCACTTGAAGAAAATGTACAATTAATTATACATTCTTTTTCTATTATTCATATTTAAAATATTCCTAGAACACCTCCCCATGAGTCTTCCAAAAATCAAAATAGAAAAAGCACACATAAATTTAGATTTACGAAACCAAAAGATGAAGAAAGACCATCAAAAGTTTCTACAAATGCTGGCAACGTAAAATTATTCCGGCAACATTCCATTTTAAAATAAAAACAAAAATCTAAACATCAATTAATAACAAATAACACTTACTAATTGCACCGAGAATTTTATCCAAGTAATACACAGGAGAAATATTGTTGCAAATTGAAAAGACTACACTTGCTCACGATTGTAAAATGAATTTACCTCAGAAGAGTTAAGTTTCAAAATGCAATGCACCTATTAGACGTAGTTACCTGTCGTTTGCAGCGAGATTCGAACATGATAAGGTCTGATCGTGTAGGCGCAGCATTAAGAACCCATAAATCTTACGAGGGCATTAATTATTCTCCGCCGTTCGAGAGACAAGAGTCTGTGTGAAGCATTCTTATTTCATTAGAGAGGATGATAACAGTTGAAGTTGATTTATCAATCTTGAATTGCGTTAATTTCATTGATACAATTGAATTTGACGATTCTTCTTGTACATTTATCATTTGGATATGTACAAGCTAAAAGCGACTTTATTCCAGTACTTTTAAATGATAGGTCTGCTTGATCTGCGATGTTTTTCCACATTATTTTAATAATAGTCGTGTCGTATTGTTTGGTCCTGTAATCAATTATCACATCAAGTGATTGATATCTTGCTAATGGTAATGATCTATTATTATATTATAAAGAAGAGACATTTCGTTTGTTTGTTTGCATTGAATAGGCTTCGAAACTACTGTATCGATTTAAAAAATTCTTTCAAACTTGGAAAGCTACAAATCCCAAAAACTACTAGTCATCAGTAATACTTTAGATATTTAACTCAACAGTTATCATTTAATCAAATCCAGAATTTACATTCATAAATTCTTCCTTCATGATAAAACAAAGCTTTGTGTAAAATATCAATGGTCAAGAAGTTTTGATCGTCTTCTGAATTTACAGATCAGGTCCCTTTTTATGCGTAAAGTTCCAAGTATCAAAGTTTTTCGATATAAGTTTTCTTCTGGGGTACTTAACTGATATAAACATAAGACATCAATCGTAAGCGAGTCGAACGAGAAAAGAGAGGCTGGAAATGAGCCTGTTGGCGAGCACTTCACCGATCATAACATCGCATTACGTACAATTTTCAAGTAGCCACTTCCCTTCTGAGCACGAAACTAAATTGGCCGACACAATTAGACGCGCGGATGCAATAATTCCGTGGCTTCCTCCCTATCAATAGGAGTGTATTACGATCTATCCAGAGCTCGGAATTGAGGCGAAAAGTGGCCTAACAATACTGGCTCCTCTGTGATTTATAAAAGAAATTCAGCATGCAAGGGTAGCTAGTAATAGGCTTCTTTTTTCAAACTGCATTTCTAGACCACCGTGCATTTTGCACAGCATAGTAGTTTGCAGAAATAGGGGGCTATTTTTTCGCAACTGCATCGCATATTTTTGTATTACTTGTTCGTAGGCAATGGTTAGGTCTTGTTAAGGTTCCGTGAGAGTAAAAATCTCTTCCGAACCTGCTTTTGGGTATGATTCAATATAAGCAGGTATTTTAAACCAAAAAGTGGAAATTACCTAAACAAATTCAATACGTGCCACAGCGTAATCCTCCCACGTATTAAAAACAAATAAGACGAATAGAAACTACCGTTTTTTCGACTAACTTTGGGTTTATGAGTCCTTAATCTCCGTTTAAAACATATCGTTATTCCTGGAATATTATATCAATCTATATATATAAAAGAAAGTCGTGTTAGTTACACTATTTACAACTCAAGATTGGTCGAACTGATTTAGCTGAAAATTGATAGGGAGGTAGCTTAGAACTAGGAGACGGACATAGGAACTTTTTTTATCTTGTGTGCATTTTTTTTTATTCCGCGCGGACGGAGTCGCGGGTAAAAGCTAGTATTCGATAAAACAGAGATAACAATTTGCTTTAAACGGAGATTTTGATTTCAGAAACCTACGGTCAGTTGGAAGTCAATTTGCACAGCCTTACGGTCGTAACACGGCGTGACGTCAGATGGTTTAAACTGACAAATTGATAAAAATGTTCCACTTTTTTTATACATAGATTATATGTTACGCTTAAAAATATAGGCTTTAATAGCATACAAATATATTACACCATGAATGAAAATCGAGGTCCCGTTAAGTAAAACAATGCAAGGAAACTTGTATCTATTCTTGAGCTGGTTATTGAATCTAATTTGTTTACACTACTTTATACTTATGCAACTGTTAGAAGAATTGCAGTTAGAAAAAGTAATAGAGTGTAATTATAGTCAAACAATACCACAATGATGAAACACTTATCGAAGACGCATAATAAGTGCAAAGCCAGATAAGTTAGTTAATAATGGCTTTGAAATTGAAGCTAGAGAAAAATCCAGAAGCCAATATTATTAATTTAAGATCGATAAAAAGGTTGATTTGAGTTGAAATATACTTAAATATACTAACTTGGGGTAGGCTCCGAGCCCCTCAGTGGGGACGTATAGTGAGATGATGATGATACTCGTTACTACGAAATTGACTAAAAAGCTAAGATTAGTAACAATAAAAAACTTGAGAGGTGTCAAGGGACACCCGGATGGAACGAAGTTCCTTTCAATTAATTAGTGAAGGAACCAATGTTTATTATATGAATAAAAAACTTAAGTCTTCACAAGAAGTACATTTTATTTCTATGAATTTTCGTTATATACGAGTATTGTCACGTCGTTGCCATGGTGAAGTAGCGCTCATTCGTCGTTAACATACTTACTATAGCAAAAAGTGTCGTGACAACTTTTCGTAAGAATTTTTTCCGTCTAGCCCCCTTTCACAACGCGCGATAAGAAACTACGTTCCAAAAAGTTAACTTTAATTCAATTATTGGTAACTAAACTATATAAAATCAATCGATAGATACCTAAACTATAAAACAAAACTGTCACAACCCGGTATATTTATACAAAGCAGACAACCGAAATTCTAATCGATATACCAGTTCTCGATTTGAAGTGGTTTTATAATCGACATCGATTGTACAGACAGATGAACAATCAACAATTTGTCATTACCGCCCACGTAAATCATAACTTGTTCGGCGAATTGGGCAGGTCAACGACTACTTGTCGATAGATGAGTTGTATTAAATCAACCGTTATATGGATATATATCTTAACAACTGATTGTACATCCTTAAGTGTTATAGTGTCAAATGAACAAAAAAATATCGTATCTCAAACTCTGCAACGAATAAAAATTGAATTCGTTCCTACATATGAATCGACCAAAATATTGTATGCGACATATTTTCAATTGGTGTACTGAAGAGTTCTAAACGAAGTCATCCTGCTTATAAATGACGCGTGGGCGAATTATGCACTCATAACTAAAGCATTACCCAATTGCTACGACCCACAAATTGACTACTCGTATATCCTAAGCCGATATCGAATATACAATTAACATTAATTAATATATCCTTTTCCCTGTAATTTACACTTTCACTGGTTACTTATTTCATTGTTTAAATAGGAAGGAAACTATCGAATGACAAGTCATCAAACTCAAAATAACTGTGTTGAATGGAAGTCGAAAACGCAATAAAACTTATGAACATACAGCTGTAGAAGCAATTGCTCTTTATTTCATTAGTTAGGTTAAGGTTAAGCTTCGCCTACAAATTTATTTGTGAAAGAGTTCCTATTTTAACAATTAATATCCAATGGGTGTGCAAAGAACTTTACAGACATGCAAACATTGTTACCTTTAAGTGTTCATGCGTGTCAATAAAATTGATAACTTCTTTGCTTTACATTTGAAACAATAGCTCGTTATCTTTTACGCATTCTGCTATTTTTGAATAGAAAAAAATCACTTGACTGATTTTTATTGCGTTAAGGGGATAAATTCAAACACAATAGAAATTATACTACGTACCGCACGAGTTATAATGCATTCCTTATACCATTGTTTAAAAGAAGAAGGTATGTACAACCAGCGTTAAACCCGATGTTTAAGCACGATGGTAGCTACACCAGATGCAGAAAACTTCACTAACTTCTCTTACAAAATATTAAAGTCAAAAATTGAGATTAAAACTATCGAATCTTTATTTCAAAACAAAATACACGTAATCTCAAAATTTCGGTGTAGTAGGTTCGGAGTTTATCCGGGACATATATGGCGTTTTTATATCATTAAAAAGCTATGGCTGTATGGTGTTTTTTTTTTTAAATAAAGTTTCTGTAAACATAACAACCATATTAGGTTTTTCTTGTAATATAATTCATTTTAACAAGCTGTTAATAAATGTTACCATATCTCGGCCACTTGAGTCGATTGAAAGACGCGCGGTTATAATGTTACAGAATAAAAAAAACAAGTGATAAAAAAATTACTCTTGATTATGTTATGGAATTTTAATATAAACTTATACAGTTCCCATTACTATTAAATAGTATAAGAAAAGTTGTCAGTTCAGTTAAGAAATTAAATTTTTTGTGTGAAATCGTAACTCTAAAAGTACCAATTTTTTTTTTTGGATAATCAAGTCAAATAGTTTTTTAGGTCAACATTAGAAATTGGGGCAAAGAAAGAACGGATACAGCTGTATGTGAAGTGTAACATAAGAGCTGATAACGCCTCAAATATTGACTCCGCGCGAACACACGTGGGAACTGAGGCGCCGCGCCGCCAAATTATGATCACTAAGATTACCAAAGTAACGATATTTTTATAATTATTACCTTACGATACGCAGAATTTGTCATAGATTATAGAAGCCATGATGGTCATAATCTCATAATTTTATGGTTAAATACATATCTGTCATTTCAATCAGTGATCAGCTTCTCATTTTCATTAGCAAATTTATAAATAAAATAGGTTTTCCTAAAATAAAATAACTGGTATGTGACCAGATTATTATTATTAATAATAACATTTGTTATTTATAGTTAATATTGTACAATAAGTTGTGACGTCACATAATTGCGAGCTCGACTGATACAATACAATTAATCAGTAAGTGATGTACATGCCCGCCACACGCAATTCTTACTGATATGTAATTAATTAATTACATTTAGGTCCATAGAGTAATTAAAATTAATTAATTAACGATATAACATTAACTTTAACATTAAACAGTACGTTCGTAAGGGTTAAGTGAAATTAATTATAATTAATAAAGTAATTAGAGACTTTTGAACTATGGGGTATTTGTTAAGTGACGCATTTTAGTTTATCATTTAAGGTTTAAGGAATTTATAAAAAAAAATTGTTGAAGGTGCTAATAGTCTCAAGCAGAATTTAAGACTAGTCCATCTTTAGACGAACGTCAGTTAAGATCCGAAATGTTGAAGTGTTAAAATATGATGATCTGTCACATCTGTTTTGAATATAATCTATGGTTCTCTAGTGGCGGCACATCTACCAAAAGACATTCCGCCAACTAATTGTCGACGAAGCATGTTTTAACCGTAAAGATAAAGACTTTTAATGGTGATACATGCACACTCAAGATGTTGCACTTTGTCGAGTGTGCATTATAAAAATTAATAGCGGAAAGACATATGAAAAAAATTTGCTTTTAATAGAATAAAAACAATGTATCTTTCTCTAACAAATAAGGTAGTGTTTAACGCTGAATTAAAATATGTGAAAAATATAAAACATTAAAACGAAATGTAGGCGTAATTTTCTGACATCTGTCAAAAAGTGGCGGCAAAACTGGCCGCCACAGCGGAGCGAGTTTTTTTTTGAGCACAACTTGCTTGCAGCCAGTGTAACATATAAAAGACCTCTTTAACGGATACGGTTAATCTGACAGGTCGCGGGATAGCGTAGGATGTTTTGACAGCACGGCAATTACCTGCCAGATTGTTTGGCGGCCGATTGTAGCAGTGGTTCACATCCTGCGCACAGCCCACGGCGGGGGATTGGGCTTGCCACAGATAACTAACGAGTTGTAATGTTGGCAATTAACCGAGCATTATCTGTCACGAAACATCAACGAATTGCGTTCCACTTACATTACTATACGCGATAAACATTAAAAAACTGGATTCTTTGCTTTTTAACTTTAATTTCTTTACGTAGAAAGTACTGGTTATTTTATACTGAAATCAGGTCATTTGAATGTCTATAATTAAAAAAAAAAATTAAAGACTCAGTTCATTCCAGATTCACCAAGCGAAGGCAACTTCATATCTTAAAAATAAGTCAGTATATGGATCGTTTTAACTATACCAAGGTCAGCTGTGTGACCTTTACTTTTTTATTTTTATAAAGTAAACTATTACAAACAGCTCCCATTGATTATACTAAGCGCAATCAACAAACAACTCCTACGCAATGGCGACTTGAACCGCCGACAAATGCATGTCAGACATTTATAAATACACAATCGAACGTTTCCGAGTGCATCGGGAATCAGGACAGACAGGGTCATTACATTATGGTCACCAAATAACAGAACCATTTTAGTATAGTCCCATATCGAAATTAGGGTACCTATATATTTAAGTTTTTACTGTCAATTTGATACAATAAATGTAACTCAACATTACGGATACAATTAACTCTAAAATATTAAACTGAATGCTGTATTGCTCTTTAAAATTAATGCTGTGCACGCCTATCATCTGTATGTTCCTCTGTTTTTTATTATCTGTGTATTATTTGTTGACCTGCTCGTGTTTGTTGATCATGCAATTTTTATAACTTTTTAATCGTACTAATATTGTATATGCGAATGTTTCGATGGATGGATGGATGGATGAATGTTTGTTTGAAATTATCTCCAGAACGGCTCCATTGATCTCGATGAAATTTGGCATAGATGTAGAACATAGTCTGGAAGAAAATATAGGCTACTAAATAAGTATTTTTTTTTAATTGCGCGCGGACGGAGTCGCGGGTGACAGCTAGTAATTAAATAAATAAATAAAATGGCTTAGTTTTGTATAATTAGAAGTAAAATATAAAAAAATTGAAATGTGTACGCACTAATTAATAAGAAATAACATGCACTATTTATTTGCAATAAATAAGCTATAATTTCTCGCAACAGAGCTATAAAGATTAAATATGTGTATGTAATTAGTGTCATTTATAATAGCAGCTGAGTTTAATGAACTTTTTCTTGTTTAATATTTTTGTACTTTTGCGTTTATCCCTTGTTGCCAACCTAATGTTTGGTCACAATATTCATACTTAATACGGTCGCTGAATGCGCCCACTGTCCGTCTGGGAACCGCGGGTGCGCATTGAAGCGATGCGTTAATGCGCGAACCCAAACTGTTAATTTGTTATATCCGCAATGTAACGTCTAAAATAACGGTTAACGAAAAGGTTACAGTGATTTCTTTTTAATTTTCAGCGCTGCCAGTTATTATTAATGACAAGACAAAATTACTGTACAATTTTGTAAACGTCATATTTTTTTGTGTTCTGTTATAAATAAATAGGGACAATATTTTTACGTCGGTATTGTCTTTTCGTACATCTAAGCTTTTAAGAATTACCGGACAAACAGATGGCATGAACAAAAATAGAGCAACAGTAGTTTTACAGTTTTATTGGCACATCGTAAATCAAAAAATTTGACAATCATAAAGTTATTAAAAAAAATGACATCTGTGCTGCAGATGTTTAAGTAAATTGTAAACATTTTTGAAGTGATTACTATAATTACTGTTATTATACAAAAATATTTTATAGATTGATGGATGGATTGTATGAAAGGGGATAATCGTAAGAATTCTGTGAATTCGGATATGACGACTAATACAGATATATACGAGTAGTACATACTGTACTACCTCTCCATATGGCAAGAAAGCAAGGTGATGGTGATTTTATTGAAAAAAAAGATCAATTTCTAGAACAAAAATTCAACTGCGTAGTACTAACTATGCCGGAAAGATGTACAATGAATAAAATGGGTCGGTCTCAAAATATCCATAGGTATATCGTCAAAAGATAATCAAAGCGATCCAAATTACCGAGAAAAACGTGTCAAATGTAATGTTAAGCGGGTATTCGTACGGGCGCTTTTTTTAACGCCGCGTTTAACGGCGTTGGCGACTCCCAAACGATGAACGCTTTAAAATCACACTCGCCCCATAATCAGATACATCATTAGTTCTATTTGGAAGCTGTTTTAGCGCGCGTTAAAAAAGCGCCCGTGCGAATGACAAATGAAAACATAGGGTTAGCATTGTAAATACAAGGGCGACATTAAGCATAAAAATATTCTATTATAATATTCTCTTATTTAAAAAATAAACGTTTGTTAACGTAAAGAAGGAGATTCAAATAATTGTCAAAAAATTATTTTTATTGAAGCTGGCCATTAATGCTCAAAGCTGCCACTAAAAAAGAAATTATGATTTTTCATTATGAGAGGCTTATAACATGATAAGTAGTTAGATGTTTCAAATTGTTTTTGAAGATAAAACACTGTATTCAAAGCTCCAAAATTCTTCTATAGTCTGTCCTCTGTATGACTTTGACTAAATTTCAATATTAACTAATACTGAAAAACATCTGTCTAATAAATAATCTCCTTAAACCATTTCAGCCTAATAAACCTTAATTTACATACAATAAACAAAACATTTGAAACATACAGACAACCAATTTATTGTGTTTACTCGACTGACACAATCAAGGACTTTTTTTGTACAAACATGTAAGTGCAATGTTTTACTGCAGATTCTAGGAACTGAGTACACAAGGGTCCTTTATTCTGTTCATTTAATGTTCCTTATATATACTGCATTGATATTAATGGAAAATTATTAAACTATGACATAATTTAAAGACTAATATCTTCATACAAGGCCTATTAGTATGGTGGTGTTAAACAAAAAAAAAATCAATTCCTGTTGAATGTGGAGTTAATATATATAATTATGAATAACTAGATTTTTAAGAAGGTAGGATTTCTTCATTGCTTTAAACAATAATTTACATATTGACTAAAGAAAAACTATATTAATAAAATCTTTGAGATTTCAGTAACACTATTTGTATGAGAAATATTATTTAACTTCATTGAACCATAAAATGTTCTCCGTTTATTTACCTTTGATAAATTTTAAATATAAGTAAAAAGTTTTTATAACTTAGATTTATTGCAAACAGCAAAAATATACAGCAAAATAGTATTAGTTTTAAAAAATACTTTGCAAGTTCTTATTACAATAATTTTAACATAAATATAAAGAGACTTGAGCTGGTGGTAAGTAAAAAGAACTTAGTTTTTTTTAATTGTAATTTTTCTTATAAATTAGCAATTAAAAAGATAACTGAATTCAGTGCATTTTAAGTAATTGGATGCAGCAAAAAGTTAAATACCGTTTCTTATCTCATTGCAACTGATGTCCTAGTTTTTAAAACATATTGCAAAACTACATCCTATATAGATACGACTAAAAATATAAATAGGGGAAGCGAAAACAGTTCAAGGCCACAATTAATAATTACGACAAAAACTTTCAGTGACAATAGGTGTAAGAATATTTTTATCTTATGCGATAAAAAATATGCAAATTTTTAAACTTACTGCAAAACAAAATAAGGAAATCCAACAGAATTTTTCGTATAATTAATCTCGAGTCACGGTCCATGGTCGACGAATGATTGCGGGAATTTCTTTCCATTATAAAACACTCAATTCAAAATAAAAATCCCGAAAACCACTTTTTCTAAACGTCATGTAAACGCGAATGAAATGAACTGTCAATTGACAACATAAAATACGTCAAACACGTAGCGCATGCGCGCGCCGACTGTTGCCGGGAAAATAAACGCACACCATGTTTACGAAGTACGTTGTAGTTATCAATAAATTATACACGCATTTCGAAAGAAACTAATAAAATAACGGATTAAACAATCAATAAAATAAATATTTTTTTCGTAAAACATACATTAGTCAATTGGCAATGTTAATTGAAATTTTTTCATTCGTTGTTAAAAAGCGTTGAGACAATGAATTCAAAATACATGCTGTGTATATTTCTATTTAATTCCTTTTCACTGTGTAATCAGCAACAGTATTTTAATTATATTCGCAAGAAAATGTAATATATTTAATGTAATGATACGTAAATGTTGTATGTCGTTATAGACGTGATTTTATATTATTAAATGAAGTCTTTAAATAGTTACAGTGGTTGTGACAAACTTTTGTTAGCCGAGAATTTTAAAGTAACATTTTAACGTTTCAAACAGTGATAACTGAGTCGTAAACGTAAATTACCTTTATTAATAAACTAGCTTTTCCCCGCGACTCCGTCCGCGCGGAATAAATAATAGAAAACGGGGTAAAAATTATCCTATGTCCCTTTCCTGGTTCTAAGCTACCTGCCCACCAATTTTCAGTCAAATCGATTCAGCCGTTCTTGAATTATAAATAGTGTAACTAACACTACTTTCTTTTATATATATAGATAATGAAAATGTTATATGATTGGAATTGGATTGGTTGTTCATTGATATTAAGGTTAAGTATAACAAAGCATGATTATATAAGAGCGAGTGTTTTTTTAATGCATATTAATGAAACAGGTGTCGTCTTCAATGTCAAATGAATTTTATTATGTACACAAATACTGAGTCAGTGCTTAGGAAACAAATTTTCACTAATGTTACATTCAAAAATAATTCATTATGTAATTTATTAACGACGTACACATTTGATAATGTCATGTCAAGTAATTACCCATTAGATTAATATGTAACAAATCAATTAAAACAGTATAATGAATTAACTTTTTTTGCACATGTATTACACATTTGCGCTTAGTTCCTTAGGTCAAGAGGGTAGGGTAGGGTAGGAAATGCATATATCCATGTGGCGCCGTATTGAAAACGGTAACTTACAATCACAAAATATAAAATACATGAAGTTAATTTAATCCTGTGTGATTGTGTGTGTGACCGAAACGACCATAAGAATGTAGGATATTAAATTAAGTCGTAACTGAGAAGGAAACCATAAAAATATTAGTTTCCGAAATTAAATAGCTTAGTTTAATTTTGAAACGTGAACACAATAACGCATGAGTTGTTCCCGCGCACCCATTGAATCTTTATCCGTCGTGAAGGTTTGACAGGACAGTAGAGTTTTTTTAACTAGTAAGAGGCAAAGGAATGCCGCCTCAACTGTAATCGGTAGCTATAGAAATGACACCTGTGGATTTTTTTTATCTCTATTGACATAAAATGTTGCTTTTCTGTCCAACATTTTTTTTATAAATCACTATGTTACCTGTTTCTGTGAAAGGGAATCAATTAAATGTGACAGGCAACACCAGTTGGTTTGTTTTTGGGAATTTTAATCTGGTTATCTAATTTATAAAGATATTAAATAACTTTGTTACAGTAGTTTTTTTAGTTAATACAAAGATAAGATATTTTCTTTTATAGGTATGAACGTTAGTATTGTAACAACGTTGTTACGTCCCTATACAATATTACTGAATAAGAATTTTTTGAAATAAAATTCGATATTTTTATTCAGTTACTACTTATTAGGTGTACTATATAATTTATAATTTTGGTCATAAATACATAAAGCTTCCAATAGTTTATTTTGTTTGAAGCGCTCTTTTTAGATTTCGTACTTTTAAGCTTTTAATAAAATAGCTTTGGAATGCCATCTATCGTTTTATATAAGAAGCGCTTCCATAGAAAAAGGGCGTCAAAATAGATCAAAAGGTAAAATAGGAACACTGCCATCTATATTAAAAAAATTGAAACATATTCGTTTAACATCAAGTACTTTTCTCGTTTATAGATGGCGCACAAAACGTCATATATCGCAGATAAAACAGCTTTATTTCAGTTATCTACTCTACAATAGATGGCTCTTAACCATCACAGACATATTTTTATTTCCTACTGTCACAATGCCATTTCAGACTTCAGTCTTTTTGTAACATAAGTATAATAATAACATCATTTCAATACTATTTTTTTTTAATTAAATAACATAATTAAAAATAGCTTTTTGGAATTTATTAATACAATCTATATATATAAAAGAAAGTCGTGTTAGTTACACTATTTATAACTCAAGAACGGCTGAATCGATTTGACTGAAAATTGGTGGGCAGGTAGCTTAGAACCAGGAAAAGGACATAGGATAATTTTTACTCCGTTTTCTATTTTTTATTCTATGATTCTATTTTTATAAGCTAGTAAGCTATAAAACATATAATGTTAATAAAAAAACAGTTCCTGCGGCTCATATACATTATAATTTTTAGTCAAGTACAAATTTATTCTACGTTACTAATCAGATTTAGCAATTTTGTGGTTTTAATAAAAGTAATGCAAGCTTAGAGTCACCATTATAAAAATAATTTATATTTTGTAAGAAAAACTTTCTTATTTTTAATACATGTAATAAATAAAATCAATATATAAAAATAAAAAAGATTGTAAAAGTGTAACTCGATAAGAATTTTATATAATATAATAATAATCTTTATTTCAAGCCACAGATACAAGCTCATTAATTAGTTAGTAGGATACTTACGAACTATGTTAGTAACAATACAATAAGCTAACTATACACCAAGCGCCACATGCAGCTTTAGGCTGTGATTAATATATTTACAATCTAGCCTACTTGCTATTAAGCTAAGTATGCTGTTGGGACTGGCTCGCACCCTGCGCACCAGGGATGCGCATCTTTTGCGCATTGTGGCATAAAAGCAGTCGACGCGGGCTTCTGCAAACATCGCTGATGCGCTACAGAAGCGAGGCATTTTAATTGTATTCATTTTGTTTCGTCTCTGTGTTTTCCAAAAGTCATATATATTTTTTTATTAGAACAAACGACATCTACATCTTGATTCGTACACTTTTTTGCACCATTCCTTATGCTAAATTACAGTAGTGTCTTCCTTTTTTACCGTTAATACATTTTTTATTTACTGTACATCTTGTGGCCATGTTACGGTACTGTACCGCTCTTCACAAGTCCCTCAACGATCGCTGCGTCTGTTTCGTTGAGCCATTTGGGTATTGTATTCCAAGATCTTATAAATCAAACTCAAAACTTATATTTAATGACACTATTCTAAAGTTGAAGTTGTCGAATGCTCATTTGTCCGTTTTGAAGACAATACGCAATTAAATTTGAGGGAGAGGTCGATAACAGTAAGTAAATTCCTTTGCCGCGTTAAATTGGCAATGGGGAAAAAGGCGCAATTACCCCTTTTAATTTAACTTTCTGTTGCCCGGAACTGCGTTAGCGCAAAATTAGAGAAAAATGTAATTTTTAGTGTTTTCTTACAGTCTATGTTCCACATCTATGCCGACTTCGAGTAAAGTCTATTGAATCGTTTTATAGATACCTTCTAACAGACCGACCGCAACTTTGTCACGAGAACGTAAGTCATTTTCCCTAAAAGTAATTATTCATCTTGAAAATCAGAAAATTCGAGCAGCAGGAAATTATCAAATAATCCTTTTTATTGATATTGTAAAATTATTTTATAAAGTAGTTGTAATATCGTATTTTATATGACAACACTGGGGAAAATTACCATAAAAATGGCCTCCGGAAGCCTTAACACGCCTAATTTTTATGATCCGAATTAAATTAACTAGAAAAAAAAAACTCTTTTCTCTTACGACATAAATTTTTTACGTATCGCTATAATTTACTATTTAAATTAAAAAAGCGTTTACATATAGATATAATGATTGCCCAATTCAAATAATTTAGAAAAGTTTGAAACCATGTTATTGTAATAGTTCTGATCTGATCATATACTTCTTAACAATAACCAAGGAGTTAAGTTCTATATGTTATAAGCTGGCAACTCTCGATGGAGGATAATCCGTCGCAGTCCGTGCGCTTATCTTTGAAATGGAAATGTTTGCGCGCGGAGTTAGCGACTGCGAGCTAAGACGAGCTGCTAAGAGGCTTACCTCCTGATATTTATACTCTCCTGGTACTATTGCGCCTGCTGGTAAAGTTACATTGGTTTAGACTTTGATAGTTACAAGTTACTAATACTAGCGATCCTCTCTGGCTTCGTATACGAAGCATAAACTATTTTTTACGTAGTTTTTTTTTTGTGTTTGTATTTGTGCTTCCTCTTAGGTCAATATTTATGTCATAGGTGCCTTTATTTTGAATCAAAATCACAATATCTTTTTCGGCAGTGAAATTTTAGAGATAGTAATTACTAGATCTAGTATTAATTATGGATAAAATGTTTTAAAAACTTATGTATTAAATTGATTTTACAATTTTAACATAAAAATTTATTTTTAAAACGTTTGTAAACAATAACATGAGACGAACTTTAGCTCTTGTTAAATTTGTGAAAAACAAAAGAAAGTGATCATAGCTAATCTTAGAGAATTTACTTAATTTCATATAAACTCAGATCTTTTGTAGCTCGTAGCATCGTAGATATCGCGGGTCTGTGGTAACAAATTGTAAGCACTAAGTCCTTGTCGCCCCAACGCTCATTGTGCGTCTCCCAGCCAGCTCTATTGTCCCACATACCAGCTTTGTTACTAATTACCCTATTTAAATGTATACAGAGCAGTAATCATCTTGTTTGTTGTGATGTCTTGTAGCCGACGATGATGGTAATTTTACTCTACTGAAGTTCAATGACCTTATTATTACAATTCGAAAAACTTTCAGGCCTTTCGTAAATTTAGAACAAGCCTTTATAAACGAGTTCAACGGCAATAAAATTGTACAATCTAGTTGATTAGATTGAAACAGTTTAAAAATAAAGACTAATTCTATTAAAGAATATCTTTTGCTAGAAAAGCATTTTTTTAAGTTTATGTTTTTAAATGATTTTACAGTTTAAATATAGGTTTAATTTCATCTAACTATCCATAATACCTTTGGTACATTAAGTAAAAAGTAACACTAAATTAATAAAATAATAAATGCGTCATACTATTATTAGCGAGCTATAAAAATATATTGTAGATACGCTGTAAGAAAGTTGAAAAGTAAAAAAAAAACAGTACAACTAGCGGCCGCCAACAGTCGGTTCGGAAAATTTTCGTAGAAACAAACAAACCGAACAGAAATTCCTTCATTACGGCCGACAATACCCGCGCAGCGGCTACATACAAATAACTCGCAGCGTTCAATTTAAATAACAGCCCAGCCTGAAAAACAACCCGTAACCGAAGTTGGGAATAAATTAGCAGCCTCCCCTCCCCCTCCCCGGGCGTCCCCCGCGGCCGTGGACACCCCATCGCTACCCCAATGTGTACATTGTGCAAAATATTATTTGCCTTGCCAGACAATAATAGGATCTAATGCCACGCCCTGACATGTTAGCTTTGGGCGGCTCCGCCCAAACTGAACCACTCGATGATTGGTCCAGGTATCACTCCGTCTCGCTCGCTCTCGATCTCGTCTCGCTTGCGCACGTAGCTTTTTCCGCGACGCCCGAGGGGTAAATTGTTTTGGTAGGCGACACACACGAGGGTGTCCCGAGGCTGCTCTCGGGCCATCTCGTCCGCGGAATATATTTTTTACGCGCGTTTTATTTGAAGACGTCCGCGTCTCCACCTGAACGCAGACGCGGTGTGTCACAATTCGTTTTATGAGATTTTTTTTTCAATAGCGACGAGTCCTTTATTCAGCTCCGAGGGATTATAGGATCGCGTTACCCGAGCACCTCCCTAAACACTTTCCCTTTTGCTTTGTCATTTTGTTACGATACGTTCACGTTTTTATTATTCCACACCATATCGTCTTTTTGAGAAATATACGGCTAGAAAATATATTATTTCATGTTCTCCTGAGAATTAAACTAAATCTTACTAAGATTCAATTATGAATTAAATCGTTTTACTTTACTACCTAGTAAACCATAATAAATACGACTCAAATATTGTTTGTCTGCATATCGTTTTGTAAAGATGTACCTATCAGTTTTTAAATAAACATTTTAAAGGTTTTAACTAGATTGAGTATTAAAAAGTAAATTGACAGGCGAAGTACAAAAGCCGAAGCACAAAATAAATACCGAGACAAAGTTAAATCGATAAGCAGCGCGCGGTCTAATAATTATTAGTCGACGGCCTGAAATTCATGCACAAAGCTCCGAGCCGCAGTAATAATAACGACAATTGTTGTGTTTACTGGCACGTGAACAGAGGGGGGAGGGGCGAGGTGGCGTGGGGGCGGGGCGGGGGCCAGGGGCGGAGCACCGGCAGCCGCTGCAGCGCCAGTGCTCGCCGCGCCGCCGCACGCGACGCACTGACATGTGACGCCAGCATGGAAGATTGCGACCTCGGCCGATACCGCGACATGATCATCGAGGGCGAGCTGCCGCTGGACCTGCGTCCGCCGCCGCGTCTCTATCTGCAACACTACCTGCGCGACCGGGATTATCCGCACGACGACACCTACGTCACCGTCGATGAGGACGCACCCGAAGCGTCCGACCCGCCGCCGCCTTCCAGCGACTCGGAGCGCTACGACGCGCCCAGCCCCGATGACGCCAAGCCGCGCTCCGCTTCACCCAAGAAGCCCAAGCAGAAGTCCTCTTCGCAGCTCATCAAGCCACCTTATTCGTACATTGCGCTCATCACGATGGCTATCCTGCAGTCGCCGCACAAGAAACTCACGCTAAGTGGCATCTGTGAGTTTATCATGACGCGCTTCCCCTACTATCGCGAGAAGTTCCCCGCCTGGCAGAACTCGATACGTCACAACCTCAGCCTGAACGACTGTTTCATCAAGATCCCTCGCGAGCCGGGTAACCCTGGCAAAGGCAACTACTGGACGCTAGACCCGCTCGCCGAGGACATGTTCGACAACGGTAGCTTCCTGCGCCGGCGTAAACGCTACAAGCGGCCGGCGCCCTCGCTGCAGCACGCGCACGCCGTCGTGGCGATGTTGGCGCGCGAGGCGTACGCACCACTTCTGCCGTTGCCATGCTACCTGCCGCCGGCGCCGCTGCTCGCGCTGCCCCGCCCGCCGCCTGCCGCGCTGCGTCCCGTGCCTTTGCCGCCGCGCATCGCCGAGATCACCGAACCCAGGGGAAAGAGATCCAGGAACGGCTTCTCCATCGAATCTATAATTGGCAGCCAAGAGGAGGGAGTGGTGGAGCCGCGGCGGAGCGCGTTCTCGCCGCTGCACTTGTCCGCTGCGCCGCCCGACGACTGGGCCAGGTGAATGTGTCTTAATGGGTGCGTTTTGAGTCCTCCTCTCTATTCAAACGAGCCCGTAGACAATTAGAGATACGACAGTGTGTGAACGCTACGATTCACGACCGTGTCTTCAGTGCCGTGACTTTGTCGGGAAACTATCAGTAAATTTCGTTCGTAATGACGACCAAAATCAAACTTAATGAACCAGTATCTACTTATTTTTGTAAGCGAATGCACGATTATTAATCTGTGAAAGTAAAACTCTTGATTGGAAGCAGTATCGCATTTGAACAAATTGTTTTTTTAATTTGCAAAAATCTAACAATATAAATTTCGTCCGTTACGTAGATGTAAGTGTCAATAAACGAGCCAAAAACTTACGTCGTGACTTTTTGATAAAATTCTATACATTTTAAAACTATTCTTCATTCATATAGTTTTATTATCTGTCCGTTTTTATAACGAATTATTACTAAATAAATAAAAACTGCTATTAATCGGAAAAAATATAAAATATTCGAGGTTAGGATTTTGTTAAAAAGTTACGATTATTTATGAATAATTCTAGTCACTCTGTACAAAGTAGTTATTATGTATGAATTGTAAATATTTGTAAAATCACTTGTTAATGTAAGATAGGCTATAGTTGTATAGTTTAGTGAAGCGAACATCGCAATTGTATTATCAAAATGTTGTATTAGTAGTGTTATTTTGTGTATCTATTAGTTAATTTAAGATGAAATATATACGAATATGACAACTAAATAACTTTTATTATTTGCTAATTAACATCCGCAATAAATTAAAATATGAATGTACGGATTCGAAATATGAAATTGTAAATAAATGGCCATAAAATAATCAATAATTAAAATGACTGAAAATTTCAGAGTAATAAGCGATTATTCCATAATTAAATGTTGGTTAAAAACAGCTAGAAACGAAAAGAAAAAAAAATTAATTTCGAATAACAAAATATAAATAACGTTCCAATTTTTTTGATTCCAATTAATTTTTTAAGATGTGATGAAAAAAAAAATATTAATCAATTTATACAAGAGTTTCAATATAGTGTTAGACTAAATCGTAATTATTTGAAGTACTTGAAGAAAAAGGCGTTACTTGTTCTTAAAAAAAATTGTACCTCTTCTTTATGAAGACATTAAAAATACTAGAGGGAAAGAAAGAAAAACATATTTATTACTACATAGATACAAGGGAAAAAACACACAGAACAAATTTACAACAACAATTACTTTAAAAAAAGTGTGGCAAAAGGAGTCAGCGTATGCAGGGACGGTATAAACAGTCCCTTCGCTGGTTTTCAGTTGGCTCAATTGCATCCACCTGATTAATTCTATAAACATGGATAACTTAGCCCAAGTCTAACTTGTGGATAATTTACTCGCTTACTAATATTTTCAGTGGTAAAAGATGCTTGAAATTAGGTTCTACAACTTTTCTAAATTTTCCGGAACAATTACTTAAAAGCTTCAATAAAAAATTGCTTAAATTAAAAGAAGTGAAAACATGAAAACAAAGCTAGAGCGATTTCAGGTGGCCACCTGCGCTTTGCTCGTTTACCATCTACGATAAAAGATCCCTAAGTTCTGTAGTATGGGAAATTTTCCAAGTGGCTGTTTATGTAGCCCTTTAATTACTAGGAATGTAGTTAGAAGCCCATTTTAAATTTAAATGTATGTTTTCTAATATTGATAGTTTCCGTTGGTAACTCTTTATCATCATAACAAAGTTGTCGACGCATGGTATCACAATGACGAGTCTGTTAATGACTTTCTAAGATAACTTAAATAAACTGGCAATTTCTCTTATGTTTACACTAAACAAACGTTTGCCCGCGTATATCATTTAAATCTGTTACTCTTATCAAACGAGGGCTGTACAAAATTTATTTGAAACAAAAAATACCGCCTATAGTCTAAATACAAGTTAACTACAATTATGTGCAGCATGTCCTTTGCAAGATAGACGTTATATCCAAGCCCAATTCACGAATAATTCTATTCTGAGTTCACCATACAAGCAACGAGGTAGCAAACTTGTATTTTAGTGGTAAAAATATTTTCTAAAACCGTTTGACTGCCACTCCAACATTCTAGCGATCAGATAGCTTTGAATGTAACTGATTGAAGCATTAATAGCATAAACCACTATCGCATAATTTATTTTATAATTTGGTGTTATTTTAGAGAAGTCCATAAGCTTCAAATCTATTCGAAAAGCTCTCTATAATGATTGGTAATCGGGGCTGCAATGGCCCCGCGGAGGATACATTACATGTGACCAACTTAGTATTTTATGTTACAAACTAAATACATCTACCTATACTTATATAATAAAGCGTAAACACACATTTCTTTATAACTCAAGATCGTAGCAATAATTATTTTTATAATAAAACTTACGACACATTTTACGCTATATCTTCACGCCATTACATTTAGAGGGTGAGTAAATTGAAACAGTTTGTTATGCGAGACAATAACTGCAAGCCAATAGGCTTCTACTGGCTTTGCTTAAAGATGGTCGCCATTGAAACTGGAATTCTTAGCTAATAACGTAGGCCTTCGTTGTCATTATAGAATTAAAATTTTGACATTTGTAATGGAAAGCTTTACGCTATTATACTAATGTTATGAATGTGAAAATTTAGAAGGATGGATGGATGTTTGTTTGAAGGTATCTCCGGAATGTATCAACGGATCTTGATGAAATGTGGCACAAATGTTTTAAGTTATTTTTTTTCAACGCAGACGGAGTCACGGGCAAAAGCTAGTGTTAACAATAATACAAAGTTTTTTCTGTGCAACAAAATGAATAGAATTTCATGCGGATAAGTCGCCCGGGAATAGCTAGTAAGAAAATATGAGTCTACACATTCTTACATAAGAGGTGAAAATTATTGAAACACGACCCTGCGTTTCCTTGCAGCAACATTGTAAGGCATGTAATAACAAAATTAGCTTCAGTTGAAACAGTTTATTCTGTGTGCAAATGTATGCGACAATAGTTTGTGTAGACAACGCGTTTGTTATATGACAGATGTATTTACAAAATACAGGATGTTATAAATTTATTTTTTCTAACTTGATAAGATACTTTTGAATACATAATGTAGAAAGCAAAGTAAACGAATACCTGGAAATGTAAGTATCTAACTTAGTTTTTTGTTTCTAAATATTACTGGTTAAAATTTGAAATTATTTCTCTTTATTCATTGAGCTTTTAAGACCCATTTTGATGATTTGGAATTCATACAAAATATTGACACAAATATTTACACATCATCAATATTTCATCATCAATTTCGCTATAAATGTACTCTGTAAAGAAAGGGCATCCTTATGGGTATTTTAATTATAAATAAACACTCTCTATAATAATACAAATTATCATTTTGATTAGCAGTTTAAGTTAGATATGATAATTTTCCTTACAATAATGTTACAATGTTTATGAATTACAACAGTTATCATGTCACTCGTTTGTTGTGTTGATTGTGCGCCTATTTTAAGATTTATTAATCAACCTGAAGCTGAAATTTTTTGATTTTTTTTTTAATAACAATAAACATTATTTGGCTTTTAATAATAATAAGAAACGACTTAAAGACCAATACGACCAGAATCTTACATCCAGACCGAACGTTATCATGTCTTATAAACAAATTCTGTGGTTACGACTTACTATAGCCAGTTATTTGCCTGTCAATTTTAAAATACTTTATAAAATTATCAACAAAACATGAACGAAAATAATGTAGTTCTTTAAAGAATCAGCGGAACGTCTAACTCAATGTCTGAATTTTGTGACTCCTAAATCGAGGGCGTGTAAATAATGTAATAAAAATGTGGTCACAATGCAATATCAGTTTATGCTCTACCTTTTGAATAAACAATACATTTAGTAATTTAAAGAAAACTAGAACAAGCAATGTTTACATATCCAAACGGCCCCGTCAATCTTACTCAAACAATCATAACATTTCGTCGCTGAGACAACAAGATATGGTGTTATTACGAAAAAAGGTTAACCCACAAGTCTACTAAAGGTATAGACTGACTTACTTATCTCACCCGGTGGAAAGTAACACTAATTGAAAATAACTCATTAGTGTCCCCGTAAATGTCAAAAAAGAGTGACAATATCCTTGTAGCTGTCTTTCTTTTCATTTATGTCATTACATACACCGAGAATGATTTCATATTTACTGACAGAAATAACCGCAATAGCGTCTTACCGGACCAGATTTGTTTGTCGGACTATATATGTGTACCGTGGGTTCATATCTCCAAAACATGCGTTTTAAAGCATATTGTTATTTCAGTTTTTGTAAAGGTGAGAGGGATGGGGGAATTCATCATCAGCTCACTATACATCTCCGTACAGAAAGACTCAGAGCCTACCCTAAGAAAATTGTGACTAGGCCATAGCCAACCACGCTGGCCCAGTGCGGGTTTATTGACTATAAACATAAGTTTAAATTTCTTCCCCGATATGATCTGGTTACATCATAATGTTTAACTTCATAGAAAGAACGTCGGATAAATGTTCTTATGAAATTCGGAAATCGAACAATGCATTGGAACATGGGATTGAACCTGGATGTATATAGTTAAGTAATAGTCCGGTTCGGTCAAGCTCTTAACAACTGCGCCACCGTTACTCTATGGGAATTCTGGTACAGAAAGTATGTGAGCGACGAAAAATAATATGATTACACTTAATATAGTGTTAAGGGTGTCGAGAGGTTGATTAAGGCACCTCTTACACAAACAACATAAATCTACGTTCCAGCGATTTTTGTCCCTAAGCGACTTACGGAATACAATGTCATAGAAGTTCGTACACAGGCACACTTCGCTAATATTTTGTTCTTTAGTCGCTTAATCCAGTCGCTCACTACCTATTTACCAAGATCGTCATAAGAAAAGTCGCTGCGATTTATACGACGCCGTCGCAAACCTTTACAGTTGACATATACTTGCTATTTCTGTAGTGACCGAATAGACGACTCGAGTCGACATTCAACGTTGTGTGTACGGAACACGCGCTACGCGATATTCGCGACGCAAGGATACAATATTGGTTTCGAAGATTTACTTTGTTTTGTAAATGAAGGGCGCTACTGATAGAGATAGTTTAAATTTATCTAAAACAAATAATCTTACTTATTGTAAATGTCTGTGAGCAATAGTCACTTCGCTTTTTTTTTCGTTATCAGCTGACTGCTGGATAGTTTGTTAACATTTTTAATTACAAAAAAAAATTAAAAACTATTCCGCTAAAAAATTGCTCATAAAATAATTTATCGTTATCTAATTCGCTTCTGAAATAAATGATAATAATTAAATATATCTTTTAACAGCAATCTAGTACGAATTGTGAAATGCAGCACATATTAGGGCAAAGCAAATATGTTTTTGTTGAGTCAATATTTATGAACTAATTACATCTTTTAACTGTAAAAATAATTTGAATTTTAAAAAACATTAATAGAATAAGTTATCTATCTATATTTAAATATAGAAACAGACACAAGATAACAAAAAATTCACAATACAAAAAAAAAACAAATACTAAAAAATTTATCTTCATTATTAACCAACTGACTCGAAAAGTTTTTCGTGCATATGCATGTTTTTATGCATGAAGGTTTATATATACATCAATCCATTGTGACCATCTGCGTAAAAGCCTAGCCTCAAACATATTTCACTTCAATAAAGAAGGACCTCTTCTTTATTCAATTTGGCTGTATTTGTAAACATTATATGAAACTTTGTCAGAGCTTTGGTTACATGCGTTAAGCACTAAACATCCAAAGACCACCCAAACCAAACCTGTGTGTGAGCTAGGAGTGACGTAATTCGCGTCACTTCACCTGATAAGCCCGCTCTAATCCCATAGCTTTTGTTGTCCGTCTCTGGATTCGTTTGTTCTAAACAGGGCTTCTTAAGTGTGTAAGAATTTGAAAACTAGTGGTTCATTATTAAATTAACTCTGTGTAATTTAACGATGTTTGAAAAAATATATGTGATATTAGAAATCAATATCCTAAATAAGCCTACCCTACCTACCCTATTTAAAATAAAAAAACTATACCTGTATATATATTAGAATCTAATGGAATTAGTAATAATTAGTATATTTTTAAAGATGTTTTAGAAGATGAAACAACATTTTGATATCTTAAGTTCGATGCTATGAGAAACATAAGTTATTGTTTATATTAAAACTAGCTGCCGTCCGCGACTCCGTCCGCGCGCATTTAATAAAAAACTTAATAGAGGTATATAAAGTAGATAGTAGCCGATTCTCAGACCTACTGAATATGCATACAAAATTTCATAAAAATCGGTCAAGCCGTTTCATAGGAGTATGATAACTAACATTGTGATAAGAGAATTTTATGTATAAGATACGAAACGTTGATATAGTGTAAATGCATGGTAATAAAGAATATGGGAGCATTTCGAACTTTAAAATCATATCTGTAAGATATTCTAATATTGCGGGCCGCGGTTGTGTACACCTGTCCGGACAGTATGCTGTCCCGCACACGTAGTAGCATGGTGGAGGTGCAGCTTTATTTTGTCAGTGTCTTAACTCAGATAATCCTAAAGAAATCTTCACACGTACAAGTGGATAAGATCAACAGCTATTGAACAAAATGGGTAATTAAGCTTCCTCAAAAATATAAAAATCATCTAAGAAAATACTTAGTTTAGCCAAAATTTGTAAAGATTATCAGCACGAAAAACCACGACCACACATAAGACAGACGTAATTCCGCGTTTCGTCTGATGAGTGTGGCTTAAATGGAGTCCCCTTCCCTTCCCACCCGTTTTCTTATCAGGGAAAGAATGGAAATAGGATGAGGATTTGTCGGAGGAGGGGACGCATAGTAAGGAGAAATTCTCTTTCTGTCCGTCTCCTCCTCCGTCGATGCGGTAGGCAACGCATCTGCAATTACGGATGTCCATGTTGCTTCGCTATCACAGCGAAACGGGTGGTCGCTTGCTCGGTTGCCATCTTATAATATAAAGAAAAGAGATTCTGATGTTTACTGTAGAATTGGTAAGCTTTAGTTACAATGAGCAGGACATAACTACTTATTGCTTATAGATAGAAATATATAAAAAACCTACAGAATTTACAACTAAGTACTATATTTAAAATTTGAGGTTAAATTCACCGAGCATCAAAGATTCAAATATTATACGCGCAATTGAATCACAACTGTCACCGCCTTGGTTAATTTATACAATACAAAGCTTCTTTTTTAAATTGTGCAAAGATTATGTAGCCAGTAAACTTTAAGTAAAATACTACGCATACATTGAATCTTCCACTATTCATACTAGGTAAATGCCAAAGTTACTGTTGGTTTTCCATCGTCGAAACAAACAACAAAATGTTTTAATACAAGTTTTAAGGCTGGAATTACAAGGTAAGAATTTACTCTTTATAAAAAACTTAACTAAGTATAAATTTTTCATAAGACTCTGAAACTATATTGGAAATAAACATTGTTCTTAGCAGTAAAATTGTAGTTGTCTCTGAGAGACAGGTAACACCAAGGTACAAAGTATTGTAGTTTAGAGATTCGGTGTACAACCCCCTGCTGGGTAGCCCCCATGGTTTTTCCATGACAATTAAACAATCTCAATGCGCAAATGTAACGTGTCCATATTATGACGGGTGCATTGGTGTTGAGTGGACGTACTCGAACACATGCGTCGACGATTCAATTCTTATTGAATTTGTTGAAGATGTTTTGTCGGTGTTTTTTTTCGAGAGTACTCACCCTTGTGTAATTGTATGCAATTTTATATTTGACATGTATAATAGAGTTCTTTTGCTTTGTAGTGGTTTTCGTAAACTATTCATAGTTATAGAGAAATTTTCATGTTTAAGATCGACTCAACCATGAAAATATTATGCTATTGAAGAATAAGTATATAGTAGTTGTTAACGTCTTATTTTTCATTAATAACGCCTGTCAATTCAACGGAATATTGCTGAGATTTATAAATAGAAAAAATTTGATTGTTCACACAATATAGTACCTACTTCTTTTTACGTATTTATAAATGAATGAAATAAATAATGAAAAAATAATAATGATATTCATTACCTTTCTTATTAAAGACCGTACTTAAGCATTGAATCAAAGTAGACTCTATAAGTACTTTGATTGAGAAAAAAAGTTAAGGAATTTCTTAGTCTAAGTCAAAATAACGCAGAGCAAGTGAATGGTATTCTAATAAGAAATTATTTAAAGGACTCCGAGCTTTAGGACGGAATCAAAGCCTTCTTAAATTGTTTTCCGAATGTCCGCCTTCGGGTTGGTTTATTAGATTCACAAAGGACAAGGGTCTTTGTGAGCCTTTATGTATTGTCTGTGTGTACCAACCGTCTTCATTTTGATTGGACTTCAATATTTTGATTTATTCGAAAAAATTCAAAATAAGAACACGAGCGAACAATGCAGGATCTATAGTTTTACACAGAGATTACAGATCCATATTTTTTGCTCTTACATTTATTATTAAACCTTTATTGCCGATACTAAATATTTTAGAAAACAGTTTTATTTTCTATCTTAAGTAGTCGGCGTGCCTCGTAGAACATAGGGATCTTCCATCTTGTTCTTTTTACAACAGATTACGCTTTGGAAATAGTTAATTTTGTCTGCATTAATACATTTACGTAAATATTTATCTTCAGATTTGTTTTTATGAAATGTTTTATAACAGTTTATTTAGTTACTATTTGCAGTAGAAGATTGTTGCCTCTCAAATATCTCCCTATGCTTCTACTTACATTTAGGCATGTTGAGACGTTACGTTAAATTACAATGAAAATTAAGAGTCCCTGTGACAATGCGAACGAATTAAATGAATCTCACTTACCCCTTATTCATTTTTACTATGCACAGATAACGTTATACGAAATGTAACTCTAGTCCCTTGTATTAAAATAGTTTTTCGTATTAAAATCATCATTGACAATGGACCTCCGTTTGATCGTGGCATTATCCTCACAATAGTGCTTCGCATTGAAGCCACGTTGACAAAACTTTGTTCATGGATTTTGTGCTTTAATTTAAAGTAGTAAAGATGATTTTTGTTTTGCTCGTGTAATAATATCACCACAGGGGTCGAAAAAATCCAGCCCTCGACAGCGACGCCCCGCGTCGAGTGCGCTATGATCTGTTTCTATACTGTCTCGTTGCAAGCAAATTTGAAACTCAGGCTATAGTGTAAATTACTATATACGTATGAAAATAGTTAATATATTATATAAAACGTGTATTCGCCACTTTCAAGTTTAACTTTTGTGACAAACTTATATCTTTCTCAAAATCCAATTTTTTGACATATATCAAAATAACTAAAGAGAAGTTGTGATGATATTTTGTTGTTATTCTATGGCTAATAGTCATCTTTGCAAAACGTGTTGTTCAATGATTTAATTTTCTGTTATTATAAATATTAACTAAAAAGAGATTACATTTATTAGGGATTTTTTATTTTACTCCAGTCCTCTCTGTTGCAGATGTGAGTGCTTCTACATCTTACTAATATTATAAATTAATGCATGCAAAATTCTGAAGTATAAAAAAACCATGTACAAAATTTCACATTAACTGCAACACAGATTAGTGCCCATGAATAGGAGTAATGAAATAAATATTTTGCCGGTGGGGTAAATTCGATAACGCCCGGCTGCGCAAACCCCCAATTTGTCGCAACCCGGCCATTTCGCACAACGGCTGAATTGTCTGCGGTAAAGCACCGTGAATGATTTCCACCGCATCACATTGGCCGGAAGAGAACTACTGCTTTTTAAAAAGTTAAAGGCAATTGTATGTGATTGATACATCCGAGCTTTATAAAAGTTACTGTTGCGTAAACACGTAGTCATCGTTATGGTGGCCTTTTTTATTCTTTTTTTAAAATTTCTTAACATAAGGTTAAAGTTCTATGTTATCATAACTTGTGAAATTTTAAAATAAAAGTTTTATTAAAAAATTTAAAGTTATAAAAATGTTATTAATTTTAAATCAGCTAAGTACTACGATAGAAGTGCTTACTTTGTTATGCTAATACATGCTTTATACCGAATATTTTATAATTCTTGGTCGTGTAAAATTATAGGCTGAAACTTCAAGGTTCATAAAACCTTGTGTGCCGACCCCACTTGAGTGGGAAAAGGCCACGGAGATGATGATATAAAATCATAGGCTGAATCTCTTTTTAATATTGCAGTTTTTACTTACTTAAACAAATTAGTGGCCCATCGACTGTATTTACGTCAACTGATCGCTCAACTGATTGCTCGAATAAACGTGACTGAATCACTTCGAATTGAAGAATAGAAACCGACCATTGTACTTCCCTAAATGACAATTTACAATCAAATCCCTAATTAATCTTAACCATTAAATGTTTATAATTTCAAATATTATGGTCATCGTGTGGTTATAATGTCACAGTAATTTATCGCTTTGTAATATTAAAAGTGCGCCCCCTAATCCTTTTCCAATACGGAGCTTAACCCCCAAATGACAGAGTATTTCCCATAGCCCTACGCCGCGGGCACTCATTTAAATCTTATTTGTAGTTTTTAGTTTACAAAGTCAACAGTTTAGGAGCACAGAGAGGGAGGCGTTCGAGCCAGAAATTAGACGGATACTGTGGGAAGCTACACATTGGGACGTAATTAAAATTTTAAAGGTCTTTGATTTATTTTCGACGAATAGGGTCACATTAATGTGATCGTTCTTTGTGTTGTGAAGGCACTGTCTCCCGAAACACAGTTTTTACTAGTTCAAGAGACACAGCCGCACCAATATTGTGAAAAATTGTTTTTTGTCCAATATAAAATTATTCTATACTCCATTTCACATAAACTAAACTAAACTTAAAACTAAACCTAAACTTTGCAAAGTATTATAGGTAGCTATGTAATTTATGATTATGTTAGAAATGTTGTAGTTAATTGTCGGAAAGACAGTGTAACTTAAAATATTATAAATTAAAGTTAGAGACTGGTATTTTGGAATTAACATATTTCATATTAATTGAAGTAACTTTTTTTATTTATAAGAGAAGGGGGCAAACGAGCGGCGGGAACACCAAAGTGATCATCGACGCCCATGGACATCCACAACACTAGGAGAATTGCAGATGCATTGCCGGCCTTTAAGAAAGATATACGCTCGCTTCAGTTTACAATACTTAAGTTCTGTTTTGTATCGATTTTTTTTTTTTTTAATTTAATTATTGTTTTAGGCCAGTGAACTATGTCGTACAATATTCTGAAGAAAAAAAAAACTCAAAGGGCTAGATTGAAAATCGGCTAAAGTAACAGCTAAAGAGAAGTTATCGCGTTGTTTGTCCATCTGATTTCCACCCCGCCGAGATCCACTGAGAACCGCCGCATCTGGAGTAAGCCTAACAGTAAACAGGTCTCTTGTCACAACCCCCTTTGAGGGGTGAGTGTTTTGTGCGAGGACATATAAACTTAAAAGATTATAGAATTCCTATACTGAAAACATTAAGTAAATAACCTGTCTTTACTTGATTTTGCTTAAAAACATTTTCGTAAACTTAATGCATATGTATTAATAAATTTGAGTGTCTGTATGTAATATCGAATAAAAAAATTTCGTACATGTATTTGCGTAACTGTTAACAAAAACATGATTTTTTAAATTTTTGTCTGTGTTTGTATGTCTGTTCGCAAGGACGGTTTGTTCCCGGTAATCTCTGGAACGACTGATTTTGATGGGACCTGGACGGGAAGGTGGCTGATGCACCCGGGCATATTATATCCTTTTTACTATCGTTACATATAAAAAAAACTTACTAATATTATAAATGCGAATGTTTGAAGGTATCTTCAGAATTGATCAACGGATCTTGATGAATCAAAGAATCAACGAATTTGGCACAGATATAGATCATAGTCTGGAAGAACAGATAGGCTACTTATTGTTTTATTTTCTTTAATTCCGCGCGGACGGAGTCGCGGTCGACAGTTAATATATCATATTTACTCTTTTAGGATATTCGCGGACGGAAAAATTGACATCGGCATCTTATACCTAGTAATTTGTACACATATAAATGGTGTAAAATCACCTTAAGAAATTAAATTATTTAAGTTATATCATAGCAATTGAACGCCTAAATTATATTAAACAATATACCTGCAGTATCTTAGATTTATTCGACAAATAAAATATCTTTATTCATATTCCATTTTATACGTAATATTTCATAAAGAGTACACAGGCGTACATAGAAAAGCTTCAGTCGTATATAAAGCAAAAATAAATATATACGCTGTGTTTGATACAGCGGAGGCAGACGGTGACATGATCCCTCTCAAGTATTGTGTCCACACAATATAAGCGCAAATAAACCGGATCTCTTCCCGCGCGGATATTCCGGCCTATAGTTGGCGCATTGCGAATTGACCCGTTTTAATTTTTTTCTGACGATAAGTAACCTGTCTCCCATTTCTGCTTTCGTATATTTCTAATTGATTATGTCATACAATTTGTCATTGTTGCAATATCGTGCCACGTCAGGTAAACAATCTATATAGCAATTGAATACTTGAATACATTGCTTTGTTATTTTTTAACACTGCACAATTTTCCATACATTTCAATGTTTAACAGTGGTAGATGACAGCAACATCAGTTGCACGAATGGGCAGGTTGGTCTGCTGCAATACCACGACCACGACGACAGGCGTCAAGTGGAAGTAATTCCGCGTTTCGCTTGATTTTATTCCTCTTTCCCTTCCTGTCATTCTCTTATAAGAAAAGGACGGGACACGGAAGTGGATTTAACGGAGGGGGAAATATTATCTTTCTGCTAGTTCCCTCCTCCGTCGATTAAAGGTAGCCAACGCATCTGCAATTGCGGATGTCTATAGGCTGCGGTCACTTCGCTATTTCGGCGAATTTAGGTGCACTTGCTCGTTTAAACCTTATGATATAAAAAACCTTTATTTCTTTTTGTATAGATCCGTTAACACCTTTTACATGACTCAGGATACTGCTTAACATTACTTTACTTAGTTTCAAATTGAAATGAAATAATGAAAAAAATTGAATTGAGCCAATATAAATGGTGAGTACTATACAAGTATGAAAATAGTGCCTTTCAGTCTGATGACACATTTTCAAGTAGACTTTGAGCTCAGTACAAGTGAGATTAAGCCAGGCAGCGGTTTCACGTTGTTGTCTGTGTTACTGTGTTCATATATACATGTATGACATATTTCTCTCTTCACACTTACCTAATGCTGCGAGATTGCGAGATTATTTGAGTAAAATGTTCTATTGCAAAATAGGATATAATTTTTTGCTTTATTTAATTTTGGTTTTAGACTACAATATCCGTAGTAATATAGGTTCTAGACTTTTGTATTCTCTTCTGATAATTTCCAGAAAGTCGATGCGTAGATAGGGCCTTAAGATTTATAGATAATCTGTTGAAATTGGGACAGTTTATATGATATCGTTTAATTGATCCTAACGTAGACATGTCTTTAATTTCAAGCGTTTCAACTGCCGAAACAATCAAATAAAAATATAGTGATGTCTCATTTATTATAAAAAGAGCTCTCGATAAAATATTTCGTAGTTATGATGACAATGAACCTTCAAAATATTTTTATTTATAGTATTGTGCTATTAGAAAAGTGACATTTGACAACTCTATCTCAATGAATATGAAAATATTAACATACAACCCTCCTTCGTGATTCGTTAACCACGTTACAAGTGTAAGTTGTATGTTCTCACTACAAGTGATCGAATCTAATCAGTGTTTCCAACAAAAGGCGTGAGGTGCGACGCGTGGCGCTAGTGTCGACATCAAACGTGCCACGCGCCCACTCTAAAAGTTTCACGCTCACTGGTCAGATCGTGTATTGATATTGCTATAGCAATAAAGTGTAAATTGTTTTATAAATCATTTATACACTACTGATCATTTTGTTTGTTTTTTATAACTGACAAGAGTGGCGATTCAAGCCAAAGTGGATCTTTGCCTCGAACGGTTATAGTCACTTTCGTGATAACACGCCACCTGAGTCCAGTTTAGGATTTGGAGCTTCATAAAATACCTAGAGTGGTCCAAGTATCGCGTTACACATGCACTGCTAAGACTCCGAATAACCTTTGTAATTTTTATTTTTTATTTTATCCAAGCATGGAGTCTAAATTTTGATGAAAAGTGAAAATGGATTGCTTGATCTGATCTTTGGACATATCACAATTGTTATTCAAGTAACTTTCGCAGGAAACGCGATATTACAAAAACGTACTAACGAAGTTTATACATTTATTTATATAATTACAACTCTCATAAATTAAGTTTACCTGTTCTGTGAAAATTTGCGCGTGTACAATCGCTTACAAAATTTGAGTAAAATACCTTTTCTATTTAAGTATACGTTAAATTGTAACAGTAAAAAAGTGAATATCCATTTATGGCGCTACAGACTACAAAACTGGCTCTATTAAGATTATTTCTATGTAAATTCAACAAAAAAATAGTGTAGATTTTTTATTTAATAGGTGTCAAATTTTACTTTTATATTTTAGAACAAAATACGATTGTAAATTTATTACGTAAGTAAATTTTACTTTCTTTTGATACAAAGTGTAGTTGATATTGTATTTTCTAAACGACTGTACTACAAACGTAAAGTACTCCGGTCAACTGAGATTGCAACAATTACAAGGGGTCGCTTGGCTTACTCCTGAGTTTGCTTGAGTATAATAATCGTATCTTACTGTACTATACAATTTAACATCATGAAATAAAATGTTTGCTAACTTTTCAATTATACCCTATTTAGAATGAAAGGGTAAATATGTTAGAATGAGACAGGGAGTATCAAACACGTGTCATTGTAGTGCGAAATTTAAACAACCCTGAGGCGCCACGCTTCTGGTTTAATGAAAGATATTTAATGTATTTCTATTTGTTAAATAATATGTCAATGTAATATTTCTAAACGTATACACAGATATTTCTTAAACGTGTTTTCTGTTACAATAATGATCGTGAAATAATAGCAGCTAAAGTGATTCTAAAATGTTATTAATTTACATTAAACAACTTCGAATCGAGACTATTGTACCTACTTATAAAGTAAAATAATATTTATTTCGCAGAATTTTCATATTAGCGTGAGTTTAATTCAGTCTTTGAAATGACAACACCTGTTTTAAAAGTGTGTGGACAGTTGAAGTCTACGGTCAGAAAGAATTTTAGTTTAGTTCATTAATTAAAAACGAAAAGATCATTTGTATACCAATATTAGTAAATATTTGTCTGTCTGACATCGTCTTATTCCGCTTACTTATCCGCGGTACGGTTTTTAATTAAATTACGAAGCCGGTGCAACATTACCGTTGGGAATAAATTAAGCTCCGTCGACGGGGAACTATTAAACGAGCCGCGCTGAGTGTTAACTCTCCAATAATGAATATTATTCGTCCCCCCAACCGCCTTATACCCGTCGCACACAGACAAATTATTTTTTAATTCGCAACTTTTTATGGTGAATGTTGCCAGGGTTAAATATATGGTTAAGAATTTTAATTCGTTGTTTAAAAAGATTTCTTTTGTGACTAATTTCTTTTTAAACCATATTCTAAAGTGACAAAAATAACAGCATTGTTTTAAAGACTTATTGTCTAGATTATTAATTATGAAGGACAACTTATTAATAAGGATTGGGGCAAATAAATAATCAACTATTGGTATGTTTTATTTGTACATAACATCTATACAAATAAAGATATCTGTTTAATTATTGTTAAAAACGTACAAATTTATTTAAAATTCAATGTTGTTTCCACAGCCAACCCACAAAGCACTAACAGGAATTTAAAAGTAAATTAACGCGGCAAATGAAGCAGTTTCTTCCCAGTTCTAAAATTGATATATTTATAATTGTACGTTTCACTGCGGGTTGTTCGTTGTCCGTGAAAAATTAAAATGGAGCGATGCCGCTGAAGCAATTATTGTTTGCGTTCCGACGCGAAGCTTTACACTGAAATGGCGGCATTTTAGCGCTCCCTAGTATATTTGTGTGTATAGTTTGTATTTTTAAGTAGCCATATATTTTATGAGAGAGTCGGTAGCTCAGGGGTTAAGCAATTTATTTGTAATCTACAGGTCCTAGGTTCCAGCCATGTACCAATATGTTTTTCAATTTTCGATTTATATATGTACATCTATCCGACGTTCTTACAGCGAAGTAAAACATTGTGATGCAACCTGCACATACCTGCAAAGAAATTTAAACATATGTGTGAAGTCAACCTGGCCTTGGCCAGTTGTTGAACCATATTTTACATTTTTCAACTAGTACGCTGTTAAAAGTAGCTTTAATTGAATTGCGAATGAGTAAAATACGACGAAATGTATGAGAATAAATAATTGGGCACGAACGATACGGATTGAATCCCGTCCGTCCGTTCGATAGCATTAATAATGCATTTGTTGCATCCGCTGCAGTTTTGAACTGCGATCAGATCGCGCTCTCTGACTATTAATTATTCTATGTATTTCTATTCAAAGCCCAATCAATTATTACGCGCATTAATAAAATATTTCTTCATCATTTCTACGTCGATGAATAGATAAAGATTAAAAAAATATAATATTTGAATCCATTTGACTTGTAATTGTAATTTAAACAAATTAAAAGAAATTAACAATTAAAAATTGGTGTAAAGATTTGTAGCTGTTAATTCTAATAACAGTTAAAATCCATATGGCCTCTGTATAAGGAAGTCCCTTTGATAAGGGCGACAAATATATATCGTAGAACCTTAGGCAATAACTTAATAAGGCTTGGAATAAACTTAGTTAGGATTCTAATCTATACTAATATTATAAAAAAAAGATTTGATTGCTTGTTTTTTTGTTTGCATTGAAAACGTTGCGAAATTAGTGAATCTCGTTACCGTTATTTTTAGTTCCACGCAGACGAAGTCTCGTGCAAATGCTATTGACAAAAAATATTTCATGCTGAAAATGAATTCAAATTATTTAACTTTCATGTAAGTATTATTTTTATTGTGGATAACTGGTGATATATAAAAGAGACAAAAAATATAAAAGATTGAAAACAAAAGGCGTTCGAAAGAAGTTCAGAAATGGACATTCTTCATTACAAAAGTGGACGGCGCCAAAGAATGTGAGCTCTTTTCTTTCAAGTGCGTCGCAGCCGCGAATAAAGACTTAATGAAATACCTTTTTGATGAACTCCGGATCGCTGTTTTTTTTTTTCTTTCATAAGGCGAAGGAAAAACGTGCGCGGTCCAGTGAAACAATTGACCTCTCTATATTGTCGTAATATTAAGCAAAGTGATATAATTAATTATTTTTCTTTATTATCTTAAAATTACGTTTAGATATATCAAAGATAGCTGAATTATATTTATTGCAATGAACTTTACAAATATAAAATAATTTTTACTTATCAACTTCAACAATGCAATCTTTTTTTCTATTGACTAATCGAAAAAGTATCCAAATAATTTGCCACTCTGAAGAGCAATATCCGACAAACACGAGGAACAAATGAACTACAAATATAATCGTACTAGAACGTTACTCAGATAATATTGAAAATCACCTTTAAGTCCATTGAAACAAGGTCTAGAACATCAAGTAATTTTGTTTCCAGAGTGTTAAAGTATATTTGAAATGTCGTATGTTGACAAGTTCACCGAGCGTTTAGGCAAATAAAAAACTAATATCCGCACGCGGCGCCACGTGCGCAGAGGTCCAATATTGATGGTGTCACCATAAATTGATGCTTAATTTTGTTACATTATAGAGGGTGTTTGTAATTGAAAAACAGTTTACAGGATAAAAATAAATATGGTGGTTCTCACTCCAATTTTCTTAAAGTTTGGCTTACTGCCTTCGTGCACAAGGCAACGTAAATCTTTAACTAATACCTTGCGTCGCGGGTATCATGTTGCACACTCCGTACACAATATCAGTAGAGGAATCAAGACTTCATGCTATATAGATTTGCTCCGTGAGCTTGAAAATAGCGGCGACTTTTACGCGAAAAACAGGTTGCGAACGACTTGCTTTGGTGTCTACGACGCGTGCCTGTGTAACCCACGCCTAATTTCAAATCCGTTGAGCCGTTCGTGATATACCAGCTAACAAACATTCACCCAACCATTTATACTTCTAAACATTCGTATTTATAATATTAGTAAGATAATAAGATGTTTTCTCTTGCCGAAATATTTGTATTATTTTACCACAGATATGAGAGGGGTAAAAAAATGTATGTATTCAATTGTTTCGAGAGTTGAAATCCACCTATAATATAATCATGTTTCGAACACTGAATATACATAAAAATATTTATGTTAGAAAACATACGAGTATTAAACACCTACTAAAGTATACTACAGTGTATACTTAATTTATTGCACACACTTTAAAAGTTATGTCAATGCTGCGAAAAAGACTCGACGTGACCTAGTTCGCTAGATCACAAAATTTAATTTCCAGCTTTTATTTAAGACATTTTATTAGTTTTATTTAGTTTTTAAAGATAATTGTTTTCATGATTTTACAGATTTAAAAAAAAAATGTTAATTAACTTTATTATTTTTGACAAAAAATAACAACACATTTAAGCTATGTATGTAGTACTCTACATTACCTTTTTTCAGGTAATTAACAAATAACCGTGTATATAAAGCATATTTTTATTGGATTATGATACTTTAGTGTAAAACACACATATAAAAATAACTAAGATATGATTGAACAACTTGGTTAATGTATTTGGGAAATGTAATATATAATCTTACCTATCTCATAGTACATAACTGACATGCACATTATGTACTATATAACAATAACGATCTGAATGGGGACAACACCCCGCTAAGTGTTTTGTCCGCTAGCTTGCATTATTGATGGCACGGTCGAGTCGAATCTCGTCTCACCCCAACTCTAGTATAAGGGTGTTCGAAATAATATCGTTTTTCTTATAATTAAATTTTCGCGGGAAATATAACCTCTTTTATACACCCCTATTAGGTTATGTACAACTATTTATTGTTGAAATACTATGTTTTAATCTGTAAAGCGTTAGATCTATCTTACTCCTTATTGATATTATGAATGCGAAAGTTCAGATGAATGGATGATGGATGTTTGTTAGAAGGTATCTCCAGAATGGCTAAAGAAATCTCAATGAAATTTGGCACATGTAATACATGGAAGAACACATGGGCTACTAGTTTTTTTTTTTTAATTCTGCCATACAGGTATAAAATATGTTGTTATTTCTTTAAATTTGTGGACAAACAAGGATAATATTTTGTTGTTACACAGGATTTCGGTGGTGGAAACTAACGGCAATATTCGAATTGGCACGTGATATATTTGCGTTGCTAACAACGAAAAAACTATTAACTAAAATTTTTGTAGGTCTGTCTGTGTGTCTGTCCGCAAGACCGCGTTTATTCCGGATAATCTCCGGAACGGCTGGATCGATTTTGACGGGACTTGGACGGGAAGCTGATGCAAGCGGGCATATCATAGGTATTTTTTTTTTAATTCAGCGCTGACGAAGTCGCGGTCGATTGCTAGTTCTGTATAAATTTCTACTTGACTCGGTACAATGGCTAATCCGCTCTTTCCGATCAGTAAATAGATCCTTATCCGACTTATCTAACAGATTGAATTGACTTAGTGCGCAGTGTTCCAAGTTAGCGGCAATGTCTTGCAACTTACCACATCCGCGCGCGGTTCAAGTCTTGCAACTCGATTCAATTTGAATCAGAAACAAGAGGGGGGTAGGCTGTGGGAGATTTAAGGGGTGCGACTGACGACGGAGCGCTGATGGCTAAATCGTGTTCGACTCGCACCTGAATGGCATTTGACGGTTATAAAAATGCTCTACTTTAAAGAAAAATGCTATTTTTATCGTTCGATCGCATTTGTGAGCTCTTGATTGATGTAAAAATATTTTGTTTGGAAGTGATAAACAACCTTACAAGTCATGTTTAGAATTAGAAACCAACTTAATTCAGAGAACTACATTAATTACTCTATATTTAGACGTTTAGCTGTAATGTAAAAACTTTACCTATATATATTTTATTAGTGATTTCCGAATTTTGTTATGCACATACAAATGAAAAGAACGTATTTTAAAAAGTGACGTCACTGGACGTTGATGATGCTTTTGATATGTATACCGGTACTAAAGTACAGAATTAATTATAAATACTAAAGGAAAGATTGAAAGACATTGCTAAAAGTTAAGTAGAGCCACATTAAGAGTGCGGGACGACGTCAGTCGACACGGCGGACCGCAAAATGTTCGTCTCGCGAACTCCACGCCGCCGCAACTCGCGCCAGCTGACTTGCCGGCGAACTCACACTTTTTGTTCCATTTCCAGGTCAATACTGATACTTTTCTCTGCATCTCTATACTATGCTAGAAGTTACCACCAGCTGTTCTGTGCATAACAGATTGATATTTTAAATTAGGTTATATTCGCATAAAGTAAAATGTTTGCTACAAGTGTGCTACAAAGTTCTACAAAGTGCTACAATTGCTACAAGCGTAGAAGAAATATTTACTGATAAAAAATATTACAATAATACACAGTGTTTCGTCTTAATTTTAATATAGTCAGAATAATTCTTTTGGGTGACATGTTTTGAATCGGAGGTTTAAAAAAGGCTAACAAAAAGTAAACATAATATTTTAGTAATCCATTTTCATATAACTTAAAGTGTACTTAAACTTGTATTTAAGTTATGATTACCTAAATTTTAAAGCTTTCATTTTTATGTACCTAAACAAAATATTAATTGTTCATCTTAATTGGTAGAAAAAGGTTGGAATTATTAAATAAAACATCAATAATTTATTACGCTGTTGTTGACTTGTATTCATGTATGAAAACCGAAGCCAGACAATGCATTCTGGTACTCTTTTACAACTTAATGGAAAGAACGAATTTTAAACAATTAAATTGTCATAGCATATTATTTTGCTCAAAAAGAAATCATTATCCGTTTACGCTTTCGCTGGCAATTATTTTAATCCTATAGCTGGCGCGGCCCGATGCGGAATGAAATAATTTAACAGCCCCCTCCAGCTACCCCGATTTCAAGATGGCGGCGGGGCGGGGCAGGGGGTGGGGCACGCCGCCTCATTTGAATTTCGAACGCGAGCCTTCCGAACGTGTGTTCAATTCCGAAACGGGTTTTCGGCCAATTAACTTCGGTTAACTGCATAATTCGGTTTCTACAGAACGCTGCACAATACACCATTGTTGTTTAATTGCTTATAATATGATGCGTTGTCTATAGAAAGGCCCTATAGTTTGTCGTCCTAATGAATTTAATGTTAGATTAATTTATTTATTTCGTCTAACCAAATATTATAGAAGAAAATATAATGTAAGAATTTACACTACTATCCTACGAAATGGTTTTAATTTTTAAATAAACTTTCAATAAGTCAATAAAATTTGTGACTTCTTATGTTTTTTTTGTAAAATTTGATATTTTTGGTTTTAATCCTAAACTAAATACAATGTTTCTGAGAACTCAAATTAAATATCTTTATGATTGATCGATCGATTGGAAACCGTCCACATTGATCATTGCTCCAAAATGAGCAACTGACAGTAAAGCATTTAAGATCGTTTTCTCAATACATTTATACTCAAAATTATAAATTATCATTCGAATACATTGGTATTGTATTACATTAGAATATATGTATTGACATAACAAAACCATGACCTCTCCATAAAAAAACAAGGTAGACATATACACAATAGTATGTTAAATTTATATTGAATTTGTATATCGAATAAACTCTTATGTTAATAACCTAAAGTTGTCACTCCTTCATTGTCTACAAAATAACTGAAGGCGTTATACAACTCGAAACAAAGTACAAAGCAAACACGAAACAGCCGTCATTTAAACTTCACAAAACTAATCAGCAGCCGACGCCGCGAGCTCAAAGATTGCCAAGTCTATTTCCCTATAAAAAGAAGAGAAGAGCCGTAATACCTACGCGGAGGCAAACAGTGTATTGTGAGAACTTTCACAATATTATGTAGAGTGGTGTAATGCCGTCACAAAGGAAGCCCCCGCCACCGCCCCCCGTGCCCCGCACCCCTCGCACTCGGTAAATAACGCTTTGTTCTACGAAGCCAAATTTTGACAATCACTAGCTCACTCCTCTGTAGACACGCAGACAGGGTGGATGTCAAAGATTATAACCAGACGAGACATTGTTAAAAAAAGAACGATTTTTACCTAAGATTACAACTTATGGACTACTTTTAGAACTTGTACTATTTAAATTTTTAATATCTTTATTTGCCCTCCACTTAGGCATATTAGTTTATAAACTCTTATAAAGACTTTACTTAACATATTATTGCTATTAGTAAAGCTAAAAAATAATATTAAAGTAGCATTCTTTATACGTATAAAAAAACCTCCAAAAATTACCATCGTCTGTTTAATCTCTGACGCATTTCTTTGTGTGTGTGAGGGGGAGCTCCCTTTGAGGGTAGCGGAGTGGGGACGCCAGTCCAATGTTGACAATTGATGGATGTCTCTTGTCTTGTGAAGGCAGGATTAATGGCTCACTGCAACAATGGTGTCGACTCCTGAAGGATTACGCACTCGTAGTACTGAAGATGCGTCGCTTTCGATGAATAGAATTTCCTACGGACATTGACTGACGGTATTTTGAAATTTTCGGGTCTTTAAGTAAAAAGACATCGGAGAAGAAATGAATTTACGTAGTTTAGAAGATTTTTGGTCTTCGCTACGCGTGATGGAGGATTTCGTAGACGAGCGTAGATATCGTAGCTATTCGCTACGAGTCTTAGGATGCAGAAACGCGAACTTAGTGGTTATGATTTCCAAAGTCATAAGTGTAAAATCATTAAACTAAGTCAATTAATAAGCAAGCATACCGATAATTTGGTTTATAGAGATAGTCAAATGCCTAGTCTAATTGGGTGTTGCTAACTAAGTTTTATAGTTAGTCAAAGAAAACTATTTTCTAGTAAAAATGCAAATTATGTCATTTATAACTCTTTAAATATATGTCCAACGCATTTCTATTGCTATCATTTATGGTACTCCTAAGACATCTAACGTAAAATGTTCCCATCAGCATACCAACAACGCAATAAGCGCAGAAAGTCCGCAAATCACGCAATTCGGCCATCGAGCTGCGAGCCAACATTATGGTTGACACCGTTTATGGCCATCCACGATATATACACAAATATTCTGTTGTCCGGCCTCGGTCCGTACAACTGAACATTATTGACTCGTCCAATAAACGTGCGAGGGCCGCGCGCCTTTTGTCGGCTCCTTGCGCAATAAGTATGGAGAAGGATCCCAATTTAAGGTGTTATTTAGACGATTCTAAAGTGCACTTATTTATTATTATTTGTAAAACTTAAATAAAATACTACCTAAAAGAGTTGCTAAAGAAGGCAAAAGGGCCAGTAGCCTCCCAAGAGAGACGAAAAAATATAAAATCAACATAAAAATCATTACAAATCTCTACAATTCCTAGAATCAAATTGATAACTCAAAATTAATTGACAATATTTCACTAAAAAAAAATAGAAAAAAATAGACCTAAATTTGATAATCGTTACGTAACGCCTGTTGATACTACCCTTAATATTTAGTTACAATATCATCGATATATGTATGAGACATGAGACGGAATATCTGTCTCTAGGAAGTTGTACCATTTTGTTCTCTGGGCAAAATTAACCAAAATTAGAGATTCTCATTAAATTTCTAGACAAATTGTCTGGAATGTAAACAACTAAATAAATATCTGTCACATATATTTTTAACACAAATAAAGTTATTTTTAAAAATCCATCTCCATAGTTTGAAACGTTAACGACCTCTATACCGGCACATTCCGTCGCGTGATTAAATGAGCCGGCGGGCATCGCTATATTGCCGACAATCTCTCCGCGTGAGGATTGCCTTACGCTGTCCTACACTGCCCTAAACCACCCTATACGCTGCCCTTAACCAGTGTATACTGCCCTACGCCCAGCCCATTCACAAAATCGATAACACGCAGTTTGTCTTTATATATTGTCCTAGAAAACATCTCCAACTATATTTAATTATCGAATTTTAATCCGGATATTGCCTTTTCGAAGTTTCCGTGTCCAAAATGTAAAAAAACCTTATTGTTTAGAGAGAAAACTGATCAGAGTTTTAAATAAATACATATATTTTGTAGTTCTCGAAATCTATATGAATTCGAATTATTATAAATGTAATATTTTGAAATAACATAATAAGAACCTCAGTTTAAGCTTTCAGCTACATGAATATATAAAGATTTATTTATTATAAAGGCAAACATTTGAGAGTACAAAGTAGAAGACGCGACGCGGCCGAGGGAACATTTTTCCGAGTAACAAAGCGAATATTGGAGAGCTCACCGCAAAAGCCACCCGCCGGCGAACGCACACTAGTGATGCGATTTACAATAATTATGCTATCGATACAAACGATAAAATTCTACCATCGGCATAATTGATAAAGATTTTCACTAATATATGTTAAAAATATTAAATAGAGAGTATTGTATCTCATAAACTTCAAATATAGTAGACCACGTTACAGCGGGAGTCAGTCTCGAGTTATTAAAAAATGAATTGAAATCATGTATTATCTAGAAAGAAAGAGTAAAAAAATCTTATATCTCATAGGGTATTTAATTTAATTTCTATTACCAATAAATTTGTATTTGTTTTAGTATATTTATAACTAAATAACATTCAGTAAGTTGTAGATGAGGCGTGGAATTTAATCTTAAAATAATTTTATCGATACTTAACATGCACATCTCTAGAAACTGACTCAGCGGTAGCAAGTGCCTCATAGTTACATACGTAGGTGTAATTGTCTGTAAGTACATTTTTCTTTGAGGTTACTCTCTATTAAACGCTCAAAGTCAAATGAGACGCAATGGGCTCAAACCACAAAGGTGTACGGGATGAAAGGGGACGTTAATTGTTCCTCAAATTATTATGAATTTGATACACGACGGAGTCAAAGGGCTGACGGCTATTACACGGCCGAGTTTTCACTACTTGTGGACTCTACACGCTTGTTGCGCTCCGTTAAACTTTGAGAAGCACGCCCACTCACTCGCTGGGAATTTGATACTTTGTGTAAATGAGTCTTTGATGTTTTCATTTCTTTTTGATATAAAATTAAAATATGAGCAACTACAGTTATCTACACCGCTTTGAGGGGTTGACTTAATTAAACTAAAGACTCTAGAAACTTCGAAGTCTTGGCATCACCCCTATTAACGTAGCTATAACCATAATTTTTTTCATCTTTCATGCTAGGTCCTAATTTGTGAAGTAATAATGAATTCAACGATAAAAGTAAGTATGAAGAATGCAATATCCTGCTAAAGAGTTGTAAATTTAATATCATCACTCTAAAAAACTGAGGGAACTAACCTAACCTAACATGCGTACATACTTACGACTTATTAATTTTTATGTTTGTTTATATGCCGTCGAATATAACCCCTCATTTGTAAGCTAGTGATGAGAGAGTTTCTCACAATAAAACTCCGGTAATCTCCGCTAAGACGAGGACGGATTACGGCCATTGTAAATATTTACAGAACGTCATCTGTCTACGGATATCTTGAGAGATTATGGATTTAGTCGATTCTGGAGCAACTGTCCGTTTAGAAATTATGTAAATCCAGTATCAATTTCTAATACTAACATGGATATTCCTGTGCAAAAATATTTCATACTATGTAAAATGCTTCTTAGATAATTGCGTTTTGACTTACCGTTGGTCTCTGAGACCAAAATCTATGTATAAAATATATCGACATCCCTCTCATTTTCTTTAACGAAATAGAGATAACAATATATTTTAAACGGGGATTTTAGTCTTAGAAACCCACGATATATCGAACATATTATAACAGTTCTAAACACCATGGCTAAGGAAAGAAAAGATTCGTTGAAGTAATAATTACTTACTTAGAAATATAATTACATACACATTAAGAACAAAATATGTAAGAAATAAGCTTTTAACGCTCTCATATTAAGATTTCCCATAAGATTCCCATATGGGTAATAACGCAGTCAAATATCGGGTCAATTATAAAACAAACAAAATTTTATTGCTCATAAAGTATACTTGTGTATACATCGATTTGAATTCACTGCCGATATTCATAGGGCATTAGAGTGTGGTATTATCCAGCCCGCGCCATCTGTCGACAAAACATGGAAATATTATTTACATGAAATTTATGCTGTTCGGAAAGCATGAATTACTTAAAAGTGAACTTTATCATGGTGCAGTAAGAGTCATCTGAAACTTGTATAATGGTATAAAAAATTGGTTATATTTTAAAGTCAAATAGTAGGGCCAGGAGCTTCAGCCTCGCGGGTGGCCATTACCAGCTGCGGAGACAACAAGATGAGCTCTAAAATGTTCTATGCACTATTGAGAGTTTTTATTTTTAAGCAGATCCTTACTGAAATTTTGAAGATGTTATTTTTTTTAATATAAGCCTTACGCACAATGATTCAAGAACTGTGTATAAATTTTATATTAATTTAGGTTTTGAATTAGTAAAATATTACGAAGTTCTTGTTGATAGAAATTGAAGTTGTAAACCGATTTTTATTGTGGACTAAGTTAAAGCGTAAGTGAGATGTTTAAGATTCAGTAAATTGAAGTACACTCTCAAAACTGAATTCTAAAACCGTTGCAACGATCACACAAAAATTATTTGAAAGCTATAAATTTGGTATTAATTAAGATTAACGTAAAAACATTTATCTTACTTTATAACGAATTATCCTTATTACCGCAAATGCCGTGCAACATTTTAGCGCTCCCCGAAAACGTTAACTACAGGAATCGAATAGATCGTTATAATCTGATTCATTAAACACTTGCACAGACAAGTGTTCAGCCTCGCAATAGCTTATAGGATTAGCTGTTTTGTCGAAGCAGATTCACTGATACTGTGACTTCTGCATCATTTGTTACAGAGGCAGGCAAAATAAGATAATATCTCTGTTTATAATCTACTCTGTGACAGTTAATTTTTAATTTGTAAAATAAAAAAATCGAGTTTACGATGTTCTATTTTCAATGACTTTCGATTCTTATTAAAGGATGTCCGGAAAAGATGTGTCTAACCGAAAGTTACAAATTCTATGGCCAAAAATCTTCTTGAATCTGTTGTCTTCGGTTATTCAAGTCCAAGTCTTTTCTTAACATCCCGTATAAAAGTGTTAAAATTAATTTTAAAAAATCTTTTTTTTTTTATTCAAATAGGTACTTAAAGTCCGACAACTCGTTAACAGTGTTAAAATTAATTTTAAAAAATCTTTTTTTTTTTTATTCAAATAGGTACTTAAAGTCCGACAACTCGTTAACAGTGTTAAAATTAATTTAAAAAAATCTTTTTTTTTTTAAATACTTAAAGTCCGACAACGCATTTACTGTTTTACAGTCTACAGGATTTTTTTATTCATTATCTGCAAAACAACTAACAGAACAAATTAAAAGTGAGTTTCTTTTAGATAAAAATATAATTAAAAGACAAAACGATAATTTTCCGTATTAATTCAACTGACTTTTGAATAAGCAATAAAAATCATAATAATCCCCTAACATTCTGTATTATCACGCCCTAACCATTTGGTGACAGACAATTCGTGGCGAATTAAACGCTTGCATATTTCGATGTCACCGCAAACCATAAATCATAGTATTAGGTGATATCCATCGTTATTGGTACGCATTTGAATTTGTACCACTGCTGGTGTCTGTGACATATGGCTTAATAGTTAATTTTATGGTCACTATGGATTTTGAATTAATTTCCAATAGATATAATACTTAAATATTTGACTTATGATGTTTAGTAATAAAATTTAATAAATATAAATAAATACAGAAGCGATATATTCAGTGTAACTAAAATATTTTAGGTTAGGTATGTATATCGTCATGGTTGTCGTCAGGGGGGAGTAGGGAGCCCTTCCCCTCTAGAGAGTTTAAAAATGTGAAATAGACCTACTTCCTACCTATTATAAAACTACTTCGAATAAGACTATATCAATGTTACCTACCCATCCCTAGATCTAGATCAGCTGGTGACATACATGATGTCCGTCTATGTAATATGTTAGAATTTTTTGTAACTACATACGAATTGCATTTTTGAATAAAATAAATCGAATTCTAAATAATTCTGACTATTTCTTTGTAATCCATTTAGTAATAAATTTATGGCTACTCATTGTGGTCAGTGTGAGAAAGATGATATAGTCATTATGTTCCCCTCGTGATTTTAGATTCTTACGATCGTTTTGCAATAATAACTTTAGCAAAAGAGATGATCAGCGTTTTCTTCAACGCTGGTTAACTTTGGAAGATATTATGTAGATTATGGTCAGTTGACATATTAATTATCCAATATTAGACACTTCACTTAAATTCACAAGTATATGGCATTTAACATTCCTCTGTTTAGACATAGTAAGATCCAAAGATTACTTAGGCTTTCAATGAGAATGAAACAAAGTAATTCATTGAAAAAATCAATATATCTACATCTAAGAAGTGCTTTAGAAAATCTTCACCGCCCTAATAGAACTTTAAATGGCATAAAATCAAATATAAAACTGGCATATACAAATAATTGCGTAATGCTCGCGCCACTTGAGTTAAACAATGGGTAGTATTGGCGCGAAATCGGGGCCCGCACTCCACTCGGCCATCTGTTTGATTTTCGAATAAAAACCGACCAAGGAGTATTTAAGTTTTCGTAGTATATTGTTATGGAAATTAGAAATTGTACCGCGGTTGAGTTTTCTACATTTAATTGTTAAAAAACTTACGTCCATGTGCCCAAAGAATGTAGTTATTGTGCTGTATATATTCCTGCATATTCCATTCCATGATAAACAATAACATTATTAGCCATCTTGAATAGAAAATAACAATAAAATGTAGAATAGTCGTGAGCGTGAATGTGTCTATAGGTTTAGAACTAAAGTAAAATGATCATGTGTGTGTGGTTTAATGAGCTTAATAAAATAAAGCGGAATTTAATAAATCCATCAAATCAAAGTAATCTATAAATCAGAAACCACCGACGGCTACACATTTATCGGTCTGTTTTGTTTTGCAGTTTAATAGTATTGTATGGCCATCTAGCGGCCAATGTGATATACTAACAATTTTAAATAATTTTTGGCAATGTTGTTGTTTGCTATAAAATGAACCAACAATTTTTATTTGATTCAGGAGAATCAAGTGGAAGAAAAAACAAGAAAAGAAGATTGCTATAGTTTTAGGTAGGAAGAATTTGTTTAAATTATTTGTGAAACATTTTCACCGTTTTTGCATATTCTTTGACTTTAAATTTCCTTCAAGTGTCAAATTGATACCGACAGTTTGACATTTGACAGAAAACAGTTAGTTGACGTTTACCTTTGCTGTACGATTAATTTCATTTATTTTTTTGTATTTCCATGAAAAATTAAGTGAAGTTATGTGTAAAGAGAAAGTATGAAATACGCCGATTGTTGATATATTTAAAATATGTGGCAATTACTTCAAACACCTTGTACTCAGTTATTACGACAAAGGTAAAAACTTAACCAATGCCATACTAATTCGGTGTTATTTAACATAGTAATGAGAAAAATTGACATAACTAATTTATTTTCAGGCATCTTTTAGTGAAAAGCAATGGATACTTTATCAATATAGTAAAAAATAAACCGGGTTTTACAACAAAACATTTGTTTACTTCTGCCCAAAAGAGTACAGAGAAAGCAAACACTTTTTTAATTTTTAGCCCTTGGAAATTGTGTACAGGCATAAGTTTAGGGTTGGGAGCACGCTTATTATATAATAATACTGCATTTTGTAAAGCTAATGTTACAAGGACTATCCAAAGAAGACCAAACCTACATGATGACAGTGCAAAGTTTGATTGGAAGAGGTTTTTCGAGTATTTATTGCCACATAAATGGTTATTAGCGGCTGCTGTTGCAGTAAGAATCGATTATTTTTTTCTTCACCACTTTATAAATATAAGTCAGTTATGTTTGTCCCCTTTTAGTTCTTAAAGAACTCTACAAATTTATATGTAGGACCAGAAGAATCTATTATGTGTACAAGTACTAAATATGTCATAGCAAAATTTCCTAATAAAATATTGTTTAGGTAGACATTAATAACAAATAAATAAAATCCTGATTTTGTTTTTCTTTAATGTATAATTTCTTTTCAGTCAGCATTGGCAGTTGCATTTCTAAATGTATATATACCAGCCATGCTGGGTGTCATAGTGAATATCTTAGCCAGTATGAAACATAACCCTAGTACAGATTTTATTGATGAGATTAAAATGCCTGCATTAAAAATGATATCATTATATATTGGACAGGTAAGGTTTATTTTTTTATTAGCTTTGGCCAGTGACTTCATCTGCATAGAATAAAAAAGTGAAAAGTATCTAATGTGTTATTGAGACTATGTTCTTTATCTGTGATATATCAAGTAAATAAAGTTTCATTATTTACTTTTAAATATTGTATGTGTTTTTTGACCATGAAATCTAAGCTGCGCTTTAGTAATACTTCCTGTTAGTAGTATACATTTAAGGTAAATAACAATCTGAAATGTTTTCATATGCTTATTCCAGGCTATTTTTACATTTTTCTATATACATCTGCTGGCCCAAGTTGGGGAGCGTGTCGCAGCACAAATGAAACAAGATCTGTTTGTGTCAATTCTTAATCAGGATATGGCATTCTTTGATAGAGAGAGAACTGGGGAATTAGTAAATAGGTATTTTTGCTAATTGTTAGTTTTTTTTTTTTATTTAACAAACCTAGATGATGTATACTAAATATATAACTTTCTAGAACATCTTTCAAAAAGTACATCTTTACTGTCGCCCATGACTCCGTCCACGTGGAATTAATAAAAAAAAAATTATGTGTTCTAGACTATGTTCTACATCTGTGCCAAATTTATTCAAAATCCTTTGAGTCGTTCTGGAGATACCTTCTAAAAAACATGTATTCATCCATCCATCTATTAAAACCTTTATAGTATTAGTAAGATTAAAATTTGTCTTAATTTTTAAGGATAACAGTAGATGTTCAAGATTTTAAAAGCTCATTCAAACAAACTATCTCCGGAGGATTGAGAGCCATTACACAAGTAAGTACCACGTTTGTAGACATAGAATTTTTACAATTTATTGTATGACCATGTTATTTCTCCAGATATAATTATTTATATGTCTAGGTAGTGGGTTCAGCTGTCAGTCTGCTAGTTATATCTCCACATTTAACTGGGCTAACGTTGATATGTATACCTTCTGTTGTCATCGGAGGTACTTTCATTGGATCCTTATTGAGGAAGTTGTCAAGAGAAGCTCAAGCTCAGGTAAGTTGATAAGATTAAGTTGATAATGGTAATGAAATGTTTTCAAATGGATTCTGTAAAAATTATATTTAACGTATGTTGGAGGTTATTTAAAAGTGGTGATAAATCTTAATTTTTACTATGGTGCATGTTTGGATGGATGGATATATGTTTGTTACATGTTATCTTCAGAACAGCTTCACGGATCTGGATGAAATTTAGTATAAATTTAGAACAGTTTCTGAAAGATAGATACCGTCTAACAGACATCCATCCAAACTTACGTATTTGTAATATACTAGTTGTCACCCGCTACTCCATCCGCGCGGATTAAATAAAAACATAATAAGTAGCCTATGTGTTCTTCCAGACTATGTTCTACATCTATGCTAAAATTTAATCAAGATCTGTTGATTCCGGAGATACCTTCTAACATCCATCCATTCATGTAAACTTTCGAATTTACAATCTTAGTAAGATTGTAATTTGGCAGAGATGTAGAAATTCTAATATATTTTTTTTTAAATTTCAGATAGAGAAGACAACTTTGGTAGCTGAAGAGGCGATATCAAATATGCGAACAGTGCGTGCGTTCGCTGGTGAGGCTGAAGAAGCGCGGGCGTTCGCGAACGAATGCGAGACCGCTGCAGAGCTCAGTATGGAGCTCGGCCTAGGTGTTGGCATGTTCCAAGCTGGTACCAATCTATTCCTCAATGGGTAAGACTCTCACATATGTACAAATATCATTCCGATGAATGCACAATGTTTTGAACGAGTATAATATTCAAATAAAGCCCAGTTTCACAATGTGCGATTAAATCCTAAATAAGTTATTTGGAACTTATTTGTCTAATAGAATAGGATTATTATGACATTCTTATGTATTAGTTAATTTACTTGTTAGTTTTTCTGATCCATTGAAGTCAATTGATTTGAACAATACAGAGAGATAAACGGAGGCTATGATTTTTCACGACGTGATATTAGCTAACTTCTCTTTCATTACAAATCTAGATAATTTTTATATGAATTTTAGACTTTTTTATATATTAAATGGTGGGAAACGAGCAAACGGCCATCTGCCGAAATGGCGTTGCTGGCGAATCATCCGTAATTACAAATGCGTTGTCTACCTTTAATCAACATTTATGTCTTATCAAAGCCACTTTCCCTTCCCATCCTTTACATATAAGAAAAGGGAAAGAGGATTAAAATAAGTCCTCTGGTACCCGCACTCATCAGACAACACCTGAAATTACTTACACTTGACACATGTCTTATACATTGCCGGTGTATGATGTTGCTTGAATAATGCCACAAATACTATCGATAGAGTAATTTTATAACTCTCGGCCAACTGTATTAAGTTTTAAAAAAATAGAAAGCATGTTATATCGAGGGGTGAAAGGCTATTTGTTTTAAGCGACATTTTTTGCGATATTGACTTATATATATATTCAGAATCAGGGAATTTTTCTGTTATATATATATATATAATATAAGTAAATATCGCAAAAAATATCGCTTAAAACAAATTTCACCCCTCGATATGTTCAGTATGGTGCTGGCGACGATGTTCCTTGGCGGGCACTTGATGTCCACTGGTCAGATGTCTGCTGGTGATGTGATGGCGTTCCTGGTGAACGCGCAGACAGTGCAGCGCTCCGTAGCGCAGCTCTCTTTGCTCTTCGGCTCAGTGGTGAAGGGGCTCAGTGCGGGGGGACGCGTGTTTGAGGTTGGTGATGACACTAGACAAGCAAATGGCAAATAAGAAAGTAACAAAAAATGTTTTTTTTCCTGTTGAATCAACTTTAGGTTGTCGGTGGAGAGATTTAAAAAAATGGGATTTTTTTTTAACATAAAAATCTACATATTAAATCTTTTTGATGGTTATTTTTTTATTAGTTAATTAATTTTGTTTTCCTATATCCAGTATATTAATAAAGAGCCTCAAATGGACACATCGGGTAATAAAGTGATCAAGTACCATGAGTTTCACGGAGATATTGAGTTCAAAGATGTCGCCTTCGCGTATCCAACACGACCTGAAGCTGTAAGTTAACTCCTTATATATAAAAGTAATTCACCTAATTAATATATAAATATACCGGTATATAAGCATAGAAAACTAATACAAATAAACTAATACAAAAACTAGTGATCGCCCGCGACTTCGTTAGCATAGAGAAAATAGTTACCTTTTAATCATAGTTCCGTCAAAATTGGACCAGTCGTTTCTAATATCACCTAGATTATTACCAGAATTGAGGACAGACAGACAAAAATAAAAAAGTAGTTTTTAGTTGTAAGCAACACAAATACATCATTTGTATCGCGAAATGTGTTTTTTTTATATTACTTACAGACACAATTGCAAATTATGTTATGGAATTCATTACTGTTTGAATGTTGTTAAAACATTTTTATTGTTGAAAACAAAAGTTAACTTTTTATTAATTAAAATAATTTATCTAATATCACACAAATCTTGTTAAATCTATGTTTTTATTTATTAGGTTGTTTTAAAGAATTTCAATTTGAAGATACCAGCTGGTAAGACGGTGGCCATTGTTGGTACATCGGGTAATGGGAAGTCAACTATAGCTGCTTTACTAGAAAGGTATGTTAAAACAACATTACAACTATAAGTTTCCACTAACTGTAAAAAGTAGGGGGGTGGGGGGAGGTACACTGCAATTCAAAGCTGACTTTGAGTCAGAGACAAGTATCTTTGTCATTTTTTATATAACCATGAGGGGCGCTAGTGTGCTATAATAGTTACACATTTGTCCGCTGAGTCTGAAGTTTATTGGTTTATAAATGTTTTTTGCAGGTTTTATGATGTTAATGAAGGCTCGGTGACAATAGATGGCGTTGATGTGAGAGAGATGGACTGCAAATGGCTGCGGGGCAGAGCGCTAGGGCTCATCAGTCAGGAGCCCGTGCTCTTTGCCACTACTGTTAAGGAAAATATAAGATATGGGAAACCTGATGCTACTGATGATGAGGTAAGTTGTACAGTATTATTTTCTCTAACCGATTTTGAAATTTAACAAATATTAGAAACTAGCTTTTCCCGCGACTCCGTCCGCGCGGAATAAAAAAAAAAAAGAAAGAAAACCGGGTAAAAATTATCCTATGTCCTATTCCTGGTTCTAAGCTACCTGCCCACCAATTTTCAGTCAAATCGATTCAGCCGTTCTTGAGTTATAAATGGCGTAACTAACACAACTTTCTTTTATATATATAGATTAATAACAAGTTAGCTTATTACGGTATTGAAGACCATATACAATGTTCTAGTAAGTCATGGAGACATGAAAATATACTTCTGTAGTGCGCAAATATACTAAAAGATGGCGTTTTATAATAAATGAGTTCAGTTAACGTTCAAGAAGAAAATAAAAAAAAAGCCTTAAGAAGAAAATTAAAAGAAAGTTAACTCAATATGTTTTATCTGATAAAGTTTAAAGTAAATAAAATATACTTTAGGTCTATCAAGCTGCTATGACGTCCAATGCTCATGACTTTATCACGGGCTTTCCTGAAGGTTATAACACTTTGGTAGGAGAGAGAGGAATGGCGTTATCTGGAGGACAGAAACAAAGAATTGCTATCGCACGAGCTGTACTGAAAAACCCACCAATTATGATACTAGATGAAGCTACAAGGTTATTAGAAATAGTAGTTATTATTAACATTAATATTACTATTTTAACAGTGGAAAATTCCAGCCACAACATCTGTTGCACTAATTGGCCTCGTCTCTGAAATACCACGACCACACAGAAGACAGACGTCAAGTGGAAGTAATTCCAAGTACAGTCTGATGAGTGTGGTACCGGAGGACTAATTTTAGTCCTCTTCACACTCTTTTCTTATTAGGAAAGGATGAGAAGGGTAGCGGATTTGGTGTAAGACGGGATGCATAGGAAGGGGAAATATTCTCTTTCTGTGTGTCCCTTTCACCGTTGATTAAATGTTGATTCCGGAGAAAATGCAGATGCATTGCCTACCTGTCTATCTGCCTGTCTACTTGTCTGTACCTTTTGCGTTGTCTATGGGCAACGGTCGTCTCGCTATTTTGGCGAATCCAGGTTCAAAAACTCTATAATGACTTACAGGTTTCTAGTTTTTTGTAGTAGATAATAAATATTTAGATTTAGCGCCATCTATTGTGTACTTTAAAATCTTATTTTTATGTTACAGTGCTTTAGACTCTGCCAGTGAGAAGGTTGTACAAAGTGCACTAGAGGGCGTGTCGCGCGGCCGCACCGTACTTGTTATTGCACATCGTCTCTCTACCATCATGAACGCTGATATTATTGTTGTACTCAACAAAGGAAATATTGTAGAGGTACGTAGTCTGTGTTCTCTTTTTCCATTAGTCAGTGGTAAATCAACTGAAATTGGTGACCTGCAAATCAACTCATGGTGAATCGATTCATAGTTCAGCTCAATTTGTACTTGGATAGAGTTATGATATGCGTTTCGAATTGTGAGCCACCAGGCGGTTCATGATTTCTTCACAAAGTACATTGCGATGAGCCGTGAGCTGTTAATTTAGTTGTTGAGTCGCAGCTCAACGGTTCAAATCTATGTAACCTGAACTTTTGAACCGGTTCAGAGCTGATTTACACACGTCTCTTTCTTCATACTGGTCTAAATAAAGCGTCGTATTTTTTGTAATGCTTTTAAGTTATTATTTTATATTTCAACTGTCTAGTGTGTGTTTTAAATGCAGCAACGGCGTCATTTAAAATATTTGAATAATAGTGTTAAAAGTGACGTATAGATGGCGCTGATATTTTTTTTAAAATTGGAAGATAGATGGCGCTGTTTTACATTTTTGAAATTACAGATGGGTACACACGAACAGTTAAAGAAACAAAAGGGCTTCTACTGGAATCTTATAAAACAGCAAGATCAAGATCCAGAAGGAACCAGAACTCTATAAATATAGAACTAGTTAGTTAAATATTTTATTTATTTGTGACGTGTTTAATTCCAGAATTGTACATTTTTTTTATTAAATGTTCCTGTAGTTGTGAAATATTCACAATGGCTTTTAGACTACCTCACAATTTCGTTACACAGCCATCAAATTTTTATTAAAAAGTACAGATGACAAAAAAATCTTAAACTTTTATCTCGGCGATCCAAATTCAAAAATGTGTTTTATTTAAAAATCTGTTTTGCTGACCATACTTTTTATCTACGATGTAGGACTTAGTATGTACTAAAGCTATACAATAGTAGTCAATTTAAAAAAAAAAAACGCTTTATCATTGTTTTACAAAATAAAGAAATATCTATGGTTGAATTAAAAAAAAATCGGAGTTTATTAGTATTAATTGGTGTTCTAGGGTTTGTCCTTTGTCTTATGTGATGGTATATATTTGTTTTAAAATGTTTTGTCTTTATTGTTACTATATCATATCTGTGATCCATTAATAAATCAATGTAGAGACCAAATAAATGACATATGTTTAGTAAATTCACATAGTACATAAGTAAAGGTATAATAAATTAATTTATTTATATTCTTTGTTTATTTTAATAATTATAATTTACCAGTGGACCTAGTACGAATATTTGTGATATCATTGTAACATTACGAGAAAATTTGTGTAAACCAAAGATCTCATACTTACTAATATTATAATCTAGCTTTTACCCGCGACTCCGTCCGCGCGGAATAAAAAATAGAAAACGGGGTAAAAATTATCCTATGTCCGTTTCCTGGTTCTAAGCTACTTGCCCACCAATTTTCAGTCAAATCGATTCAGCCGTTCTCGAGTTATAAATAGTGTAACTAACACGACTTTCTTTTATATATATAGATGCGAAAGTTTAGATCAGTGTTTCCCAAAGTGGTCGATATCAAATTTAAAGCATTGCTAATTCTCACTCTTCTATTCTATTGACTTAAGTCAGAATGAATTAATAATAATAATTGATCTTAAAAGTAGATAATTAGGCCAAGGGGTTCCTTGTCCAAAATAGTTTGGGAATCCCTGGTTTAGATGGATGGATGTTTGTTTGAAGGTATCTTTGGAACGGCTCATCTCATCTTGATGAAATTTGGCACAGATGTAGAACATAGTCTGGAAGAACACATAGGCTACTTATTAAGTTTTTTTTTTTTAATTCCGCTCGGTCGGAGTCGCGAGCGACAGCTAGTTTTGACCTAATTGACGAATTGACTGGGTCAGCGTGGTGCTTATCACCCCTAACTTGGGGTAGGCTCCGGGTTGGGGACGTATAGTGAGAATAAATTATAATAAAATAGTATAAATAAGTGTTTTTTTTAAAGGATAATAATTAGGTTAGTAACGGTTTAAACTAACATTTAAAATTTAACAATGACTGTTTTATTGTTGAATCTGAAGATTTCTACTCTATGGCTAGATAAAATTGGACTTTAATAACTAAGGAAACTTTTAAAAATAAAATTACAATCATCCGAAGAAGTATTTATTGCATATTAGGATCACCAAAATTATTTGTACAGTATGTAATTTTTGAACAACACTGACAAGTTATTTACAATACCTAGCGGCAGATACATTCTACCTTTTGAATTTAGTTACAATTTATATTTACATAGAATAACAAATTTTTTAGAATTAGACAATATTTATCTTAGAATTCAAGTATACTGATCGTACATTACTGTAGCTTTACTTAATCTATGTTTTACCATCGACTACAATCTATGATCTTGTCATAGACTAAATGATTCACAGAGCTGACTTGTCTTTGATCTTTGTCATAAAATGTTTTTAAAAACACTCTGCGTAACAAGTTCAACCTTTTTAAATTCTATTGATAACTTTGGGCCTCATTAAATGCTTATAAAGGGAAGATTCCAGATTATAGCTGTTAAATGTTTACCTCAGGGTCCCTTAGCAAGGAATTTCCTCCGACTCAGCGGTTGTAAATATTAGATCCAGCACATTATAGCGCGGCAGTTGTCAAGTCAGCTTTGTTGTATTAAAATTCCAAGAAATCTAATTTTAATTCCTCAGAATTTATTACATAATTATTTCATTATTTCAACACACACATTAACAATAATTATGATTTGAACTAAAAGGAAATAGTGAATTTACATTAACTAGATATTTGAGCTATTTTTTCTTAGTATTTATATGAATTTATATGCAAGTGTAACGAAAACACAATAAATTGGAGATATTTTTTATATGTTCCAATTAAACACATAAAAATAGTCTATGCTATCATTGGTCTAATATCTGCTTTGGGCTGTGTATTATATACGACATTGTAAAAACATTGTTCTACACTCATATATATAATTGACACTACGGCATAATAAGAATGCACTGAATTAACACTGAAAACGTAATTTTCACATTTCCAGCAATAAAGAAATTGTAATGAACTGAAAATAATTTTAAAAAGATTGTCGTATCTGTCATAACTTAGTCTTTGACATAATATTATGACATTTTATTCTTATTATAATTGATAATAATTTTATACTTTTACCTAAAATCTTAGACAAGGACAGCAAGATGTTTTTTTAATGAATTGTTTAGAATATTTCTTTACTATGACATCAATAATTATGTTTTTAATGATTTCAAAGTTTACTTTAACCTACTACATCGATATTAATACGAGTATATTAAATATTAACTATACAGTACACATGTATCAAACTATAATTATATAGTGCGACAACATTATCTGACCCGGTGTTAGTTTTGGCAGAAAATATATATAATATATGAAAATATAAACAGCTACAGTACAATTTTGTGACAGTTTTTTGACGTTGACAGAGGGCTATAAAGAGCTATTGTATTTCCCACCGGGTCAGATAAGTTCGTCGGTCTATACTTAATAACAATGAAGACAATGGAATTAATATAGATAAAAGAAACTGTGAAATTATTTACAAATTCATCTTCTAGAATTCTTGGATCCCTGAACTGTCTATTGATATTTATGATCTGTGACATTTGCGTTTATTAAATTGTTGCCTTTAGAAATAATGTAAAATAATGCTTGGGCCGTGGAAAACCCAAGGTTAAATTATAAAGAAAATGTGACTAATAACTATAAACATAAAAAGCACACCCTGTTTTACAGTTTTGGTGCTCTCAAAAAAAAGTCTTTTAACCAATTAATTATAATTTAAAAAGTGACAAAGATTAAGAATAGACTTCTCAATTTTAAGTAGTTACTCTATGTTATTTACGAACCAACTTACGAAGCTTATTATAACTCGACTAGAATGAAATGGTATGTAAATATTGTATTTGGTACTGTATAATCAAGTTTATAAATCCTTATCATTCCTATTATAAATTTGTACGGTTATACGTATATCAGCTTCAAGTCTTACTGTTAATTAAATAAAGGTAAAACGACTTTGGTGTTCTCTCACAAGGATAATTTGAAAAACCTCGCCGGTTTTGTTGGGTTGGAGGTAGATGAGGGGAGGGTAGTTGGTTGCAATCTCTTACCAGTTTCGGAACCGCTCCGAAGTTTTTGGATTGACTTGGATTGGATAACAAGGTCGCTTTGATTACCCTGAATAACCCTCTGTATGTATGTATCCTTATCTGTTCATTTAAGTAGATAATACATCGATTACTAGTTGGAAATATCTACAGGCTACAGGGCCGACGTCAGGGTAGGATGCTGTATAAATTCTGTGAATTACACACTCTCACATTACCCTGTCACCCCCTTCCCCTCTCCCCAAGGAAATCTTGCCCAGGTCGTCAGTACAGTTAAAATCGTTACTGATGGGCTGCGTGCGGTTCGCTATTATAGCTATTTTGACAGATGCCACCCTACATTACAAAAATAAAAACAGAGAGCATCGCTCGTGACTAGTAATAACTGTGACATCGGCTGGTAAGTCAGGTTTTTGATTATTTAACATGAAGTAACAATGCGATAAACTTGTTTACAGTACCAAATCCTTAACTATCTTGATCTTAATATCACCGTCATCGTAGGCCGAAATGAACCATCACTGAGGAGAGTAGCAATAGGCAGGTGACGCTCGACGTGATGCCGTGTATCGCACTGGTGTTGCGACGCAGGATCGCCGCCATCTTGTTGCCTGGAATTACGCAAAATGGCGGCTGAATTTTTACCCTCCACTGAATGATAATATAACATTTACGCATTTAAATAGTAATTAACAGATAGAATTCTTTTCAAGTAATAATATCGAAATAAAAGTAGTAATGTAAATTCATTTTTTAGCAGACTTCAAAATGTAGGAGGTTGTCAATTCGACTGTTTTTTCTTAATGTGTGTTACCGCGAAGCTCCACCTCTGGTGCTCCGAATTTGATGAAAATTATTTTAATCGAATGAAAGTGCTTGCAGATGGGTCCCATTTTTTTTAAAATAACTAGTAGATTTTATCTTAGCTTCAAAATGTGTTGCGAAAATTAGGGACATTTTTGCTTTCAGCGCTTACGTAGGCTAAACTATAGGACCTACATAAAAATGATGTATTGAAGAAATGTATCTCTTTAAATGTGCTAAATAAAAGTTCGAGATAGCATATATCTATCTTTTATAGTTTTCTCACAATAACCTTTTTTTTCTTTAGAAACATCAATTAAATATATGCTCTATTTTTAAAAATATAGTCATTTAAAAAGGAATTTAAAAGGTTGCTCTCCCAATATCGATTCATGTACTACCAATAATTTAATTTGAAATAAACAAACTGTTTAAATTTTCTTTTGAATATTGTACAATACTTTAATTTCATTGATGCAAATTATTTTCAACAACAAACGGATAAAATGAAATTATTGGAATTAACAGTCGCATTATACATTCGATTGGTTTCGTCTTTCAATTTAACAATTAAAAATATATGAATGTAAACCAATCTGTACAGCTTTCCATTGTTTGCAATTCATGTTCATGTCTCTGTGGTATTGTTATCTGTATATTTAATTAATTTATTTTATTTATTTATAATAAACTTATTTTTTTCATGTTTCACACGTTTCGGAGAAGTTCTACGACACGTTATTCTGCTACAATTTGATTCTTTCGCAAAAAAAAGTACTTTCTGCTTTTAGAGATAAACATTACTGAACAGACTTAATGCTTTTAGAGACGAATACATGTATAGAGATAAAAAAATAAATATCTTCAGAGAAGAATACATGCATGGAGACCAAAACTTACTGCCTTGTGTGAGAACTACATGTATAGAATTGGAAAATTTACTGACTTAGAGATGATTTGTGGGTAACTTACTGCCTTCAGAGACGAACACGTGTATGGATGCGGGCTCGGTGTTGCTTGCGCTGCACGTGTAGTTGCCGGAATCTTTTAGTGTAGCGCCTCGTACTGTGAGCCGTGACTGCGTGCGCGCACCCGGCTCCGTTTCCACCGTGATGCCGCCGCGCGTCGCATCGTAGTTTATCATGCGGTCGTTGTGGTACCAAAATACGTATTGCGGCGGCGTCGGACTCTGGGAATTGTGAAATAGTTACATAATACTGAAAATATTTAGAGCTAAGTAGAAATTGGGTGTGTTAATTTAATTTCAAAAATATCCGTTTTATTGGTAGAATGTAAGAGTGGTACTTTTAACTTAATTCCATTGTTTTACAGCTTTTTAAGGCTACAATTTCAATAAGCCGATCGACAGTAACATCGCCTAAAACGTCGCGCAGAAATCAAAAGTCTTTAACTCATTTCTACTTTATCGATAATAATTCTGTCTCAGTCAACAAATATATCATAAAAACATATCAACGTGTGTGTTCTGTTTTAGAATAGAAACAAAATTTTACCGCGGTATTTACAGCAGTCGTATATTGTATCGTTAGGGCTGCTACCTATCAATAAACGTAGACCCGAACACTGGCGGAAAAAAAACACGACGTGCATTAAGAAACAAAAAAAGATGGGGTAACCTTGCTCGCTCGAGGACGATGAAAAAATTATATATCTAGTGACTTGTTTCACACACTCTTGACGTCGTCTCATCTGTAGCCTGACTATGCACCATGCACCCCTAATACTTCGAGTTTGACCTGTGGTGGCAGCCCTAGGTACCGTTGGTCAGCGAGCCAGCGAATTTACGGCCACCATAGCGATAGTCGTTAACCCGTAACAGTGAGAATACCATTAGTGACCAATAAAAGTTAGGAATGATCTCATCGCTATAACAATAGTAGCTTTTACGCGTCCAATTCCCGAATATATATGTATACGCATGTACATGGAGGGATATATCCGCGGCATTAAATGGAAGATATTGTCTGGGGATTACGAAATTTAGTTCGCAACTAATGTACCTACAATTTTGTTTGAATGTTGGACAACGAAAATAACTGAACGGTTAATTTGATGTTATAGCAGTTCTAAATGTTGAGCTATTTATATAAATTGACTTTATTATATTCAACATTACAACTACAATCTCCATTAAGAAAAGTAAGTTAATGATTTCTCATATTGTTAGCTATAACCAGTCTGACCGTGATTTCCGCAGCCAAAACACCAGAAACAAATCCATGATCACAAAGAACACACACACAACTCACGGACCTCTATTTGGTGTGGCCAAATGAACCTCCGCAATCCACTTTTTGCCATTTCGGGAGAGGGAACGTGACGGGTGGCGAGCAGAGTCGCCGTCTTTCTCTTCCGGGAATTCACACATATGTGCGGGTTGCATCAAGATGTTTTCCTTCACCGTACGAACGTCGGATAAATGTACATACATATGTTAATCGAAAAGCACATTGGTACATGACGGGATTCGAACCCAGGACCTGCAGATTGCAAGTCAAGTGCTTAACCCTTGAGCCACCGACGCTCATTACATTGTATACGAAGAAGTTGCAAATTAAATCTATTTAAACATATTGACTGTCACTTTCTCAACAATACAGAATTGGCTATGTTACTTACTTTCTCAACAATGCAGATGAGATGTATGACGCTGCCGAGGTCGACGTGGTGCTCGCCGGAGCCCAGGATAAAGGCTTCGGGCACCACTATCTGTAGCCGCACGTAGTGTGACACGATACCAGTGCGAGTTGATACCTGAAGATATAAACATATTTAAGATTGAATCTTGGAAATGTAACGAGTTTTAATATTATATCTTGGAAATGAGATTCTAATCTCACGCAGACACAGACTCTCGTCTTAGAGATTAGTGTCATATTTCTCCTTGTATAATATATTATGTATGCAGGCGTTACGATGTCTTGGGTGTACATTAATAAAACTGTAATTTCTACATAAGACACACAACTAAACAGTCTCATTGGGCGTACGTAAGGTACACTATTAGCACCAGAGCTGGGCATTAACTCGTTAATCCGTTAATCGTTAATTAACGAAGTTAACATTTTGCTTAACGGATTAACTTTTAAGTTAACTTCAAAAAGTGTTAACGCTTTTGTTAACTTCCGTTAAACTCAACTTCCGTTAATAAAAGTCCGTTAATCGTTAAATTAGAAACTTGGAGACGTGCTGTCATTTTGTTTAAATAACGTGCCACGCCACGCTCGTAAGTTCAACTATGTTGGGCGACTGTCGGCGACTCGAATGGTGAACCAACGAGTTGATAATTGATATATGTGAAGTTCGCGTGCAAGTGTGATGCATCAGAGCATCCGGGAAAGACGTGACCAACAGGACCAAAACAAAAGAAGGTTCGAAATAGTATATTTCATTACGAGTATATAAAAGCATGAGTATGTAATAGCCCACATTCCGAACGCTCTTCGCCCCTGCAATACGCCACTTTTTGAGCAACTGTATTAAAACACTTTTTACTCGCGCCTTCTCTTTCCCAACTGTAAAAATGATGTCTATTAAAAAGAAAAAACCAACCACGAAGTTTTTACAAAAAAAAAAAAACATTGAAGTTTTTATGATTCATGCAAATATTTCTAAAAAGAAGCTCCTAATTTGTTACAATATCAGATTTAATGATTTGATTCAATGAATTAGGTTAGGTTTCATTTTATTTCATCTCATTAAATTTCATTTTCATTTCATATCAATAAAAATAATCTACTGAAATCTTTGTTTGTATTCTTTTACGGTTTGCGCCATTTTTCAAACATTTTAGTTAGTTGAGTTTATTGTGTTTTTAGCCGACTTCAAAAAGAAGGAGGTTATCAATTCGACTGTATTTTTTTTTATTATTCTAATAAATTGCTGAATTTTTTCGCAACCGTATTAAAACAGTTGTTTAGTACACGTGCGGAACTGTCATTACAACTGGTTCCTACTGTCAACCCTCACCTTCGGCTGCGCCTCGGCTCGGGTAGACATTTGTCGGAACTCTTTGCAATGACAGGCTTTCCGCACTCGTAATGAAATATACTATAATGCATTCATACTTGTCTCTAATACTAATGTGTTATAGAATGTACAGTCAAATTACTATTTTAAACAAGTGTCGCCACAATAAGTGCGAAATTAGTATGTATAATTTTGGTATGGTTAACTGTTAACGATTAACTTTAACTTGCGTTAAATTTTCGAGAATTTAACGCTTTAACGATTAACGAAGTTAATTTTTTAATTAACGGATTAACGATTAACGAAGTTAACTTTTCGATTAACTGTGCCCACCTGTGATTAGCACTTTAAAACGCCAGTTCATTAATTCATACAATTTTAAATTTATTTCAACCAAAATTTGCGTTAGTTAATTCAGATTTAGGCCTTTTAAAAACGCTATGTCTAAAAGCATTCTATCACGTTTTTGTACGTCATTCCGCGAACGCATTTGCAGTTTAATGAAACGTTTGAGTGCCTGCAGCGCGTGGAATTAGCTGCTTAATCAGAGCTCTGTAGCTAGCACTGACGCGGAGGTCTTTTGTTTCCAGCACCAAACCACCGGTGAAATGTTTTACTTGCTCGAATATCTTTTGTATTGCGTTTACATAGCTCTCTTTGACTTTAGATTTTGAGATTGTATTGTGTTTAAATTGAAATATGAAATAATTTTTTACGATTTTGTAGTTTTGAAGTACAAAGACAAATTGTAATTGAACCTAGTTTTAAATGACTAGAGTAAAGTAAATTGATTTACTTTAATATTGAACCTTTTCATCGCGTTCATAAAAATGAAATCGTTTTTATATTAAATGAATAAAATATGAATTGTTCAATCAAAACTAACAGACGAATCCAGTTTTAAAAATTTATCAAAAGAAAATTAAATTAAAGTAGATCAATTTAAGCGAATCATTTTATTTTTTTATTTAATCAAAGGGCAAAGAAATATAAATAAACATTTTTAAAACTCTTATTGAAGTAACTTTTGACATCAATTTAAATCGTTGAATGTACAGAGATAAATTAAATTACATTTTTCAATGCTCCAAAATAATTATTTTACTGTTAATATAATTTTGAAATGAATAACCAAACTATTAAGTCTTTTTGAGTTTTATATTTAAAATATTCTTTTTAAAGCCTTGAGTAATATTATGATTAAAACAAATAAATTGGTTGTAGTGCATAGTCTGGAAGAACACATAGGCAATTATGTTTTTTTTTAATCCGTGCGGACAGAGTCGCAGGCGACAGCTAGTAATATTAAATCAGAATCATTGGTATCATTAAATCAGAATAATTCTCATAATTATATTATATTATAAGAAACGTGCTTCTTTAAGAAGCTGTACTTGTGATCGTAAAACGTTATGACGTCATAAAATAAGAACATCAACTAAATAAGATTTAATATTCGGTACTCGGCTTATTTATTTTATCGTATATTTTTATATCGCCTGTTATTGACACATGAAGCTTCATCTCAATTCTCGTTAACGTAACATCTCGAACAGATGCTCCCAGATAAATAGCTAATCTTAATAATACATAATCTTTTCGTTTTTAAAATAATCTTACTAATATTAAAAATGCGAATGCTTGGATGGATGGATGGATGGATGTTTGAAAGCATCTTCAGAACGGATCAACGGATCTCGAAGAAATTTGGCACAGAGGAAGATAGATGAAGAAGATAGAAGAGAAGAAATGAAGTCTAGAACAACACATAGGCTACTTATTGTGTATTTATAAATGTATTATAAATTGTGTATTTATAGTTAACCGACTGACAGATGGATTTCTTTTGGGAATTTGTACTTAGTATGAAGTACTAGCTATGCCCGCGACTTCGTCCGCCTGAAATACTGTCTTCGGGTAGCATTTATTCGCGTTAGAAGTAGCCTATGTCCTTTCTCAGGGTCTAGACTATCTGTGTACCAAATGCCATTTAAATCGGTTCAGTAGTTTTGCCGTGAAAGCGAGACAGATAGACAGAGTTGCTTTCGCAATTATAATATTAGTAAGGATTGTGTATGTTTTATTGTTACCTGTAGCTTAAGGTTTACTATTTTGAAGTGTTACAAGTGCACTCCGATAAAAAATTATTTCATATCTAATAATATAGGTTAGTGTGTAATTGTGACTACCAAATTTATACTTAAAAGCGTGAGTGTTTACTTCCTACAATTTAGGTAATAACATGTTATCCATAATTTAGATTATTAATTTGGCTGGAAGTTAGAATTGCTAAAATAACATTTAACTGGAATTTAGTTCCGCATTCGATGTGGGTATTATTAATTCAAAGCTTAGCATTTATCGACATCAGCCCGTATGCATCTGTCAGTATTAGGTTTATATAAGGCCGTTATGTATTTAAGTTATTGGAATTTCCTGAATATTGAATAGTAAATTATTTTTGCATTTGAAATTAGAATTTCGTTGTTATTTAATTAGTCTTGTGATTGTTTAATTTAGTAGAGTTTATCTTACTGTTGGTTTCTAATGTCGAGACATTTTTATCGACTCATATTGTTGTTTTTGTTTTTTCAAAGAGATTGTGAGGGATAACGCTATGTATCTATGCAAGTTACTGTAGTCGAAGACCACAGTAAGTGTTTTTCTATACTTACAAAGTTTAATTATAACATCGTAAGCCTATCGGTTATAGCATTTGTTAGCTGCCTCGTCTGCGCCGAATTAAAAAATATACTATCGAATATAACCTATGTTACTCAGTGAAAATGTAGCTTTCTAATGATGTAAAAATTAGTGAAATCAGTCCAGCAGTTAGTAAATTTTTTACAACTCTTTGTATTGTTAAAACTATTATTGTAAAATTCATATGTCGAAATCTCGTAGCTTTGTAACTTATTCATGTTACACTGTAACTGTTTCAAAAGCCTTAGCGATGATTAAGTTACGTACCGGAAGATCACGTCTTTTACCTTTCATCTCCGTCCATTCTTAAGTTGAAAAGTGCTCTACATAAAGTTACATCTGTAGAATATTATTACGACAGGATACTATTGTGTAACTAAAATACTTACGACCCTCTTCCGGTTGTGTTTTGACTTTTAAAAGGTACGAGTTCTTACTTTTCGATCAAACCTAATGCCTTTTTATAAAGCTTCCTCCCATACGAATAATAATATCTCTACAAAAAGTTGGTAACTAATTCACATATTTTATTTATTAATCAAAACACATATGGCCTAGCCAAAAAAAAACTTAGACCGTGTTTCAAATACATTTTAGTTTAAACATACGTCAACCCTTTTATATTGTGACTCTAGTGCCCGATGGAACAGATTTTTGATAAAATTTGCGCTTCGTCGCCTCCACGATGAATTCTGCCGTGCCGAATTCGGACCGCTGCAAATTTGCCTGCAGGGTCCGATAGAAGGCATATAATCACATTGACCTCGAGTTAAAAAACGTTTTTAACCAAATAGTGTCTAATTAAATTTATTGTGGTAATACAGAAAAAAATATTTCACGGCTTAATTAATAATTTCTAAAGTCAGTCGCAATGATAAAAAAATCATTCATTAAGGGATATGTGTCGGGAATGTGTCCTGCCGCTTAGTTCATATGTTATATTTGAGCTAATACATTTATATATAACAGTATTGTTTCCGTTTGTATGACCTCACTGTGAATATAAAATAAACAGTACTTTCATAAAAGTTAATGAACTGTCACAGAAAATATTTAAATATGACAAAATATAAAAAGAAAGTTTTGTCACGAGATATCTTGGAATATTTTAAGGCATGTTGTCACTTCCTTGTGTTTGTGTTTGTTCGTTATTATAAAGGATTGTTGTCTTTTACAACGCTACAATGATGACGTGCGTCAGATCACGCGAACATCCAATTTGTTTATAACAAAACAAATTGTTACCACCCTTTGTTTTTGTCTTCCGACAAGTTATTCTTTTAAAGCCGTATTTTCATTATAAATGTGCTTTTGTTTCGTACGCGAATGCTAAGTCATTACAAGTTCTATGTAAAAGCATTTTGTTTACGATGCGTTACTATTCACAGACATGGGATATACGTATGTATGTACTTGTAATTTGTAGGTATAATACTCTACGATTATATTCTAATTACCTAACCTAACCTGAACTCGACGTAATGGTGAAGCGACTGTAGCCTATAGACCGTAATTGCAGGTGCGTTGCTTACCTTTAATCAGAAAAAGGGACTGACAAATAGAGAATGTTTCCCCTTTCTATGCGCGCCCTCCACCATAAAATCCATTTCCTTTCCGTCCTTTCTTTATAAAAAGAAAGAGGACTAAAATTAGGCGTCCGGAACGCACAATCATGCGAAGAAACGCGGAATTTCTTCCACTTCACTCCTGTCTTCTGTGTGGTCGTGATATTGCACTAGGCGTGCAACATATGTTGTTGTTGCTGGAGTTTACCTCTGTTAAACTCTTAATAAATTTGCACAAAGGGAGTTTGGTAGCCACTGATCTACTAGAATTAGTGATTTGAAGATTAAATGTCAGAGTTGAAACTAAGCTTTCTAGATATTTCGTCGGTTGAAAAGGATTACTTCGAAAACAATATCTGTTAATTTATTCCATCAGCTGGCAACCTTAGCGCCATCTCGTGCCGAGAACTCGATACACGAATCATTTTCTTTATGTAAATGAAAAGATTCCATTTGCATACAACTTTGCCCTTTTCTTTTAAAGATTCAGCACCCATTCCCGTTTCTTTCCCTTTGTCTCGAGTAGAGGACGATAGACTTAATGAACCAAATACGCTTTTTTTATTACACGTATACTTCAAATATTTACCAATATTCAATTTCTTTTTTCCATATAAGCGCTTTGTCGAAACTTATTTGATGACCTTTTTATTAACATCATTATTAAAAAGGATTTCGGGCAGCTCCTCGCATGAAAAGACTATTAGTGAGAAAGTTCTCGTAGCGTTATTGACAAAAATTGTGTTAGAATTTGTGCACTGGGCGTAAAGTACACCAACAAATCTGATACAAAATTTGTCGATGACGTTACGAATACGTCAACGCAATAGTTACCCAAATATTCATGTTAGACCCTTAAGTCACCATAGAATTGATCCAACATATTAACTGCAAGAATGTTATCTTCCTGTCAATCGAAAAATGGTCAGAATAAAATAAATATTTTTGCCATGTCTGTACCCGACACATCTGTGTTACGTATAAAGGCTTTGACTATGAGCAAACACGCTTCTGACCTGTTCAATAGTCGTCTTTTCGCCAAGATATGTGCCGACATAAAAATGTAACGTGAGAATAGAAGCGAATTGCTATCTCGCACAACGAGTTGTTAAAGCAAATAGTCTTTTATAACAACGTGAAAATATAAGTGATATTTTATGCTATGAATACTTCTTATGTGTTTATAATAAATATATTTATATTTAAATTATATTTACATAGCTGCTTGATAGCTATGTAAATATCACTGATCATTGATACGAATGCATTAAAATAAATACTCAAAACCCTAAGATCAGGAATTATGAAAAATTTTAAATTTCAGTGACGAAGACTGGTTTTTTACTTTATTAAGCTTTTTTCGTAGTCTCGGAGCAATGTTTTCTGTAGCACATTGCTACGCGTTGTGTTTCCTCCGTTGTACTGTATCATGAAGAACATAGCAATGTTTATTCGTAGCAAAAAAGCTACGTATCTTCATACCTATGTATCCCTGTAGCAATGTTGCGTGACCTCCACGGTAAAACCATTGAACCGTAGCTACGTAGCTCCAACAATCGTAGCTATTCCTTGTTACGAGCAGCGCTATATAGCCCACTTTTCATATAATAATATTTCTCTCAAATATAATGCTTGCCACTTGTCGCCTCCAGATGCTTATGACGTATGTAGCCTTATGGAAATGAAACTTAAAAATGGGAGTGATATATTTTCTTAAAAATAAATCAATTTTGTAATGTTGTTTAAATAATGAATATTGGTGTTTTCTAAAACCCATCAAACTTACTTTACGTTGGTGAAAAATTGATCAATTGATTGGTTATTTCACAAAAACAATGCGAAAAATTAAATTAACAGCAAAATGAAAAACACACCTTATTCAATTTGATTATAACAAAGCTGTGAACCGTCGGATAAAGGATTTGTTCGAGATTTATTGAAATGTAAAACAATCAACGTTGATAATTTAACGCCAGTTGATGACTCTTGATATAAAATTTATAATTTAAATTGATGTAGATAAAGCTCTTTAAGAATATTTTCATTTAATTTTCCTACTTTACAGTTCTTGAGAACCAGTATTAAAATGTTTGTCTTAATGTCTGAGTTTCCAGGCTTTTATTTCAGGTTATTATTACATACAATTAGGGCTTTGAAAAGGAATTGTGGGGAACCCAGCGTGTTCTGGTAACAATCCATTAATCTATTCATCCGTTTGCCTCCTTGTAAAACAAAAAAAAAAAACTATTAACTGGCGTATTTTCACATAGCTTATTAGTAGGTTATATGTGGAATGAACTCAAAATGAATACACTATGTAGATCATTAACAGTGCTATTTCAGTTCAAAGTAATTGAGCACATGGTTGCGCCCAGTGAAATGGAAATCCGACAGTTTCAATTTCGTATAAAGACATTCAGAGCATCCGTAGTACTCAATAAACGCCAAAACAACGCCGACGTGTTCAGACCATTAAGTTTCCCATTTCCCGAATTCGACACGAAACGAAAAGTAGAAAAAGGTTAAACGTTGAATTTTTAAGCGCGTTAAGAACATTGTATGCAGATGAAATCGTTGTGAATAGAACGAAAATGATTTTGTGTACAAACTATATTTTTGTGTACACAACCCATAAGTTGTATGAAAAACTCTTATGCCTGTCTTTCGGGATTATCGGGTTATTATGATTTATTACTGTGTACTAACTTAGGTAGAGATTTAATCTAATACGAGACATTACACAGAAGAAAAATTATTTCGTAATAGGTATATGAAATATTAGAAACAGCTAGAAGTTAAATAACTTCACAATTTATTGTTTATACTTCAGCAGTTACATTTTGCTATGAAAAATCCTTAATAAATACCTTAATTATCAAAGTAACTTACAAAAGAAAAACACTTTTAATAATTGTTGAACTGTTTTTAATAGAAACGTAGGAAACAAAAGCCGCAAATGTAGGTAATATATTACTCTCAGAAGCCAAAGTTTTACGGAACTTGGAGTGCGTTCTTTTTTAACCTGATGGAGCGTAAAATGCTCTAAGCCAGCTGAATTTCACCGCAACTTTCTCACAGAGGCTATTTTATTTAAGCCGTTTTAACAGCCTTTATTTCTCGTTCTATTTTTATTATTCCTTAGTAGAGTGGTTTGAAAAATCTTGAGTTATTTTTTTTTTGTAAACGTTGATCCACTGGAGCTGGATTCAAGAAGTTGTGTACTAAAGAAAATTCTTATGTCGAATGTACAATTTAAATTCAATAATCCTAACAGATTTAACTATAGGTTGATTTCCTTCTATTAAGTTGCGATTATATTTGTTTATAAATTTTGTCACATAAATTAGACTCTGCTCGCTGTCAGATTTTTCTCAATTTTGGTGCACACATTAGCCTTTTTTATATTTAGAGTCATTGTAAATCCAAGATAGGATAAAGATACGACATATTTTTGCAGAGCGCCCCCGACATGGCATGGGTATCAAATAAAAAGATTTAACTAGTAGAAATGAATAAAAATAATTTGATAAAAGTATTACTTGGCTTAAAATATCTTTTAACATTACTAGCTTTTGTTAAATACAAAAGATAAAGAACTAGAATTTATGTCTCTGTTGTTGTTACGTATCTGTTTTATTGAGTCGGAATCCTTGTGTTTAATTTTTAAATAATTTCTAAGAAATAATAATACGAAATTCGTTTGTTCTTTATGTTTAAAGTATACAGTAATTTGTATTACGATTTTTAACTATTTTTTTTTACTTTTATAGTAAAGGAAGGCTTAAAAAATGTCTTTGTGAAAGGTTTTTATTTAATTTTGACGTTATATAATCCCCTCGAGAAGTCCGGAGTTTACAAAGTGTCAGCGCCTTAAAAATGTTAAATTTAACTTCGAGTTTTATTCCATTTAAAAGTTGGGACTTTAACTCGGGTTTTTTTAACTTCTAGTTTTTTTTAGCTTGGTTATAAAATTTTTGTAAATTTATTATAGAAAATCTAGTAATTTCATTTTTTAGGTACATCATTAAAAATATTATATTGCAAAACGTTTTTAATAATTTTTTCATTGTCTTTAGTTTTTATTTATTTAAATAAACATTTTGTTGAATTAAGTAAATATTAAAATGTATAATTAAAAAGAAAAAACAAACCAATGTATCTTCTAAAGAAGCGAAGAATCCATTAATGATTTCTCATGTTTTACAAACATTTTAAGTGAAAATTTTCAGTAGAGTTTCACTTGGTTGCAGCGTGCACTCTGACAGCTTAATGGCTATCGTTCATTAACTCCTTAATTATAAAGCGCACTTTAATTAAACACGTCAGTTCACTCGCCAATTAAATGCTTAATTAAACAAAATTAATAATCTAAACAACAACTATGTAGGGATAATCTAATTAAATAAAACATATAAATTTTGGGAGAACTTAATTGTAAAAAAAATTATACTTTTATTTATTTCTAATTACAAAAATAGAATTGATTAATATTAATAAAAGAATATAAGAAAAAGGCCCTTATTTAATTTGATATTAAAACTCGTCATTTATAAGACGACTTAAGTCTAGAAAAATCTTAAATCTGATAGTATACCGGAGGCATGAAAACTTCAGCATTAAAAATAATAGCATCTACTGCGCGCAGACGTTCTGGCTTTCATAACTCTGGCCCATCGACTTAAACGGCACTTAACATTACTAGCAGCTAGAAGTTGCTAGGATACGAGATTTACGAGATTTTTCCGACCTCCTAGGCAATGCTTGGAGCTATTTTTACTCTTTTATTGTGACGTCATAAGATATATATAAAGGAAGTTTAATTTGTATGTAATAAAAGAAGCATTTATAATTATTACGTCATTTATAATATATCTACTGCGTATTTTTTTTATTACTTGATCATATAGTAAAAAGAACAGATTTAATTATTTGTTCACGGTGAATAAACTTCTGAATAAAACTTATAGGGAGTGTTAAGTCAATAATTTAGAAGATTATTTGTTAACGGTTAGACTCTAACCTATATAGGAAAATATTTTACCTTCAACCCTATCTATATTATTTGGGATAAGTACCTATGTTGAGGTTAGTAATATACTTTAAGTGGAGTTTGTAAGTTATTTAGTATATAAGGCGGTTAAGGTATTAATAAACCTTGTTTATAATAAACATGAATCATAGTTCAGACGCCATTAGAGTGTTACTAACTAGATCTTGGGCAAGTTTATCCTTTAGGGAACGTAATCCAAGCTTCATAACTTATCAAACAAAACTTTCAACGATGGCTGAAGCCTATAACTTTATTAAAGCGAGAATAAATTGTATTATAACTTGTTGAGTAACTTTCGATTGGTAATTGATGTAATATTGTATCAAATTCGAAAATTGAACACAATATTGCTATTAATCTGTTGTTTAGTAACTATTATTAAACTTAGTAACTATTGTTAAGTTTAGTAATTTCTATTATTAAATTAAGTAACAGAATTTTATTGAATTTTCATTTTATATGCTTTTAAAAGTAAATGAAAATCTTATTTTTCTGTAATCGTTTGTAATTTGTATAATATCTCGGCATTTATTTTTCCGCTACATTCATTTGTCTTTTTTTGTAAACTAGCTTTTGCTTGCGACTTCGGCCGCGGGAAAAATAAAAATCGTAGCAAGTTAGTTCTTCCAGATTATGTTCTACATCTTAGCCAAATTTCATCGAAATCCGTTTAACCGTTTTGGAGATCGTAACAAACATCCATCCAAATTTTCTGATTTATTATATTAGTAACAAGTTCTGATGCTCTATGTATGTTCTAAATGAAAATTCGAATTTCACTATTAGCAAATACTTGGAAACACGTACGGAACGTCTGGATGGGTCTTAAAGGCATCCGTTCTTTCGACAATAGCTTTAACATAGTACTAAGAGTCGTAGCTGAGGCAACGGTCCGCTGGGCAATAATAAGCGGCTTACAACGCTTGTGTGCACAGAACTTAACAATGGAGTAGAATAGACGCTTCTAATAGAAAATAACGACTGAATTTGAATAGTAAAATTGAATATGAGCATACCTTAAATGTAAAGAAAACGTGTGCAGGTATTGTGTTTAAATAAATATATATGTTCGATAATAATTGCGGCACTCAGAGTTTTATAAGGGTTATTTAAACAGTCGCTAAGTGTAAGGACGGAAACACATCTATGGCTCTTCTGGTGGAAGTACATGGGCGGCGGATCAATTAATATTACTAGAAAGCTGCTCTTTATTCCTTTTTTCCTATAAAAGTCTCATGTTAAATTTTAGATACTTAATTACCTCTTGATGATTCTGAGTACGAATTATGAGTTTTTGTTTCCCGTCATATATTAAGGGATAGCAGAAAAAAAATTAGGATAAGTGACATTAAATTTAATGTATTATATATACGTAGAAATATCCATATTAATGCTCTGCTTCATTGCCACGTAAAACTTTTTCAATTTATTTTCGATAGCTGACATCATCTCCATGTTCTAAAATAATAAACATTTTAAATAAGTTATGAGATTTTCTAAGTAAGTTGATGTTTGTACACGGAAAGAGTCGCTTGGAGATTCGCGAAGGTAAGTTTACAACTTTAATTAGATTTAGATCGATGTTATTCCTGGTGAGGGTGTAATTTAACTTTGAAATTTAAATTATTAGTATCGTGATGAAATATTTAGGCATATGATCTAGTTAGCAGTTTTAGGAAACTGTAAAAGAGTATAAATTGGTAATCAGGCAAATTGTCTCACTGAACACCACGATGCTACTAGCTCCATCTATATTCTGTGAACAGACACTGTCTTAGCCAAGTCGTCATGTGTAGTGTGTAAATATTATTTTTAAAGAATATGAATGACTATTTAATACCAACTATTTTAATATTTTTATTTGTTGACGTAAATATAAAAAACTTTAATTTTTTTATAACATTTCTTAGTGCTTAGCAATTTGTATTAAACTAAAAATAAATTAAATAAGTGTTAGGTGATTATGTCGGTAAACAAATCTTGTCTGGCTCGAATAAAAAAACGGTGACGGCGAGACATGAATACAACATGAAAGTGCAGAGGGTGTGCCTCAACCGCCCTCCGCGTCTCAAGTGCCAAATAATTTAGTTCGACGCCAGCAGGAAATGTAATGAATATTTCAGAGTATACAGGGGGATACAAAATATGTTTAACATATATAGATTAAAATTACATGTTAATCAGACGTTTATTCCGCTTTAAATAACTTACTCTTAATAAAGAGCTATTTTATAATTGATTTATGTTATATTAGCTGAAGTCGCAATGCCAAGGCGGAAAAATAAAGTCGAAAATATGTGAAAAGTTCAAATATACCCGATAGATATTTTATTTTATTAAATATTTTTAGGGCACAGTCTTGCTAGTGGATTAGTCCCAGTCCTATTAGAAAAATATTGTCTTTTATTTATATAGAAGATTAAGATAATATATGGTACTACTAAATATTTGAAAACACAATATTTATTTAATTCTAAGTCACTATTAAAATGTTAAAATTGTATTCATTTCAGTTTGTACAGAGTCTGCAGAAAGCTGCCGCCATTTCCATCTATATTTCAGTACACAAAGAAGGCTTTGTTGATCATAGCGCTGCAGGCTTTACGCTTCAGGAGGATTACCTGCTGCCTTTCTTCAAAAATTCTTTTCGCCAAGGAAGGTAAACTTTACAAGAAAATTTATACAACTTTTAAGTCCCTTTAAATTGTAAATATGACAAGAATAAGATTTATACTAACTGTAACGTTTAAAAGACATTAAAATGTTACTGCAATTGACAATTCTAGACTGGTTTTGCAAGATAAATTTATGTTTACTAGTTTTATATTAAAAGACCTATACTTCTTCTTGATTAATAAACATGAGTTACGTAGCAGTGTGTTCACACAACTAAGACCATGTTTGTCTTCCGTAGCGCTGCTACGTGTTAACGCTACGGAAGCTGCGGCGCTCGGCGCTTTGTTTAATTTGTTACGCGAACTTCTGAAAGCTTAAAGCTCTTTTATTACACAACCTACTTTATGAGAATTATATTTAAACGAAATTTGAATGAATTTTTAAGTACGACGGATTTTTTGCGAATATATTTGGTTAGAAAAACTTTGATCATTATAAAAGTACAGCCGGTTTATTAAAGATTTTTTTTTAATATAATATATGGTCATTTCTAATTTGTTTCCTTGTAATGACGTCCATGTTATGAAACGCCTATAATGAAGTACTGATTGATGTTGTGGCTCTATCTATCGGTGGATTAATGCATTTCAATTATATGCAAATGCATTCGAGCAAATTTATTCGTATGCTTGCAATAGAATATGTATGTATTGTTACGTATGTCATAACATTAGTTCTAAGAACCTTTTTCCACTTGCGCGTCTAATATCTATTTGGCTAAGATGTTGCCTACTTTTATCAATTAATAACATCAATAACCGTAGGTTAAATAGAGATAAATACAAAGATAACTTTATACTTTAAATGGTGATCTTGGTCTCAGAAACTCACGATTACGTAGTTATTTAAACTGTAATTGTTTTTTTATGTCGAAAGTCGACAAACGTGCAAACGGCTACCTGAGGTGACCGTTGCCCATAAATAAAATTGTAAAATGCTATCAGCTCCATCAAGGGGCATGAGTCTACCTACATGCACTTACAATGCTTTTTTTTTATTCCACGCGGACGAAGTCGCGGACGACAGCTACGAGATTAATAAAACATCGTTGGATTTTTTTTATAATCTTTAGTATATGTACATATTGTTAGGACTGTTGAGGGTAGTCTCAAAAAAGGTTTTATAAGGAAGCGTGCGCTGCTGCTCGAGGCAGTCTCTTTCCATTCGTCATTGCGGAACGTCTGACATTTTTGTTAATTTACGTTCGGTTTGAGTTTATACTACAGCGAGGATTATTATGAAGTAGAGTTAAATTCACTGTTTCGCTGTTAGTTTAATTCTTTTAAAATACTTTTGCATCAAATATCTTACATCAGAAGTGGGATAGGATCCACGTGATTCTATCCACTTTTGCTCACTCTGTGTTTGTGTTTGCATTTTCGTGAAAATAAATGCAAAGAGAAAAATGTCAGATCGTTACCGTGATAATTGTTGTAGTCGTAGCAAGTTGAGTCGATATCAAAGTCGTACCAGTGTTCGCGAAACATGGGTAGCGTGGACCAAGCCGTTTATTCTGCATGGGAATATGTGAGTAGTGAGGCTCACGCGCTGTCTGTGTATTTCACAGCAGACAGGATTGTGGACGCGATCTATTCAATTTGTACTGCGGTAAGATTGAACCAATATTTTTATATTTCAAGTTTTGATGCCAAATAAGTCAACATCAGACTTTTTCAATTAATTTAAATATGTGTTCTTTACTAAAGACTGAAATTGAATACCTCGATCAGTTTATTAGTGAGGGTCAGGTAAAGCCGAGTCGTGGCAAGATTTAACACATTACATGTCAACATGATTTTTTCATTTTAAAGTGAACTTGTAAGGCTAGTCGGTTGCGCTGAGCGTGTTAAGTCCTACCTGAGTCAGACGTATGTCATTATGTCATAATAGTCATTGATGCCCTTTATTAGTTCAGTTTGCTTTGTCCATGTATTGTCGAGATGCTCTGCGTTGCGTAGACTGCGGGATACCCAACTGCAGAAGTGAGATTGTGAACGGAATGTAAGACGTTCTGTATCAGGAGATGCTTCTAGGGTATTTTCAGGACTGACAAACTGCGGGTTGCCATTAATATCATGTAGAGGACGGACTGCGGGACGCTTGCCCTACATGGTGCCACGGTGAGGGGAGTGGACTCCCGAGACATGCTCTGCTTTTTTTTTTAACGGTGAGACATCTTATGTTCGTATGACACGCAAACGTCGTGCCTATGTTATACGAACGATTGTGTGATACTACTTGCGTATAAAAAGCGAACGTCGTGCCTATGTTATACGAGTAGTTATGTATCTGACATGTGTGTAATAAGCGAACGTCGTGCCTATGTTATGCACATGTAGATGACACATGATATGCGAACGTCGTGCCTATGTCATGTGCTGAAGTCATTTGTGTAGATGAACTATGCAAACGTCGTGCCTATGGTTCACTATGTTGTTGTAAACGAACTATGCAAACGTCGTGCCTATGGTTCACTATGTTGTTGTAAACGAACTATGCAAACGTCGTGCCTATGGTTCGCAAAGTTGCAAAGAAGTACAGGAGGACGAGGACGTCCTCCAGTCAGGAGAGGCCGTGTTAGGACTGTTGAGGGTAGTCTCAAAAAAGGTTTTATAAGGAAGCGTGCGCTGCTGCTCGAGGCAGTCTCTTTCCATTCGTCATTGCGGAACGTCTGACATTTTTGTTAATTTACGTTCGGTTTGAGTTTATACTACAGCGAGGATTATTATGAAGTAGAGTTAAATTCACTGTTTCGCTGTTAGTTTAATTCTTTTAAAATACTTTTGCATCAAATATCTTACAATATACTATTACGTATTGTAGTGCAATTTTATTTAATTCAGGCAAAATCCGCACCTGCGTAGTGTTGCCGCTTGTATAAATAATAGCTGTTTAAACATTCGTTAATCAAAACAAATTCGTATTCGCGTATTACTGTTTTAGTGTTCATAAATCATTATCATTATACCCTATTTTAAATTCATGTTAAATTTATGTCTTACTAATATTATGAATGTGGGAATTTAGGTGGATGTTCATTAGTATCTCCGGAACAGCTCAATAAAGAAATTGGGCACAAGTGTAGAACATAGTCTAGAACACATAGGCTACTATTTTTTTTTTTTAATTCCGCGCGAACGGAGTCGTGTTTGACAGCTAGTTTAATATAAAACTTAATAGAATACAGCACTTACCTGACACTCGTATGTGCCGTTGTCTCTTTTCTGCACAAACTTGATCTGTAAAGTCCAATCCTCTGAGCCCTCACCGTGTAGGACCTGGAAGGAGATATTATTTACGTTATACAACTTAAAACCATTTCTTTATAAGTTCAAATTATTTATACCATTGAAAATTCTTTGGGCAGGAATAACTCTCGGCCCTCCTTAGATGAACAGTTTTATCATACTTTGAACATTAATTTACGCATGTATCGATAATAATCAAACGTTGATTATCGATTGTATTACTTTTTAACAAATAGTGGACCTCTGGATATCGAATAGTTGCCAATAAAGTAAATGAAATCGTTGTTTAATCGCCGGCCATTAGAGCTACGGAAGCATCTCTATCGATGAGCAAAAACGTAGCAAATCGTTCTCGCGGCGATTTCATTTTAAACTATCTTAAAGCAAGCACGCGGATGTTGAATCAAATAGTTTCCCGATCAATTGACCAGTCGTTAGCTAGCGTCGACAATTTCTCGTCTAAATTAGACCGCATTAAATTACATATTCATTAGCTTTGGTCCAATGTTCATTTAAACTGTAACATTTGTAACAAACTGCCCATCCGTAATTATGTTTATTGACGTCGTTTTAATTAATACTAAAAAGTGGTTAACGCAATGCAAATTTACTGGTCCGCTATGATAAACATTGGTGTGTCAGCACCCGTACCAAACATTATTTTGTTTCGATAGGTTTAAATTTTTTTCTTTTCTTTCGAATTTAATAGAAATGAGATATTATGAAAATAACTACATAACCCGGAATGGTAGGCAGAGACTATGATCCTCCATTTGGTGAGGTTCTGACACACCTCTTGTACTTCTTCTTCATACAAACCTATCTAAACAACTTTACTTTTATAATTCTTTAATCAAAGACTTATTATAAATATATATGTTTGTATCATGAATTTAAACTTTGTAGCATTCCAAAATAAATCCATATAAAATAAATGACATTGTCAGCCAGTGACATGTATATATGGCATTTCTTATTTCTATTGAATTCTACTATAGTCGTATTTGCGTGCTGTTTTGATTTATTTCCTGATGATAACTGTCGTTGTAAATAAGGGATTGTTATTTACATGCATTTTTGTAATACTGTTATATATAAAATAATGGTCTACATAGACGATTAAACGTAGTTGTTAAAATTAAACTTTATTTACCTGGAATCGTTCGTCGTTTGTGTATGTAAATTTTCCGGAACTGAGAATGTGCCAGTCGCGTTTTCTAATCCACGACACTTGCTGGAAAAACAACACAACCTTACAATTACATTATACCGCTGTAACAACACCGATAAGCTATGCTATGAATTTTTTTTTCAATATTTGCTGTTTCATAACATAGCAGACGTTAAATAACTCTATGAAATCTATTAAATTGTAACAAGTAAATGTAAACTATAAATGCATCTCTTAAATCTCAAAAATATAATAGACGGCGAGTAGAGTACGATTGCCTTCTTGGGCTCACTCAAAGCAGGGATAACAGTCAAATAGTGAAATCTGATAAAAGTTAAAAAAAAAACTAATTCCAGATACAAAAAATACTTACCCCTCGTTCGTTCAAGTGACCGACGAGACAATGCAAGTAGGCTGTGCCACCAAGTTGCGCAGTGACATTGCTCACTGAGTTGTTGGCTGTCACATCTGACGACGGCTGCGCTCGCCAGCCGCGCGACCGTGACGTGCCGTGGTGTCCTGAAACATGTTCATTTTACTAGAAATTGAAAGAAAGGAAAATGGCAACTAATGGCCGATAATAATCCATCTAGATCAATTATTCTTGTCTAAGGCATTTTTTAAGGCTTTCAATCGATTTGATTCGGATTTAACCGGTGTCTGGATCGCAACAGTGACAGAAATACTTGAGTGCAATCCATTTTTGTATACCTTCCTATACAAAGTAAATGAATAATCGTCAGATCCATATAAAGTCTAGATTTTTGGATTCGGCCGTTAATGTCTTACATATAACTCCGTCACTGGTGATTTCATCGTTTTGTAAAAATATTAAAGTCATTTTAAAATTCCATATTCGTTTTAAACAATACAAACAATTGTCGCGCCAAAAGCCTTTCTAAAACTCCGGTTAGATTAATATGTGTGGGCGTGTAGAAAATATAATCAAGCTTTACATACAGGGTGTTGCTAAGAGCGTAATACGCGCCTAGATTAAGGCTGCGGGCTGCGGTCAGCGGTTAGTTTACGGTCTCTTGTCGCCGCGATTACGAGCGCGTCTGATATTTGCTCGAACTCCAAATTACATGTACATTTTCCTTTTTTATACAACTGATATTGCTCGGGTCCGGGGTAATATGGATAATGTTGGGAATAAAATTATTTTGTTTGTTTAGGTTATATTTCATAGTTTCTTTTGTTTTTACAAAGGTTTACAAGACCAGGGGCATAGCACGAAAATTCTCGTGTTAGGTCTCAGTTTTTTTTAGGACGATTGAATGGAGGCCAGAAACTTCTATTGTTTTTCTTACGTTGATTTACTCAACTTTATTATAGTAATTTTATTGAGAATGAGTTTACAAAAATGTGGTATCTATTTTAAATTTTCTTAAAGTTTATAGTTACATAGTCAAATATTTTCTTTATTTCTCCCGTGTATAGATCGTGGCTCGTAAAAATGCAAATAAGGGTTGTATTTCCTCGCATAATACAAATTTATACTCTCCAACGATACAGTATAGAGTCCCGCAATGCGTACGTTATGTGTGTATTAACGTTACGTAAATTCTTATTTATATAAATCGTTAAAGTTTTTTTCTGATACAAGAAAACAAATGAATGTGTATCCCTGATCATAACTAAATGACGTTACTGACATTCACTGCAATCAAAAGAGTTACATCGCTACGTATATTATCAGATATCTATAGATAAGGAATAAGAGAAGGCGAATAATCTGGGAGCGGGGGGAGGATTAGAAATAATTTGTAGTAATTGTAAATTTTAGAGCATCGGTAGCTCAGGGGTTAAGCACTTGACTTGCAATCAGCAGGTCGTGGGTTCGAATCCCGCCATGTACCAACCAATGTGTTTTTCGATTTTCGATTTACATATGTACATTCGACGTTCGTACGGTGAAGGAAAACATCCTGATGCAATCCACACATATGTGTGAATTCCCAGGAGAAAATGATGGCGACAGAACCACCCGTCACGTTCCGTCTCCTGATATGGCGAAAAGTGGATTGCGTAGGTTTATTTGGCCACACCAATTGGAGGTCCGTGATCTCTGCCTACCCCTCTGAGTTACAAGCGTGAGTTGTGTGTGTAAATTTGAACACACTTCATCTCTATGTTCTGTAAGGACTATGAATTTCTAAAGGCTGTTTTTGTTTGTGATATGTTGTGAGGTACTCTATCCAGTTGCTGATTCATTTCAAATACTACTTAATAAAAAAATATATTATGTGTGAACGCAGCAAATCTTTAACATTAACATTTTTGAAATATATAATACATCAAGCACATAATTATTGTTTTAAACCATCTTCATAGTACGAGCGTAGTAATTTCAAATGTAACGTGCATCTAGATTAGGGGTGCGGTAAAGCTTGGCTTTAGTGGCACTTGTCGGCGCGTTTACGACCGCGGCAAGGCTTTGGCTCGCTGCGGCGGTGTGTTTGTCTTTTTCAATTGTAATTATCTAAAGCGTATACTCTTCGCTTTAATTAAATATCTAATATAAGGAATATACTCAGTTTGTAAGAATAGAAAATAGAAACATACGAAAATTTTATGAAAAAAACGTTATCCTTTGTTGTTGAAAACATGATTAAATTCATCAATAGACAGATAGGTGTTATTTAAAGTGTTTTTTATATATGAAAAAATAAAATTATTTTCACAGTAAAGAATGTTGAGAATTAATAAAATTTTTCGACATTACTATACTATGATTTGACCGTCGGTTTCTGAGACCAAAATATCTGTCTAAAACATATTGTTATGTTTGTTTTGTCAAAGATAAAGACAAGGATGGTGATATGTTTTATACAGATATTTTGGTCTCAGAAACCAACGATAAGTCATAGTTTTAAAAATAATCTTCTATGTATAAATCTAGGTGAACTTACAATGAAAATCCTGTTTTATTTATTTGAACGTTATTTCGTTCTTTGCTCGATAATTTGGTTAAATTACCTTTGCTTCAATCCACTTTTTACAGAGCTTTATGAACGAAAAGAGTTTCTAAAATATAGTTGATCTGACAGTATACTTGTGGATTTATGATTAAGGATTTTTCTTTTCCCAATGTTAAGTTTTTTAAAATGTTTATATGGCTTGTGTAAAAAGATTATTTAAAGAAGAATTATAAATCATTCGTCATTTTCGTCATAGAGAAAAACAAAACAAACAAACATACTTATTTCAATGTTTTGTTTTATATGTCAAAAGATGGTTTATGTTAAAAATTATTGAAGAAATCGAACCAAAAACCTTTATATTAAGTTTTATAATTTAATAAAATACATATATCAATAAATACGAATAACACTGAGCGATATTATATTATTTTTAAGATCTTATCACATTACTTTATACATTTTATCTGGAATAAAATGTTTACGGCAAAATGTTTGATTTAATATTCTTATCGTAAGTATTCTTATGCAGAGGCCGCGATGCGCACTTCAGACGTACGAGTACAAAGTACGGATTTACTTTTTACGTCACCCTGTTTAGATTGGCTGAGACTTTGACGATAATAAAATTGTCTAGAGTTGTTTTTTAAGAAATCTGAAAAAAACTACAACATTAAATTTAAAATAAGATACAGTGAAACTTGGTTAAGTGGGACCTGGATAAGTGAGAAACCTCCATAACTGGAACTCATGCTGAGGTCCCAACACTTTGGCACTGAATTACCTCTGTTAGTGGGACGAGGTAAACCTCTATATCTGAGATTTGTTCTTTCGATTTATCATCATAGTTACCTCTATAACTGAGACAGCGAGTAAATTTTATATGCATAAACCTCTGTAACTGAGATAACATTGTTTGTTTACTCATTCTTATTCTACCCACAATTTCCACACGTAATTCCAAGTACGTAAGTACAAATTTTGAGCTTCGATTACCTTCAGTTTTAGTTTCGCTTTACTATCATACAGATGTTTATTTGAAAAATGTCAAACTGAAATAACTGAAATAACCTGTATTCTCACCTCTATTAATGGAACCCTATGTAAATGAGACAGATATTTATTTATACCTGTATATCTGAGACACTGGGTAAGTGGAATATCTCTATAAGTGAAACGACATCGCAGGTCCCTTGATGTCTCACTTAACCAGGTTTCACTGTACATACAATTTAAAATATATTTTCACAATTTTTTAAATAAATGTCTGTGTTCAATTGAAACAGATATTTTTTGAATTTTATAATGAATTCTAGGATTTAAATAGAGGCTTAAATTATTTTAATGAATTCAAAATTCGGCTATTGAAAGTTACGTAGAATTTTCAATTAAAATTTTACTGAGACATAATTTTGTCAGTCAAATTCAAGACTCGTTAATAAGAATTTGTTTACATTAAACTTATTATTATGTGCAGTCATAGAAATCTAATAAAAGTAGAAAATAAATATTCACGTATTAAAAATTCTGTGTGCGGTTAATTTTAATTATAATCTTTCAAATGAAAGATGCCATCTCTTAACAAGCAATCTAATGTAGCGAGCGTATATTTAAATTAGTCGCAGCAATTTGTTATTACGATAGTAGAAAATACCCGCCGCATAAATCGTAATTGACTTATGCACCAACTTAAATGGAATTTGTATTTGCTCTAAAAGAAAGCGGGCCTAAGAAATTTAGGAAATGTTTCATTTTTTATGAGAAAAGTTTAAATTCGAGGTGAATCTTGCGAGTGGCCAGACAAATAAAAGTAATATTGGTCTGAGAAAACATAGTTTTTTAACACTGTAATGTGAAATAAAATATGTCAAACTTAGCTATATTTTTAGTTTACATCAGATTTCGTTCGATGAATAAATACGATTCCATTCTAAATCTTCATTTCTATTTGGCTAAAGTCTATACAAAGTTTGTCTATGTATCTAGAGTACACTAAAGATTTAATTGTATTAAAGAAATAGAGAATCAACGATGTAGGTGTGTTGCCACATTACTACAAAACATCATGAGGTATTGTTCTTAAGCGTGTGTGAGAAAATACTATAAAAAAATATATGGATATAACTTCATGCAACCGAAGTCATCTTTATCAATGAATTTTTCAATATCTAATAGTATATAGTTTATATGTTTATTCTAACATTTTACTCTTACAATAAAATACAGATAAAATGGGTTACAATTAAAAAACAACAACGTTTTCTGTAGCTTTATTGTTTTTGTAAATTACTCGTACGTATTCTCAAAGCGGTGAATACTACATTTTAATTGAGTTCTGTTTGTATTAACTAGGTCTTTGTTGATATAGAATGGATACAAACAGATATATTATGAAAAAATATATCTAATTATTTAAAAACATTGAGTAATGTATAAGTTCTGTAAAAGTTCTGTAATAAGTAAGCTCTTGAATATTACCTTGCTTGTGTATACAAATAAAGGATCCACTGACTTTTTTTATTTAATTTTATTTGTTGTTAAAAATACTTTTTGTATTTCAGATGTCAATAATTCCAAATACACATGTTTTTATAACATCTGGTGAAAAACAAAAAAACGGAACGTTTTCTATAAACTCCCTAAGAAGTTGTAACGGCCTACCTTTTCTAGAATTTATAGGAACAAAAACATCCCACGCTAACCTTTAGTTTCAGCGTACGGTGTCATAAGTTAACCCCTTGTCACATTTGGCACTTTAGGCTTACATGAAATATGGAAACCAATATCCATTATCCCTGTTTACCCTATTTTATGTAAAGAAACTAGATTGAAGGTGAAATTCAAGATTATAAAATGACCCAATACTTTATTTTGAAAATATAAATATTCTAATAGTTTAAAGTATAGATGTAATTTCTTTAATACAGATAAAAAAAACTACGTATATAAAAGTATTTAGTAGGAAAAGCTGGAATGTAGTAATTACCAACAAACTTCCTAACATTCGTAAAACTGGAAAAAAAATTAATCAAAGGTTTGAATTGTTTCGTAATAAAAGCAGGGGCCGTAGTTCAGTTTTAATCCAGGATTTTCGATTGAACAAACAAATTGCTGTATAGTAACGGACAGATTGTGTTTTTCGTTTGGCAGGTTATTAATTATTTAAACTGCTACATTATTTAAAGCCAACAACGTTTTTAAACGACGGCTTTTATTTGATACGATGTTATTTTTTTATATAATCGCTCAACTCATGACCACAATTGTATTTATAGATGTTTGTAAAATTTCATCTAAATCCCTTTTGGAGGAGCACCACCCTGCCTATATTACTCGTAAGTAAGTGCGAAAGTGTTCTACATTTGCTTTATAAGTAACTTGACGCAGACCTAATCCAAATTAGATGGAATTCTGACTCAAATTGCGTTTCGAATACGACCGCACATGCTCCGCGGTTTAGGGGTACTAAGTACTTTATATATTTCATTAATCTTGAAGATTTTTATTTATAAACGGGACTAGCTGTCGCCCGCGACTCCGTCCGAGCGGAATTAAAAAATCTTAATTAGCCTATGTGTTCTTCCAGACTGTGTTTTACATCTATACCAAATTCCATCAAAATCTATGCAGCTATGATGGAGATACCTTGTAAAATATATACATTCATCTAAAGTTTGAACATTCGCATTTATAATATTATTAAGAAGTAAGATTAACTTATATAGGAACGGCTAAAACACTCACGTATATATATCCGGTGTCGTCACCGACTAGTTTCGAGCCCATCGGGGGCCCTTCAGTCACATTTCACCTTCAGGGCTCTAAACTAGTCGGTGCCGACACCGGATATATACACGTGAGTGTTTTAGCCGTTTCTATATAAGTTAATGATAATGTCTCACGAAAGGTTGAATAATTTAAGTAAGTTTAATTACTAGCTTTCATTTAGTTTAACTTGTCCCGATGTTTGTCATCAAATAATACAAATTAAATTTGAAGCACTTCCCGGTTACACAATGCAATATTATAATGACAGAGTGCTGATCTGATGATGGATTTAAAAGATGGCCACAGTAACTTTGCAATGAAGCAACACATCATCGAGTTTGGGCTCGTTTAAATCATCATGACGAATAGTTCTTCTGTTGAATTTTGATTTATTTTAATTACTTACTAATTATTATAAACATGTTTGAAGGCATCTGCACAAGAGCTCAACAGATCTCGATGAAGTTTGGCATAGACGTACAACATGGTTAGTAAGAACACATAGGCAAAGTCTCTGGCCACAGCTAGTGTTTCTATAAATTTAGGTAAACCTCTGTGTCAATCAGACTCAATGTAAAATAAAAGAAGATTACATTTTGTTTAACTTATAACTTTTTGTCACGTGGTATGAAAAAAATCACCGTATTCGAGAGAGAATTAGCGGATTCGTAGGAGCGTAAAATTAAAATTGTACCCGCTATTTGTTTGTGTAATGTTTGATATTCATTTCCACAAATAATTCGAATTTCGAATATTAAAAAAATAAATCTAATAAAAATGTTGATGAGAACGCAAAAATGTATCTTAGAATATATACGTACAACAACGTACAAACGAACGTGTATTAGATGTAATATTGAAAGCATAATTTTATAATTTTAGGTACAGAAAAATGTTATTAAATATACTTCACGTTCAAACAGTGATTTGAAACTTATTTTAGTGTTAATGAAATTTGTCCGCGTCTTTGTCCATCTGGAATTAAAAAAAAAAAACTAACAAATATAGCCTATGTTACTCAGTGATGTAATGGCAAAGGAATTATTTTAATCAGTCCATTAGTTTCTGAGTTAATTCGTTACATACAAAAATACAAATCTTTTCTCTTTATAATATTAGTAAAAAAGTATACATATAAACTTTATTTAACCCTATTTGTACGTGTGTGTTGTCAGCCATGCATTGCCGGTCTGCAAGAATTACGTACGCTCGTCCATGAACTAACCCGTTCATGGAGCGAGCGTATGTATTTCTTTTAGAGCAAGCAAGTTTATTTTTGATTCAAAAAGATGATTTCTTGGAAACGTCTTGGAAACGATGTCTAGCATGTGCATAATATCATTATCCGGCAGAAACCGCTTTAATAAACGGAGGAAGAGCTGGCATCGAGGGGGCACAGCTGCATCTAATGATTATGTATAAATTGAGTCGTGTTTTCTGTTTTTATTGGTACGTAATAAAGCTTAAATATTTTTGGAAGTAAAACATGTGCGTGTAAATAACGGTTTAAATTAAGGTTCGGTTTACGTGGACATTATCGTCCGTTTACGATTTGCGAAGCAAACATTGTATGTTTGTTTTTTTTTTCGAGTTTTATAACCATATCCTATTTGCTTAGGTTACGAGATTTTGTTTTATGTTTATATTTTTTTGTTTTCGGAGCTTATTACAATTTTTTACTGTCTTACTTTTGTTCTTACATTACGAGTATTGTGCTTAGTTCAGGATGTTAGTTTGTTCCTGACAATTATAACGGTAAAGGTTAAACTTTTCAGATATAGTAAAAACAACTCAGTTTATTTTCAGAAGACAGGTTTTATGAAACGATATATTACGTATCGGTTACACATTAAATTATTGGATAAACCTTTTAAAAGTTTCGAAGTTCTTTGGTACTTTTAAAAAACTCATTTCGTTCAACGCTTCAAAGACGCTGCTTCTGTTTTTTCTCTGACGTCATAAATGAGAATCGCCTCTTTTTGTTACGAAAAGTTTAAGTCATTACGGATTCATGCTGGTTAAGTTGAAGTTGCGTACGGGGCAGCATTACGTATATTACTTAGAAATGTGATTTTTATTTGTCGTACTTTTTCTCTCTTCAAGTGACAGGGGTAGCTTTACTTTAATTGTTACTTATAAAAAGTCCATTAAGGAATATAAATTAGCGTCGAATTTGTGAAAGTATTGATTTTGAATCTTGAAAGAAGTCAAGTAAAGAATGTATAATTTCAATGTGGCAACCCCCTAGGGTTTTGCAGAGTGCGATACTCTTTGTTTTTAATCTGTGTTTTAAGAGTAGAAAAATGATTATTATATAAGTGGGTATCTTAGGAGAAAAGTTTTGTATTAAAGTAGTTAAATATTAATTGACTTTTATTTAGTAGTTAGTTAGTAGTTGGGGCTCAGTATTCCGCAACTCCATGACAAGCGCGTATTTTGCGTGACGGCAGGCTGTGGGTTACTCCAGCCAGCCCAGCTCGCCAAAGAACCCCAGCAGTCCCTTAATGTTGCTGGTGATCTCTGGCGGCAACCTCGGCGGACCGAGGTATCTGGCCCAAATTATTTAGTAAAATAAAGATAACATTCGAAACAGTACAGGTTACTACATCTAATTCCCCTGAAAATAACACTATGAAAGTTCTAACATTCTTGTTAGTTTTGTACAATCGCGCCGAAAACAATAGCGTTCACTGTTTTCCTTCACCGTAAGAACGTCGGATAAATGTACATATGGAAATCGAAAATCGAAACACACACAGTACATGGCGGAATTCTAACCCAGGACCTGCGATTTCAAATCAAGTGCTTAACCCCTGAGCCGCCGACGCCTTAAAGATTTGTTGGTGTGAAAATATTTTTTGACCTGCAAACATTACGATATAATCAATCACTTTAACTTTGCTGGCTTGACCGTCCGGAAATGTGGATAGATTTCAAAGGCAAGGAAGCATATCTAGGTCGTACGATCGTGCGATGGCCGCTCGGGTGCCCTAGATTTAGTCAAATGTGCATAAAAGGCAAGCGATCGGACTAACGGACCTACTCTGAATGAATTGAAAGAATGAAAATAGAAAGATTAATGATAGAAAATTTATTCTCTTAAATATTACATTGAAATTCTGCATTTCAGTAAACGAATGCTTTTTTAAACAGCTAAAGTTTGAGTATTCATTTGTTTTGGACAAGATTTAATTTCGAAAATTAATTTAAGCTAAATTAATTACTTTTCTTAAGTACAGTTATTTGGTTTCTTAGTTTGTTTGTCTATTAGTGTGGTAACATTTTAATATCGAATCTCTCGATCTAATTGTATACCTTGTTAGAAGCCGTAATACGTGTTAGGTAACAAATTAATTAAATCAGATTAAGCCACGATTAAAGAGGCATCGGACGAAGCGTTGGGATCTGAATAATAAACAAGAAGTACGCCTTTTATATAAAGAAATATATGGACATAAGAAATTGTAAATAAATTGAATAGTTAAGTTGTTGTACATATGATGTAATATTTTATGTTACGTTCAAAAAAATCAATTAAAAGTTTGATTTATTGTTTTTGTTAAACAACGTATTATACATTAAAAATATAAATTCAAACATCACAATCTTAAAAAATAAACACCTCTCACCTTTACCTTTGTTGTACAAAATATTTAATTACTCGATTGTCAAAGTGAATACATAAGTGGAACTTACTGATATCCCCAGTGGACGAGGTGATGAGTGGCAGCATGAAGAAGATGGCAGCGGCGAGCGGCGCGCCCACGCCACCCGCGACACGCCATCTCATCTGGAACAATAGGATTTATTACTAGCTGTTTCCTGGGGCTTTACTCAAATATATCCGAGCCAGTGTCACTTACGAAGGTTAACAATATTTATTGGGTGCACGAATCCGTATCGACCAGTGTAGTACCACGTCCACACAGAAAACAGGCGTAAAGTGGAAGTAGTTCCGCGTTTCGTCTGATAAGTGTGGTGCGGGATGCCTAATTTGAGTCCCCTTTCCCTTCCCACCCTTTTCTTATTAGGAAAGGATGGGAAGGGGAAGTGGATTTGGCGGAAGAAGGGACGCATAGGAAGGGTAAATATTCTCTTTCTGTGCGTCCTCTTCTCTGTTGATTAAAGGTATGCAACGCTTCTGCATTCTGCATTCTGCAGCAACGGTCGCCGCTATTTCGGCAAATTTAGGTGGCCGTTTGCTTGTTTTATATAAAAAAAAAATACAAATTCACAGACTCAGCTTTCAGTTCAGGGCATCTATAAAGTTAAAGTTGGTCGCATAATTATCCTCTATCACGTCCGGACCCTCATTATTGTTATTGTAAATGTTTTAAACTTTTATAATAACCGTATTGCTATTAACGCAACCTCGCAGTTTCCTGCGAAAAATTATACAAATCCCGAGCATTTAGTTCAACTTTGTAATTAGTTTTTATTTTACTGTTATTACTGTTTGTAACGTTCAAGAAGCAGTTTGTGTAGCTTTTGACTTAGTAATTTGATGTTTAATAAGAATTCTAAGGTATTAAACTTCTTGCAAAAATAGCAGAATTATAAAAATTTATTCTTCATCTAAATTTTAAAGACTAACTGTCAGTGACCTTGTCTGCACGAAATTAAAAAAGTTATATTACTATACTATTATAAAGTAGTCACATTTTAAACCTGTGCCAAATTTCAATACTTAATTGAATTAATTTAATCCATTGCAGAGGAAGCTGTTTAATATGTAAAAAACAAAACAAACATATACTACGGTAACTTTACATATTTTCAGGATCATAGAAAGTGTTTTTTTTTTCAGATAATGTTCTATATTTATACCAAATTTAAACCAGATCCATGAAGCCGTTCTGGAGATATGCCGTAACAAACATCCATCCATCTAACCAAACATTCGCATTTATAATATTACTAAGATAGTTAGTAGAAAGGTTATTTATGTCAATTGGTTTTTCAAAGTTAAGAGTTAACAAAGTTAAGGGAATAATCTTCTTCAACAAATCAAAAGTTATAACTTGTAACAAGCACAAAGTATACTGGAATGTAAACTTTTCAACTGATCCCTGGGAATAATGGGACGGCAACTGATCCCTGGGAATAATGGGACGGCAACTGATTTCGGAGTCAGTTACAGATGTTCTACTCAAGGGAAATATTGCGTCGACTGTGTAACTCAGCTGTCAAAACTGTGTTGAATGAAGTCAGTACTTCATTTGGCAGTGATGTAGAGACGTGATCTATCTAGAGTACTGTTATCATTCACTAACAAGTGTGATTATAAACTGTCGCACTCTGAATCGTTTAGCGGTCTCCCTTAGTGAGGATTTAAAGAATCTACACTTTGATTAGTTATGGACTATGTTGTAGTAGTGTTGTGTAACACTCGATAATTAACAAGAATATCGCCACAGCTTCGTCTGGGAAGACGAATAGACGAACGATGTTAAAACATATTTTTACTTGTAGATCTTTCTGCGGGAAACAACTTTATAATTTTCTATTATTGTGTAATACTTAAAGTAGACAATTAATTCAATTTTTTTCTGTAAAAATCACCCAACTTGGATAAGCGAGAAGCCTCCATAAGCGAAAGTTCCGACTGACGGTTTCCTTAAGCGAGAAACTCTGATTAGATACCTCTTTATGTAAGAATAATATCGCGGTCATTTAGACTCTCACTTTCCACTGGTTCGACTGCATTAGGGTTGATTTTAAAAGACCTCTTCATATGTGTATATTTAGAAATAACATTTGCAAAGATTAATCATAACCGACTAAAATGAATATGCATTTAGAATTAAAAGATTTTTAAGATAGTGACTACTTTTCAAGAAAGATAAGATGCAGATTGTGTAATATTTTATTCAGTAGCTAGCTACTTTAAAAAGAAACTTCAAACAAGTTTCGTAACCATCTCCCGTGTTTTAGATTGTGACCTAGTTGAACTTGGAACACTTGCTTAGGCAAATTTCTTAAAACTACATTCGTATTCAGCAAGCCGCTTCAAATTCTAACAATCTAAGTTCGCACTTTACAATTTCATATTCATGTTAATTTCTCTCATTCGAAGAAGAATAACTTTGCACATTAATTAAAAATAAATGGATTAAGATTAAAGGATTAAATAAAGATATTAAAATTATAAATATAAAAGTTTGGGTGAATGTTATCACTTAACTTAGGAATGACTGAACGGATTTAGATGAAATTTGGTACAGAGATAGATTACAGAATGGGATAGCGTTACTGAGCGTTTTTATATTCCATGCAGACGAATCCGCAATCGTCGACTAGTGAAAATGTAAAGGTTACACCGTTTTAGATTATGTCCTTATCATTAGTGAATCACTTGGTTTATTTTGATTATCTCTAGAACGGATCAACGGATCTCGATGAATTGGCACAGATGTAGAACATAGTATGGAAGAGCATACAGACCTATTATCCTGGAAATGTAATTAGTTTCCGTGGGATATGTTTGATTAACATGTTTACTCGATAATTCAGCAATGTTTCGACATATTGAAATATGGCACTGGTATAGAAAATAGTCTTAAATAGCACATAGTACTATTACTCATCCTGTTTTTTTTTTAATTCCAGGCGGAATTCGAACTACAGTAACTTGAGTGAATGAATGAACAGCTCTAATATTGTGGTTTTACTTCAAATGTTTAGTTCAAATATCTTGGATAATTGTGAGTTTTAAAGTGTACTTAGGGGAAATATAAATGGCACTGCAACCTTACTAAAGGATTTTATACGTATTTCTCTTGAGAACTGATGGAACTTGTAGTTAAGAGATGAGTTATATTTATGTTTCACATAATCGTGTTACGAAATATTAGATTCCTGGGCAAATAATCGTATATTTGAAATGCAAACTTTAATTACGCCGCATGTAATAGCTTTTTACTATAGACAACAGAACTCTACGATTATTACATTTTTACTAGGTGTCGCCCGCGACTCCGTCCGCGCGCAGTTAAAAAAAAACTTAATAGCGGTATGAAAAATAGATGTTGGCCGATTCTCAGACCTACTCAATATGCTCACAAAATTTCATGAGAATCGGTCGAGCCGTTTCGGAGGAGTACGGGAACGAAAACTGTGACACGAGAATTTTATATATTAGATTTTACTTTACAGATTTAAAAATAATTATAAAAAAAATTGTGCAAATGACAAAATTATGGTATAAGACTATATGCGTAATCACTATTTGTTTTTTTCCAATTATCTCGTTTCAATAAATTACTTTTTGTATTAATATGAACAAAGATTTTTTTGTTTTTTGTCTAGTTTTTATATATTACTAGCTTTCACCCGTGACTCCGTCTATGCGAAATTAAAAAAAAAATATTAGTAGCCTTTGTATTCCATACTATGTTTTTCATCTAAATCCGTTTAGCCGATCTGAAAATGTCTTCTAACAAATTCCCATCGATATTTTCACATTAATAATATTAGTAAGAAGTAAGATAATTGTAGCACTATTGTATTCATAGTTTAATTACTCAACTGTTATATTGTTTGAGAGACAGAGGGAAGATCGATAGACGTCCGTCGACTTGTCACCGTTGACAAACAGGCCACTTACTGCCGGCGCGACACTTGGACATTTCCTTATAAATGTAATGAACAAAGCCAATAGTTACTTTGTCGTTGGATCATTGTTTAATAACTTAAAGTAATTGGCATTTACTTTACTTATATTAACTTATATCCTTGCCAAATTTCAGGGACATCCGTTGATCCATTCTGGAGATATGTAATAATAAAATATCCATCCATAAAACTTTCGCATTTATCAATTTTTTAAATGAAAGGGGGCATAATACATATTTTTAGGGTTTATAAAAGGTTTTTACTATCCATCAAAATTAGTACACAAGCGAAAATATTTTCTTTGTAGGTAAATTAAATATAAAAACATCAGTTTTTAACTATTTTTATTTACCGTAAACGTTGCTCAAATAACTTACAGTTCCAAAACCGGGTCACTTTGTAAACTTAACAAGTCTTTTTTCAACAGATTCGTAATTTATTCTTTGTAACAGTAAAAACTTTTAACCGAGCTCCGTTCCTAATAATAAGCATTTCAAGCATCGTACCGGAGTTTCTTTTCAACGGCGGACGTTTGTTGGAGGTCAGTTTTTAACTCCCGAGTTCTATTATAGTCCCGCTAGCATTCATCGACCACTTCAAGTACTGACAATAGTTCCTATTGAGTTTAGTTAAGCGTTGCATTCAGTGTTCGGTGAGATTGTTGGGTGGATCTTTTATCTATTTATTTCAATAATTGAGATACAATATATAAAAAAAAACTGCCTAATCAAAACTACTAGACTTGATATATTTCATAGAGATTTCTGTTGTGTCTAAGAATGGTTTGAAAATTCTGATACGGACGGAGCCGCGGGCGTTAGCCAGTTGTTCTGAAAAGTCTTTATAACTTTGTAGGCTAAATTAGCTTCATTAATATACCCAAAGGACATGTGTAAAAACAAATTTATTCCTTTTACCAAAACTTTTTCAATATGTTTACTCATTTGAAAGGTTCAATTCCCTAGTTCCTAGATATAATATAAGAAGAAATTCAGAGAATTTTATTTTAAATACGACAAATAAACATATTTAAGTCAACACTTCGCGAGCAGTGATCGTTAATGGGGCATCAAATTGAAAGTTATTTTTCCCCCGAGTAAGTGATGGGAATACTATGAGAGGTTTTCAGTTAAAAATACACTGGGAGTGTTTCCAAACAATTTTTACGTGAAATATTATTGAAATGTTTACATAAGCTTTTCACGTTTTGGCATCGCATAGATTATAAAATATCTATATATATAACATGATCTTTATAACTGGGTAAGTCATTACTTGAAAATGACAGCATTTGTTTTGTTAGAACTTAAACGCGTCTGTTGATGTTATTGACAGTTAATTCAATCCTTATTATTAGTTCGAATTCTCACCACCGCTATATACTGCTGCCGTCAGCGCCAAAATGGCGAATATGAAATATAGGCATAAAATAGCATGTCTAATATCCTGTCTATTTGTATGTAATGTAAGATATTTGAAAACATATTCATAATTATAACACACTAGCTGTCACCCGCGACTCCGTCCGCGTACAATAAAAGCTAATTAGTTATCTAGCCTTCCAAACTATGTTCTATATCTATGCCAAATTTCCATATCTTCAAATATCCATCCATCCAAACATTTGCATTTATAATATTAGTAAGATTTGTTTTTCGGACCTGGTATCTTTTGATAAATTATGTGTGAAAAAACACAGACGTGTAGCGAACCTTCTTCTTTGTCAGTTAATATGTCTGGGTATATATTTAAAATCTAGATAATGTTGATTTCTAAACTGTACAAACAAACAAATTGATTTTCTTTATATTCAAATGAATATTCAATTTAGATTTAAGCTTCAATTCCTCTTAACCTATTGGGATATTACGCTACACTTAGCTCCTAAAGTCAATAACTTACTTGCGATTCACTTAAGATCCAGTTAATGTTTATGCAAATATATGTAGAAATTTCGATAGCTTGATTACATATTTAATATAGCTACAAATATTGTTCACAGACTAGCTGTGCCATACGGTTTCACTCGTCTTGCGGTATTAACAGCAATCTATTATTAATTTGGAGTCTTAAAATGGAACGTCAGATTCTTTGTCTAAATAAACTTTTAAAGAATAATATTTTTTTATTTTGATCGTGTTTGTGGCTCTAGTCCTCTTCCTCTTAGCAAAATATTCGAGTAAGCACATGATTAGAATGGGACGTGGAATGGCAGGTACGAAGATGGATAAGAAGAGGAAATACTCGTACGTTCTCTTCTGTTCCCAGATTGGTATGTATGTACTCGTAATCTACTTATTTTTAATATAAAAAAAATTGATTGGGCAGTACATTAAATGTGGTTTTGTAAACTATTACCTGGCTAAATTTTGTATAAAAGGTCATGATTATGGTGCAGAAGTTTAAAAGATGTTGGTTAACGACGACCATGAGAGTTAAAAGTGTATACTTATCTTCAAGATCTTTGTAGTTAAGTAAACATGTTTTAAAGTTTCGACCAGAATCTTATTTAAAACCGGGCTTCTCTTGAAAGAGTAGTGAATAAAATATCATTTTTCTATTTATATTTTAAGTAGAAATTTCTTAATGCAAATAAATGAAAATAGTCAATTCTTTATGTTTCTACAATTACTTAACGTAACAGTAGATTTCTTCTGTATTTAAATTACAATATTTTGCGCTAAGTCTTTCTCTCATATTAGTTACACTTGTTATAAAAAAACAATGCCTACAGCGATGTTAAATCAAACCAGCGACATTTCATCCTCACACAATGAGTCAATAGGTGTGCTACCGGTGGCGTTCAAAGTAAAACAAATTTGTAACATAAATTGTCGCGACTAAAGTTTACCGGACGACCCAATAGTTTTGCTCGGTCGCTACGTGGTCAATTCATTAAAATAACCGGACTCGAAAACGATCAAAACTTTTACTTACAGTAATTAAGAAGTTATTTAAACATATAAAATATCATAAATTTCCATTGGTAAATTTTTAACATTATAATTGGCCATGTTTGGCAATGTATGGATGGATGTTCCTTATCAGGTAACTACGAAAGGACTTCAAGGATCAGTGGTCCTAAGAGGAATATTTATGAAAATCACCTTCGTCAATTATGTCAAAATTAGTATGAGATTTTTGGTGTACTTTATGCGCGACAGGGGGCGCTGTACAGATTTTAATATTTATTTTATCGATTATGGCGATTGTCATGTTCGTGCTAGGCCCACAGAAGCTCAAGCAGGTGACATGCTGACAGGAATTACGCTGAATTTCTACAAATTTGTCGATACAACTTATCGACAAATTTGTATGAGATTTGTGCAGCGCCTCAATCGGGCGTAAAAGTAACCAAGAAACTTACGACCAAAACACGTATACATGTTTCGAAAGTTGCGAATTTCATATTTCGAAAGTTTTACATTTATCGAAAAATGGATAGTAGCCGCCAGAATTTGCTTTAACGTACATCATTATGGGGTAATTGTCACTCTTTTTTATTTAATTCTGCGCAAACAAAGTCGCTGGCAAAAGCTAGTAATTAATTAAAAATTACTTTGTAAAAGACAAAGAAATCGATTCGTTTTATTCCGTAACAATAAGAGCTCAGTTAAAAATACAGTAGAATTATAATGGAACAAAGCGCAAAGGAACCCGGATGGAAGATATAGAAATTCCAGAATTTCCTTTTAACACAACCTTCGTCTTGTTCTCAGCAAATACCTTTTTAATGTAAATACCTGAGTGTTTAAGAAAAGCGAGAAACATTACAATGTTTGCTTTTGAAAATTAACCTTTTTAAGACTACCCTATTGTTTTACTGTATTCATAAGGATTCATTATAAAAATAACACAATGTTTTCTTTGTATAATTAATAACAATCGCTTAATTTCGAAAACAATTTCAATGTTAGTCCAAACCATACAGTTATACACTATTTTGATAAACACGTTAACCCTTTGACTACCGATGATTGATATTTTGGACGTCAACGTAGATAATGAGTATTTTTTACTTTAAAAAAAAACTTTGTTATTTATTTATCACTAGCGACCCGCCCCGGCTTCGCACGGGTGCAATGCAAAATATACCTACTACAGAATAAATGCACAATTTATTTAAGGTACTTAAATGGATAAGGATTAATGCTGTATTGTTTAAAATCACTTCGTAAAAGAATAAAAATGGTTATGCTGGGTTATCCCTAAGAGATAGACTTATACCATCGCGGACTTTTTTGTTGAACTTTTTAAGGTGAACAATACTGTAGTACATTATTTTGGTCTATCTCGTAGGGTTCAGCCAGCGTTTGCAATATAAGCGCAAAAAAACGTGCTTATTTACGACATCACATTAGAAAACTTTAAATTTATCAGTGTTTCTCTACTATATTATGAATTTATTATACATACAAACCTTCCTTAAGAATCACTCTATCTATTAAAAAAAACCGCGTCAAAATCCGTTGCGTAGTTTTAAAGATCTAAGCATACATACGGACATACAGCGAAAGCGACTTTGTTTTATACTATGTATTGAAGATCGCATTTCAGAAGCCTACTTAAACATATTTGAATAATCATGATTTCTAATATTGTCTAATGTCAGCGTTAGATAAAGGGATCGATGATTGATGATTGATATATGTTTAAACTAAGGTGTAATTGAAATACTGTCTACTATTTCATGATGAGGCCTTTTAAAGCCGTTTTTAAGTTAACAGTTTCATTTTCTTAGTACTGGAAATTATTTTTACTACAACACAAATATGAACTTGTTTAATAAATATACTTAATAATATACTTAAAAAACATTTTCATCAACCATGGTGACATGATTAAGGTGAGAGAGACGACTGAAATCACGAAAGAAATTATAGTTCTTAGTCTTCTTGGAGGCTCTCTAGAGAATTTCGGGCGAGTGCAGAACACAATTTTAAGTTTAGTTTAGCTTAGCAGGATTCTGGGGGAAGGCATTCAGCGATCCCATGTCCTTTGGCCACTAAAATATATAACAAGAAATTTCCCCGATTTGAAGGACTAGAATCTGATGATCAGTGTACCTTATTCGAATGCAATAAGGAGAAGAATATGATGACTGTGTCACTGCTACGCTCAAAATTCAACTTTTAAGTTAAACAACTCAATCCATTCTGAACCAATGAGATGTAATTTAATATACAAAGCCCTAGAGCAGTGATTGTCAAACTTATTTTCTTTCACCGCCCCCTTTGGAAATCAATTATATTTCAGAGCCCCCTAATTTTTAATCAGCCCTAAAACTTAAAAACCTTAATTTCATTACTTTAATTAATTTCAGTGCCCCCCATTTTTTGAGCCCCTTATCGCCCCCTCCTAGGTTTCAAACGCCTCCAAGGGGGCGTTTTCTCCCACTTTGGGAAACACTGCCCTAGAGGATAATAACGTTTATTGATAAATGCGGATAAGTTAACAAGTTATAATTCTATTACTGTGGGTTTGATCCCCCGCACACTATCTAAGCTGCTAAGACGATCTTACAAATTCGACAAACTTTTAGCTTTGAACTATCTTCCTTTATTGTCTTCGATGTCGCTTGTTCTTAACTTGCGGTCAAACCCAATAATCGATCTCGAACCGTTTTTACTTAACTAACACTATAAACGTCCTTGCAGGGACATTCGTATTAATACATATTGTCATTTCTTTGATTCTCTTTACCGGAGACCACAATATGTGTCACAAGTGTCATTGTAGTCATAACCTACATTTTATAACATTTTCTGAAGTTTTTAAGCAAATTTAACGAAATGAATGATCAGAGCAACCGAAGACTTAATTCATCATTTAGATGGCGATCGATCCATTGTAGTACTGCCTCATAAACCTTTTAATTAAAATTACCTTCTGATCTAATTAGTTATTCGAGCGTTCATTTAAGATTTCGCTAATAATACTTACTAAGACCATGACAAAGGTTTTTGACAGGATTTTGATTTGCCATCGGAGAATTATTTAATACTAGCTGTTGCCCGTAACTTCGTCTGCGCGGTGTTTAAAAATTTAAAAAACGTAAATAAGTAGCCTATATGTTCTTCCAGACTATGTTCTACATCTGTGCCAAATTTCATCAAGATACTTTGAGCCGTTTCGGAGATACCTTCAATTAAACATCCATCCATCTATCTTAACTTTCGCATTTATAATATAAGTAAGATAGTCAGGTGGATTAAAGGTTTTTAAAATAATCATTACTTATTTAAAAGTAAAATTATCTGTTTCAAAGAAAAGAAAACACTTTAAAAAGCATTCCATGCGCTTTTTTAGCAAGACCATTTATTACTTGGAACCTCTATAAGTTTTAAAATGTTTTCGAGTCTCAAGTTTTTCTCGAACTGAGATCGTTTGTAAAGGTCACTCTCAAAGTTAAGGTTGCATTCAGTGAACACTTGAATTATCGTCATTACGTCTCTTTAACTTTTTTTAGATTACAAATGTTTATTTTATAATTAAATATCTTTTGTGTTCAATTGATTTCACTTTTAGGTTTGAAAAAATAAGTTAATTACTAGCTTGGGTCCAATGATAGAAGAGAAATAGTCTATTCTCTATCTCGTATAGTATTGACCTTTCTACATCATCATCATTACCATCATCATTATCATCATTATCATCAACAGCCTTTATCTGCCCACTGCTGAGCATAGGCCTTTCCCAATGCCTTCCATAGTAAGTAATAATTTCTACATAGTTTGTTTATTTAAGACGCTCAGTGTAATATAATTATTGAAATTACACTACTTGTTGATTGATTGATCAGTTTGGTACATTTTTACATCTAAGAACAGTAGAATATTACATAAATACTTTTTGATTTTTAAAATAAGAAAGAATAATTGCAACTCAGAAACGTTATTTTAGTAAAGACACATTCGTGAAATATATGATTTTTATTAGGATGTACAGTCAACTGCATAAATATGTATACATTCTTTAAAATTCATAAATTTATACTGCCTTCAGTTTCAAAAATCTGTATGCTCCATTCGTATGCTTTCATCTATGAATACATATAATACGTGTATGCGTATTTTTAAAACGAAAAGCCTACACGAGTTTCTAAAGTTTTTTAAATGTAAATATATATTTCTGCAGATGATTGTACAATTCTTAAAACTTAACATACTCACATTATAAAGTTTGTTTTAAAATTTTGTATAAAGTTTGGATATTGCTTCAACAATTTATATCAATTACACAATGTAACGGTTAAATATTTTAATGTAATTAAAAAATTAAAATAACTGCTCGTACGTTTTCAGTACACTCTTTTTCACTGAGCTTTTATTTTTCTCACTTTTAATTTGTTATTGTTTATTCAAGCTGCCAGTTATTTCTTTCGCTTTGATAGAGAGGAAAAATATTAATGCTCTAAATTTTTCCTACAAAACATTTTTTTTTTTACATAAAGTGAGTGGAATTTTTAATTCCAAATTTGAATAATGTTTGTGTTGAATGCTCGAATAGTAAATAAATAACTCAAATAGATAAGTCATCTTCTAATTAAATGAATGTTTTCATTTAATTTATTACAACTCGTATCAATTTAAATTTAATTAGTAATGGAAAACTGAATCGTAAGTAAGTTAATTTTGTGTTCTCGCCGTGAAAATTATGAATTAATGAAACTCTAAAACTTCATCAATTAAATTAGATTTCAAAATGTGAAATCGAAATTATGAAATTCATATGTCTCTCATTATATATTAGGCAAGTTATATGCTAAGTCTAAGTAGTATTCACACCTTAGGTTAAGGCCTTTCGTACACAAGGTAACGTGAACCTTCGAAATTAATATTGTATGGTTGCATACCGAGAAAGGCGATACGTGAAACAAAAGATGAAAGACAATAGTGAATCGTCGACGTAAGTCGTCTATTCGATTAGTACAGGATACGACTACATGTCATATAGATTTGTTCCGCCATCTTGAAAATCGTAGCGACTTTTCTCACGACGATCTTGACAAACGGGTTGCGAGCGACTGGCTTGGTGATGACAGATGATTCGAAGATTTGCGTTGTCTTGTGTACGAAGGCGTTAGTATATTTTTCAAAGAACATATCTGTGAGCGAATACTGTTAATGATAAAATAAAATTGTGCTTGTCACACACACTCTAATTATGAAAAATGGAATGTAATTAATATAATTATTCAAGTAAATTAGTACAACAATTTCACGGTTATGAGAGCAATGATTTACAGAAGCGGCCCTCTTAAATCACAGCCTCTTAGTAATTTACAGCGAACGTCTTTCCAGACCAAGTCTATATGAAGGTAATTTATTTCAATGATTTTCTTACCTCTATTAAACGAGTGATTTACTTTTACGAGAGATATGCTTGTTGTTCACAGTTTCGAAAGCGAAACTAAAGCGATGAAACGCAATGAATTAAATCAGAACGTAGAGTTTCTTTTCATATAAGATTCGTTTCCACGTTGTGAAACTCTAATTGGAACTAAATTCTTGCCAGTTACATACCAGTTCGTTTTGGTTTCGCTTCGCTTCGCCTTCATAGCTGTGTATAACAGGCATTAACGATGTATTGCTGTCACGTAGGTGGTCGTAATGAGTTTGGGAGTATACTAAACCGTCTTTAAATATGTACTAAATTGAGATTTCGTTCCGTACAAGCGTTATTTAAGTGCCTTTTAATTATTTCCACCACGACATATTATTTACTAATTAGGTTAGTATGGGTCTGAATTAATTTATAATCGATAATTTTTCAAGGATATATTATGCTGTAGTGTCATGACTCTAATATTTATGATGTTTAAAAAAATGTCTAGTAATTATAGGAATTAGAGCGTCGGTGGCTCAGGAGAACGTCGGTGACTCAGGGGTTAAGCACTTGACTTGCAATCTGCAGGTCCTGGGTTCGAATCCCGCCATATGCCCAATGTGTTTTTCGATTTTCGATTTACATATGTACATTTGTCCGACGTTCTTTCGGTTAAGGAAAACATTGTGATGCAACTTGCACATATCAGAGAAGAAATTCAATGATATATGTGAAGTCAACCAACCTGCCTAGTCACTCCTAACTTGAGGTAGGCTCCTAGCCACTACAGAAAAACACATTGGTAAATGGCGGGATTCGAACCCAGAACCTGCAGATTGCAAGTCATGTGCTTAACCCCTGAGCCACCGACGCTCTAGCTGATGATACTGACAGAAATTAAGTTTTAGTAGACTGAAAACTGAAATCCATGTCTCTATAATTCCATTTAAAAAGACGTCAAAACTTAAAATACGATTTTGTCTATTATCTATTCATGAATGGAAGTCTGACTTAAATTGCAAGCTTAATGACACCAAAAGCTTCCGACACGTGCTCTATTCATAAAACTACTTCGTGGAAAATGACCGAAAGTTCAACTGGATAATTAACGTCGAGGTATCGATTTTCCTTGTTTCAACATTTGTAACACGTGATATTTAGTTTGTAATTATTGAGGTGAGCTTTTGAAACCTAATGTAAAATGCCGTGAAGTATATTTGATGTGTGTTAGCTTTATTGATTGACGTTTTCCTTTTCAATTTGGTACATTAATGATAATAATTGTCGTTTTACTTTTGTTTTGGTATTTCATCATCATCATCATCATCATCAGCTCACTATACGTCCCCACCGAGGGGCTCGGAGCCTACCCCAATTTAGGGGTGACTAGGCCATAGTCAACCACGCTGGCCAAGTGCGTCTTGGTTGACTTCACACATATCATTGAATTTCTTCTCAGATATGTGCAGGTTGCATCACGATGTTTTCCTTCACCGTAAGAACGTCGGATAAATGTACATATGTAAATCGAAAATCGAAAAACACATTGGTACATGGCGGGATTCGAACCCAGGACCTGCAGATTGCAAGTCCAGTGCTTAACCCCTGAGCCACCGACGCCCCGACGTTTTGGTATTTGAATGGGATTTATATTTGAAATTAGAATTATTTAATTGTAATTACTTAACTAGTTTGTTTTACAATATAAATAAAATACCTATTTAATAATATCAAGGTATACTATGAGTTTCAAGTAAGAATGTAATTGATCTTTCAATAATATCTAGTTATATAAATATAGTTTTTAAATAAAAAAAAAATTGCGCAAATACTTTTTTGAAAAGTTTAGAAATCCAGATTAAAAAAATCTTTAGTATTTTTAGTAATACCGTTTTTTTATTTTTTTATATATTGTCGTATACCGCACCGCACATTCTTATTTTAAATGTGTTATTACATTAATTTTATAATTTTACCCTGGGCATAGAGTTTTAAATTACGAATTAATTTGAAATAAACATCTTATTGAATTTCGGGTTGCGAAGCTTTAAGGAGAAAGTCGAAAGTGAAAGTAACTCGTTGGAGTTATATAAAATATTAATTAAACACGAATTCAACCTCAAATCGACGACGAAAGTAATTTCGTGTTCAAATAGAAGCTGCAGTTCATGTTAATAAGGAATCGTCGTCTTTACTTTGATTTGGATACGTGAGCAGCCATCAAACAATGAGTTACACGAAGCGTATTTTGACTCTATACGTAAGTACACTAGACAATATAGCATTATGGATACTATAGAGTATTCTATTTCTGTACCATAGAGATATTTGAAGTATAGAAATTGTACCCAGCATTTGAATTGACACTGCGCGCAGAAGACTACTTTTGTTTCATTTCACATGGCACATCGGGAACCAGAGTAATCTTCTGTACAATGTGTCAACTCAAATGCTGGATAATTTAACTTTTATTTATTTAGTTTATAATACTAAGTAATTACCTAAGACCCAGATAATGAGTTAAATAAGCGTTGTATTGAGGCATTTCGTATACTAGTATTATAGTAAAATTTCTAACTCCTGGTATTTTCAAGCACAAATGCTCGTTAATCCGATATCACCAATACTGTCAATTTTTACGTTGTAATAAATCTGTTCGCTGTCACTTGCTTCGTTATCGGGGGCATTACAGAGCCGGAAGATAAACAGCGAATATTTTATTAAATTTATTGCTGAAAATCTGCAGCGGCATTATTTTGTCTCGCTCGAGTTTACAAGATTTATGGCTGCTTACGTTTTAATATTATTAATGAAATTCGATCGTCGTTTTCGGCTTCATTAGATCCGTTTGTATACCCTCGAATTTTGTGCTTTGTTTCAATAAATTGTAAATGAAGAAAATGCAAATGATGGGACGGGAAAAAATACGCTACTTAATAATTCACAGGTTTTGGTAGCTAGGATTTCACAGTCAATTTTAATTTAAGCTTGAATTTAATTGGTCAGTATCGACTGTTTGAAGTTGTCTATGTAATTCGATCGTTAGATTTATCAAAGTTGTAAGAATCTAAGATACTTTGATCGCTTCTTGTATTTATTTTGTTAGTAAATAGATTTCGATAAAGTGAGGTAACTGAGGTAATTCAAACAAATCAAAAGTTTGTTGAGTTCCTTAGATCCGCTTATCAGCTTAAGCAAAGCCTCTATGCCGCGTCAAACAAATTGATTGAAACCACAACTTAAGCAATCGTTACGAACAAAATGTTATGAAAGTGATAGAGAGTGTTCCAATTTTAACGAATGTTTAATCAATAAAAAATCTATTACTAAACTAAATTAAATAATTGATAACTGTTGTTGTAAAAAAAAAGGAATGAGAAAAGAGAAAAGGAGTTTTACAACAATGGTAGAGTCAGCAATAAGATCTGTTGAACGATAGATGAAATACCACGACCACACAGAAGACAAGCATGAAGCGAATTCCGCGTTTTTTTCGATGAGGCTTAAATTAGGTCTCATCCTTTCCCCCCCTTTACTCTTAAATAAGATATGGGAAAGGGGAGAATTTTGAATAGGACGTTAGGGAGAAGAAATATTATGTTTCTGTGAGTCCCGTCCTCTGTCGGCTGTAGGGACGCAACGCATCTGTGAATGTAGATGTCTATGCAGCGGTCAACTCGGTATTTTGTCCAATTTAGGTAGCCGCTTACTCGTTTGCCACTATAAAAAATCAGACTAGTCATAATTTTGGGAAACATTTTAACATATTGTATTTTTAGAGCTGGTGGAACTTTACCTTGAACATATTGTAGTTAGTCTTTGTTTTTAAAGAATTAAAGGATAATAACATGTTTTTTTAAACTGTTCCAATACGGTGAATAAACAGTTGGATAAAAAAATCTAGCTTGTATTACCTCCTTTTGTAATATTCTGAACAAATATTTTAACATTCAATTTGATGTTTGTATTCGAATAATAAAAGGCTGGCGTTAGAGAAATACGTTCATACATCAGCTGTCACTTGAATGTCGGTGGTATTTAGGGCGCCGTTCTTCTTCAAATTGTATGCTCGCGTGTAGTGTTACAGTGAGATGAAAATGTGTCAATATTTCTTTGTAGACTAGCAGTCGCCCGCTACTCGGATAAAAAAATAGTTCCTTATGTGTTCTTCCAGGCTATGATTTACAAATATGCCAAATTTAAGCGGAATCGATGCAGCTGTTCTGGAGATACCTTCTAACAGACATCCAACCATCCATCTAAATATTAGTTTTATAGTATACTAGCTGTCACTAGTTAAAACAAAAATTAATAAGTAGTTATTTCAATCGGTGATCTCAATATGATGAAACGTGATCTAAAGATGCTACATTTCATCTAAAAAAAAAAACAAATTTCGCTGGAAAATAGATCAAGACAAAATTAGGAAATTGTCAATAAAAATAAATACTTTTATATTGAAACGGATATTCTCTAAAACACTATGATGTATAAAATATTTGGTTTCTTTGTTCAATTTACGAGTAAATAAAAAACGCTGCATGTTGATATTTCCATTCAGTCAACAAGGGAGAAGGTTTCGTTTTATAGGTTAATTGAACGCATCGACCTAACCTTCGCCTCGCTATCGACTCTGTTAATGGTAATTTTCAACAATTTAAATAACACGAATCATCTTTTGTGCAATAACCCGGTTATTTGCGTCACTTGTTGACCTTCTAATGCTAAGGTTGGTAGAACGTATTGTTACTTTTTTGGAAAGTTAATGAGATGTTGCATAAATACTAGCTGTCGCCCGCAATTCCGTACGGACATTAGAAAACTTAATTGGTAGCCTATGTGTTGTTTCAAACTATGTTCTACGTCCATGCAAAATTTCAGCTAGATCCGTTTAGCGGTTCTGTAGATACTTTCTAACAACACAAACAAACATCCATCCATCCATTTATCTATCTAAATATTCGCACTTATAATATTAGTATGATTGCAGAAACGATAGTCATGTCATTCCTTTGATTTTCTTCGAAAAAAAACAGAAATAAAAATATGTTTTGATACATGTACTTGAAGGGGCAGGAGGGCTTCATCAGAACTCATCTTGTGCGGGTAGAAAAGCAGGTATATCGGCAGGTGGGCGTGAGTAGAAAAATCACAAGTCCTTTAGTTGTTTAATAAGGGTTAAGTAATCAAAAATACACAGTGGAATGAACACTGTAGTGTCTAATCACTGCGACACCAACTTAATTACGCACTAGATTTAATTGTTAATTAGATGCTAAGCGATTCGTCGCAAGCGTGGTGCGCGGGCGCCGTCTCGAACAACACGGTGTCAAGATGGCCGCCCTCACAACCATGGACAATGACGCTTGGCTAGGCTGACTTTTGACAGCTAAAAGTCAACCTGTTGTTTGACTTTGACGGGGGCGCCGTCAAACTATAGCAGTTGAATCAAACAGTTACGAATACACAGTACTGATTATGTATTTATTATTTCTTACAATATAAACTTTGTGAAAGTTTCGTGAAAATACTATTAATTAAAATAATTTTGTTGATATCAACAACAATAGTTTCGGTGGCTAGACTGTTTAAAATTCCCAAGAGGTCCTAAAACAACATCTCAACACACTAAAATAATACCAAAGAACCCCAAGATAATATGATATTCTGTTACGTGCAGTAAAACTTAAGTTTACACTCCGTTAACTTTGTTTAGGTCGTTTTATTGTCATAGTTTCATAACTTGTTAAAGAATCTTTCTTACTAACTTTTGATATTAAAGTTTTTAGTACTAAGAACCAAAGACTCTGCCACAGCTAATACAAATTCTCAAGAAAGCAAATGTAATATACCTTTATATTTTAAAGTTATAATAAGATTGATTCATTATCTTTCGAGGAACAACTTCTTCACACTCATTCATACCTATACATAATGAGCTGAAGTTCACCAAACAAAGCAGCGCAGTTTGCCGTCATCAAAAAATGCTGGCAACTTGTATGCTGATTACTTGAAACTGTCGATAAGTCCTGATCGTCTGTCGAAGCGTTCTCTTTGAAACAAACAAAGACAACATTATGTGACAAAACGGTGACACTATATATAGTAGAGTTTCGCGGTAAGGCTTACTTTGTGCTATGTCGATATTAAAAATACATAAGTGTAACATCTTATATACGCGTGTATGTAAATATATATTTACATAATATGTAAATATATACTCGTTGAATATAATGTATATTAAGAAACCTTTATGCCTCAAGGCGATGCTCCTTTATCAAGATTTCGCTTTGAGTCTTGAAATTGTAAACATGTTAGGAACATTTACTACGTTAAACCCTCTACTGTTCGTAAATTATATTCCGTATACGAAAATTAAATTGCACAATTAGACCGTAGCTTTAGAAGTATTTAGTATCTGTTTTGTAATACATTAAAATTAAAAATAAGTGGCATTTAACCTAAATTGAAATTATTTACAATTTAAAGCGACTAGCATCTAACTTTTGGCAATAAGATTATTTTATTCTAGCAATAGTGTTGAAAAACAAACATTTTGTGATAACGAATGACGATAAATTAGTAGTCATAACTTCGGTCTACTATTTCGCAGTACATAGGAAATTAGAAACAAGTGTCCCAGGCACGTTTTTGTCTTTATTAAGTTTAATTAAAAGTAATTTCTATTAGAACAGTTGACGCGTTCACAGACTTCGTACAGTAACGATAAAATCCTTTGCAACAAAATGGGTTTTAGTATTATTATTATGTTACATTAGAGAAGTTTCTTAGGTTTCATTTTTTTCATTAATTTTTCATTAAAATATCAATTAAACGCTATTTACGATTTTTTGTCGTTTTGATTTTTATAAAAACATAACATTTATATTTGTTATTTTTAAATCCGTTTATTTCAAACTACGAAATTATTTCTCATTTTTCATGAAAAAAAGATAAAAATGAGTCGTGGAAACGGTATCTAATTTTAAATCAATTTTCAATATTGCATTTTATTAATCAAATCATAGTTGGTTATGTTAATTGTAGAAAATGCTTCAGCGTCAAAAAACAGTTGAATTCGGTACAAAGGTTTAAGACAAAAAAAAATCAATTTATGACAAGGTATAGCTTTTTGTTAAGTACTCTATTAAATAAACTATAGAGATGATTGACTTTTATTTTAAAACGTTTGGTTGAATTTAAAAATTATTGAAAATAATTATTTATGTTATGAAAAAAAATCCTTAGGTTTAAAAATTGCTTCTAAATGACGCTAATAAAAGAAATGAGAATTCAACTTCAGTAATGTTGTTTAGGTTTCGTAAAGGGCTCTAAAGAATTGGCCTTGGCCAGAATTTTGCCGTAAACATTTAGTATTCGAAATAACAAAAGTGAATAATGAAAATAATACGCCTGTTTTACATTAAATTAATTCCACAACAAAGGCCTGAATATCATCGACTGATTTTAACACAATCGTGGGTATCGGTTTCTTACTAACTAAATAAAAACTTGTCAGTTGTAATAATACGCCAATATGACAATATTATGATATGTACAATTATATTTATTACTAACTTTTACCCCCGACTCCGTCCGCGCGGAATAAAAAAAATGCACACAAGATAAAAAAGTTCCTATGTCCGTCTCCTAGTTCTAAGCTACCTCCCCATCAATTTTCAGTCAAATCGATTCAGCCGTTCTTGAGTTATAAATTGTGTAACTAACACGACTTTCTTTTATATACATAGATATAGATATAGACGTGAATGTTTGGATGAACGGATGGATGGATGGTTGTTAGAAGGTATCTCAAGAACGGTTCAACAGATCTCGATGAAATTTAACATATATGTAGAACATAGTCTGGAAGAACATATAGGCCACTTATTATGTTTTTTTAATTCCGCGCAGACGGAGTCGCTGGCGATAGCTAGTATGAATTATATTTGTAAGATAAGATATGAATTATATTTGTAATCTGGTAGAACAAAGACCCATTTGGGATATAAATAACGCTAATCGTATTTAATGTCGCGGTTCACGAGGCCTAGCAATTTCTTTTTATGTTTTATTTTATTTGCTTTATAAACAGCAATATTAATGTTATTATCACATGTTTTTACAAGATTTGTTCTTTATAGAGATATATTGTAATACGTGGATATAAAAATGTAAGGAAAAGAAAAAGACTGGGAAAAGAAATGAAATTACATGAAAGACAGGACAAAGGGTTTTTTGTAACGCCGAATTCGAGAATAAGGAGTTATTGTGTAACTAGCAGGTCTAATATTTAAGTTATCTATTTCACGTATTTCGTTGGCACCTACGAAAACGGGCCAATGTGCAAATCGACAACTTTACAGGAGAGGCTCTCAAAGTTTCAACCATGAAGTTAAGATGCCGCATAGACCCTTTTATTTCAGAAACCTGTAAATGTATATTTGTGTTTAGTGCATGTTGTTTACTGGACTAAGACGTAGATTTTAACTTAATTAAAAATAATCAATTTGTTACATTGGCCTTTATACATAGGACCCATCGATTTGTTTATTTTATTTTTACTGTGGGTTTACACAGACTCTCTCTGCGCATCGTTTCCTTACTCCTGAGGGTCGCGACCTCTCCTCTTGACCATCTCGCGAAGGGTAGTTCTCCATTCTGTGCGGTTCTTGGCGCTGTGGATGGCATTATGTATGCTGGAGTCGGTGCATAATTGGTCAGTCCAGCGCATTGGGCGGCGCCCTCTGGGTCTCTTTCCCTCTATTTTTCCAGTAATGATATTTTTTCTAGATCTTTCACAGACTAGATACCCGTAAAACACATTTTCATCCCTCTTATTTTATTTCGAAATATTGAGATAATATTTTTACTGTGGGTTCCTGAGAATAAAATCTCTGTATAAAACATATCCATGTCATTATCTTTAACAAAACTGAGATAACAATATGTTTTAAACTGGGATTTAGGTCTCAGAAAATTACTGTTAGGGTTGTAATTTCGAGTCAACCGAAACGTACTTTAAATACAGACGAATTCCAAATATCTATAATGAATTATTAGTAATGAAAATCGTATAAATTATGTAAATATTTCTTATTTATTCTCCCGTTGGTAAGATCTACAGCTCGATATAGCAATGGAGGTGAGGTAAAGTGATTTATTGCATTAGGGAATAATTGGAGTGTTTCCTGTACCGCATTATTAATACAAATTTTACGGTTCCCTTTGCATGAACACCTCGATAAAACTGGGTCAGAGGTTCATTTTTATTTAATTGTGTTATAATTTCAAATATTATCTTATAGGTAAGTTTTAAATTCATTTAACTATGATTTAGTTATAATGTTGCAGGTTTGAAATTAGTAGAATTTAACAAATCTTACTAACAATCTTACTGAACTTACTAATGTTATAAATGCGAATGTTTGGATTTGGAATATATATAGATTATTGGAAGAACACATAGAGTACTAATTTTTTTTTAATTCCGCGTGAACCGAGTCGCGGGTCGCGGGCGACATCTAGTATGTTATTAACCCTTAATTAAGTTTAATCTTACTAATATTATAAATGCTGATGTTTGGATGGATGGATGTTTGTAGGTATCTCCGGAACGGCTCAACAGATCTCGATGAAATTTGGCATAGATGTATATCATAGTTTGGAAGAAAACAAAGGATACTTATAATGATTTTTTTTTAATTCCGCGCGGACTGAATCGTGGGCAACAGCTAGTTAATAATTTAAAAACTCTAACGTTGTGCAACTATGTGTTGCCATTATCGAAACACAATATCATTATCTCTCACATTATCTTTGCAAAACGGTATTTTTTTTTTGGTTTTCACAAAAAAATGCAAGTAGACTATAAAAAAATAAACCTATTATTTTACTTTTTTTAATAAAGAAATATTAGAAAGTAAAAGACAACATCTAAAGTTTTAGTGTTAGTGTAGTCACAGTTCATGCACAGTCACATTTAAAGTACACTTTGTCCTTTCTAAAACATATTGAAGCTATGTTTCAAATTATATTATAAATAACAATGCTCATGCAGAGCTGGTATATAATTGCGTTTTCCGTGAGGTTCTAGTATATTGTTAGAAAAACATTTATTAGAAAATTGTATTATTTGTTGCAATGATGTTTGGTAAATAAGTATGTTATTAACTAAGTATATAGTTAAGGAGCTAGGATATAATTTTTAAAAAGAATATTCCAGTATTTTCTTTTTTAATGTCATGTAATTAATTGTTACTTTAATATAAGGTATATCAGAACTGAATTGTAGGATTTTATTTTATTTTTTTTCTTATTTTATACCCTTTTTTGCATAAAGAAATTATATTTTCGTAAAAAGCACATGTGAACTTTACGTGACAAAGTTTTATAAATGCCTAATAGCTTTTACTTTATAAAAAGAAAACTCAATAAAACTGGGCACATTTTGTAAACTTTAATGTCAGACGAAAACTTTTCAAAAGCTCGCGTGGATTTTAAAACTTTGTTCTGTATTAGCTTTGCACGTAGACTCGATTTCAATTTAACTTAATATAAAAAATGTGAGACATTTTGTTATTAAAAAATGTAGAAAATCCAAGATTTTTTTAACTTAGAATTCATCGTTAACGACTTCATTAAAAGAACATTTCACAAGTTACTTCGTCAGCGTTAAAAAAAAAAAAAAACAAGTTTTGAATAAAAATCCAAGTAAACCGAATATCTCGTTATCTTTAATTTGGAAATATTTATATCTCCATTTAGTAAAAAAAAGAATAAACAGTTTGTACGAAGCATATGCCAAAATACACACTGAAATTATCATCTTATAATTTAGATAGATAGATAAACACTATTGTTTATATTACAACAAACAATTGGATAACATAAAACACAATCAAGGATTCGCATGGGCGATTTTTTAACGCCGCTTTTCGCCGTTGGCGGCTTTCGAGCGATGAACGCTTTATAATCACTCTCGAACGCTCAAAATGACCCATGAAGAAGCGTCGTATTTTAAAAGCGCTGCCGAATAAACAGATACATGGAAATGCAATTGTTTTACTTCAACAATTTTTAACGCACGATAAAAAGCGGTTTGGCGAATGGAGGTTAAAGCTAATATGTAAATGTGAGCAAAGGTCTCATCGCAATGAGCAATTTCTACCAGACAACCCTGTATGACAGAAGTGGTTCTTAACTTCAACTTGTATTGATGTTTTCGTTGTTGATTGAAAGTCACATTTAGTTAAATATAAACGTATAGTTTAAAATTTATTCATAGTCGTAGAAGATTGCAACGAAGTCGTTTGTTGCGGTTATTCTACAAGTTAAGGTTGTATTTACAATTTGAAGTAGTACCATTTATTTCCGCAAGCGCTGTATGCAACCAAGAGTTATTGGTTAACACAAATCTTGCGCTACATCTGACTTGTGTACATTTTTCAAAGTTACGTTTGTTTCATTGCATATAAATAACAAACTATATTGTTATTTATAAATTATAATCTGAGAAGTATCGTTAATGTTAAAGCTTAAACTAATATATATACAATCCATGAATAGACATAGATTAAAAATATTATTTTAAAAGAGTAGTCTATAACATCAGCCCGCGTGCCGTCAATCCCGTTTAAATCGATCCAGCCAAACGGATATTACCTGGAACAAACGCGGTCTTGTGAACAGACATACCGACTGACAAAAAATTTAAAAATTGATCTTTCGTTATTAGCATCGCAGATACATCATGAGTATGATATATTACTTTTTTTTATTTTTAAACTAGCTTTTACCCGCGACTCCGTCCGCGCGGAATAAAAAATAGAAAACGGGGTAAAAATTATCCTATGTCCTTTTCCTGGTCCTAAGCTACGTGCCCACCAATTTTCAGTCAAATCGATTCAGCCGTTCTTGAGTTATAAATGGTGTAACTAACACAACTTTCTTTTATATATATAGATATAGATTTCATTATTATGTATAGAGGATAACCGTACTTAGAATCACTTAAATGTTACTCAAGTGTTCTATAAGAATCTTACACTATGTTGCTGCTACCATTAATTACATTGGTTACTTGTCATTGAATGAGTCTGAGTGAGAGTTAATTATTATTAATTAATTGTTCCGTACCAATGTTAAAAGCAAACATAATATCTTTCGATAATCCCTAGTTCATATAACTATTGAATCGGTTACAGAGCAAAGTTCGCTGCAGTGTAGCAATTAACATAGAGATGAGTTTAGGAAACTTAATTATAACCTGAATCAGAATTTCTGCAGGGAGCCGGACTCCGCAACGTTTCCAAACTACAATATATTAATCAAATTTCACCTAGTTCTGTTCGTGATTGATAAATTTTATTACTCTACTGTATATTAGAATTAAGGATGACTTGTTAATTTGCGGAGGAGGTGGTGTATAGGAAGAGGAAATGTTCTCTTTCCCTGCGTCCCTTCCTCCATCAAACAAAGGTAGGCAATGCATCTGCAATTTCGAATGTCGATGGACAGCAGACACTTAGCTATTTCGGCAAATTCAAGTGGTCGCTCGTTTCCCACCTTATGATATAAAAATATGATAATCTTATGAAATTGCAGCATTAAAATTTTTTACAATCATAAAAGTAATTATCAAAATAATATAAATGTCGTAAAAGTATTTTACTGTACTAAATAATAAACGCTTTCACTTTATTTTTCTTATTTGTTTTTTAGTAAAATTTTCTAGAGAGCGTTGGTCTGCCTGTAAGTTAAAATTGTTACTATTCTGAGAGCATCTTGAAAATAATTGGAGCATTTTTCTCACGGAGTTTGTTCGTTATTCTTTGTACCAGTAAAATAATTTTTAACAAGTTTTATGCTTAACAATACGAGTTTCGAACTTTAAACTCGGAACCTTGTTCAACTGTGCTCTTTTGTTATATTCGCGTTAGTTGAGGTTACGTTTGAAGATGATTCGAAGCGGTAATAAACTTTGCTATTAATTTCAAGGTTCGTATCAGATATCGCGATACGCAAGAATAATCGTTGATAATATAGAGATAGTAGCTTTTAGATTAACGCTACAAAGTTCGAAAGAAACGAGTTTTTTTATCACGGTTGGGCTTTTTCAGTTCCCAAAGTCTAACAGTGGTAAGAAGCGTGTTTCAAATTATAAATCTTAAGCGAAAGTTAAAAAGAAATTATTAAAATCGATCCGTATTATTCATTACACATTTTCATGGAATAGAGTTGTCGAATCTGTATTTTCTTTGACCTATTTGTAAGTACAAAAGACACGATATACGTGTAATATTAAAGCTTTTGCCTCGCGGCAAAACTACCCTCCTGTTTAAGATAATTACTTCTGAGACAGGCATTGTGTTCACGCTGCGAACATTTGCGGCGTTAAGATTTTGAACGGAGTAATTTTCCATATAGAGGTACATTCGACGATGTTATGTGAGATTAGGTAATTTTTGTAGAAATTGAATGAAGTTATTGTTAATTGGTTAATTTAATTTTAACGAATAATATCGAAGTATTTATATCCCCTTTGTAAGTTTAAATTTCGTGTAGGATCGTTCTACACAGTTTAGTTTGAGTTATACATAAGGATAGGTTACAACTTATCTGGAGCGAGAAAATCGAAACTGGCTCCCCTATGTTCCCAAAACAAATATATCCGTAAAATAAAATTGAACACTTTATTTCACAGCGACTGAACCGTTAGTTAATTTATGTGCGTAGTTTTTTATCCCACTTTAATTTAAAAATCTTATTACGAGTATGTTTTTAGAATCATTTGTATTTTTGTTTATTTGAAAACGATGTTGTTTTGTTTTTCGATTTTATATCAATGACGTCACAATGTACACCATATTGTGTTCTTATTTCAAATGCAGTATAATTTTTATCTTGTTGCAACAATTTAAATGTATAGCAAAACTATCTCCTGAAATTACTTTTAAAAAACCACTTCATACAAAGTACTTAGCTTGTCTTAAGAAAGTACCCTAAGGTAATAGCACGGCCCATTAACGAGAAAAAGTAAAACTTGCTACAAGGCAATTGCTATTAAAAGTTGAATCACCATTTCGTAGTTTTAATGCACTTAAATAAATTAACTAGACGAGATTATGTCTTCTATATAATAATAAGGTCACAGTAATTGAATATTAAGGTAAGATTTCACTGCCTACGTAAAGGTAAAGACTTAGGTTATGTTACTACGATTACTAAGGTCACTTATAAGAAAACGAGAGACATTAAGTAAAGAACTTTAAGGTCTTTGGTGCAATGAGTTATCATCACAACTTTCAGAGCTATCGGAATTAAGTTACGTTGTCAATTATTCTGTGATTTTCATAAGATTTAGTTAATCAAAGCGTTTATACGTAATGATTGTTATACATTGCTTGTTACATTCTAAATTAATTATGATATTTATTACAATTTAGCCATCAATGACTGCGATGTACTTGTATGTGGAACAACTGTCATGGAAAAGAGCAGCCAAGAACAAAGATTGAAAATTGTACTTGATACTCGTAAATGCATGGAAGCAAATCTGTTTCAGAAGCTGTTCTAAATACGTTAACGAAAATAGAATACTGTTGAATAAATATTAATATATGAAATAAATTAAAAGTGAAATTAATCCAAGCGGTGTATATTTAAAAATCTGAGAATTAATTTTTAATTAGCACTCATTTTTATACTTGCTTAAGTCATCAACATTTTTGTATCTGCCCGTGAATTTTAATGCTTTGAATGTAATTTCGACTGTTAAGGTAAAGGCAATTAAGACCATGTTTTAGGTTTCGTAAATATTTAATTAGTCATTAGTGTTTTTTTCTAATAATAAAATATATAGTTGTGTAGGATGACAATATAGAATCAGTATCAAGTTGTTTTATTATTTTTTACTTTCGAAAGTCCTATAAAATTATTAATTTTTCAAGTCAAAATTCTATGTATCATCTTCCGTAGAATGTTGCACTTAAATCTCGAAATAGGATCGACTCTGCCATCTCGGAATCAAATAAAAGCGACAAATAGAATTCCGCACTTTATTCGACGTATAGGTCGTCCCAACGGATATTGTATCACTGATCCTCGACTCGTATTTCTCTCCCAGATCTCGAACCCTAGCGGGTAAGCTCTAAAAATTGAATATAACATTCAATTTTATTGAATTAGACATTTTATTACTCTGCAACATTTATCTGGTCACTTTAGAGGTTGTCGTTTGCTTACTTATTGATGCCGGGTGTATGAAATAAATAAAGAAGATTTAGAAGAAGTACAGAGATAATAATCTGTGTCTGCTTGTGTTTTATTTTGCTTTGCAATCATTAATGTCTGTTTTCATTTCTTCTGTTGTTTATTAATTAATTCTTACCACTTTAATTACAAGTTTAACATTAAATTTTACAAGTGACAATTTCAAAGAAGGTATTAACAAAAAAAAAAAAAAAAAAATTTCAAGGAAGGTGTTAACAAAAAAAAATTGATATGAAGTAAGGGACTTAATTTTTTTTTTAAAATGCTTAAGTTTTTTTATACTGTTGAACATTAAAAATTAGGTAGATACCTTAGTTGAAGCCCAATTAATAGCTCTATTCAACTATATTAGAACAAAAGTTGAATTCTCGACATATTAGAGAATACGTACATAAAATCATGGGAATTTAATTCTGGAATTGAAACTAAAAGGTCAATCTATCTAAACGGTACCACAATATCTTTTCAATCGTACTCGGTACCCGACAAGTATCGATAAAGCTACCTAACAGAATATCAAGTCGAGAATCGAGAGACAATTCTGTAAATTCAAGGCTCTTCGTTCGAGATATAATAAATTTGTACGTGTCTACTATCGATATATACTTTTTATCTTAAACCTACAAAAAAAAACTCATAAGAGCATATTTTAAAATTGAAGGAATATTTTAGAGGTACTAAATTTATAATTAAAAGTATATATTAAAAAAAAGGAAAATTGCGAATAATTAACGATTTAATAGACTAACCGTAGGTTTCTGAAACCAAAATATATGTATAAAACATATATACAAAAAACAGAGATATCAATATTTTTTTAAACGGATATTTTGGTCTTAGAAACCCACAGTAAAACGCTAGATGACGATGCCCGTTTTTTTCTCATGACCAAATTAAGATGACCTATATTAAAAGTCTTTTGATCTTACTTTATAATGCCATAGATGTGTACTTAAATTAACGTGAAAGACACATATCTTTCCTAATCCTTTAGAAAGAAAACTTATTGTAATACTCATTATGTTCATTGTTATTTTAGTTGTCTTACAAAAGGGAGACGTTGATAGACAGTGACGTTACAAAGACAAGGGAACGCGATAATAGGTCGAGTAAGACATTTATTTATTTCTCTCCTCATAAATACACAAATGTCTGGAGTCTAGACAGTACTAGAAACAATTATGACGATTTATTTACTAGCTTTGTCAGCCTTTATTGTTGAGTGATTCTGTTTACATAGTATATTGCCTTGTGTAATTATTCTATGTAAACTGTAGATTAGGTAGATAAGGGGACGGATGCCCGACTACAAATTAAATGAAACAAAAGAAAGACTAGACAGGTACGAGTATAATAGATGTTAGACTAAAAATAACAATAAAAAATCGTGGAAAGTAAAGTTGTAAAAGTCTTATATTTTGTTGGTATTTTTATTGGCGTGATAGTAGACTTATCTGTCCTATTAGTGTCATTAACTTCACTTCATGCACAATAACATATGTGTAAGAGCTCTGTTTATCATTTCATTAATACGTGAAGCGGAAACTTTCTACATACTTTTAAGGAAAATCCTAAAAAGGAAAAACGTGAAATTTGACACAGTTAAAATTTATGTGGCGAAGTGTACAAAGTTATTCTTATTTTATTTTTTTCATTCTATAAATTGTGAGTTATGATCGAAGCATGGGCGATCATTATTTTGTATAAATCTTTTGCAATTTAAAAAAAAAATCAAATTTTCACTACTGATTAAATTCTATCAAAGATAATATTTAAGACTTGACTGTATGCAGTCTTTTTAATTAATCTATTGTAAAAATACCACTCAAACAATTTCTAAGAGCACTAAAAACTAATTAAACACATTTTAAATGTTTTAAATAAGTATAACAAAGAAGATGTCCAACACTTGCTGTTGGAGTGTGAGCGAAACAGACGGGATCGTGAGCTGCTGTTCGCAGATCTAAAAGTTAATCCAATTGATGTTGGTTTAATTTTTACAATATTTTAATGCCATGCCTTTGATTATGCCAGTTCGTCTATTAAAAGGTAAAGAAAGGCACTATGGGGTTGGCATGTCCGATAAGGACGGAAATCACAAAAAAAAAGATTAAAAAAGTGTGACGAGAATGTATCATTGACTGAGATTTCTAGAATGAACAAATTCCCTTTCTTGATTTCTGACCTTTTATTAAGTCCTCCTCTGCGTTCCCTTGAAAGTTGTTTATGTCTTTGACCGTACTAGAGTTTTATATCGCAAGCGGTTCCCAGTTTACGTCTTCCTTACGGGAATACTGTGGAAAAGAATAATTTTATGGTGGATGTAGGATTCATATCAGCGGACAAAATTTCATATTTTTTGTCAAGAAGTTTTAACGAGAAATTAATATTTGGCGCTCTAACATAAAGTGTATCTTAAAAGGAAGCGATTCTTAAAATTTCAGTTACTACGAAACCGTTTGAGAAGCGAAGTATTTGTTTGAATGATAGATTCTAAGTTTGATTATTTTTGGCTCTAGAATTTATAATTCTTTTCTTGTGTCCCTCATTCAATGTGTCTTAACTATTTGTACATACGTAATATTAATCTTTAGACGGATTTTTCCTCTGGAACATTACCTCTTTGGTATTTTGTTTAAAAGAATAGTACCTATTTTCGTAGATCCCTCAGAATGGCTCCTCTACACACTTTGAGAAACGCTGGTATAAGGTTTACTCGTAAATATGAATATTAAGCAATGCCAGACCAGATTAAAAGTAACACTTGTTGTTCATGCTTATCACATCTTCTATATATATAAAAAAAGACGTGTTAGTTACACTATTTATAACTCAAGAACGGCTGAATCGATTTGACTGAAAATTGGTGGGCAGGTAGCTTAGAACCAGGAAACGGACATAGGATAATTTTTACCCCGTTTTCTATTTTTCATTCCGCGCGGACGGAGTCGCGGGTAAAAGCTAGTCTTTCATATTTTTATTTGAAAGGTATAAGTACAGATAGTTCTTTGTCGATTTTTTATCGCATGTGAGTGGAGGATTATATTTTTGTCGAAGTCTTATAAAATGTTGTTATTTTAATTTGGCCTTTAAAATGTTTGTACTTAAAGATCGTATTGTACTATCACGACCATTTTGAAAACAAAATAAAGGCTACAAATACTTTGTATTCGACAAATCCGACATTCCACCGGATATTGTATCGTATGATCCGTGCCTCGCATTACGTTCTACTGTGTTGCACTGGAATCAGACTCTTTGCAATTTTTATAAGCTTTAAACCTCATACGCACGGGCGCTTTTATATAACGCGTGAATATATTAATTTCCATGTTTTTGTTCATATGGCAGCGCTTTTAAAACGCGACGCTTTTTAATCGCGTTATGTTGCGTTTCGAGCGCTGGGCCAATGGAACAAGAGTAATTTTAAAGCGTTCATCGCTTGAGGGGTACGCTAATGTCAGCGGCTGCCAACGCTGAGTTGTAATGCGGCGTCAAAAAAGCGCACGTATGAATGAGGGTTTAAGCTTTTGTTGCATTTAGACGATAGAGTGAAATATAATTCTCTCTAATCTAATGTAATCCAACTCATTTGTTTGAAATATAAAATGTTAAAAATGAAGTAAAATGCAGGAAAGTAGAACAAATATAAGCATACTCTACCCGAGCGAAACAGGCGCGTTCACTTGTGCAATGACGACACTTCGGTGCTCTGACGACTACCCGAGAGATAAAGGCTAACTTAAACCTTTGCCATGCATCGTAATCGTCTTATTCATTAAACCCAAAATTCATACCCTTGTTTCCGTTTGTACTTTACCCCTAAATTCCACTAAATTTTATTCACATTATTTTTTCTCCTAACATTACATTTAGAGAGGACAATGGTCGCACTACAGCATTTCAATTTATGTGTGCAATAAAATGCAAACTGTCCTTTAGATTTTCGATTTATGAAAGCAGTGAATTCCAAATATGTATAATCAAATTTTAAAATAACTTAGCAAACTTAAGGTGCTTTATTTTGCTTCTTTATCTTATGCCGAAGCTTTTCAGTAATTTAATAACAGATTTTAAGCGCGCTCGCCTACGCTCCGTTGATCAAAGGGGGTCTCTTTGTTTTCATAGATTGCCTGTCAACCGCGTTGTACACCCCAATTTCGCGACGAAAATTTAACTCGATATTTTCAAGTTTAATGTACTCTTTGTACAACATCATGTAAATTATTGGTTGATACATGAATGCCACAAGCCATTAACTGATTTCAATCCATTTTTAGGGTTCTATATCTCGGAAGGAAAAAACGGAACCCTTATAAGATTACCTTATTGTCCGTCCGTCTGTCTGTATGTCAAGACCCTTTTTCTCAAGTGCGCGTGGAGGTATCAAGGTGGAATTTATATCAAATAATCAGGTCTACTGTCACTTACAGCTGTGAAAACATCAAACTTCTAGGCCAATGCAATCAAAAGATACAGCGGATTATGTCGCAAATTACCGACACTCGCAAAGGAATCAAAACCTTTGAATCTTTGAATTTGATAAAAAGTATAGCACAGATAAAGGAAAAAAGGCCTAATTTAAGTCCCCTTTTTGTATAGAAGGTGAAAAATCCTTCTTCTGTGCATCCCCTCTTCTGTCGATTAAAGGTAGTCAACGCATCTACAATTTCGAATGTCTATGAGTCGGCTGCCCCGCTATTTCGGTGGATTCAGATGACCGCTTGCTCGTTTGATACCGTATGGTATACAAAATAATACTAGGAAAAGCATACGTCACGAAAAGCAAATTGAAAGTTCAGTTTTCAAGCAACGAGAAGTAGAGTTTGCCATTTACTTACAAAATAATCACGAAAATATTCCTTGATCGAACTGGGATTTAACCTCAAACATGCTCTACGATCAGTGATCCAAAGCTTAATTACTTAGAGATTACTTCCTAATTCACGGTGGTGTAATTAATTCATAGTAAAAAAAAAACAATAGTTCATTTTAAAATGTGTATGGGAGATCTTAATTCTCTTTTCAGTCTTGTTACACGCTATTGGTGATTGCTGAAGTACGTACATATATGTTTCAAGTCCCCAACGGCACCGCATTCTCGTTGACCTAGAAACCTATAAATATGCGTGTTTGTGTGAAAGAAAGCGTTAATAATGTTTGTTTTACACTATATTTCATTTGTTTACGAAAACACCTCTATAGTTATTTTCGAAGTCAAGCTAATAGTTCTCGTATTTATATTTCGAAATACAATTTCATCTATTGTTTTTGATTATTATACATTGAATAACCTAAGTTGATCAAGTTAACCAGCTAGTTTAACAATCATAACTAATTACAATTTAGTAAACTAAAGTCATACCTAAAGTAAAGTGTGTAAAATCAAAACTAAAGTGTCGGTGGCATAGTTGTTAAGCATTTGACCAAACCGAACTGAAATCTATACGTCCTGGTTCGATCTCTAATATGTTCCAATGTATTTTTTGATTTTCGAATTTCTTATGTAGGTTTTCCGTCGTTGTTACGGTGAAGGAAAAAATTGTGAAATATCTGCGAAGAAATCCAGAAATATGTGTGACGTCAACCAACCTGCACTGCAAGCCAGTGTGTTTGTGTGTGTTTAGCCTAGTCACCTTAAATTGTGCTCATCTTAAATTGAGCTGGATAGGCTATTGCTACGTTTGCGCTGCTAACCATTATCATTATAGCGTCTACAAGAAAATGTTTCTAATGTCCATTCTATTATTGATATATTTGAATGTGTAAAAATAATGCAACGTACAGACAATAATCTACTTGCAACAAATAAGCTTACTCAAGAGGTAAGAAGCGTAGCACTATATTAAGCACTATAGTATAGCAAAAACATATTTTTGTATTTACATTAGTAACAAATAAACAAATGTAATTATATTTAGTATCTATGATGTATTTATTTAAATAAATTTCTAATATCTAAACAGTACTCGAAGTCGGAAAACAACGATCACTTTGTTTCACATTAATCTTATGATAAGGTCCGGCGCTGTATTTCCCTAATGTCTCTTCCAAAAGAGTATTTAAGGAGCCTTGATTAACGTGTCCATAGTACAATGCTAAACATAATTGTGTTATTGTAGGATTGTAACTTGTTTAATTAATATAAAAACCCTACTTATACAAAATACTATTCAAAGTCAATAAAGCTTAGGTTTAGATATTGCATTATAACGTTTGCGAAGATCAGTAGGATCCATTACTTTATTCAGACTTTCAAACCAAAATATACTTTTCGTAAAGACAGTACATCTATCATACAGACATCTATTTAGTTTCAAGTAGCATAATGTAAACACTGACTGGCGCCAGTGAGCCCATATAATTCATTCCAGGCCAGCGCTACTGTCCTACTGTACTGGCATAATAAAAACCATAAGTGATTATGATTATTTAGTTTCTAGCTTCTGGCATTAGCAATAGACTAGCGGTTGTTCCTTTTGTTATTTTTTGCAGTTTATTTAACTCAGTTTATTGTCAATTTCCACGTTGTCTAAATAATAGTCTTGGTTCTCTGTTGATTAATACAAAACGTGTATTTGCACAGCTTAGATAATCCAATGGTTAATTGCACACGTTACCGGAATTCTGATTGGGAAGTCTATTCGACTAGAAAATACCTAAACCACATTGTTAATTTTGATTGTTAATACAGATCCTAACCAGATTTAGCATTTCAATTACGATAAATGTATATATAAATAATTGCCCTCAGAGTCGTTAAGTGGGCACTAAGAGTGCCTTATTTTAGTATAAAAATAAAGACTAAGTGACTGATTCATGATTTCGGAAGTAAGTTTGTGTCTCTTGTAATTTTAGAAACGGGATTTACTCTTGTCTATTTTATTTATGTTAATACATTTATTATTATCGTATACAGAGTTAATTGAATTAATAAAGCATAGCTATTAGATATTAGATTGAACTTACTATGAATTGGTTCAGAAGACCAAACTAGTATATCCAATTTTTAAGATTCTGTTTTCAATATAAAGAACATTAATAAAAAAAGACTTTAGTAAAGGACACTGAAGGTTAAACTCAGGTACCACAATAACAACCTATTATATAAGGAAAATTTAATGTCACCTTCGTTCTATTGAACGACGAAAATCTTTTCATATATCTTTTCTATGCTGTAAAGAAAAAAGTAATTTAATATTATAATATTTGATTAGTCAACTGGCAACACTGAAAATAAAAGATAGATAGAAAAAGATTAATAAAATCTATTATAACTGTTAGAATACAGAATCATAAAGAAACCTAACAAGAAACAATTGTATAAAGTCTGACGTAAACATAGTCTTATGACCTAGATCATTATCAAACGATGGAGTGACTTCTATTATTCTACAAACAAAGCAGGAACTTGCAGCAAGAGTGGAAATGACACGATCTGTTTATATTACAACAATCTACCTTGGATACCAAAGCAATGTAAGCATGAAACAGTAGTATCAAGAATCTATATATATAAAAGAAAGTCGTGTTAGTTACACTATTTATACGAGTAACTCAAGATCAGTCGAACTGATTTAGCTGAAAATTGATGGGGAGGTAGCTTAGAACTAGGAGACGGACATAGGAACTTTTTTATCTTGTGTGCATTTTTTATACCGTGCGGACGGAGTCGCGGGTTAAAGCTAGTAAGTTTATATTTGTACGTACTATTATAATATTAGGTCCTTACATATGAAATTGGCGTTTTGTATGGGAGGAACAAAAAGTCGAATATTTTTTAATATAATATATTTAATTAATCAAAGTATGAACCATTATTTTCTATGCACTTTTGCCATCTCATAGGTAGTTCATTGATCCCTTTACTAAAAAAACCAGTCGGACGGGAATCAATAAAATCTTTGAAGGCGATTTGGACTGCTCCATCGGAGTTGAATTTTTTCCCTTGCAAGAAGTTATCCAAATTTCGAAAAAAATGGTAATCTGTTGGAGCAAGGTCCGGGGAGTACGGAGGATGTCTTAGACTTTCCAATTGAAGCTCTTCTAATTTAGTAGCCGACTGTTGCGCAGTGTGTGGTCTAGCGTTGTCGTGAAGCAGCAGTGGCGTGGAGCGATTGACCAGCCTAGGTTGTTTAGCCGCTAGCTTTTCCATCATGGTTTGCAATTGCTGACAGTAGACATCAGCCGTAATAGTCTGGCCAGATTTGAGAAAACTGTAATGAACAATACCGGCACTAGTCCACCAAACGCTTACAAGTAACTTTTTTGGGGTTAATTTTCGCTTGGGGCAGGATTTGGCTGGCTGGCCAGGATCCAACCATTGCGCTGAGCGCTTCCGATTATCGTAAAGAACCCATTTTTCATCACAGGTAATGATTCGGTTTAAAATACCTTCATTATTGTGCCGGTTTAGTAATGTAACGCAACAGTCTACGCGCGTTTGCCGGTTTGCTTCAGTCAATTCGTGAGGTACCCACCTTTCAAGCTTTTTAATCTTCCCAATTTGCTTCAAGTGAATTAAAACAGTTTTATCACTAACATCGCAGCCTGTAGATAACTCGGACGTTGTTTGCGATGGATCCGCTTCCACAATAGCCTTCAACTCTTCATTATCAACTTGAGTCTCAGGCCGTCCACGGGGCTTGTTCTGCAGATCGAAATTTCCAGAACGAAAACTTTGGAACCAAAAACGAACTGTGTTTTCTTTTGCAACACGACCGCCATACACATCATTCACCCTTCGAGTCGTTTCCGCAGCACTAGTGCCACGGCGGAACTCGTACTCGTAAATAATGCGATATTTTAAGTTTTCCATTTTGTAAAATGAGTGACGCAAACAGAAAAAAACAGAAGAAAAAAAACAAATGAATGACGGTCATCGAACCACAAATACATGAGTCTATAGCTGTACAAATTTGAATTTGGAATTCCTTACCAAAGAGGAGAAATTCGTGATTAAAGTGGCCAGTACGAAAAACGCCAATTTCATATGTAAGGACCTAATATTTGTTAATATTTTTACTTGACTGAAATTATTGCATTGTCCCACTGGACCAGTTCTGACTCACAGAATCCAGTGGGTCCCATTGACCCACTGGATTCAGTGAGTATTCAAAAATGATCACAATTCCAGACAAATTTCAAAGTTACTCTATCAAACTTACTGTCTAAGATCTCTCACTTTATTAATTTGTCTCTTTTTCCTATTAAAATATATATTGCATATAATTTTATATTAAGCAATGAAAATAACTTAATACGTGAAAAACTACTGACAACAAGCTAGTATATAAACGTTGTCTTTGTCAAATAGTTTAGTCTCAACTCTTAACAATGTAATATAATAACAGGTCGGTTAACACACAAGCTTCATACGACAACAATTAATGGCGTAAGTTTATCGCAACTGGACTGATTTACGAGCGTTAACTACAAACTTTTGATAACCAAGTGGCTAGGACTAAAGTCAGGATCTTGTATGACGCCATTGTTGTCTCTCACTGACAAGTTTTAATGCTATAAGATCATTGAATATCAAACAGAAGTTTGTTGGAAGGAAAATTCGTGCCCAGAGAAACAAATTTAGACTACATAAATCGGCTCTGTAAGTACATATAAGGTTTCATTTAAAGATTGGAGGAAAATATCAACTTGCTATGAAACTGTAGTATAAACAAAGAACCTGATACAATAAGAAAAACAACCCTTTCACTGTGTTACACGCCAGCAACGCCGTCAGTTTTACGCATCAGCCGGCTCGCCCGGTGAAATAACACGACCACACAGAAGACAGACGTCAAGTGGAAGCAATTCCGCGTTTTGTCTTATGAGTGTGCATATCGAAGCCCTAATTTTAGTTACCTTTCCCTTCCCACCCTTTACTCATAAGGAAAAGATGGGCTGGGAAAGTGACTTTGACAGAGGAAGTGAAGCATAGGTAGGGGAAATATCCTCTGTCTGTGCATTTCCTTCTTCGTCGATTAATTTGAGGAAATTGCGGATGTCTATGGGTGACGGTAGCTTTGCTATTTCAGCGAATTCAGGTGGCCAATCGCTCGTTGCCACCTTATGATATAAAAAAAAACTAAGTGACGTCACGGAATAGAAACTTCTAGAAAACATTGTAAAGGCGAATGTACAGAAACTTAAGCATAGCCTCTTCATTAGCAGCGCAATTTGCATCTGAATACTATGTAAGATAAACCGTTAATTATTCAGAGTGGATGCTTTGAACGCCGTTTGGCTTCACTAATTGTCTCTAAGCGCTCATGCAAGTACGATGCCGCAGCCACAAATCACGTGTACGATTGCAATCCAAAGCCGGGGACGCTCAAAGACATTGGCTATGAATTATTTAGGTAACGTAAGCTTTTCCTGCCAGTTTCATACTATTAAACTACTTTAATCGATTGTATAACCGTTTTAGTTAGGATTTTAGTTAGTTCATAGAAAATTGTCTTACTTTGATGTTGTTATAACAAAAAAAGAATGCTGGTAGTAGTAAACAGACTTTTGATTTGGTGTTTTAATATCATTATTATGCTACTCCAGTTTTTTTTTTGTTTTTTATGAACCAGGTAGTTATCTGCTAAAACAAATTTCAATATACTATCCACTAACATTGGTAACAATTAAAGGAATTTAAAGTTATTTAACAGTTTTCATAACAGAATGAGTAACAGTATTAATGTTATTTTTTGCTAAATTAGTCTTCAATTACTTTAGTATATAACCATATATAAATAAAACGTTTAAGTCGTCTTAAACGACAAACTGTAAAGGTCAAAGGATAAATCACCTTGCAACCTCTATATCTCTCTGTACGTAACCGATCCCAAAGCAAACAACAATAAAGCTGTATCAGAGTATCAAAATGGTGGATAGAGCGCTGTAAATTCTTAGTCCCTCGTTCTGGGATAATAAATGTGTACGCATCTTTAGATCGATGGGACTCCCTTAAGATACTCAAGCCTAAGCTAAGAAAACGGAATTGTTTGTGCCTTTATCTTGCAATAAAAACCGAATCAGTGAGAGATCGGTACTTTATTAGGTGTTGGATCTGTGGGCATTATTTCGCTCTTCTAACATTAGTTTATACTGGCTACAACGAAAACATATCATCATCCCTTTTCTTCTCCTTGAAAAAAGTGAGAAAACAATATGTTGTTGTAATTGTATTTCAGAAGTGTAAACTTACTAACGATTGTGCGATGGCTGTGATAGAAACAAACAGCTATTATTTGAAGATATTTCTTTCGTTCGTCATTTCTTTTTCTAATTCATGAAGATTCTTCATACATTAGAAACTGCAAATTTAAGTCCATGTTATCAATTTAAATTAAAGCTAGCTCAATACATTTTAGATGACATTTTACATTTTGTAAAAAAGTATTATGTATAGTGTACGATATTGTTCTCATGTAAGTGACTTTTTGTTTGTCTTTTTGAGAATAAATTCTTTAAACCTAAACCTAAATTTAGCACACAAAATTTAAAGTTAAACCTTTAATACAGTAAAGCGAAAAGCTATTGTATAATGTTTTTGGGAACAAATATAAACCGGTCTCGTAAAAAAAAAGAGACTTTTATTCACATTTTGGAAATTTTAGAACGATATTTAAGTAACATGCAAAAAGCTCACAGACAATGGATGTACAAACATTTCTACAAAAAAAATCTAACCTACACAACGTTGCAAAAGTTTTATTTACAAAAAACGTTTTACTTTGTTCAGAAAATGTATTCTTTGAAGTAAACAATGTTGAAAGTGATTCAAAAGAAAGAGTATCCCACACACAGAGATTTATATATAAATAAAAAGAAAGTTTTTACACAGACATATGTACATGCAAGACTTAATAAAACGGTCTACAACAAAGAGCTACAAGTATGGCCTTTAAAAGAACCGCAATTGATAGTAAATTCAGATACATTTTATCGCAGACCCTTTTCAATGTCCGAGTACATTTAGTATGATTTTTATTAGAAATTCTTCAAATCCTATTATATATTAAAAGAATTATATAAAATATAAATATTATATACATACATAGAGGTACAATAATTCTTCACATCACTACAATTTTCATTAAATATATCGTTAGATTATAGGTTTTTGTCAGTGAAAATATTTATTCATCCCATCTTACTAATATAATATATGCGAATGTTTGGGTGTATGGATGAATAGATGTTTGTTAGAATGTATCTCCAGAACGGCTGCATCTCGATGTAGAACATAGTCTGGAAGAAGACAAAGGCTACTAATTATGATGTCTTAATGCCGCGCGTATGGAGTTGCGGGAAACAGTTAGTCTTACATAAAAATGTAGTGTAAATAAATTTTGAAAATCAACGAAAATGTAAACTATAAAGAGAGTATACGTAAAAAATAAATATAGGCACTCGATGCGTCGGCACACAAGGCTTTGATCAAGAGCCGCCATCTTTGTTATCATAGAACCTATCGACTTCAGTGTATTGTGGTTTTTGTTGCGTGTATTTTTCGTTTCGCAGCGCAATTTTCCTGGGAAATAGATTTTCTGAATACAGGTTAAGATGACACGGCGTAAAGGTGAAGCGCTGTCACTTTTCAAAAATATAACTATGAGTGTCATATAAATAAAAAACAAAAGTTTATTTAATTTTTTATTCTAAATATCTTTGTGACAAGATTACGGTATTTCAGAAGCCTTTAATGTTGTCATTATGTTTGTAGTACTCTATAATTTTGAATAAGTTCGAATAAGTCACTGAATAATTTAATTTTTAAATTAGTTATTTTAAAATAAACTTATTTAATTTCATTTAATAATAAAAAACGTAGTGAACCAAGTAAAATCAAATGAGTTTTATCTCGAACAGATTTAAAATACAATGCAGTGAGTCTTAATTGTTTGTGAATATTTAAGAAACATTTTATTATTCATTGACTTATAAAACTTTGGATCGAGAATGTCTATTATTAAAATACTTTAATGACCGCTCTGTTATTAATAAGCGGTAAAAAAAAACAGAAACATTTTCTACAAAGAATTTAAAAAGTTCGTAAAATAATCAAGCATATTAAAAAAAAAATGAACGGTATTTCATTAGAGGTCTTATTATATATTCAGGTCTGATTTATTTTGCTGTGGGTTTTCATTGACTAAAATACTTGTCTAAAACATATTGTCAATGTCATTATTTACATTTTCTTTCAAAACCAGATAAAATGATATGTTTTAATACATGTTTTACGGCAATGCAAATTCACAGCTGAACAAAATATGGAGTGTACTAATTAGGTTTTAATGTAAGTACGATAGCGCGATCATAAATTAATTGAGATTGTAATCTACAGGCTCGACGTTCAAACACATTTGAAATTAATTGTTTACGTTAATTAAGATAGCAAGTCATTCACTAAAGAGATCTTTAGTGAATTACTTGGTCAATCTTTAACTCCTCTTGATTTTATTGAAATGAGTGTGTTCTTTTACAAGATGTCAACATGTCAATGGATGGGGCAACACGTACCTAATCCACAGGACACATTTTCATCCACGACTTGTTACTTCTAGGTAAATCTAATTTGATGCGCTCGTAAACGCGACGTTGACGACGATCATCATTAAATTGTTCGTAGTGAAATTTTTTAAATGTCTATTCTAAAGCTAGTGTTATCTTTCAAGGTATCAATGAGATTTCGTGTTGCCTAAACGGATTTTTTTATGTTGATGGTTGAGTGTTTGTGTTTGTGTTGTATTTTTGCCTTCTAAATGTCTTAAATCAGTCGCGATTGTTGTTTGTTTTAATGAAAACTAATTAATATACTGCTAATAATAATTCATACGAAACTTATAATTACAATAAATAGCCAAAATTTCACAAGTAATGGTTTGGTATTTCTACGGTCAAAGTTCAAGAGTACTTTAATTAAATTAGATTGAAAACTCCTAATAAGATCGCCCTCGCTGTTCGAAACTCGAGTTGTGACGTAACCTGAAATTCTGGGGTGGTTCAACAAGTTAGAGGATCTATATTTATGAGGTTTATTCACGACAAAAAAATCTGAAAATCGCAAGGCAATTTATTTTTACTGTATATTTGTTACCACTGAGTTTCAACTGCCGTGTCAATTGTAAAATATTATTATCTCTATGTTTTCAAAGGTAATGTGAACAGTGACTATATGTGTCAATTAAAGCGTCATTAAAGTCGAAATCCATAGTAAAGCTCTTCGTACACAAGGCGATGTAAGTTTTCTAAGACTGGTTATTTGAGTCATTAAGCGTTGCGCGCACACGTTGTCGACATTTCTGTCATCGAAAAAACCAGTCGCTCGCAACCTATTTGTCAAAGAAAAAAGTCGCCGCGATTTTGAATGGCGAAGCAAAGTTGTCACCTATAAATACACGACTCGCGACGACGATTTAACGTTGTGCGTACGGAGCGCTCGCAATACTCGCGACGTAAGGATACATTATTAGTTTCGAACTTTTCTATTCTGTTTTTTACATCGCGTATATTTATTACTAAAAAAATATTCGACTAAAATGGAAACGTAAATCTACGCTGTTTGTTCTTAAATTACAGAAAAGGTTGAGATTATATTTTTTCACTGTTAATTTTAATTTATTATTTATTTATATAAGTACTTATTTTTACGATGTTAAATGTATAACTTCATAAACCGTGAAATAACACATGTATATGTTTGCCATATATACGATGACGTTTTACAATAATGTGTAGGAAATAAACGTTCTCAACAATATTAAATGTCACCAAGCCTGATAGAGATCAGGTGCGAAACTTCAGTCGGCCACAAACACGTCCCGTTTGCCTAGAAAGCTGAAACTTTGCATAGTGATTATGTAATGCAATGTTGGTAGAACTAACAGCGCAGACAATTTCGTAATTTCGCTCCGAAGCGGCGAACATTTCCGATGAAAGCTCACTCTATTATGTACAACATTAGAGATAATGTTAGGCTCTATGCTATTTTGGTGCCTCGTAATTGCTACACATTTGGTATATTAAAAATATAATGTGCGAGCGTAGGGGAACATGCTCTACTCAATTATATTTATTTGACAAATTGTTTTATTTAGTACTAGATGTTGCCCGCGACTCCGTCAGCGCGGGTTTAAAACAAAAAAACTTAAGACTATGTTTTACTTCTGTGCCAAATTTCATTAAGATTCGTTGAGACGTTTCGGAGATGCCTTAAAATAAGCATCAATCTGAACATTGGCATTTATAATATTAAAAAGTAAGATTATATTAGTTTTATTCACAGAACATTCGAATTAGTGTCATACTATCAAAATATACGTTACTTAAGTAATACCGAACTAGAATAATTTTAATATAAGTTCAGTGGCCTTTAAAATTATTTAGATTAAGCGAATAATTCTGTGCTGTTATAAAATATATTGTATGAATAAGTTATTGTTTTAGATATAAGTTATTACTAAAAAAGTTTTTAAGTAAAACACTATTCTAACAATTAATGGATGTTTATCTGAAATAAATAAATATAATTATTATTATTACAATTAAGTGTTTGTGGTTGGTATTTTGTTCAAAAATAAATGTTCTTTATATATCTTCCTTCTATTTCAGTATCACAGCAAAGTAATGCAGTTTCCTCACAAGAGTACTTCATTCGAAACATGACACGAACATATTCCACTGGCCTAGAATTTGCCTAGAAGTTAAACTTAACATAGTTAGCTATGTAACAGCTGGACGCGACACTATCCATGGGTTTTAAGAGCAAAATCCTCGTTAAAAACATATTGTGATCAATGTTTTGTAAAAGATATTGACAGGGGAGACGATATATTAATACAGAGTTTTTTAAATCAGAAACCAACGGTATATGGAGAGTATTTTATTATTATCTCTTTTTGTTACTACGACTAATACTAGGACTTTAAACTGTAATAATACTCACGTATGAGAAAAGAGTTCAATGTTTGTTCTCAAAAAAACACTAAAACTAAGTAACCAATTATAAATATCATTCATAAATAGAAATCTCTTTTGTATAAATCAATCTAGCCTATATTTTTGTTTATTTGCCTAAGCGAAACTGGGTCGGGTTTCTTTATAAGGTTTATTACCTTTCTACTATATTTTGTAGTTTTTTTATTTAGTTTTTCTAATATATTAAAATGTTGTTTATAAAATTTATCCATAATTTTCAATTTAATTGTGTCTAAAACATATTTATCATGTTAAAAAGAGAATAATACCCTGCTGAGAGTAATCCGATTGAAAGCAAGTAAAAGTTGAACACATATCAGTTGAAAGTTCAACGATCCTCCAATAGGATTGAATTGAAAAATCTTTAGAGGATTGCCTGGACCATTGCGAAATCGAATAACGCCTTCAAATAGAATTTCGCACTTTATTCGACCAGTTCAACATTCTTTCGGATATCGTACGTCTAATTTTGGTGCAAACAATTTTTATGCAGTCTAATGCTATTTGTTGGGTTTGAAATTGATTACTAAGTGTGGTGAAGGGCATTGGACTTGTTTGGGGGGGGGGGGAATTATAAGAAGAGGAAATATCCATTTTTTGTATGTCTCCTCCTCTATCTATTTAAGATAGCGGTCTCTTCGCTATTTTGTTCGAAATGAGGTGACAGCTTGCTCGTTTCCTACCTTATATAATATAACTTAAAAAAAACTATTTTATTGCCATCTATTATATCTAGAAACGATGAGTGTATAGCTTTGATGTTTATTGAATTTTCTATAACCTAACCTAACTGCAGTAATAATGCCAAAGTAAGCTCAACCATTCATTATTCTGTATTGACGTTTGAACGCTATTTGCCTTCACAAATTGCTTCAGAGCCATGCTCCGGCAATTACCTGGCGATTACCACAAATTACGTGGCCCGTTGCAATGGTGAGCTGGGATTTGGAAAGTTATCAAATGCGGTTTGACGTAATTTGAAATTTTAAAAAGTTTTTGTTTATATTTCAATGTCTGATGACATCTGACCTATGATGATAAAAGACTATAACGATGATCAATTTGTCAGATCATCTGTACCCAGACTCTATTATTTAGAAAAAATAAATTTCTGAGTTACATTGAAGCTGAAAACTGATTGGCGTTCAAAATGTTTTACAGTGTTAATATTATATTTTGATAAACCAAAATTCAAGTATATTTGATATAGTAGTCGCATGCGACTCCGTTTGCGCTGAAATAAAAAAAACTTCACTAATAGCCTATGTGTTGTTTCAAACTATGTTTTACATTTATGCTAAATATTATCAAGATCTGTTGAGCCGTTCCGAGCTACCTTCAAAGAAACATCCATCCATCCAAACATTCGCATTTATAATATTAGTAAGATTGATGTGCTCTATTACTTAATTACATTATGCCAGTACAGTAAGAAAGTAGCGATGACCTGCCATGAACAGTTATCGCTCACTGGCATCAGTTAGTGTTTACAATAAACTAGTTATATGCCAGTGTTCATTTTGAGCGCTACTGTCCTAATGTACTAGCTTAATCTAAACCAGGCAAAAGTTTCTAAGCTCGGACAAATTAAGGTGTTGTATAAAACTATAATTTTCACTTACAAACAAGTCAATGGTCTCTTAAATACGTATTCAAACTGAGTTTGGAAATCTGATCTCAATACGAGATCTACTTGTGATGAATTGGACATAAAGTGGACTTCTGACGAGATACAATAGACGCCTGTTCAGATTTTCTTTACATTTTGTATTTCAGTGTTGACAAAAAATATTTATTACATTTGAATTTGGATTTTGGTAAATATCGTGTGATTTAGCGTTACATAAATGTGAGAAAATAAAGACACTTTTTTATTTTATACAAAACTTTCTCAAAACTGAACATGTTACGAAGAAAAAAATACCATTAGAATAAAATAAGTAAAAGTCTGTCGTATATTACCTTCCCTTTTTCGTAAACAAATTTTACGATTCGTTTCTACGCCGTGAAATAAGCCTTAAAACGTCCCATTTATGAGAGCTTAACTTAGTCATTGGCAACCGTATCGAAATTATTTACAGGCAATAAATTTTAGATTTATTTAACGACAGCCAAACTCTTCCCTTAAAGACTCGCTGACATCAGACTTCGAATTTATTTCTCGGTATCGAGAAAACGTTATACCAAGTTTTGTGATCCGAAGACTTGTTCTATTAAATGTTTACTTCGAAACAATCAAACATTTTCAGTTAATGTTTTTTTTTACTACGATCTAAAGTAATCATAGAAATCTTGTCGTATATAGGTTTTAAGTTTAGTATGGTCTTTAACGGTGATTTTATCAATATCTTTGGCCTCTACGACACATCTGCGAATACAAAAGGAAACCTATGTGAACCAAAATTTGATCCAAGCGTAGATATGTACATTTCGTGTTTTTAAAGATTTAAGACACTGACGACTTAGTGCAGATGGCTGGAAGTCGTTGTATGCGGTAGGCGGAGAACCACATTACTGTGGAAGGCATTGAAGAAAGCCTACGTCCAGCAACGGCCAAAGGTGGATGATGACGATGATAATGAAAGCTCATATTTTACTTCCTCCAGATAGGTAGCGGTAGGATATTTTAATACAGACACTTTATAGTTTGCCACTTATGTTTATGAAATATATTTATTCAGTAGCCTAATAACGATATTTCATTTCCACGATACCAATCAAAAAGCACTAAACGTTAACCAGCTAAATTAAAATGTAACTGTTGCACAAAATAGAGGTATCATTAATAGAGGGATTTATTGAAAACCAGTCGACAGTGTAACGGTTTCAACGTTACATTAAACTTTAGTCGCATTATTAATGTACAATTAAACTTTTCCGAGTTGGAAGATACGACAGTAACTTTAGCAGACCGCTTACTTTATGGTCCTGTTTCTGTAATGGAATATGTACATTGCTTGTGGTTGAGTTGGCAAACACAGAACAGAAATTAGAAAACTTTATACGAATTTAATTCAATGAAATGTAAGCAACACATATATTGAAAATTTCCTTCTCAATAATGTAATCTGACTGAGCATCATTGAAATGTTGTTTTAGTTCTCAATTGATTATAAAATAAAATAAATAAATTAAAGGTGTAATTTAAAGAGTAAAGTCTATAAATAATTGGGATCATAAATGTTTACTCTCTCATACCAAATGGTTCTATGACCCAAAAGGGGGCGATAAGTCGTCGATTTGGTGGCACAACCTTATGCGTGATGTGAAAACAACACTTCCCAAATATACATTTTCCTCTTAAAGCAAACTTGCTTCTTTCTTTATAGCTAGTTCAAACGGCGTTGAGAATGTACGTGAGCGTCGGTGATCACTCAACGTGTAAATTAAATTGAACGTTAATAGCGCATCTTCAGTTAATCTAGTGTTGTGGTGTCCATGGGCTTTGCTGATGCCTTCAGTGTTCCCACCGCTCGTTTGCCTTTTTCACATAAAAAAAACGTGACAGATCCTACAGTTCTTTGCCTATTTGAAGGTAGCGTTCATTAAACTATAGTAAGCTTAAAAGGTTTGTTTTTAGTTCATGTAAAATTATTTGTCTAAAAACGTCAAGGTGTCGTTATTGGTCCGGTTTATCGATATTTACATGAGAGTTCTTTACAATATTTGTTTCTTTTTCATCTTGTGAAGTGTGATTTGTTTTCTTATCTCTTTCAAAATGTCTAGATATAATTTATATTCAAAGCTAGCCGATCTGAATATTCCAGACGCTTGTCTTGTCTGCCCTTGAACACGAAGTTTTACGAAACGATAATTTGACTTCAATATGCATTGCTCTCATAATATGTATCATTTGTGTAAATATTTTCACAAAAGTTGAAATCGTTGTTCGAGATTTTTGCAGTGTAATAATAATTTCAAGGTTTTTTTCTGGAAGATGAAAGTATTTTTAACAATTTATAAAAACCTCTTTAAACATTATGGAACAAAATAAGACTAATAAAAGTTAACATTTTCGGTCAAAGCAATAACTGAAGCGAATAATATGCATCTACTTGGAAAGAAAATTACTTTTGTAAGCTTCAATAGATGTTTAAATTCCATCAACACGTGTACTTAATTTTAATAGCGTTCTCTAAATTTAAAATTAAATAATTATAATTTATTAAAGAAAATATGTTGTAAAAATTTAAAAGGAAAAATTAACTGATAATATAAACGCATCAAGGTTTTTGATTTTACGCGTAAACATTAAGAATCGATTTGCCAATCAAAATTCATCTCGTAAAGGTTTATTAAAATGTTAATGAAATATGAAATTTTGGATAGAATTTTGGATAGTATATTGTATTGCAATTCATTCAAAATTGGAAAAAACAGATTACAATATTAGTAATTGAGTACTTACCTATACTGTTTTTTAAAATACAGCTTTACTGTTATCATATAAGAAAGTTATCGAATAAAAGTAAAAGAATATCGTACATGAAAGTTTTAAACATTAATAACTAGCTTTTACCCGCGACTCCGTCCGCGCGGAATAAAAAAAAAAAGAAAACGGGGTAAAAATTATCCTATGTCCTATTCCTGGTTCTAAGCTACCTGTCGTGAACTACTTCTCTGTATGCTGTAGTCACGAATTGTCTACTGTGAATATACGTACCTACACACGCATGTGCACACGTATCTGAATCGAAGTACCTACGTACTTCGTCGATCTAACTCTAAATCGGGCTGCACCCGTCACTTAATCGAGATACCTACGTATCCCGTCGATAATAACTCTAAATCGGAACGCATCCATCACTGAATCGAGATACCTACGTATCTCGTCGATCTCTATGTAAGATGAACATTCTCAAGCAGGGGTTTAAAACCCCGCCAATGGCCTCCACCACCCCTTACAGCCATCCCTGTCCACACGGTCTGAATAACTCTGATTAATATGAACAAACAACTCACCGCAGTGATACTTACACGACGCAGTAACATCGCATATAAACTGTACTTCTGATATTAATGGCAATTGTTTAATCGCTTACCAACTGGTTTTCTAAATCATCGCTTACCAACTGTATCTCTGAATCTGAATCAAAACTGAATCTCAATCTCTGTGTGCCCTTTTATATTATTCAGCCAAAGCGAGTAAAACATTACCCTCCATAATTAAAATATTCTGCAGTTGACAGGAGCAAAATGTTGCTAGTTCAAATACTTAGTTTTTTACCGAACTAATTCGCGTGCGTTCGCGACACTCCCGCCCCTAGGCAAGGGACAACAACATGAATTAATGTTAAAGCGTAATAAAACAATGTTTACAATCACAGGAGTTTCTTACTGACTTTCTAATTTGACTACTAACTTTGTTCATCAAGAACCAATTCTATTAAAATGCTTACACAACAGCTCACCCTCATGGCTGTTGTGAAATTAATTCCACAAAAAATGTCCATACAACAGCACACTATGTCTTGAATTAACCAACACTTGTCAAGATTTGACCTTTGAACTTTGAATTCTTGTCTAACATTTTTGAACATACAACTATTCAACATTATTGTTCTGACATCTTAATGGATTTACTAGATTTTACATTTGTGCTAAATCTACTGGCCTGGTAAACATGCTTTTCAATATCAACATAAAGTAGCAAATGATAAAGAAACAAAATTCTAGAAATAAACATACTTCTTGAAATCATCTCTATAGTCATAATAATGGCAAGGTTATCCCTGAAACCCTTTTATCAAGCAACCAATATTATGGGTACTGGCAACAAGTGTAACAACATAAATAATTATGTAAATCTTGATATTTATTCTCCAGTGCAAGGTGTGCAACTGCACATTAAATGTAATATAAACTACATTCTATAACCACACAGTTGACTTAACAACAGATTGATATAAAGCAATACAAATTACCAAAGAATGTAATTTTGTCTGATGATAATTTCAATGTACCTGAAAAGCTTTCATTACTTATAGGAGCTGATGTATATTTTACCATACTTTTGAATGGTAATATTAATTGTATAATGGTCCTGTCTTACAAAATACACTCTTGGATATGTGGTGGGAGACACTGTCTCTAATAACTCATCAAGTAAAATGAAGTTTAGTGTCAAATTTTGCTATTTGTAATCCTGAAAAACTAGAAAACATTACAATTACAATTTTATTGTTAATATATAAATTACATGTCATACAAGTAAAAGCTATAATATCTATTATACAACAGTTTTGGTGGAATGAAAAAGTGCCAGAGGTATCAATGTGTAATCTGGAATAAATACCAGCAAAAGATATTTCTTTTAAACACAAACTAAAACATCATCATTAGGTGACTATACTCATTACACATGTACATTAAACTGTGACCTGTATCTTTACAAATTGGTTAAAGATATTCATTTGTACTTTAAGGCTATGATTTCCTAATAAGTAGTTATAGGTATAAAAATGGATTGAGCTCACCATGTTTTCTATGTTATAGTCATCGTCTGATAGTCATCAACATGATTTCTGGTTTCCTGCTTATTAAGGAGACTTACATGACAGGAGCATCGTTTCAAGTTCAGTTGCTATTTACTCACAATTCTTCAACCAAAGGTATTTCCTTGGAGTCGCTCAACATCTTTAAACATGTCTCTCATGTTTAGGGGTAACTAAAACCTGTACAACTGAGTTGAATATTACAACAATGCCAATCTTAAGGAAACAACTATATTAGATTGAGATAGAAACCACAAGGTCCTCCCCATTTCTGATTTACAATGAAATTCCAGAAGTATTCAAAAAATACAATCTGACAGCGGAACATCTTTAACAACTTCACAAAATTTTACACAAAAGCACATCTTCATGGCTTATTAAACTAATTCTAAAATTGTCATATAGTAGCACATCTACATGATTGTTGGAAGGTCTGTTCCTTGGTCCTGTTTGGTCTGTCTGTTCTGAAATTGTTCATATGAAAGGTCACCTATATGACTGTTAACTGTCTATACAATGGCACACCTACATGGCTGTTAACTGTCTGTCTAACAGCACATCTACATGGCTGATAACTGTCCATCCAACAGTACACTTACATGGTTGTTGTGACATTAAATTAAAACAATATCAAGGATAACCAACTCTGTTAATGATTATTTCAAACTGATTGAATTGATATCTGTAAATTAAAACAATATAATAGATAGCTAACTCTGTAAATGATTATATCAAACTGATTTAATTGACATCTGTTCCTGGGTTCCATCTGAAAGATATCGATACCCGGCGCCTCCACCATGTCGTGAACTACTTCTCTGTATGCTGTAGTCACGAATTGTCTACTGTGAATATACGTACCTACACACGCATGTGCACACGTATCTGAATCGAAGTACCTACGTACTTCGTCGATCTAACTCTAAATCGGGCTGCACCCGTCACTTAATCGAGATACCTACGTATCCCGTCGATAATAACTCTAAATCGGAACGCATCCATCACTGAATCGAGATACCTACGTATCTCGTCGATCTCTATGTAAGATGAACATTCTCAAGCAGGGGTTTAAAACCCCGCCAATGGCCTCCACCACCCCTTACAGCCATCCCTGTCCACACGGTCTGAATAACTCTGATTAATATGAACAAACAACTCACCGCAGTGATACTTACACGACGCAGTAACATCGCATATAAACTGTACTTCTGATATTAATGGCAATTGTTTAATCGCTTACCAACTGGTTTTCTAAATCATCGCTTACCAACTGTATCTCTGAATCTGAATCAAAACTGAATCTCAATCTCTGTGTGCCCTTTTATATTATTCAGCCAAAGCGAGTAAAACATTACCCTCCATAATTAAAATATTCTGCAGTTGACAGGAGCAAAATGTTGCTAGTTCAAATACTTAGTTTTTTACCGAACTAATTCGCGTGCGTTCGCGACACTACCTGCACACCATTTTTCAGTCAAATCGATTCAGCCGTTCTTGAGTTATAAATGGTGTAACTAACACAACTTTCTTTTATATATATAGACTAGCTTTAACCCGCGACTCCGTCCGCGCGGAATAAAAAAAAAATAGAAAACGGGGTAAAGATTATCCTATGTCCTTTTCCTGGTCCTAAGCTACCTGCCCACCAATTTTCAGTCAAATCGATTCAGCCGTTCTTGAGTTATAAATAGCGTAACTAACACAACTTTCTTTTATATATATAGATTGACACCATTTGACTTAAATGAAATCGCTGGAACCAGTTTATTAATATAATATTTAAATATTTCTTTGTAAAAATTAATTCCTTATGGAAATTATCCTATTGCTTTATTTTCCATGAAAAAAGATCTGACCCAAATTCGTTACTGAAGTACAGTCAGCATCAAAATATGATGGATTAATTGAGAAGGTAAAAAAAGTTGACTTAGGTTTAACGTTCGATAAAGTTTGTTCAAGTAATTTAAAAAATTAATTAATAATAACTTACTGGTGAAATAAATTTGTAATAAAATCACCGTACCTATAAGTATGTCTCTTGTGGATCTATATTTATTACTAGCCGAGACATCGTGAAAAGATAGTGTCTGTCTACCCCTCTAACGGTACTGGCATAAGTTATTTTTATGAAGTACTTTATCCGTGTATTTTAAATTTCTTCATGGTTATGCTACCTAAAAAAAGGTTAAACTTATTAAGTTTTGACGCTGAATGTACTCTGTAAGATTCTTTTGTTTCTTAATTTAATATTCAGGGCATGTGACAAACCATAAGATACGCGGCACGAATGTAAATATAAATTAAAGACACATTTTATAAATCCCTCCTTTTCCATAAAACGCTTCAAAAAAGAAACGTAATAACGTACACAATAAAAACCCATGATATTATATATTTTAAATTTACACGCTTAACTTCTCTCCCTATCTCTTATTATTGTAAGGTAAATATTACTCAGAGCGAAAGAGATGGGATCTTAATATTACATGAAGAAATATTGTATTATATGAAGAAATATTAAGCGAAAAACTTGTGTACTGTGTGTCGTATGGCTCAATAATATTATTTTTTATACATTACGAAAATTTTCTTGATTAAAATTGTGCGAAAAAGCATATGCGTAAGAGGGGAGTAAATACATATACGTCTGATACAGTATGGAAGTAGTATATACTGTGCCTACCAGTAATGATGAATAAGAAGATGCTCTATGCAAAAAAATCACAAGACAATCATAAAGAATAAGTTTTTGTTAATCTGAAATTAGAAAGCGAATTCTAGAGCGCACATTTTAAATCAATTTTATAAAACTTGACTATCTAGGCGCTTTTGCGTTTGTGATCAAGAATTTGTAGATAGATTTTGGCTAGGTTGATCAACAATTAGTTTTCCAGTATCTGTGTCTATTTCTGTTGATCCGTGATACGGTTATTTGTGGAAATGATTTCAAATACACAGAGAAATTTACGCTGCCATTCACTGGTCGTTGGACCTTGACTCCATTATTCATTTCATTATAGTTATGAAATATAGTTATATTAAAGTGCATAAAAAATCTGGCTTTGTGATAATATTACGTCTGAATAAAAAAAAGGATTGTCTTATAGAATAATAGAAGGAGTTATCCGCAACACCACCATTTTGTGTAGATTTCTAGACCTTAGGTTTGTAAACCTAAAAAACAATCTAAGTTTTTTTTTAAATTAAATGACACAAATAAAATTATGTACCGCAGTGTAAAATGTGTAGTTTAAGTAAGTGAATTTAATATAATATTAATTCGCTTGATTCTGTAACTTGTACCACATGCTCTGGGCCCTTCGATCATCAGTTTTATATCCCCGAGCGATGTCCACTGATTGAACTTAATAAATAGATATTGGAGAGCAAAATAGGTTTTGATGGCAGTTATCTCTATTTATGTTACTTCGGGCATAATTGCAATGAATATATTGCTTTCCTTTTCAATCGTCCGTGAGAACTAATTTTTGTTTTGAAATTGCTTCCGATTTATTTCGTGAAAGTAATAAGCTTTCTTGATTTTATTCCGGAAATCTAGAGATCTTGTTTCATGATACCAAATTTTTATTTTTCTTTTCTTAGAGACTTATATGTGCTTTATATTGTGTCTTTTAAAAGTCTTGCATGATCAATTAAGAAAAAATTCGCAAACAACTTGGTTATGTTAACTACTAGTAATAAGTGTCAGCTGCGTGTTGGCATATGGCGTTTGTCATAAAAAAACATAATGTCAATATATATCACGAAGTAAAAACAAAACGTAATAATATTGTGCAAATAAAAAACGTGCTTACTTCAAGTACGTTTAGGTTCGAGTCGAAAACGAACGCTGGATTTCCTGTGTTCTTCGTTATCATAAATTTCTTCTGGGGCGGAAGTTGCCTTCCTCCGATAGCTGTTTGTGAGGAAAACGTAAACGAAAATATTTTTCTATCGGTTCATCGTAAAGTAAAATTATAGGATATATTTAAAGGTTGGAAAAGCAATGTTTCTTTTTTTATTTGTTTCAAATAATACAAACAGATCTTTGTATTTAGGTTAATCAAGTAAAAAAGAGGTTTATTTATTTGTCTAATTTATCACTTACTAGAGTGACGCAATGGCCCAATGCTTCCTCGATCCCACGTCATTTCGACCCAGTCCTGGACTTAGAGCTCCCTTAGCTTCCAACTCGTTTATCCACCTAGTAATCTTTAGAGTGTTAGTATGTTTCTCAAATGAAACGTAACGCTAAAATAATGTATAATCTTAATGCAACGTTAGTTTAACCAATACTTAGTACTTGGACATTTCCCAGTGAAAACTATGCTTAAACTCCAAAGCACATCAGATATTATTGCATTGCATCAAACTGTAGCTGGTTAATGTCGCATAGTTCCGAGTGACAATTATGCGCGGTATTAAAGCCATATCATAATTGGAATTCTTTCAAATTTCAAAGCGGATAATCAGTACCCGAGTTATTTAGCCTTTAAAATAGATATTTGGGAATCATTTAAATAAATTTAGATTACGTCTAATCCATTTATTTTCAGAACCTAACATAGCTAAGATAACTGAAGTTTTTTTTTTACAATTTTAAACCGGTAACTTAATGAATCTTGGCTACCTCTATCTGTGAGTGAAATAAAATAAAGTGTTACTAATACATAGCAGTTTTTGTGCAGACAAAAAAGAGCTAAGAATTTTTAAATCTCTACAAAGATCCTCTGTCCTATCGTTCTGCTTTTCTAGTACGATTCAAACGGTAAGGTAGCGAAACATTTTTTTTAAAACTATGACCAGAATAAATATAATACATAGAGTATATAGTTATAGTCATAGTTTGTAGCTAGACCTGCTGGAGCTACAAGCGATGGACTGGCAGGAGAAGGCACAGGACAGAGAAGTCTGGCGATCTCTTGTGTCGGAGGCCAAGACCCACTTTGGGTCGCTACGCCAGCGGAGTGAGTGTGTGTGTGTGAGTTTTAAAATAAAAAAAAACATTTAAATGTAACTTTTTAAATTATAATATTAATTAGTATATGTCATCGCAAATTGTTTTCTTAGCATATATTAAAAGTTTAAGCTTTGATTAATTTTAATTGCACCGCAAATTTATACGATTTTCGGTGTAAAAATTCCCTCCATGCGGAAAGTTGTCTTCCGCTCTGATGCTTTCAGGCGAAATCGTTAACGAAATATTTTAGATTTAAAACCGGAAAATACGTGTATATTAAGTTTTAATGAGCGTAGAACAGTAACCTAAATCACTAATGTATGTTTTTTTTGTTTTAATTAAATATGATTCCTTTCAAAAAATAAAAATTATTAAACAGTAATAAGATGAACAGTTACAATTGATAATACAGTGTAAAACCCAGGAAAAATACGTATATTTCGGTTGAAAAATGTGTGCCAGTGGTATACTCATAATAGGAGAAAAAGTTCTCTATTCAGAGAAGCTGTGTCGAAAGTTCAATTTGCCATGATGGTCGCCAACCTACTTTAAGATATGGCATCTAAAGAAGAAGAAACTTATCTTCTCTCTTCAACTTTATTTACAACTAGCTCTCGCCCGTGACTTCGTCCGCCCGGAATTGAAAAAAACTTAATAAGTAGCCTATGTGTTCTTCTACATCTACATCTATGCCAAATTTCATCGATATTCATTGAAGTAAGTCCAAACATCCATTCATCCATCCATTCATCCAAACACTCGCATTTATAATATTAGTATGAAGTATGATTTATTTAATATTTAATTAACTATACATAAATATATAATACATATAGTAATAACAACACGAACGGTAGTTATTTCTACAATATTAATAATAAATTATCATATTTCTTCCCCTTCAATATAATTAATGTGTCAATGTAGTCTGTGAAAGTTATTATTTTTCATTATAAATGTAATTAAACGCCAGTACCAATTAATGTCGTTCACATTTTACTACCGAAAAAAACGTGAGTTGAAAAGAATTTAAATTAGTTTATTATTATAGAATTATCAAACAAAATGGAAAACTATGGTTAACTCGTACTTACCTAGTGCTTGGGTTCTTATTACTTTTTTTTTTAATTTTTAGGCTAAAACAAAATAGTTACAACTTCTAACAGTCATACAATACGTAATACTAATTTTATTCACATAGATTTTGGCACTCTATCTGTCTATCTGTGTATATAATGCCGTTCCATTTTCATATATGTATAGCCTCGAGAACCTTAACGAATTCACACTCACGCACCTCATCAGAATAATTTATTTGAAACAGATCCCTGGGTTTTATAAAATACGAGTGAAAATTTCATGCTATTATACAGTATTTAAGGAAGTGGGTCATTTTATTTAATAATTATTACTTTAAATGTTATAATTTAATGAACAATTAATTAAGAATGATGTTTTCTCAGAAAAACTGAAATGGTATTTTATACGATCACAACAACATAACTCACACCCGTAACCCAGAGGTGTAGACAGAGACTACAGACCTCAATTTGGCGCGTTCCTGATATCACTCTCGCTTCTAGATACATTCATACATCTATACGTATACATGCTGGTCGATTTCGGGTGCTTTTAATAAATAAAATAAATAAAATAAAAATCATTTAATTCAGACCATTATAAGTCCATACATTGTTAGTAAAATAATACTTATAACTATGTTAGTAAAGTTAAGATTACAAATTAAATTAAATTAAAAGTGAAAATTGACAAAATTATTAAATAAATACAAATTAAAATTAACAAACTTAATAAAACATTTAATTCATAAATCTGCGTCGTTTCGAGGCACCAGGTACATGGGTATGTATATGTACCCAGTGTCTCAAAACAACACATGCGGGCTTATTACCTATAACCATCAGGATATTGTTAGTGCTCGCACGAACCCTACGCATCAGTGAGGCTGTCCGTTTGCGGATGACTGATGAAAAGTCATCCACGTGTGCATCCGCAAACATACCTGATGCGCTACAGTACCGCGGGAGCCCTAACAACATCCTGAAAGCATTATTATATTGCACTCGGAGAGCATTGTATGCCCGCCGCGTATATCCAACCCACAGGGCACAGGTACTCCGTAACCCTCTTCAGTGGAACACCTCCGAGCGTTACAGGTGGCACATAATTAGGTTTTTTCTTTGCTGCCTTAAAGACGAGCAGTTCACTTTTTTTAACATTATATCGGAGCCCGTGAGATTCAGCGTACCTCTCACAGATGGACAACAACCGCCGGAGAGCAGCGATCGATGGGCTCAATAGCACCATGTCGTCAGCGTAACTGATGCTGTTCACACAGTGACCATCAATCGAGCAGCCGACACGTGTACTACCGAGTGCCTCGATCAGCTCATTAATATACAGGTTGAAAAGCGCCGGTGAGGTTAAACCCCCCTGCCTCACCCCGCATTCCAACCTGTATTCCTCCGACAGTGTGTTTGACCATCTTACCTGGTTGGTCTGGTGCTGGTACCAATGGGAGAACAAGTCCACGTAAGGTCTCGGTACGCCCGACTGCCTCATCTTACCCCACAACAAGTCGTATCTGACCAGGTCGAAGGCCTTCGAAAGACCAAGAAACACTGCATAGACAGGCGTATTCCTCTCCGTGTAGTATCCTACCACATGCTTTAGCGACAGGATTGCACACTCGGTAGATAACATCGGCCTAAAACCGAACTGAGCATCACTAAATTTCAGATGATTACTCACCTGCCGCTCGAGCACTGCATCGAGTACCTTCGCAGTTATGGTTGCCAAGGAGATCGGCCGATAGTTATTACAATCCGATACGTCGCCTGTTTTGTTCTTTAAAATCGGGACAACGACCGTTCTCATTAACGCCCCGGGCAGATACGAATGTCTGATACAGAAGGTATACAAGAGCGCCAGCAACCTAGGCAAATGCGGACCAGCGTGCTGAAGGTGTTCAATGCTGAGGTGGTCATGACCGGGAGACTTGCCCTTAGTCATATTCTTTATGATTTTAGTTATTTCCTTCGCTGTTATCCGGGGTGGTACTTGTAATGGTCGACTCGGGTCCGCCACCCCAGCATCAACACCCACACTTAACTGTCCAAGTGATTGTACCCTGAAATGGTTCTTGAACAGATTAGCAATCCTCACCGGCTCACACTCGCCATCAATGCTCACTGGGATACCAGCTTTAGGACTCAATTTCTTTGTTTGTTTCCAGAAACCTCGGAAGTCTTTTTGCTCATGTTTTGTAGCAAGAATATTCATTTTTATTTGCTCCTGATGGTTTTGACAAAATTTAACCTTATTTTTGAATAGTTTCCTCGATTCTACCATATCCCTGTAAATAGTTCCTTTCCGAGGTATATACCGCCCTTCTTGAGTATTAATTTTATTTAATCATTTTATATGAAAACCATAATCTTAATATATATAAATCTCGTGTCACAATGTTTGTCCTCAATGGACTTCTAAACCACTTAACCGATTATAATAAAATTCGCACACCATGTGCAGTTCGATCCAACTTGAGAGATAGGATAGTTTAAATCTCAAATTATAGTCGCAATTTTAATTTATTGCTAATTATTTGTATGTTATTATTTGACAGTTACAATTATCTGTTAACTCCAAATGATTCTAACAGATGTCGATACCTTTCGACTGGGTTGAGTAAGTAATCAATAGATGGCGCTGCTATGGTAAATCTACGAACGTGTCATATAAGCTTATTAACTGCGCGCGGACGGAGTCGCGGGCGACAGCTAGTAAAAATTTAAGTTTAGTTTATCACTCAGTAAATAATCAAATAATATAGCTGACATGTTGTATGATGTTCCATTATTTAATATAATAAATGTGAGAAACAAGTCACGATATAAACGGAACAAAGAACAACGCAACTAATATAGAGGAAAAGTTGAAGTAAACGCCGCAATCAGTGACAAAAAGAAATTCGACAAACTTTTAGTGTGTAGTGAACACTTACGTTGAAATATTGCATTACTGTATCGTTTAGGTTTTCTAATATTTGTTTTTATATTGAAAAAGTTAGCACTTGACCATGATCCCACCCATGAGGTGATGATGTGGTCTAAAGATGGTACGCGCTAGCTTTGTAACTGAAAAATTGACGCCGGCAACTTATTCCAGTCCTTAGCAGTACGCACACGCATTACTTTGAATAGATAAAATGACCTTAATGAATATGCACTCTTAGAGACAACAAGAAGAGGTAGGCAGAGGCACTGCACATTCTTTTGTTTAACAAAAATCTTAGGCCCTTAGGCTGAAATTTATAGTCGGTACTCGGACTTAGCTCCGACTTGACTTAGGTTTATCTTATGGCAAACTCATCTAAGCATTTGCTTAAAGTTATCTCAGATGCGAATTTATAGTCGTTCTGGGCTGAGATTTTGTCAGTGTTGCCAATTTAGCATATTTTATGCAAAATTTGGCAGAATTTTAGTACGTTTAGCACATTTTTCTTCATTTAGCATCATTATTTTTATTACCATATTAACTTATATAGATATAAATGAAATTTAAAAATGAACATGATGCATTTTAGACGTATTCAAGAAATCACAAAGTAATCATTATATATTTTTTAATATAATTTAGTTCGGCATTCATAACAACGAGTATAGCAGATCCACTTTAATAGGCCACATTTAATACTTGGAGGACTATTTGAAAAGATAGTATATTTAGTCATATTATAACAGGTCTTTAAGCACATTTTGAAGTTGCCGAGGTGGCAACAGTGATTTTGCTAAGCAACAGAGTTTTACAAAGTTTCTATTGGCACAATATCTTCTTGGTACTTCTCAGTATTTAGAAAAAATATATTTAAAATACATGATCCATATATCATTTAAATTATTAATTTAATCGAATAGTTGTATTCATTTATAATTTGCTATCGAAATTATAAGCAAAACGACGAAATTAACATTTTTAAATTAACACTTTTGTAAAATTATGATTAGGTATACGGTAGAACGGAACGAGATTATTTGACTTGTCAAAGTAAATGACAACGTCAAACCCATAACCTATTTAATTTTGTTATTGTTGAGGTTACTAGAGATCCATTTTATGCATTTCTTCTGGATTTTGGCTCATCTACCTGGACATAAAAAGATTCTATCCTTTGACGTTTACCCTGGGCTCGTATTCTTACGGACTTTCCATACTTTATCTTTCATTCGGATTTGGCTAACGAACTAACAAAGATTTTCGAATGGATTTTATTGAACGGACAAATTGGATATTGTCTCGAATAGATAAAATTAACAAGCTTGGAACATCGCATCAACAGGTAAATATGATCAGTACCGACAATAAGTAATACTATATTTATTTTTCTGTTAATAAAAATAATCATGTATACTTTAGAAGAAACCTTTTTCTTTGGTATTATTTTTTGTACTAATTTTCTTCTTTCTGTTGTAGACTGTTTGTGGAGATTTACCAGGCTTAAGCCAACCTACACTGTACATCATCATAAATAAAGTTTCAAGAAAATTGAGTCAACTTCTACCGCAATTTATACGTTTCCCTATCCACCTATATACGCAAATTGGAATAATCGGGTAGCACTAACAACCTGCATGTCCTGAACAATATTCTTAATAAATATATATGTATATTAATAAATATATTTCTTCTTAAATATTCAGAATATGGTTTTTGTTTGTTTATTTTATTGTAGCAATCCATGTCGTAAGCAAAATTGAAATCCTTTGAAGCGAGAAAGAAGTATTTGTAAGAGTAGGCAGGTACAAAATCCTTGGAAACGGAGTGGTCATCAGGTGAATCCAAAATATATAAAAAAGGTTCAATTCAGGTATCTGCAATTACGGATGCATATATTATACGAATTTAAAAGTAGTCGAGAAACGTGTCAGATTTCGCTAAGTCAACGATTTTGGTGACTTAGCATTTGCTAAGCAAACGTCTAAGCTAAGCTTAGCATGTGATTATAAATTCCAAACTCGTAAGATAAGTCTAAGCAAAGTCCAAGTACCGACTATAAATTTCAGCCTTAGTACACAAGCAACGTAAATCTTTGAATTTAATATTGCGCGCTTCGGACATAACGTTGAATCGTTGACGCGAATCGACTATTTGGTCGGCTGTTTAGATTTCCTCTGCTATCCTGATAATTGCAGGGACTTTTGTCAAGACGATTTTGACAAGCGATTGCGAGCGACTGGTTTTGACGACTAATATCGGCGATGCGTTCCAATGTACGAACCTCTATCAAATTGTATTACGTAAGTCGCTTAACTACTTAAATCGCCGAGTTTTAATAAAGGGCCTTAGGAGTTTTTCTAGCACAAGAACTACCAACATTGTCGTCACTGACTTGTTGTTTGTGTGTTTTACCGTGGGTTTACACTGCCAAAAAATTGTTCAAAATTTTAACTGTAATGCTTAATTTTCTATAGTCTATATTAATTAATATTTAGTTTCGCTATATTAATTAATAAACTAAAAGTAATAAAAAAGCTAAGACCTCATTAAGCTACTGGATTATAAAAAAATATAATGAAGGCGAAAGTATTTATTACCAAGTTCAACGAAATAGGGATTTTAGGAAAACATATTTAGTATAAAAAATGTTCAGAACAAATAATATCGCTGTGTTCTTTTCTGTTAAAATATGGAAATATTTACTCTTGTACTCATACTCATTAGCAAATAAATTTCGGTACTACGAGTATTATTCCGTAAGTTGAATTTGTAATTAAAATTAAACATATTTTATTATTAATATAATGTAATAATATACGTAATTAACGAACATTTAATTTCGACTTTTATGAAAATTGAAATTATTAACAAGTTACATTGTATTTGTAGCAAGCTTAATGAGGTATGAGAACATTGCGATGAGCAAGCAAATGTTTTTAGTACGAAATATCATTTCATCAATTTTTTAACTTATTTTCTTTTGCAAATATTTGAAATATGAGTTTAACAAACTATGTTTTCGAATATTTGTTAAATAACCGTCATATATTGGCAAACAAGATTTGGCAAACTAACCCTGAGGTGATATAATATTGTCATAGTTACCTCTTTGACAATGGTGATAAACATATACTTTTGAGTTTTTTATGCAAATGTGATCTTTCTATTGTTTTTTTATAAATGTTAAATTCAATATTAACCAGATGGTTATGCGTATAGATGCGCATAGATATGCGTAATAATAAAATTGGTCTGTATCTAAAAAATGTCATATTTCGTATACATAATATATTTGCTAATAACGAAAAACAATTTTTTATCTGTCTGTCTGGTCTGTCCGTGAGGACGCGTTTGTTTCAAATAATCTCCGAAACGGTTAGATCGAATTTGACGGGACTTTGATGAGAAAGTAACTGACACATGCGAGCATATTATAGGCTAGTTTTTAAAATTCTGCACTGACTAAATAAAACAAATCATCAAATCCAAAATAATGAATAAGGTAAACAGTGTAATAAACAGATTTACTATGTGCTTAGCTTCGAGTTTCTTATCAATCTTACATTAAAGGCACTAAATCGGTGCTATACGCCGACGAATGGCGCCGCAAATTGAGCTATTAAATTCTTAAGTTGACAGTTTTAAGTTACGCCTTGATAAACGAGTCATGAATTTCGACTTTGCTTACTGATAACTAAAACGGAAAGCTTTTAATATATCTAAGTTGCGGTTGCTGATAACTTCTACAAATAATGTTAAAAGACCGTATCAAATGGTTTTTACTCTTACGGTGAAGGAAAAGATCGTGATGCAACTTGCACATATCTGAGAAGAATTTCAATGATATGTGTGAAGTCAACCAACCCGCACTTGGCCAGCGTGGTTGACTATGGCCTAGTCACCTCCTAACTTGGGGTAGACTCCGAGCCCCTCAGTGGGGACGTATAGTGAGGTGATGATGGTGATGAAATGGTTTATAGGTGATTTAGGAACCAATATAAATCGAATGACAACTACGCTTGAAAATCAAACTTTTACAATAGGTCATGAAGCAATAGGTTTCAGACGAAAGAATGCTGTATGTAGCTGAGATGCTTATGCTAAGATGGACGTGTGGTATGACAAGAAAAGGTAAAGTTAAGAATGTGTATATCAGAGGAAATTTGAAAGTAGCGCCAGTTATCTAGAAATTCAGGTACAGAAGGTCATCGTGCATTGGACAGCTATAAAGGTAGAGGAAGGCCAAAGAAAGTATGGATAGATTGTGGGAAAGAGGATATGCGTAAGAAGATGGTGAATCCAGATATGACGGCTGATAGGGATGTATACAGGAGTAGTACATACTGTGCCGACCCTCTATAGGGATATGGGTAGGTTGATGATGAGGTCATGAAGCAAAGCTTTTGTAAATTGTTAGTTTGAATACCGTAACACAGTCGAAAATTTCATAGCTTATCGTTTTCACTGCCGAAATATTTCTACGAATACATATTGCATTCAATATAATTCTCTATTGAAAAATTAATATAAGAAATATTTTCAATAATGAAAAAAATCAAATAATTAAATCAACGTACGCAAACGAATCAAATATGTGTCACAAATTCTTCAGTTTTACATTCGTTTTTCTTTTGTTTTCTCGTTAATGTTAGTATTTTTTTCTCGTGCGCGAGGAATTTCAATTAACGTATTGTTATTTTGATTTTGCTTCTTTCGTTTTCATTCTTTTCATCTTTGTATTAATACTTTGTAATATTAAATAACAGTATTGAAATTCATATTATTTTTTCGGGGATGAATGAGGATTACAGAAGCCAACATGATGCCAATATTATCTTTTATTAAGATTTTCAAAGATAATGACGCATTTCGGTGAAAATTTCGAAAACAAATACTAGAGAAAAAGTTTTAAATATTTAAAAGCAATTATACCGAAAAGATGGCCAAGGGATTACGAAATTAATTAAAAACGAAGTTAAATCTCCATTATCTTTTTATTAATTTTCAGTAAAATATTCATAAAAATATATTAGCTGTGTAACAAAAGAAAGAAGTTTTATACGGTTTTTTTTTTTAATTCTTTAGAAAACAAGATATTTTTACTAAGGAAATTAGATAGTTATGGTTCTTTTAGTTAACGATCCTAAAACATTTTAATTTTACATGAGTATTAATTTCTTTAGGTCGGTGTACAATGCAAGAATCTGCAAGAGTAATCAAATACATATAGAATCGCAATACGTTCAACTTAGGAAGAAATATAGAGAAATAATAAAAATAAAGGTTTATAAGTCCTTGTACATAATCGACATATGTTTGAAATTTCTCGACCGCCTCGCCCACCCCACGAATTCGTTGAGGTTGAGAACAAGCACTAACACTTGAAAGTAACAAAAGTAAGTAGTAATATTTACTTATTTTCGGATTGCTACGAATTTAACAGTCTTTTGTTCGCAGAAATTTGCCATCTTTTTTATTAGAGTCATAGACTTGTAATCAAACTTTGGTTATGTCTAATAGTTTATAGATGTAATTTTTATTTGTATTGCGTGAAATATATGTTAGGTGACATTATGATTATGTAAGAGATGTTCTTATTATCAACAACGAACGCTAGAATGCCAGCAATTTACGTCGATTGTTGGATTGTAGCCAAAATAAATGATCCGTGATGCACTCTCGGGAAAAATAGGAGAACTTACGTCTGTTCTTATTTCAATTTATTTTTATGTCGGTTTATTTTCTTGGTTTAAAAGCTACATTTTTGATTATTTTAATTGTTTAAGCTTTCTCGAGACATTATTATAGACTAATTAAAAACAGCTACCCTTACGTACCAGTATTACCAGGTACAATCCACACCATCTCGATGACTAGCAATCTTCAACCATGCAGTACTCGTGTGACTCTTCCACGCACTACCGCGTTATGAAACAGACTGTCCTACACGTATTTGCAAACAGCCACGACTTAGGGATCCTTCAAGAAGCGATATTATCTACTGAAATTAAACTAGACATAGAACATATGTATATATTATAGAAGATAGTCTGGAAGATTACATAGACTATAAATTAAGTTTTTTTTTTAAATTCCGCGCAGAGAGAGTTGCGACAGCCAGACTTTTATAATTTTAATTTTACGGTAACTGCTTCTTGTCTTTAGCTGTTTTTAATTTAAATAATATTATTCAAACAATTCTTACAAGTTATAAATATTAATTTAAATTTATATTTGGTTTGTCAAGTGGAATTAAATTGTTGAGAAGTGACTCGAAACATTTATAATAATCACTCGATATCAGTATGTTTCGCAGAAATGTATCATTATTTATAAAACAAAATAATTTCGAACTTTGTTGCTCATCAATGCGACATAAGTTTGTTTATTTTTGACTTGCATATAGTTTTTTTTAACCCGACTGAATGTAGACACTTCAAAACGCATGATATCTCACTCTTCATTTTTTTGTGACAGTCTAGCCATTGTTTGCCTTGAAGAGGCATTTACAGTTCCGAACGCAGATGGCGCTTAGCCTTAATCTCGTTTATGAGTAACTAAGCTCAAGGTCTCCCTAAGGAGCCTCGGCTCTTCTCACTCTTCAAAATCGGTTAAGGCATTTATACCACAGCAGGTCATACAGGATTTGATATACAGTCATACATATATTACACTTTTGTCAGTCTAATAATAATACCACAGATAAAACATGAAATAGAAATGAAATTGAATGGGTAACTTACTGGCCTTCAACGATCTAAATTCACATAACTCTACAAAAAATAAAATAAATGATTCAATATTCTCGAGAATGGAATTTTTTTACTGCAACGCCATACCCTATCTAATGCTCTTGAATCTGCCGATACGTGCAAAGAAGTGATGGTCGATAACCTATTTGTAATCCGATCCCACATCTTAAGCGCTATCGATTCAGTTATATCAGAGAGTCCTTTATATCTTACCTAGTCTTTTAACGTTTATTATGGTTCATATATTAAATAAAGTTAAGAAATACGAAGAAAGAAGACATAGTTTTATAATTTTAATTTGAACAAGTCTATATCATTTAGTAAAACTTGCTTTACTTTAATTTATTGTTAAAATCTTGATTCAATGTTACTAAATAATTTGATAATATCTGAACCTACCCTTTATCAAAAAAGTTATCTTATAAAAATGTCTTCTAAAATAACTTGTCTTTGGTATTTTAGAATCAACACGACATCTTAGATATCTCCAGGAGAAGAACTATGAGATATTATGTCATAAAAAGACTTGAACACCGTTAATGGCAAAAAAGGTAATAATATTAGAACAATTAATTTCGAATTTATTGCTCTTAATAGTTGTAAAATGTGTTTTACTAGCTATTTCCGCTAGAAATCTTAATGGGCATAAGCCAGCGCTTTTTGGTGCGGAATGACGCTGCAAATTGGATCATTTAAAGCTTAAGGAGTCGTTTCAAAGTTTGATCGTGAGAAATGAGCCGCGTAGCTCGGCCGAACTGATAACAGTTTAAGTAACTTGGTTTTGTTTTTTTTTTTATTAAAAGGCAAATGTTTAACTGATTAATTTATCAAGTGACCATGGCTACCTAACAGTTCTACAATAATCAGTCTGTAAATGGCCACTTATTTGTTTGCCACCTTATACCTAATATTAAAAAAAAATACTTGGCTCTGGATATCTTTATCTTATAAATTAATATGAAAAAGGATACTGGAATGTATCAGACATTCCTCGCAAAGGTTTTATGTCGCGTTGCCTTTTTTGACGAATGGCATGTACAATTTTATTCTCCGTCTAAAAAGAATATATCGGACGGAATTTTAATAAACGGATTATGATACATTCCTTTGTTGGTTATATGAATCAAATTTTTCCAAGTCGACGAATAATCAAATTATGTTAACTTTCATCATAATAACTTACTTTCAAAATGAAACTCGGGTTACTAAAACAAAAAAAGATCATTTTCAGGTTCGGCTTCGTTCGTGTGTGATCAAACACAAGAAAGCTAATCACCTATACGCTATTCCGGATTGTAATTTATCTCAGTTCCAAATTTCATCTTAGTTAAAAGGTAATACAATCTCTCAAACAATATTTTCAAACTTTCACATCTATATATATATATATATATATATATAATAAAGTCGTGTTAATTACACTATTTATAACTCAAGATCGGTCAAACTGATTTAGCTGAAAATTTATGGGGAGGTAGCTTAGAACTAGGAGACGGACATAGGAACTTTTTTATCTTGTGTGCATTCTTTTAATTCCGCGCGGACGGAGTCGCGGGTAAAAGCTAGTTTAGAATATTAGTAAGAAGGAATATTTGGATGATTTGCATAAAATAATTAAAGTAATAAATTAAAAAAAATGAAGCGGCCGATAATCCGATGAATCTAGTGATGTTATCGCGTTGGCTTAATGTCCTACTATGACATTTGCGTAATCCAAGTTATTGAGTCATCAATCATTCTCTGAGGGGCCGCGATCAATAAGATGAAAAAATAAGTAAAAAAAACCTCTTGCGGACGTTCCTACCTAATGAGATGGTGTGGGGTAAAAACTCATGTCGTTTAAACTTATTTCAAGTTATACAACTACGTATTAAATTTATTTTTGGAACGAAGTTCCTTATCGCGCGTTGTGAAAGGGGGCTAGACGGAAAAAATTCTTACGAAAAGTTGTCACGACACTTTTAACGTCTACTTCACCATGGCAACAACGTGACAATATATAACGAAAATTCATAGAAATAAAATGTATTTCTTGTGAAGACTTAAGTTTTTTATTCATAGAATAAACATTGGTACCTTCACTAATTAATCGAAAGGAACTTCGTTCCATCCGGGTGTCCCTTGACACCTCTCAAGTTTTTTTATTTTTATTAATTTATATTTATTATTTAAAAGTGCTACCACAGTGTCAACTTTTCTTTCTTTTCTCAACTTTTTACTCCCACCCTTTTCTTTTAAGGAAATGATGGGAAGGTGAAGTGAATTTTGTGAGAGAATTTATGAATAAGAAGAGGAAATATCACTTTCTTATTTGGTCTTTTTGTACACAACTTTGTAGGAAAACATAAAAAAAACATTTCTCGCACAAAAAGAACATTCTCGCGTAAGAATTTCAAGCTATCAAATCAGTGGTCAGAAATATCAGTCGCTTGGAAAAGTTGACGTCCGACCGGCTAAGTAATAAATAAAGAAGATGAAAACTGTCCGTCCAAATATCATATCAAATATTTTGTAAAAGTATGTACTCGAACATTCGGCTTGTCCAATTTGAACGATGCTTACTACCAAATACTGTTAATAAAGTTCATACTTCTCTGACAATGGAAGTTTACTAAAGTAACTAAAGTTTGAAAAAATGAAGATTGTGTACATATATTTGTATCCTGTGGCTTATCGTATGAGTGCTTTGCATATAGTATTTTAAATTTCTTTTAACCGTAAGTATAAGTTTAGATGCAATTATGACAAGTTTTAAAGTACATATAGATACATCTTGTTCGATATCGTTAAGTTATAATTTATAGTCATTTTGTTTTTAAGAGGATTACTTATTAAAAGCTTAATATCAGCAGAATTTTCAATTTCGAAGATCTTCACCTTCTAATTTGCCTCTTTACAAGCTTTTTTTTAGGTTCACCTGTCCTGATGTTTGTCCAAATATCTTACGAATAAAATTTGATCCACTTCTCGATTACTTATTGCTCAATAATTTTGCATTCAATTTGCATTGGAATTTCAGTTCATCGATTTATATTGCATTGGAACTTCGAAATAAAACGACACAACCCCATTAAGTTTGGCCTCTTTACGAGTAGTTTGTCTGTTTTCATTATTTTATTATTTTTCAGAAAAAAAGTTCAGACGAATTTAATTTATGAAAATCTTATTGACGTGTAAAGGTTCTTATTGGATTTGCTAGATTTGTAAAAGTCCGAGCTTAAAGCTAAAGCTGATATATTTTAACCTCTTTAACAAAATGTAAAACTATTTATGTTACTCCGAAATATATTTTTGAGGGTAGTCGTATAAAGCTACTTATTTACTCATCAATCATACGACCCTTTCAACGAAGCACTGCTTACAATCGTAAGCATTAAGTGTAAGCAGTGAAAAGTAAATTCAATATTTTCCAGCAAAATAAAATCTACAATACAAATTGTTTAAAAAAATTTAATTATTTGTTTGAAGGTTTATTTTTATCAATATTGTCACTCCTAGAAAATGAACATTCATCATTATATTTCAAGGGCCTCAACCGAAGCGTAGAAAGCAAGCACTAACGAAATAAAACTTTCTTTGAACATCGCAATCAATGGCGAAAAGAAAATTGAGAAAGTTCTATTGGAATCGAACATTTTCTTTATCTTCAAAATTATTTCTTCGCTCTGAAAAAGGCTTCTAACAACTTTAAGATATCTGTCGTTATCGGAGGACGCGCTAAGAGTAGTTTAAAGTATCCAAAAGGAATAAAAATGGTGTCAACAATTCCACGTTAAAAATACGCTATGAAAATAAGAATAGCCTTACATGATCGATTTCATCATAACTAGCAGTTGCCCGCGAATTCGTCCGCGAGAAATAAAAAAAAGACAAATAAATAGCCTGTAGCACCCGGGGATAGTATAGAAACAGTGAAATAGTGAAACCACCAAACAGTGAAAGATTTTTTTAAATCAGTTCTGTAGTTGGAGTATATTCAATGAACAAACAAACAATCAAATCTATCATGTTGTATTATTAATATAGACGTAATAAATGTATTCTTACTTAACGTTTAAGGAAAAGTAATAATTTAAGATGGTAAAGGGAGGTGACAGGGCTTGGAACATTTAGGAAGAGGAAATGTCCCTTTTTTGCTTGTCCTATCTACTGTCCATTTAAGGCAACGTCTCAGCAACATAAAGCCGCTTTTGTCCATATGATTTTGAAATAAGTAGATTTTGTTTTAAAATGACTTTTTATCTGAACACAAATTCTCATACTTGCTAATTCAAACACAAAATAAAAAAAAAACAACTGAAGACATTTCCATTGCGTTAGTATGACACTGAAAAAAAGATAGAAGCTGAAATGATACGAAAACAATTTTTCTTAGTCAAGATAGCCTACGTCTCGGACGATAAACAAAGTCTAGACCTGTTATCGCTTCCCTTAATGTTTCGCGACATTTGCGTAATCCAACTTGTTGTGTCATTAATCATTCCATTCTTGAAAGTCTGAAGCTATCCTTGGATATCCAAACTTCGTGTTACATGTATCCAATCCATGAGCACAATCCATAACAGTTGATAAATAGAATACAAATTTGTACGATACAGTTTTTCGAGTTAGAACATACGTATAAACATTTATTTTTCGATATTATTAGAGAATTGAGATAATTAAACGTCTATTAACTACTTACATTGAGAAAACTTTGAATTATCATCTAAGAATAATTATAAAACTTTAAATTAAACCATACAGAAGACAGGCGTGAATTGGAAACAATTTCGCGTTTCGTCTGATGAATGTGGTGCCGGAGACCTAATTTTAGTCGACTTTTCCTACCCACTCTTTTCTTATTAGGAAAGTATGGGAAGGAAAAGTGAATTTCATGGAGGAAGGAACGCATAGCTAGTGTATATAACCTCTTTCTGTGGATCCCCTCCTCTGTCGATTAAAGGGAGGCAACGCATCTGCAATTGCGAATGTCTATAGGCAGCGGTCGCTTCGCTATTTCAGGGAATCAGGAGGTCGCTTGTTCGTTTACCACCTTATGATATAAAAAAAATTACAGCCTACGATGAATGGTGATCATATTTAAAATGAGACTAATTCAGAAATAATTCTTGATACTTTTTATTTGTTGTATAAAACAAATTAAATAAATAATTTATTATTATTATCAATATCAGGCGATCTTTATTAAGCTTCAATTATTATTGGGCCCTTTACAAAAGGTTCCTGAATCGAGTTTCACTCTCGAGCGAGCAATGAACAAAGTAAAAGGGCTCGATTCTACAAATACTTGGAAATATTTCTCAGAAAATTGTTGGACTAGATACTTCATGCGAGTGGCTTCTTACCAGTTCCCGGTTTTATTATGAAGTACCTATTGAATGTAAGACAAAATATTATAATATCTTAATAAAATAAATTATGTAATAAAATTAACCAAGATGTTAAGATACATTTGCTCGATTTCAAAAATATGGAGGTTCCTAATTCGTTTGTAATTTTTTTTTATGTTGATAATTTGTTGTTTATTTACTTTTATATAATTTTAAGAATTTACCTTTGATTAACTGGTTATTAGACTGGAACCTGTAAATAAATAAAACTAAGTTAGTGATTTTTTTTCAATTTTCATACTTAACGTATACCGGCGGTATACTTGTAGTAGTCAACAAAAACATATAGTTATCTCATTGATTCGGCTTGAAAAAACAGAGATGACTATATGTACGAGTATTTGCATAAATATATCGGTAAAGAGAACTCAGGGACTGGCTGGAATTATTTTATTAATAAGTGTAGAAACTTTTTTAATTAAATTGTGCGAACGAATGAACGTAAAATTTGACACAAATAAAGTAAATAATATTGTTTATGAAATCACTAGCTGTTGCCAGCGACTCCGTCCGCGTGGAATTAAAAAAAAAACTTAAGTAGCCTATGTGTTCTTCCAGACTATGTTCTATATGTGCCAAATTTCATCAAGATCCATTGAGCCGTTCCGAAGGTACTATCAAACAAACATCTATCCAACTAAAAATTCACATTTATAATATTAGTAAGATGGTATTCGAATTTCGACCAATGGGCGAATAACAAGTCTATAAAAAGCATTAGAAACAAAAACAAGGCATTTATTTAGTTTTCCCATCCATTTGTCGCGTTCGCTATTTATTAAAGTTTATTGTTTGGCTCACGTGAATGCAACAAACAATAAGTATATTGTGTTACCAAAAGATAAATGCACTGTCTAGGGATATGAAACGCTTTAAAGTAGAAACACTTTGAAATATTGCTACTGAAATTGGCTTTTATTGTATTTGAAAGAACTTAATTGCTTTGAATATTATTTCAGTTGAAATAATGGCATGTTTAGACTTGATTTATGACCGTTGAGATATGTATAAAATGTTTCATTCACATTTTCACATTAATCGTGAATTTCTGAGACCTAAATCCTTCTTTAAAACATACCTACCGTTATCTCTGTTTTTGTCAAAGATAATAACAGGGATGACGAAATGTTTTATACAGAGATGTTGGTTTCAGAAACCAACAGTTAGTTGGTTTTTGTTATATATTATTGCTTACATAGTGAGTAGAAAAAAGAGGTTTTCTTACAACTCTTTTTTATGTTTGTCCACTATTTTTTAATCTCATAAATAAAAATATTGTTATTTCTACTGATAAAAGTTATGGTGGCAATTTATACACTAAAGGTGGACGTAAAGAGCTATTTAAATACATACAAAGTACACTATTGTATTCTTGTAAAAAGTAATCAGAAATAATCAATAAAGGAAAATTCAATAAGTAAATAATATATTTTTATTCTAAGAATTACAGAAAGTTAATTTTCGAAATTTCTGAAACCGAGTTTTTTTCTTCAATCACGACGCTGAATGTTGCAGACATCTTGAACGTCAGCTCGAGAGAGGTTGGGTTAATTTATTCCCTATCTGTTGACCCGTGCAGTCAACGAACTAACTTCCAATAACCTTGTGATGGTATTAGTTATGCATTCCATTTAAGGTTTGTCTTGAATATAAACAGTTATTCAAAAAAATAAAAACTTTTTGTATCGCGTCAATAAAATAGTACAAATAGAAGAATAACACGTCCATAGGATCCATTTAGCTTACAGAACTTCAAGCTTAGATCAGGTTACACAGAACTCGTCGAGTTATTTTATTCTTGTCTCACAACGGTACAGAATAAAGTAATTTTTCTCCGAAATGAACTGTTTAGGAATTATTAAAGATGGATCCATATTTCTTAGAAATGATAATCTCGAATTAAAATGAACGAAAGCATGTTTTTTTGTGAACGAGGAGAAAAAAAAGTGTTTCAATCATTTTGATATAAATTTAAATAAAATAGTTTCTTGAAAGTTCTAAGACGGATTTATCCCAGTCAATGTTTTCCATTTTTCTTTAACTTAAGTGATATTTTTCGTAAGATTTTTTTACTAACTCTTACTATAACGGTTACGATTCTTTATATATCTTACAAATTACGTCATATCGGATTCGGATAAAAATTAGTATTTAGGAAGCTACGAAAAATAAAAATAATGCTGGCAATTGAAACGTTTTCTTTGTAGTAGAAGACTATCGAACTGTATGATTTATGTAAAAAGTTCATTAATTATAAGGTTTTGACCTGCGTCTATTACTTATTTTCTCATCTTTACTTATAACTATATTTCTTTCCTTCTCTATAAATAAAAATTAATGTTTGTATGTAAGTCCTTTATGCTTAAACATCTTTGTAGATTAAGGTTATAATTTCCCATTAGAGGGTCAGATATAATCTTGTTAAAACGTCTTTATCCTGTACATGAACTTTACCCTTTTCTAACGACGTCGCAAACATTGGGCGAATTATGAAATTCTTATGAAATAATCACATCGGTCTTGTATTCATAAGATTAACTAAAAAAATATAACTACCTACTATAGTAAAGTAACAATGGATGTGCCAAATGTACAATACATCTGGTTTAGACTATGAATAAAAAATTATCAAAATTTTCAGGAATCATCTTACAGAAGATTTTTCTTAACGGCATAAATATATAAATCTTATCGTCATCCAGCTCACTTTATTAACGTAGGGTTCACATAGTGGGTGGAGGCCCTGATTGCCTTACTAAACGATCTCGAGAAGACGGCAACAAGGTGTGGTCATAAGTTACCGTAATTGAGGGCACGAGTTGGGGCGCCGTCCCCTTGGTCGTGCAGAAGCCCTGTACAGAGAGTGCCGGTGCGTTCCTTGGAGATCATCACTGAGGGGGGGTTTCCTGAGTCGAATCTCACATAACCCTGTCTTACCCCCAGTAAGCTATCAAGGGTATTTTTTGAAGATTTCCGCCCCGAAAAAAAGGTTAACCTAGTGTACATGTATGACTCTTCCAAATATCTTAATCAGCCGTCAAATAATAAACTAACTAGTTCTAATATCCTGATGGGTATATTTGGAAATTGGTAACTGAACGTTACGGAGAGCACTAATATAAAGATGTAGAGTCTGACAAAACTACATTCCCCTTGATTACCGCATTGATTACTCCGGTCTCTGGTTATGACATGCTCCTAAATGAGTTGCCGGCCAAATGATCACATAATTCCTTTGCAGGCCACGATAAATACACTCGTATTAGTTGTAACCGTATTCCACTCGACAGAGTACCTAAAGATGTGTTACTACGTGACCAATTAACTTTATTCTTTTGTTTATCGATCGATGTCAATCGTATTCTCTTATCTTACTTCTTATTAATATTATAAATGCGAATGTTTAGATGGATGGATGGATCGATGTTTGTTTGAAGGTAACTTAAGAACGGTTCAACGGAGTTTGATGAAATTTGGCATAGATCTAGAACATAGTCTGGAAGAATACATAGGCAAATTATTTTTTTTTTATTTCCGCGCGGATGCAGTTGAGATCGCAGCTCGTTTGTAATAGTTTTTAAAAGGAGGCATTCTACGAATTGAGTTGCATATTGTTGAAAGTGACTATGATCTAAATGTAGTTTGAGACAAAAACATTATTGTAAAGATAATGTTTCTTAAATTAAAGTGTCTAAATAGGGGTTCGTGTATGGCGAACGTTAATTTTGTATAGATACCACAAATCATCTAATACTTGCCGATGATAATCGAATGCATAGCCCTGCCGTATAATATTGAGTTGCTTTTATACGTGATTTATTTTCCTATAAAAATAATGTTACTTTTTATATTATACTAGCTGTCACCCGCGACTCCGTCCGCGCACATTTAAAAAAAACTAAATGGTGGGGTATGAAAAATAGATGATCGCCGATTCTCAGAGCTACTGAATACGCTCAAAAAATTTCATAAGAATCGGTCAAGCCGTTTCGCAGGAGTTTAACTACAAACACCGCGACACGACAATTTTATATATTAGATTTAAGTGTGATCATTTGAGTGGTTAGAAAGGATGTGCAATATTAGATAACATAGTTTATGATACTTTCTTGTAATTGAAAAATAATACTGTACATTGTAAATTTCATTTGGATGTCATAAATTTCAAATAAAAATATATTAAACATTACATTGAAGCAAAAAGTATGTATATCTATTGATTAATAAAAAAAAAAATATGTACGAAGTTCGATGTTGTTGTCTTCAACACTTTTTGTCTGTGGAAATAGCATATGGGTCACTAACAATATGTTCCATATTTTTAACTATTAGGGAAAAAGTTAGGGAGACATTAAAATTTTCATCCGAGTTTATATTGATTTAATATAATTTAATATATATTAATTTAAAAGGCACTTTCATGTCAACAATTCAATTGTCCCTACGTACATTCCAGCAAGAGTTCCAAATGAGTGATTTGCAGATTATGTCGCTAATAATTTCATCACTGTAGTAAATTGAACTCGAGTTACATATGTTTGAATATTAAATGCGCTCTCCTGTAAAAATTTGTCTTTTGCAGTTACTTAAGTTTACGTAGGGACCGTCGAAATGTAAGGTAAATCCCGTACAGGAATAGACATTAGATCGTAAAAGTTAAGTTTGAAAGTGAGGGTCGTAAAATTGGTAAATCTGCTCCCTGTCATAAAACTGGTATTATTTCCGAACACCTCTTGGCTTATAGAAATAGGTCATGGCTTTTGACACCTTTTCTATATGATGATACCTTTTCAATCTTAGGTTTTTCTCTACGCTACATCGATTTTTTACTTGACTGTGGGAAGGTAATGTTTTTCGAGTCAAATTTTACCGTCTATTACCTACCGATTTCCATTCGTGAAGCAATACGAATCGAAAATCGGTTATGTCATGAGTGTACAATCAGTAGATTTTTGCTTTTTTAATTAACAAATAGTTTTATAATTATAATTAATATTATAATAACTAAACTAAGATTAATTTATAGTGTCCAATATCATCAGTGATGAAAAGTATGTTTGAAAATATATATATATAAAAGAAAGTCGTGTTAGTTACACTATTTATAACTCAAGAACGGCTGAATCGATTTGACTGAAAATTGGTGGGCAGGTAGCTTAGAACCAGGAAACGGACATAGGATAATTTTTACCCCGTTTTCTAATTTTTATCCCGCGCGGACGGAGTCGCGGGTAAAAACTAGTATAACATAAAAAGGTGAAAAAAACGTACGCCTGAATAACATGAAATCAGTGATACATGAAAACGTTTTTTATTCATGAAACATTCGACTTCGGACCAAAAGATGTGTGTGCCCCAGAGATATTTGCCAAGTTTTATACGCAATCCCCGGCCAAATTTGTAAAGTTGCTAGCGTCAGTTTGGGCAAACCGAGAAAAGTTTATTTCGTTAGCCGTTGCCGTCAGATACTCATTACGACGTTTGTCTACTGATATACGTGAAAACTTTTCGTATAAGTTTTTCCACTTTATTCATAAAAAAAATCTGAAAGAAGCAATAAAATTTCACTTAAGAACCAAATAAAAACTCCACTGACTGCATACATACAACACGCAAGTCAGACCATCATGAATTAAAAAAACAAATACAGTAAATAATACTGACGAAAAACTTAATGTATTTTTAATCGTAAGCTAGAAGCTTGGGTGCTTCTCTTTTTGATAAATATTAAAAGGCTGCAAAAATAGATACAAATGACATTTGTGTTTATCAAAGTATGGGTAGTGGGTTTCAAAATGACATTACCCTATGTCAGGGGTGGTTAACTTTAGGTGGGGTCGCGGACGAAAACGCAAGCGTGCCCGTGGCCTCGCTACCATGCGTAGGAGGAACAGAGGGCTTTAGTGGGTATGCTATATCAGGGAGAGGATCCTAAATCATTATCGCGTCCCCCCCCCCAGGGCATAAGCATGCATGAAGCATTGCGAAGTATGCATAAAGCATTCCTCTCTGAAATTGTTTGCCTACTATGATGGAATTTACCGGTTAGCCACTCCTGCTTAATAATATCAATAAAATAATATTATCGCTTTCATTTTCTTCAAAGTAATATTATCGCTTTCATTTTCTTCGTGAGATGGAATAATTTTTATGGTTGTTCCGGCAGTGTACAGGTTAGAAACTATACCTGGCTACTTTGCCTTGCACGGATAGCGTTAGTAGTTGGCCACTGCATAGCGTGTAATTAAGTGATTGCTCGTAAACTTGCTTACTCACCGCATTCTGGTTAATTAAACTTAAGCATACAAACACTAGGGTAATTAATTCTTAACTTATCCTGTAGTTTTACAATTACTTGAAGAAATAAATGTTTACTTGACCATGTGGCTTAAAATAGACCACCCCTGGCTAATAAAATGATAAAGGTTGATGACAATAATTTATTTTACAGGATTATTAATAACAATACTAATGTTACTTAAAGTTTGGTGCAAAGTGTGCCTTCGATAATAAGAATCGTTGGCACCGTCTAAGTCTTGAAACTTCTGCAGATTTCTCTTCACCTCATCTTTATAGCAACACTTGAAACAGTTGACTAGGCTTCGGCTACTCGGCTGTTAAAATTATGCATATTATATACCCTCAAAAAACATTACCCTCCTCTCAATCGAGCAATGAATAATATTTTATTCAACAAACTATAAAAAAAAAAAAAAAAACATGATGCAATAGTAAATTAAATTGATGCTTATGACACCAAGTTTAATTTTTCGTTACAATCAGCCGACACATTATCTTTGGGTTTTACCAATTATTTATACTGTGCCCTTTTAGAATGTTGTTTTTATAATAAGTTGTATTTCATTTGTTTAACCAACATTTGTGTATTTAGTTCAGATTAATTCTTAAACTAATTAACAGATGTTAAAAACTTTTTGGCTAATAGAAATATTTACAATAAAACCGCAATGCATCGCTTCCTTCGGTGTTGTCAATATGCGTTGTTGACCTCTTTTCATCAAGGTTCCACTGCTGGTTTGCTCCCTATTCATAAGAAATAAAAGTAAGTTGTTTAGTTGGACTATTACAGTGATATTTTCAAAAAGTACTTTTTAATTTTGATTTATTAAGTCTTGTATTCATTTCGGTGTCAATCATAAATTATTAAATTAACTTCAATATTACTTTCTGTTTAAATATTTGTTACCTTTAAATCATAATATTCACAGGTTAGTTATAATTACAAATTGTTTTCGGAAGGATTAATCAAAATTATTTTGTCCCCTCGTCGACAGATGGCGTAGCTAAATCTACCCCGAAGTTTATAATCATGTCGATTTATTTTCTTCTCACAGAATTTATTCAAATAAATACAGCTAAGAACATTTTGGAGTAATATTTGATGATTTACCTTATATTTGTCTAATTCGTGATTTTTTAAAATTATTACAATATTTCCGAATTTGTAAGATAAATATAGAAGCTAATGCTGCAATTTTGATAATTCTCTTTTTTTATTGAAAGGTAGTGCTCGTAGGTACTTTCCATTATTTTTTTTTAATTTTTAGACTTACTAGTATATTAGTAAATAATGAGTTTTCCTTAAAAACGACTTACAAAAATAAAATAACTGTTTTGATTTCTTCGCTTACTTTGGTTTAACTGTAGGATCTTAATAAAAAATTAAATATGAGAGAATCTCTCTCTCTCTCTCTCTCGGCTCTTTAAATGTGCTCAATAAAAGTCAATGATTAGCACATAATATATCTTTTATGGTTTCCTTACAGTATATTTTTTTTCTTTAGAGATATCAATTAAATTCATAAGCTATTCAAATTAATTATTAATACATATTTAAATAAATGTGTTCATTATCACGAGAATAATTTTTAAAGTCGGTTTTTAATTACTCGTTTGTATAGAGTTTGTGTGAACGATAACTGTTTCCGGTACCGAACAAAAATATATGGAGTACACTTTCAGGTTATTTTGTTTTGCATTTCTTATTTCTTTGTAGATTTTTTAATTGACATTTATTTTACCATGTTCTATACTTTGTACTTTTATCACCGATATTTATAATAATTACTCATTTATTGCTCAAAATTTTCACAGTATTTGTATATTTTTTGGAAAAAATAATTTATTTTGAAACGGCAACTGTTGTCATAACTAAATCCTCAATCTACAGTTTGTTTTCGCTAAAGATTTCCATTTGTGTCTGTCCCTAGATGTTTCGAATATTTTATCTCTAAGTTGTAGCCTTTGGTATTTTAAAAATATTTGAGTTTATATTTATCTACAAATATAAAAATAACGACAGTAGTTTTATATTCGTTTGATGACAACTCCATTCGTTTTTTATTCTCATTTATAACAAACAAAGAATGACCATCTCTTATCTTTCGAATCCTACATCCAATGAACTGACTCAGTGAAGCTGCAGTGGTACATTAAAATAGTTCTATTAAAGTATAAGTTATTAAGTGTAAATGAAAGTGCGACACACGTTCGCGTTTCAAAATGGTCTACAAATTATTGAAGTGTAAGCAAATATAAATCTTATATATAAAATTCTCGTGTCACAATGTTAGTTACTGTACTCCTCAAAAACGGCTTAACCGATTTTTATAAAATTTTATATGCATATTCAATAGGTCTGAGAATCGGCTACTATCTACTTTACCACTATTAAGTTTTTTTTAACTGCGCGCGAACGGAGTCGCGGGCGACAGCTAGTTTTAAATTTGATATGTCACAAAAATAAGCCCCTAAATAGCTTTTATTTATTTAAGAAGAAAACCAACAACAACAGGCCAATAATAGGTTAAACATAAATAAATGTACAAACAGGAGAGAAAAAAATAAGTAATCATTATTAGCCGACTTCAAAAAGAAGGAGGTTATCAATTCGACTGTATTTTTTTTTTTTTTATGTGTGTTACCGCGAAACTCGGCCCCTGGTGGTCCGATTTTGATAAAAATTATTTTAATCGAAAGGAAGTGCTTGCAGGTGGGTCCCATTTTTTTGTTTTTTTTTTTAAATAACTAGAAGACTAGTAGATTTTGAATATAGCTTCAAAATTTGTTGCGGAAATTAGGGACATTTTTGCTTTCAGCGCTTACGTAGGCTAAACTATAGGACCTACATAAAAATGATGTATGGCGAATTGTAGCTCTTTAAATGTGCTAAATAAAAGTCCGCGATAGCATATATCTATCTTTTATAGTTTTCTCACAATAACCATTTTTTTCTTTAGAAACATTAATTAAATTCATGCCCTATTTCCGACGCTATTATTCAAGTTCAGTATTAACCCTTATGTAAATAAATATGTTCATTATCAAGATAATTTAATGTAGATTATATTTGCAATTGAAACTATATCATTCTGTCTAATAGTTTAGGAGATATCGTAAGAATAAAATTACGCGGAAACGAAAAATGCTACATCGCGTTACAATGAATAGCACAAATTTGCTTTCTGGGCTTACGTAGGTCAAACTATATGACCTACATTAAAATGATGTATGGAGTAATTATAGATCCTTAAATTTGCTAAATAAAAGTCTCAGATGGCATATATCTATCATCTATGGATGTCTCACAAAAACCATGTTATTGTGAACAAACTTCGATTAAAATGCACACGAAAAACAGCGTCGTAAACTTACGGCGCTATTATATTATATTCGATATGAATCCTTATCCAAATAAATATGTTTGATGGCTAGAGTATTAAATACAGATTACATTAGCCTTTAAACTATGTAATTCTGATCAATAGTTTGGAAGATATTAAATTATTAAAAACTACGCGCATTCGAAAAATGCTAGTGCGGCGCGCGGCTGGACAAAATTAAAGGCACGCTACGATGTATTAGTTCGTTAATTTTCAATTTGTATACCGATTTTGATAATTATTTCATTGTTTAAAGGATATGTGGTTATCTGCTGCATTCTAAATTAGTTTTTGAATTGAAGTACACACATGTTAAATAGGAAAGTCCTTTTCTTTATTTGTCTTATTTATGTCCTTATACGTATTAAGGAAATTTGTAATTAAATTTCAAATTCACTAAAAATTGAGAAATAAAACAAACATTTTAAGAAAAAAAAATAGCCGACTTCAAAACAAAAAAAACTATCTCAAACAAAATGCGCTCAAAAGTAACTTAAAAAAAACAATTTCAAACAAAATGCACTCAAAAGTAACGTAAAAAAACAATTTCAAACAAAATTCACTCAAAAGTAACATAAAAAAACAATTTCAAACAAAATGCATTCAAAAGTACCATAAAAAACAATCTCAAACAAAATACACTAAAAAGAAACAAAATAATGTCATGAAAACTTCTTTCTTTCTTTCTTCTCTCTTTCAAAAACCCTCTAAACTCTAAAGAAAGTTCTCTTCTTTCTTGTAACATGTCTATATTGTATAATTTTTGTTATTTTGGAGTCGGTTTCGGCCTAAGTAGGGACATAAACGTAAGTATGTCTAATACATCTCAAATATAAAATGTCACCTATTTACTTCGGCCGACACCGACTGCGAAATAACAAAAATTATACAATATAGACATGTTACAAGAAAGAAGAGAACTTTCTTTAGAGTTTAGAGGGTTTTTGAAAGAGAGAAGAAAGAAAGAAAGAAGTTTTCATGACATTATTTTGTTTCTTTTTAGTGTATTTTGTTTGAGATTGTTTTTTTTACAGTAATAAGTAGTAAGTCAAAAGTTATATTCGTAGTTTTAATTGAGGAGTATATTAAAAAAAGTTTGAATAAGTTGTTACAACAAAAGTTAGCGACGTTATATAGGTATATACCTCCGGGTATATAAACAATGTAGGAAAGAGATTAAATTTGGATTTGAATGGTGGCTTGTGTAGTAAAGATGGACTGTATGAAAGAGGCTTTATGTATTACAAGGGATAGTACCAGATATGAAGAGTTATATAGATTATATATAGAAGAAGTAGAGAGTACATAACGTTCCGACCATGTTTTTAAAAAACAGTACACAGAGATTGTTTTTAATAATGTGGTAGAGTGTGTGAAATAATAAAATATTGTGTTTGTTTCAGACTTTGCCATTCTCATCTTCATTATACCATCAGTTTTTTCTACTAATTCCTGCACTGTTGAAGATTATTTGGATGGGTGTAGATATACAATATTATGTGAAAATTATTCAGGAACTTCCGCAATATATTCTTGCAGTTCAGAACCGCATATTATTTTCAAAATAAGAGGTTCCAGAAGTGAAACTCTGACTGCAAGTTTCTTTGGTGCAACTAACTTTGACTCGAGAGTTCGTGAAATTAAAGCAATAGACAACACGTGGACTACCATAGAATCAAATGCATTCAAATATTATACTAAAAGCGTTAACGTTGATATATCATGCAATCACATCAAAATAATTAAAAATGACACTTTTAAAAATTTTGGCTACCTCAATTATTTAAACGTATCAAACAATGAAATTGAAAGCTTATTTCCTAATTCTTTGGCTCCGAGTTCCAGTCCAGATTCTGTGCTAGTATTGTTAGACTTATCCAATAATTTTCTCAATAGCTTGGATTATGGTGTTCTCAATAATTTTCCATATCTCATTACTTTATATTTGCAAAATAATAAAATTCAAAATATATCCGATGATAGTTTTACTTCACTTAAAAATTTAAAACAGTTATACATGCATCATAATGAGATTGAAATTTTAAACATGATGTTAATAAATTTGAAATCCTTAAAAGAATTAGACTTGTCTTATAATAAGCTTAAAAAAATTTCGGGGTACGAAGTAAATCGTTTGATTGCATTGGAAAAATTGAACATGTCATATAATAATTTAGAAATTATCGAATCTAATTGTTTTAATCAGGCACCTAACTTGAATATTTTAGACCTTAGTCACAATAGAATAGTGTCGATAATAGATCAAAAAATGTTTGAGAGCAACATACATCTTCAATATTTTGATGTAAGTTATAACCAGATTATAAAAATTGAAGAAAATTCTTTCAAAAATTGTAATCTTACATATTTTAATTTTGATAACAATTTCTTATCTGGTAATATTACAAACTCTACATTTATCGGATTGAGTTCTATTACTCAATTAAATCTAAATCATCAAAATGTTACTAATTTAAATGCAAATGCTTTTTCGAGTCTAACCAAGTTATTGTCTTTGAATATAAGTTCTAACAATATTCAATACATTGATACAGACAGCTTTCAAAACACTATTAGTTTACAAATTTTAGATTTATCACATAATGAAATATCAACTTTAGATTTTGTAAATAAAGCTCTATTTAATTTAACTCATTTATATTTGAGTAACAACAAAATTGTTTCCTTATATGAAAATTTATTTAAAAACCATAATCAAATCATAAAATTAGATTTATCGATGAATAAAATAATTAAAATACAACAAAATTCTCTACCTTTGTTTAATTTACAATATTTAAATATAACAGGTAACAATCTTGTTGGGACAATTGAAAAAAATACTTTTAGTCCTGCGAAATTTCTGAGATATTTAGATTTAAGTAATTTTAAAATAAATAAAATAGATGATATGGCTTTAATAGATCTTCCAGTTTTAGCTCGATTGAATCTTTCTATGAATCAAATTGAATATATTGGTTCTAATAATTTTTATGGTTTGGACAATTTGTACAGTTTAGATATTTCTCAAAATTATTTAAGTAAAATTAATCTAATTAATACAACTTTAACAAATTTAAAAGCCGTATATTTACAAAATAATAATTTAACAAAACTTTCAAATTCATTATCTAACGCAAGAAATATAATTTATCTTGATTTATCATTTAATAATATTTCTGATTTAAATGATACAGATTTTAAAAGTTTCTCCAATTTACGTGTATTACATTTAGCACATAATAATATTAAATTGTTTAATGTACCACAAATCAATGCTTTATCGAATATAAGTGTTATTAATTTGTCTCACAATCAAATTTCTTATGTTGATTTGAAATATTTCAAGGAATTAATAAGTATAGATTTAAGTAGCAATAAGATATCAGCTTTAAATAATACGTTTTTCAAGAATGTCGATAACTTAATGTCTGTCGATTTAAGTAATAATAGTATTGATAATTTACCACCAGGAATATTTAATAATATCAAAATATTAAAATCCCTTAACTTGTCATCCAACCATTTAAATAAATTACGCTACGGTAGCTTACAGGGATTGCATAAGACGGAAGTTTTAGATTTATCAAGGAATAATATTTTAGATTTTGATGTTAACGTATTTCACGAATGTAAAGACTTAATAAAACTTATAATAGATTACAATAGAATTAAATCAGTAGATGTAGAGAGTCTCACACACACTTTGTCTAATCTTAGAGTTCTAAGTTTAGGTGGTAATCCACTTCAGTGTAAAGAAATAGTAAGAAATATGAAATCGAGTGTCACAAGATTACTTCAAGTTACATCTATAGATAAAGTTTATCATGAAGATAATGTTTATGGTATAAAGTGTGGAGATGTTAATTTTGATACGACGACTACTAAACCTAAAATAGACGGCGACAACGTACAAGATTCTTCTTTATCTAAAATTGTTTTGATCTGGTGCGCAGTATTGTCAATATTAATTATTTCAATGGGCATAGCAATATTTATATATAAAAACAGAAAATATAACATGTCCAGGTTACATTTAAGGCATTCTTTAGAAATAAACGGTTCAGAATGTCCGAATGATTTGTTAAGTTAGTTTTAAAAATTAATATTCAATGATTTAACCTTAAATAAACCATTAAAAACTATGAAATCCTTTTTTATCATTTAATATCTACCCTACGGATAGAGTTACATCTTAATAGAACCAAAGAAAGATATAATTTTTCGACGGATAATTCAAATATTGAGACAAGCAACGAGATGTACACATGGGAGAGTATCAACAAATATTTAAAAAGGCAATATTTTCGGTGATGTGTATATGTTTATTTATCATACATAAATAAAACTCATAATATGTTCAAATTGGTATCAAGGGTTTGAATATATTAGATTAAAATACTACCTGATGTGTAAAGGTTCTATGGTAATTCTAAAGGTCGGCTTATGTGCATCTATATCGTTGAGTATGTATTACATAAGTTATACCTAAATTTAAAACATTTGAGTATACAAATAGGATAGTATATATGTATGAATTTCATTTAAATTGCAAATTTTGTGAATAAGTTGCTATATTATACATGGTATCAAGATTAAATTAATCTATATATCTATTTATATAAAAAGAAAGTCGTGTTAGTTACACTATTTATAACTCACGAACGGCTGAATCGATTTGACTGAAAATTGGTGGGCAGGTAGCTTAGAACCAGGAAACGGACATAGGATAATTTTTACCCCGTTTTCTATTTATCAGCTCACTATACGTCCCCACTGAGGGGCTCGGAACCTACCCTAAGTTAGGGGTGACTAGGCCATAGTCAACCATGCTGACCAAGTGCGGGTTAGTTGACTTCACACAAATCTTTGAATTTTTCCTTCGCCGTAAGAACGTCGGATAAATGTACATATGTAAATCGAAAAACACATTGGTACATGGCGGGATTCGAACCCAGGACTTACAGATTGCAAGTCAAGTGCTTAATCCTGAACCACCGATGCTCTGTAAAGAACTGTTCCCAATATGTTACTTAATATTATGTAATCAAGTTTAACAATTGAATGAATATTAGCGACTGTATTCACGTGACAGTGATTTACTATTTACAAAATCCTATCTATATTTCTCCAGCCATATCCTGTTTGCTTCATATATATACTGAATTGATAAAGGATAATGAACTCAACAACTGATTGAACAAAGCATAATATCGTATGTTTGTTTTCGCAACATATCGAATATATTCGAGTAATTTAGCAAGATGTTTACTGATATTATATGATTGGGGCAAAATTGTTATGGATTTGATTGGTGATTGGAATTATAAGGACTTCCTTATAATTACAAGAATTATATAATTATAAGAATTATATAATTATAAGGTATAAAAAGTTTATATTTATGTTTATAACTAAGATATGGATAAACATTTACTAAATTAATAAAGTGGTATATAAAATAAATAATTGATAAGTTATTTCAAAGAAAATAGCATAACGTGAGTAATGAAAAAGAAAGAATAAGAAGTAAAAGCTTACAAAAGTGATATTCATTATCATAAAGTAAGGAAGAGGAGAAAAGAACAAAAGCGACGAAAGAATGCGCAAAGCTTTTTTTAGATTTTGGGTATAGAGAAACGGACTAAGCCAAATTAAATTAATTGAATAAACGAACATTTTTTGCAGTGAGTATATGAAATTCACGTGCATATTGACACTTATTTTTTTATATCTTCGTACTGTGTCAAAAATTTATACCCACAAAACGAGCACACAAGTAAGAAAGTTAACTTATTTTTCGTTTTTAATTGAAAGAAGCATACGCGCTTGATTGGTCCTGACATTTAAAAGTCAAAGTTTTTAGGTTTCAAACGTAAGCAAGTTACGAACAATTTTCGAGAACTGTTCGAAATTCAAACTTAGAAACTACCGAAATATAGTTGATGTTTTTTTTTTGTCCAAGTATATCAACCCGGGTCGGTCTGGTGGGAATCAACTAGGACGATACAAAGTCTGAAAGTAAACTGCGCACTTCAAAGCGGGATGTTGTTGTTGAAAATCTGATAACAACTGCCGTTGAATAACAAATGAAGTTTATCCGAGTTGTGCCCAAAATTAATCAAGTAAAGTCAAACGTAGTGAATTTAGCTTCGGTACACATGTTCAAATAATACAAACTGGGCTACCTGGATAATGAAAACCGTTTATAACTATGTTTCCTTGAATAATCTCACTAATAATAAAAATGCGAAAGTTTAGGTGGATGAATGTTTGTTAGAAAAACACCCGTTGCACGAATTGGTCGGCTCGCCCGGTGAAATAACACGACCACACAGAAGACAGGCGTGAAGTGGGAGTAAATCCGCGTTTCGTCTGATGAGTGTGGTGCCGGAGGCCTAATTTTAGCCCTCTTTCCCTTCTCACCCTTTTCTTATAAGGAAAGGATGAGAAGGGGAAGTGGATTTGATGGAGGACGAGATGCATAGGAAGGTTAAATATTCTCTTTTTGTGCGTCTCTTCCTTCGTCGATTAGGGGTAGGCAACGCATCTGCAATTGCGAACGTCTATGGGCAGCGGTCGCTTCGCCATTTCGGCGAATTCATGTGGCCGCTTGCTCGTTTGCCACCTTGTAATATAAAAAAAAGATATTTCCAGAACGCTTCATCGGATCTCGATGAAATTTAGCTTGGATGTAGAACATAGTTTGGAAGATCACATAGGTAAACGCTGTCGCAGGCAACAGCTAGTCAAATAATAAATTTTTAGTTAGTAATTTGTAATCGTAAAACTTGGTAGGTGGAGTAGATCACGAAATGAACAATTTTATTTTACAATCAATTATGTACTTTAAATTACGTTATTTCTTCAGTGCATATGCCCAATAATATGTAATCAAATCTATTAGTTAAGAGCAAAATACAATATGATGACTTTAATAATTTGAAGAAATTATATGTTGACTTATCAGCTCAATGTCAGCTGAACGTACTAAGCCAGAGCAAGACGCTAGTATGTAACTCTTATAAAGAATGTTAAAATTAATTTTATCATGGGATTTGGAACATCTCATTGAAAACAGTTGAGATTCAATTAAGATTATAATTCCAAAGATTCTCTCAACTTTGATTACAAACTTTAAGAACATTGTTTCGAACAGACTTTAATATAAAGCGGGAGATCTTTAACTTTCAAAGTACTTTAAATAGAAATTCGTAGCATTATGACGTCACTGTTCGACTGTTTAATAATAATTGGAGAAAACGCAACTATTCTCTCTGTGCGTAATTTTTCATTCCTGCAGTTGTTGACCTCTCTTCTTTAATTTTTTCTTACAATGTCACTCTTCTCTACCGTCTATTGCAATGTGGATGGCATTATGCATGGTATGACTAATTTTTATTTAAAGTGCAACGTAAAATGTTTCCCTTATATCGTTACTGTGTAAAAGATAACTTAAAAGTGGCAATGTATCCAAGAACAAAATGCACAAAGCGTAAACAATTCCTTTGTGCCAGTGAACTGAAAACATGTGTATTTGTGGTATCTTCTTGATGAGAAGTTACTCAGAGGTTTAGCGAATCAAAGTGGGTCAGTCCGCTGGGAGGCTGCGATCGCTCAAAGTCTGAAAGTACGCAGACTGTATACGTCAAAGTTGAAACTTGTACAAGAGAATTTGATAACAGTTTCGGCTCAGGAATAGATCAACTGTTACAAAGTTTTGAGTTTATTAAATACAAAAATAGTGGTTATATATAATAAGCGGTAGTCATTTTTAAGTGTAGGTTGTAGGCGACAGCTAGTACTAATATATCTTTTGTTGACAGTTTGCTTTATTACATTTGATCTTATGTTGACAGCGAATTCTTTGACTGTACATAATGAAGAACATAAAACAGAAACAAAAGAACTATTCATTTACATAATTTATGTTATTTATCGACTTACTATATGATTAAAACTGTCTAAAATTGATTTGTTTTACTTACATTAGTTTTTGATTTAGTAGATTATTCGGAACAGGTATACATTTAAGGGCTAATACAATTACCAGGCGTGTCTTTGAAACGGCCGGGGTAAAGTATTCACGTGACTGGAATTCCCAATATGTAAATACGCGTAGTGTCCCGACAACATGTTTCTAAATAGACGAGGATGGAATTCAGAAATTAGATTTGGCCAACGATACCGCACAAAATTTGCGGAAACAAGAAAACATCAGAATATTTGGGCAAATTCGTTTACTAAACTGTTACCTGAGTAAATTAACCTGCGAAAGGTTGAAAGTATCAGTCACACTAGATATATTGTGTTCTTATGAAAGTAAGCATATATCAAATATATGTAAGTTATAATTTTTAGTGTACAATGGAATCGATAAGATGTTCTTTTAAGACCAGAAAAGAATAGACAGGCACTTGTTCATGTCTCTGTGTTAAATAGACTTTACAATAGACCTAGACCATGTTGAAGTAGCGGTATTGTTACTGCATTGCTTTAATCGTCCTTACCATCTACGCAATTCCTTCTTTTCTTTTGAAGAGTTCACTAGTTCTTTTCACCGATCAATAGAACGACAGTCACTTAAGATTTTATGAACATCTTAACGTGTGTTGTGTGGGTGTTTTCCGTCGGGCCGTTCCGTACATCGATAGATCGGCCTATCGGAATTTTTATTCCACTGGGCCGATTGATTCTATAGATTCGATCGGTCCCTTGGGTAGGTCAGTCCAAGACACACTCTATGAAAACATAATAAATATCTCATTTTTTTCTAAAGATTTTCTACAGAGAATGAAAGGGATCAAAATATTTCTTGTATGAATTCGCCAGTGGAAACCCACTGTAAAAACAGGCGACATAGAGTCGTTTGCAAAGATTTGTTGTTTGCGTACTGCGATCATTAATCATACGAGAAACAAACGTGATCGTAATAAACTCTAAGAATATATGCTTCATTCGCTTGACCGACTTTAGGAATATTTGTATGAAAAATTCGTTTATAGGTCTCATTTCATTCGAATTTTAATATAGATATCACGCTTCGATAGTTTCATGTGTCAGTAAACTAAGCTTAATTAAAAAAAAAAAAAAAAAACTAAACTCCTTCTGACAGACTGTAGTAAATTAAACAGCGCCATCTTTTGATTGCGTTTTAAAACAAAGATTTAATTTTTTTTTTATTTAAAATAAACAAATGTAAGGTTAAAAGTAATAAATGTAACACGTTCTTGTTTTAGAATATACACTCAATAAAGTAAAAAAAAAATGACTTGGCAATATAAACAAAAGAGTGAGATTCGATCTCGTTATTTACTAATTTAAAATATTAATTTATATAAATAAGTTTTGTTATAGTCAAGTAATGTTACAATAATTTAAAATTAACTTTTGTTCAGGATGAATAAGGGAAGATCCTAAATTAAATTCAAAGTTAATTATTAACCTTTGATACTGTTTGAGGAGAAATTAACATTTCACGAAATTCTTATTTAATTTTTACCTTTCATCTCGTAAACAGGACACAATAAGATAAAAGATATTTTTTAAATAAAATAAATCACACGACTACTTAGAAATTAACTCTTTCATAAGTAATTTATAAGTCAAAATATTTACTTTTTTACCTAAGAAAAGCTTTTGACATTGTTAAATTATAAAAAATTGGCAATTTAAACTTAGGTTTTAGAAATAAAAGGCAATGGAAATGAAATGTTACTGCGAGAGAGAATGAAAAAAATAATACGTACGTATTAATTTAAAACTTATCCCTCTCGAGGGTTACGAACGACACCGTAATCTGATTTGTAATTCAGAACAAATTAAGTACTTTTTAAATGTTTAATATGAAAAAGGTAATAGGTTTTTCTAATAAGAATATTCGAACGCCATTACTTTGAATGTTGCCAGTTTCAGATGTAATATTACCTACTATATGAGATTATAAATGCGAAAATTTAGATAGATGGATGTTTGTTTGAAGGTATCTTTGGAGTGGCTCAGCGTATATTGAAGAAATTTGTCACCAATGTAGAACATAGTCCGGAAGAACACATAGGCTACTTATTAAGTTTCATTTTAATTCTGCGCGGACTGAGTCGCGGGTATCTGTTAGTATTCTATACATATAAAAATATGGTTTAAAAATGCTAACAAATATTTGGTGTAGTGAGAAATATAACTGGTAAAATATTATGAAAATTTTTACTACCATCAAAAATTTCTCCATAAATTAAAACACATATAAATAATTAAAAAATACATATAAACACATATACGAAACATGTATATGGATGAGAAATACAATGTAAACTCTTTATAACGAATTCAAGGGACTGAGAATTTTTGTCGTTATAGAGAATTATCGTTATATGGAGTGAACAAAAAAAAACAACCAAATAAACAAGATATCATAAACAATAATACCGATAATAAATATTCACCGTCTACAAATATGAACACATTTCTTCGTAATAGAGAATGGCGTATCGCTATAAAGAGTGTTTCAATATGTGGGTTTTAACGCAAACCAACCAAGTTAGTTCAATATTACAGGGAGTTTATTGTTATAAAGGATAACGTTATAAAGAGATTACACTGTAATAAAGTTTTTTTTAACTGTATGCAATTTTTGTGTTAATTTTTTTCATGTACGATTTTGTTTACACTTAAACAAACAGCTACGAAATTTCCGTCAAAACAAACACGAGGAAATCGGTAAAAAATTGCCTTCGCAGAGCTATCTATCGTTACTCAAAATCATCGATCAATAAACAAAGGAATGGTGTTTAGTACCTTTCATACTACATCATAATGTGTTTTGATTTTCCTAACATTTTCGTCACTTAAATAAAACCGCATCGGAGGCGCAAAGCATCAAGTAACTTGTTTTTTTTGTGATACAACCTTCATATATCTGATAAGAAATTTAAAGATGTGTGCGAAGTCAACCAATGCACACTAGTCCAATTTAATTGACTAAGTCACCGTCAACTCCGGTATACAATTAATTTTATTTAAAAAAAAATGTACGTGTCTATCTTTTACTCGTAAAAGTTTGACTACGAGCAATAGTTAATAAGCTACTAACTCCTTTGTTGCCATCATAGAAATAAAACTATTTTATATTAGGATCTAAAATTTATTTCTTGCAAATTGGCTTATAAGCATTGTACATAAAGCTCTTTATGACTACCATAAAATATTCCAAATATTGAGGTCGAAGCGGTTAACAAAATTCGCTCAGTATACGGCACTAAATTAAAGCTTTTAAGCCATAATTATGTCATGTATGGAGTTTTATCATATATTCCAGTATGCACAACCTTTATCTATTAGATTATAGAAGTTATTATAATTATGAATTTAAAATATCTGCTCGGAATACATCTTACTTATATTACAAATGCATATGTTTAGATTAATGGATGGATGGATGTTTGTTTGAAGGTATCTCAAGAACAGCTTAACGGATCTTGATGTAATTTGGCACAGATTTAGAACATATTCTGGAAGAACACATAGGCTACTTATTACGTATTTTTTAAACGCGCGGGGCGACAGATAGTCCTTAATAGTTACTATTGGTACATTAAACTTTGGTAGTGACAGTTTGACTGTTGTGAAACATGCAACAATAAAAAGATTAAAACTAAATTGAAATTTAAATAACAACTCAAAGGCTTTACATTAGTTAAATCAGTTAAAACTACAAAGTTACTATTCGAACCTTTAACAGTCAAACAAAACGCAAACTCGCTCGGTTGGTATTTGGATAACAGAAAGTTAAAGTTTGAAACAATCAGACGTGCAGCCAAGCGTAAAGAGATAATTCAAGTTAAGAAACTTATCACTCTGCATTTATTATTAAATATTATAATACAATAAAATAAAAATACATTGCATTAAATTTGATGTAACTAGTTTTCATTTATATTTCACTAGATGGCGTTATTTTCAATACGAAAATTTCATTTTTTTATCCTGATCATCTTTTCAATTATCAAGTTTTTTGAAAATTTTGAGTACGTAAGTTTTCACTGGAAGGTGAAATATATAGAAAGTTTCAGTTTAATTATATAATCGTATTAGACCATAAAATTTATTTTATTTAACTGTTGGGAAGAATAATATTTTTGCAATGAAGTTCGACTTTACGAATCTGTATGTGAGGGAAATTTTTTCGTTCGGAACAGTTATCAATCATATTCCGGAGAAAAGAAGCCGTAAATTATTACCAATGTGTACGAAACCTTATAAACGTCCAGAGGTCCTATGAAAATTTGCGATATGTGTTTTTGTGATGTCATCGATAAAATATTACGTCAAAATTTGTATGAGATTTGTCGTTGTACTTTCTGCCCGTTAGGGGCGCTGTACAAATATACGAGTAATACACATTTTGTCGATGACGTTCCAAATACTTCCTAGCAACATTTCGTGGAGGCCCTCTGGTTTGTTTGCTTGTTTTAAACTATTGTTGTTTCAGAATATATGTACATACCTACACTAATATTATAAATTTATATTTCTATGTTTGTTATGAACAAACTCAAAAACTACTTGTCCCGGAATAGTTTTCGATAATTCCTTTATGATTAAAGGCCACTTTATCCTTGAGTAAAATAGAATAGGCCTTTTTTAACATTATTATAAAACGATGAAAAAATATACACCAGTACGAATCCGCAAGAACTGCTAGCTGATGATAAATCATCAGCTAGCAGCTCGTGCGTTCGTTTATCATCTTACTAAAATTATAAATGCGAATGTTTAGATGGATGGATGGATGTTTGACGGTCACTCCAGAACCGCTCAATAGATCTTTATGAAATTTAGCACAAATGTAGAACATAAACTGGAAGAAAACATAGGCTACTTATTACGTTTTTTTATTATTCCGATCGGACGGAGTCGCGGGCAACAGCTAGTCTTAAAATAATATCAAGTTATTTTACTTAAAATTTCTTTATTTATTATATAAAGAATGACAGTTCCTAAATCTGAATAAAGGCATCATTTTTGCTCAAACGAGTTTATTTTACATTCACTCAACATTTTTATGACACGTATATTGGTTTTTGTAAGAAAAATGTACTCCTCGCAACATTCATCAATCATGTGAGGAATAAATAAAGCTGCAATACTGAATGCAAATACACCCTTTGGTACATTGATCCATGCGTACGTAAAGGCGTTTTATTTTATAAATATTTATTTTATGTTCCCAAAGCAATCAAAAGCAGTTTCCAGTATCCAAAAACCTGTAGGAATATATAAAAAAACATGAAGAAAAATTTTAGTAATTTACATGTCACTTACGTCAGTTATTGCAAATATTATTACGTATCAAGCTAGAATTTTTGATGCACTTAATTAAAATTATATTAATCCATTCAAGGTCAAGTTCGCTTTAAAAAGTACCAATACTTTAACAAGGATGCGTTTGTAAGAATCTTTTTGTCCATATTCATAGATATTCATATGTAAATAATTTATATGTAAAAATAATAATGATTTCGTATTAAATCACGGAGAGAAAAACACAGTAACGCTTGTTCCACGCATGATTAATGATGGTAAGAAACGACATACTTTGCCTCGCTCTTCCTATAAATCTTAAAGAGACGTTTTTATGTCGTCGCCACACTCCGCTACAGACTGTTGAGGCGAACGGACGTGTTCGCTCGCCGCACATCTGTCGCTCCGCCCGACATTACGTTGAGCAATCCGCACCTGCGCGCGCCATAAAAGGTGCCGCCGTCCTTTGTTCGCGAGCCGATTGTGTCGGCGCAATTTTTATTGCGACCGCCTTCTGGTAAGCGCTAATTCTAGTTTCTAGGTAGAACGTCGTAACGTCTATTGTTCCGCTAAGGAACTATTATTGCTCTGCCATCTGGCAAGCCATCTGGTTTCTTGGGATAGCGACGTCATTGTTTCCGACTTCGGGAACTGCGTGAAAGAAATTGTGAAGTGCAGTTTTTACTGCGCTGAGCAATATCTTAATAACCGCAATTTTGAGAAAGACTAGCGGATACCTAACGGTGATAACGAAGCTAGCCAGGCAGCCCCGTTCGCCTGCGTTTCCCCTTCAGGGAACCGCGTAATTCGGAAGGGACCTCCATCATTGGCCTTGGGTAGTGCCCTAGTCAACGTTGGTCCACGCTTGGCCCTTTAGAGCCCACGGGTAGCTTTAGTTAGACCTAAGTACACACCCGAGTGCACAATAAGATCGGCACTCGGACACACTAGGGCTACACGTAGTAGGCACACATCCTCCCTGCTTAACCCAGCAGGGAGGGAGCTAGGGATACACACCCCGGCATCCCACCGGGAGACTACATTTAGAATAGGTACGGTCCACCATTAGTCCAAATGGCGGACCACAGTCTAGTAGCTGTCCTGGACTTTCTCAGGACAAAATTCCCTGATGTATTTATGGCACTTAATGCCTCGTTAACAGCCGCGGAATCCCAGGCCCGCGCAGGGCCATCCACTTCAGACTCGACGTCTAGCGATGCGTCACTATCGAATAGTGACGTCGAAGACATGGAGCTTGACTCTCCTCTATCGCCCGAAAACCCCGAAGATGCAGGCGGTCTTTTCACGGAAGTGAAAAACAAGAAAAAGCGCAAGAAGCGCTCCTCCCCCACACCTTCGTCGGCATCATCATCCTCCCCATCTCCGGTGCCTCAGAAGGCACCGCGTCCACACTCCCAGGTCGAATCCAGACCCTTACAACCGGTACCCATCCCATCCCTCATGACCATCCCAGTCGCGCCGCCCAAAACTGCTCCCGTAACGCCCGCTACTCAGCCACCGTCGGCTGTCCGTCCGGTCCCCCCCGCAGCCCGCGCGCTGTTAGATAAAAAACCTCCGCCCATATATATCCAAGCAAAGGACAAGTGGCCAATGATCCAATCGGCCATGTCCAACAAGTTCAAGGTCGTCGCTTCAGCGACAGCCCAAGGAATCAGAATGCAACTGGAGACCGCCGAGGCCTTCAGATACGTAACCCGATTCCTCCAAGAAAAAGAGGTTTATTATCACACGTACACGCTCGCCGACGAGCGTATCCTTAGAGTGGTGGTCAAACGCATCCCTAAGGAAATCCCGGTAGAAGACATAGTCCAGTCCCTCAAGGATCAAAAGTATCCAGTAATAAGCGTCTTCCGCATGACAAATAGGCGTACAAAATCGCCTATGGACTTGGTACAGGTACATCTAGACCTGTCGCCCGAAGGGAAGGCCATTTTTGACGTTAAGTCAATCTGTGGCCTTAGCGGGCTCATAGTTGAACCGCCACGCAAGAATGGCCTACCCGGACAGTGCCACAAATGCCAGTTGTACGGGCATTCTGCCCGCAACTGCTTCGCCCGCCCTAGGTGCGTTAAGTGCTTAGGCGATCATGGAACGTCGGATTGTACAAGGCCGAAAGACAAATCATTATTAGAGGCTTTCGCGAAGCCTGCATGCGTCCTTTGCCGCGGTGATCATACCGCTAACTATCACGGATGCCCGAAGGCACCAAAGCGAATCCAATCGCAACCCCAGCGACCGTCGCGACGTCTAACGCTTCCGATACCGTCAGCCAACGAATTTCCACCTCTTCAACCATCGTGGAAAACTAACACCCCCGCATGGGGCAGTAACAGGCCCACCGCTAGCGCACCCGCGTACAATACATCTACCGCGCCCATTGCTAAACCGGTACCGGTCAAGCCAGTGGCAATGCCTACGCCACCTAAAACGACAGGGAATCCGTTTGAATCCCTTAATCGTCTTTCAGGCCTCAACATGGAGGAAGTCTTAACGTTCGCCGACGAATACGAAAAGGCGTCAGGAAATATAGGCACCCGACTGTACTTGATTAAGAAGTACAAGCACATCGTCAGTGCTCTCGAACACAATTAGGCTTTCCGATGGCTGCAAACGCGTTAAATAATTGTAGTCATCCGCCCCTCGCGCATAATAATGGCAGAGTCAAACCGCGTTCAATTATCGTAGCTTTTTTTAACTCGAACGGTGTTAGAAAACAACGCGACGAAATTCTTAACTTCCTTCGCGATCATCAAGTCGACGTGTTACTCGTGCAGGAAACCTTTCTCAAACCGGCTATGAGGGACCCGAAAGTCTCTAATTACAATATCGTTAGAAATGATAGGACCGGCGCCCCAGGCGGTGGCACTGTCATTTACTATAAAAAATCCCTGCACTGTGTACCGATTGACACGCCCGCGTTAACGCACTTAGAGGCCTCGATCTGTCAGCTAGCCATGACTGGCCATGCCCCCATTACGATAGCTTCGGTCTACCTTCCTTGTAGATCAAGCGCAACCATCATACGCTCCGACTTTGAATCACTTCTATCTATAGGAGGAGCCACCATCCTTGCTGGTGATTTCAATAGCAAACACATTCGATGGAACTCTACCAGAATCAGTAAACGCGGCCGTGAGCTTGACTCACTGTCGGACTTACTTGATTTTGAAATCATAGCGCCACTAGAGCCCACTCACTACCCCCACATACTGGGACACACTCCGGATGTGCTTGATATTGCAATCATCAAGAATATTAACCTAACCTTACGTAATATTGAGGTGATACATGAGCTTCACTCAGATCACCGACCAGTTTTGCTACAGCTAGGGCCCTCTGCACCGGCTGACCCCCCAATTAAGACAGTTGTTGACTGGCACAAACTTAGTGCCAGGCTCAAAGACATTAACTCCCCACATCTAAACGACATCCCCGACATAATTAATTCTGATAACGATATGGGCGTCGCGATCGGCTCTCTAACAAGTCATATCCAAACTGCCATCAAGGACTGCTCAAGGCAAATGCCAGAGTCAGACAATCAACGCTGGGCACTACCACCAGATGCCAGAGACTTGTTGAGACGCAAGAACGCGGCTACCCGAGCTCACGATTTGTATCCCACTGAATCGAACCGAAAACAGCTACGTAAATTACAGCGTGAAGTAAAAACACGCATAGCTGCCATCCGGAACGAACGATGGGATTCAACGCTTCGAAATATAAAGCCATCACATTTAGCATTCTGGAAGCTTCCCAAGTCACTTAAAGGCGACACGTACTCAACGATGCCGCCATTGTCGCGTCCAAATACAACACCAGCTATGCTGGACGAAGAGAAAGCCGAATGTCTTGCAGACAGCCTCGAGGCCCAGTGCTCCCCCAGTAGCCTACCGGTCGACCCTGACCACCTACGGAGGGTGGACAGCGAGGTCGACCGAAGGAAAAACGAACCCCTTCTCGACTCAATTCCTCCGGTTACTAGCGACGAAGTCGAGAAACTAATTAAAAATCTACGTCCACGCAAAGCTCCCGGCTCAGACGGCATCACCAATAGGGTGGCGAAACTACTTCCAGTTGCCATTATACAACTTCTCGTAGCCATTTATAATGCGGCAATGACCAAAGGCGTCTTTCCCAGCGAGTGGAAGGACGCTGAAGTCATAGGGTTCCTCAAACCCTCAAAGCCGCCTTCCAATCCCACGTCTTATCGCCCCATAAGCCTTCTCAAAACCTTTGGGAAAATTTATGAACGATTAATATTAGCACGCCTTCGCACCTTTATGGACACAAAGGGCATGCCTATTGCAGAACAGTTTGGCTTTCGCGCCAAACATTCATGCACCAATCAAGTGCACCGCATCACGGAGCACATACTTGTCAAACGCCAACGCGGCCTTAGCACCGGAGCTATCTTCCTCGACGTAGCGAAAGCGTTCGATAAAGTATGGCACAACGGGCTTATATACAAGCTATATGAGTACGGGGTACCCGACCGTCTCGTATGCATAATACGAGACTTCCTAAGTAATCGCACGTTCCGCTACCGCGTCGAGGGAGTGTGCTCACAATTGCACCCCGTTCGAGCCGGGGTGCCCCAAGGTTCGGTGTTAGGGCCTGTTCTATTTACCTTATACACAAACGACATTCCTCGCGTACACGGTGTAGAGCTTGCTCTATTCGCCGATGACACCTGCGTATACACATCTGGTCGTTCACCCGAAGCTATATGTCGACGTCTCCAAACCGCTGCCAACACGTTAGGTGCCTGGTTTCGGAAATGGAGGATCGAAATTAATCCTAGCAAAAGCGCGGCGCTCTACTTTTCACGCCAGAAAGGGGCTGCTCTTCCGTCCATTAAACTCATGGACAGCCCAATACCTTGGGAAGACCAAGTTAAATACTTAGGTGTCATATTAGACTCTAAACTTAACTTCTCCGCTCATGTGACCCGGGTCAGGAACCGCGCGGCTTTCATCCTAGGTCGTCTTTCCGCGTTGATTAATAGAAAGAGTAAAATGTCCCTTCGGAACAAGGTGACACTCTATAAATCAGTAGTTCGTCCCGTCATGACATATGCTAGTCCGGTATTCGCGGACATCGCCGCGAAATAAATACATCGACTTCAGGTGATTCAGAATAGATTCATGCGTAGAGCCACGGGAGCCCCGTGGTACATGCGCAACAGCGATCTCCATATAGACTTGGACTTGCCCACCATTGCCCAACACCTGAAGTTGGCGTCGCGTCGTTATTTTGACTCTGCCGTCGGTCATCCTAATCCACTAGTTGTAGGTGCCGCCACCTACAATCCAATCGCGCTCGGTAAGTTTCGTCGGGATTATCGTAGACCTAGGCACGTTCTTGACTTTCAAGACGATGCAATTACTATCGCCCAGGCTAAGCTCAAACATCACAAACAGATCACACGCCGCAGTCGATGTCGGCTGCGGCAATCATTCTCGCGATACGGCCTGATAGCAGGCAGGTTTTCTCCTATTAATAGTAGAAGCGTTGCTGGAGTTTCTTCCGCCACTTCTTCTCCCAGCGCTAACGCTTTCCGAAGTGGTAGTAATGTTAGCTGTATTAATAATAGCAATCAGATAATAGCAACCGATCAAGCCGAGGTTCGGCCCTCTCGGGCACCCTTGAATCGGAATGCTAAACGCGTAATGAGTGACAGCCCAAGCCGAGGTCCCCTCTCGGGGGCCCTTGCGCCCGGTCACTCCATGGAGCGTCCACCGAAGCGACCTAAAAGCTCGGTGACCTCCCAATCCGGTAATAATAACGAAGTAACAGCCCGAGCCGAGGCTCCTGAGGGAGCCCTCGAGTCTAGTTACTCTTAAACGAGGTTTAGGCTAAGCGCCATCTGCGCCCGGCCACCTCAAGCCCGGTGAAACTGTAAATGCCTCCTCAAGGCAAACAGTGACTACTCAGTGACAAAAAAAAAAAAAAAAAAAAAATTATGTCGTCGAATATTCAGTGATTGTGAAAAATATTTAGTCGGCTCGTGTTTGTTTTTTTTTTTCAAAATTAATTACATTTACAAATATGTCAGTAAATGCTGAAATATGTATTTTTGAGTACTGAAAATTTATAAAAAAGAGTATAGTAATTTCTGATATATTTTTATTAATTTCTAATTATTAAATGAAAAAGTTTTGCCTAGAATTGGGAAATTATAACTGAAGCTATCAGATTTCACCGCTCAAAACGACGGGAAGGGAGATAAAGTAAAGGAAATTATGAAGAAACCGCTCAACGTTCGCTTTAAATGGATTCGGCTTCACTGGATTTTCAAATAGGCTGGTGTGTTTTTTACTTTTTAATAATAGCAACCCTTTAACAATGAACATTTAAATAGCATACATTATTTAATTAATTAACGTAAATTATCAAGTATTCCATCTGAAGGAATAACATTTTTACATAAAACTTTCATCCCCACTTCAGACCTTTAGGGGCTGAGTGAAGTAAAATCTTTCCTTTTTATAGGAAAAGGGGGCAAACGAGCAACGGCCCGCTGAAATTATTTGATCCGACTCCCTTGGACATTCGCAACGCCAGAGGAATCGTAGATGCGTTGCCAGCCTATAAGGAAGGTGTACGCTCTTTTCTTGAATGCCCCTAAGTCGTAACTGTTTTTTTATGTTATTACAGAAACATGCAAAAATTAACGTGTCTGGTTCCAGTGGTTTGGGCTGAACGTTTAATTATCAGATAAATTAGACCACTCAATTTATTGTTGGTTTCTGAAACCAACATTTTTTCATAAAACATAGCTTCAATATGAATATGATTAACAATATGTTTTAAATGGAAATTATCGTCTCAGAAACACACGGTTAGATATGCAAAGGAAAAATAACTCGCATTATAAACAGGGGGTAGATGGTAACTTTCAAGTTTCACATTAATTATGTTCTGAACACCATGATTCCTTTCAATTTTCAGCTATATGCGAATGTTTTTTTTTTAAATACAGAAACAAGCAATTAAGTGTCTTAAACATTTTTACTGACCTTGTTTCAGTAAATGCAACTAAATAAAATTTCTAGTTAGTCGTAAATAGATGCTATAAAAAATATTTACGAGCTGTGCGCCCAACCGATATTTCTCCGATATTCTGATATAAGTAATGCTCATTATGTTTACTGTACTACTATTTACATTGTTATGTATTAAACATAGATTATTATGTAATGTGTTACCGTGTTCGAATGCTTATTCTGAATATTTCAGCATAGTATTAAATGGTAAAATTGGCAGAATTATATGATACAATGAATAAAATACAAATAGATAAGAATCTAAAACGAATAAATATATTTATAGGTATCAATCAATACATAGTATAAAACAAAGTCGCTTTCGCTGTATGTCCGTATGTATGCTTAGATCTTTAAAACTACGCAACGGATTTTGACGCGGTTTTTTTTTAATAGATAGAGTGATTCTTAAGGAAGGTTTGTATGTATAATAAATGCATAATATAGTAGAGAAACACTGATAAATTTAAAGTTTTCTAATGTGATGTCGTAAATAAGCACGTTTTTTTGCGCTTATATTGCAAACGCTGGCTGAACCCTACGAGATAGACCAAAATAATGTACTACAGTATTGTTCACCTTAAAAAGTTCAACAAAAAAGTCCGCGATGGTATATGTCTATCTCTTAGGGATAACCCAGCATAACCATTTTTATTCTTTTACGAAGTGATTTTAAACAATACAGCATTAATCCTTATCCATTTAAGTACCTTAAATAAATTGTGCATTTATTCTGTAGTAGGTATATTTTGCATTGCACCCGTGCGAAGCCGGGGCGGGTCGCTAGTAATATATATAAAGATTGTAAGCATACAAAAATTTAATTAAATACCATGTCTTTAATTGTGCTTAACCTTTGTTATAGTAAAAAAAGTAATTTGAAATGTAATTGTTTGAAGTAAAGCTTGCATTACATTTCTAAAATACTTTTAGACTGTAAAACTAGATGGCGCTGTTTTCTGTAGTAAAGGTCCAACGACTTCTAATTAGGGTAAATGTTGTTTTTTTCCTTAATTCGTACAACCGTTGAATGTTTCTAATCAAGCCACGTTCAGTAATTTTCATAGGGAAATAAACTCTTTATCGGGGGGGAAGAAAATGTTTATTTCATAATAAATATGAATTGTGAACACCATTAACGCTTTTGATTAAAAATGTAAATTGCCAGTATTAACTTCAAAAGAAGCGATTTCTTTTTAAAAACTAAAGAGAAAAAAAATCACCTTTTGTATTTTGCATTAATTGTATTACGCAACTTAATGAATATTTTTTTTGTAAATTTTTAAGTTCATAACAAATTGATATTATACTTTTATAATAATAATTTGGAGACATACTTTGCTTAATAAATAATAATAAAACTGATGCTAAATCTGTTGTCGATTTAAACATGATATAAACAGTGTCTGAAAGCTTTCACTATGCCATAAAAGCTTCAAATTATCCACTAAAGATTATGATAGCAGGTAATATTAGTAAAATTATGGCCGTTTTACATAATACAGTAGGACAGTAGCGCTGGCATGGACTGGTTTGGCTTACTGGCAACGGTTACAGTTACATTATGCCAGCGCTTATTTTGAGTGCTACTGTCCTACTGTATTTGAGCTGGAGAAATTCACTGTTGAGCAGCTGCACTATCTCTAGGTGACATAGTGTTAGGACTGTTGAGGGTAGCCACACAAAAGGTTTTATAAGGACGCATGCGCTGCTGCTCAAAGCAATCTCTTTCCATCCGTCATTGCGGAACTTCTGAAATTTTTGTTTATTTACGTTCGGTTTGAGTTTATACTACAGCGAGGATTATTATAAAGTAGAGTTAAATTCATTATTTCGCTGTTAGTTTAATTCTTTTAAAATACTTTTGCATCAAATATCTTATAATAGGCTATCTTTTTTTTTAATTCATCGCAGACGAAGTCGTGGGCATCTGCTTAACTAATAACTTACATAACATTTCGCATCCTAATAATTTTCGGTACTAATTCATTAATCGAATAGTCGAATACAGCTAAACGATTAAATTCCTGCAAGAATTATCAGCGCCTCGAAGATAAAATTAATACTGAAAGTGGGAGGTTTCTACGATCAAAGTGGCGGAAGGAGGGATAAAACGAAGGAAATAATGAAGGCGCCGTAGAAATGCAGACGTTAAATGGATTCGATGGAAGTGGAATTTAAACTAGGTTCAATCGATTTGTTTTAAATAAATATAATGTAATGATCATCTTCGTTTAAAGGAAAAGTCTGTACTAAGTTAATATCATTAAGTACTAGAAGAACGCACGTAACAAGGATAGCTATAAATATGAATATGGAAGGGATAGAGGGAAATATACCTAATAGATAGAAGTAGTACGTTTTGCTAAGACAAAATGGATAGATTGCGTGAAAGGTACCTTGATCATGAAGTTAGTCGCAATTGAAATGACGAATTGATTTAGAAGACGAAGACCAGTTTTATCCGATTTAGATAGAGATAGAAGGTTGTCGAATAAAGGAATATAATGTTTAGAAACATTTTAGAAAATCCTTACTACAATGTCATGATAATGAAACGAACGGCAAAGAAAAGGTGTATCAAATATATGTGTCATCTATAAAATCTTATATAAAAAATCTCAAAGCAAATTCAAAGAGTCTGTACGAATACGCCTTCACAAGGAATGCGAATTCTAAAGGCCCACTTACATAAGACGTGGCAATCAATCACAAGGAACTTGACAACTTGTCAGTTCATTCAAAAGCTCGGGGGACGATTTACATGAAAATATGCTTTAATGTCTTCCATTTGACGAGATTAACTTTTAGGTCGGATTAGAGATCATCTTTTTATTACGCTTACATTACGCTTGAATCTTACAGTTCAGGAAAAATTATATGGAAAAAGTTGGGAATAATATTGTTCAATGTAATACTGGTCTTGCACAGCTGTGAAATATTTACTCATGCAACTCAATATGAGCGATTGAACTTTAGGATACCAAGAACAACAAACATTCTAACATTATATGATACTTCGACTAATGGTAGACATTTGCAATTGGAGATGCATTGCCTACTTATAATCGATGGAGGAGATGCACAGAAAGAAAATATTTCCCCTTCCTATCCATCAAGTCCCCTAGTCTCGAAAGAGGGTTAAATTAAGCTTCCAGAACGCACACTCATCAGTCGAAATGTGAAACTATTTTTACTTGAAACTAGTCTTCTATGTGGTGGTGGTATTGCACTGTGCGAGCCGACCCATTCGTGTAATAGATCTTGTTGCTGGTGTCCACAGTTAACCCAACATCCCCCGCCATCTCCCTGTTCGTATCCAATTTACGTGGATATAAGTAAGTTCATATTGAGATTCATTAAAGTTCGAATTTGCACTTAAAATTGTAGTTCGATTTAACACGTTTTAATAATAACGTAAAATATTAAAACATAGAGTTAGAAATCTTTTAACACGCCCACATAGTTTTTACATCGATAAAAGTTCGAGAAAAGTGAACCGTCAACGATCCATCTTACCAATAACCAGCAAAAGCTTCTAGTGAAAGCTTTCATCTGGAGGAAAGTAATGTTAAAAAAAGGGAAATATGAAATAATTTTGGATCAAAATGAATAGAATATTTCTAAAACTTACTATGACTTGCGAAAAGTGCAATTTTCACGTTATTAACAAAAGCTATTTCAAAGCTAGTTAATGTTCAGAAAACTGATGTTCTCTTTTAAAACATAATACTTTTTAAAGCGAAACAATTTTACTGCTGATACGAATAATCGATATATCTATTTCTGTATAGGTATAAATTATTTTAAATACTTTATATGAGAAGCTGAACAAAAATAGATCGCTTTTTATACGATACATCAGGTTTTTCTATTGCTATCTTTAGGTTAGTAAAAAAGGATAAAGATTATTATAGTATTCGTTAACGTATATAATATATTACGATTCGTAAAAAATCATCATCAGCTCACTATACGTCCCCACTGAGGGGCTCGGAGCCTTCCCAAGTTAGTGGTGACTAGGCCATAGTCAATGACGTTGGCCCAGTGCTAGTTGGTTGACTTCACACATATCTGAATTTCTTCTCAGATATGTGCAAGTTGCGTCACGTTTTCCTTCACCGTAAGAACGTCGAATACATATGTAAATCGAAAATCGAAAAACACATTGGTACATGACGGGATTCGAACCCAGGACCTGCAGCTTGCAAGACAAGTGCTTAAACCCTGAGCCACCGCTCAAATAACATAAATATTTAACTAATAACTAATTAATAATTAAAGTTTCAAATATTAGTAATTCAAATTCATCCTATACACGTGACTTACCATATCCCATTATTCGCTGAACATTTCTGAATATTAAAATTAAATAAATTACCACGCGTCGGGTATGTGATTTTCCAGGCACGAATACCAGACAATTTACAATAGATATTGATATCGACGATGTACGCTACAAGCCTATGTGACTTACATACGTAATTTTATCATAGTCACATATAATTTAAACGATAAAAAAATATAACCTAAAAGAATTTAAATACTTTTCACAGAACATATCATTCTAGAAATAACCCAACCTGGAATCAAGCAAATGAAAAACGTAAACGATTTTAGGTAATATAAATGATTAGATGTCAAAAAAACAATAAAACACAAACTTTTGTGCAGCAGCTATTCCTACTATGAAGTGTTACAAAGCAGTATTTTTGGATCAACGCTAACGAATTCAGCAGTTTACATTTTTTTCTCACAATTTTACAAATGCAAAACGAGCTCTGTCATTTCTTTTTACATTTTGATTATAAAGCTTTTAGGTAGCGAAATAAACGCTGAATAATGATTTAAAACATTGTGTAATTATATAAAGACATTTTTGCCTCAGTCCACAAACCTGGTGTCTTAACACGGGGCCGTTTTTTCAGTTCTCTTTTTTGCAGACTACACAAATTATTTACAGAAAATTATTCGCTGGCACGCAAACCTACCCACAATGGGTTCACTTTACCGCTGAATACTGTATTTGTAATAAGATTCAAATTGGTAAGTGAAAAATACAACATTTTAAGATTTTTTTTTTATATCACAAGGTGGAAAATGAGCAAGCCATCTGAATTCGAAAACAGCGAAGTGATCGTTGCCCATACTTGCGCAATTTGCAGATACGTTGCTAACCTAACTACTTCGTAACGAGCAATAAAGAACTATGTAAGTATTGCAATTGAATTCTTACTATAAGTATCCTACCCCTTATCTTTGAAAAGAAAAGAGACAAGAGTTTTTTTACTGGTATTTTGGCTGTGCTGATACACATTTTACTTTGTTTATAAATTATTGGCATATTTATCTATTCTATTTACATTTTAAATACTCTTCCACGCTTGAATGGAATGAAAGGGAAAATGTATTTAATAATTTGTAGGTGTTGTTTGTTTTCCACCCTTATTGAACTTTGCCCTGTTACGTAGCAAGCTCGGTTTAAATAAATAGTAGTGATTTACTTACAGTTGAAAAGGCTCTAAATATTTTCGGCGAGTATCCGACCGTAGCGTTATTGCGTGACTGCTAAATTATTTCTACTCCCTTCACAATATGAACATGTTCGCCGATTTGGCTGCTAAAGGCGAAATAAATTTTTGCAAAATATTTTATTACGTTTCTACTTCCACTACTACACTACACAATTGCTTTAAAATTATTGTTATATGATATAAATAAAAATATTTTTACAAACAATATCGGCTTCTCTGGTATTGTAAATGTCCATGGGCATCGTTAAATAACTCGGTGTTCCTGTTGTTCGTTTGCCCCCTAATCTTTTTAAATTACCGTGTTTCTGTACAAGTATTTTGGACAATAGAAATACATAGTAATGCTACCTTTTTAAACAACAAGATACATCTATAAAAAAAGATTGTCTTTTTTACTTTTCTCCAAAATGATACATACCAATTCCTATCAATATTAAATCGAACTTTATTTAATTTTAAGTCTCCAAAGCCGAGCACATTGCATCGAGCGAATAATCCATTGGTTTCACCGACTCCAATCTAACCAATACAAATAAAATTAATCCAACAAATCCCATTATTGATTGCATGTTGCGGAATGTAATATACCGTAGTACAGAACTTTCTCAATACAGCGGCCGCCGACACAACTTCAACGTAGCATACGTAGCTACGTACGTAGCATCGTAGCAACGTAGCATCTTTTATCCGTAAATCTGAACGAACACAACCAATGGCACCGTTTGTTCTAAACTTTCAACTGCAATGTTCGTAGCATAGTACAATACATTGATAAGTTTAAAACATAAAACAAATTTTATTTCCTTACATTGCAAAGTTGTCGCAGACATTTGTTCCTTTGTATTTTCAAATAAAAATCCATTTCCCTTTGTACTCAAACGTTGACAAAATTCTTGTTAAATAGTTAGTATAGGAAAAACTTACAAATGATATTATAAACTGGTATTCAAATGCATTTCATCTTATGATTGAATTCGCGGTATTACTTCTAAGTTCTTTTAATCTCAATTATTTCCAAAAAAAAATACCTTTTCGTAACTGCAAATTCTCCTGATATTTAAAACTAATTGTCGCCCGCGACTCCGTCGGTGGGTATTTAAAAAAACGTAATGAGTAGCCCAAGTATTCTTCCAGACTATGTTCTTCATCTGTGCCAAATTTCGTCACGATCCGTTAAGGTGTTCTAGAGATACCTTCAAACAAACATCAATCCATCCATCTAAATATTCGCATATATAATATTACTAAGATGTATTGCATAATTACTTAAACATATTTTATTTCCTTCATATATGTTAATCTTATGGGACAGAAGACATAAGATGATATTCAAATGTAAATAGCCCTCAAACGTTTGAATAACCCGACAGGTTGTCAAGTTGGTGAAGATTGATGTACACTTAGAAATGCCCTTTATAATTTACAGTTGTTTCCGTATACATCATTCGTACTGTCCCTGTTTATATTGTTATACATTAATTACATAATCATTATGTTATACATATTTACATGAGAATAAAGAACTTTTATATACATGTATACATATAGTGATTAATAATAGTCTGGAATATTGTAACATCGTACATCAGATGCTGTTATGATAAATTAATTAATTAAAAAAAAATTAATTAAAAAAATTCAACAATAAAAAACAAATACCTACATATAAAACCTGTCAAGCCATTTTGACACCTATATATATGTAGTATTGGAGTATAATAATATAATTATTTGAAATATTTCAATTTTTTTTAATATCGTCACTTTAAAGATATTGATTTAGCGAAGTTGAAACTCCTACATGTTCGTTGTATGCAGATTACGTCAGAGGGATATCGTAAGTAACTCTATCGTGTCAGATTCGGTGGCACAAAGCGACATCGCATGAGCAATATCACTTGCTACATTACCTCATACTAAACGAACTATTGCTTATAGGATTAAGCGATAACCAACCTTAACACGTTTACTCAAAGATTACTTCAGCTTGCAGTAAAATGAAAGGCAAAAGTAAAATTATTCAACGGAGAATATAAGTTGGGTAATAAGTTTTATAACTCAAAATGTAGCGTAAAAGTAGACGAAATAAATGTTGATATTTTAGGGACATTCATGTCACCTAACGATTGTGAATTTTGTCAGTTTTATAATTTACTATTTTTTTACAAAGGGTTGGAACCCTTTCAGTTTACAGCCCTACTGCAGTTATCAATATGTTAGACTCACGCCTTTCCTGCTCGCTATTATTTGATATTCATTAAAGTCTCGTCACCTTGGTGACGCGTAAACTTTAAGTGGTTACGTCTGGGTAATGGTAACGTGAGGGTGCGTATGACGTCAGATTTTGCGAATCTCTACCATAATATGAAATCTTATTGACCGTAATAAATCCTGTTTAGAATTTTCCTCCATACGTGGTATATAATTTGATCCTTATTTTATGTAAAAGCTAAGCTTAAGGAAGAAAACCAGACATTTTCTTTAATATTTACTTTTCTTATACATCGGTAGTTCAAAGTAGTAATGTACAGTAAAGTTATTTCATAAGAATGTATTGTTATATATCGTTCATCCAATGGAACAATGACGTAAGTACCAAAAACACAAAAATTACTTTTTCATGTCAAAAATTCACGTTTCGAACATTTCTAACAGTGACTTAATTTTTTTTATTTTTAGTATAGTAACATAAAGAAATATTAAAAGAAATCAACAGAATGATAAGGACTATTTACATAGGGGACATTTTATTTTCAATTTAAAACTTTGAAAACGTTCTTCAGAAAAATAGCTGAAAAATAATTACTTCTTTGTCCTATTTCATGGGCGATATATGTTTTAATTAAATTAAAGGAATTATAATAAAATTAGTAGAAATGTTCAGTCTGGGAATTATCCGATTCAATGTTCGCGTCTTTCTTCATAGGGATAACTCTTATAAAAATTTAAAATCAAAATGAAAGTATCAACAAGCTCTAGAATGTAAGAATTCTACCTATATAAAGTACGTACTTTATCGAACAGAGCGCAAGCACGCATCGGAGTGTCCTTCGAACGTAAATCTGAATAAATAAGGCATTCGAAGGCACTGTTTGTTTCGAGCGTCACTTCGCAGCCTCGCTTCCAGCATGGATCAAGATGTATCCGCTTATAGTCTACTTTGAATCGTACGAAAATCTTTTAGAATGCAAATTGTAATACTTTAGTGTTTTAAGTCAAGTTTCTAGGAGTTTAAAGTAGACTTATATTATTATAATTATCATCAACCAAATGTTTGTTTGTTGTTACACGTTAACCTAAAACACTACTAAATTAGTCCTCAACATCTGTGACCATTCTTGACACTTTTCAAAATATAACATACACAATAGCGATGATTTGGTAATAAAAGGAGAGTTATAATGTTTTTTTTTTTAATTTAATACTATTGAAAAAGACTTCAGTAGGTTAGGTTACGTTAACTAATGACTTTAACCTGAAGTAAAATTATACTTCAACCTACCTACCCTATTTTATTTCCACGCTTATTATTCATGTAACCTAAAATCGTAATTTCTTTTGCTATAATAACTAGATCAAAGAAACTAGCTAAATTTGGAAAACTGGCTATCTAATTTGTTATTCATGACATAAGTAAAGTAGGTCTTTGGATTTACCTTCCGCTTCTAAAAATGTAACAAGAAAACTTGTAAAAATGTTTTATAAAAGTAAAATTATTAGTTTTATTAAAAACGCCTACATTCTTTTGACCACATGGGAATGTTAGAATCTTTATTCAAAATTGTTAGTAAAAAACAAAATTTAATGTGCAAACATCCGCTTTTTTCTTTTTTTATACTATTAGGTGGCAAACGAGCAAGCGGCCAACTGAATTCGCCAATAACGAAACGTCCACTGCCCATGGAAATCTGCAATTTCAGAAGTGTTGACTACCTTTAATCATCGGAAGAAGGGACACACAGAAAGAAGATATTTCCCCTTCCTATGCGTTCTATCCTCTGCCAAATCCACTTCGCTTCCCCATCATTCCTTATTAGAAAAAAATAGAACTCCGGCACGAACATTCTACACACGAAACGCAGGATTGCTTTCGCTACACGTCTGTCTTCTGATACAACTTTTTTTTTCGTTTTTGAGAATAATGACGCATCGCGGGGTGTTTGGTGAGAAAATTAGTATGTGTTTCAATAGATTGATAATAGAAGTACAACAAATAACAGCTTGACAGTTGGTTACTGTACTTGGAAATTTAATAAAATAAAGAATGTTACCAAATCAACACGTAATTTTTTTACGCGTGGCCAAATATGAGATATTTTCGTAAAGGTAAATATTTTCGGTATTCGATAGTTCACTCCTATAAAATTCAAAACACTATTGATTCTTTAACGACTGTTTGGTTTAAGAAATTAAATACTTTATTATTTTTTTATGGTTCATCCTTGAAATGTATTTACATATCCATTAACAATACAATATCCTCTAACAAGTCATGTTTGTATATAGACTATATTTATATTATTTCTCCGTCTCTATTTATGTTCACTGGAGCGTGATATACGCGAGTTACTTGTCCTCAGTATAACAATTATATTTGTAAATGGAACATGATATAAGTAAATAAAATATAATAGAATAATAAATTATCTTACAATAGAATATTTCATCTTATAATAATACAGGAAGATGAATTTACGAATACTGATTACAACTATTAAGCGAGACTCCCTACACCTGAGTCCGAAGACATACTCAATTTAGTTCAAAATATAATTCATCAAGATTATAAATTATCAAAGGTAAGCTTCCCTAAATTACAATATTATGTTGAAATATATAGCTTCTCGTCATAACTACGACCTTAATTGTAATAATTATTTAAACTAAGATAAACTAGTATCATATCTTATAACAGAATAGGTTTGGTAATTACCGGTCGACTTATCTTGGATCTGAAACTAAAATATCTGTATAAAACATATTGTCATCCCTGTCATTATCTTTGACAAAACAGAGATAGGCTTTAAACTGGGATTTTAGTCTCAGAAACTCACGGTTAGTCGCTAGAGATCCGAACTTGGTACTTTTTATAAAACTTATAATAATAATAATAATAATAATATAGCCTTTATTCGGATACAATATTCGTGACATTAATTTAAATTGATTTATTATACATTTATATTTACATAATATATATATTATCCGTTTGCCCCGTGGACACAGGCCTCCTCCAATCCCTTCCATTCTTCCCTTATTTTTGCCCTCCTAGACCACGTCCTTCCAGCTGTAGCTCTTATTTCGTCTTCCCACCTCTTCTGTTGTCTTCCGCGTTTCCTTTTACCGTTTTTAGGATACCTTTTATAAAACTTAATTAACACTAAATCCATTTTTATGCTGCTCGTGGTTAGAAATTTCAAATAACTAAGTTGACTTACCAGAAAATAGAACGTATTATACTAAATGTTGAATTTTAATAGAAAAAACTAGTTGCTAAGACTAACTGTGTACAAAGTTGTTAAGTGGACGCTAAAGGAGCCCCTTAGTGTTAATTTAATATGATTAATTTAATCTTATAGTGACGGTTTAAGTGACCGATAAAGATTTTTAAGAATAAAAAAAAAACTAATAAAAAGAATAGAAACCTCGCACGAGCATTCTCTTTGATATACTGAGTGAGTTGTGAGTCGGGGGCGATGTTGGCTCTTTCGTAAATCTGAATAAATAACGCATCCAATGGCATCGTTTGTCCTGGATTTCGACTCGCGCCGACTTTGCGGAGCATGTTGTGAAGTTTGCAAGTTGGAAGCGTAAACTACGCCGTTGCTAAATAATTCTCGAAACAATAGCAAGAGTAGACACTTTATAAATGTCTCCTCAAAGTAATTTATGCATGAAAATAATTTATACAGAACTTTGGAAAGATTTCAGTTTCATTATAATAACTATGTGTTTGTGTTAAATTTTTGAAAGCAATTAAATCAAGAATAACAGGACATGATCCCATTTTAGTATTGATCTCAGAAAAATTGAAATATACTAGCTATAGCCCGCGACTCCATCCGTGCGGTATTAAAAAAAAGTAACAATTGAGTTCTTTCAGATTATGTTATACATCTATGCCAAATTTCATAGAGATCCGTAGAGCCGGTTGAACATATCTCCTTACAAACATCCATCCATCCATCCATATATACGAATTTATAATATTAGTAAGATAGTAAGAAAGCAGTAAGATATACAATGAATATTTATATACACATTTCTATCAATAATATGTGACATAAAAATGCAAAAAGACATAAAATAAGTATTAATATGACACTACAATATTAAAGGTGACACGTTATTTTGTTATCAAGTGAACCAAAAGCTTTTATTTTATTAAAAGCTTTTTATTTCCGCAGTAGTTGTTTCGACGAGTTTATTTTATTTCTTACAGATTACTCTTCTACTCTACAAGAGAAGATAAATGAAAAAGACGTTTAAAAGATTCAACTTAAAACAAAAAAGTACCGAGAGCGTATACTCCGTGCATTCCCACATTCAGGTTTGAGAGTAAGCCTGGTGGTATTTGTGTTCACGCCGGCGGTGGAATTGAAAATGAAGAATAAAGCTGGAATTTTGCGATGGAAACTTGTCTTAGTGAGAATTTGAATTTCAAATTGGGCCGTAATATTCCGCTGGAAGACTACGGTCGTTAGAGAGATGCGTTTTCTAGTAGTTAAAGTGGAACTGCAACAAACGATTAAAACTAAAACAATAAAACAAAACAACGCCATAAAACGAGCAGTTTATAATTATGACAGCCAAAGTTGAACGAACTCGAAATTAGGTTTGGCTGAATTTATTGACTGTTTGTTATAAAAAACCTTTTTGATTGTGACAAAATCAAATATAGTCTTACTAATCTTACTAATATTATAAATGCTAATGTATAGATGAATGGATGTTTGTTTGAAGGTATCTCCGAAACGACTCAACGGATCTTGATGGAATTTGGCACAAATGTAGAATATACTCAGTAAGAACACTACTTTTTACTTTTTTTTTATTCCACGCGGCCGGAGTCGCGGGGGACAGCTAGTTTTATATAAAGATAACTCATATGTCAGGGTAGGTTTTTAGTATCATTGAGTATCAGTTTAACGACAAGACGACTTTTTTCCTTAAAAACTGTAGTTTTTATGGAATGCAAAAATCTACAAATTGTTACAATACAATCATTGAAGTTGTATCTAATATTATCAGGCTATAAAGAATTCTAAGTAAATAAGATTTCCTCGTTATTTCGGAGTTCAAAATGTTATCACTCATTAATCTCATTGGCGGATTTGCACAGGGCGGCAAGCTGCGTCACTTGTATTTCAATTCGGCGCAGTGTGAATCGAAAATGAAGAATAACCGTGCAATCCTCGACGGGAACTTCTCTCGGTAAGAATTTGAATTTCAAATTAGGCTGTAGTATTCGTTGAGGAAGTTTGTAGCTGGCTCAATTCGTATCTCCTAAGACTTGAAAATAGCACGGCTGTAAAGTAAGGTAAGAAGATAATTAAGAAAAATAATTTAACATGCCAGTATTACGCTGAATTTTGTATCACTTGTAAAAAAACAAACCTTTTACATTATGTAAAAACTTTGTTATATTACCGCTAGTTAACATGTAGAGTTCGACACTCCCTCATGTGAACTTTTTTATTGACGTTTGCTAATGACGATTATGGTTAAAGTTTCTATAGAGAAATAACTACACTTTTAAAATGTTCGCTCTACCACGATTTATTTCAATTTAAAGAAATGTTTAACTCAAATCCAGTAACACGGACCATATCAACACATTTCACTTTGTCGTAGAGTGTACTAATAAATTTACGAAAACATATTTTGTTTACATACAAACCTAACCTATCCCAACATAAAATTTAAACAAATTAATTGTTGTGTATAACTCACGTGATACGTTCTGAAAAATACTGGTTTAAACTAGCTCTACAAAGTGCTCGTCCCGTAAATCTAAATAAATAACGCATAGAGAAGCGTGCGGTGAAATTTCCATTCCTGTAGTACCTCCAGTTGACTCTACCACACGGGATATACAGTATTACGTTAAACCTCACGTAAGATGGAGTTTGACTGCGCTCCGTTCAAGTTTGTATTATAAAGTGGTTATAACGTATTCCATCAAAAAGACATGCATAATAAAACTCTTGCCGGCCTTACAAACACGCTACTATTTCTCTCTGGAAATTTTTGTTATTTTACTACGATAGTCGATAAGTTTTCGGGAAATGTTTTATTAAATTTTTCTAATGTTAATTAAACTTTCAAACCGTTGCACTTTAACTAATAGTTGTGCGATGAATGTGTTCGAAGTTCTTCGATAAATAAAAGTAAAAGTTATGTTAATTTAAAAAAAATAAAATATCTGTTTAGCTGATGACGACATTTATAATAATGACAAGAATAATAATTGAATAATGACACAAAAGTAAAAAGTAAAAAAAGGTTTAACTATGACACGCGCACTGGCCACGAAACCCCGGTGCCATTGTTGCCGTAACAACTATTTAAACATTTTGTTATGTTTATTGATAAGCAAATCGTACTATTTAATATGTAGACTTCAATGTGTTGTTAGGACAACCCTAAACTATGACCACTACGGTTTATAAATGCAGTCAAAATGAAAGGTGAGGTGTGAATGATAAAAATTATATATCAACCGTAAGACTCCATAAATCAATATATGAAGCTGTATGCGTGTTGTTCATACGTACATGTATTCGCAAATAAGGAGTGTTATCGGGTGTCTGATAAATTACCCCAACCCCTTTAACCTCGGAGCGTTGGATGCTTGAAATAAGGTAACATAACGCGAGCCGTTATCTCTCGTTTATTTGATATTCCCCCAGGTCACCGAATCCGATGAAATTTCCTGATTTATCTGTAACATTTTTTATATTTCGAATTCGTTCATCGATTAATTTTAATATTGTTTATTGCTAAATGTTGAACAGGAATTCGTTTCAAACATTGATCTTTAATAACTATTCTGCGTAGCTAACAATTGGATTGTATGTGCTGCAACTAGTGTCAAATCATCTTCGTACAATCTTTACAATTTTATTTAAGGTTAGGGAGCAGTTTCATTTAATGTTCTTAACAATAGATGGCACTTTAATTTATTATGAATAGTAGGTAGATGTCGCTTTAATCTTCATGATGATTCGATGATCGAAGGTAGATTTGTTAAAAACTACGAAATTTAAAATAATTACTGAAGCTTATATTCTTCTTTCTGTAATCTCATTGTTTTAAGCCATTCAAAACGTACGTATCGTCTGTACTTTATTCAAAAAAAGGACACAATTTCGCATAAAGTCGTAGCTTTTTATCACCTTTTTATCTCAATTTTCCCTTTTTTCTGACGAGATTGGCTCCAGCATCCGTGATATCAATCTAGGTCGGTGAGAGAGTAAGTTAATGGCACGTGATACTAAGGCGGAGGAAATAAATGTAACGCACTTTGTTTTGAAAAGTGAAAACATTTGTGTATTTTTTGTTCATTCAAATATTGTTAGTATGTGTTTTTAAAACTATTAACGATGGGTTAAGAGTTTTATCAGAAGATATTTCTATGCCACTCACTCTCATTGAATAAGCAGATAAAACAATATATTTTAATACAATTATTACTGTGGTAAGACGGTGTTTAAAGGTTACCACCCTGCGTCGATATCGCCGGAGCATACACTCGCCGCTGCCTAGACGTCACCGGTTGAGCGGACAAACATATATATTTCTTAGAAAAACTTCAGTCTCGTTAGTACGGATTGACGGCGCCCTCCGCGAAGCTTCGTAGTTCACTTACTATGCTATACTTAAGACTCATATACTCTTTGGCTCACTCGTTTTCAACGCAATCGCGAGTGAAGCACGTCGCCTTCACACTTACGGGTAGGGGAAGAGTCTATGAATAATATAACCTTAAAGTACCAGTAGATTCGGTTCTGTACATGAATATGTTTTTCGAAATTTAAACCTTAACATTAAATTCAACACATTGATGGCTCCTACGAATAAGGACCAATGTGCAAATTTTAAACTTTTCAGAAGAGGCTCTCAAAGTTTCAACCATATAGGAAAAGATGCCGCATAGGCCCTTTTACTTCAGCGAAAAAACACGTTTATACCTGTAAATGTGTATTTGTGTTTATTGAATGTTGTTAACTAGACTTCTTAGTAGCTTTTAACATAAAAAAGTAAAAATCATCAATTTGTTACTTTGGCCCTTATATATAGGATCCATCGACATATTTCTTACTTAAGGGAAAGATGTTCAATCCCCATCATAATCAAAGAAAAGCGATACTATGTCTATATTAGCTATGATGCAACTACAATCTGATAAACATATAATCTCCGTTTAATAAGATTTGAATACGTACAATGACATATATTTTAATAAAAAATAAGCGCTAAAATACAGCTACTGACCTTATAATTATAGGTATGACCTTATTATAAGGAATCTATTAATAAATTATTATTCACGCAGTTTATTTATTCCAAATATGAAGAGTGAAATTTTCAAAATATTATTTTATTCAGATGTAATAGAAAACATACATATTTTAAAATAAGAACTCAGTCCGACGTTGCTTAAGTGAGATCTTACCTGTGCACCTGGGATGCCACTTTAAAATAATGTACTTTGTGATAAATTACTAAGAGAGAACATACACTCGTCTCTGTCTTGTTTAATTTACTTTCATTTATAATACAGTTTAAAATTGTTACGTGACGAAGGCCTAATTTTAGTCCTACTTCCCACACTTCTACTTGATTGTTTACCATCTTATAATAAAAAAATGTATATGCATTGTACGCAAAATAATTTATAGTACACCTAATCTTTTTTAACCTAAACTAGTCCAGATTACAGGGTAAAAAAATAAAATAAAAAATCATCTGTATTTTCTTTGCCTATCGTAAAGACCCAGTGCATTCCTATGATTCTTCACGAGGACAGCAGACGGTGCGACAGAATAGTACAAACAGAGCGAGCGAAAACATTTGTTTGAAACTACACACTGCATCAATAGTTTTGAAAGAATTGTGTTTGCAGTACTGTGTTGTCTACTGCTCTGTTTCACACACATAACTGGTATTACCGAACTAAATGCGTCGTAATCAATGTGTAACGCGTGACTTTATAATGCGTGATATTTAGTTTGATTTAAATATGTACCATTGACAAACATTGTGATGTAACGTTATATTTGCGTTACTGATAATTGCTTTTTTTTAACTGGTATTGATATAAGGATAATGAAATAATTTTCTATATGGCAATAAAATTGTACTTCATTAACAATTAATATGCATATGAGAATTTGTATGTATGTCTATTCCGTAGTGATCTCTTGGGATCTAAAGGCGCACGACGTGGCGTCGGCGAGTTTATGCTGCAGCTATCACAAGACGAGGCGGTGCCGGGTAGGCGAGGAGTTTAGTAATCCGCGTTCACCTCAAATTGCATAACCGATTAGGACTAGTTTTATGTCATTTGATTTATATAATTTTCCGATATTTTGCCAGAATAAAAGACATTCGGTTTATTTCTACGATTATTACTAAAGGCCATTCAAACAATATACCATCAATACACAACCGCAGTCTATAATAAATTAGCCAATTTTGTAATGTATCGTCCATAAGAAGAAAAGATTTTAATTCTTAGGGAACCTCATAAGATATGTAACTCTCTTCGTCAGAGAAAAAAATATACACGTTTATCAAAATAACAAATGCGACAAATCTGGAATAAAGTTATATAATCAATTATTACCACAAATCCTCTAGGTGTTACCAGATTTAGAAGCAATCAGACATATCTTCGGGACATACAATATATCCGAATTAATTGTTTCTCGATACCTACATAATTTAGCATCCATCTGGGTTTGGAATCGTGTTCACAGAATAATTGCTTAATGCAAGTATAAGATTATTTAATTTGTTAACAAGGAAAACAAGAATTTTTTTGAAAAAGGAATAATTAAGTAACTAAATATTAATACCATATGGTAATAGTATCATAAATTAAGTTTAAAAGAAAACATAATTACAGTAAACTATAAATAAAAATCTCCAGTAATATTCAGATATTATAATCCTAGGTCAACATTTAACATGATGTTTAATAAGAGGTACAATACAATCCAAACTATAATTTGTTACTTCTTCTTCTCAGCCATGTAAGGCCCACTACTGGGTATAGGCCTCCGATGACGCCACGATGATCGCAACCTTGATTATCGGTCCATCTTGCGGGAGGTCTGCCCACGCTGCGACAACTACTAGGTTACAATTCTATTTAGACACGACCCCATGTGAAGTTTACTTTTGTCTTTTGCGCTACTGACGGTTAATAAAAAGTTTGCATGGAAATATTTCTAATAATCTTTATAACTGACTTAATTTAAATATCTTACTCTAAAGTTATAAAATATAATTACGAATAGTTGGATAAAGTATCTCAATATGAAAATCGTGCAATGTATTATTTAATATTCTTTATTTGTTAACGATTCACTGAACTCACAAAAGAATTCTTTTACCTTGAGGCTATTTCTTTTGAAGATTCGCTTTTTAATATTCGCTCGAGGATAATCAATAGACGAAAAGCCAAAAGAAAGTAATTGGATAACAGGCATTACTTAGAATATTAGATACATACCAGATATTTTTAAATTCTAATTTTAAAATATTTATTTTTAAAAATGTTTTACCGGGAAAATTGTATTACGATAAAAAACAAAAACTTTAATATAATAAAGATTATATCAAATATATGAAATTCTCGTGTCACAGTTTTCGTTCCCGTACTCCTCCGAAACGACTTGACCGATTCTCATGAAATTTTGTGAGCATATTCAGTAGGTCTGAGAATCGGCCAACATCTATTTTTCATTTTTTTTTTATTTAACTGCGTGCGGACGGAGTCGCGGGCGACAGCTAGTATAGATAGATTATAATAGATAACCGGTTGGTTAAAACTAATAAAGACTGACGTAACCGTTAATTATTTAAGGAAGGTAATGTTTTAGTGTTTCCATTAGAAAGTATAACTAGTATAGAATAAATAAAATCCAATGTTGTGTCTGAAGTGAAATAATTCATATTAAAGTGTAGGTCGTACGTACATGGTAAATTCCATCATAGATGTTAGCACTAATGAAAGATATAGTCATTTTAAGTGCTCATTTTGACGTCAGAGGAAAATGCATCCTAGGAATTATTAGGAAGAGACTATCGATTTGAATTTGTTTTATATAAAACTGTACATTTTCTCTTTACTCGTCCTAATGGCGTAATTTCAAACCTTAAATAGATTCCAAAAGCATATGTTATAAGGTCGTGAAATATTATTTTATTTAGGAATATTATATCAGTGATCTGTTTAAAGTAAATCCATAATACGAGCTCTACTCACGACTCCATTATGCGAAATTGTATCACATGAGCGAAAGAAAACGGCTTATTTTATGCTAGTTTCACACAAGGGTAAAACTTTAAGACAGTAGTGCTATTATTTTTACACATACTTAATGTCAACGACGTACTGTTTTGTAACAGTGTTATACGTTCAAATAATTGTATAACTGCGCTATCTTCTGTTATGCCTTAGTGAGGTGACTGTTGAGCCTTCGTGTGAGATATATTACGTCATGCGAAGTGTGGTGTGATGTGTGTTCGTAGACTGAACGGATCCAAATAATTTATCAGCATAAAGCCTCTAGCACATTGGCGGAGAAACGAACTGAAAGCGAAGCGAACTGAAATTTTATGTCCTATGTGTTGAATGTAGGATTAAACTTTCTACTAAAGAGGTGGCATACTGACCACCAAGACTTTTGCCTTTTTTGGTTAAGAAAAAGATATACGAAAAGTAAAAGAATCGCGCGGGAAATGCTGCTGTTTGAATTTAATACAGTAGGAAATTTCTTTGATTCGCTTAATCAAGGCAAAACATGTAAAAATCTCAATTACTGCATTGCCCTTTATAATGTACGTAAGCTACCATTTTGTAGCTTTTACTTTGATAAAATAGATTCTTAGAAAACTGCCACAAGGGTTGGTTTTTTTACCAATTCCTTTACGTTGCATTATTATAATATCAATGTATATTTAAGGTTGTTTATGTTATCATTTTTTATTTCAAACGTATTGTTTTCTACAGGAACATAAATTAAAACTTCGCCCGTTATTGTCGCTCTGTCTTTTTTATTTTTATTACCCCAATTTGGCGTTCCCCTAACAAATTAGGGCCGTATGTATTCGTCTAAAGCCGTGTGAGAGTCAAGTTAATGACACGTGTGTTACGCGGCTGAAAAATATGTTTACATTTTATTTTTAACGGATGTATTTTTGTACCATGAGAGAGTTTTTTTTTCTTTTTTTAAAAAAAAAGAAAACAGAATATAGTATCAGTTATTTGAAGTATTTACATTTATACTGATGTATCCTAAATATCCGAAATATGTCGTACTAGCTTTTACCCGCGACTCCGTCCGCGCGGAATAAAAAATGGAAAACGGGGTAAAAATTATCCTATGTCCTTTTCCTGGTTCTAAGCTACCCGCCCACTATTTTCAGTCAAATCAATTCAGCCGTTCTTGAGTTATAAAGTGTAACTAACACAACTTTCTTTTATATATATATAGATTACTTCAAAAGGAATGTATAAAACATTACAAATTTCCTATTTCGTCGCTTCAACTTTGAGTTATATCTCAATTTTCTTCTTTTTCACAAGATTCACGCTGAAACTAAGCCCGTGAGACTAAAGTTAATGGCACGTATCTGGTGTATTGCCGGCGTATAAAAAGTTAGTATCCGTAATATACATTCCTAGTCATATTTCTTTCGGCAAGTTAAGATTTTTTTTTAACATCTGCCTTTTTTGTGAAGCTCGTTGACGTCTCTAAAAAATACTTATCTAGAAATTCGTTAAAATTTATTCTTTATTTAGAGAAAATTTACGATGAATTGTAACATTTAACTTTTTGTTCCACGTATTATCTATCAATGTTTATAATCTACTAGCTGTCGCCCGCGACTCCGTCCGCGCGCAGTTAAAAAAAAAAACTTAATAGGGGGGGGGTTATGAAAAATAGATGTTGGTCGATTCTCAGACCTACTGAATATGCTCACAAAATTTCATGAGAATCGGTCAAACCGTTTCGGAGGAGTTTAACCACAAACACCGCGACACGAGAATTTTATATATAACTAGCTTTTACCCGCGACTCCGTCCGCGCGGAATAAAAAAAAATAGAAAACGGGGTAAAAATTATCCTATGTCCGTTTCCTGGTTCTAAGCTACCTGCCCACCAATTTTCAGACAAATCGATTTAGCCGTTCTTGAGTTATAAATGGTGTAACTAACACAACTTTCTTTTATATATATAGATATTAGATATGTTTTATATAACGAATTTTTCCCGTTGGGAAGACTTACCTAACAAAGACATTCCGAGGTATCATATCTATTAAAACATTACTGTCCCTGTTTTTTTCAATGACAGTGAAAGGGATGACATATCATGATATGTTTTATACAGGTGTTTACATTAAAAACCCACAGTTGGAATAATTATTGTATTTTACTTTGGTGAGATTTATTTTACTTGATTATTTGAATTAATCCTCATTAAAATAAATATTCATTTCAGGTACATTTTTCTTCTGATATCACATTTCAATAAATGGTGATCTGAACATTTAATTTTCGACTTTAAACTACTGGGACAAGGTTCAAATTACCGTAACCGAGTCTTTAATAATGCATTGACTTTATTATTATTTGTACACGCAAAAGTAATTATTAAGTATAATAAATTAAATTTTATCGTTTAATAATATATTTAAATAACAGTGATAATATTCTCTTAATTTTAACATATTGATAATATTTTTTCAATATCAAAAAACTGTTGAAACATTAATATTTGTGAAAAAGATTTTATTAAACTTTATGAGATAAATTATATTTACAACCTTATTCATTAAAATTTTCAGGAAATATTGATAAATATTAATAACATGATATTGAAAATAATATTGTGATGCAGTACTTTATTTAATTACTATATTTTGACATTTAAAAGTGTATTGGAAAAATGGCTAACGTATAAAATCACATATAGAAAACATTTGGAAAATCTCAGTATTATTTTTCTCATTTATTTTAATTTTAAATATTGACTAAAACCTAGATACAAATTCAAGCGCAGTTTCTATCTAAATTAATGCTTGTAATTGCAAGAACAAAATTAGATTTCACCTGACACTTGGCACTTGGGAGACTTTATCGCTTGGCTCCATTCCCGTATGTTCCCGCAGGTGAGGCCTTACATAACCTTAAAGATACCGACACGATTTGTAAAAATATTTTAACACAGAGACGAAAAAAAGGATTATTCGTATTTTGCATACAATGTACTTCAACATTTATTTCCCCTCCCCGCAGAAGCCAATTCTCCATCCCATCCTTTCCTAATAAGAAAATATTGGAAGGGAAAAAGGACTAGAATTTAGCCTCCGACTAACAATAATAATATTTTAGTACAAACGTAGAATAGTTAAATACCTATCCAAAGTGATAGACTAAATGACTAAATAGAATCAACTAAATAACTCAAGTAGGTAATCCAGAGGGATAAGCTGAGACCAAGGACTTCCATTTGGCGCGGTACTGACACATCTCTCGCTTCTTCTACATATATCTACGAATATATGCACTTCAGTTTCCAGATTATATAGAATCAATCACGATGTTATCAACAAAATAATTAGTGTACTTAATTACACAGTGACGATTCTTAAGCCTTTAAGTAGAACTTAATTATATAATTAATTTAAACCCTCATACATAATAGTATGTAGGAGTGTACCAAAGTTATTAACAACTGAGAATTTCCACTGCTGAAACATCAATACAAAAACATTGTTTTTTCTTCTCGTACGCTTCATAAAATAACAAAATGGTTTTTACAAGTGTTTTGGCAGGCGAAACTTACAGAATGTTTAAATGGATCTATGAATGGATATTTATTATTAGGTAATTAGATATAGAAACCGATTTAGACGAACATAATATAGGCTACCTATGATCTCGGAAATATGTACGCTTCCTGTGGGTTACGTTTGATACATATATCACCTGATAACTTTGCAATGGTTCAACACTTCTTATTGCAATTTGGCATAGATATAGAACATAGTCTTGAGTAATACATGACATACTTTTCATTCTATTTTTTAATTCTGCGCAGACAAAGTCGCGGGCAAAAGCTAATAATAATATGAAAGTAGTAGAAATACAGAGACTTTGTGGTTTCTTAATTCTATTCTAGAGATTCGAGCTACCTTAAATCACTATTTAATGAACTTACCCAGTAAATATTACATTAATAGAGTTAACTAGTATAAACACATGCAATATGATCACCTTACCTCATGCATGATATTACTATGAAAGCCATATATTACTCATCGACCCTTAAAGCTTGACAGTGTGTCAGGTGTGAATAAATTTGAATATCAAATAAACTTCAGACACCATATTGGAATTGATAATGCCGCTGAACGGTAAAGAAAATCGGTAATTTATTATAATTTATTCGGATATTGTAAGTTCACTTTGCATAATGTATTAGTTTTCCAGGTATATGAAAAAAACAATTACACATTATATCCGAAAACTTCCCTTGTGGTTTACTCTAGTCCGTGAATTGTCTGGAAATATATATTTTTTTTAATTAAAATGTCTATCTGCACAAAAACATGTTATCTGAAGTAAAGTTAAATACATGAAAATAAATGAAAAAGAAAGAAATCATTAACAATATTCTCTCTTTCTCTCTCTCTTTGGTTTTATAATCTGTAATTTATATATTACCATTAAATTTTATTGTATCTCATGAGATATTTACGAGATATATTGCATGATAACGATTACAAAGACATTACTACAGTATAACCACAGGTGGGCACAGTTAATCGAAAAGTTAACTTCGTTAATCGTTAATTCGTTAATTAAAAAATTAACTTAGTTAATCGTTAAAGCGTTGAATTCTCGAAAATTTAACGCAAGTTAAAGTTAATCGTTAACAGTTAACCATACCAAAATTATACATACTAATTTCACACTTGAAGTTAACTTAAAAGTTAATCCGTTAAGCAAAATGTTAACTTCGTTAATTAACGGATTAACGAGTTAATGCCCAGCTCTGAGTATAACTACAGCCATTATTTAAATATTAAAACATTTTTTTTTAAATTAAAAAATATACTTCAGTGATAATTTTAGTAATTGAATTTACACAAATTGTATTACACATTGTGTTTTTGTTTTCAAATGCTATAACTTTTAACGAATCCCGCAGCACAGACTAAACAGTCCAATAGAGTGATACACATTGTAACAGATGGGTGCATTGCGACGCGACGGGCACTGCCGACTTGTGGTAAAGCGAGGCAATCAATCTCTATTTTAAACCTACTCTGTACATCAATTTTACTACACTGTGCAGTTTTCAAATTTATATGAAAATAATCTGCATACGATTTATGAAAATAAATGGTCTTTGCTAGATTACTTTTAATATAAGCTAGTGAAAATTATGACATCTCTCGCCTGTAACCTATAGGAGTAGACAGAGATTACGAAATTCCATTTGGCTCATCCTAGCACAGCTATCTCTTCTACATTCATACATCCACGCATTCTGTTTAGTAACGACAGCTCTAAAGAGTGATGTTGTGTTTATAGTACACTTTACTTATACATAAAAAACATACAAGGTGTAGTTATCTCAGAATAGCTCCGATCTATTTTTACATATCAAAATTACTCACCAAAAGAAACCAATTTAAATTGACCATTCATCTTTCTTATACTTTTAGAAAACTCCGAGGTCAAGATTGGTTGGTTTTACGTCAGTTATAAATGTGATATAAATGTTTCCACTACAACGTAAATAATAATTACTATTGCATCAGACTAGAGATAACAGTTGGGATGAAAAGTTCGTTGGCTAATATGGAAATAGTTCGTACAATTTTTCGATACCTTTTTTGTTTTTGTTTTTAGCCTTAAAACAGGCTTCAGTTTTCAGCGATAAACTCTTCATCGGTGGAAAATTTCTGTCCAGTGAGCATTCTCTTGTGGTCTGAAAACAGGAAAAAGTCGCTGGGGGCCAGATCTGAGAAATACGGTAGATGCGGAAGTAATTCGAAGCTCAATTTAATTTTGCCATCGTTTTCAGTAACTTGTGACACGGTGCATTGTCTTGATGAAATAGCACTTTTTTCTACTTTAAATAGGTCTATTTTACCGCGAATTCTTCCTTCAATGTTACGTTATATTCGACGATAGATATTATACCATAGGAAACCCAAAATACCGATGCCATAACTTTGCTAGCCGACTTTCGCATCTTTCCACGCTTTGGAGTCTGTTTATCACGTGCGGACTGCACGTGACTGTTCACTGACTTCACTGACCTTAGCTGACTATCGATTGGACTCCGGTGGGAAACGATGAACCCATATTTTATCCATTGTCACATATCGACACAAAAAAGTCATTTATGTGCTAGCCTACGAACTTTTCAGCCGACCTAATATTACATTTTATATGCTACTTATAAAAAATCTTTTACACATATGCCTTCCAATGTAGCTGGATGTATAAGAATTAAATGTATATTCTATATTTTAGTGTTAATTCACAAATACTATTTTCTACAAAAAATCTTACAACTTTCCTTCAGTGTAAAAGGACCTTAAGCATAAACATTGCCTATCTTTTAAGTCAACAAACACAACAAAGTTTATATATGGGTGACGAATTACAGCATCGCATTGAAGACCGGTAGACTGTAATAGAAAACGTATTTTGGGTTTTAATGCATCAAAAATGGGAGAAATCAATGTACAAAACTTAGGAAATACAGGTATGTATACATTTCAGTACAAATGTTACATTTTTTATACTAAAATATTTTATATTTACTATCTACGTTATTTTCTATTTTTCTATCTGACTCAATATTGCGAAATACCTAATAATTTTTTAAAATCCTATCCATCCATTTTTTTTTTTTGGAAAAAATTGCGAAGAACTTTTAATTAACGGCCCATTTTTTATTAACGGAGGAGGGGACGCACAGAAAGAGAATTTTTCCTCTTCATATGCGTCCACTCCTCCGCCAAACCCACTTACTCTTCCCATTAATTCTTAATAAGAGAAGGGTGGAAAAGTAACGTTAGGCTTCTGGCTTTATCTTTAATATCCAAAGATAGTGCATTAAATCAAACGAAAATTTAACGAAAGGTTGATATCGGCATACTATGTTAACTTTGGGACGTTGAAGTCAGTCATTTAATGTTAACTAAGAGCTTCCCTTAGACTTGATTTATTATTACAAAAATACGCTGAAGACCTGCTTAAACAATCATTTAACTATGTGTATGGCAGTTTTTTCATACTTTCATTTCTTAATAATAACTATTTTCTCCGTAAACTCTCTCATTTGATTCTACGTTGTGTGTTCTATCTTATCTGTTTATTTTTTTTTATAAAAATAGTTTTATCATTTCAATTTAAATAGTTTTACTAATTAATTGCCAGCTTTATTTTTATGTAAATATTAACATGTTTTAATTCGTTCAATGTTGACGTCTGGAGATAATGATTTTTTTTCCACGCAACTGTTTTCTTTAGTTTGATTGTGATAACTTGAATGATTAGAAATATATGATATACAATGTTTTACGAAGAAATACGCAATGTTACTTATAATTGAGAAATTTGTCTATCAACGTGGCTTTACACAGACAAAACTCCTTTACAAAAACATATTGCCATCTTTTTCGTTGTTCTGTTTAAAAATCAGGTATAACTATAAAATTTTGCAGAGGTCTGACTTATCATATATTGTGCAATTACAGTGTACAATACTTCCTAATATTTTTTTTATAGCTGTTATTATAAAAGTAGTGAGAAATAGTGCTTAATTAAAGTTTTTGAAATTAAAAATGTAACACCATACTTTAGATAAGGACCCAAGTGCAGTAAAAACAAAAACTCCGACCGAAGAATTGGATATAGCGTTGAAAGAATGTGGCTTCGGATGGTTCCATGTATTGCTACTGTTGGCTTCTCTGATTGGCCTCGTGGCCGCTCAAGCTGTGAGCAGTACAACACCTTACATCTTACCCGTTGCTGAATGTGATCTTAATATGGACTTAATACAGAAGGGATTCTTAAATGCAATCCCGTTTATAGGTAAGTTATTTATAATTAAATCATTTCAATTACTGACCTTCTTCAAAAAGTTTACAGTTCACTTTTCCGTAATTTTTAATTAAGATTCGAATAACATTCAATACATTGAATGCTCGAAGGACCAATTTTATTCAACAGGATCAAATAAAAATATCAAAAGATAGAATAATGAAAATCCATGGGCGTCGATGAACACCTTGGAGTTCCCGCTGCATGTTTGCCTTCTCTTATAAAAAACTTGAGAGTTGTCAAGGGACACCCGGATGGAACTAAGTTCCTTTCGTTTAATTAGTGAAGGAACCAATGTTTATTCTATGAATAAAAAACTTAAGTCTTCACAAGAAGTACATTTTATTTCTATGAATTTTCGTTATATATTGTCACGTCGTTGCCATGGTGAAGTAGCGCTCATTCGTCGTTAACATACTTACTATAGCAAAAAGTGTCGTGACAACTTTTCGTAAGAATTTTTTCCGTCTAGCCCCCTTTCACAACGCGCGATAAGGAACTTCGTTCCAAAAATCTATTAACTAAGCACGGATGCTTATTGTACCTAAAGTTAATTAATTGACACGTAGATAATATTTACGACATTTTTTTGCACTTATTGATGACACACTCGTACATTTGTGTCGCGATGTATACTTACAATATCGATTCAGTGACCTCATTTTTGCAATATGATGGTTAGTCTACATTTCTTTGTATGCTAAAAATACTACATTGTTTGTGAAGTAGAAAGTATTTTCTTGTTCGTATAATTTTTATAATTAAGAGTACTCGTATGAATCTATCGCTATCCAGAATTATTTAATCTGAGAGCACATTCTGCTGCTTCGCTTTTATGTTGGAATTATAATAGGTAAATAGGTAATAAAAAGAGACAAAAGCCTTGGCAGAATCAAGTAATACCAGATATGTTTCTTTAAATTTACAGGAATGACAATATCTGCAGTAATTGCTGGATTTCTAACGGATACGTTTGGTAGGAAAATATTCCTCGTCTATGGATTTGGTGGACTATTTATATGTACATTGATGGCGGGATCCAGTCAGACGTACCTTTTGTTCGCATCCGCGAAGTTTATGGAAGGAATACTGTAAGATGTTTATTTGAATAAAGTTGCTAAGAGTAAAGAACATTTGTAAATGTCTTAAGCATCGATGAAGGTGCAAATGAATTGCTTGTTAAAGAAATATGCTAAGTAAAGTAATAAAACAAATGTATTTATGATTAGCAGTTACTCACAACTGTGTCCGCACGTAATTAATTAAAAATGTATAAGAAGCTTATGTCATCTAGGGATAGTGTAGCTTCCCAACAGTGAAAAAAATTTACAAATTGGCTCGATATTTTCGGAGCAATGCAAACAAACAAACAATCATCAAATCTTTCTTCTTTATAATATTATTATAGACGAAATTTTTATATCTGGTTATTAATAAAAGCTATCACTACTCTAAATTTAATCAAGATCTGTTCTGCCGTTCTGGAGTTATGTGGATAGACATCTGAATGTTTATTACATTCAGATGTCTATCCAAATTTTCATATTTTCGTATTAGCAAGAGTAAGATAAGATGAAAGGTATATATCAAAATATTTTTATACGACATGATTATGCTCATTTATAGGTTCGGAATGTCCTACAATCCGCTGATTTTATTGACATCAGAATTCTGTCACAATGACATCAGAGACCGTGTGATGATGTTTCAATCGTCATTCGCTGCGGTTGCTCAAATTATCATCGCTATCATTGCATGGGTTATTCTTTCAATGAATTGGAAAGTGACGTTCTTTAATGGACATTTTGGTTAGTAATTATATTCTGACTTCTTAAACAAGAACAAAAATGAGGAAAGAAAAAAGATGGCAAAAATCATTTAATGGCTCAAAATGCTTATAGCCGTTCTCTGTGACGTTACTCATACTATATCTACAGGATGGGGCTGCTATAAGACCACTAAAATATGCTTTTCATTATTAATTTCAGTTCTTAACGCTTGGAACTTCTATATTTATGTGATGTCTTTGTGGGCTCTGCTCACTTGTCTATTCTACACATTTCTACCTGACAGCCCCAAGTTTTACATCAGTCAGGGAAAATTCGACGCCGCTGGAGATGTGCTTATGAAAATTTATAAAACAAACACGAAATCAGATGCATCATCATTATCGGTAAGATAATTTTAGTTTCAACAAGTACCCACACTTACACAGTGTATTGACAGTTAACTCTCGCATACGATATTCCTACAGCAAAAACCATGACAATATTCATAACTTTGAGATGCCTCTCGCTCATCGATATTCATGTAAGTGTATTTTTTTTTTTCAGAATTCTGAATTATGGACAAAGAAGGAGGTAAAGCGTGAAAGAAGCCAGTCACTGCGAAGTGAAAAAATTACAAGTTTCAAAAAGAATCTAGTCACAGGTTTTTATAATTTGAAACCGATGTTCCGGAGACCTTTGCTTTATCATTTAATTCTTCTCTGCTCTATGAATTTCTTAACTATGTTACTGTGAGTAACGATTTAGTTATATAATTATTTTAATTGACATGCTTTACAAAGTGCACTCAAGGAAGTTCAGTGGGCTTAACACGAATAATTTGTGACAATCGCCTTCGCATTATCATAGTCACTTATGACAAAATGATTATGATATAACAGTGGTAGACACCAGCAACAATATCTGTTGCACGAATTGGCCGGCTCGCCCGATGACCACGACACACAGAAGGCAGGCGTGAAGTGGAAGAAATTCCGCGTTTTGTCTGATGAGTGTGGTGCCGGAGGCCTAATCTTAGTCCTCTTTCATACAAGAAAAGGGTGGGAAGGGGAAGTGGGTTTGTCGGAGGAGGCAATGCAATGCAACGAGCAAACGGCCAGCTCGATTCGCCGCAACAGCAAGGCGACCGTTTCCCATAGACATTCGCAAATGCAGATGCGTTGCCTACCGATTAATCAACGGAGAAAGGGACGCACTGAAAGAGGATATTTCTGCTTCCTATGCGTCCCCTCTCCCGCTAAATCCACTCCCCCTTCCCAACATTTCCTAATAAGAAAAGGACGGGAAGGGAAAGATGACTAAAATTAGTCCTCCGGTACCACACTCACCAGACGAAAAGCGTAATAGCTTCATCGTGGTATTTCACCGGTCGTCCCGGCCAATTCGTGCACCCGACAAATAATGTCGTTGCGGGATCTACCACTGTATAACCTATACGGGATTTACAAATATTAATTCAATTTTTTTAAGATGACTACACGATGGTGATTGTAACTAATATTCATGGTAGGCCCACTGTTGGAAAGATGAAAACAAAAATACAAAATTATAATATTAAAGTGTGCTAATATAGTATAATTATATATATATATTAAAAAAACGATTCTATCTATTTTTACTTATCATGAACTTATTTCCACTTATGAGGTCCAAAAATAAGTTACGGTATGTACATTAAATGTATGCTGAGTACAAAAAAACAAACGTAAAATTACCAATTCTTAAGTATTTTCATTAATATACGTATTTCAGATTCAACGTAACAAGGCTGTGGTATCCGCAGCTGTCAACGATTGTCGAAAGTTTCGGAAGCAACCAGGCGCGACAAGATTTATGTATGATGTTGGACACATACACAGCTGATATTAAGCTAAAAAGCGCTAATTTAACGGATTTGTCTACATGTGTACCGGTATTGTATAAAATAATGTCCAATATTAACATTAACAACACTCACTTTGAAAAAATATCACTCCCTAAACATTCGTCCTCTTAACACGTTGTGCACCGATTCGAATGTAAGTTCACTTTAATACGGAAAAATCATAGTGGCATTGAAAGTGTTAACATGATGGAACATCCTATTACGTCCAACTATCAACTCTATCCGACTAAGTGAGCATATATTCTTCAAATTAAAGTATAAATTTTATGAAACAAATAATAGATTTATCGTAGGTTTCTAATACTTAATTATTTTTATAAAAAATACAAAACAATATGTTTTAAAAGGACATTTTCGGTCTCAGAAATCCAAGGTTAGTCATGTAGAAGTAAAGAGATAGCGTTGTCCCAATTGCGTCAAATGAAATTTGATTATACGATTCTCATTTTATAGAGTAATTCCGTGTTTAGTGTAGTTCAACATAGTTCAGTAAATTCTCACATTCATGTTTGTCATTTCACTAAACTAAAGGATCACGAGTCCTACGATGGGGAGGTCATAAAAAGGTTACGATCAGTAGTAAATATTACGATTAAACTTTTACTTTAATAAAATATTTTAACAAACATTACTCGACGTCATTATGAAAACTGAGATGAATTTATTTTCATTTCATCTATATATATAAAATAAAGTCTTGTTAGTTACACTATTTATAACTCAAGAACGGTTGAATCGATTTGACTGAAAATTGGTGGGCAGGTAGCTTAGAACCAGGAAACGGACATAGGATAATTTTTACCCCGTTTTCTATTTTTTATTCCGCGCGGACGAAGTCGCGGGTAAAAGCTAGTGTCAAATAAATTATAGATTCAAGTATGTCAATTTTTTTTCAATAAAATATAAACAGAATAGTTGAAACTTATATTTCTAATTATTGCAACTAACACATAGTTGAATTGCAGGAATCGAACCCACGACCATGTGAAAGATACGGACTCACAATCCGCAGCCTTAACCTTAGGCTATTGCTGATTTGATGACTTACCAAGTTTAGCTAAGTTTCTCAGAACTACCACTTGAATCGATTTAACGACGTTACCGTTTTAACGACGAAACCGTTTTAACGACGTCAATAAAAAGTTTTATTTTTTACACTTTTATGTCTCTATTCACACCATTACGACCAAACACGTCAATATCGACAAATCGACTTGCAATACCTCAGTGTAGATTTTGGAACGAAGTTCCTTATCGCGCGTTGTGAAAGGGGGCTAGACGGAAAAAATTCTTACGAAAAGTTGTCACGACACTTTTTGCTATAGTAAGTATGTTAACGACGAATGAGCGCTACGACGTGACAATATATAACGAAAATTCATAGAAATAGAATGTACTTCTTGTGAAGACTTTTTTATTCATAGAATAAACATTGGTTCCTTCACTAATTAATCGAAAGGAACTTCGTTCCATCCGGGTGTCCCTTGACACCTCTCAAGTTTTTTTCATACTAAATCTGACCGAAGGGAGTCCCTAATAGCCAATTAAACTTGCTGAGTACATCAGATTAAAGATGTTAAAATATTTTTTACGGTAGACAATAACGAGCAATTTTATTTGTTACAGAATAAAAGTGGAAATGAGACGTATATAAATAGTGTTATTTTGGGGTGCGTGTCCTTAATACCTTTGGTGCTGAGTGGTTTTCTTGTAAACAAAGTTGGTAAGAAGAATCTATTCCTCGTTTCTGGATTGATATCGGTAGGATGTACTCTAGGATTACGATGGACTAGTTCTAAAGGGACAATGGTTGCACTATTCTCTTCAGACGTAGCTCTCAGTCAAGCAATGCTGAGCTTGAATCAAGCATTTACTGTTGAACTATTTCCTACTACTACTAGGTAAGATTAATTGAATTTATAACTTTCTTTTTATTTTTAAATTCAAATTGAATTCATGTTAATGTTATATTTATATTTATTTATTCATTAATATTTTTTTAATAACAGATATAATTTTATTTAATGAATTAAAGATATAATTTATAGTCATACTAACTGTCGCCCGCAACTCCGTCCGTTATTAAAACTTTAAACGTGTTAATAAAATAAGTATATTTTGAGTTTATAGTAGAGTTAGTGTGAATAACCTCAAAATTAAAAACATAGTTCCGTTTGTTTTTGAAATGTATGTATATAAGATATATTTTTAATAGCTATTATAAAATTATACTATATTTATTATATTCAACAAGTAATTACTAATCTCTATAATTTATGTTGAAGTCTATTAAAGTCTGCGTGATTTCATCAGTATGATTAATAGTTTATTTTAATTAGGTTTTAATAAACATTACAACACTTTGTAGCTCACGTGTAATAAACAAGTGAAAGAACGTAATGCTCTAGTACTAAAATTACTTATTGGATGCTAACGGAGTTATTACATTATAATGTAGTTCAAATATCCCAAAAATGTATTCAATACCAATTGTATTCAAAAAGATTAGATCTTTCATAAAACGTGTATTAAAACTTGTCTAGCGGGAAGAATAAAGTTCAATGTACGGACGAGTATCATCGAAAAATATTAACAACTAGCTGTCCCACGCAACCAAATCCATTCGCGCTAAATTAAAACAAAAACGTAATAAGTAACCTATGTGTTCTTCCAAAACATGTTCTACATATGTGTCAAATTTCTTCAAGATCCATAGAGCCTTTCCGGAGATAACTTCCATCCATCCATCTAAACTTTCGCATTTATTTGATTAATAAAATCTTTTTTTGGAATTGAAAATAGCGCCATCTAGTTCTAATGTAGTTTAAACTTTGTATGATTTTTGTTTAAAAATTCTGCTCATTTAATTGCAGAACTTTAGCTATATCAATGCTGATGACAGTTGGAAGGCTCGGCACTTTGGTGGGTAACGTCCTCTTCCCTGTAATGCTGAACCTGGGATGTGGAATATCGTTTTATACGCTCGCGGGATTAATGATATGTGAGGAAATAAATATTTAAACTATAAATTATTATTTTTAAATATATTAAATAATATACTTTAATGTATTGACATGTTGCCATCAACATCATTCAGATTGTCACATCACCAGGTTGTCGTTCTCCAGATTTATTATCCGAAATTTCTTAGCGTATTAATTTTAGTGAATTTACATTTTGTATTAGGTATATATTTATCCACGCTTTTTAGATTTTAATCAACAATATTTTCTATATTTATATAAAAAGTTTAGCGAAAATGATATTCAAGACAATTTTCAAGATGTCAAATTTCTAAAATTATTGTGAAGTCAAGTAAAACTCTAAATTTTTTCTCATTTCAGGTGTTACCGCGATGGCGTTACTTTTACCGAAAAATAAATAATATTTTCAACTTCATAATAACAAACCAAAAAGTGCTAAGTGGAGAAATAAATGTCCTCCATTTGTTTATTATTATTAATGGCCTGTGGGAAAACGTAATTTATTTCATAAGCTACAAAATAACTTAGAATGGGAATATATTTTTCATAATTTAGGTATTTTAAGGAAATCATCGTGATGCAACCTGGGCGTATCTGAGAAGGTATTCAATGATACGTGTGAAGTAAACCAACTCGCACTGGGCCAGCGATGTTGACTATGGTCTAGTCACCCCCTAACTTAGGGTGGCCCCGAGCCCCTCAGTGGGGACGTAAGCTGATGATGAAGTTTAATAAATATTTTTCGTTTTCACAAATTTTTTGTTTGTTAATCACCATTCGGTATTGATGTAAAGTCCACATTCATATTATAAAGGCTCCTGAGGGAGCCCTCGAGCCTAGTTACTCATAAACGAGGTTTAGGCTAAGCGCCATCTGCGCCCGTCCGCCTCACGGTGATACTGTAAATGCCTCTTCAAGACAAACAGTGACAACTCAGTCACAAAAAAAATGATAAAGTAAGAAATCATGTTATATAATATTAATTGCCTAAGACATGTGAAATGGAGGAAAAATAAATTTAAAAAAAAATCCTTAGAAGAAAAAAGAAATTTTCTTTTGCGTTTTCATAGAATTTCGATTAGTGAGTGGCTCAGAGGTTAAGCACTTGACTTGCAATCTGCAGATCCTGGGTTCGAATCCCGCCATGTACCAATGTGTTTTCGATTTTCGATTTACATATGTACATTTATCCGACGTTCTTACGATGAAGGAAAACATCGTGATGATGCACATATCTGAGAAAGAAATTCAATGATATGTGTGAAGTTAACCAACTCGCGTTTGGCCAGCGTGGTTGACTATGGCCTAGTCACCCCTAAATTGGGGTAGGCTCCGAGCCCCTCGGTGGGGACGTATAGTGAGCTGATGATGATGATGATGATGATGATTAGTAAGTCTCGAGACAAAATTTATTTTCTTCCAAACATTTCATATTGATTTTTTAAATAACATCACTTTATGTTGTATTAGTTTTGAAGACATTTTTTTAATTTAGGCATTCACACTTGCAAGAATTACTTTGATATCACCACATCCAATAACAACATACTGCTTTAAAATGGGCCTGGTAGAGTATAAACATTTGTTAGCACAACATTCCACATGTGCAGGTAATCAGTACGGAGTCCTTGTTTGTGTCGTGTTCTTATGGCGTACTCAGAGGTAACAAGCAGGAAACAATAGACATGTACTGTATACTTGCACTCTTTGTTTTTATAAGAACTTCGGTATGTGTTTGTGTTAGATAGAATAAATATATGTATCTCGAAACATTGTCGATTGCTTATTTTAAAATTGCTTTAAAAATTGTACTAAAGCAGCAATCGAAAAACCTGTTTTTTAATAGGGATATCGATCCTTTTTGTTCTATATTACGTCATGCACAGTAAATAAAATGATCTTTGGATCTTTGAATGATCTAAGGATAGATAATAAATAGGGTTCGGCAGTTTGAGATGAAATTCACACATGAAATCAACCAACCCGCACTGGACGAGCTTGGTTGACTATGGCCTAGTCAACCCTAACTTAGGGTAGGCTCCGAGCCCCTCGGTGGGGATGTATAGTGAGCTGATGATGATGAATTGTCTAATTCACAAATATTTTGCATTACTGGGACGCCATTGATGTTTCATCTATCTATACCGTTAATAAAATTGGAGTGTCTGTACGTAATATAAAAAAAATCATTTTCACATCACCATGTGACCACCATCATTTGGGGGATGGTGTTGCTCGCGTCCGTAGGAATTACTTGAAAGATACCCTACACGTGTCCCCTGGGTTGTGCTAAACGAGCAACAAATCTCGGTGGTAGGTTCGCCGCAGGCTTCAAGGTTACCACCCATCAAGCAAAGCCTCGCCGCCAAGCGACTTCTGTCGCGTTCCGGTGTGATGTTTGGTGAAGCCTTATGGGGGTTGGGTCTGGGCAGTTGCAATGCGAATGATGATCGGGCATGATACGCTATATATTGATGGGTCGGGTGCTTGAGCTCGGAGGGTAGCGGGATCCGAAGCACGGTTCTCCGCTGGCCGACCGCAGGTAGTTGGGGGCCCAAGTAGTGGGTTAGCCACTCACGAAAGGCTGCCCCGCCAACTGTGAAAAATCCCAGAGTGGCTTCATCGTGCCGATTGGCGACCGGGTGAGAGGACCCGATGACGATCTCTGGGGGGGTTCGGGCGTCCCCGCAGTCTCCGTGTCAAGCCCCCATCGGCACATCATATCTGGCTGTGTTATGGGGTTATTGTAGCATTGCCTCGCTCAACTTCCTTCCTCCATCCATTCACTCCCTCCTCATGGCCAAGCAAAAAAGAAAGAGTAAGAAATTACAGCGGATGCACTTCCTCTCACTTAAAGTGCACTTCACTAACATCAGAGGAGTGCACTCTAATATCAATGCGGTCCACCACCACCTCGAGACCAGTAAGCCGCACCTACTCTTTCTTACGGAAACGCAGATTCGATGTCCCACAGACGCGGCGTATCTTGACTACCCAGGTTATACTATGGAGCATAATTTTCATCCACGCGCCGGAGTTTATGTATACGTCCGCAGTGACATCTGCCTCCAGCGTCTGCGTCATTTGGAGGACCCCACATTTTCCACAATCTGGGTTATGGTGGACACAGGCATCGAAAAGATCGTTTATGCCTGCGTCTATCGCGCACACAGTGGTGACCAGGAGACGAATCGGCTATTTCAACAACTCAGTGAGGCCGCTGATAAAGTCCAACACCGGTATCCTACAGCGCAACTTGTCTTTTTGGGGGACTTCAACGCTTGTCACCAAGACTGGCTGTTCCCATACCAGAAAACCGACCACGCTGGGAAAGAAGCGCGAAATTTTGCGTCGTCGTTCAACCTGACCCAGCTCGTAAAAGAAGCGACTAGGGTACCTGACGTAGTTGGTCACACAGCTAATTGCCTTGACCTTCTGCTGACTACCGATCCAGACAGATACGTTGTAGCGGTAACTTCACCCTTAGGAACCTCTGACCACTGTCTGGTGAAATCTGTGTCGTCTTATTCTCCCCCAGACCGTGATATACGCGGAGTTCGGCGAATATGGCAATACAAGGCAGCAGATTGGGACGAGATGCGTCATTTCTTTGCATCTTATCCTTGGCGGCAGGTTTGCTTCTCTTCTGAAGATCCGTCGGAATGCGCAGATGTCATAACCGATGTGGTGCGTCAAGCTATGGAATATTTCATACCCTATAAAGACGTCCCCATTGGTGGCAAAGCTCGGCCATGGTTCAACGCCGAATGCGCGGCAGCTGAAAAGCGCAAGCATTCGGCGTATCTTGCATGGTCTGAGGCTCGACAGCGTAAATTACCGGATTTAGCTGATAAGAAGAGAGCCTTTAACCAAGCCGCCAAGTCTTACAAAAGGATTTTGCAGAAGGCTCGCCTGAGTCACATCAATCGCATTGGCGCAAAGCTCTCCAGGCAACCCTGCGGTAGTAGAGCTTTTTGGTCCCTAGCTAAAGCGGTAGAGGCGAACTTCTGTAGGCCCTCACTACCACCGCTGGTAAAACCCGATGGTACACTAGCTCACACGGCAAAAGAGAAAGCGGACCTATTTGCAACCCTCTTTGCCAATAATTCGCGGCTTGACATCGGCAATGCTCAAACACCCTCAATCCCCTGCTGCGAGACGATTATGTCGGAAATCCGCATTAGGCAGAAAGAGGTCTTAAAAGTATTGCGTAGTCTAGACGTGAACAAAGCCAGTGGACCGGATGGAATACCAGCTATTGTTCTTAAGACGTGCGCGGCCGAGTTGTCTCCAATTCTGACACGTTTGTATCGCCTCTCGTTCAAAGCTGGAAAAGTGCCTAAATCCTGGAAGCTGGCTAATGTGCAGCCCGTGCCTAAAAAAGGCAGTCGTGCCGACCCTGCAAATTATCGACCCATCTCAATCACTTCTATACTCTGTAAGATTATAGAACGTGTATTGAACTCCCGCCTCATCGCGTACCTAGAACAGAATGACCTCCTCAGCGACCGACAATACGGATTTCGCCGAAATCGGTCGACAGGAGACCTTCTAGTGTATGCCACTCACCTAATTGGCGAGGCCCTAGAAAAGAACGGGGAGGCCATTGCTGTCTCTCTCGACATCTCAAAGGCTTTTGACAGGGTTTGGCATGCCAGCCTTATAAGCAAGCTTCCAGCCTACGGTATATCCCCTGGTCTGATAGAGTGGATCAAGGACTTCCTGAGTGAGCGATCGCTCCGCGTCGTTGTCGACGGTTCTTCGTCTGACACTATGGCGACTAATGCTGGTGTTCCTCAGGGTTCCGTTCTCTCTGCAACTCTTTTTCTGCTGCATATTAACGACCTGCTCATTCCCGGTATCTTTGGGTATGCAGATGACAGCACAGTTATAGAGAGATATCTACCGGTAGGTCGGACCAGTCGAGATCAAGTACAGTCTGAACGTGAGGCCATGGTAGAGCGTACTAATCGCACACTCGAGGCAGTCTCATCTTGGGGACAGGCCAATCTTGTGCGATTCAACGCCGCCAAAACACAAGCGTGTGTATTCACCACCAAAAAGAGCGAGTTCACCCTAGCTCCCACTTTCCAGAATGTGTCCCTCGAATTCACCAACTGTCTGCAGTTACTGGGCGTCGAAATTTCGTCGAATCTTAACTTCGGACAGTTCATAGAGTCTAAGGCGAAGGTAGCTGCAAGGAAACTTGGAGTCCTTTCAAAGGTACGGCGGTACTTTACACCGGGACAGCTTTTGACCCTATACAAAGCACAGATCCGGCCATGTGTGGAGTACTGCTGTCATATCTGGGCAGGCGCAGCAAAGTACCAACTCGCGGCACTAGATTCGGTGGAGAGGCGAGCCAAAAAGTTGTTCGGTGACCAAGACCTAAATTTAATCAGTCTTGAGCACAGGCGTAGAGTGGCTAGTCTCTCGGTATTTTACAGGCTGCATTTTGGGGAGTGTGCGCAGGAATTACACGACATAATTCCACCAGCACCTTTCTACCATCGGACGTTCAGACATACGGCTGGAATCCATCCTTATGCAGTAGACGTGCCGCGCGTTCGAACGAAAAAGTTTGAATCATCGTTCCTTGTGCGTACTGCTAAGGATTGGAATAAGTTGCCGGCGTCAGTTTTTCCGTCCAAGTACGATGTGGGGGCCTTCAAGAGTAGAGTGAATAGGCATCTACAAAGCTAGCGCGTACCATCTTTAGACCACATCTTCACCTCATCGGGTGAGATCGTGGTCAAGCGCTAACTTTTTAAATATAAAAAAAAAAAAAAAAAAACCAACAAATTCGAAATACCAATTTAAAAAATATTTGTCTATCTGCCTGACCACGAGCCGCCTTTGTTTAAAACTTTATTCTTCAGACAGGGGTCTTTCGTCTCACCCTCTGTTTCCACTGGCGAATCTGTAATTCAAAAATACAGTCGCGTGCAATTAACATCTAAATAAAAATAAACACTTGGTGTTGTTGCATAATATGCCGACTTCAACTAACGTTATAAAATATTAACACTTACCTATTTGAATTTCAGGGTTGAGTGATTTTGTGGGATTTATGTTAATGCGAGTAAAAGTATTTCGAATTACTTCGAGTGTTGATGTTACATTAAATTTAAAATCACTTTAAGCTCTCGTTTTCCTTCCATTCGCAGTACGATACCAAACGATGTTTTAAACAAAAAAAAAATAAAGTGCTAACATTGTGTTAAACCATTGTTCTGGTTTGACATTCAAAGAATTCTATTCAACTATTCTTTTGTCTACGTCATAAGAAGGAATGAAAAAATTATGCTTTTAACATAATAGAAAGACTTGTAAGAAGTCAATGTTTTAGTTAATGTCTTTCATTTTCACTGTCTACTTTGAATAATGCTGTCTTACTCTTTACAAGGAGAATCAGAAGGAAGTCAATATTTTTCGTATAAGATTGTATCAACAGATCTGCACTGATTGAGTTGGGCATATAACAAAAAATGTTTTAAATAAAAAATCTTTGTTGTTCAATACAAAATTACGATACATTAGTATTATTTCTGAAAGACCTTTAACAACTGATGAACTTTTAAGTCTTATTATTTCTTTGTCGTTGACTAAAGAATACATGAGTAACAATATGTTCGCTTTATACCGACTAAATGTAAACAGTTCTATAAAATGCGTATGTACTATAATAAAATTGTATTATGCTCAGCGACACGCGCGAAGTTAAGAACTGACAAAATATCTGAAAAACAATATACCGTAGAATGTCACATTTTTTGTGACTGAGTCACTGTTTTCCTTGAAGAAGCATTTACAGCTTCTTTCTTCTTACTGTGCTTTAGGTGGCCTGACGCAGCCACCTGCAGCTTAGTTACTCTTAAACGAGGTTTAGGCTAAGCGCCATCTGCACCCCGCCACATCAAGCCCGGTAAGAAGAAAGAAGCTGTAAATGCTTCTTCAAGGAAAACAGTGACTCGGTCACAAAAAAAGGGCTCCCTCAGGAACCTCGGCTCGGGCTATTATTTCATTATTACTACCGGATTAGAAGAATTCCCATACTGTTACAATTATATCATTACATATCGTTGTCTCTGTTTCGTCAAAGAGGACGAAAGGGATGCATAAAATACTACTGGCACGGTAGAATGCTACAGTTAGATTACGTATGTACGGTAATATTGTTATATAACTTTTAAAACACTTTGAAATCGCAGTGATTGTGCAACAGCCATAATAAAAGTTAGCTATACTGTCGTATTGTCTGCGGGTAATGGAATAATACTATCATTCCCTTTGTTGCGTCGAGATAATGGTCCAACTTTGCCATTTGAGCAGGTACAACTAGCACTATTTTCCATTTCTAAGCTTCAAGTATTCTTTCCATTTGAAACGGCCAGATTGTTATCAGTTACAATTATGAATCAGAAGTTGCCTCGTTTATTCGAGATATCACGCTATTCTTATCTGCACAGGTGGTTCTTTTTTCTTATTCAAACATTTTTATTTTTTTAACGATTAAATGATATTTTTTTTTATTGTTAACTTCCTTGTAAGTTTATCATTCGTCATAAAAAAAACTATTTTGTAACATTTTTATGCTAATATTCAACCAGAATATTTGTTATATAAAATTACTAACATTCAGTTATTGCAAGTGACAAAGATATCTCATTCTAAACAATACTATTACATAAAATTTTCTACGCTTTTGTAAAAGTGCACAGTATTCCATTTCCGTAAAATCTGATACGCATTGCTGAACAACCAAAAAACAATGTAACCCGCATGGCGCACTCTATTGTGGAAGTGACAAAATGTTCCGTTCACTGAGATATTCCTTGATTGCCAGCGTTCAATTTTTAGTATCGAACGCTGTAGTAGGCCGAGGGAACAATTTACCTTTTAACAAAAATCACCGATGCTGCAAGAATATTAAGTTGCGCAATGATTTTTTGAATAACTTTTTAAAAACTCTGTAAAAGACAAGCGAACAAAGCAAACCGTTACCCGTAGACATCAGCATTTGAGACATCAGCAGACGAATTCAGGTGTCGGTTTGCTCGTTTACCACATTTTGATATAAAAACAAGAATCTTACTCCTTACCGCATATAAAACCATTTATGGTTTCGTCACCTTGTGATTTTTGTAGTCCTGTAATATGCTGTTTTTATAAAATTATAGTTGAAAAACCAAAAATTCATCAAAAGACCTCAGTTTTAAATATATTTAAGTTTTTTTACATAACCTTAAATATGTCTAAAAACACATATTTGGAATTAAAAAAATTTATCACACTTCCTTCATAATTCATACAAATAAGAGGTTAAAGCTGATGGTTGTATATTGTGTAATTGAATTTATATGTAAATGAAATATACTATCTAGATCATTACAAACAAAAAAATATCTGTCTGTCTGGGTCTTAGATACTTACCAACAAAAAGCTCAAAGCTGTGAAAAAAATCGCACTACAATCGAGAAGAGAATTTTGGTGTAATAACTTTAGTTATTGTAATTGTAAATTGTTTCTATTTGTCTCTAAAAATGTGCTAAAATTTTAATAAAAATTAATCTATAGGTTATTCACATGTAAAATATTGGCATGTTTGTTATCTTTAAAATATGTAACGTGATTTATTACTCTATGTAAATAAAATAACTATCAAAAAAGTCAATAAATTGCCGGCAATAGTATCGTTTGGCAATTTCGTACGTGTGATACAGCGGCCATTAGTAAAACAAATGTGCAATAAATTACTAGAAGCAGCTCCGGATATTCATTGATTTTAAAAAGCGTGATGCGCTCCCGCGGCTGATGTGATACGTGAAGCAACTGATCAATTCAAACGGTTAACAGTTAATAGATTGTATACTATCAATTTCTGCACTTATTTGTTTTCTGTTACCGTTTCAATTATTTACTTAAATATGACGAGTCTATTAAACGGTTGAAACTCTTTTTCACAAACTTTGGAAGTCCTTGATTTTTTTTCAATTTTTATAGAAGAGCGTAAAAAGCATTTTGATATAAGTTTTTGGTACTGGTTAAACGTCTACAAATATATTCAAGATACTTGAATATGTTTTTTCAACTCTATAATTAAAATACAGAAGAGAGAAGGTTCGTGAATCTGAAAATATGGCGAAATACATGTTTCTAATTTTGATTATAGTACTGGTATCTCTATCGACCACATTTCGGTTAAACGAAACATAAAATTTTATATTCATCATCATCATCATCAGCTCACTATACGTCCCCACCGAGGGGCTCGCAGCCTACCCCAAGTTAGGGGTGACTAGGCCATAGTCAACCACGCTGGCCAAGTGCGGGTTGGTTGACTTCACACATATCATTGAATTTCTTCTCAGATATGTGCAGCATCACGATGTTTTCCTTCATCGTAAGAAATTTTATTTTACCCACAAAAAAAAAAAACTTCAAACTAACACAAATTTAATAAAAGTTGTAAGAGTAGTAATTATTTATCTACACAAAATTGATCAATGAAATTGTTTTCCATGTCGTAATATTCTGTAAGATTATGTAATAGGCAAAAAAATATCTGCGCTAGTATGCCGTGTTATTCTAAATTTATCTAGAGTTTACTCATTAGTTTCATACGACCATTTTATAATGAACTCTCAGTATCTGCTTGCTTAAATACATCTAATTGATAAACGAACAGTAGTTTATGGTTTCGGAGTTCAAGATAAATTTGATGATATCACGGTCGTTGAATCCATGATAAATTAAGTCAACGTTATAATATGTGATCTTATTTATTATAATTCAGTAGCTGTTGGCAATTTCTCATGTGATAATGACAGTAGACAGTAATGTTATTCGAGTGAAGATTGAAAATCGTATGTGTAAATACAAAAATTAAAATGAGTGAAATTGATTTAACAGTTTTGGATGCTGGGGGTAAGTAGAGTTCTAAATTTTAATACGATTGTTCTTCTGTATGTACATCGAATGTTTAGATGGAAGGATGGATGGATCGATATTTGTTACATGGTATCTCCTGAACTGCATGGATCTCGACGAAATGTGGTATAGATGTAGAACACACTCTGGAAGAACACATAGGCTAAGTTTCATCTAGTTAACTTATAAAAAATAGCTACATGTTTGTCCTAGATCTTTTTGTAGTAGCTAGTTATTTTGATAAATGATAACAGAGTTTTATTAATAACGAAATATCGAAGTTAGTGTCATTATCAACTGTCAATATTTTTAATTAATTCTTAAAAAATACGATTCAGATGCATCATGTAAATTAAATTCATAAGAATTTATAAATTTTATTAGTTTGCACAAGGAGCAACCTTTTATAAATTGTACGTCTTTGTTATTAGAGCTACAAAATATCATTGAATATTTACTTAATTTGGTCTGGTTACAATATTTATTTAGGTGTTCATTTGCTATTCATATAGTATTGTTACATAATATATTCTCGAAATAAACCATTCTGGTAATCATTCTTTAAGAATAAATTGTGAACTGTGTTCTCGTTTATTCTTCTTTATTTCACTCTTTGAAAATTATTGAAATAATTCAAGGTATATTGACGTATTGACTTTAAATACGTACTTTGAAGCAGGAGTTTTTTTTTCTTAAATTTATAATTTATATTACTTGCAGCAGAAAAAATAATACAAATAACATGCCAACTTGCAATTTATGTGGAATATAACACAAAATTTTCTGAAGCAATTAACGGTGTGGAATATTTGGAAGAGAAAAGTTTAAGATTCCTTAAAAGCTATTAAAATGTTGCAGGAAAGGAGCGTCAAGATCCTGAAATACTAACGTCTATGCAAGAAATTGATTTGGCTCTGAAAGAATGTGGAATTGGCTGGTTTCATGTTTTACTAATGACGTCATCGTTCGTTGGATTGATAGCAGGCGTTCTTGTGACAAACACAACACCTTACATATTGCCGATAGCAGAATGTGACTTGAATATGAATTTAATACAAAAAGGATTATTAAATGCAATGCCTTACATAGGTAATTTTTTTATATAATCTTTGAGAGATTTTAAATTACCAAGCCATTTTACTTAAGTTTGTTCATCACCATTGTAAAATTCATAAGCATCATCATCATCATCGTAATCTGTGTCCGTCAACTGCCGGATTGACTTAGACGTTACCCAATATCCGTCAATATGCAGTACTCGGCTTTCCAGCGACGTAAAAACGTAATTTTTTTTTAATTAACTAAGACAAAAATTACTCGCAGTGTTAATTTTCATTCTTCTCATGTAATTATTAGGTAATTATTTCCAGGAATGACAATAGTTTCTATAGTTGCCGGTTTTCTAACGGATACATTTGGCAGAAAGATCTTTTTGGTCTACGGTTTTGGTGGGCTTTTCATATTTACAATTATCGGTGGATCAAGTCAGAGCTATGAGGTTTTAGTTATGGTGAAGTTCTTCGAAGGGATTCTGTAAGTGGATATACATTATTAAAATTTAATATCCTTTTATGTACGAAGCTATTTAAGGTCGTGAGTCGCTTTAAAACATTTTTAGAATTCAAAAACTTATTCGTAGAATTTTCAATAAGGATTTTATCGATATTTTTCAGATTTGCAATATCGTTCAGTCCGACTTTGACAATAACATCGGAATTTTGCTACAAAGAGATCAGAGATCGAGTGGTCCTGTTCAGATCATCTTTTACCGCGTTTGCTCAGATACTTGTTGCTGCGATGTCTTGGGGAATACTTACGCACGATTGGAACTACAGCTTGTTTAATGGATATATAGGTAGAAATATAAATATTTTGATAGATACAATAGTAATATATATAAAAATTTTGCTAATAAGCAAAATTTTTATATTGTTACAAACTTGTATCAAGTACTGTTTTTTTTTTAAATATTTTCCATTTTCAATTTTAGAACTTCATGTATGGAATTTCTACATCTACCTGATGTCTCTGTGGGCGTTTTTTTCTTTTGTGCTCTACGCCATTTTACCAGAAAGTCCCAGATTTTACTTAAGTCAAAAGAAGTATAATGAAGCGAGAAAAATACTAATTAAAATGTATACAATGAACACGGGAAAACCAGCTGAAACATACAAGGTAAGATATTTGGGTTGCTTTTTTTAGGCTACACGTAGTGTTTTATTTCACTTTTGACTTTAGTCGGAGAATTTAAATTACAAAATTATTATAAACCAACGGACAGTTTCCATTTCAGAAATATAAAAACTGTTGAACCCTCTAGGTAAAAGATATATCTTAATAAAAATGAGAAAGAAAAAGAAAGAAAGAAATTAAAAAAAAAAAATATCTTAAAAAAATGGCGTACTGACATTTTGCTAGATAAGTAATTATGATCTTAAATTAATATTATTTCCAGTACATCGATCTATGGAAGAACAAAGAGGAGGAAATGATAGAAGAAGAGCCAGAGAGAAAAATAATGGCCAGCTTTAAACATCAGCTGATAACTGGACTTCTTAATGTGAAACCAATGTTAAGGAAACCGTTGCTCGGATACCTGCTGCTGATATCTGGTTTGAATTTCTTAAGTATGGCTTTGTGAGTATATAATATTATTTTTATACTAGCACTATACAAACTCGAAAAAGTGTTGACTATACCTAAATTGATTTAAAAAGTGTAGATGCAAATAGTCTTCTTTCACTGAATAACCTAACGCTTCAATTCAATTGGGCATTCATTACGTGTTTCGATATAAAAGTAGTAATGAAATTCTTATACAAATACTACGTTTTTAAACTAAAGATTCTGATGTAATCATACGTTTCTTGTGAAGTGAAATAAAATAGGTATACAATTATTTGAATACGGATAATTTTTTATCGCGTACAAATATTACCGCTCGTTAAAACTAAAATACAGTAAAGATGTAAATTTATCGCGTATAAAATATTTTTTAACTATAATAATTTACTTTTCAGAAATAAGCTACTTATAATAGGGAAATCAACTAATATAATTTCAATATCATCAGCTTGTGTCAATCCTGAACATAGTACTAAAATTATTTGATTAAGTATTTTTGTAGAAAGATATCATTTAATTTCATTACTTTGCTCCGATTAACCATGCAAAAAAGGTCATATTTTTCTGTACCAATTAACAACACATGAAATTGTTATAACGAAAAAAAAAAAAAGATTTGAGTGAACAAATTTTAAATGTAATTGAAGCAATTTACACTTAATTCATTCGAAACGCAACAAATAAACCGCAAAATAATTTCCAATATTGAATGAACATCATATTTATGATATGCTTATTTAAGCTTCATGCCTAATTATTCATTATAAATACTTCAATTTACAGATACAACGTAATACGGCTGTGGTTTCCTCAGCTGTCGGCCATTGTTGAACATTACAGTAATATTGATGGTGAAAACGATTTGTGTGGAATGCTTGATTCTTATACACATGATCAGAATATTAGGAGTTTGAATACAACTTCATCTGAAGTCTGTGTGCCGGTGAGTTAGCATAGGTCAAGGTAAATCGAGTTGCCTAATGTTAAATGACATTAGAAACACCAGAGAGCCTAGCACAAATATTTTTTGCACACGCACATTCGTTACTACATCGACAAAATTTGTATTAAAATTTGTCGATGATGTTACGAATGTGCTTGTCGTAAATATTCATGCTAGGCCCTAAGGCCCATAAGAAGCTTTGCTGGCCTCGTAAACTCTGACGAAAGCTTAGAAAATAGTTACGTAACTAGTTCGCATATCTGTTTGTAGTCGTAGTCGTATGGCTATAGATTTCTCCGTAACAAAATAGGAACCAATTATTTAGGTGAACATTACTCATTTAATACGTTAAACGAGATTAAAAATTAAAAAAAAAATTAAAATTCTTTATTGAACTAAATATATTTTTTACAAATTTAATAGAGCTCTGTGACCTGTGCTAGGTGTAACCTGTGTTACAGGAGACAGCGCCTTCTCTTATATACGATCTTACGTTACTACAGTATGTGCTAACAAAAATATGTTAATAATATGTATGTGTATTTGTGGGGTGTGTATGTGTAGGTGCGAGTGTGTGTGTGTGCATATTCATGAATGTCAATTTATTTTTATATTGATTTCATTTATGAGATTCATACGAGTATAAGCATTATTTATTTGTTTGTATTTAAACAAAAAAATAAATACCGTCCAAATAAAAATATGTAGTATTGAAAGTACTCGTAGAACGTTTGATTTGCAGACGAAAGTATTTGAATTCGCGTGCTCTTAAGCCATTATGGAAAATACGTTGCTTAAGACTGCCTACTTAAGGTAATAAATAAAACCAACTAGCGTGTACCATATTATTATATATTTGACTGTTCTCTGCTCATTATGTACAAGACTTTATTAATGCGCACTGTTTATGAATAAATCACCAAGTCATTTGATTGAATTCATATAATTAACCTGTAATGTCGACTAAGGAAAATAAAATTGAGGCGTAAATTTGACAAGTTTTGTTTTTTTCGGATTTACATGTATGTCGGCGCCCGCGCGCCACCTGAGCGAAACTGTAAACAACACGTGCACCGATTGCGTCATTCGATGCCCCCACTCTACCCACTACTAGCTCTGCCGCTATAAAAGACGTGCAACATTATTTGAAAGGCAGTCTTGGCTCTGGCGTGGCTCGGTCCACTAGTTGTACTTCGCTTGCTTAACCTAGACGCTTCGGATAGTTAATTTGTGGAAACGAATTAATTATTATTCCGGTGCTATAATTTGGTCCCTAGACTAATTATACCCGGGTATTATTTAAGGCTAATTTATTGAATTGTTACATAGTTTAGTTTAATGGTTAATTAACTGTCATTAGTCCTGTGATTTTGCTAACAACTATTATAAAGTTTAGAGTAGCTTCATTCTTTTTTAACTATGGCCGATCCTCTTCCTACATCAGAAGTGGGATCGGATCCATCTCACTATCAAACCAACTCAACCAACTGCATGGAAAAGCAAATGTCTCTTTTTTCTTCCGGAATAGAAGCAATTTTATTAAAATTATCAAATAGTTTAAACCAGCATCCCGTCAATCCACCTACCCCCCTTTAAATTGGTGTCATTCGATCCCTTAAGCGAAATGCTCTCGAAAAAAATAAAAAAAGAACTTGGAGGGTGTTGACCTCATTATTGCACTCACTCACGCCCTTACAGGTCGCCGCGATCTGCCTTACAAAATTACGGCCAGATAACATGTCCTGATATGCTATTAAGGAAATATTAATCTCAAAATTTTCAAAGCCAATAATAATGCAAGACTGTTTTGATCAGGTCATTAAGTTTCGCCTTGGACAAGGAAATTTCCTAGGGATATCTAAAGTAGCTTCTAGTTCACCTAACGACGATACATCCAGACTAAACTTGGATGATATTAGATCTAGTGCCTTCAGCAATATCATAAAGTCCTCAGAAGCAGATTATCTCCGATTTAATAGAGGCAAAGCTAAAGTACGACCTTTTTCACTAGGTGATTTCGTGTTTGTCAAATCTGAAAAAGAATTTAATGGTCATTTAAAATAACGGCTATATTAGATAACGATCGCTATGAATTGAGACATATTGATGGTTCAAATCGAGTTTATAAATATTCCCACGAAAACTTACGTGAGGTGCCCCGGGGTCCAACTGAATTTCTTGTAATGGCTGACTATTGTTCTGATAATGACGAGATGACGGATCAATTAAATAACAAGCTGTTACGCCATCTACATCCGCCTACTCGCCGGCAAAACGGAAGTCATCGCTGATCAATCCTTAACGCCAACGATGTCCTCACATCCTATAAATCTACCCTATATAAGCCGTTGCACTGACACTGCAAGTTTAGTTTTCATTCTGTCTTCGGAAGGTCAACATAACTTCAACTTCAGTTTACTTAACTTATAAACTCAGAACCAACCACGCTGCCGGTTACCTGTTTGATAGATAAGTACTGGTTACTGAGTCATTTCTGCCTTTTTGTCATTTTGTATTCGTGATGTTGGAATTGCAAATCAGTTTAGACTCTAGCCGTTGATAACTATGATTGTAATTTGATTTTGTGTTGAATTATTGATTTTGTGATAAAATGTAAAATCCCTTTGTGGTGTCTTATTACATCTAGAACTTCTAATAACATTGTTCATGAAATCGAGTATCCGTTAGATAATATAGGATTTAATAACAAACTTGATGATGTTTCAGATACTATCTCGACTGGTAGTGACCACACCCTTACTGCAAATTCTGATACCTTATCGGCACAATCTGATACAATGTCGGCTAGCTCTAATGTAACATCTGTATATTCTGTACCTTTAAATATGTAATTGAAATTTTATTGAAGGGCTTACGCCGGTCCAATAATATGGCTGTAGGGAATCTTAATTCCGGTCCAGCATGAATGCTACAGGGAATGACAATTCCGGTCTAGCAATGGCTGTAGGGAATCTTAATTCCGGTCCAGCATGAAGGCTATAGGGAATACTAATTCCGGTCTAGCAAAGGCTATAGGGAATACTAATTCCGGCCTAGCAAAGGCTACAGGGAATACTAATTCCGGTCTAGCAAAGGCTACAGGGAATAATCATTCCGGTCTAGCCCCTCTAAAAAAAATTTTTATCTTTTTGCAGGACCTCAGGTCGGACCAAAACTAACTACCATAACTCTGAAGGGTCAGTTTGGACCGGACCAGACACTATAATATTGTCAGGATAATCGAACGATGTTTTTCTTACTTCAGATGTATAAAAAATTAAAAGGGGCGCGTGCGAGGGCGCACGCACGTCAGCATGGCCGTGTCGGCGCCCGCGCGCCACCTGAGCGAAACTGTAAACAACACGTGCACCGATTGCGTCATTCGATGCCCCCACTCTACCCACTACTAGCTCTGCCGCTATAAAAGACGTGCAACATTATTTGAAAGGCAGTCTTGGCTCTGGCGTGGCTCGGTCCACTAGTTGTACTTCGCTTGCTTAACCTAGACGCTTCGGATAGTTAATTTGTGGAAACGAATTAATTATTATTCCGGTGCTATAATTTGGTCCCTAGACTAATTATACCCGGGTATTATTTAAGGCTAATTTATTGAATTGTTACATAGTTTAGTTTAATGGTTAATTAACTGTCATTAGTCCTGTGATTTTGCTAACAACTATTATAAAGTTTAGAGTAGCTTCATTCTTTTTTAACTATGGCCGATCCTCTTCCTACATGTACAAAAACTAGATTCATAATATAAACCTAATGAGCAACGTAGAGGACGATAAATGTTCGCTCTGTGTAAATCAATATGAAAAAGATTGTTAACTTTTAAAACTTTCATATTAATACTAGCCGTCGACCGCGACTCCGTCCGCGCGCAGTAAAAAAAAACTTAATAGCGGTATGAAAAATAGATGTTAGCCGATTCTCAGTCCTACTGAATATGCTTACAAAATTTCATGAGAATCGGTAGAGCCGTTTCGGAGGAGTTTAACCACAAACACCGCGACACGAGAATTTTATATATTAGACTAGCTGTCGCCCGCGACTCCGTCCGCGCGCAGTTAAAAAATGGGGGGGGGGGTTATGAAAAATAGATGTTGGCCGATTCTCAGACCTACTGAATATGCTCACAAAATTTCATGAGAATCGTTCAAGCCGTTTCGGAGGAGTACGGGAACGAAAACTGTGACACGAGAATTTTATATATTAGACAAAAGAAACTTTGCATGTTTTCTGCAATTTGAATTTAATTTAAATGAATTCAAATTTTATAACATGTAAGAATTTAATTAAACAAAATGCACTTTTATATACATGTATGTTTAAATATTATTATTTGGACAGAACTTCTAAAAAACTTTCCAGTACTTTAAAAATACATTTTCGAGATCATAACGTATATGTATAAATCTATCTCAATTGAGTTTAAATAACGTTGAATGTTTGAATTTAATTTGATAAAAAGTTATTTTACGTTATTTATATTTTTAATATACGGAGTGTCAAACAAAAATAAATGTGGAACCGCTGTATCATATCATGTTTTCTAAAGCAATTATATTAAAGTCCGTACGGTGTTTGAAGCGGGTTCGTTTTCTGTTCATTTTTATAGCGTCAGGCGACGTGATACTGTCTGCACTTTAATATTATTAAGGTATCTATTAAAGCGGTAGCAAAAATAAATGAAGCAAGGGTTGCAACTTTATGTAGTACATTTTCTTTTGCAACAAAATTATTATTGGCAACCTTATTGACAAAAGTAATTAAATTCGTGCTTGGACTTTTAAATATATATAACTAGCTGTCACCCTCGACTCCATCTACGCAGAATTAAAAAAAAAAAAACTTAATAATTAGCCTATGTTGCTATGCCTATGATCTACATCTGTGCCAAATTTCATCAAGATCCGTTGAGCCGTTTAGGAGATAACTTCAAACAAACATACATCCATCTAAACTTTCGCATTTATAATATTGTATATGTTATATATGTATTTCAGTATTGTTAAATATATTTTTAAACCTAATAATTAAGAATAAACGTTTGATTCCAGACACGCAGTGGCAATGAAACATACATCAACAGTATTATTTTAGGCTGCGTTTGCATAATACCGTTTGCCTTAAGCGGTATTCTAGTGAACAAAGTTGGTAAAAAGAATTTGTATATAGCCGCAGGATTAATATGCGTTTGTATCACCTTGGCAATAAGATGGGCGGACTCCAAAGTTGCGGTGGTCGCACTATTCTCCGTTGATACTGCGATATCCCAGACTATGATTGGTTTGTTTCAGGCGTTAACGCTTGAATTGTTTCCAACAACAATAAGGTATGTTTTTAATATCTTCTTTGTTGTTTACAACTTTATTTTTGTTATACTATGTACTGGCTTTCAGATTTCATCAATAATAGACAATACTTATATATAATGTTTCTTATATATTATTACATAATGATAAACTTTATCGTCCCCAGTTAGTTGTTAACACAATAGAAAAAATAAAAATGTTTAGTACCCCAGACATATGTTTAACTCTATAATTAAAAATGTTCTATATCTATGACAAATTTTAGTAAGATCCATGCGGCCGTTCTGGAGATGTCCTCTAACATCCATCCATCCATACAGTGGCATTTATAAGTAAGTTTGTTGAAGGAATTTACAATTTATATTTATTTATGTCTCCACAGAACTCTTGCGATCTCAGTAATCATGACTTTTGGTAGAATCGGAACTCTCGTAGGCAACGTAGCTTTCCCTGTCCTGCTCAATATGGGATGTGTTGTACCTTTTTATTCGCTTACAGGGGTTATGATATGTGAGTATATTTATGTATTTATGTTTTATTCTATAAATGAAATTATATTTTATTACATTTAAATGTAAATTTTATATACCTTTGTGTATGATGATACCACTTCTTTAAACAAAGCAGTCATTTTATTTTGGACCTTTGGATTTATGATCACATATAGATTGCTTTTAAGTATTAAATATGAGAAACTAAAAAAAAAGTTAAAGAACCACACTACTAACTGCCAAATACCATCCACACAACCCGCTTTGTAGATTGGTTAGTTCTACTTAGGGTTCTTAAACTAACAAACTTTTTTTTAATGGGCGGCAACACATCTGCAATGACTTCAGTATTCCCGCCGCTCGTTTCCCTTCTTATCTTATAAAATCAACAAATAGCTAATTAATTACTGAAAAGCCATACGAATGTAGCTTTTAATTTCAAAGCACTGAAATTTCATATTCATGTCATATGTGAAATAATTTATAAAATGATACAGCAAACATATTTTTGAAATGATATTGTAATTAGAAGTATTCATTAACTAATTACAACTTCAAATATGATATTAAACTTGATGGTAATATGCCAAGTATTAAAATTATTTTAATTTAATGAAACATTAAAATTAAAAATGTTGTACATTAAAATCACTTCTGATTTTTTTTTCAATTTACATTACTATCAAATTACATCTGTCCAAATTCAGTATTTTTTACATTTTTTATAAATTTAATTTTTCATACAACTGTGATATAATCTAGGCCATATACTGGAAGATACCGATGAGTTTTTACCTACAGTGTTAGTTATTAATAACTTTGTTTAAATAAATCGCTCCATCTGAAGAAGAGTAACATCTCTTACTGGATCTTCTAAGAGATACAACTCTTTAAATAGTCGAATTCATTAGAAATGAGAAATTTTAACTCATCTAGACAATTTTAGGTTTATAAGGTTGTAATTACAAGTTTGTAACATCAATCTTAACAATGTAACTCTTCAAAATAAAGTCATAGACAATAAATGAAATTTTCAGTCAATGTCATATGTAAATATAATCTCTCAGTTTCACAGAATTCTTCTGTAATTCGAATGAGTTGAAAGAAGACTACATACTACAATATTGATAACTTTGATTTTCAGGTGTGACAATAATGGCTCTGTTCCTGCCGAAATCATGACGCAACAAATTATTAACCAATTGTGATAATGTGTAAAAAAACACTTTTAGTATATCTGTGTTTTATTTATATTAAAAGGATTAAATATTATTTAATAAAATGCCTTTCGTAAATTTTTATTTTTAAGAATATGAGGTACTATTTTACTCATTATTGTTTCTATGTTAGTTTCTAGGATATTGCTATTCGTTTGTAGACACATATAAAATAGAATTTACTGATTTTTTTTACCATAAAATGTGCATAGGCGAAAAATTTATGCACGGTATTAAACCTTAACAATACTTTTGACACAGGTATATTCAGAATCTACATAATGTGTAGAAAATTGGTGTACATTGATAATAGTACGATTTAGGTATGATGCAAATAAACGAGAACTCAAAAACATATGAAAATTTATAGTCATTTTACAATAAACGCGCTAGTTAATGAAGAAGTACTCCAGGGTAGTCTACTAGGGCCAATATTTCATATTCTGTAAGTATCCTTAAATAATTATTGTACAATGTAACATTACGACTCATAAATAATTTAACTCTGAAATAAACTAAAATGTATACTTACATACAAATGAAAAGTTTTATTGTCTACCAAAATTATTAAAAACTTGTCAATTGGAAACTATAAAATTATAAACTGATCCCTTAGCAATAAATAAACTTATACAGAGTACATTTAACAGGATATTATGCAAGAATCTATTGGATAAGAGTTAATTAAACTTATGAAATATTTTTTAATATTTTGCAACAAGAAGCATCACCTGGATTCTTTTATACCTGACATTTATCTAAGGCTTACCTGTTGTCACGTATAACCAACTTATAATGATCTTCCCGCTGTAAATTTATTCTTAATTGAAGTATTAAAACTAAACAGATAAAGAGTTTAACATATATTTGTTGAACATTATTGTTCTTTCATCTACTATATATTTACTTTAAGATATATTACATGACCTTGATGAATCTTATTTATTTGATAACATTCAGTTGCGTTTGGTTATTGTTAAGTGAAAGAAGATGAAAATTGCATTTTTGATACATAAATGTAACAGAAATGACTGTATACGATGTCATAGAAATCGACAACAATGGTACGTAAAATCTTTTTTGCGTTTGTTTTGTTATAATGTAACACTTTCATATAGTTCTATTTTAAATGGCTTCTAAATCTAAAAATGAACACACCTCCATTTGATTTATAATTAGAGCTGTAACTGTTTATCTTCAAATGTTTTGATCTAGCCAAATATTAGGTTTGTCTGAGATTTTTGTTTGTGAATCGTCATCATCAGCTCACTATAAGTCCCCACTGAGGGGCTAGGAGCCTACCCTAAGTTAGGGATGACTAAGCCATAGTCAACCACGCTGACCCAAAGCGTGTTATTCTAAAATATGATGTTATTCTAAAAACTAAATAATTTATGAAAAATTGTTTGAATTGAAATACATTTAGAATGAACAAGTATTAATAACAAGTTTTTTATGGCCACTTGTATTGGAGATTTTCCTTATAAATGCCAACCGTATTAGTATTACAGACTCATATCGCATTGGTACGATCAATGATTAGCACACAATGTATTATCATTTTCCTTAAGCATGTCAGATCAATTGGAGGCATTTATAGGTACGATTTCCCCAAAATATACTTTTATATATTACAAGGATCACGCTTAGAATAGAAATTTCTATGAAACTTCTGAACTCCATTCTAAAGTTTTTTGTAACCAATATTTTGGAAGCTAAGACATTTATAAACAGTACCTTTTAATAGGAAATATGTAATAACTGGTTTAACCTTATTCCTAATCTGCACATTTTATGCTTTTTGTATGGTTTTAATTTCAATTTATTAATGAAAACTAATGCTCTCATTTTAAAATTGGTTTCAGGAAATGATCATCAAGATTCCTATAGAATAACACCTATGCAGGAAGTTGATTTAGCTCTTAAAGAATGTGGAATAGGTTGGTTTCATGTGTTACTACTGACGTCATCAATCATTGGATTGATAGCTGGTATACTAGTGACAAATACAACACCTTACATAATACCAATAGCTGAATGTGACTTGAACATGAGTTTGATACAAAAGGGATTGTTAAATGCAATGCCATACATAGGTAAGTGTTCGTGAATTGATTTTTCTGGCATCAGCAAAGATTAGATATTCATATTTATAAGTTTTAAATGATAATTTTAGGCATGACACTGGTATCAATTTTGGTTGGTTTCCTAACCGATACCTTCGGACGGAAAATATTTCTGGTCTCTGGTTTTTGTGGACTTTTCCTCTTTGCTGTAGTCGGTGGATCCAGTCAAAGCTATAAAGTTCTGGTTATGGCGAAATTCTTTGAGGGAGTTTTGTAAGTTTACATTTCTTTTTAAATTATATGTTTAGCATCAATATCATTAGTATTAAAATTTTAAGGTATGCCTAAAATGGCCTGAGATACCCGGCGACAGGGAAGTAATAACATAAAGTCTAGGATTCCCATAAATAGATACAAAACGAATTTAATGCACTCGATATACCTCGGTCCGATAATAGATCTTTCGACTAAATTGAATGTACACATAATGGTACACATACGTGAATGTAGATGGCTATAAAGGTAGAAGAAGACCAAAGAAAGTATGAATGGATTGTGTGAAAGAGGATATGCGTAAATTCAGATATGACGGCTGATAAAGGTGTATGGAGGAGTAGTACATATTGTGCCGACCCTCCATAGGGATAAGGTCAGGTTGATGATGAAAGTACACATAAAATAGTTGTCACGTCTATGAAAATTAATACGTCACATCTATTATTTGATGTTCTTATCTTCTTATTTTAATAGCTATATTGCAAGGTGTCATTTTTATTTGTTACGTCATGATTGTTCTTAAAGATTCCACTAGACTATAAAATTATAGTATAATGTATGAATACTGCTCATTAATCGATAAAACAAGCATTGAGTTTTAAATTTAATAGTAGTAGAGTCCGCAATAACATCTCGTCTGGTGCAATTCCACCACCACACAGAAGACGTAATTCCGCGTAATGTGAAAGTAATTCCGCATTTCAGGGGTTAGCACGCCAGTGTCCACATCTGTGTTTTGTCGTGGTTCTTCCCCGATATATACCGGAGAAATTCTCTTATTTCAAGTCTATACCTTCATTCTATTACACAACGTTGCAGATAATTTATATTAAATTTTCTTACACGATTAAGTCAATAACAAGATAAACAACAGTAATGGTTGTTTATCAATTTCCTCATCCATAAACAAAGTTTAGCAATTATGTAAATTCATTATCTTTTGTATTTGTTTAACGTTTCACGTGTACTCCGTATTATATTTGAAAATTACATAGAAATATTCTGAACAAACGGTGGCCCGCGACTTCGACCTTAGAATAAAATAATACCTTCCAATAAAATTACCCTGAACGAACGCGGATTTATGGAGAGCAGATAAAAATAAAAAATTGCATTTCAATATCACGTACAGAAACTCCGATTTTATTGACGGACTGATTCTAAGGACGAATTTTATCTTACTAATATTATAAATGCGAATGTTTAGATGGATGGATGTTTGTTTGTAGGTATCTCCAGAACGGCTCAACGGATCTCGATGAAATTTGGCATAGATGTAGATCATAGTCTGGAAGAATACGTAGGCTACTTATTAGGTTTTTTTTAATGCTGCGCGGACGAAGTCGCGGACGGTACGTACGGACGTCAGTATGTAACATTGTTTTTATTCCAATTTATATCAACATACTCTATATCTATCCCTACGGTATTGGATTATCCACGTCTAAAGATACTACAATGTGTGTCAACGGAATCAAAGGGATTAGCTCCGTTCCCCTTCCAGTTTATCTCTTTATCCATTTATTGTGCAAATGTTTACGACGGTCCACTGCTAATCAATAGGGACACGGAACACTTACATGCGCGTATTATGTGCAGAAGTACATGCGAGACGCCAGCTAGACTGAAAATTATACTATTATGTAGATTATCCTTGGATATAAATAAAAACATGCAAACATTTCCAATATAGGTAAATTAAGATTTACCTATATTGGAAATGTATGCGTAAGCGCAGTAATATTAAAATACGATTTTAACTAAGTGAATTAGTTATTTAAACATTTCTTTGTTCATGTCGCCTCTTGAAAAAGCAAATCGAGAATCCATTTATGATGTAGTTATTTCCTTTAATTCTTTTAAACATGACAAGAATGCAACTACACAAACGTGTGTGCACTAAAAGGCAAAGGTCTAACGAAAAATAATGTCAAAATTGTGGCCTTAAATTTCTTTAGTTATAAATAATTGAAAAACCAGCAATGATCTAACTATGGCTTGATACTTTGTAAATTAATACCTTTATTGATTTTACCTGTCTCTTGGAATTATTCGGTTACAACGGACGGCCACCCGCTGCAAGAATTTTTGGGCAAGTAACATCAACACACCGCACCCGCACCGTGTCGCAGGCGCATCCTTCTCTTCCCGCACTTCAGATCCCTTCGTATAACCCTTCCAATTCAAATTGGCAGCTCGGAGTATGACGCGTTTACAACTACCAACAACCATTACTAATTTATTTACTACTATAATTACTAATGTTATCACTAACAACCTCAATGACAAATACTTACATTTACGTTCAAAAGTAGGATAGCAGGCTCAGACCCGTCCAACTACAGGCCGATCGCCATTACCACTTTGTTCTCGAAAGTCATGGAAACGACCATCAATTGCCAACTCATGAGGTACCTTGAATAGCATCAGCTGATTAGCGATCGTCAGTACGGTTTCCGACAGCGTCGCTCAGCTGGTGATCTTCTTGCGTACCTCACGCATCGATGGTCGGAGGCGATCGAGGGCAAGGGGGAGGCCCTGGCGGTTAGTTTGGACGTGGCCAAGGCCTTTGATCGGGTATGGCACAGAGCACTTCTCTCGAAGCTGCCTTCCTACGGGCTACCCGAGAAACTACGCGCCTGGATTGCCAGCTTTTTGGAGGGTCGAAGCATCAAAGTCGTTGTCGACGGTGCATGCTCGGACCCCAAACCAATTAATGCTGGTGTCCCACAGGGCTGTGTACTGTCGCCCACCCTGTTTCTTCTGCATATCAATGACATGCTGCAAATTAGCAACATCCATTGTTATGCAGACGATAGTACGGGTGATGCATTGTACACGGCCCGCGCTAACGTTTCTCGGGCTACTGCCGATGAGAACCGGACCAAACTTGTGTCTGAACTGGAGACCCTACTGGGTGAAGTTTCGGATTGGGGTCGACGAAATCTCGTTGATTTCAATCCCAAAAAGACACAAGTATGCGCCATTACCGCTAAAAAACAACCCTTTGTCGTGGATCTTCGTTTCGTGGGCACTCCCCTGGTTGCCTCAGCCAGTATCAGTATTCTCGGCGTTGACATATCGAACGACGTTCAGTTTCGCGGTCATTTGGAAGACAAGGCCAAGCTGGCCTCCAAAAAACTGGGTGTGCTCGGCAGAGCGAAGCAGTATTTCCTACCGGGCCATCGCCTTCAGCTGTATAAGGCGCAAGTTCGGCCCCACATGGAATACTGCTCGCATCTCTGGGCGGGAGCACCCCAGTACCAGCTTCTTCCATTTGACCGCATACAACGGAGAGCGGTTCGAATCGTCAACGACCGAGTTCTTACTGATCGGCTCGACACTCTGGCGTTGCGGAGGGACGTTAGTTCCCTCTGCATTTTCTACCGTATTTACCACGGGGAGTGCTCAGAAGAGTTGTTTGGAACAATTCCTGCCGCCGAGTTCCGTCATCGGACGACCCGACAGACCGCCAAGTTCCATCCACACCACCTCGTTGGCTGGCAATCCACAACCGTGCGGTTTTCGCGCAGCTTTCTACCGCGTACCGCCGCGTTGTGGAATGGTCTGTCCTCGGCGGTATTTCCAAACCGCTACGACTTAGGGTCCTTCAAGAAGTGAGCGTATCCCCTTCTCAAAGGCCGGCAACGCATCTGCGATTCCTCTGGTATTGCAGATGTCCATGGGCGTCGATGAACACCTTGGTGTTCTCGCTGCTCGTTTGCCCCCTTCTCTTATAAAAAAAAAAAGGATACACTTTTACAAACCGCATTACATAAAATCGTTCTTTCACTAATAATATTCAAAACCGAGCCCACTATGAGATTAAAATTAACGCAGCATTCAATCGGAAAGGATTAATGGAACGAAAGCTTTGTTTGCATTGCGTCCATGGGTTAATGCCTATCTGTGCAAATGTTCATAAGCTCTGCAGTTGTAGTAATTCTGTCTACCGAGCAACTAAATATTTAGTGGCACCTGGCAAGCATTTAATATTCGATGTTTTTTTTAAATAGACAAATATGTAGCCTAATCATTTTATTTTTAACTGTTAAGTTAATACATATTTGGGTTTGTCCATCTATAACCCCTGAAATATTTCCCCAAGGGGTAATAAGAAAGTATTCCCCCTGTGAAAATTCTAACAGCCTTTGTACAGTTTTGTACAATGGCGCCGACAACAATTATTATTAAGGAGATAAACACCATATGCACGTAGATCCATAAGTTGTCGCACTTTAGTTAGGAATCATCATTAAATTTCATAGATTTTTTGTTTTAAAAATAAAACATTTGTTTAAAAATAAAACAATAACACTTTTCTTTCTGATAGTACAGATAACAATGAATTGACATTATACAGAATGTTAAATTTTTCGTAGAAGATATACTTGGACATCTATAACCCGTAGTAGTACTAGATTTGGTGTAATAAGGACTAATTTTTCATTTTTTATTTGACGAAATCTGACAAATTAGAAAATGTACTAGTATTTACACGTGCTAAATTAACTTTAACTCTCACTCTAACTACTTTATAGTGAAAAAAATCACTGTAAACTCATTCATTAAATTGTTTCAGATTAGCAATGTCGTTCGGTCCAAACTTGACGATGACTTCCGAGTTTTGCTACAAGGAGATTAGAGACCGGGTGATATTGTTCAGATCTTCGTTCAAAGCGGTCGCTCAGATTATAGTTGCAGCGATGTCTTGGGGCATACTCTCACATGATTGGAACTTAATTTTATTTAATGGATATATAAGTTTGTACAAATATTTGTGTTGAATAATATTATGGGTGCCATCTCTTCAATTTTATCACTGTTCCCATGAAAAGTAATAGCAATTTATATCTTTCTAACTAAATACTGTGTAAAGCATTAGGGAAAGCCTTATCTCCAGCAGTGGGCAGACAAAGGAAGCCCACATATAAGATATAAATTAATATTACTTTAAATGGTATAATAGTGGTCAAATGTACAAGATAGCATGCATAATATTCTTGTGTAGCCGGCTTTTGAGGTTACATGTTGTTACTACAGTATCTTAGAGTTAATAAAATTGGTATCACAGCATGTTTTTATTTCATAATGTTTTGATAATAGACAATTGCTGGTCATGTCAAAAGTTTTTGAAATATTTATTTACTACAGTTTACTCTACCGTCTAATTTCATTTCTTTTACAGATCTTCATATTTGGAATATTTACCTTTACTTGATGTCTATCTGGTCATTGCTTTCATTTGTTTTATATCTAGTTCTACCCGAAAGTCCGAAATTTTATATAACCCAAAATAAATTCACGGAAGCAAAACACGTGATATTTAAAATATATACAATGAATACAGGAAAACCTGCTGAAACTTTCACGGTAAGAAATTTAAGTCGTTCAATGTATAAAATTTTGCTTTTGTTTGTACTAAAAAATTCAACTCTCTTTTCATCTCTAAATTTATAAAGAATTTAGGAAACATTTAATGTATTATTTACAAATAATCACTTAACAACATTGTCAAAAACACTTCAGCTATTTAATCAATACCTTAGAATACATAGTTATTTTTGAAAAAAAATCTTTTATCCGTCCATCGTATAAATCTAGTAATTTATAATTGCAACAAATTATTAATATCAAGATTTTATACTTCTATATCTTTACCGTGATTGTAGCTAGATTGTAATAGAGTTGGCGTTTAGAATTCTTGTCTTTTCAATCTCTTTCCATTGGCGGCGTTTAATACATAAACCACTTACATTATTCAGAGCACGACGTCGCCTATCGTATTTAGAAGAACTTGTGACATAAAATACCACATTATTTATGTAACGTTCTCACAAAAGGCTTTGCGAAAGGTCAAATGAAGGGATGTAGCAAAATATTCCTATAAGATTCTTTTATAGCCGATGCGATGATGTGACGTTGGCTCAGATATTATATTTTCCTGGTTCCAGTAATATGTCGCTTTAATATATTTAACAAGAATTATTAAGCCTATGTTCGTTATTACAAGAATTAAATTTAAAAGCAAAGTATATTGAAGACCTCACCTTATTACTAAAGCAAAACAGCTTGATGCCTTACAAGTTATCTGTTTGAACTTAGAATTGTAAATTCTAAAAGGTGGCAATGATAAAACAAAAGATAAACAAAAATAATTATGGCCTATTAATTGAAATACTGGAAAGTACTGGAATGGCAACCATGGACCGATAAACTGGTATCCTGGATACGGGTTGCACAGGACCGATCATTGTGGCGATCTTTGGGGGAGGCCTATGCCCAGCAATGGGCGTTACAAGGCTGAATGGATGGATGGATGAATTGAAATATTAAAACTTGTTTTAAAATTGATTTTTTACAGTATTTCAACTTATGGAAGAATAAAGAAAACGAAATCATAGACCAAGAGCCAAAGACAAAAGTGGAGACTTTTAAGCAACAATTGTTAACTGGACTCAATAACGTGAAGCCGATGTTTAAAAAACCATTGGTTAGTTATCTCGTTTTAATATCTGCTATGAACTTCTTAAGCTTGGGTTTGTAAGTATTTTTAATCTATGATTTTTTTGTAAATATTTAAATTTAATTTGAAGAAGAAGGGCAAATAAAAAAAAATATATCATTGATTATCAATTATGGTTGAATTTCGTACGATTAGCTCACTATTATTTATTAATAGCGCAAATTTCTACGTAATTGTACCAAATTCATCGGTTTAACAATTAAATAACCGCAATGAAGCATCATTATCGTCATGAATACTAGATAGTCATATTTTGAAAGCCTTATTTTATATTATTACTACCTATCGCCCGCGTCGCTGTACGAATTAAAAAAAAAGTGATAAGCCTATTATTCTTCCAGACTATGTTCTACATCTGTGCCAAATTAAATCAAGATCCGTTGAGCCGTTCCAGAGATACTTTCCAACAAACATCCATCCATCTAAACATTCGCATTTATAATGTTAGTAAGATTTCAAAATGTTGTAATAGCATTTCTTTTCATAACTACAAACATCACGTGAATTTTTGATAAAAATTGGATGCTCTTTTACACAAAATCGAAAAAACGACATATTGATGCTAATTAGATTAAAACAGTATATTAATACATGATGTAATAATACCATATTGATGAAAATTTAAATGGAATTTTCGAAATCATTTGCACGTATTCAATTATAGAGCTCATTCAACGTAATACAATGTTACACGAATATTTAAAAGATTTTAACTTAATCAGAATTATATTAACAATGAAGCCAGGCTTTCAATAAAATTATATATGAATACTTCGTTTCCAGTTACAACATAATAAGGTTGTGGTTCCCGCAGCTGTCAACCATTGTCGAACATTACAGTAATTTTAATGGTGATAATAATTTGTGTGATCTATTAGATACGTATATACATAATTTGAATACGAAAAGAGTTAATACAACATTATCTGAAGTTTGTGTACCGGTAAGTAAATAAAGAAATTCTGTATCTGTCAACAGAATTTGTGGAATTGCATTCATACATAATGTATGATTAATAAGATACCAACTGGTTTTCAATTCAGATGGAGTTTACCATTTTCTAATTAAAATAGTAGATAACTCACGCCTGTAACCCAGAGGGGTAGGCAGAGATCACGAACCGCCATTTGGCGTGACCAAACGAACCTCCGCAATCCACTTTTCGCCATTTCGGGAGCGTTTTGGGTGAGCCGCGTCGCCGTATTTTTCTCCCGTGAATTCACACATATCTTTGAAATGTCTTTGCTGATATATGCAGGTTGCATCACAATATTTTCCTTTATCGTAAGAACTTCGGATAAATGTATATATGTAAATCGAAAAACACATTGGTACATTGCGGGATTCGAACCCAGGACCTGCAGATTACAAGTCAAGTGCTTAACCTCTGAGCCACCGACGCTCTCCTCTAATTTATATAGTTAATGTTATGTATTAACATTTTGAGAAAATTTCATGTTTACGTTTGTCTTCTAAATACTCTGCAAAAAACATAGAGGTTTCAATACGAAAATAAGGACCTGAACGAAAAATTTAATTCATTTCTCTTTGATTTCAGACACGCAGTGGCGATGAAACATACATCAACAGTATGATTTTAGGTTGCGTTTGTATTATACCGTTTGTATTAAGCGGTATTCTAGTGAACAAAGTTGGTAAGAAGAATTTGTTCATAGCCGGTGGTCTTATATGCATTGGTGTTACTTTGGGTATAAGATGGGCGAACTCGAAATTTGCTGTGGTCGCATTATTCTCTGTAGATGTCGCGGTATTACAAACTTTGACAGGTTTATACCAAGCTTCAACAGTTGAACTATTTCCAACAAGAATGAAGTAGGTTTTTTTTTTGTTAACTATGTTTTTAAGTAGTTTTATTTATGTAGTACATGGAAAAATATGCATAGTAGTATATAAACTCTATTCTATATAGGTAGACGCACGATCTGTATCCTACTAATAACAATTAAGTTTAAAATATGTAGGGGGCGCACAGGATGAGGAAATGTTATCTTTCTGTGCGTCTCCTCCTCCGTTGATTAAAATTAGACAACACATCTGAAATTTCGGATATGGTCAACGGTCGCTTCACTATTTCGGCGAATTCAAGTGGCCACCGTATACCATCTTACGACAAAAAAATGATTATACAATCTTCTTAAACTTTTTAAAATTTTTCTTTATATAATTTATAAGATTTATTTCTAGGATTTCTTTTTATTCTAAAAATGCTGAAGTGAATTATCTTGACCTTTAGTCGTACGGATGAAACCCATTTAAGCTGTGGAGAGTATCTAATATTAGAAACTTTATATCTTTTAGGAGTACGTCAAGTTCTACTAGCATATAAAATATTTGTCTTTCATTAAAATCTGTTTTCAAAGAACGAAAGGCTTTTCAAGCTAGTATAAATATTTAAGATATCACGAGGCTTGTCTCTATATTAAACTTTTATACGTTCTTCAATCAGAGAAACTCCGAGTTAAGTAAATGAATTCGCGCTTTCTTTCCTTATATATTTTTGATAACTTATCTTTTGTATTTATCAAATTATTATTATATATTATGAGATAGCAAGCGACCGCTGCCCATAGACATCCGCAATTGCAGATGCTTTGACTACCTTTAATCGAAGGAAATGACTCACAGAAAGAAAATACTTCTCCTTAATGTTATGATATCACTCTTCCTTTAAATCCATTTCACCTTTCCATCCTTTTCTTACAAAATACTCGCGGTCGCCCGCGACTCCGTCCGCGCGTAATTAAAAAAAAAACTTAATAAGTAGTCTATGTGTTCTTCCAGACTATGCTCTACATCTGTAACAAATTTCATGAAGATCTGTTCAGCCGCACTCTAGATACATTCAAACAAACATCCATCCATCAAAACATTCGCATTTGTAAGTATATCTATATATATAAAAGAAAGTCGTGTTAGTTACACTATTTATAACTCAAGAACGGCTGAATCGATTTGACTGAAAATTGGTGGGCAGGTAGCTTAGAACCAGGAAACGGACATAGGATAATTTTTACCCCGTTTTCTATTTTTTATTCCGCGCGGACGGAGTCGCGGGTAAAAGCTAGTATAGTATAAAAGTAAGATTACCATACTTTTTATGACAGTTAAATAGTCATTGTTTTTGACAGAACTCTTGCTATCGCCGTCATCATGACTTTGGGACGTATTGGTACACTTATGGGCAATGTGGCATTCCCTATACTTCTCAACATGGGCTGTGTTGTACCTTTCTACTCTCTAACTTCTGTGATGATATGTAAGTAAACAGTAATCATATTTATGTTGTAAAAAATTTTCAAACAAATCTGATTATAAATTTTTAACTGTTTTCATTCAACTATTTTTTTAGGTGTAACAGCAATGGCCCTTTTTCTTCCAAAATCATAAAAAATTATAATTTCGATATACGAGCAAGCAGCCATCTTTATTCGTCGAAATAACGAAGTAACCGCTGTCCATCTGGCATTTGTTATTTTAGATTGCCTACCTTTAAATCAATTGAGAATTTAAATTGAAGGGCATTTTTTAAATTTTATCCTTGTTTTTAAACTAATTTGATTAATGAATGATTTAAGACATTTCATTAATATTTATTCCTCAATACCCAAGAACGTTTGACAGATGGCATTAGGGGTTGAGTTAAAGGAAACGTTGGTGTTGACATCGACCAGTACAAGCTCCTTACAGTGAGAAGGGTTAAGGCTTACGGATGTTTGTTATCAGTTCGCACGTATTGTGTTTGATATATTTCAACAAATTGTAAATAATGAAATTAAATCTGTAAATTTGTTTAATTTTAGCAATCAAATGAGATTTTATAATTAATAAGAGTTAATAAAAGAAAGCCGTGTTAGTTACACTATTTATAACTCAAGATCGGTCGAACTGATTTAGCTGAAAATTGATGGGCGAAAGCTACCTGAGCTTAGAACTAGGAGACGGACATATGAACTTTTTTATCTTGTGTGCATTTTTTTTATTCCGCGCGGACGGAGTCGCGGTAAAAGTTAGTTAGTGATAATTTAATGAATTGCTTTATGCAACGATACTTGAGAGGGAAATTGATGGGTTGTATAAGCAAGTCTATACATAAACCATTTCTAATATTACAACTTTAAAAAATTAAGAGAAAAATCGAAAGTTTACAGGAATTATTTATATTTAAATATTCTTTTCATAACTCTCAAAACTGTGCTTATTTCTTAGTATTAGAAATTACATTAAAATAAGGGAAATAAATGAGATTTTTTTTTACGTTTATTTTTCATACTAAAGTGTAACAGAGGAAGGGCAAATGGAGAAAATACCTATAAATCAGTAAACTTTTGTTACATTTTAATGAAAGTTATACGCCGGCTATTGTCCTACGCGTAATTACATTTTTAATGACGGAATTCATTAGGCTATCAGCAATTTAATCTATTTTAATTATTAACTCTGCTATTGTTTTAATTTAAATTATGTTTTAACAATATGCTTTTAATTATTAGAATATACAACTATCAAATATATGAAAAAAAAATTACACGAGTAATCTTGCTAATTGTGTAAAAAATATCTACTCGCTTTCGAACAATATTGTGAGTTAGGAAGTGTTAGATGGGACAGATAATAAAAGTCTATCAAACCATTGAAACTTTTTTCAAACCATGTAAGACCAGAAGCAATATTTCAATTCTAGAATGATGTTCTTCGTTACACTACATTGAGACATGTGTACTACATTGTGATATTGTGCAACCACTGACCTATTTTTTCCCAAGCACGCTTGGCACTAAATAAACTCGCTGTAGTGGTTTCGGTGTTTTTTTTTTGTTTTATCTCTAGAGAAGCTTTAAAATATGCAACGCTTTCAAGTTTGCATGAAATTAATCGCTTAATTTGAACATGAAACCAAATTAGTCTATGCTTTTAAAATGTAATAATAGCTTGAGGGTTAAGTTGACAGTTCTATTTAAATTTTACTTAGTTTTAGATTTAGAAATTAAGTTAATAAAATCTGCAGTAAAATAATTTGAAAGCATCATTTAATAAGACATTTTTCTCACCTTCCTCTTTTAAGTGACATATACCTCTATATAATAGGTAAATAATTAAGTCAGAAATAAGAAGTTTTAGTGAAGCAATTATCAAGCGCCTAAAGTGGCTCCAGTAAAAATAATTGCAAGGATAAAGAAAGAATAGAAGTGGAATTTATTTTCAAGTTCTAAACGCCAAGATAGGTATTGTTCTAATGCGTTGAAGTGAACGAGACTGATGATCGGCTATTGTTTTTTGGATTTTATTATTCCTCAGGAAAGTTTCTCGTTATTGTTCGAAATGGACGAGTAAGGAAGTGGAACATTTTTTTGCTTAGCCGTCATTCTGTTTGTTTGGCTTTATTTGTTTGTTCACAGAATGGATTATCATCGTGATTATAACAATCATCAGTCTTAATATTTCACTGTTTTACGACTTAACCTGTTCCATCATAACTTTTTAATATTAGCTGTCGCCAGCGACTCCGTCCGCGCGGAAAATTACATCAAGAGTTGAGCCGTTCCGGAGATACATGTAAACAAACATCCATCTAAACATTCGCATTTATAATAATAGTAAGAATATAACTTACAAGTCCACTTTACTTTGAATGTTTTTTTTTCTATTTAATATAAAGTCTATTCTACAACGACAACGAAATTTATAAATACTTATGTTAAAATAAAATTTTATGTACCTAAAATATAATTTATAAAGAGCTTAAATTACAATATCAGAATACATAACCAACGAAAAAGGGTTCGAAATATTTATGTGAGGTTTGTATTAAAAACGCAAATTAGACCGCTACAAGTTTTCTCTGTTCAAATTATTTTATTAATTTATATTCCACTAAACGGTATAACGTCCAATCTGAATATTAAGTGAATTATTGATACTTCAGAAATCGTGAGTAAATTGCTTAATTTTCAGTACACTTTCTCTAGCTATTAAGGTAATATTTTGTTTTACAATATTCTATCCTAAGTAAGAAGTAAATACAATTTAATCACGTCAAATAACATACATGGCGGTCAGTACGATATTTGTTATTTTTTGTAATTTTAACAAAATTTTAAGATAAAATTAAGTAACATTGTAAAATAAAAGTTACTTATGTTATTTTATAAAAATGTTTTTGTCTTTAGTTAAGAATTTCGGTTTTTAATTTCGGTTTAAGCGTTGTTTAGGTACAACAACTATTTATGTAATAATTTACCTAAATATGTATTGTACATGGAGAGCTTACAGAGAGATTAATAATTAAAGGCGTATAAAACCCTTACATAATGTACAATATCCCTTTGTAAACTAATCCGAACTACGATAGTACGGACTTATCGATTATCAAAGCAACTAACTCTAATATCTTATTATCAAATTGATGTAGAAATAAAATAGCCATAAGCAGGTAATAAAGTTATTTATGTTCTTTCATTATGATTTGTCTTATCCATTTTTATATTTCACTAGCTTTTACCCGCGACTTCGTCCGCGCGGAATAAAAAAAAATGCACACAATATAAAAAAGTACCTATGTCCGTCTTCTAGTTCTAAGCATCAATTTTCAGCTTAATCAGTTCGACCGATCTTGAGTTACAAATAGTGTAACTAACACGACTTTCTTTTATATATATAGATAGAAGATTTATAGTACGAGATAAGCGATTTACGATTGATTAAATATCATAAATTCAGGATAAGATACACGAGAACCAAAGAAGAAGAATATCTCGGCTGAATAATCTTCACCAATGGTACAATAGTACTTTTTCTATATTTCGAGCTGATGTCTTTTGAGTTCAAATCGCCAACCTTCGTTAGATGGGACCAAAAGAAGAATGAATAATAACGTAAAAAAACAATTTCAAACAAAATTCACTCAAAAGTAACATAAAAAAACAATTTCAAACAAAATGCATTCAAAAGTACCATAAAAAACAATCTCAAACAAAATACACTAAAAAGAAACAAAATAATGTCATGAAAACTTCTTTCTTTCTTTCTTCTCTCTTTCAAAAACCCTCTAAACTCTAAAGAAAGTTCTCTTCTTTCTTGTAACATGTCTATATTGTATAATTATTGTTATTTCGCAGTCGGTGTCGGCCGAAGTAAATAGGTGACATTTTATATTTGAGATGTATTAGACATACTTACGTTTATGTCCCTACTTAGGCCGAAACCGACTCCAAAATAACAATAATTATACAATATAGACATGTTACAAGAAAGAAGAGAACTTTCTTTAGAGTTTAGAGGGTTTTTGAAAGAGAGAAGAAAGAAAGAAAGAAGTTTTCATGACATTATTTTGTTTCTTTTTAGTGTATTTTGTTTGAGATTGTTTTTTATGGTACTTTTGAATGCATTTTGTTTGAAATTGTTTTTTTATGTTACTTTTGAGTGAATTTTGTTTGAAATTGTTTTTTTACGTTACTTTTGAGTGCATTTTGTTTGAAATTGTTTTTTTTAAGTTACTTTTAAGCGCATTTTGTTTGAGATAGTTTTTTTTGTTTTGAAGTCGGCTATTTTTTTTTTCTTAAAATGTTTGTTTTATTTCTCAATTTTTAGTGAATTTGAAGTTTAATTACAAATTTCCTTAATACGTATAAGGACATAAATAAGACAAATAAAGAAAAGGACTTTCCTATTTAATATGTGTGTACTTCAATTCAAAAACTAATTTAGAATACACCAGATAACCACTTATCCTTTAAACAATGAAATAATTATCAAAATCGGTATACAAATTGAAAATTAACGAACTAATACATCGTAGCGTGCCTTTAATTTTGTCCAGCCGCGCACCGCAGTAGCATTTTTCGAATGCGCGTAGTTTTTAATAATTTAATATCTTCCAAACTATTGATCAGAATTACATAGTTTAAAGGCTAATGTAATCTGCATTTAATACTCTAGCCATCAAACATATTTATTTGGATAAGGATTCATATCGAATATAATATAATAGCGCCGTAAGCTTACGACGCTGTTTTTCGTGTGCAATTTAATCGAAGTTTGTTCATAATAACATGGTTTTTGTGAGACATCCATAGATGATTGATATATGCCACCTGAGACTTTTATTTAGAAAATTTAAGGATCTATAATTACTCGATACATCATTTTAATGTAGGTCATATAGTTTGACCTACGTAAGCCCAGAAAGCAAATTTGTGCTATTCATTGTAACGCGATGTAGCATTTTTCGTTTCCGCGTAATTTTATTCTTACGATATCTCCTAAACTATTAGACACAATGATATAGTTTCAATTGCAAATATAATCTACATTAAATTCTCTTGATAATGAACATATTTATTTACATAAGGGTTAATACTGAACTTGAATAATAGCGTCGGAAATAGGGCATGAATTTAATTAATGTTTCTAAAGAAAAAAATGGTTATTGTGAGAAAACTATAAAAGATAGATATATGCTATCGCGGACTTTTATTTAGCACATTTAAAGAGCTACAATTCGCCATACATCATTTTTATGTAGGTCCTATAGTTTAGCCTACGTAAGCGCTGAAAGCAAAAATGTCCCTAATTTCCGCAACAAATTTTGAAGCTATATTCAAAATCTACTAGTCTTCTAGTTATTTAAAAAAAAAACAAAAAAATGGGACCCACCTGCAAGCACTTCCTTTCGATTAAAATAATTTTTATCAAAATCGGACCACCAGGGGCCGAGTTTCGCGGTAACACACATAAAAAAAAAAAAAAAAAAAAAAAATACAGTCGAATTGATAACCTCCTTCTTTTTGAAGTCGGCTAAAAAGCAGCTTCTCAATCGCCTTATACACATTTATTTAACTACGTAACTTAAATAGGAACAATTTAAAGTAGATAGTCTTAAGGTTTAGTTATAGATTTTTTTGCTATAATACTATGCCGTATGTTATTGTTTTAATGTAAGTCCAATTTCAAAGTTCATTTTAATTCGAAAGATTGAAAACAATAATGTCCGTAAGGGTGAGTTTGAATGGTTTCAAGTTCCAAACTAAGGAAGTTTCATTTCAATTAGGAAAACAATTCCGCAATTTGTTTGTTACCGAAACTTTCTAAGGGAATCTTCCTTAGATTCGTCGCTTAGCAAACAAAACAATCGATTCGTTTAAGAGTTAATAACCAGAAGTAATGTGCCCCATCTGTGTCCTCTTTTAACTATAGTATGTCTCTTTTCCGCTCGTTACTCTAAAATAATTATGTTATTTTACGTAAGTAATACAGTTTTTACCTAGGCTAGTTACTCTTGTTTGTTTCACTAAGGCAGCCCCTTAGTGTAGATTTAACAAAAGAAATCTACATTACACCAGGTATGACCTGAAGAATTTTTATATGTAACAAAAGCGTAACACTGTATGATTTCATGTAAGACGTTGTTAACAGATGTGTTTCAATAGAACCCAATATTGAATACAATATAAATTTTCATGATAAAGTAATGGAAATAAATGAAAACGCTAACAATGGACGGTCAGCGCGTGAAGATCGAGAATTCAATCGGAAAATCCCTGGAGGATATGCTTGATCGATGACTTTAATAATAAACTCACACTTCGCCTTAAGAGCTTACCCACACTCACACTACTACAGTAAAAACATATTACATATACACACACACTAGTATACCGTACTATGTTCCAAAAAGTTACAATAATCATCATTTTAACAGTGTTAGGCGCAAGCAACTTCTGTTGCACGAATGTGCCGGCTCGCCCGGTGTAATACCTCAACCACACCAAAGAAAGGCGTGAAGTGGAAGTAATTCTGCGTTTCATTGCATTGCCGGAGACCTAATTTTACTTCCTTTCGTTATAGGAAACGGTGGGAAGGGAAGTAGATTTGATGGAGGAGGGGATGAATAGGAAGGGGAAATATTCTCTTTCTGTACGTCTTCTCCTCCGTCGATTAAAGGTAGGTTAGATTAGTACGCATCTGCAATCTAGTGGTCGTTTCGCTACTTCAACAAATTCAGGTGGAAGAGGGAAAGGACTGGGCTTAAGTGTAGCATTTTTAGAGAGTCTTTTGTCATCATTAATGTGAAGTAATTAGAGGTAATATTTCTTTAATTTTTTAATGATAATAAGAAAAATTGATCACATTTTGATATTTACATAAATAATATAAAATTATCACATTTTGAAAAAAAAAATCCTGTTCACAAAAAGGAAAAAATAGTAATTTAAAAGCGACATTTCCAACATGTTGTTGATATATTTTTCTTTCGTTTTCCCTCAGACGTTAGTAAAACATTGTCGAGCAGCGCTGGCCCAGTTTGTTTTTTTCAAGCGCTCAAGTTACTAAGTAAACTCGATTTCAAATGATTTTAGTATCATTTACTCGAAACAAATAACTATCTGAAATCGTTGCGCCGTAACTTTCCTTAAACTAGGTATTTACTAGTTATACCAGTAACTAAAGTCCCTTATAAATAAGGCTATTGACAAGGCATTTATTTCATAGAACAACGTGTAAGTTTTTGTACTGAATAGATATTGTAAGTATAAGGTACTGACAAATTGAACCATGCCCCTTGTATTTGCCGGTGCACTTTACGCCCGACCGCCGCACAAATTATATTTTTTTAGTCCATTAAAAATTTTGTCACTGACGTTACGAGAACGTTCTCACAAATATTCATACTAGGTCCTCTGGTAGATAAGTAAGAAAAGTAGAGTTTATAATCTGATGACTGTAGAAGCTGATGGAAAATTGTAAACTGAAGGAGTTGTTAAAAATTTCACGTGAAAGCAGACAATAGTCTATATGCTGTTGCAATAAACATTTCTTTAAAGGTGGGCATAGGCTAGATCATTTATTTGTAACAAAACAACAAGCCGCTCTATAATATTTTCTAGTGTATCACACGTTCACGAACCAGACGTGCTTTGGAAACTATGCTTTTACCCATATTATACCATTCGTAAGAACGTTACATTACATAGAAATGCTTGAGAAAATGCTCTAGTGTATTATATATTCACCTTACAATTTTACAGAATTAAAAAATGATGTTGAATTGTTTTACAATATTTTACTACACTGAGAAATTATAAATAACATGACATACCTTTACTTTTTTCACTTCCACTGCGAAGGCACCTTAAACAAAAAAAAAAAAAACAATATTTAAATATTCACTAAACATTGTAATATTGATTGAATGTTCATTTTATCGAATGAACATTGCTTTTAAATTGAATAAATATTATTTTATTACCCATTGAAAACGATGAAACTTCAAGTTAAAACAGTTGTAAGGTAATGAAAGCGTACTTAAGTAAAACAACCGTAGAAAGCATTTAAGAGGTTTGCAAATACTCTTAAGAAAATACTTACAAGTACTACTAAATACTTACACTACACCCAGATTTCCTGTGAGAACGAAGTACAGAAAGTGAATGTAGTTTAAATGAATATATTGGATCGAAATATACAGAGAAAGTTAAATAAAACCTTTTGATAAACAGTGCAAAAATTCCTTTATTCCAATAACCAAACCGTCCCTTTCAAAATGTACATAGGTAGGTATAAATAATTTTCTTCCGAACGGCCATACTGAGTTTGCATAAATTACGGAATGTTATGTCCCAAGCGATACGCCTGCGACCAAAATAATTTACATTTTCATTTAATTAGGAATGACAAATGATAGGTCCGCAGTGGAAACGTTGGCTAAGGGAACGCTTTGCTGGAAAAGTTGCTTTAATTACGTATACGATGTAAAACTAATGTAACATTTGTGTCACTGGATGAATAAATATTTGTTTTTGAAAAAGACTTATTGCCTATTGGCAGAGAATTCATTCATTTAATATCATTTCATTTCATTTACAAATCTAGGAAAACATGGTCGACGAGTTCAAGTACTTAATTCCGCCCGTCTTGCGTACGTCTAAGACAATATTTATAAAACATTGTCTTATTTTTCATTGTTAAAATGCCTATTACTTTTGAAGTCGTACATCTTTATCAGAAGGATGTCATTAATAAAATATTTCACGTATATTTTATCTGGAAACAGGCTCATACAAACATCAACGTAATCCTACCAAATTACGTTGTCCTCATGAGCCTACGCTGACGCATGACTTGATTATAAAGCTCATCGATCAGTCGCTTATCCTTGAGGCCTTTCCAGTTAAAATGCCGCTTTTCGTATCCCTTGTATCTGTGTTTTACGCGAACAAAAATTTAATTTATATTTAAAAAATGTAGACATAAATTATTTTTGTGATTAAAATAAGTTTATATATATGTATATATATAAAAAGATATTAACATCTTCAACAATCAAAACTATGACTATGATAAATGACTGTGTAATCACTGTTTGCCTAGTACCAATTAAAGTTTCACCGGGTTTAAGGTAAAGCGCAAAAGCTACTAAGTCTAAACCTCTTACATAATTCACTAAAACACGAGGTTTCCCTTGGGAGTCTCGGCGCTGGCCGTTATTTCGTTATTAATTCCAGATTCGGAGAAGAACTACAGTTACTTTGCTAAAAGTTTTCCATAATATATCTGAAGGATTGCTTACAGAAAACAAAGAAAGGGTAGGATTTAACTAGAAAATCAAAAACCTATCTCATCAGATAAAAAACAAAATTAGGAATTATTTCTAACTAAGATTCCTTTTTTCAGATCGTCGTAATTCATACTTTTGAATAGAATCACTTTGTATATGTCAATATTAATCTATCACGTAGGTAACTTAAAAACAGCTTATATACTGACTTCTTTTACTATTCAGAACACAAGTTGCGAGAATGTATAAAATTTAAACATGACATTTCAAAAGTCTTACATATCAAAACCACTCGATGCAAGTCTAAAGTATTATAAATGTACATTTCAATGTCCATTTTATAAAGAAGACATCCGCTACAACAGGCTGTTATAAATTGAATAATGTTTCAAAGAATCCAATTTTGGTACTGTCAAAGAAACCGTTGTTCCTTTTTCCGCTGCATCTGTTCCGACAAAGACTTCAATATAATGCGAGTGTAGCAAAACTCAGTATGTGTGTTTTACTGATATTGTTATCATTTATACAAGTTTTAATTGACAATGATAAGTTGTAAACAAATGTTATCATTTATACAAGTTTTAATTGACAATGATAAGTTGTAAACAAATCTTCAAAGTCTTGTTATCTTCTATCATCATCATCTTTATCACCCTCATCATCAACATACAAATAACAATCAAAATTAGAAGTCCTCTAAGTGTTCTTGAACCACAGGATATATTTGAACACTACTTTGGTAAGACGTTGTGAAGAAACCAGAAAAGGTTTATGTCCTAAAAAAAACTAAATAAAAAAAATAGTTTAAAAAATATTTATGGTCGCAATGACATTTTTGACGTAATTTCAACTTTGATTTTAGATAAAACATCTAACTTTAAAAATAATTCATTATGTCTGAGATTTACTAAAGTAAAAACTATGAGAGTAACGTAATATTTATTTCCAAAAGAATCTTAAGCCGTTTCTCCTTGTTCCCTGAAATGTCTACTTCAATAGTTCCATAAACTTTCTTCGCTTGAGTATGAAAAATAACCTACAAATAAATAAAACATGAAATGTGATATTCATTTATCACTTAGATCCGGGTTTATGTATAAGATAAAAAAAGTTTTCACGAAACCTTGGTGTCATGTTGCAACAAACAATAAATACAAAAAGGTTAATTAATGACATTAAAGTAACTGTCGCCCACGATTCCGTCCGCACGAGTTTAAAAAAAAATTAACAAGTAGCCTATGTGTTCTTCCAGACTAAGTTCCGGAGTGAACCATGAAATAAACATCCATCCATCGAAACATTCCCATTTGTAATATTATTAAGATGTATTGAAATTTTTTTGATATCACCGTTCACTTGTAAATGTCGCCATTAATAACTAATCATGTTAACGAATCAGTGAAATATCGTGGTTCGCTTTTAAATTAACTATCATGTCTTACAATTCTTACATAATATAGGTACTTAATCTTAACTTCAAAATAAAAATATTAAAGAAAAAAAATCATAAATTACGATTCAAAGCCGTAGTTTGTTGTTAAAAATGTCTAACATTATCCCGTCAAAATACATTCATTTAATAGACGAGTTTTCGTCATGTTTTCATATATTAGTTAGTGATGTCATAAATTAATGAAGTCGATAATTTGACTGTGACATAAATTATTTTTTTAATAACTTCAGCTGTGGTCTTAAAGAATAAAGGTATTTCAGTTAAGAAAAAAATCATATTATAAAATTTACCACTTTTTTCCACATAGATAGTGGTCGGTTTCCGTTCTGGAAAAAGCTTTTTGCATTGTGTGTCAAGGTCACTCAATGTCTGTCATGATACGAGAATTTATATGAAAATGAAAATCTTTTCATAGCGCATTCTTTGACAATAAAACAATAGCGTGAACATTTCAGCACGATCATTTAGAATCTCGTCAACGAAAGTCTCGCGTCACTTTGATGTGAACACAAAGCTAAAACAATGCGAAACTCGAAACCCTTTAATGTACGCTATTAAAAGTCACGTCGTCGCCATGTTTTTATTTTATCTGCAAAAGTTTTGTATGAATGCGCTAGGTGTTAAGATTTTCTTAATGATAACGTATTTGATTTGTTTTCGTCTCTGGTCACATTCATGACATATTTCTCGGAAATAAACAGTCCAAATAATCATTATGAACTGATCAGAACTGATCTCTAATATCTGCAATAATTAACTATTCAAAATGAACTTGTACTAGATACCACGAGTATAATTCAATGACGAGATTTGATACAACAATCCCAAGATCGGTTGTCCTTACCCTTAAGCAATTAGGCTTTTGGCAGTAAATTGACAATATGTTATAAATTAACTAGCTGTCGCCCGCGTCCGTCCGCGCGCAGTTAAAAAAAATGAAAATTAGATGTTGGCCGATTCTCAGACCTACTGAATATGCTCACAAAATTTCATGAGAATCGGTCAAGCCGTTTCAGAGGAGTACGGGAATGAAAACTGTGACACAAGAATTTTATATATTAGATTATTTTAACTATGTATGTGTGTGTGTGTGTGTGTGTGTGTGAAATAAACAAAAGAATAATAAAAGTTTTGTTAGGTTATACGCAAAACATGACATTGTGTTAAAGAATGTCAGACAATAAATAAAGTGAACACAAACTCTTCTGTATACTTCGTTTACTTCATTAGACGGCGACAGTGAGATCTGTCACATCTGTTTACTCTGAGAAAAACCAAGTAGAGTTAGGATAAATGTCAGAGGAATTGCTTTCGCGACATAAGAGTGGGGAATTCTTAAGGAAAATCTTTCGTCAGCCCACTGAAACGTCAGGTCGAGTAGCCCGAATCAGTTCTTATGCTTGAATAAGAAAAATGATCTACAAATAAATATTACATGAGCTGGGACACTCATTTTTCACTTAGCCGTGAGTTGCGAGCAATATTATACAGGGGGAGAGAAGTTTCCGACTATGCCAAGTTTATTGAAAAAACTTTGATCTTTGTATGTCACCCAAATGAAAAGTTATGTTTCAAACATTGTAAGATAGAAGAAGGAAAGATTTATTTATTTGAAAGATTTTATGTAATATTAATAACTAGTTGTTGCCCGCGACTCCGTCCGCGCGGATTAAAATAACATATTAATTGCTTATATGTACCTACTTCCAGACTATGATCTACGTCTATGCCTAAATTCATCGAGATCCGTTGAGCCGTTCCGGAGTTACCTTCAAACAAACATCCATCCATCCATCCAAACATTAACATTTATTATATTGGTAAGATTATTTCAATATTACAAGTCTAAATTTTTAATAAAACATATTTTAATTGCAGATAATTTTCCGACAGAAGCAAGGTACGAATGTTTATAACTCTATCTAGTCAAAGTCGGCATTCATTCATTTATAACCATTCAAGTTATATCAACTCTATGAAATTCTAACGTGAAAAATCGAGTTTCGTAATTAAAAACAAACAGACAGCGCAAACGAAAACGTGGCGATTCAATTCGCGTTAATTTATGCACTTCTGTTGTGTTTGTTCGCTCTCTTCGGTTGCGGTATTGAAGTGTTTGGGCAAATATCATTCCAGTGAAATACAATTCTCTCTAAGACCGACACGCGAGGGATGCGACGGAATACGTCTGATGAGATTTGCGAACTATATTACCCTGTTAAGACTTTGACCTAGTTAGAGAAGCAACGCGACGCTATGCAAAGCGATTTTATGCGATTTAAAGAAAATGTACTACCGAAGCTACCATCAAAAGCTTGAAACATGTTGTGTTGCATTTTTTCGTTTATCACTCACCAAGGGTTACGGCCTTTATCTCCGTAGACTTATAAATACTTAATGTCACAGTATGACTTAAGGTACTTTAGTTGGTGACATTAATTATCCGACGACACTTAGCAAAACTCTGTTTGAACCATTAGTATGTGCTACTAACTACTGCCTATAAAAATATTTAAAATGTGTTCCAACGAGAAAAACGACATAGATTTATTCATGAACTCCCGCAGGTAAAATAAATATCAACGGAAAAAAGCAGGTTATTTAAATAACTCTTTGTACTATGACATTTGCAGTTAAAACCAGCGAAGCATAGCACCATGTCATCAAAAGTACAGTGTCACATGTTTGATATTAAGTTTCGCAACAGAGAACTTCAAAAACCGGGTCAATGTCAAACGAATTACGTCAAAGCGAGCTTTAATTAATTAAAGCAAATAATGATTAATGAAAACTGCAGCTTTAAAAATAAAAACTAGGTGAAGCAATTAATTACGCAGCGCCGTTAGCGTTGAGTTGTGTGCAAATAACCCAACTCTTTAACGCAAACAAAATATTTCATTATTTCGAGCGTACTTTTTAACTGATTTCTAAAGTATTAATCATTGAGACGAGTGAGGACCAACATTAATCGAATATTATTATTCATGACAATTCAGAAATATTTTAAAGGGGTTTAATTTACTACCAAAGTCAACTTTTCCTCATTGGGCGCAAAACTAACCATTAAGATTATTCCGTAAGTTTCATACTATCGTCTCTAATTCTCTAGATATTTATAAGTCGGAAAATATGTGAACTAACAATGTCATTTTGACAGCGTTATATTTTGACCAATAAGGGAGCTCCAGCTGTACGGAATAATGTTGCCATTTTTATATTTTTGAAATTTATGAAAAATATAATTGTCGATTTGATTGTTGAAATGTTTGCTCACTGGTAACCCTAAAAACATGTAAGCGTCCAGTCAATGTCAAAAAACTGTCATAAGATCCATGTCAGACTATCCGTGGTTTCTGAGACCAAATCCCCGTTTAAAACATGTTGTTATCTCTGTTTTGTTAAAGATAATGACAGGGATGACAATATTTTTTATCCAAAGATTTTGGTTTCAAAAACCCACGGATAGTCCGATAGGTTATTTATACCCAGGATAATCAGGATTTGTTGTGTTTTTAATCAAATTATATCAAAGTAGTGCTTGTACCCTGTTAAATATAAATAAATTTAAAAAATCCGTTTATTAGCATAGCAAGCATTACACTTCCACTTTTAAAACACCTTTAGATACACATAAAAAGTTTTAATACAAAATATATCCCACTCATACACGGATCGTAAGAAATATAGCCCAATGAGTTCTCAATTCAATATGTACTCAAAAAAACTCGGGAAAGCGTCTGTGTAAAAATCTCAACGAAATTCTTTCCACAATCAAAGCAAAAATATACCTGAAGAGGAAATCTTTCCTAGAAAACCAGCTAAAACGCCAACCCGAGTAGTTTCATTTCGTACCTTTGCTTACGTAAGAAAAATTACCTCCTACTATGAATAATGTCGAAATGCCGACGTATGTTTTTTACTTGTTCGCTACATTTGAAAAGACTTATCAACATCACAAATATTTTGCATACAACTGAATGGCACACTTCTAAGCGGTTACTAAGAGCAATCCTAAATGTAGATTTATATCTTGTATTTTTTTAAATATGACCACTAAAAAAACTTTGTTTTCGAAAGCTTTTGTTCACTTCATTTATAATTTGAAAAAAAAAATCTAGTAATAAATATAGCCTATCTTACTCAGTGATAATGTAACTATCTAATGGAAAAAGAATTTACAAAATTGGACCAGTAGTTTTTTAGTTTATTCGTCACATACAAAAATAAAAATCTCGATTCTTTATACTATACGTATAGATATATTAGGTCCTTACATATGAAATTGGCGTTTTGTATGGGAGGAACAAAAAGTCGAATATTTTTTAATATAATATATTTAATGAATCAAAGTATGAACCATTATTTTCTATGTACTTTTGCCATCTCATAGGTAGTTCATTGATCCCTTTACTAAAAAAACCAGTCGGACGGGAATCAATAAAATCTTTAAAAATGGTAATCAGTTGGAGCAAGGTCTGGGGAGTACGGAGGATGTCTTAGACTTTCCAATTGAAGCTCTTCTAATTTAGTAGCCGTCTGTTGCGCAGTGTGTGGTCTAGCGTTGTCGTGAAGCAGCAGTGGCGTGGAGCGATTGACCAGCCTAGGTTGTTTAGCCGCTAGCTTTTCCATCATGGTTTGCAATTGCTGACAATAGACATCAGCCGTAATAGTCTGGCCAGATTTGAGAAAACTGTAATGAACAATACCGGCACTAGTCCACCAAACGCGTAACTTTAAACAAGTAACTTTTTTGGGGTTAATTTTCGCTTGGGGCAGGATTTGGCTGGCTGGCCAGGATCCAACCAGTGCGCTGAGCGCTTCCGATTATCGTAAAGAACCCATTTTTCATCACAGGTAATGATTCGGTTTAAAATACCTTCATTATTGTGCCGGTTTAGTAATGTAACGCAACAGTCGATGCGCGTTTGCCGGTTTGCTTCAGTCAATTCGTGAGGTACCCACCTTTCAAGCTGTTTAATCATCCCAATTTGCTTCAAGTGAATTAAAACAGTTTTATCACTAACATCGCAGCCTGCAGCTAACTCGGACGTGGTTTGCGATGGATCCGCTTCCACAATAGCCTTCAACTGTTCATTATCAACTTGAGTCTCAGGCCGTCCACGGGGTTTGTTCTGCGGATCGAAATTTCCAGAACGAAAACGTTGGAACCAAAAACGAACTGTGTTTTCTTTTGCAACACGACCGCCATACACATCATTCACCCTTCGAGTCGTTTCCGCAGCACTAGTGCCACGGCGGAACTCGTACTCGTAAATAATGCGATATTTTAAGTTTTCCATTTTGTAAAATGAGTGACGAAAACAGAAAAAACAGAAGAAAAAAAACAAATGAATGACGGTCATCGTACCACAAATACATGAGTCTATAGCTGTACAAATTTGAATTTGGAATTCCTTACCAAAGAGGAGAAATTCGTGATTAAAGTGGCCAGTACGAAAAACGCCAATTTCATATGTAAGGACCTAATATGTCTGCCTGTCGTTTCTTGAATATTTTAACAATCCTATAATATAAATAAAATACAATCATTCCTATCGGAATCGATGGTTTTTGTCATATGTAATATTATTTTTATATGCTTAGTACTTGAGAATGTATTTAATACATTTGTATCTTTATATTTACCTACTCGTCTTGATTCGAATGTCGCGGCAAACATTTGCACAAGCGAGAGACGCGTCACACGTGGAAATTGCAAACAGTGTAAACAGAAGCTGCCTCAATTTAGAATAGATTAAATGCAACATCCATTGTTGATTAGAGCCGAAGACAATGTACAGATACAGTACAGATCTTCGATGCTAGATTGAAGGATGCAATAAATTTATTGTTTACGACTAGTTGCTTGCGGAAATAAAAAAATATATCCTTTAGCAACCGGGGATAGTGTAGCTTCCCAACAGTGAAAATATCGGTTCAGTAGTTTCGGAGCCTTTGTTTTTCTCATTAACACAATTATTCTTTCAAAAACTTTTATTTATTACCTACCAGTAAAAAACTTATTCAAAACATGTGGGCTTTATTTAAAAAAAAAAAAAAACAGACAAATTTTTTTACACTACTTTTTAGGCAGAGGATTCTTTATGTTATAATGAACATAATAAGGACAAAGATCATCGTCTGCTGTTTTCAACAGCCACGTATGTAATGACGCAATAGGCAGCTGCACTGCGGTTGTTCTTTTAAATAGCGCTTAGCTATTGCTCAAAAAGTGGTTTATTGAGTGTGCATTTTACACGGAATTATTCACACTCGTTAATATTCTTTCAATTTATAACATTGAAAAGTTTCCTTGACTGTAAATAAACAGGCATTTTAAAATTCAGTATTGTAAATGGAACAATTAATAATAAATCTTACTAATGATGATGGATGTCTGTTTGAAGGTATCTCTGAAACGACTCAACAAATCCTGAAGAAATGATGAAATTTGGCACAGATGTAGAACATAGTCTGAAAGAACACATAGCCTATTTATTAAGTTTGTTTTTAATTCCGCGCGGACGGAGTCGCGGGCGACAACTAGTTTTTTTTTAAACTTAAAATAATGAATATGAAATGAATGAACAACTTCATCAGAACGACTTTATTATTTGTTTATCATTATTTATACTTATATAACATACATTATCTGTGTACTGAAACTAAATTACCAAATACACAAGAAATGTTATCACCTACAGTAGTAAAATCTCAACAACTGTATTAAAAAAAACACTCTGTATAAACGAATAACGGTATATCCTTATCTAATATTAAAGTGGATTAGTTCACAAATCACAGGAAATGATATCGAGGTTTCCGCCGAGTCAGAAGTATTTCAGCACTTTATAACTTCCAGATGACGGCACTTCGCGGATAAACGCATCAGTATCGATATGATTAATCGCTTCCAACTTTTTTTAATTCGACCCTAGCTCAGGTAATTTATGAGCCAATATGAAAACCTGATATACGTGGAAAGATTGATTTACATGATCACATATTGTTACATGAAAGAATTTATACTATTTTTTTATATTTCATAGTAAAAACTCCTTCAATAAAATTGATTTTTACAATACTTTTCAAACAAAAGACTAAAATTAACTCATCATCATCATCATCAACCAGCCTTTATCCCTATGGAGAGTCGGCACAGTATGTACTACTCCTCCATATATATGTATCAGCCGTCATATCTGAATTTACCTCCTTCTTACGCATATCCTCTTTCACACAATCCATCCATACTATCTTTGGTCTTCCAATACCTTTATAGCCATCCACATTCAATCTCATTACTTTTTTGTTCATATGATTATCATCACATAACATGTCCAAACCACACTAACCTTCTGCTCCTCAATTTCTCGATAACTGGCGCTACTTTCAAACTTCCTCTGATATACACAAAAAACTATAATTAACAGCCTGTCTATACTTAAAACTTTATATGAAATTTGAGAATTAAAAATTACACTAGTTTAATAAAGACGAAAGAACGACAATTGTAACTAGAAGACTACGCAATCGGTACAGGAAGAATTTGAATTTATTAAAATGTGTTGTATATTTTAGAAAATTCAGTTTTATTTACATTGCTAATTAAATTTCAACTCCATGTCTGGTCTCGACGCACAAATATCGCCCTCGGCGGTTGGGTATGCGAACAAATACGGTTTGAACATTCCTCAAACTACGCTCCAAAACAAACAACGCGAGTAAATTGACAAGGTGCTGCGTGCGACTTGTTACCTGTATGCTGCTTACCTGGAGACGAAGTTTACTTTCATGTGTAGCATTTTAATGTAGAATGTGTATCGATGGGTTAAGTCAATGTACACATTTGTTTATACGCATCTGAAGCCTACTGGTGATTTAAAGGAATATATCGACAATCCTGTCATTAGCGCGGGGTGACTGCGAGAGGCCTGATTACGGTTGCCTCACCGTCGCGGATTTAACGACCTTGAAGAATCAATTTTTCAGCTATTCCTTTGCCGCTTTATTTTGTGCCGGATATGATCGATTATAATCTTAAAACTATGTTACTAATAACGTTTAAGGCTTTGTATAGCCCGGAGGGGTATCCGGAATACTAATAAATGTCCGGCTGTCATATTGAGGTTTATGCGTGGCTTAAGAAACTACGCTAGTAATATTTTCACTATTATTTCTGCAGTATTGATCAAGATTCATTAGACAATTACTAGATTTGCCAAATCTTATACTTGCTATATTTATCCAGATTTGAGTACAAAGTGGTGACAAAGATCAATATCATTTCATCATATTTATGAGGTGACAAACATTTTATATTTAACAAGTGACAATGGCTCACGTTGTAAAAATATTTATTTTAAATAACTTATTGTAAAGGAGTTAATTAATTTAGCGTACTTCGTTATGATGAAGATTTTGTTAAGTTGCCAATTGATTTCAACCCTGAACTACTTTACGGACTTACAAAGTCCACAATCAATTTAAGAAGGCAAGGACGAGTTGAATGCCACTCATACTTCAACTTAACTCTATAAATAGATTTTTCTTGACAGCAACATTTTTAATTTACCACATTTCATAACAATTAAAAGAAATGGGAACCGACACAAAAGAAAAGACTTTTAAGTTGATGTAGAAAGTCGAGAAAATTGTAAAGAGTAAAAAATAGCTATTTCTCTACTATAAATTAAAAATTAAATAATAGAAGTAGTTTATAATGGAACGTCGGGAAAGTTAAAACATTGTACTAAGAGTTAAATCTAAAAACTTCAAATGGAATAAAACATTAAGCAAATAATAGTACTAGAAGCTTAAGTCTAAGCTGCCGTTTGTAGACAGCTTAGCTTACTCCAAACATTTCAATGCTTGGAAAGATAAAGTAATATCAAATAAACAACAATCGAAATTCCAAATTGCAGTAGAATCTTAAACAATACTTTGGAAAATAATATTTAAAATGTTTAAACAATATATAGTAAAAGTAAACTTTGCTTACCAATGTTTTTTAAAATGCACGTTGTAAAATAATAAAAAAAGCTATGATTTCTATTTATATGTTAAATGATTAGTATTAAGTCAATACGAATTTTAAGAGATTTTGATTGGCTTAGCCTTAAATTTGAAAGCATATAACTCAGTTCATAAACATATAACATTTTACTCGATAAAACCCTGATAATGAAATAAAATATTATATAATGAACATACTCGAATGGCTTTAAATCAGTATAATAAAACACACTAGTTTATAATTACATTACTTTAATAATGTATATAACTTGGCTAGATTATATTTTAAATCTAATATGGAAGTAATTTAAAAACTTCTGCGAGGCGACCGCGCTACTATCTGGAGAAATTCCTTCACAATGTCAAGAAAATATCTGTGAAGGAAATCTTTTATTTTCCATAATAATTATATAAAGGTTTTATTATTTTTATATATTATTTATTAGTATGTGTTATTATCAACATCGCTTTTTAAACACAATCTGTCTCGGCTCTTAAAAAACGATTTAGTATAGTTATTATGTTTACGTTTAAGGGTAGTTTAAAAGTTTTTTTTTTTGTTTTGCTAAAATAAACAGCTAAATCTCATCTCTGTATTATGTTAGATATAAACATATACATATGTAGAACTTGTCACGTTTTTTTAACAACGAAGCCACATTGCGCAGTGTCGGTTGACGTCTCTCGTGTGGCATTTCCCTTAGTGCTCCAAAATTCTACTCCTCATACTAAATACTATATGGTAACAATATTATTTTACTTACGTTGAAATTCGGCTGTTGATTTACGACTACCTGGAAGAAGATGTTTATAATTTAAATTAAATTAAATTTATTTTTCAAGTTAGAGTAACGTATAAATGGATCTTGTTAAACTAGATGACGTTTACATTCTCAATTAATTTAAAAATGGAATACAAAAGCAATGTATTCAATTATAATGAAAGCGTATTTCAAATAAGGTTTCATATATGATACGAGTATCAAAATGATAATACTGCAGCATGAGAAATCCGTATCAGTATCCGAATGTCATTTGCACGAAGCAGAAATGTAAAGCATATATCATCCCTAGAGTGTTGTCATATTTGCAGGTATAAACGTCTATCGGATACACTTCGCCTAGCTTTTCTATACTACGATCGATACAATCGCAAAGAGGTCTACATGCGAAGAAATATTAACACGAACGTATATTTATACGAACATTTTTATTGCAATAAAACTACCACATAAAAGATCACCGAAAACAACCTAACTATAAATTAGTTGGCAGTCTGCCTAAATTTGCAAACCGTAGAATTCGATTCAATTGTAAGCTATGACATGAAGTATAAATACTAGCATCAAGGCAGTAGTATATTGTATTATACACGCGTGTATAATTTTTTTATTTTATTTTACCGAACCGTAGAGAAAAAACTGATTCGTGGCCAGAGTTGCACCGGATCCACTTAGTAAATCTGGCAACAATTGGATTTCTGTTAGTCTCGTTCAGTTATTATAGCGACAGGAAAAGAACCCTTGGGATTGAAATAAAGGAACGACGGCAACATGTCATGGTCCCGTGCCATAGCATTGTAACGAACGCATGCTCTCTTAGGTAGCAAGCACTCGGAGCCCTATCACACTAGACGATGACCACCGAGTGGGTTATAGTAGGTAAAACCCAACATTACTCTGTATCAACTCAAGGGCAGGGTGAGATATTAAGATTTTCTCCAGTTACCAAAAAAGAATGGAGTCGCGCTGCTAGTTGCTTAGTGGGAAATGGATACTAAAATTTATACGACGGCGAGACTTTTATTTGACATAGTCCTGTTATATCTTTCTTCCTTCTTTTTCATTAATATCTACACAATATACATTGTGTTTTAATTGGCGTGACACTTTTATTCAATCATATGGCCATCTCCCTCATTATCTTTGACAAAACAGAGGCAGAAATACTTATTAAATTATAATATAAATTTGAAATTTAAAATTTAAGAACAAAATTACTTCTATAACTTTGTGGGGAGACTAGATACACACATTTGAGATGTTAATTTATGCACTCTTCATTGTGACTGTATACTAGTATGACATAGACTGTGGTTAAAGGGTGTGCGCAAATATCGTCTGTGTACCACTCATTGTGAGCCTCGGGCCAAACATCTGTCGCAGGAAAGCGACAAGCCACTTTACACGTAATTACAAACGCTGCACCTTGAAATGCTAAACGGAAAATGTTTTATTAAAGAACACAAAAACATACAGCGTGTTCTAAATTAGACCGTTAATATGAAACTTTCAACTCCAGTAAGTAATGTCTGTGTTTTGCTTGTTAAGTAAAATGGACTAATTTTAAACTAAAATGTATTTATTTATTCAGCCTTTTAAATACTAATTTCAGCAACAAGATTATTATTTCTATTCAAAGTATCTACGAAATAGATAAAAGACGTATTTATTACTGTAAAAAAATTTATAACTTTCTCTTTGCTTGAAAAATTTATTTACGACTAGATATAAAATTGAATTTGATGAATACGAAATCATTCGCTTTTACTAAATTTCATTTTTACTTTTGAAGGCAAACAATTTAATTTCTTTTACTTAAATAAATAAATAAAAGAATATCAGTAGATTATTTAAAGTAATTTCATCAACCTACCCTTCTCCCTGTGGAGAGTCAGCACACTACTACTCCTCCATACATCTCTATCAACCGTCATATCTAAATTAACCCCCTTCTTACTCATATCGTCATTCACACAATCTATCCATACTTTTTTTCGTCTTCCTCTACCTTTATAGCTATGAAATCTCATTACTTTTTTGTTTAAATAAGTAATTTGCTAATATTAATAAAATATTCGGATTCGAACCTATATCCACTAGATCAGCGGTTGGTAGCATACATTTTATAATAAAATATTGCCTGTCAGTTGTTTTTCACTATACGTTTCTATCGCCCTTTCTCCGCTTTTCTCCGTCGTAATATCTAAATCTGATTCGTAGTAACCCCAAGGCATAAAACATACAAAATTTCGTAAAGTAAAATTGCACAATCAAAGGAATTCTAAAATCGAGTTCTTGGCGAAAAGTGTAACGTAATGAAATAATGAGACTGAGGTATTCCACCATTTTTCATAACTCCCCTCCGGTTAGATCATAATTTACTTTTGTTTCAATTGTTACCGAGTTGAAGGAGATAAGATTTATTCTGACATTTTCCTGTCAGATCTTCCGTAACGAAAATGGTTTATAATATGATGCGATGTCTTCAAGATTCAGATTGATTCAACGTTGAGATGTTTGGATTTACATTTTCAACAATAGTTAATGTTCCTTAGGGGAATTATAATTGGGAAAAAGTTGACTGACAATATATGTGATATACTCGAGCTTTTAACGATGTAATTTTGTTTCTCTAGCCCTCAGATCTTCTGTAATGCGATTTGGAGAACAGTGGACCTAGCATAAATATTTGTGGCCATCGTATCTTCATCGACAAAATTTGTATCTGGCGAAAAGTACACCAAAAATCTCTTACTTATTTTGACATAGTTGACGGTGAAGATATGGAAACTATTTTCACAAATATTCGTAATAGGCCCACAGAGGGTTAGCATAACGAAGTTTTACTTTCCACTAAGGTGATTTTAGTCCAATCTTCGAACACTATTTTATGCATAATATAATGTAATTAAAAATTTGCATTGAGAGTAAAATTAACATGTGACGTATACTAGTTCGCAAAAAAGGTTGGTACTTACCATCTATTTTTTTTTTTATAATGAATAAATGAAACCTTACAACGCCATTTAAATTATATTTGATTTCAATAGCAGAATGTTAGTATTAAATTTGTCTAAAAATTCATATTTAGTTTTTTCAATTATGAATTAAATTTCACTTAACCATTTATTTGCTACTTCGATTTATTTCACCATAAAGAAAATCTTATGAAATAATAATATTCTGACCAAGAACCATTGAATACCTCGGTCAAATTACAAGTCCGAGCTCCTAAACCAACATACATCATTTTAATGAAGCACTTTCCATGTGACTTATGACCTAAGTTAATTGTAGGGTTACGCCGCACTGAAGGCTTACAAACACTCGTAATTCTAGTCAGTATAATGATAGACATAATGATCAGGCTAGTATCTCCTTTCAAATTTTATATTTGAAAAAATCAACGTGATAATCATGATGCCACTAAAATTGATTAGGAAAAGCATTATTTGAAGTTTTTTTTAGTCACTTTCAAATACTAAGTTAAAAAAATGTTTTTATATCATTCAGTGTAGTGTATAACTTAAATATTTATTTTTAATTTAACTGACAAAAATAATACGTTTCAAACAACTCATATAAATAACATGACCTTATAAAATATATCCCATTATTTTGCAATAACGTGTACAGTTATGGAGCGTCGGAATTGAATTTGCTTGGTTCCATCGAGCAAGCCATTTCCGATAACGATCTCTTTTACATGTGATTCAATTTACGTTCAAGTTTCGGCGAAGCTCGTTAGGGTTCACTTTCCTTTCTTTTTCCTCTAACATTAACTGCACGATCTTATAATTATTTGATTCTAACTACTTTTTAATTTTATTACTAACGCCTCTAGTGTTAATTTTTTTTAGTACGTTTTATTTCCAAAGATACCTTAAGAATGATAACATTGTAGTAACTATAAACTATTGGAATATGCCATTCTTTCGAGCAGTTTCTTTGATGTACTTCTTTTTCTTCTTCTTGAAGTGCCTCTTCGACTAGCAAAGGTTGGCGATCAGTTCTCCATATTTTATTTTGTCTCTTGCGAGGCGAAACAGTTAGACTGCACTCGTGATATCGTTGCGCAATCAGGATTTTTTGTACAAAATACAATTTACATAAATGTAGGAATAGACTTAATAATTAATCTAATCTAAAATAATAATATACTGGAAAATAGTGCAATCGTATTACGTGACGTAAGAAATCTAGATTTAAACTCTCTGGGATATAACAATAAGTAATAAAATATTTAATAACAGTTTTATATTAAAAAAATCGTATTAAGTATCATTGAAGACTAAAATAAGTATTTTACAGGAAGGTTTTTTAAATCTTACTAATACTATAAATAAGAATGACTTAGATGGATGGATATTTGAAGGTATCTCCAGAACTGCTAGATGGATCTCGACGAAATTTGGCACATATATAGAACATTGTCTGGAAGAATACTTATTTTTTTTAATTCCCCGCAGACGGAGTCGCGGACGGAGTCGCGGACGTCAGCTAGTCAATGCATAAATAAAAATATTTTGGCATTTCGTATTTCAAGATTACACTTCAATACGCCCGAGTAATCATTCCAGTATAAAAGGAACCTTCAGTTTCAAAGTTGTATTTTCACTCTAAAAATTTGTAGAATAAAATTGCAGTAGGAAAATTTCTTTGCCGAATCTAAAATATTTTTTGAGATGATGAATTAACTATGTATTTTGAATACTGCATCAGGCCAGACTAGTTGTTACTAACAAGCCTTTATTTTAAAGAAAAGCTTAAGTTAGAAGTTAATAAAGTATTCAAAGTCGTAATTAAGCGAATACTAAATTTTGCAATGAAGTCTTGTCTGCGTAAGTAAGAAACATCGAAAAGTTTAACCTCTAAAATAAATGATGTTTTTTAATTTTTATAATTTTATACAAAATATTTGCCATTCCTAATTTATTTAAAAATAATTTTTCATATCTTCATTTGAAAAAAAACTTAAGCTAATTTCACGCTTTTATCGCTCCAATATCCTAATTAGTTATAACCGGTTATTAGATTATAACCCTCTTCGTTTTGAATAATAAAACTTCATAATATCGTTCGTTAAATTATTTTAATTTTCTCATTATAATACCCTCGCGTGCTATATATGATATTAAAAGTAGCGGGTATATAATAGCGGTGTGTTTATGTAAATACACCAACCCTCGTCACCTTTTTGAGGTGGAGACAACCTTATCTATACACCTCAAGGGTGCACGTTTAAAGAATACTTTAAGTCAAAATTACATTAAATAGTTTACATAATATAGTTTCCGCACCTTAAGCAAAGTGTTGAGTGTAGATAGAGTACGTTAAAGGATGCCTAGTACAGCTAAATTGATCATCAACAGCTCTACGTCCACACTGAGGCTCGGAGCATATTCTAAGTTGGGGATGACTAAACCTTAGTTAACCCCAACCAAACTTAGCTGGCCCAGTGCGTGTACGTAGGTAAATCGAAAAACACACTGGTACTAGGCGGGATTCGAACTCAGAACCTGCAGATTATAAGTCAAATGCTTAACCCCTGAACCACCGACGCTAAATTAAAATTTTACATGTTATTCCACAATACTTATCGAATTATAACTCTTTTACTCTTATTATTTTTTAAGCAATCACAGAGGTGAAAAACTCTTTCTGTGTGTGTACTCCTCGTTTTTGAATAAATGTAGGCAATGCACCTGTAACTTTTTATCTTGTTGCTGAAATATATGGACAGAGGTTACTTCACATTTTAACTGAAAAGTTGACCGCTTGTACGTTTTTCACCTTGTGATGAACCACTAATAAGAAGTACCTAAAACATGTAGTTGAAGTAAAACAGCATAATATAAAGCTGTTCTCATCTACTGATAGTAGAGACTATTTGGTCTAGAAAATAAAATAGCCTAACATATAATCTTTTTAGAGATAAATAGAAAATTTTGAAGAAAAATTCATTCTTATTTATGTTAAATATATTTAGCTGTTGTTCACTTTACAGATAATTTATTTCTCAACATACAACTTTGTTATTATGCGTACAAAGTCGTGTCGGAAGGAACAACAACGGATACGAGCTCCGAGATACGTCACGGCTTCATTTAATTACAATATACGGTACTCTTAAAGAATAATTATTCTAAGAATTCTCTTACCGCATTATTTTATTATTTTATTATGACAATTCAGTATCACACGAATTGTTACTAAAAAAAAAACTTCACTGAACCAAAGGCAAGGCGAAATCGGTTCAGCAATTTACGCTATAGGAAATAACGGAAATAGTGGTAGAGACCGCAACCGGCTCTATCAGTAAAATACCACAAAGAACACAGGCGTTAAGTGGAAAAGGAGTTGCGTCTGATGAGTGTGCGTTCTAATTTTGGTCCACGTTCTCCTCCCACTTTAAATAAATTATGGGAATGGGAAATATAATCTATCTGTGTAGAGCGAACCAACGTCGATTATATGTAAGCAACGCATCTGCAATAGCAAATATATTTGCACAGTTGCTTGGCTATTGCCACCTTATTGTATAAAAATATATAACATTTATATACATACAAACATATACATAAGAGCGAAAAACATTACCCTCTTATTTGACTAAAGTATTATTAACGATTAAACCTTTATTAGATTTTAAAATGTAAGCACTAAATCATCGGATTTTGTACAAATATAACAATATTTTGTACAACAAAAGCTTTAAGGATAATCCTTACAATTTACATTATCCATTCTTTTGATAATATCCTGAATATTATTCAAGACAGCGAGCATTATACAATGAATATATTTGGTTTGCTTCAAATTTATAAGATTGCTTTATATAACAGAAGCTATTTATGTCATTGTTTATTTACTTTGTTAGTATTTAATGGAAAGTGTAAAAAAAAGTTAATAAGCAATCGACTCACCTGATAATAAGCACTTCAAGACATCCTCACCAACGAAATGTTTCGATTGTCTAAAATTTGAATTTATCTGCCTTAAACGCACTATTAAACATACTGTTGTCGCTCGTTTGCTACCTTATGATATAAAAAATATTTATCTGTTACTCAAATACTATAATTGAGGTGTTAAACATCGTTTGATATTCCGCTTTGTGGAGCGTGACTGTACATTCGAACAGAGCGCTAATTAATGCTACTGTGAAGACGGGCGATTCAAATTCATTTAAAAATTCCCTTTTACCTATTAACTTTTGAAATCGTTCGTTTTTATTCAGAAGAGATTAATTAAGCGGAACGATTTTTGAAATGACAACTTCAATAGAAAGATCGACAATTTTGAACGGCGTTAAATTTTTCTTACTTATTGGATATTTCAAATGGCTATATTATCGTTCGAATATGTAAAGTTCGTACACAAGGCCATGGAAATCTACGAAACCCAGCGATTTTAATCGCTACGCGACGACGCGACTTTCGTCGCTAAAACCAGTCTCTCGCAAACCTGTTTATCAAGTTTGTAACAAAAGTCGCTGCGATTTTCAGGATGGCTGAGCAAATCTTTACAGTTGACATGTAGACTCTATGCATGCACTAACCAAATAGACGACTCGGACACCATTATGTGTACGGAGCGCTCACAATGCGATACTCACGAAGCAAGGATACATTATTAGTTTCGAAAATTTACTTTCGAAAACTTGTTTTAAACTCAGTTTATGAAATTTGTTTGGTATAGACTGTAACAAACAAAACGCAAAAATACATGACTTGAACCTTTTTTAACGATGAATTACGAAGTTTTAATTAATTTATAAATATGTGTATATATATTATTGCAAAACTACATTTGTAAGTCGTTTTTAAAACAGTCGTGATGTAAAAATTAAAAAAAATATATATCATAGAAAAAAATCATCGCATAATGTGAGTTCGGCTTTCGAATTTATAAATATTGTATGAATTGTTATCATCATTAGCTTTTACTGTATGTCACCAATGGGAGCCGCGAAGCCTACTCTACGTTATAGGACTTGCCCGAATACTGAAACGTCACTTAAATATGTAAGAGCGTCTTAAATTATAAGACCACGCTTAAACTCCAATATGCAATTTTCGTAAGTCAGTTAAAGACGCATCTCAACTTTGATGCCAATCAAATCGTACCATGCTTAAAGGCCACTCAAATCACATTTCTTATACTGGATCGTCACTCAACGACATTTTGCTGTCAAAAAAACTGTCATGTCGACTTAAGTACGCCAACAATTTAAGAGTGGTCGCGAGCTATCTTAAAAGTAAAAATCTAAGGTGTTAACATGTCTGCTTCATCATTATCATCGCTTTCAGACAAATAAAATTCTCATGTCACAATGTTCGTTCCCGTACTCCTCCGAAATGGCTTGACCGATTCTCATGAAATTTTGTGAGCATATTCAGTAGGTCTGAGAATCGGCCAAAATCTATTATTCATACCCCTATAAAGTTTTTTTTAACTGCGCACGAACGGAGTCGCGGGCGACAGCTAATATTTATATAAAAAAGCCGACTGAACGAGAATATATCGAAATCGCAAATAGGTTTGTAGCGACATCTGTCTGCGCCCGCTTAAACTGCTTAAATTTGTCTTGATGATATTATGATTTATTAAAATTTTATTAATTTAAACTTGTCAAAACATAACGCCAGATGCTTTCCATTCTACAAAAGTAAGGTCAATTTTTTTTTTTTTTATTTAAAACTAATTTAAACAGAAAGGATATTTTTTAACAACCTTCTTAGATTTTTGAGTATTTAGTATTTTTATTTTAATTTTCTTTACTATTTGGGAATGAACACGTCTTACAACTATAGGTTGTCCAAGCCATGCTGCGTGAAACGGATACGTAAAGTGAATTTTAAGAAAACGTAATCGAGAACAAGTATTTTTTATCTCAGATGAAGAATTATATAGATATGGCATGCGCGTTCACCCGTAAGGGACAGATAGAGAGTACTATAGACTATACCTATACATAAGTGAGAGGATTGGGGTTACCAGTTATTTGTTTTGTCCCGAAAATGAATAATTACGATATAATTTAATATAGACCAATTTATATATTCCCAATTAAATTGTAATTAATAAACGTAATAAATATAAAAAACAATGCGTAATTTTTGTTTATGTGACTAAGATTACGTAAACAGATTTTTTTAGTAATACTTAGTCAGGTCATAAATTCTGTCACATGTTTAATATAAAATAATTGAAACAAGTTTATTCATTATGTGACCATTTATATACCAAAATGAACTTAACAAAACATAGATTCTTATGACACTAAAGTTTATTCAAAATGACATCCGTGATTTTGAATACAGGTCTTCAATCTGCTCGGCCAGTCGTCTATCACAGCACGAACGAGGTCCATGTCAATATCGGCGGCTGCCTTAATCAAGGATGTCTTGAGTGACTCCAAAAATAGAATTTCCCGATATTTTTTTCCCGCGTACCGCTTCAACAAAGCGCGGCATCTCTTCAGTCTTAGGTCCATTAGACGAGCATTCAAACGATGTCCTATTTTTCTTCGATATGCACGAAGCCCTAAGTCTTCATAAAAAGCTACAAAAAACATACCAATATTATAGTCATATAATTTTAAATTACTCTGTATATCATTACAGTGAACACTACATGTAAAACTACTTAATATTAAACTATTTTGATTGTAATTTCTAAGAAACAAAATTTACATGGGACAAATTAAAAAGCATACTCTTTAAAATCAACGGGATAAGAAAGTATCAAATATTTAAAAACACAGCATATACCAGAATTAAAAACTCCTTTTGAAATCTGTTGAAAATAGTATAAAAAATGTGAATTGTTTCATTTATATACATTATACATACTATAATTTATTTCCCCTAAATTCAGGGTAATTTTTACAACAAGATGGTGGTATTATCTTTACGGGTAATAACCAACCAATTTGGAAAGAAGTTTAATATGGCCGCTTGTTTCCCAGATCTACAGTATATTATTTGACACAAATGACATCTGCGTTTGGGCGCATAATGTTCGAAAAATACTATTTTATTTTAGCTGATTTTACCCGTATTTTAACATATTAGTTATTACAAAGACTGTAAAGAACAACTAGTTTGTATTTTCTTCCTTATTTTGTATGAATACATGTGAATAGGTGCGTAGTTTCAGTACTTACGAGTGAAAGGTTATGTTTTTCTCTTTTCGCTCACTACGGCTTTTACAACCGACAATACAGCAGTATACCATGTTTTATAAACTTTACCTTACTAAAACTGTAATATCAAAATATTTTTGCACAATTACAGCCACTAAGTACTCACAATTTTCGAAAAATAGCACGAATGTCAAACTATGTTAGGGACAACCTAGGTTGTTTGTAGGGGACAACCTTTGTTCCAAACAAACCCCAAAGCCTGGTACGCAGAAAGGGACAGAAGATAGTTATCCCTGTCTTTGTCACGTCACAGGAATTGGGTATAACTGTATCTCTCTCACTCACGGTATTATTATTACCGTGTCATAGACTTGTTTTTTATACACTCTTTGACAGAAAACAAAGGATGTTGCCATGACGTAAAAATAATACGTCTACTTACGGAATCACGCGCTTACATGTCTTGATTTGCGTTTGTGTATTCCACTTAAATTTTGACGTCTGTTAAATTGTAAGCAATGCTTACGAAAGGAGATATTTAAGTAACGTTTCAGTATTCGGGCATTAGTCAACTACGCTGGCCAAGTGCGAGTTTGTTGGCTTCACATATATCTTAGAATTCTCAGATATGTACAGATTGCATGACAATGTTTTCCTTTGATAAACATAATATTTCTAATTAGCTTAAAAAAACTCTCTAAAAATCTAAACATATATTTAAAACCAGATTTAATTTTTTAATATGATTAAGATTGAAAGACATTGCTTTTATTCCTAGGAAAATAAAAAAAAATGTAGATCTCTTTTACCATAAACGGCGTGATTGATTTTATCACGTACATACGTATTCTGAAAAGTCTAAGTGTAGCATGATGTCATAAGTTTTAAAATTAACTATCTAACATTGAAAACAAACATAAAATATTTATCTAAAAAATCCGTCTAACATGTAGATATGTTATTAATAATCATATATGTAAAGAGAGGCCGCAATCAGAGCTTGGCTGTTTCGGCCCGGGGTACTAACTAAAAGGGTTAGGTTAGGTCATGTTGAATAATTTATTTAACAGCGTTATGGAAATGCCAATGTGCCACGTCCCTCGCCTCATCCCTCGGGTGCTTTACTTAATTATTGTTTTATTATTTAAAGAGGGCGTTGATGTTGTATCGAATTATGTTTAGTCACGAATAGCATGCTCACTGTGCGGTTTACAATGCACAATGCATTTCATAGAATCTATGATTTATTCATTGAGGTGATTATTTTGAAAGTGTTAGTATCAATTCACAAATGACATAAATATAAAAAATTGTTTTTTTGTTTTTTTTTTTTTGTTTCCTTATTCACTAACCGTTGGTTTCTGAAACCAAAATCTCAATCAAAATCAAAATCATCCCTGTTATTATCTTTGACAAAATAGAGACAATATGTTTTAAACGGAGATTTTTGTGTGAAACATCATCTCCAGAAAAGTGATAAATTAGCTAAATTATTTAAAAATGCACTTTCTATTATAACTAGCTGTCGCCCGCGACTCCGTCCGCGCGCAGTTAAAAAAATCATAATAGGGTTATAAAAGATAGATGTTGATGATGTAAAATTTCATGAGAATCGGTCAAGCCGTTTCGGAGGAGTATGGCAACGAAAACTGTGACACGAGAATTTTATATATTAGATGTATTTAAAAATAAAATTATTGGCTATTTCCTTAGCAACTACAAAACAATCTAATAAGTTCAACTGACCTATATTCTATCAGTAGTCTAAAACATTGGAAATACAGTTTCAAACGTAAGTTTCTTATGAGAATACTTTAGTAAAGCGTTGCATTTCTTAGTTACAATTAAAACTTATACCCTACTAAAAATGTACGAGTGAACTGGAAAGCGCAAAACTATACAAAAGAACGAGCAAACTTTGAATCGCAACAGTTGCTCAGAGCTAAAGGAAACGGCTTTAATAATAAAAATCGACGAACTTCGAAAGCTGACAAAGTGTTAGTGGTGTGAAAGTTTCATTACGCTCAACTATACGAGTAAATTGTAATAAAATATAACAATATTCGAATATTTGTAGCTGATATTTAAAGCCTCTTTAACGGATTTATTTTGCCCAGTTTAAAATGTTAACAAGTAACTTATATAGGAACGGCTTAAACACTCACGTATATATATCACGTATAAACATCGGCTTGTTTGATGAGTTTCTATTGTTGAAACATCAAGACAAAAATTTGTCGCCCCCTTTTATCCCCTTTAAAAAAAACAGAGATACCAACATGTTTATACAAATGTTTAGATAGTGTGTCACACACTTTCTTGGGTTGCGTTTTTACCAACATTCTTTCTTCTTCCTTAGGCTTTCATCTCCTATTAAACTTGCCGATCATCATAACAACTTAAACCTTTACACTGTAGATCTAAATGTGCTCTTGTGTGCTCTTAATCCAAGTTATTATTTCAAAGTTAAACTTTTATAAAAGCAAAGTTATTTAAAACCACAACTCTCAGAATCGAGTACTCTTGTAAGTTTCAAGCCATACTTTCAGGCATACTTATCCGTATATAAATAAATTTTCTTTAAGTTAACTTCACAAAAACTAGCCTAAAGCCTGAAGGCAGACCGACCTCTATAAGTTACTTTTTGTAATAACTTATCGAGGAAGTTACTAAAGTATTTCAGCCGTTCTTTATGTTTGTATCTGAAATTCATGATGATTAATGAATATCAGAGATATAACATAATTTTTTTTTTGCTTACATTTTTTTTATAATAGATAAGAAGTAAGAAAAATCCGTCGTATGCTCATACTCGTCCCTACTGAGAAGGTCAAGCCTACCCTAAATTAGTGGTGACTAGCCCTTAGTCACCCGAGATGACAATGAGGTTTGATTAAACAGTGTCGAGTTAATCTTTTACAAAGATAGAAAGAATTAAAACTATATAAAATATTTTCATCATCATCTCACTATAGGTTCCCACCGAGGGGCTTGGTGCCTACCCTAAGTTAAAGGTGACTTGGCCATAGCCAAAATGTTATATCAATATATCATCATAGTAAATATATTTTTAATTCTTAGATCTAGCCTAGATTATTAGATTCATGTATTTAAGAATAATAAAGCGATAAAATAATATTATCCTTAACACAGGCTTAAACGCTAAGAGCTTTCGGAAAACCAAGCAAATTGGACCTTTATTAGTTTATCAGCCCAAATGGATTTCGGTAAAGAAACAACTGATTTAATAAGAAGCCGTGACGTTGACGTATCTTTACATTATTGACCCTACGATGAAATTAAAAAATATCCAAGAACTAAGTAACTAAGAAATACACTTATGTACAAATCAATGGATCAATTTATATATATTTCGCATTAATTATTTTTAAATTTGGAACATGATACAGAAGTCAGTTAACTCTTAGTGAAATTTTAACCAAGCATAAGTTTCTCTTACCCAAAATTTCCATTGACCAACAACTTGAATAAAAAAAAACTGAATGTTGAATCCTAATTTTTATACTACTACCACTAAATACGATTAACAGGAAAGTTATTCAAGATAAATCGTAGCAAATCTTGCTACGTAAGACATGCTACGTAAGACATGCTACGTCAGACTTGCTACGCCAAAGTGCTATAAACGTAGACATCATTTAATGCGTCTTAAAATTGCATAGCGTAATGAAATAAAAAACTAAATGACATTATGTGAATTTACTTTAAACCGATTTTCACCTTAATTGTGTTGTGCATTACTTAAAAGGTTTTCTTTCGTATAAAATTATTATATAAACATCTCAGCAAGCGTCGGAGCCTTTTTGAATTTAACTTGTTTCGAATTAATAATGAAGAGCGTTGGTTTTGGGACAGACTCGAAAAGGAATTATTTATTAAGGTTGCCTGTTTCGATATTCTTTTAACGTTTATTCAGAAAAATACTTTAAAGGTCGTAGATAAAATATTCTTAATACATTTTCTATTTTTAATGATAAAAAGTCTGGATTAAGTTTTAAATGTATTTTGTTATATTATATTAAATGGATCGATGTTATCAAAAGGTGAATTAAAAGGCTTTTACGAAATATACTTTTTAGTACACTTTAATCTTGACTCGTACATTGAACTTTACATAAGTTATAGTGATGTATTTTCTGTTGATGGCGTCTAATCAAACAAAGATAAAAAACTTACATTGACGAGTAATAAAAACATTTTTTTACCTGTCAACTTCTCATAAGTTGTTAATATATTCATATCAATAAAATTGAAGTTTCTGTATGTGACACAGATAAAAAAATAATACTTCGTACAGATGATGTCTGCGTTGCTAAAGACGATGACCAAAAAACAATTTTCAAAAATTTCGTCTTTCTACGTGTCTGTCTGAATGCTGGTCGCAAGGCCACGTTTGTTTAAAGTAGTCTCGGATAAACTAATTTTGTCGAGACATTGAGGTGAAGGTATCTGATGTTCGCGGGAATATTATACACTACTTTTTTATCACGCACTGACGAAGTCGCGGGCGACCGCTAGTGATAAAATAAATGTAAGCTAAATTGAATTAAAGCTACAATTAATTACCTGTTTTATAGTATTCAAGTATAAATCTAATTAAATTAGAGCTAATTTTGTTAAATCACGACACGTATCGCGCATTACGAAAACAACAGCGCCACCTAATTAGGTATAACAAGCTGGCGATATACAATGCTTATCTGTATAGATATAGACAAACTAAATATAGATGGTAAAGAATTAGAACTTTCGATCATAGAAGAACACAACGTTGTTTATTTTAATAAAAACTAGTTGTCGCCCGCGACTCTGTCCGCGCTGAATAAAAGAAAAACATCGTTAGTAACCTATGTAATCTTCCAGACTATGTTCTACATTTGTGCCAAATTTCATCAAGATCCGTTGAGCCGTTCCGGAGATACTTTCAAACAAACATCCACCCATCCATCCATCCAAACATTCGCATTTATATAATTATAATTCTTCTATAATTAATATAATCTTAGTAAAGTGTTTTAATAAAATTTTACAGAATTATTGAGATTTTGAAGATGTATTTAGTAAACGTAGCATTGCTACACAGACTGGATCCATAAGATCCATAAAAAACCAAACGAAATTTTAAAAAATCAATTAAAAAAAATTCTCGACAAAATCTCATTTATAAATAAAAATGTTGACTTTCCGAATGCTACTAGTATTGTAAACTTTGTTAGGCGACTAATTAAGTAGCTGTTAAATGTCCCTGAGTGTGTCTAAACAAACATACTTTATATTAAAGCAGAGTTAAGTTATGACAAAGTGCTACATAATGCATGGTTAAAGAGTCAAAGAGCTGTTTACAATGACCAGTGACCTACTAGCAAGAAGTCAAGGCTATCCGTCGCTTTTAGCTCAAATATTTGTAAAGCTCGCAAATGTTGGTATGTTTGGAAAACTACTTTAGCACCAATATCCTTGGTAATCGCAAACTTCCTGCAAACTAACCTATTATCAATTATACCAGATTTATTCAAAACTAGCTTTTACACGCGACTCCGTCCGCGCGGAATAAAAAATAGAAAACGGGGTAAAAATTATCCTATGTTCGTTTCCTGGTTCTAAGCTGCCTGCCCACCAATTTTCAGTCAAATCGATTCAGCCGTTCTTGAGTTATAAATAGTGTAACTAACACGACTTTCTTTTATATATATAAGATAGATGTTGGGACAAGTTCTTTTGATAAAAATGTAAATGTTTATTTAACTATTAGTAGTAGTAGTGCTATATAATTGAGGTGACATTTATTTATGCACTCATGGTCCTTAATTGGTGACTAGAGGAGATCTTTACCGGAGAAACTCACATTCATTCTAATTTAAGACCACTTAAAGGCTAACGTTGCTTGTTCATTTTTATTATTTTTAACCCTCAATGTAACAAGTATGATAAAATATGATTGTCTGTAAATTGTTATTTAAGTAGAAAAGTACAACAGAAAGTACCAGTAGTACCGAATTGATTGTGGTGGACGTCAGTTTGGGAATGGAAAGAGAAAAAGATGCATAAGATGAGGTAATATCTTCATTATGCGTGAGGTAGACTATGCACCTCTGGATGTCTATTGGTAGCGGTCTCTTCACTATTTCAGTGAATGCATGGCCACTTGCTCGTTTGCCACCTTATAATATAAAAAAGTAAAAGTAAGACAGAAAATTAAATTAATAAAATATAAATCTTTTCCTACAAAAATATGTAACACAATTTTAGGACGTTCAGTAAAAAAGAAACTTACCCTTGGCCTCGATTCAGGGTTGAATAGTAAGAACGGTTCACAGCCCAACTTATTAAACAATATTATCACCCTCACCCATTATGCTATAAAAATAATATTTGTTACACGGACCTCAACTTTATCGATAGCGACATAAGGATCATTTTTCTGTTGAAAGGATATTTGAATGAAATCAAGATAGAACTAAAATACAAAGCCCCGTAACACGATGTATTGTATACGTTTTCAATTGTGTGACCGTTAAAATTGTATTCATTATTAATAGGAAATCAACACATATTTATAAAGTTACTAGCTGTTGCCTGTGACTCCGTCTACGCGCAATTTAAAAAAAAGTTACCCCATGTGTTCTTCCATACTCTCTCTCTCTCTCTCTCTCTCTGTGTCGGTCCCGATTTCTGAGGATCGTGGTCAGCATGTGTAGGGTCGCATCTGGATCGGATGATATGCTTCCATCGGCTCCTGTCCAGCGCGTCTCTCACGACAGTATAAAATTTTGTGGACGACAACTCCTTCACTTAGTCAGTCCATCTTGTTGGTGAGCGATCGCGTAATCTTTTTTCTTCAGTGTTGTCAACTTCCAGACTATGTTCTACATTTGTGCCAAATTTACAACTCTTATCATTTAGGGGTATGTAAAATAGATCGTAGTCGATTCTCTGACCTACTAATGATGATGATGATGATATCAAGCCGTTTCGGAGGAGTGTTGTGTGTGGATTATGTGTCGATAGTCTAGTATTAGTTCAAGGATTTATTACATTGAAATGAGTTCAATAGTATTATCTAGAAATAGAACATGACCTTCATAATTTATTAAAATGATAGTCGTTACACCTTCTCGATAATTATACCAAGACTACTTTAAGCGTGAAATTTCACAGATTTTATTAAAATATTGAGAGAAACGTCGATTTGCTTATTATTAATTAACATAAGTTGAGATAAGAGAAGACGCTATCTCCCGAAACACAGTTTTAACTAGTTCAGGAGAACCTCATCAATTTTGTTAAAAATCGTTTTTTATGCAGTAAAGATTTTTTTTAATTTTTAAATTATATATATACAAGTTATTTACATTCGAAACAAAAAAAAATTATGTGACGTAATAACAACGCTAATTATTCACGATTCGTAAAATTTTTAACCATCGGAAAAGAACACGGCTGTCCGATTTTATACTTCCCGTTGAGCGACCTGGCTTGCCGCTTCGTAGAACTGGCTTGCGTCCAAAAAACTGCTACTTTTTACTTCCATTAACGTCTAACGTTATGCATTGTCTACTGAATACTTGACGCGCTGTTAATTTATAATTATTAAAAACTAGCTTATAACCGCGACTCCGTCCGCGCGGAATAAAAAAAACGCACACAAGATAAAAAAGTTCCTATGTCCGTTTCCTAGTTCTAAGCTACCTCCCCATCAATTTTCAGGTTAATCAGTTCGACCGATCTTGAGTTATAAATAGTGTAACTAACACGACTTTCTTTTATATATATAGATTATGTCATTTAATTTTTTCAATAAATTGATTGTCCTAATTTTTTTTACTTAAATTTATAAATTAGTTTGAATAATTTTAATGTAATATACGGCTTTATATTAGGTCCTTACATATGAAATTGGCGTTTTTCGTACTGGCCACTTTAATCACGAATTTCTCCTCTTTGGTAAGGAATTCCAAATTCAAATTTGTACAGCTATAGACTCATGTATTTGTGGTTCGATGACCGTCATTCATTTGTTTTTTTTCTTCTGTTTTTTTCTGTTTGCGTCACTCATTTTACAAAATGGAAAACTTAAAATATCGCATTATTTACGAGTACGAGTTCCGCCGTGGCACTAGTGCTGCGGAAACGACTCGAAGGGTGAATGATGTGTATGGCGGTCGTGTTGCAAAAGAAAACACAGTTTGTTTTTGGTTCCAACGTTTTCGTTCTGGAATTTTCGATCTGCAGAACAAGCCCCGTGGACGGCCTGAGACTCAAGTTGATAATGAAGAGTTGAAGGCTATTGTGGAAGCGGATCCATCGCAAACTACGTCCGAGTTAGCTGCAGGCTGCGATGTTAGTGATAAAACTGTTTTAATTCACTTGAAGCAAATTGGGAAGATTAAAAAGCTTGAAAGGTGGGTACCTCACGAATTGACTGAAGCAAACCGGCAAACGCGCGTCGACTGTTGCGTTACATTACTAAACCGGCACAATAATGAAGGTATTTTAAACCGAATCATTACCTGTGATGAAAAATGGGTTCTTGACGATAATCGGAAGCGCTCAACGCAATGGTTGGATCCTGGCCAGCCAGCCAAATCCTGCCCCAAGCGAAAATTAACCCCAAAAAAGTTACTTGTTAGCGTTTGGTGGACTAGTGCCGGTATTGTTCATTACAGTTTTCTCAAATATAGCCAGACTATTACGGCTGATGTCTATTGTCAGCAATTGCAAACCATGATGGAAAAGCTAGCGGCTAAACAACCTAGGCTGGTCAATCGCTCCACGCCACTGCTGCTTCACGACAACGCTAGACCACACACTGCGCAACAGACGGCTACTAAATTAGAAGAGCTTCAATTAGAAAGTCTAAGACATCCTACGTACTCCCCGGACCTTGCTCCAACAGATTACCATTTTTTTCGAAATTTGGATAACTTTTTTCAAGGGAAAAAATTCAACTCCGATGGGGCAGTCCAAATCGCCTTCAAAGATTTTATTGATTCCCGTCCGACTGGTTTTTTTTAGTAAAGGGATCAATGAACTACCTATGAGATGGCAAAAGTGCATAGAAAATAATGGTTCATACTTTGATTAATTAAATATATTATATTAAAAAATTTTCGACTTTTTGTTCCTCCCATACAAAACGCCAATTTCATATGTAAGGACCTAATATTAACTACTGTACAATAATATTTAAAAACAAAACTGCCAATACAGTGGTTGATGGTTTGATTCCATTAGACTATTGCGAAAATTTTTACTAATGGATGGATTGATGGATGGATATTTGTTAGAAGGTATCAGAACGGCTGCATGAATCACGTTGAAATTTTACATACATAGCCTGGAAGAATACAGGCTGATAATTTTTTTTTATTTCCGCACGGGCGACAGCTACTATTCATTATAAATGCGAATGTTAACATAGATGGATGGATGTTTGTTTGTACGTTTCTTTGGAAGCGCTCAACGGATGTTGATGAAATTTGGCCCAGATGTATAACATAATTTAGAAGAATACACAAGCTACTTATTACCTTTTTTTTAATTCCCAGCGGACGGAATTTCGGGCGACAGCAAGTTTATTAATGTAAAGGAATATCTTTCATAAAAGCTTCTATGTAACAAGTTTTCGTCAGCTTAATATGAAGGCGGTAACATTACATAATCCTACGTCTTTGACTATAGAGAAACGGACTAGGCAAAGAGCTGGCGTTGTACTAATTAAATGTTGACACGTAAAATAGAATCGTCTCTATGAATGAATTCTGACTAAAAAATGTTGACACATAAAACAAGTACACTAGTAGTAGGCTATTCAGTTTAGGATTTATTTTTCGTTTTTATTTGAGAAAAGAGAATATACGCTTTATAGGTCCGTTAAAAGTTCCTCGTCGATTTGTACGAAATTAAATGTGAGGGAAAAAATCATGTAGACCGTATGTCGTCACGTAGAAATGTGAGAGGTCGCAGCGGATCTGTATCAGAATTGGGTTATATTGGATTATAGACCTAATAGTAACACCTTTCTATATAACTCGAATGTATTCCGTAGATTTTCTATTCACACGTTAATAACAAAGATAAATTAAAAAATAATACATCTTGTATAATTATCAGCTCACTATACGTCTCCAATGAGAGGCTCGGAACGTACTCTAAGTGTGAGTGACTAAGCCATAGTCAACCACGCTGACCCAGTGTAGTTGACTTCACGCATATCTTTGAAATTGTTCTCAGATATGAGCAGATTACATCTCGATGTTATCTTTCACCATAAGAACGGCGGATAATATGCATATGTAATCAAAAAACACATTGATACATGGCGGGATTCGAACCCAGGACCTGTAAATTGCAAGTCAAGTGCTTAACCCCTAAGCCACTGACGCTCTGCATTTTGTATACGAAATATGATATTTTTACATTTAGATACAGAGATTAATTTTATTAATTGTTTAAATACACATAACTCAATATCTTGTACATTGCACCACAAAAAAGGTAGGAGAAAATAACTACAGTGTGGAAGTAAATTACGTCTATTGTATTCCTCAGTGTCACACCCGACGCTTGTAGGGTCCCGTCTCTTTACAATTCACTTTACTTTTTGCTGCAATTACGGCCTCTACATTAATGAGTAATATTTTTTTTTACAATTTTCATCGTAAATATCAACACACGTATCATATTTTATACTTATGAAAGATACATTTTATTATTATATTCTAAATAAACTATTTAATTTTATTTAGTGCATAAATAAAAGAGTAATGTCAGTTGAAATTTATCTAAATACTCGTAAAATCCACAGTTTCAGAGTTTCTTGATTTCCAATGTAAGTTGACCTCAGTTTTTTTGATCAACTGTTATAAAATTATGTTTGGCATTGTTTAGTCGTGTGCAACAACTGATCTTAGTAACGTTATAAATGCGAAAGTTTGGATGGATGGATGATTGTTACAAGGTATCTGCAAGGTCAACGGATCTCGATAAAATTTGGCATACATATCGAACATAATCTGGAAGAACACATAGGCTTCTAATTATTTTTTTTAATCGCGGACGGAGTCGCGGACCACAGCTAGTATTCTATAAAAGCCTTATCAGTTTGATTTTTATCATTTGAAGTTCAACATTGGTAGTAATAATTAAAGAAAGTAAACATGTCTTAGCTAAGGAAAATATTTAAATACTATGTACCTATACTAAGTATGTATAATATACTAACTATGTATGTACTATGTATGTACATTGTATACTATGAAATACTAAATCTATATATATAAAAGAAAGTCGTGTTAGTTACACTATTTATAACTCAAGATCGGTCGAACTGATTTAGCTGAAAATTGATGGGCAGGTAGCTTAGAACTAGGAGACGGACATAGGAACTTTTTTATCTTGTGTGCATTTTTTTTATTCCGCGCGGATGAAGTCGAGGGTAAAAGCTAGTATGTTATATATTTTAGCGGCTGATTAAAATATTAGTCTATATAAAGGTTACATCGTACGTTGTGATACAGCTAGTTATCTTCATTATACTTTGCAGAAATGAATAAGGAAAACTATAAGTATTTATTTATTTACACTTTCATCATGACAAAAGAAAAGATACACAAGGAAAAAACATCTTTATTCCAGAAAATATCGAAAACCTGACGATATTCTTTTATTTTACGTTTATTTTTTTTATTAAATCGTTTTTATTACCTATCGGATTATTTAAATTAAAGATTCTCTGTAGACTCAATGAATAGCACAACAATTAGTATAAAATTATATTTTTATAAATAAATCCATTTGAAGTTCTGGATAACAGCTTATTTAATTTAAAAAAATGACCAAGATTTCATCAATTATTTTTGTACTATTATTAATTTAACTTAAGATTTAAGACTATCAATTTCTTGACATTTTATTTTATTCTTAAATATAAAGTTTATTACACCATTCTAACTCTACGAAAGTTTATTATTCAGTATGAAAGTTTTTACATTATCTACACACGTTCTACAGTCGTAATGGGACATGTGCTTCGCATACTAACTGTTCATTATTTCTCTTTAATCATACGTGATTGTCTGAGATACGTCGAGTGATGAGAAACAAAAATCTCTGCCTTACTTCAACCATTGTTGCAGACGATCTCGACTCTTCCTCTTAGTTACCCTTTGTTCAAATATTTATTAATTTGATGGAATGTCTTATACATTTCTAATTGTGTACTTAGGATTTTATTTATAGTTGATTTAACAATGTATTACAATTAATGCAACATATTTTGAACATCATTTTATAAGATACTAGCTGTCGCCCGCGACTCCGTCAGCGCGCAGTTAAAAAAAAAATAGATGTTGGCCGATTCTCAGACCTACTGAATATGCTCGCAAAATTTCATGAGAATCGGTCAAGCCGTTTCGGAGGAGTACGGTGACGAAAACTGTGACACGAGAATTTTATATATTAGATAGAATAGGTAGATGTATATGAACATGTTTTTTTATCTCTGTTTACTTCAAAAAGAATGTAAAGGAAGGAAATATTGTTTCTAAATTGGTGATATGACAATGAAAACATCACACTAAGTATATCTGTATTTTTATTAAGCACGAAATTAACAATCGAACATCACATGGTTTAATATCTTAACACTTCAAGAACTTGTATTAAACATATGTTTTTTTATACGTAAAGGTGGGTATAGAATAGAGCATTTACTTGAAACAGAACAACTAGCCGCTCTATGATATGTTCTAGTGTATCATTCTTTCACGAACCAGTCGTGCTTTGTTTAACCTATATTATACCATTCGTAAGAACGTTACATTTCATAGAAATGCTTGAGAAAATGCTCTAATGTATATTCACCTTTATTTGGTAAAGAAAACTCTTGCCTAGTCGTATTCCGCACCTGAATATGAAAGAAAAGATTTGTCAAAGATCTCTAAGTTTTAAGAAAGAAATAAACGTGTATAAAAGTGGATTACTTACTTTACATCTATTTGCTTGTTATTTTCTTCGAACACAAACAAGAACTCATTACCTGCTACATCTTGTTATAAAGAAATATTGCATTTCGCACATATTGCGAGACATAACGCGTTGCCTCCGAGCCGACATTCTTTTGCGTTACGGTACACTGGATACCATATTTATGGCACATTTGTCTTATTTACGTTCGTAACGTTCCATATTTTGCCTTTTTTTTGAACGAACTAGTGTAAATTATGTACAAAGATTTTGACACTTCTACTGCCTTTAATGTTGAATTTTAACGGTCTCTTAACTTAGATTTCTCGTACTATCTTAAGGGGGCTTCCTTTGGTTTTTGACTACTATGACTGCGGAAATTAATGGGTGACTGTCTTCAGATTCTATTATCTTTGTTTGCCTTTATATAGTAAATTAATAGTAACTGTAAGATTTTACAGTTAAAAACCCTCATCAAGACAAGTAAGTCACTATATTACATAATTGGAATAGAAAGACGTGGAATTTTACGGTAATGTTAAAAAAAATGTTTACATATTCTTTCATTCACAGGATAGTGAATCCGCGAAATACAACCAATACGTTCTCATCTGAACAACTGAAATAAAATTTTATGTATATCCAAATTGAATTTTTATACGAACTGAAAACTTTTTGAGGATGTAAAATAATCAGTAACACGTAGTTATTTCGCTATACACTGTCTCATTAAGTGCGAAATACAACTTTTCGAATGGAATTCGAATTACTTTCGTAACTGGATATTGGCACTAATGAAAAAAACCGACCACATTTTAGTTAAACGAGCGCATATACTCGTACTGTACAACCAGATTCAGGTAATTATAAAAAAAAAAAATATTATAACTTACTAGCGACTTCGTTCGCGCCTAATTAAAAAAAATACATGTCACCCGGGTATAGTTTAGCAACAGTGAAAGAATTAAAAATTCTTTTGTAATTTCGGAGCACATTAAATGAAAATAAACCAACAATCAAATCATAATATTAGTATAGATAAATGTAAATATGATTACATCCACTAAGAATTTAAAAAAATTGTATTAATATACATACATTACAAAACTATAAGGTCTTTGATCGTAGTAAAAAAAAAAAAAAATTTTTCGCCACACAGGCTTGAAGATCAAAAGAATCCTAAGAACTTATTTAAAAAGGAACATAATTAAATCAAAAACCCCAGAGTTACAAAGTAGTAGCTTTCATCTTTCAACTTCTTCGCGAGCTGTGGTTTTCTATTGTTTTTGCTAATTAAATGCAAAGCCTCGCCCGTCCTAGAGATTAAATTTCCGCTGGGGACTGTCATCTCTCAATTCAGAAATACGAAACTTCACACGAAATATGTATATATCCAATTAAGCATATTCAAAGGAGACTTGGTGAGTTTCACAAATCCTTTATTATCTAAACAAAGGCGTTATACCAAAATTAATTAATTTTACAAACGAATTATTATGTCAAAGACCAGTAGAGTGGATTAACTTAAGACCTTAACATAAAAGTAAGACAGTGTTTCAATTATATTTTAGCTTAAACATGTCAACCTTTTTATCACACGCTGATGTTAGACATTACCAGAAATCATAATTATTTAAATAATATTATGCATAACCTTCCGAAATTCTTAACAAATTAACAACATAGAAGCAGTTTTTGTGATACACAATTAAGGGTTAACCATACTCTTTCATAACTATGTTGACGTCCATGATATCAATCACCACTGTACAAAGGGTTGAAACACGTGTTTAAGACATATTGTATTATATTTTCCTGTAATAGAATGAACTAATTTTATTTTGTAGTAAAATTACATCTAAAATATTGTATTCAAAAAAGAATATCTAAAAATATAGTGTAGTGCTAATGATTACAATTGTTCGAGATCAGTAATTTTTTTTGTCTTTATTTATGTCCTAATTAATTCAGCAATATTTGCTCTTTTCAATAGCGACGAAAGTGTTAATATTTTACACACATAAATCAACAGGAATTTATATTCTATACCATAAATATAATAAGGGTCTATTTCGTCTGCAAATCCACGACTAAGTGCGTACTATGTTCGAATGGGGCGTGGTACAACTCTACCCAAACTAACAGACTCTCTGAAGAATCCTAGCAACAGATTTATGATACTCACAAACTCCGGTAGCAACCTACACAAGCACATACTCAGACCAGAATAAAGACGCTAGCGTATTCTACAATACCAACTTAGAATAGCTTTTAACTATTACCAATAAGGTTGAAAATCGTTCATCATTAGCAAAATTATTCAAAGAGGGTAAAGGCGATCCTTAACAAAGTCCACGTTCATTTTGTTTTTTTATTTTCACTTTATTTGAGTAGCTCTAAGAATGTCCATATACTTTACATGATTGCACCTAAATTGCTATTATTTTTTCCCTCCGTAATTATAAGAAGGTATTTGATTAAGGTATTTGATTAAGGAAAGACTTTAGTTCACCTAGGCTACCGAGATAAAAAGCAATAATTAGGATTTATGTTTTACCTATGCATTATTAATGTAAATATCCGGAGTATAATGAAAATTTCATTTTCTTAGTTTTTATAGATTTGCCATAAAAAATTATAATTACTAATTTAATTATGTAGAGCCTTAGGTTTTAAAACCTTACATACAGTTAAAAGAAAATGACAATTAGTTATTAAAATAAATCAATAATAGTAACCTAGCAGATTTTTACATTTTGTCTTATGATTTTTTAAGATAAAAAATAAACTATTTTCTAATGATATCGTACTGAGGTTGGATATAATCTTAGTGTTTATCTATCGGATTGAAACTCGCAGTTTCACGGCGATTAGAATTCAATCGCCAATCAAAGTTAATCTGATATTTTCTATTTTCAATAACTAAAGGTTTACTTAAAATAACTATAAATGCCATTTTGATTACATAGTTTTTTTTTAAAAAACAACAAGAACAGCCGTAAAACCGAAAACAGCTAATTACCTAATAAAAGTAATACGACCGTCCCAGCATTAAGGCAATTAAAAAACAGTACTCACTCCGGCTTATCAATAATGGCCCTTTAATTTGCCAATCAATTGCTACCCAGTTTCAATTACTTTAATAGTATTTATTTATTTAAACAGCACTTAAAAAACTATCACTTATTTTAAGTCTTGCTTAAATAATTAAGTGCTAGTAATTATATATAAAATAAAAATAAATAAATTCAACTAATATTAATGATAACAGTAAGTTAGTAATGACGCATTATCCTGTAAATTGAACGCGATCCTTAAACAGTTACTTCATGCGGATGCAACCCGCTCGGTCTAGACGCGTTCATGCGGCAAAATTATATTTCTATGCTCAGCGGAGACCGCCTTAAATACATCTCGGAGCTTTAAAAGTATTTTGAACTTCCGGCAAAAAAAATTTGACATGAAAGTGACGTCACATGTGTGACATTTAGTTATTTAAAGATAAAGAAGAGAATCAGAAAAAGTGATGAAAAGATAAACATAAAACTTATTCACGCTTCACGCCTCTGTCGTTACAAAAACAAGTAAGTTACCATTTTTCCACACCATCAAACCGACCGGCAAGCTTCTCGTGCGAGTTTTTTCTTCGTCCCAAAGCACATCACAGATCTTACCACTGAAGTTTTTCTCGTCTTTCACTTAAACAACACAAAAAATACACAATCACCGAGTCTCCTGATTGTACGCGTAGCGCGCGGCGTAGCGGGCGCTCGGAGGCGGCTACGAGACTGCCGCTACGGCGGCACGAAGTCGCTCGATCATTGTCGAAGCTAGCCGAAGCTTGCCGAGCGAGAGCTCGGTAAGGCCGGGCCAAATTTTGCTCGGTGTTTCATATTTTATATCGGTTGGGACGAAGCGGAATTACGAAGTTTGCTCGGGTAGGTTTTTATAGCGTAACGGAACCGTGGCGGCTGGCGCTCGTTCTATTTGGGTAGGTATTTTTTACAACGCGGCGCGAATTTTTCATTGTTCGCTTTGCCTTGCACTTGTAGGTTGTGTGATTTTAATGGAGCATAAGCTTTACACGTTTCGCGACTCAACATCGGCTTGCTTCCGATCCCGTGTTAAATGAGTTATTTTTATTCAAAAGATAAAAAGTAGGAATTATTTAATCCACGTTCACACTTTCAACTGTTCTTAGGCTGGGTTTCCGATTAGAGAAACCTTATTATTTTATTTAAAAATTTATTTATCCATTCAAATATCCAATGCCTAAGGTGCAAAGTATATGATAATATGTGTGCCAATTCGGTTGCCAAATGTGGCGGTTACGCAAAACTTTTCATATCAGGACAGGGCCCCATATATTCATTAACCTAAAAATATTAGGTAGACAATAAAATGCACGTATTTTTTAATTAAATAGTTCTATAAATTTCTATTTAGTTTTCTTTGGTTTGTGTGAAATTTTCATCGAACTAGATAAGTGTAACTAGGAATGAAATTTCTAACAAGTAGCTCCATCTAGTTACATAGTTTAAAAACATTTTAGCTAACGCTTGTTTTATTCGACACTAATCAAATTGAAATGTAACGTTCCATTGTCAAATAAATAAAATTAAAGTAAGCTCTCTACAGGGATAAATTGGTAGTCAGGATAATTCACTTTAAGCTAATACTTTTTGTTAGCGATAGAGCGAGACGTTTTCACGTTAAAATTTTCATTTAATTGACATAAATTTTATAATAGTGAATAAATACTAAAATGTTTACTATTCCGAAATCAATATTCGATCCTTGAAATCGATACGAAAATAATTTAAATTACTTTGTATGTAACGGAGCCGTAAAAGACGACAAAAGGCGCATTTATTCTTATTTAACACAAAGGAGGATAAAATTATTATGTAAACATAACATATTTAAAGATATTTTATTCGAGTCGGTATTTATATTTAAGTAAACTCCTACGGCAATAAATTTGATATTTCCCTCATAATATTTTTATGGCTCTTAGCAAGCAGAAATAAGAGCAAAGAAAACGCCTCTTTAAAATCAACCTCAAGTTAACTTAATCTTTTACGTTGACGCCAAACACGACACGCGCAAGTATTTTTAATTTTAATTGCGGAAATTGAAAAGGGATAAGACTTTTTTTGAAAAGTTTTTCCTTTTCAAATTGCTGTTTTATAATTCAAAATTAAAATTTATTAAATAAAGACGCGTCTGCGTTGAAAGTTTTAAAGCATATTTAGTTTTTATTCTGGTGCATAGAAAATTAAAAATGAAATTTTAAAAGGTTAAAATATTGTAATAAAAAGAGAGATACGTGCCTAGGCATAGTTTTAACTATTGTATGAAGCTGTGTCAAGACAAATTTACTCTTCTAGCAAATACTGGTAGCTCTACCAAATTTACGGGCTTGCTTACACAAACAACTTCAAGCAATCGGCAGCAGTTAACATTTGTTACACAGAAATCGCAGTTTGCAGTAGATTAAATTTAATACCCTTGGGTAATATTGAGACAAAAAAAATATGAAACGATACTAGTTTTCCTAAGTAAAGGCGCTCTAAAATGCATCTCACGTTATTGAATTGTCTAGGAAGGCTAAGTTATGATCTTGTGACGGAAGTTAACCGCATATCAGCTTGATCGCTTTAGGGGAGCGACTAAAATATTCTTAAAATTTCAAAGATATAAAATTGTGAATTTCGATTTACTACATAGTGGTGTAGTATTTTATAGTTAACGTTTAGAAAGAGTTTAACGCAATTTGCTCTTAGAATTAGCACAAAAAGACAAGCTGAAACAATTATCTTTTCTGATTCCATTCGTAATAGACTATGATAAAGAAATACGTCTAAATTATATTGATATTTTTAAATTACTAGCTTTTACCCGCGACTTCGTCCGCACGGAAGAAAAAAAATGCACACAAGATAAAAAAGTTCCTATGTCCGTCTCCTAGTTCTAAGCTACCTCCCCATCGATTTTCAGCTAAATCAGTTCGACCGATCTTGAGTTATAAATAGTGTAACTAACACGACTTTCTTTTATATATATAGATGTAGTTGAATATACCACTACGTCTTATATTAATTAATCTCTAAATGTATGTACACTCTAATTAATTTCTAAATAGGCGTGTTGAATTGTTCCATTATAAGATGCTATTAAAGAAAATTTGATTTTGTAATTAGACGTGAAATTTACCCTTACATGTCGGATAAAATCCAATCTGAGCTTAATTAAGCTTTTATGTTTTGGCAATGTTATATATTTCGAAATGTCTAAATTCCAATATTACATACGAAAGTGATATTAAATAATTTCATATATCTTGACTAACTGTTTCCCGCCACTTCATCTGCGTGAAGTTTAAAAATTAAAAAAAAAATTCTTTCCCCCTTTGAAAAAAAAAGTACGAAAAAAAAACGAATTTGAAAAAAGTACGATACACGTAATTATTTTTAAAGAAAAGCGTAAATTATAATTTTAAAATTTTTCTGTTGAAGGAATAAAGTCGCTCCATACAAACGTACATCCCTTACTTAAGACCTTCTGGGGATGAATTAAAAAAGTCTGAGAGACGTAGTAATTCTGAAACTCCTATTTTATTAATTTTATAGAACAAGTTTATAAGTGGTTTTCAACTATAATAACAAAGAAAATCATAATAAAAAGAAAAAATATCAATAACAAAACGAATAGATCTTCAACTCTATCTTCAGAGTTGCATAGAGAACAATATTCTCTATGTAGAGTAGAGACTCTTTCAAATTTTTGTAATTAAGTTAAAAGTCTTAATTTACCGTCTTCAAAACAACAAATTCACTTAATAATAATCTTATTTCAAGCATAATGAAAACCGAAGGAAGTAATTTGTTACTGTCCTTTAGTAATTTATTTAAGAGACTGGCAGCCAAAGTCTACGGTCCGTCTGCAAATTTATCTCACTTTGTACAAATTGTGTTTATGTGTGCGTCGCTAATTACAATTTGACAGTAACAATAGCGCGTTCGTTATGACCTCGCGACCCGGACACGATTCGCAAACTTTGAATAACTAAGTTTATATTTATTTTTACTCTACTATGTTGTTCTTTAAAATTAGTGCAATATTCGCTCAGTTGAATTTCAAAATGTATTGAAAATTTCAATTACCTACAAGAGGCTATTTCTAGCAGTCTACCAAGCAACAAGTAGTACTAAAAATATTTTTTATTCTTACTTTTAGAAATTCATATTTAAGTTGGATTTTTCATAGTATACCAGATTCTGATCGGGAAGTCCATAACGGGTAGTTGTGTAAAAATATATTATCCGCCATTTTGTGGCGGCGGCCATCTTGGATTTACAGTGACACTTAATATAAAAATTGCATTGTTATTAGGACTAAGTGCGTACCAAATTCCAGAAAAAAATTACAAGAAGTGCGTCTAATTTAGGTTAAAAATAAATAGTCGAAGAGCAAGCTAATAGTAGGAAAAGCTAATATAACTTTCTTAAAGGCCGGCAACGCATCTGCAGTTCTTGTGTTGCAGATGTCCATGGGCGTCGATGATCCCCTTGGTGTTCCCGCCGCTCGTTTGCCCCCTTCTCTTATAAAAAAAGGAATTGAAAAAGAATGGCTTAAGAAGTCTGGTATTGAAGTGTTTAAAATATTACATTTAAAAACTGTATAAAATTAATAAACAGCTCTTTAATATATTTTATACAAATCTATTAACATCTAATCAACTTACAATATATGTTGTTAGTATTACTAAATACGGAAAAGCAATGTTGTTTATTTACAGCACAGTATTCCCTTCTGCACGAGACGTTTATGATTGGCAGCAATTTGGCTAACACAACTTAGTTAGTCCATAACCTAACAGAATTTCGATAGTAAATCATAAATTGATATATGAATAAGCGGTTATTTCGGAATCTGACACATAAAATACCAAACAGTACGTAGCACTTTCAAAAGTTTTGATTGGAACGCTTGTAAATACTAACTCCTGCACAGACTTTTTTTGTATTTAAGCCAGTAAATCCATCAAATGTAGTAACTAGTGTCTAAAAGAAGCAAATTAAAAATAAACAAATAAATAAAAGGGATACACTATTGTAATTCAGCATACGGAATGTGTGCAAAAAAGAGTACAGACTGTTGTCTGTAGAAATCCTTTAATCTGATAAAAAAAATAATAGCTAAAATAATAATTTTATTTTTTTATAAAATAATTAATATGATGGAATGTTCATTAGAGGTTCTTTTTTTTTAAAGCGGTGCGAATACCGCGGTGGTCATCGAGGCATTGGATGTCCGTAAAACCATAGGTAACTGCAGATGCTTTTACTTTAGTTTTTGGTTTGAAATCAAATATTATTATTATTATTCTTGCTGTTTATCAACTAACGTCTCTGAAAATGCCAAAACTACCAACTTACTTTTGGCCGTGAAAGTGAAGTACAGATTTTTCCTTTCTCTTTCATTTATTTAAAAATTAAATATAGTTGAAAAAGAAAATAAACCCTTTATATCCAACTTTCGACAGTCGTCTTTTTATAAAACGTGTTAGTGACATTGTTAATATAAAAGTAAATACCACATTAATCATCTATTTATAAATAGCTATGGCCATATATTTAGAACAGTTCACTTGTTATTTTTGTTATGTTACAATTTAAATGTAAATATAACAGGTTTTTAATTAAGCTAGCACCTTTTGTACATCCGTGCGCAATTAGCGAAACTGCGCTCTCCATACCGGAAAATGTTGCTTAGTTAATTATAAACGAGTACTGAATTTTGAACAACTTTTAGCTACATATAAATTGTTTTAATATAAAATGACAACAGGAAAGAATATATTACAAGTAAACTTTTTATAAAAGAAAAAAAGATAACTTCTAAGAAAAGCATTAAATTATGTTAAAAATAACCTGAGCTTTGAGAAATGTACAGTTTCTATGCTATCAAATCTATATATATAAAAGAAAGTCGTGTTAGTTACACTATTTATAACTCAAGAACGGCTGAATCGATTTGACTGAAAATTGGTGGGCAGGTAGCTTAGAACCAGGAAACGGACATAGGATATATTTTTACCCCGTTTTCTATTTTTTATTCCGCGCGGACGGAGTCGCGGGTAAAAGCTAGTTCTATTATAAAATCTACTACAAATATAACAATAGGTTAATTACATGTACAACATTTCTATCTAAAAATATTTGTATACAAACAGACTGAAAATTAAAGAAGCTGTCTGAATAGAATAAATGAGTGTTAAATTCAATTTTAGTTTTTCAACCGACATTTTACGTGCAGCGTTTTTCACGTGGTTTCCAGTCAGCCAGTTTTGTTGACGGCATAAAGAAAAACAAAATATAAAAAATGTAACCGATTCCATGACTATTGAAAAATTGTAAATATACCACAGATTACATAAAAGTTTTGTAGTCATATTTTTTTTTTAATTTAGCGATGTATTTAAAATTCGAATACATTCCAAAATTAAAAACATAATTAAAATCAGGATGAAACTTACATTTTAATATAGAGCTTACTTAATACTTAATAAATAACGTACTAAGTAAGCACTTAGAGTTGATTTCTCATGCTAGTTTTACACTAAGGGTCACTTTAATCGTATTAAATATGTTGAATTAACATTAATACATAAAAGAATTAAAAGATAAAATATTCTCAAAGGAATAATAAGTACCTGCCAACTTATTGCTGATTTATAAACACTCCGAATTTCCCATCACCGCAAAAGGAAGCTTAGCGTTAATTAGAGATGAAAAAACATAAAAAGCGGCCGCGCAATTAAAATCCGTTTCTCTTTACGGAAATGAAGACTTATAAATAATTGAATGAGGTGTTTTAATTTTCCAAGATTTTTTTTAATTAAACGAGTGATTGTAATAATAAATATAACCTGAAAGGAAATATTTATATTAAGGATTTTTTTATTTATTCTTATGCACATACTTGTATTTATTTTTATCTGAAAAAACTTCTTTTTTATGAAATAAATACAATGTTATTTATTATTTTCAGAGGACGTTTTACAAGCGTTATGTTTTTTAGGCACCACTCGAAATAACATCGAGTACCCAGTAAGCACACTTGACGCTTTCAGGCCCAAAACCTTACATTGAGTAACTGGTGAATACTTGAATTCTTAGGACATATTTTTGTTATTTAATATAAACTACTATATATTAGTATATAAAACATTTTATTGGTTTTATTTTATATTTTAGTAAATTATGTTTTTTAAATGTAAATAGATAGTATTATTATTATGGTATTTTAATATTTATAGTAGTTAAGAGAACGAATGTGTTAGTAATCTAAGTTTTATGAAATGGTTTTATACAAATAAATAAAGAAATAAATAATATCCCGCACCCCAGGTCCCTGACCTTGATCATGTTAGGGGAACGAGAGGGCGGCATAGAGCCGCCCAAAAAAAAAAAAAGTATATAAAACATTAAGCTTAATAGTTAACATAGAAAAATGTATATATATATATAAACACATATAAAAAATGGTATAAAAATAAGCTTTTCAAGGCTTACTTTTTACTATCTTTTAATAAGAGTATTCGTAGAGGATTCGAGTTTTAGTAGAGATAGAAATTCTTCTTTCCGTTTACCATAATCAGCTTACTATACTATCCCACTGAGAGGCTAGGACCCTAAGTTACGACGAGTTTCGGTTGACATATGTCTGAATTTCTTCGCAGAGAAGTGCAAGTTGCACCACGATGTTTTCCTTCAGCGTAATAACGTCGGATAAATGTACATTTGTAAATCGAAAATCGAAAAACATATCGGTACATAGCAGGATTCGAAGACAGGACCTGCAGATTACAAGTTAAGAGCATAACTCCTGAGTCACTGACGCTCTTTTTGCGTTTGAATCCAACATATCCGTTCCTTCATTAAAATGTAAGAATACTTCCTATTTTTATCAATTCATGCTTCAAATTTACAGCTCAATTTGGCAGCTAGAAAATGACATGTAATAAAATACTATATTACTATTTTATTGGCCGTCGACTGTATAATAGTAATCAAACATCTCGGCGGCTCGGGATATCGCACGAATGCGCGGAACACAATACTAGGTGTAGCGTGGCGTTAAGAAGTGCGGGGGGATGCACACTGCACGGTTCACAGCTGTGCTTGAGCAGCCAAAATGATTGACGCTGATAAAATACTAACTCAACACTGCACGCTTCTTCCGGCCGTATAAAGTTTTATCATTATCTAATGTGGGTTAAATCTCATCCATTGAGGAACAAACAAATAAAACTATTAAATTAGTTCCTACTTTCTAAATGCATTAGATTAACAAAGTGGAAAATTACCACAGTGCATTTCAAGTTACCGTTTTAGTTTAAACTTCATCAATTTATAATCCGACTTTATATACTACACAAAACATTGACTAATTTTTCATTTATACAATCAGATTATAAATTGAACTTTTTTATCTATGTTGGAAAACTGAGGAACGTATCTGAATAAAGATGTCGTAATAACTGACATACACTTCTGACAATAAATGGCTTTAATACCAAGCAACTTAAGTTCAATGCTCTTAAGTTATTACTCTTAACGAAAGTACTGGCAGGTAAGTTCTTCATTGATAGCAATGAATGGAATGAAGTGAAATAGCCTGCACTCAATAGCCTTTGAGAAACATCTGACTGTTACGACAATATTGATGAAAAATTTTACTTGAAAGAAACGTGGACGCGTAAAAATGTTAAAATTACACGTAAACAAAAGCCGAATACAGATTTTGGCCTTAAATTGAATTGTGATAATTGTTGAATAACTTACAATAATTTAATTAATATGTTAATTGTGTGAGAAAGATTTTAAACGAAGCAATATTTTTACCCGACTATTATGGGTAATATATTGCATATATGTGTTTTTTATGTATGTTGGTATGTATGTAGTCATTTGTGTATGACATTATGTAGCCTAAACGAATCTGTATGGATAAGTGCAGTGTTATTTTGTTTTACATTATTCCCCTAAGTGTCATATGTTATATAGGGTATAGAGTTAGGTTTTTTTTAATTAACATAAAGTGCTATAGACAACGTATTTTAAGTTGAAACTAATTATTCAGTCCCTAAAACGAATGTTAAACACGAAATGAAATTTGGGTAAGTAACAAAAGCTAATATTGTTGGCCCGCAGGTGGTCGAGTTACCAAAGTGAATTTTCAACTCGACGTAAATTCGATACGCAAGTTGCAAACCAGCAGGAGCAATGCAATTACACCAGTCATTTTATTTGTTTTATTTTCAAACAGATAAAATTCAGTATCTTTTAATCGCTTGTGTACTTTATTATTTAATGTTAAGAATTATAGTAAAACTAACAAATTTGAATTATTTTACCTTAATACAATAGTCCTGTAATGTAGAATTGTTAGGTACAATGTTTAACCTGAACTAAACCTTACTATGGTAAGGTATCTCCAGCGGCTCAATGGATCTCAATGAAAGGCATAGATTTAGATCATAATCTGGAAGAACAAATAGGCTACTTATTATGATTTTTTTAATCCCGCGAGGACGGAGTCGCGGGCGACAGCTACTCTATGCTATACATATTCCAACAATTTCTATATACCAACCCGCACTGGGCTAGCCTTGTTGACTATGGCTTCGTCACCCCTAACTTAGAGTGGGCTCCGAGCCCCTCAGTGGGGACGTATAGTGAGCTGATGATGAAATTTCTATATTCGTCACTAATTAGTGACGAGTATGGCAGTAAGACAAGCAATTTAATAAAAGTGTATAAAGTATAAATTTCAAGTATAAAATAATGCAAAAAGGTAAATATATTTTTATATTATATTTATAAATTGATACAAAATAAAAAACAATGAACATGGTAAGTATTTTTAATTCTAAGTTGAAGTAAGAAATTATTTTTATAAGATGTTCTCTGTTTTTTTTTTAAATAGACACTTCCTAGTGCGCAATTAGCATTTTATAATGGAGCGAGCGTCGAGCGGTCGGAGTGGTGTAAAGCAAAGTGCAAATATAATTTCCATTTAAAAGATTTGTTCCTTTTGAAGTGTTTGGCGTCGGATGAGGCTTTTATTATATTAGTCATGTAAAATAAATAACATATTCTAGCTAAAGTCAAATGAATGGTTAAGTTTTCAATAGCTTTCTTTTATTAATAACGAAATTTTTTGTCTTTATCTGTCAACCATTTTAAGAATACGTTATATGCAAAGTTAATAATTTTCGTTTTCAATTTGATATTGAAGAAAAATCTGAATTAAAGAGTAGCTATGACCAACGAGTGGGCACATAAATGACTTAGTACAAATCAGTAACAGGATCGTCTCACTAGGAAATAGGTATTCCCTGTCCATCCCTTTCGGTTGTAGGTAAGAATGATTCATACTTATTATAAGTGAACAAAAGTTAACAGATTGACGCTTTACTCGTATGCAAATATAATATACTAGGTGTCACGCGCGACACCGTCTGCATGGAATTAAAACCGTTATAAGTACCCTGTGTTCCAGACTATGTTCTACATGTTTGTCAAATTTCATCAATCCGTTAAGCCGTTCCAGAAATACCTTCGAACAAACATCCAACATATTGGTAAGAAGTCATATATCAAAATACACAGTATCAAATGAATCTCAAAAGGGAATAAACACTACAATACAATTTTTTCTCCGAAATATTCTCTAGAAAGTTCTCGAAGCGTTTTAGAATATTATTTTGTTCAATCAGGCGTCAACATTGTCGTGTCCCCTGACATATGAGCAATCTACGAAATGAGGGATCGCTTCATAAATAAGACGTTAAAATGCTTTTCACTGATATATTTTTTCCGTTATATTAAATCGTTCCGATAAATTTGAGGTTATCTCTAGTTATTGCTGAAATGGATTACTTCAATTGTTCGTTAAAATATCATGCCATTATTATTTTAGAATTATTACAAATCTGTGAACGTTTTTTGTAATTATAATAACTAATTGTATATAAAAATAAACTCATCAAAACTAAGATGTAATCTTTAAGTTAATAGTTCAAACTATTTCTCAAACTAAATCTAAACTAAGCGCTTCTAATACTGTCGACTTAAAGAATCTGAGCTAAGTCATCATTCACTCTCAGAGACATGTTTACATTTACATTTGACAGCTGTCACGTTAATGTCATTTCAGATGTCATCGAGAAGAAAGGCTCGTTTACTCTGCTTTGATTGTAGACATGATAGTGCATTAATTAGGCGTTGATTTGAACAATAAGGGTTAACGCCGATTAGTCAACTCTTCGACCACTCAGCACTGCCCCGCCTCACGATCGTCGTCTTTTCGTCGCCCGCGAAAGTGTAGTGAGATAAAGATATTAATTTTTAAGCAAAACGTTATTTCATTCTCATCGTGCCGGGTGGACGAGGACTTGAGAAATGCGCGATAACCTTAAACCCTTAATATAAAAACATTTAGTGTCAAAAAAACAAGCCGATGAAATAGTAAATATTACGTATCAACTTTTCAATACATAATTTTTTGATTTGAGACCTAAGATGTCAGAATCTAACAGTGGTAGACGCCAGCAACAACAACATCAGTTGCACTAATTGGCCGGCTCGCCCGGTGAAATACCACGACCACACAGAAGACAGGCGTGAAGTGGAAGTAATTCTGCTTTTCGTATTACGAGTGTGGTGCCGTAGGCCTAATTTAAGTCCTCTTTCCCTTCCCACCCTTTTCTTAAAAGGAAAGGATGGGAATGGGAGGTGGATTTGATGGAGGAGGAGATGCATAGGAAGGTTAAATAATCTCTTTTTGTGCGTCTCCTCCTTCGTTGATTGATGGTAGGCAACTGCAAATCTGCAATTGAGAATGTCTATGGGCAGCGGTCGCTTCGCCATTTCGGCGAATTCACGTGACCGCTTGCTTTTTTTCTCACCTTGTAATATATATACATCGGAATGATACTCAATAAATGAACAGTTACTTAATTTCATGCGAATAATTTTAATGTTAAATTATACCACAGGAAATAATGGCAAATTAAAATGCCAATCTATTTAAATTTATATGAATTTTAATTTATAAACGTGATAAACGTTATTATGCACTCATCAATGAATCCGATCAATCGTAAAACAAATTCATTTCATCGGTTTATTAATTTATTTACATTTTATTTTAAGTTTGATTAACATTTTAATACAGTAAATCGATCATTAATAAAATCATAACGCTCGCAGAATTAAATTTTCTTCTAGAAGGTTCTTAATGGAAAGTAATAACCGGTGATACCTACTAGAGAAACAAATATATAAAATTCTTGACATCTCACTGATGCAGGTTGAAAAAAACAGAGACATGTTCTTGGTATAGGAACTTCGTAATTGAAAACGGTCATCAAAATAACAATAGTAGACTAGTTAGTAAAAGGCTCAATTACCCATAATTCAACTGAATGCAAAGGAGCCAGTCTAAAACCTGTACTAGGAAGGCGTAGTCCATCCCTGCATACGCTGAATTGCCTTCTTTTTGCCACACTTTTGTACTATTAATTGTA